>NC_064648.1:102753499-104200333 GCF_023864345.2 Schistocerca serialis cubense
GCAATATGGTCATTAAAAATTTCCAAAATTCAACACATTACCACAAAACAAAGTGCTACAGTAATCAAGTATGTTATTACCACACTTTTGTACAAAAGATAATTTACAAGCTAGTGCACCACATAAGAGTACATATCATGACCTACACAACAAAAAATAAAAAATGTGAATATATGTTAACGCATATACACAAAAGCTCATGTCAAGTTTGTGCACCATACCAGTAACAGTATGTCAAAAAGATGAATGATATAAAGGGCTTAAACTACACATAATATTACCAAAAACCAGAGGGGTACTGTTTACATGTGTGTATACTATTAAAAAATGTTTGTACAACAGGTGGTTTACAAGATACAGTGCCACACACCAGTATGTGTCAATAAGGCACATGATATACAGGGTGTTACAAAAAGGTACAGCGAAACTTTTAGGAAACATTCCTCACACACAAAGAAAGAAAATATGTTATGTGGACATGTGTCTGGAAACGCTTACTTTCCATGTTAGAGCTCATTTTATTACTTCTCTTCAAATCACATTAATCGTGGAATGGAAACACACAGCAACAGAACGTACCAGCGTGACTTCAAACACTTTGTTACAGGAAATGTTCAAAATGTTCTCCGTTAGCGAGGATACGTGCATCCACCCTCCGTCGCATGGAACCCCTGATGCGCTGATGCAGTCCTGGAGAATGGCGTATTGTATCACAGCCGTCCACAATACGAGCATGAAGAGTCTCTACATTTGGTACCGGGGTTGAGTAGACGAGAGCTTTCAAATGCCCCATAAATGAAAGTCAAGAGGGTTGAGGTCAGGAGAGCGTGGAGGCCACAGAATTGGTCCGCCTCTACCAATCTGGCGGTCACCATATCTGTTGTTGAGAAGCGTATGAACACTTCGACTGAAATGTGCATGAGCTCCATCGTGCACAAACCACATGTTGTGTCGTACTTGTAAAGGCACGTGTTCTAGGAGCACAGGTAGAGTATCCCGTACGAAATCACGATAACGTGCTCCATTGAGCGTAGGTGGAAGAACATGGGGCCCAGTCGAGACATCACCGACAATGCCTGCCCAAAGGTTCACAGAAAATCTGTGTTGATGATGTGACCGCACAATTGCGTGCGGATTCTCATCAGCCCACACGTGTCGATTGTGAAAATTTACAATTTGATCACGTTGGACTGAAGCCTCATCCGTAAAGAGAACATTTGCACTGAAATGAGGATTGACACACTGTCGGATGAACCGTTCGCAGAAGTGTACCCGTGGAGGCCAATTGGCTGCTGATAGTGCCTGCACACGCTGTACACGGTACAGAAACAACTGGTTCGAACGAAGCACTCTCCGTACAGTGACGTGGTCAACGTTACCTCGTACAGCAGCAACTTCTCTGACGCTGACATTAGGGTTATTGTCAACTGCACTAAGAATTGCCTCGTCCATTGCAGGTGTCCTCGTCGTTCTAGGTCTTCCCCAGTCGCGAGTCGTAGGCTGGAATGTTCCGTGCTCCCTAAGATGCCGATCGATTGCTTCGAATGTCTTCCTGTGGGGACACCTTCGTTCTGGAAATCTGTCTCGATACGGACGTACCGCGCCACAGCTATTGCCCCGTGCTAATCCAAACATCAAATGGGCGCCTGCGAACTCCGCATTTGTAAACATTGCACTGACTGCAAAACCACGTTCGTGATGAACACTAACCTGTTGATGCTATGTACTGATGTGCTCGATGCTAGTACTGTAGAGCAATGAGTCACATGTCAACACAAGCACCGAAGTCAACATTACCTTCCTTCAATTGGGCCAACTGGTGGTGAATCGAGGAAGTACAGTACATACTGATGAAACTAAAATGAGCTCTAACATGGAAATTAAGCGTTTCCGGACACATGTCCACATAACATCTTTTCTTTATTTGTGTAAGAGGAATGTTTCCTGAAAGTTTGGCCATACCTATTTGTAACACGCAGTATTTAGAGGAGGGTATATCAGCACAGCTCCACACAAAAGCAGGTCTACAAGCAAGTGCACCACATCTGATACCATACACTATGTCAATCGGTGCACTATACACATGACTTAAACTAACCAAGAAAAGTAAAATATATTTACAAGAGTGTGTGTGTTAGCACACCTATACACAAAAGTTGATCTTCGAACTAGTGCACCACATCAAATACACTATGTCAAAAAGGTCAATGGTATACAGGACTTAAACAAATGAAAAAATTGAAAATATTTATATGTGTGTGTGTGTGTGTGTGTGTGTTTTTTTTTTTTTTTTTTTAGCACACCTTTACACATAAGCTGATCTTCAAGCTACTGCACCACATCATTTACACTATGTCAAAGAAAAGATGGTAATTGGGTAGAGGATGCCTGATCGGCCGCCCACTGACTATGATATTACCCAGAAATCGTACATTTACATCACAACTGCATATATATTCAGTAATTAAAGACACTGATGTGCGCTAAGTCCCCCGCTGGCGCGCTGCCAAGATTACGTCGCTCGGCCTTATCGGCGCGGGGTCAAAGGTCGTATGCTCAGTGTGCTGACGTGACATGCTGTTACATACTCTATGCCGACAGATTCTAGATGTACCCTTGTCCGGTTCTCAGCTACGCTACAGATCACTTTATTTATGAAAATACAAAGTACAGTCTCCAACAAATTTTACATATTCACATACTCCTTTACCTTTAATCCAAATAAATACAGACTCGTTTACAGATATTTTTCTCTTATTACGAGTGTACAAAGTCAATGCAGAAGGTGACACATACACAGATTTACCAAAGTCTTTATTTGCAAGTTCTCCTATATGATAGGTATGGTAGGCAATAATGTCTCTGTCTACAAAACTTTCAAGGCCAGGAACGTTAGGAACTCCTGTACCACCTCGTACAATACCTACTGTAAGCCAACCATTACCATGTGTAAAGGAATCATTAATATCAATGCTAAAATTAAGTCTACATCTGACAAATACACAGGGGCCGTCGACAAGTGCAGTAGCAGCAGTGTTCTTCACAGTATTCTTCTTCTTGTCTGCGGCGGATGTGGAGAATTCTATGTTTTCAATTGTTTTATAGACTGTTTGCCTGGAACGACGTCGGTATCTTCTGTATGGCATCTTGGCAGCGTTCAATGCAGTTGCCTGTGCAGCAGCAGCAGCGCGAGTAATCCGCTACGCGGAGCTCGCTCGCTTTTATAGAAGCGCGATAGCGAGTTACCTTGATTCGGACTTAGAATATTTCACAGTTCCAGCGGGCGCGTTATCCCGGACGGGAGCACTAGCCGTACTAGGTGCTCCCGTCCGCTGTGCGCTAACAGTCAAACAGTCTATAAAACAATTGAAAACATAGAATTCTCCACATCCGCCGCAGACAAGAAGAAGAATACTGTGAAGAACACTGCTGCTACTGCACTTGTCGACGGCCCCTGTGTATTTGTCGGATGTAGACTTAATTTTAGCATTGATATTAATGATTCCTTTAAACATGGTAATGGTTGGCTTACAGTAGCTATTGTACGAGGTGGTACAGGAGTTCCTAACGTTCCTGGCCTTGAAAGGTTTGTAGACAGAGACATACTCCTTTACCTTTAATCCAAATAAATACAGACTCGTTTACAGATATTTTTCTCTTATTACGAGTGTAGAAAGTCAGTGCAGAAGGTGACATATACACAGATTTACCAAAGTCTTTATTTGCAAGTTCTCCTATATGATAGGTATGGTAGGCAATAATGTCTCTGTCTACAAAACTTTCAAGGCCAGGAACTTTAGGAACTCCTGTACCACCTCGTACAATACCTACTGTAAGCCAACCATTACCATGTGTAAAGGAATAATCGGATGTAGACTTAATTTTAGCATTGATATTAATGATTCCTTTACACATGGTAATGGTGTGGCACATATGCAATGAAATATATTTTTCTTGATGGATCTTCAGGGTTTACAACATAATTCTGAATTACAGTTTTTTCCAGACCCAATTCCAAATTGTCTCCACATACTTTGATTTGCAGCACCCATATCTGATGTCACACAATGTACACGTAGTCCTATATTTTCACTACACTTAATGATTTGTAAAATAATGTCACACACAACGTTTTCATTTATACTACTTCCAGTAAAGTGATGAGCCACTACCTGTTTCCATTTGGAAGTGATACCACCCAAAAGAAAAACTCAAGCATGTGTGGCCACACCTTCATGACACTGAAGTGAAGTGTAACATTACCTGTAAATTCACCTGTCCCCACATCAAATTCCATGCTTGGAGTAATTGACATTTCATCAAGCAGTAAGACACAGTCACATTCTTTCTCCCTCATAGTCTGAACCTTTTCCTTTAAAAGGGAAAATGCTTGGTCAAGAATACCTGAACTGAAGTTTAAATCTTGAAGCCTTCTTCGTAGTGTGCGCTGAGATGGAGATGGAAATGGAAAACCAGAAGTGATTAAAAAGTCAAATACTTTGCCACCACATGCAAATTTCACCTCAAGGGCCTTTTTCACACTACAAGCTGTCCACTTAACTTTTTTTCTGGTGTAAAGAGTTCATTTGATTGACATTAAATAATGTTTCTGATTTTTGTGGAACAGTGGTACACATATTGCCAAGTTTCTTTTTTAGATGGATATTCTTTAAAGTAAGGTCACTGACCTGCTTAAGAGCTGATATTTGTCTTTGCTGTGCCTGAATATATTCTTCTAGCTCCTTTAATTTAACCCTAAGCTCGTCCACACTACACATGGGCTCTTCTTCACACTGCTGCTGGAATTTTGCAACTAATTCCACTGAAGGGCTACTGCACTCATTTTCGGAAGTAGACTGCTGTTGATGATGTAGTGTCAGTTTTCTTCTTTTTGTCTTTGGTGCTGTGTGGGGAAAAATGGTTGGTGTGGCAGTTGACCTAAGTTTTCTTTTGCCATTCACCCTGACTTTCTCCCACTGGTCATCAGTGAAATGTTTCTGTAAGGAAAAGAACATAATTGTCATTACTTGATACACTATTTGAATAACGTGTTTACGTGATAAGGCCACTACAGAAAGAAAGAAAGAAAGAAAGAAAGAAAGAAAGAAAGAAAGAAAGAAAGAAAGAAAGAAATAAATAAATGAAGACAGAAATCCGAAATCTGGGAAATTTCCTGGCCTAACAGCATTAATGAAATAATTATAAAACTACAATCAGATTACATGGAATTACTAACAGTGGCCGAGAAATCAAATGACATTCGTGGAAATCGTCGATACAGTACTGTTAAAAAAAAAAAACACCTTACGACACTGAAGGATGTAATTATGATGTCTGCAGCTTAACAAAATTCTTAGACACGAGTTACACAATCCCATTTTAATTCTATGTTTATAAGAATATTGTGTTATAATAATTTTCACACAGACAATTGACAGGTCTGTTTTCAAATTTAACTATGTATATTGCAAGTTGTTTTATATGTAGTAAAAAGCAAAAACGACTTACTTAGCATAGATAAGAGTACTTGGTTGGTTTCCACAAGGCTCCTGTTTGATTTATGTCAGCCCTGTTGACTGTGACTGCCCACTGCTTTCATTTTTCTTCATTGCGTGGAAATGCTGACATGCGAAACCCACCTTCGCCTCTAATGGAACAACCCAATGCACTACAACGTGGCATCGTTTACGAACATCTGCAGAATGAATTACAGATGTCAAAAACAATACTGTACAATTACTAACATGTTTACTTCAAACATGTAGGCCTACCGACTTCATCACAAAACGCTTCATTGTTTCAACTCGTATTTAAGATCGCAAACGCTAATTACGTACTAAAAACGATATAAAACTAAATTGAACATGCATGCACAATAATTCAAATACCTTTTAACCGTTTCCAAAAGTCCTCTGAACTTCAATTCAACTCAAAAGCACGGCGAACGTAGGAAGCGCGAGAGACGTTTGGCACAAAAATAGTGCCAAGGCTAATCAACCAATCCGGGCAACTTCACCTGTGGCCACTCTCTCTGTATACAGGCTCTCTAGTTTTACCTCCGAGACTGCAACTGGCGAGTACGTGGTCGGGATGCTGCCGGTGCGGACATTCGCAGGACGCGAGTACATGCTCGGGCCCGGCTTGAGGGGTAAAAACGGGGTTCGACACACAACCCCACACACTGATAATGTGTCTACTTGCGAGTTGCTTTCCCACTTCCTTTCTTTGATTTTTAAGAACGAGTATGACACAAACTGCCAATTATTTGGTAATAAATATGCAACCGGTCGCTTTTTTACAATTTATTCAGCCACGAACATGTTTTCGAGCCACTGCAGGCTCGTCTTCAGATGGAGGTGTTACAGAAACATTATGTTGTGGACCAAGTGTAGCTAGATGCAGTGCTTGTGAGTGCACTGCCTTGTGGTTTTCACATCAGATTGCTTCTTATAACATGCATTATTAAGCTATGTACACAAACAAACACGTATATAGCTACAAATACTAACAAAGAGATAGAGGGGCTGGCCAGTACTTACCTCAGCTCAGTACAGCCGATAGATACACAAAACAGAACAGAAAATTTACGTATCCTATTTTCGGAACTTTGTTCCTTCGTCAGGGAGGGGAGAGGGGAAGAAAGGGGAAGAAGGGAAAGTGGATTCAGTTACTCACAGCCCAGGTTATGAAGCAACAGGGGAAAGATAAACAGGGAGGGTAGCAAAGATGGAGGCATGGGTGTCAGAGGGAAGCCAAAGGTAATCTACTGTAAGTACTGTACCAGCTTCAAACCAAAGAGTATGCATACAGAAGTAAAGAGGTATGTAGTATAAAGATAAACAGAACTATGTAGAATGAAAAGATGAGTGAATGGCTAAAGAGGAAAGGGAAAGAAGAGAAGATTGAAGAGTAAATGGGAGTGAGGTTGGTTAATGTAGGTTCAGTCCAGGGGGATGGCAGGATGAAAGGATGTGTTGGAGTGCACGTTCCCATCTTCGCAGTTCTGAGGGACTGGTGTCGGGTGGGAGAAGCCAAATGGCACATACGGTGTAGCAGGTTCCTAGGTCCCTAGAATTATGCTGGAGGGCATGCTCTGCTACTGGGTATCGGACATCTCCTAGGCGGACAGTTCGTCTGTGTCCGTTCATGTGCTCAGCCAGTTTAGTTGTCGTCATACCGATGTACAAGGCTGTGCAGTGCAGGCATGTGAGCTGATAAATGACATATGTTGTTTCACATGTGGCCCTGTCTTGAATTGTGTATGTTTTGCCAGTAGTGGGGCTGTGGGGTCGCTTACAGGGGTGGGAACCGTTGGGTAGAGAAGGTGGTCTGCGAATATTGTAGGGTTTGACAAGGATGTTACGGAGGTTAGGGGGCGACGAAAGGCAACTCTGGGTGGTGTGGGGAGAATATTGTCAAGGGATGATCTCATTTCAGGGCTTGACCTGAGAAAGTCATATCCCTGGCGGAGTAATTTGTTGATGTATTCAAGGCCAGGATAATATTGGGTGACGAGGGGGATGCTTCTGTGTGGTCTGGGGGTAGGAAGATTGTTGTTGGACGGGGAGGAATGTATTGCTCGGGAGATCTGTTTGTGGACAAGGTCTGCAGGATAGTTGCGGGAGAGGAAAGCACTGGTCAGGTTATTGGTGTAATTGTTTAGGGATTCGTCACTGGAGCAGATACGTTTGCCACGAATGCCTATGCTGTAGGGAAGGGAGCGTTTGATCTGGAATGGATGGCAGCTATGAAAGTGAAGGTACTGTGGGTTGTTTGTGGATTTGATGTCGACAGGGGTGTGGATGTGAGCTTCAACAAGATGAAGGTCAACATCCAGGAAGGTGGCTTGGGTTTTGGAGAAGGACCAGGTGAAATTCAGATTCGAAAAGGAGTTGGGGTTATGCAGGAAATTAAGGAGTGTTTCTTCACCATGAGTCCAGACCACAAAGATGTCATCTATAAACCTATACCAGGCCAGGGGAAGCAGCTGTTGGGTCTTCAGGAAAGCCTCTTCCGTGCGGACCATGAAGAGGTATTACATAAACCACAGGAATTTTTTTTTTCTTGTGGATGGTAAATGTTGCAGGAAATGTCTGTCAGTCTGCCTGCAGGCCTGTTTTGATTATTCGGAGCTGTTGGCACATGATCTTGAGCCATCTGTGTAGCAAGATTGGTAATGAAATCAGTTACTGTCATTTTCTTGGTCTGAAATGAAAGCAAAATGCATTTAGAGAAAATGAAAAGACAGCTTCCACCACCATTTTACATTTCTGTTCCAGAACACACTATACTGCAGTTGCTGGTCTCAAAGATCCACTCCAGCCTTTTTCAAATTATAATCTAAGGATTTGAAGTGGCTTCATTACTTAAACTCCATTCCTTTTTGTGTATGATCCAAAAGTGGCTACATGCTTTGTGGACTGTGAACATACATCTCTTTTGTCCTTCCACTTCATTGCCAAGACATTTCCTTTTCGTTTGTCATTTCAACTTTCTTCAGTTTAGCTCCAATCAAATCTGTAGGTGTTTTACTTTCCTTTTTCATTTACAGCCCCTATGGCACCAGGACCTTAGCAAGATAACTACTCAAAAGAGTTCTGGACTAGAATAGAATCTATCTAAATAAACAGTATGTCCTTTGTTCAAACAATTGCTACTAAACAGCACCCTCGTATAAACATCTTATGACGAATTTTCGTTGTTGCATTTTCCAGCATGAACTTCGAAGTTTACAACATACGCACTGAGAGCTTCAGCAAGTGTATATAGCTTCACTTCATATTTGTGGTTTATTCTGCACATAAATAACAAAAACTGACACGGTCAGAAAATGGGCAAATACCTTCATTAGTAGTCAGTTTTTCAGAAGAGCGATAAGTTTGAACATGTCAACTGTCTCCAGTTATTGCAATAAGGAAGTGCTTTGAAAAGTGGGTGCGAGTCGTCTTCTCCTGGCTCCTTTTGGTCATAGTTATCAGCAATATGAAGACATGACAATATCTGCATGAAACTTAAATGACTCGTTATTTGCAGATAAAAATTACAACTAACCACGTTATTAGTGCTGCAGTGATATGATAATTTTGGTATATGTGACATGCTCGTATGAAACATGATGCCGAGAAGCGTCTAATCTCGGCAAGAGGAACTGTCTTCTGGGAACTGAGTACGGAATGAGGTTTCAGTTCACTTTTGCTCTGCTTTCTTTGAATTGTTCGTGATGCTTTTTGTGACTTCAGCCATTTTGTCATCATCAGTTATGAATATAACAAAACACTCGAGCATCGAACTTGAGGGATCAGTGTTCATGAAAATATCTTGGAGTTGTGTTTGCTGGTATTATAATGAAATAATAAGCAACCAGTTGCATAGAAGAAATTTAATTTCTTTACTAGTTTTGGGCACTTAGTGCCCTCCTTCAGAAGGTTATGCCTATCGCATTATTGGCATGTGTCAGTTATAAAGTGCATACAGCACAATGCTGTGGTCCTAAAAAATATATACAGAAGCAATAAGTAATAGACTACTGAAACCATTGATACAGTAAGCTCTTGGATGCCTACATTTAGAATAAATTGCCTTTAAGTTTACGGTCACAAATTTTTGTCTCGGCCTACCGGTTTCGGTCTATAATGATGATCTTCAGATCTGCAGCAAAATACGGGAAAACATAAATACAGTAGCAGATTGTCTACAGCTTAAAACAATAAAATAGACGATAATGAAAAGTACTACTGACATACATATACATTTGTGCGCTTTAAGCATGAAGAGGCATACCTGTCTTATAAAAACATGTCCTAATGTACTGCAGTCTTAGTGGCATCGTCAAATATATATAAATAACAGCATATGCAAGAGTCATCTTGTCAGCAGCACTACTGTTCAAAACAAACTGCCGTACATTAGTCACTAGATGTTTGTGTTGCAAGTTCACCAGATGTTGCTAATGTAGTCGTACATATAGTCTTCAATGATTAATTGAACAATGTAAAATAAAGGGGGATGCAATCGGTAAAGTCTGTAATGGGCTTATTAGGTATAAGAGGCATTACAGTAATAAAAAGCGATGAAATGGAACATGACAAAAGCTAGATTGTTAAAAAGAGAGAGTTGGTTAAGAGACAGTAATTGACATATGCTTGAGTGCAAATATTATAGATAATGACATAAATAATAAACAGCTCTCATAGTGCACAGAATAATATAAAACTATAAAACAATAGCTAAAGAAGCCACAATGAAAAAAAAAAAAACTGCCGCACATATCAGCGCCCTCTGTTAGCGCTAACGTCAGAATTACGCATAGGCGAGAAGTGGTTAGAGGAATGTGGGCCCCTCGTACCCTGCAGCGTGCTGTTGCAAGAGGAGATTGATAAAACCACATACCATTGTGTGACTGAGGTTATCTAGTTAATGAAGTATATTATATAAACAGAAAAGGAACAAGAAAATACTAGAGTTATGTGTACAATGAACGAAAATGAATTAAATATGTAAGCCACTCTGTACTAGCTGAAACTATCAACAAACGATATATGACAGAGGCGTTCAGTGATTAAAGTATATCACTGTCAAACAAAACAGAGTAGGCATTGGACCTGAAATCACTCTGCCAGTTAATCAGTTTTATTGGTTCGTTCTTTTTTGCTTTATAAATTTCAAGCTCCTCTAACAAATTAAGAGCACGGCCTTTTTCCACTCTGTGGGGAATACGCATACTGTTCTTAATGCCCCCTGTAGAATGACCAGTTTCAGATAAATGTGTCCCAAAGCAGTTTTGTTCCGTTACTGTGAATGTTCTTTAAACGTTAAGTTAAAAGAGCGGTCCGTTTGACCGATGTGATGTTTGTCACAGTTACTGCAAGCAATCCTGTATACTCCAGAGCCATCAAATTCGTCATACATTCTTTTCAGTTATGTTTTATTTGCAGTTTTAGGGTGTTGGTAACCTGAAAGCCACATGTGATATCAGATTTCCTAAAACATTTTTGTATTTACAGGGACATTTTGCTGTTAAATTTCATAGGAATGGTTTTCATTCTGTCTTTACTGGTTCTGTGTGTGTGTGTGTGTGTGTGTGTGTGTGTGTACGCGCACGCTGTTTTTTATACGTTTCTTGAGCCTTCTGTAGGGGCGTGTGATGTCATTTACAGAAAAGCCGTTAGCCACCACAATCTGATTTAAAATTCTTGGTTCTGTAAGTATTTCTCTTTCATCCAAAGGTAGACAAAGGAACCAGTGAACCATGGAGATGAAAAACGCCTTTGTGTGTCAGGGAGGATGGCATGAACTGGCATTGATGATAATATCTGTACAAGTAGGTTTTCTAAAAATGGAAAACTTATGTTTGTTGTAGACTTTCCTAATAGTAAGGTCAAGGTGGTTAATGGAGCCCTCTTCTTCAACTTCAGTAGTAAAAGTTATTTTTGGGTGCATGCTACCTATTGCTTGAGCAAATGCATTGACCTCACTGGTGTCGCCTTCTGTCAGTAATAAAATGTGATCAACATGCCATTTACAATAAATCATTTTATCTTTTAGCTGTGGATCTTGGCAAAAAATTTACGTTGTCAATTGTTCACGAAAATATCTGCTAAAGTACCAGCCAGACTCTTTCCCATTCCAAGCCTACCTTTTTGATAATAAGTTTTGTCATTGAAGGTAAAAAAAAAAAAGTTGTAAGCTAAGACAAATTCTAGAAATTCAGTTAGTTCTGTACACTCCACAGTACTAATCTTGTTATGGGATAGGAGAGTACATCTAATAATGTCAATAGTCTCTTTTACTGGGATATTACTGTAAAGGTTTTTTACATCCAAGGATGCTAATGTGGCATATTTGGTATATGTATATCCTTGATTGTATTTGCTTGCTCTGAACTGTTTCTGACCCCCAAAATAATTATCGAATGTGTAAAATGATTTACGTTTATTGTTAAGAAACTTATTTAATTTATAGTGTGGTGATGACATATTGTTCACAATCTGACAAACTGGATTTCCATCTTTGTGAACCTTAACTTGAGATCCAAGCTAGGGTAGTTTGACATTTAGTTCAGAGTCTGCTTGAAACTAATACAAAGGAGGAGGAATGTCACATTCACTCTATTCACCAATTTCTGCCACAGAAAGAATAGGAGCACTACATACAATGTTATTATCACCACTGTTGCTTTCTGATGAACTACTTTCAACTGATTCTTCGACTAAAAAAGGGAAAAGGCATAAAAACTATGAATTTTGTAAACGTGTAAGGTTGGTTTTTCCGATTTGCTAAACACTGTAAATATGCATTATTGTAGAATTTCACTGAAAAATGTATCTTCAAGTGCATTTGTGTCATCCAGATCATTGTCTTCACTATCCAGATCATCGACATGTCTCCAGAATTCATTAAATCAGCAGTTTCTTCGTGGCACACCATTTCTTTTATGCAGAATACCAATAATTTGCTCTATTCGCAGACAAAAACGATGAATTGTAACAAATGAAATATGGTGATAACGAGATGCACATTCATATCATCTATTTGTGCAACTATTAACTAACAGTGTAAACACCATATATCAGCAGTCAGCAGTGTGAAAACACCGTGCAGTGCACTTTTTAATCAATAAAATACTCTCTCGTAGAATGTACGGGCTGGGCTCTTTCAGAACGGTGTGCGGCCCATAGAATCTGTCCGATTGGCATTGAGAGTGTTAACTTAGTTATGAATGATTACTCAGTTGTATCTGCTAAAGCTTCTGATGTTCCACAAAACCCATGAAATATTAAGCAACGTATTTGTATCCTTGCAACCTGTCACCGAGCTGACTGCCCCCGCTAGGCACCTACATGCGCACACTCCCCTTTTCTCGACACCGTCACTTCTGACGCATCTAATCGATGTCTGAATGTGT
This sequence comes from Schistocerca serialis cubense, assembly GCF_023864345.2. Classification (NCBI taxonomy): domain Eukaryota; kingdom Metazoa; phylum Arthropoda; class Insecta; order Orthoptera; family Acrididae; genus Schistocerca; species Schistocerca serialis. Next base: position 102,766,404 of record NC_064648.1, read on the forward strand.
CGTGTCAGTACATTGTAAATTTATTGAAGTTGAATCGTCTGATCTCAAATTGCAATTACCGTGTTTTCAGAATGACATGCCGCTGTGTGTCAGTTTGTGACATATGTTTACGAGTCTGTTAACTAATTGATTCTACTACACTATTACCTTGTGCTTTCTCGCCTGTGTCGTGTATTCGATGTACATGTTGCGCAGGTACATGGTCTATCCTTAAGGATGTCTTGAAATAAAAAATTAATAATATGGAAAAGCCAAATCGTATTATACACATTTTATTGTTATACTGTTAAGCTATTTTTTTCTACATAATCACCATTCAAACTGAGGCACTTATCATACCGTGACTCAAGTTTTTCAATTCTGTTTGTGTAGAAATCTGCTGCTTGCGACTGCAACAACTGGTTTATAACAACGTGCAGTTCGGCATCAGTATCGAAGCACTCTGTAGTGAACCGTGTCTTTGTTGCTGGAAGAGGTGGTAGTCGCAGTTTGCCAAATCTGGGTTGTATGGTGGACTGTCAAACACGTCCTATCCAAAAGCAGGTCGGAGCTCTCGGGTACGATTGGCCGTATGTGGATATGCGTTGATGTGTGAAAAGAAAATTTTTGCGTGAAGGTTGTTTTAAATCATCCGCCTTAACTTCATCAGTATTTGAGAATACCTCTCAGAGTTGATTGTTGTGCCACGTTTGAGAAAATTGACAACAATCGCTCCCGTAGGGCCGTGAGCTTTCTTGATGACAGTTTTTGCAAACACTTTCTCAGTTTCTTGGGAGGATTTTTGTCTCCCCATTCCTTCGACCGTATTTTTTATTTGCAATTGAGATGCTTCACCCGAGTCTCTTCCCCAATTACGATGAGATTCATAACTTTGTTATTATTCTTCTCGTAATCTTTGAGGAAGGTTGGTGCTGAACCCAGTCTTTGCTTTTTGTGGTCTTCCATTAGGATTTTGGGAACACCCCTAGCGCAAATTTGTGATAACCGAGCTTTTCTGTTACAGTTTTGTGCACCAAACTCCGTGAAACTTGAGGAAAATGTTACAAAAGTTCTGTAACCGTCAATAGACGATTTTCACGAATTTTGTTGTCGATTGTAATTGTCAGTTGGCGAGTCACAAGTCTAGGCCTGCCACTGCAGTCCTCGTCGTGAGCATTGGTACTGCCATTTTAAAAATTGGTGCACCATTGCCTCGCTCACCTTTTGCTCATTATTCCTTTGCTGTACACATCTCCAAGTTCGCAATAGATTTCAATTTGTTTTTAGTTTTATGCCAACAAAAACCTAATCACAGAACACACCTCAGAAGTGGTGGGATTTTGTATTGCAGCACAAGGTTTAACACTTCACAGATGACACACTACCACTGCTGGATGCATTCTGAATGTAGGAAAGTTACGGCAGCTGTCAGCTCATCTACTCCAGCCGCCTTCCCACTTTTCATCTGTTTCAGTGAATTCTCAGTTTCTAACCAAGAGATTGCTCCTCCTCTAATTCAGTGACTTCGGTGTCGCTTTCTAGTGCACCTCCCCCATTCAGTAAGATTTCAAAGTAATTCTTCATCTCTTCTCTGATACCTTCCATGTTCCTGATAATATCCCCATCCTCTGTTTCAATTGCTTTTATGTCTTCTCTGTCAGATCTTTTACTTTTCAAAAACCTGTATAGCATATTAACCGAATCTCACTAAGAGTACATAAGGTAGGTTCATTCAACCATATATTGGTAAATTGGATTTTATTCAATGGACAACACAAGTTTTCACAAATTAACTGTACCAATTCTTGAAAACTTTTTCTACGACTTCCACGTTCTCGTTGTTTGTGGTTAATAAATGCTGTAATGTCGTTTGGGAGTGCGAGACTATTTGTTTGATTGCTCGGCCGAGTGTGTCCGTCGGGTCGTTCGGATTGCAATACGTCCGAATGTCCCGTATTTTTGCTGTCCGTTGTCTCTGTTTGGTTCATTTCGCCATTTTCGTCGCATTGTGCAGCTGTAATGTGAAGTGAAACGGTTTCGTTAATTCCTCTCTCCAAGTATATTGCGTGTTCTGCTTTGTGTTTATTACTGAGATAGAGGAAGAGATTTGTTCTTTTTTCGGTGTCACTTCCTTTTGCAACCGTGACAAACTTGGGTCTTCCCAATTGAGCCACGAATTGTCGCCCGTAGAGGCATCGACATGTTCCGTAGGCTCTGTTACATTTGTGGACATGCGGCCTGGCGGCGTCTTCAAAGCAGATGTACCGTAATCTGTCTCGTCATGGAATGCTGTTGAAAAGTGATTTTGCAAAGCTAATAAAGCTTGTTTGATTTCTTTGGAAGGAATCTCCATCGAATACATGCTGCGTAAAAGAAAGGCTTGATTTCGCATTACAGCATTCATTAATTGTTTGTCTGAATCTGTCATCAAAACATGATAAATGAACCAGAATGTTGACTTGAAGTTTTTTGGTAAAGTTAGAACAAATGTTTGGAACTTTTCTTGAAGTGCAGTTTTATCAAGACCTATACATATTTCCATGAGTAGGCTTATTATAAAATTTTTGAATTCGGTTGTCCATTTTTCATTAAATTTTACCTTTTTAGGTTGTTGTGCAGATGGAATATTCTCCAAATCAATTTCTTCTGTGACGGGCTTCCGTTTTTTAGGAGCATTTGTGATCGCAGTACAAGGTCCGGGTTTGTTGATTTCTTCCTCATTGTCAGAGAAGAGATCTTGCGAATCAGGATCGATTGGAGAACACCCAGTCATCTGCAAATATTACATACAAATTTTAGAACCTTGTGTGGTAGCTAGAGTTATATCTTTAGTTAATATATTTTCTACTCTCCATGAGAACATTGCTTTTAGACGTATATTACACCACATATAGTCTTTGGAATAATATAGAGTTCTGAAAAAAGGTTTTTTTTTTTTTTTTTTGTTAATTCTTGAAAGAAATGATCATATTTTTGTCGCAAAGGTGGTGCTAAAAATTTGTTTGCTGCATATGTAAACTGATTTATATGAGCATGAGATGCTATTTCAATACTTGTACAATCATTTGAGGATATTTCATTTAGATAACAATTTTGACACACAGCTGTTATTTGACGCGGTCGTAACCAACGTCCACTATGTCCTATACATGATTTTATGATGGAATCAGTGTACAAGTTTATATCAAAATTTCTATACTTTGCTAAATCCCATTCAAAATTAGATTCTAATTCCATTGTGTCCATTTTAGTAGCTGTTACGTGAGGAAGATTCATCATATTTTGTGTTACACCTGGATAGTGAAGTGGTGTCTGTGAGGAATTTGTGTAATTTCTGATCGTTTCACTTTCGTATGTATCTATTTTGTGAACACAAGTATTAAGTTGTTTTTCTACCCACTGTCGATATGTTGGTTTGCTACACAATACTCTAGGTTTGTTTATGAAAGACAAGTCTTTGATGATGCCTTGCTTGTCATCTGCATGCAGTGGAATTGGTAAGTCACTAAACAGCTCTTCAAGAGGTAAGTGTTTGTCGTTTAAGTTTCTGCTACGTAACCAATTCGGATTTGGAGTTGTCTGCTGGAATTAGGTAACGAGTTACGTTAGCTAATATATAATTGTCATCATTTGACTCACTTAAAGTTGAAATGTTACCGTCACTAAAAGTTTCCGAATCACTGTCACTCGTACCTTGTAATGTAGTGTAGATGACGATGACGTCGACTGGAACAGCAAACAATGTGGTCTCGTGCAGCGTGGAGTCCGTCAAGTGACTGTAAATTAGCTCCGGCACACCTCACTTAAGTATACATTACACTGGAAAAAACTACCGATAGCTTGCTAAGACAGCAGCAGCAACCGCAATCGCGACATATGCGGAGGTACGCGCGCTACGCTGAAGATGGCCTTGTAAGCCGATAACCGGTTTACAATAAAAGTAATATTGTAGAACAAAAGCAAACCCATATAGCAGTTTTTGGTTCCCTTTTGCTATCCTGCTCTAGTTTCCAGGCGAATATTTCCCAACTCTTCTCATTTTCTTTATTGCTGATATGGACTAAAATCAAACAAATCACTCCTGTTTTCCATTCTCTTTGTCATTGTGCTCCACACGTGCTTCATTCTTTGACACATGTTGGCCAGTTGCATGTGCCAGAGTAGAAGTTTTGGATGATCTCTTCTTCTGGAAGAAATGGTAGAAATTACCTTAGGTTGTGCAATTTCTTCTCATTTACAGGCTCACAATTTTCATATACCTAACACACAGGGCTCGGTCAAGTTTTGTGTGAATAGCAGAAACGCACGAATTGTTACACGAAAGTGCTGTTTATGACTTTGTGTAGCCCTACCTTGAGTTTCAATGGAATGGCAATCTTTTGGTAGAACTTTGGCCACCATTCCTTAAAATTTAACATCTCTTCTGTTTATGGTATTTTCATTTCAAAATCATCTGTGTGCTGGACTCTGTCATTAATTCTGCATATTCATTCAGCAAATATATCCTATCCATCTTCCTAATTTTCCTTTTTACCGTGCTAAAATCTTTATCACACTAAAGGCAAAAATGGCCTCTTATTGGAAAGTAATGGGTGATGAACTGAAATATTCCAAGTACTACAAGCATTAAGCAAAACCTCGCCATTGGCCTACACGCGAGTCAGAGTTTCATATGTCCAACATTTTCATTTGTATAACCAAAATTAAAAAGAAATTAAGACTTCATTGGGGTTTATTTGTACTATTTCTTCATAAAAGAGGTAAGACTTGGCTTTTCATTCTGGAAATAACGTACATTAAAGACACTTACTGTAAGAAAACACAAGTAAAACATGTCTGTCTTGATATCTAAGGCAGTTGCAGCTTCTGCATAAAATCAAACAAGAGGCCTGCAATGGTAGAATCTGTTTCAGTTTTCTCTTTAACTCTGCGTAATTTTTTGAAGAATTTATCAGCGTGACTCTTGTGCACTATTAACTCAGCTATTACTGCCCTTTTAGCAATATCATTGAGAAACGTGTTTTCAATTTTTACAGTGACCTCTTCTTATAGGCATCACATGTCCATTTGTGGTTTCCCAAATTTTGATTTAAAGTCCGTGGAAATGTTTCAAATAAAAATTGGTAGATAATATGGATATATGGTTTAATGTTTAAGAAAATCGGCCACATAATCTTCGTGTTAAATTTAGGTTGAAGATAATTCCATTCTTCATTGGTATGGTGTGCTTTCTTGATTGGAAATAGCTGAAATTTTTATTTGCACTGTTAAATCCACTGGTTTTGCATTTTAACGAGGACATTTTCCCTTCTTTTCTCGTGGAGGTTTACCTTCTTTCAGTAAATTGCACAGACATCTCATTCAGTCACTGCTGACACCAAAATACTTTGAAAGGCAATTTTACAATCCTGAATCTTACCTTTAGACCATGATTACCAGTAAACATATGACTATCCTTTTGGTTTCATCCACCCAACTTCCATGACGCTTTGAAGGAATCCATCGTGTTCATTTTTTGTTTGGAAGTCAATAAATTTAGTGTGTAATTTGCTATTGCTGCCCTCTGTTATCGTAGTTGTCATGCATTTCACCCAGCAAGTAGAAATAGAATTATATATTAAATTGAATTTTGTTCTACATTTTCATGTTCAGTGTGATAATTAAACCTTAATTTTGAAGCAGTACAAAGTTGCAGATGAGAATTTCTCTGCAGTCATAACTACGATGTCTTGATAGAACTGCATACCCTTTCCAATGATCTGGGATTGCATCTCGATGTCCGACATTAAATTTTTGACGGAAAAGATGTCGAACTGCAAACACGTGATGCTCTACACTCAAACACTCTGTAGTGACTCAGACTGCATTGTCCAAGTTATCTGCCAACGAGCACTCGAGGTTATTACCCCCACTCGTTGCTGAGTACTAGTGGTTTAACACTTTGCACTCCGTAAGGCAGACACAGGGCGGCTCCGCGTGCTCTTATTTAAATCGCTGCCGCCTGGGCGGCTGTGCACCACAGACATTTGTGCGGATCTCTTTGTGGAAACAATGTGGCCGCTGGCCAACAATTGGAGTATACATTAAAACAAAATGTGTGCTGGCGAAGAGTTCTCGGGCTTCCAGCCGGGTGGCGATGTCTTCAAACTGCGACGTTTCGACGAGTGACATACTCATCACCTTCTGGCGAAGTGCCGAGACTTTGCGGATGCTGGTCCCTTTATACCTGCGGTGTGCCCCCCACCACCTGGCCGCGGGAGACTGGGTCCAGCGGAGCCGGCGGGCAGGGTGGAGGGGGAAGCGGGTGCGCCGTTCGTGTCTCCGTCAGAGCATTCTGATCGCGTCTCGTGAGCTGGACGGTTCTTGTTGCGTTCCTGGCGTATTGCGGCTAATGCTGGATTCCAGGCCGCACTCAGTTGATAGCCTTCGTCCCTGTTCACAAGATTCTCGTGGACCCGTATTTCTATCGATTCTTTAATGATGCTATCCCAATAGCTCCCGGCTCGGCACAGCACCCTGGTGTTTTCGAAATCAAAGGTGTGGTTTTCTTTGATGCTATGTTCAGCTATAGCAGATTTCTCTATCTGTCCAAGTCGAACATGCCTGATGTGTTCCTCGCACCTTTTAGAGATGCAGCGCTGCGTTTGACCAACGTACTGCACACCACATTTGCAGGCAATGCTGTATATACCAGGTGTGTTTAGTTTGAGTGGGTCTTTAGCTGAGCCCAGCAGCTCTTTCGTCTTCGGCGGTGGTCGGAAGACGGTATTTATGTTCAATTTTCTTAATAGCCTCCCGATTTTGGCTGATGTGGGCCCCAAATATGGAAGAAAGGCGAGTCTCTTGTTAACTTCCTCTTCCTCTTCCTGAAATTTGTCAGCCTGTCTCCTCTTGAAGGCCCTGCCAATCTGTGTTCCACTGTACCCGTTTTTCCGAAATAAATGTGTGCTTTCATTCATATATTTACGTAAGCTTTTACAGTACAAAACTTTCCATTCTGTGGTATTTTTTGAACACTCTTCAGGGTGGAGAGCTGGGTTTCGTGAGCATGTTTCGCAGTAATACACAGTTTCACGCCTGCCACCTCTCTTTTTTCTGTCTGAGCACACTGCACAATCCTTATGCTTGTTGATAATGTGCAACTTTCCATTCAAGCGTTCCTCGTCGTCAGAAGTTGAACGACGTCCTCGTGTCTGTCCTCGAGTTCTTTCTTCGGCAACTAATCCTCTTATAACACTTTTACGGAATGCTTTGTGAGATGGTATTGTCAAGTTGTTTTTCTCACAGTGGTTCTTGTATAGTAAATAGCTGTTTACAAGTCCTACCTCCGACAGCCAGTAGTATAGTTTTCGCCACCGCTTGAGACTTTTCATTAGAAAACCGTAACTGGAAATAAAATGGTCAGGTCGATCAACTCCACCCGTCTTTGAAGTATAATCAATAATCACATTTGGTTTCTTTATTTCTTCCCTTTCTTTTCTGTTTCTCCTTTCTATAAGTGACACTGAGTTATTGGCTTTTTTAGAAAGCATGAGAACTGTTCATTTATCTTGCCGTGCCAGACCCACCACTTTGTTGTTGCGGAGGCATTTTATTTCATGCTTCCTTAGACAGAGAGCTTCTTTCTCGATTGCAGCTGAAAGGTTTTTGAGATTGGCCTGAATCGTTCCTGTGAGATGCGTGTTCTGTTTAGACAGCTCATCAGCTAATGCATCACTTGCAAAAAACGGTCTGTGCACAAATGATACCCTGATTGCCCTGTAGCATTTCTGATATTAGCCAGCAGCTGAAGAACTATTCTCTCAGAAAAATTCAAGTATGGACAAATCAATGACTCAGTTGTTACAGCGCCAAAATAGGGTATCAAACTGCAGATATAATCATTTGATGAATCCGAAATTACATAAACTCTGAGTCTCCATTTTGTTAGTTTTTGAGGATTGTACATTTTGAATAATACACAACCCTTGAACGATACCGTAGATTCGTCAGCAGCTAAGTACTGATAAGGTCGATAAATTTCGACAAACGTGCCAGACAAGTAATTCAGTACATTTGTCACTTTACTCAGACGTGACTGAACCTGACTGTTGACACGTGTAGCACTCGCCGGATTAGAAACGTGAAGTGCCCAGAAAATTTGCATAAATCGTCGGCGACCAAAACAGTCTGGAAAGAAGTTGGATGATTGTAACCATTCACTTGAAAAAAAGTCCTACAAGTTCTTACACTTTTGTAATGCCATTTTCAATAGCACACCATGGAAGCGTTTCATTTCTTCCGTGGTAACATTTCTCCAGTCCCACCGTGCAGAATGTTGTGGAAGTGGTGTCACTTTATGTATTTTTGATGTAGCATACCTATTCGTTTCGTCTGCTATTTGTTGAAATAGGTTACCCGTAAAAATTAATTGAAAGAATCCGACAGGCGATGATGGAACAGAACAACTTTCTGTTATAAAACCACACTTTGATTTGTCAAAAGGAAAATCTGTGAAGTCAGTGTCAGTGTCGTCACGAATCCTCTGCTGAATCACTAGAAACACGCACACTGTCACTGTTTTCTTCGTCATTGTCACTCGAATTGTTTTGTAATGAATCACTATCATAATCAAAATCATTTTCACTCTCTTTTTCACTTAGAGATTGCTCTAAAAGATCTAAAAATCTCTTCCTCAGAAAGGACTGTACGTGAAGAACTAGCCATTTTGAGCACGTGGACTTGGAACGTAATAATTACAAACTTTGACGTAACACAGCTGCTACTATTAGACACAGAGTTAACACTAGTTCTCCTAGATGGCAGCACACTGGAGCAATAATGCCTAGTAGACTCAAAATACGTCTGAGAGCTTCGAAAAGTCGTGTCGAATGAGGATCGACATCGGAGCGGAAAACAAATTTCGCAGTGTCGAGTGGCACTCGACATTGGAGTGGAAAGGGTTAATAAATGTCTGTTTATTCTGCTGCTCCATGTATCAGTGTAGGCTGAATTTATGGAACTCGTAAATGCACAATAAGAATGCACTAAATTAGTTCCACTATGAGAGAGAACAGAATTACATTGTTGGGTCACAGACAGAGAAATGAACAAGGATATTAACAGTTGCCAAAAATGTACAAATTGCAGTCTGAAGCAGAAGTCGCTAAAAACACAGTGGCAACATCCGGGATCAAAGTCTGAAAGCTGGCAATTGTGAACTGGGTTTTGACGACTGTTGCAGTGCAGATGCAGACGGCCGGTTGCTAGTGGCGAGTTACTGACGAAAGCTGTGGTGCCCTTGCAGCACCCCGATGCCGGTGTCAGACGCCGCATTCGGGGCTATTCTGCTGTCGTAAATACCCCGTCGCGATCACCGGGTACGGCACGAGCGATACATCTTCTGCCGACACGAGTTCGACAGTGTCGTCTGCCCCCGTCGTGAGGATCTCGGCAGGCGGTCTGTTGCCGTCCGTATGTGGGCGGAAACGGAGGGATTGTCTCTGGTGGTGACACTGTTGGTGGGGCATTTGCCCAGGCATCTGTATCACTGGCGAAGCCGTTTCTCACTCAGAGTGGGAGGGAAGGGACGCATGCGCTTCTCACACTGCGTCAGGATATCTGTCGTTTTTCACGTCGATCGGTAGTGTGGTGCTGCCTCGATATAACACTGCGGGCTGTTTTGACACGATAGTTACGATCGATAGTTAAGTTTTATCTCTGACAAAGGTTATCTCTGCATATCACGTGTAACTCTGGTCACGCCCACTTTCTACGATACATAAGTCGCTCTCAGACGTCCGACCCGTCAGTCGGCAAGACTCACCGGAGGAGAAACACCCCTCTGAAGATGTCCAGCGAAGCACTGGACGAAACGTTAGGAGCTGAAGAGTTTCATGGACCATGACCTTACATCCCGCAAGGTTTACCAGAAGATATGTTTTGACACACTTTGTGGCTGGGTTCCTAGTTTCTTGCCACTTGTGGATAGTCCTGTTTTTCTCAGTATTGGGTGGAGTAGGGTGGATGGCAGTTACTCTGTTTTGGAATGAGTATGCTACTTATGATCATTGTTACCTGATAATATTAAATTGTATGATGGAGAAAGTTGCTTTGTCCTGCGGCATAGGTATAGTGAGTTAGACACGTAACCCCACCTCTCCGCTGGATGCTTGGACGGAGCAAACTCCGTCGTCCCAAATATGAGATCAATCTCTTAACAACTGCACTGCTTTATTTGGTTGGTTCCTATTATAGTGTTCTTTCTATTTCTACACATAACTTACTCCGTGTAACATACTATACAAAACATAATTTTGAGAGAAACATTTGAGTCAAATATATAGGAGAGAGCCCTTCACTGAGAATTTACATTCTCAACTGAGATAACTCACAAAATTATTTGGATACACTGGAATTACTGTCAACACATTTGAGTAATTAGTGAATGTCTTACAGACAGGATTGGTTGAAATAACTAGAAAACAAAGTAACTTTTTTAACAGAACAAGAGAAGTTATAATGCCAGCTCTGTTTGTATAATTTATGTTGTGTTAAAAAAATTACTTTGTATAATGATGGCTGGTTCACTTACCTGCTTAATCACACTAGTATACACTGATGGGACAAAACATGACCACCTCCTTAATAACTTGTTTGTCCATCTTTGGAATGAAATACATCACTGGTTCTGCATGTCAGGGATCTGACAGTTTGTTGGTAGGTTTATTGGAGGTATGTGGCATTAAGTATTCAGTTTGGTTTTAGTTTTAGTTATGTCATGTTCTGTAGATCATTTTCCCGATTATTTTATCGTTATGTTGTGGAACAGGTCAGGTTACAAGATACATGTACACACATGAATAGTGCTAATATTAATATTACTGAAATTTTTAGTTCTACACATGCAACTACATTTAGAGGTACAGTGGAAACTCGATTAACCGTCATCTTCGGGACCGTGGTCGTGACAGTTGAGCGAATAGACGGATAACAGAAACACTGTATTCCTCCAAAACATAACGTCAATCAATTATTTTATGTATAGACACACATCACTCTCACAGTAATATAATAATATTTCGGAGCGAAAACAAATTAAACACTATTGTAATAGCAAATAAAACTATTTATTACTTGATAAAAACATCCGTACAGTAGCTACAAAAGTTGCAAAATACCTAATGTACAGTACTGTACTGTACTGTACTATAAACTTACAGGTGAAATAGTTTATCTAGCTTGGAAATACTCAGTCAATTGCTTCTGCCTTTTTGATGTTCGAGCTTTCACCGCGGCAATATTTCATATTTTTCGGAGCAGTAGTGCCTGCGTTGCATCAGCCTCTTCTTGACTTTCAAACCATTCTATACACTTGGACAGCATTGTTTTGGCCTCTGAATGGCTATCAGTTTGTTTTTCTTCATGGTTTGAACACTCGTCTTCATCAGCCCCTTCTTCTTCTTCTTCTTCTTCTTCTTCTTCTTCTTCTTCTTCTTCTTTGGTGGCACTTATGCTGGCAACAGTTTTGTCATCACTCAAAATTTGAAAACCCCCGTCCACTTTGTCACACTCTAACCACTCTGATACTTCTTCTGATGTCAAATTTGTGCTGATTTGTAAATTATTGCACAAATTGACCATCTCGTCAACTGTCACACACTCAGTTTCCTCCGATTCTTCACCTCTAGGTTGAGGCCAAAGTTTATTCCAGCCGTGCTTGAGATTTTACACTGACAAATCACTCCATGCACTGGCAACATTGAAAATGGCATCTTTAATACTGTAAGACCTCGAAAACTGTTTTACAGGTGTCGATTCATCAGATGAGAGCAAACTTTCGATAAATAATTGTCTATAATGACGTTTCATGTTTTCGATGATTCCCTGATCCGTGGGCTGTATAAGTGAAGTTGTGTTTGCTGGAAGGAAGGGACATGTTATTTTGCCGTCATCACTTTTCATTTCACAAGTAGGGTGCGTTGGGGCATTGTCTAATAGCAATAACGCTTTCTGTGGCAACTTTTTTTCAGCCAAATGTGCTCTAACTTGAGGTACAAATTGTTTGTGAAACCAGTCAGAAAAAAATTGATTGATCCATCCAAGCACTTTTGTGGGCGTAGTATTGTGCAGGGAGAGCATTCAAATTCAAATTCTTGAATGCACGAGGTTTTCTTGATTTCCCAATCACAAGTAGGGGTAGCGTATGATAGCCGGTCGCTGTTGCACAAACCATAGCAGTGATGCGATCTTTTTGTACTTTGAAACCTGGAGCAGCTTTTTCAGAGAGTGATGCTAATGTCTTTTGTGGTAAAGCCATCCAATGAAGTCCAGTTTCCTCACAATTGTAAACTTGCTCCCTAACAAGATTCAATTCAGTCATTTTTTTTTTTTTTTTTTTTTTTAATTGTTCCCGGAACTCAGAAATTACATAGCTATTCGTGCTGAGTTTTTCTCCACTGATATCAACTTGGCGAATGCCATGACGAAATTTAAACTTGTCGAGCCATCGGATACTTGTTTTAAAAGACGAGTCACCGTCAAGTTTGTTGTTCATTTTAACAGCCTTAGCTATTATTATAGGCCCTGAAAGTGGAATCCCCTGACTTCTCGATTGTATAAACCATCGGTACATTGCAGTGTCCAATTCATCATATTTTGCAGGTTTCATTGTCTTTCTTGTTCACACACCTCCATCCATGCTTTGCATTGTTGACACATGTAGTTCTATTTTATCAGCATCACGTTTTATATTGTTAACTGTTGTTCTTCCAGTACCATAACTCAGCACTACACTTGTCGCAGTTTCGCCCTTTATTAAGTGTTTTATAATTTCAAGTTTTTTATGAAGTCCTAAAACAACACATTTTCGTTTTTCAGACATTTTATCAAGTCACTGTATCACACGCACCTGCACTAAATACGGTAGTGTAAAATATTAGTCAAATAAAGCTTATTCAAGTGGAAAACACGTAACACGGCACAGCCCACTAGATATACTGCGACAATTACAGTCTTCTCGCCACAACTGGAAACCGATCCAGTGGTAATTGTTGACTCACAAGTGAGAAGACAAGAAAAGGGGGAGATGCGTTAGCACGTCAACTGAAGGTCATATTTTATGTACCATTCTACGGCGGGCGGGTACATTCACTTCCCACTAAAATAGAGTAAATAAACAAAGCGAATGCGTCACTGCACCTTAGAGCATTCTGTTATTACAGTATTATTATGTTGTTACAGCAGTGACGGTTAACAGAAACTGACGGTTTAAAGAGTGACGGTTAATTGGGTTTTTACTGTACAATCTTTTTTTGAAACAGTAACTCGTGCATGGAGTTGAAGGAATTGTCCAAAAGAAATGATTTTAAGCTAGATTTAAAACTTGATCTGCTACCTGCCAGGCACTTTTTTTTTTTTTTTTTTTTTTTTGGGCAAATGATAGAAGATTTTTGTTGCTGAATAATGTACTCCATTTTGAGCAGCTGACAGCTTCAATAATGGATAGGAAAGGTCATTTTTTCCTCTAGTGTTGTACATATGAACATCACTGTTCTTCGCGAATTGAGATGGATTATTTGTAACAAATTTCATTAGCGACTATATTATGTACTCCGATGGCGCAGTTCAAATACCTAACTCCTTGAAAAGTTGCCTGCATGGCGTCCTTAAGTGAACACCACTAATTATTCTCGCTGCTCTCTTTTGTGCAGCCAATACTTTGTCTAAGTGGTGGTTTACCCCAGAAAACTATTCCATAAGACATTATTGAGTGGAAATATGCAAAGTACGTAAGGAGAATGATCTGTTTATTACCGAGACTAGCGATTATACGAAGAAGAACAAAAGAAACTGAACTTAGTTGTTTGAGAAGCTCAGTAATATGCTTCTTCGAATTCAAGTTGTCATCAGTGTGAACACCCAAAAATTTGGAGAAATCTACCCTGTTAACTGAGCCGTGTTCATATGCTACATCAGTTGTCGGTATGACTCTGTTCGGTGTACAGAACTGGCCACCTTCAGAATTTGAAAGAGAGTATTCAAATCAACATTGTCAAATGCTTTCTCTAAGTCTACAAATGCTAGAAACGTAGGTTTGTCTTTCCTTAATCTTTCTTCTAAGATAAGTCGTAGGGTCAGTATTGCCTCACGTGTTCCAACATTTCTACAGAATCCAACCTGATCTTCCCCGAGGTCGGCTTCTATCAGTTTTTCCATTCGTCTGTAAAGAATTGGCGTTAGTATTTTGCAGCTGTGACTTATTAAACTGATAGTTCGGTAATTTTCACATCTGTCAACACCTACTTTCTTTGGGATTGGAATTATTATATTCTTCTTGAAGTCTGAGGGTATTTCGCCTGTCTCATACATCTTGCTCACCAGATGGTAGAGTTTTGTCAGGACTGGCTCTCCCAAGGCTGTCAGTAGTTCTAATACACAGTATACATACACAAAAATAGGCGCCAGAACTGTTGGCACATTTATCCCATTGCGACACTGGCCGGTCGATTCTATCCTCGAATAAGCTAGTAGGCTGCTGTCGGATGCAGGCCTGGACCCAGTCACACATTTCCTCGTCTATTGCGAATCGATGTCCACGAGTAGCTTGTTTCAGATGTCCAGACACATGAAAATCACACGGTGAAAGGTCAGGACTGTACGGTGGAAGTTTCAGCAGTTTCCCATCGAAACTGCTGCAATGTCATTTTCACCGCATTGGCCTCGTGTGGGCGGGCATTATCGTGCAGGAGGATAATACCGTTGGACAACGTGCCTCAGTGTTTCAACTCGATGGCTCATCTGAGGTTATGTAAAGTGGCTTGATAATGCTGTACATTGATGGTGGTTCCCTGTTCCAGGAACTTGACAAGCAGTGGGCCCTTGTGGTCAAAAAAGGACATCGCAACCTTACTAGAACTGTTGTGTGTGACCTTTGATTTCAAGGGAGGTGATGAAGTCACGTCTTTCACTGCTTGCTCTGACTCTTGCTTCAAAATGGTGACACCATGTTTCGTCACCTGTCACAATACGCAACGGAAAGCCGTATTCTTCCTTGTGATAACGTTGCAGATGACTCGGAGACAGCGCCGTTAGAGTATTGCGCTGTTCAGTGGTCAGTTGGTGGGGAATCCACTGCGCACAGGTTTTTTGAAAGTTAAAGTGTCGATGCATTACGGTGTGGAAGGTGCCCAGACTAATACCCAGTAACAGACGGATCTCGTCTACGGTGTTTCGGCGGTTGTCCGAGACTAAAGCATTCACTTCTGCAACCGTTTCTGGTGCGATGATACGATGAACCTGTCCGGGATGAGCATAATCTTCCAGTGACTCGTGCCCCTCGAGTAATCGTTTGCGCCATTCCTCAACACTTGAACCACTAGACTGTACTGACACAGTCTCGAAAAGACTGACAAAATAACTGTGACTTCCGAGAACAGCATCAAATGAGAAACAGCGTGAAATGAGAAAGCAACACAATGTACGTGAAAAATATGGCCCAGTTTTAATATCTGTGAGGGTAATTCTTGTGAAATGCCCTGAAGGAGTGTCTCATTTTTGGGGCTGAGAGAAAACACAGTATACACTGAATCTTAAAAACTCCTGTATATGGTATACATCTGCTACATCATTTGTAACATCGTGGACAGCTAGTTCCATTTTATTGACTGGCGACTCCTTAGAGGGCCGTGTGCACAATGACCATATGAAAAATAAAATTAGAAGGAAGGTCAGCATTGGCCATAATTTTGATGATTTATTAACAGCAAAATCGATTTTCGTTTACATAATGATCATCTTCAGTGCTTTAGCATACAAATTAAAGCTCGTAGGCACTGGTGTCTAGTTATTAGCAGTAACAGAAGCTACGAAACGATCACAATAACTCAAAGTTTTCCGTTTTGAGGTTCATACATTGCTTGACAGTTAAATCCTTACATAAGTGACTACACAGTAGGGAGGCTATGCCTTCCTAAGGTGCGAGCATTGCCAATGCACCATCTGTCACAATACCAATAAAATGCTTTTTTAGCATGAGAACTTTTAACATTGCAGCGCATCAGCAATCGTGAACAATTTAATGATTACAAAGAATCCGCCTTGATTGCAAATAGAAACTAGATGTTGACCTAGGTTTTGGCACGGATAACCACGCCTTCTTTGGAACGCTCTGAAACTACAAACTGCCTAAAGAGGCGTGGTCCAACATTAATACGGAACGCCCAAAAGTGTGAAAGACTCGCATAAAATGTAAAATAAATGGTACGTGTGCACCATGTCAATAGCTGTACTTAGCTCAAACGTCAGAAGCGTGCTTCCTCACCCCAGTCAACGTTCGGTGGGCCATGGGCTCTCAGGTAGACTGCAATGGTTTTCTGTGGATTGTGAATTCATGTTTGTTGTTCCTCTTGTGTATTGTGAGATCTAAGAAACTTAAGTTTTTCATTTGTTTTTGTTTCAGTGGTGAATTGTATTTGTGGGTGGATGGAGTTTGTGTTGTCATGAATTTCTTTTATGTGAAGCTGTGGTTCATTGATTAATCAAATTATGTCATCTATGTATCTGTACCAATATATTATTTTGTACTGTTTTGGTATTACTATTTTGTCAAAGATTTGTTTTTCTATCTGACTGAAAAAAAGGTCAGCTAGGAGGCCACTGTTTGGGGATCCCATGGGTAGTCCATCTTGTTGAGAGTGAAATCTGTTGTTGAATGTGAAGTAGTTTTGTTCTGTGATGAGCCTGAGTAGGGCTAATATTTTTTGTATGTTACTTGTGGGTATGTTTCCTTGCAGTTGGAGGTTTCTTTCTATTATGTTGATGGTTTCTTCTGTTGGGATCTGTGTGTACATTGAAATTATATCAGATGAAACCAATGTTGCTGTGTTTGGTATGTTTTCATTTCTTATTTTTTCTGTTAAGTCACTTGTGTTCTTTAGACTTCTGTTTTCAATGTATTTTTATATTGTCTGTAGCAGTGCGCGCGCGTGTTTATATGGCTAAGTAGTATGTTCGTGCTTTGGTAAAGTTTATCAATGGATATATAGGTATTCCGGGTTTGTGAACTTTAGGCAATGATTTTAGGGTGGGGGCCTTGGGATTTTTCTGTATCATTCTTTTAATTTGGGTTTCTGTGAAAATTTTCTGTGTTTTTCAGGATTTTTTGTAATTTACTGTGGTATCAGATTTGGACCATTTCTTAATTCTGTGATGTCGTTGCTTTGGATAAATTCTGATGTTTTGTCAATGTATTCCTGTTTGTTTGTAACTGCTATTGAATTTCCCTTGTCGGTCTTTGTGATGGTGGCATTTTCTTGTGTTAATTTGTTCTGTAGTTTTCCGTAGGTTTTTTCTTCAGCAGTGCTTTCATTTTCTTTTATGGTGATTTTGTTCTCTTTGATTATCTTTCTTATTTCCTCAGCAAGTAGTTCTCTTGTTAGATTTGCATTGAATTCAGGTGTGTTTAGTTTTTCTTGTTGCTTTGATGTGATCGGTTTCTGTTATGATTTTTTTCTGCTGTCCTATGCGATACCATTGTGTTTATATTATGTTTGGGACCTTTTTCAAGTAGGCTGCTTTCTTGTTCAGATAATTATTAATAAATAAATCTTCTGCTACTACTCACGATTTTTCTTTATTTTACTTTTCGCACGGCGCGTTTCGAGAAGTAATTCCCATTTTCGAGTGCGTTTTTTGTGTGTATTAAGCCATTTCTTTTGATGTTGTCAGTGTGTGTGAATCTGCTTCATTTCGTTGACTTTTACTGAAATATATAAGAAACACGTGAATTTTTAGTTGGGTATCAATTCTTTTTGTGAAGTTAGTGGCGAAATTTGGAAGAATTTGTACTTACAGTTTTCTAATGGTCCATTTGCGCAGAGTCTCACACACATTAAACATCACACGCAACTTGTTGTACACTTTACACACAGAAAATATCGTATGTAAACAAAACAGTTACAAAGATCTTCTTACAGGTAGTCCACAGAGATAACATAGGTCTCCCAGAGATTATATGTTTTTGTACAGAGGTTATTTATCTTAACAATTTGGCTCATAAATTACTTATATTTATTTTACAATTGTGCTTATTTCTATGTTTTACTATTTTTATTTAAGTATATTATCGAAACATCTGAAGAAATTCACTGATTAACTTTCATGTTTTTCATTTAATATTTTATCTTCACATTTTCTGTAATGTGAATATATCTCCAGTTCAAGTAAATCCATTTTGTGTCCATTTATAATGGAGCAAATCAGTCTGTTAGATTAATCAGTCTTTTGTGAAAGGTGTGTTTGTTGTATTGGTGGTGGGATTGCTAGGTGTTTGTGTGGTTTGTCATTTTGGTGAGTTTCTTTTGTTGGATTGTCTGTTTTCTGCCTATTATGGTATCTGCGTATGTCCTAGTCCTGTACTTTAATTCATCAAAAAATGTAGGCTACTTTATGTGATTTGCTAGTTCTATATGCAGTCTGTATAGTTCAATATTCAGAGCCTGTTTTTTGGAATACAGAGTCAGATTTCTTGCTTTATCCACCTGATTTGAGCCTTACATTTTGTCTGCTGTGCTGCTGATGACATGTTGTTTACAGTTATGGTTACATACACTGCTGGCCACCGTAAATGCAACACCAAGAAAGACAACAGGTAGCACAACAAAATTTATTTTGTAGATAACATGTTGACCAAGTATCAAATGATTACGTTTACAGACGTCTGTGACATGTGGTTCCTGCCAGAATCACTAGCCAGAGTAGCCGCCATTGTTGGAGATCGCCGCTGCCACACGTCTCGGCATTGAGACAAAGAGACGTTGGATGTGTTCCTGGGGTACAGCAGCCCAAGCAGCTTCCACACGTTGCCATAGATCACCTGGTGTGGCAGCTGGGGATGTAATCTGGGTCACTCGTTGAGCAACCATGGACCACATGTTTTCTATCGGCGAAAGATCCTGAGAGCGAGCTGGCCAGGGAAGCAATTCAATCTGGTTATTGACGAAGAACCTTTGGACAATGCGTGCCACATGTGGTCGCGCATTATCCTGTTGAAATATGGCTGTGGCCGAGCCCTGAAGGTAAGGAAGGACAACTGGCTCCAGCACATCGGATATGTAGCGCCGGCTATTTAAAGTACTGGCAATGCGTACTAGAGGCGTGCGAGAGCAATATCCAATACCGCCCCATACCATAATACCCGGTGAAAGACCAGTGTGGCGGTGCATAATGCAGCTGTCCAGCATCCTCTCTCCACGGTGTCTCCACACTCGAATCCGACCATCGTGGTTCTGCAGACAGAAGCGTGCCTCGTCAGTAAAGACAACGTCATTCCATTCTGCCGTCCACATCTGTCTGTCGTCACACCATTGGCGACGGAGATGTCTGTGGTTCTGCGTCTTGTGGACAGACCACTCTGCTGTAAACGGCGTCGAATGGTACGCGCAGACACTGGATGATGCGTTACAGACGCAATGTGCTGTGCTATGGTTCGGGATGTCACTGAGCGATCCAACTGATCGTCTTGTGAAACAACCACAAGGTAAACACACGTGCCGAACGTACACTCGTCGAAATCGCCAGGCCTTAAATGGCGCTATGAGGTGGAGCCACAGGCGCGCGTGATGTGCGTCTGCGCTGAAATTCTAATCAGTTGCATATCTCATCGCTGCAAACTCATGGTGTAAATTTCACTTGATTCGGATGCTTCCTTCAGGGTGTTGCATTTACGGTGGCCAGCAGTGTAGTTAGGTACTGTTTTATAAGCCAAACATACTTTGTATGTGGAGTATGGGTTTTTGAAGTTTGACGGTTGTGTTGGAATATGTTGAACAGCTGCGAAGGAAATACCTGGCTCGGCATAGAAATAATAGTCTTCTGGTGTTGCAGTTCTTCTTGTTACGTCCTTGCTTGCGACGAAAAACGGACGAGGAATTTTGTCTTATGCGAGACACCTTTCTTTCTGTTCTGTTTGACTCGGACAAGTTTCAGCACTTCTTGTATAGATCCTCAGTGGATTATTTTTTATTTTCTAACTGTAAAATTGTTGTTACATATTAACATTTAGTGAAACTTTTGGTACATGATATTTACAATTGGGAATAAATAACACTGGTCAACACTCATTTTCTTGCCAAGGATATTTGAGTGGCTTTAGGATGGGTTAGTGGTGCTGAGGACGAATATAGCAACCATTTATGCAGTTTGGCTCTAGTTTTTGAGATAATGCATGATTTATTCAAAAAATTAGAAAAAATTGCTAATACTGAACTCGAGCACTACAAACTACAATGAAAAAAGAAAATAATCTTTATAAATAGCTTCTATGAAAACCTGATAGGCATTTGTCCACGTATAAAACATAATTGAAAAGTTTCTCTATAAGTATATCATTTTCCGTCCATGACGAACTGCTTCCTGCACGCTTTCCTTTTATAGGTCTCTTCAGAACAGTCATGTTGCAGATTCCAGCAATAATCTGCCATCATATGCCTGTCCCATCTTCCTTTATATCTTTCCTCTATTCCTTTCATATCTTGATGGAACCGCTCTCCTTGTTCCTCACTGAAATCACCTAGATTACGAGGAAATCGATCCAAGTGGCTGTGAAGGAAGTGCAATTTTATGCTCATGTTAGCTCCTAAGTTTTGAAAGTTAGTGAGCATGTTTTTGACCAGTTCCTCGTAATTGGGAGCTTTATGATTGCCCAAAAAACATTTTACAACAGCGACAAAACTGTTCCAGGCCGATGCTTCAGTCACAGTCATGACGCTTGTAAAATTGGTATCGTTGATGAGCCTGCGAATTTGAGGACCATCAAATATTCCTGCCTTAAGTTTTTCGCTACTGAGTCCAGGGAACGTATTGCAGATGTATGTGAAGCAATTACCATTTCTGTCTAAAGCTTTGGTGAATTGCTTCATTAGTCCTAACTTAATATGTAATGGTGGAAGAACAATCTTGTCCCTACTAACCAGAGGTTCATTAATGATGTTTGCTTCACCAACAGCCATATGTTCCCTTGGAGGCCATGTTTTCTGCTTCCAATGTTCGTGCTTTGCCCTACTATCCCACATGCAGATAAAACATGGGTGCTTTGTGTATCCACTTTGTTGTCCAAGCAAGAAGTTCACCATTTTCAAATCAACACAAATCAACCACTGGTGCTGCATATACTGAATTTTCTGCAGAACCATCTTGATGTTAGCATATGCTTCACAAAGTTTTGTTGAGTGGGCAATTGGAATAGATGCGTAACGATTGCCATTGTGTAGGAGAACACATTTTAAACTTCTAGTGGAACTGTCTATGAAGAGACGCCAGTCCTCTGGTCTATATTCCGGCAGCCCCAATTCAAGTAAAAGTCCAGGTATATTGCTGCAATACCCTATAACCTCTTCTTGGTTGAAGTATGGAAGAAGGTTTTCTTCTCTCGTCCGGCAAGCTGTTATTTTAACACTTGGATGAAGACAGTTCTTTTCCTTAAGCCTGGATGCTAAGAGTTCTGATGCTTGCTTTGAAAGATTGAGTTCTCGTATCAAGTCACTGAGCTCCTTCTGGTCGAACTGCTGGGGTTGTGTCTCACGTCCTTCGTATTCCGAACCACTACTTGTACATTCCTCGCCGTGCACATCATCTGATGATGTTAGCATGGGTAATGTTGTGAAGGTTGGTACAGGAACATCGTTGCTGTGCACCACTGGTCTTCTTGCCGACTCCAAATCGGGATATTCCCACTTTCGTTTTTTGAACCTATTAAAACCTTTCACATTAACAATGCAAAAATAGCAATCATCTGTATGGTTCTTCTGCTCTCGCCATACCATAGGCACTCCGAAGTTTAAGCTTTTCCTTTTTCGTTTTGTCCACTGCCGTAAGCACTCCACACAGCATTTACAAACTTTATGGGGTGCCCACGCCTTGTCTTGATCTCCAAGTTTAATTCCGAAATATGCCAGATACGCTTCCTTCACAAAAGGAGTGATATTCTTCCTGTTCTTTTGAATAACGTATTCACCACAAATGTAGCAGAACTCATCTGGATGGTTCACGCAAAGACGGCGTGAAGAGCTCGTGTTTTCCTAAAACAAAATTGCACAAATACTTTCTTGTATTTGCATGTCAATCACATCCAACAAACATCATTAATTGTTTTGTGTGAAATGAATACTCACCTCTTATTTGCTACGTCACGATGAAAAGGTTCTATCTCCTTGAAGCTGCACTGCACATGTGTGTGACGTTCGACCATCGCCATTTTTCTTGTTTACACTGAACGCTACCTAGCGGCTGTTGCGGGGATTACCTCGGCCAACAAATGAATGTCGAGTACCGCCGAATTCAAATCTGCACAGCCCTCAATATCTTCAACACACACACCGCACAACAGGACTGAACACATGCTGACAGTGTGATGTTTGCATGATGTAATCCTCAACCACACAGATGCACTCCCTGAGCACAATTGTTTAATAAAGATAGTACAATATCACTAATTAAAAAACAGGTAGCAAATACATTACACCATATATGGACCCTGCAGTCGATATTATCCACATGAAACTCTCATTTCCACAAATAACCTATATCTCAAAAACCAGAGCCAATTTGGAAAAAGTACAAATATACTCGGAATGAGTATCATAACAATATCCCATTTTCGTTCAAACTTCCCTGGCAACGAAAAAAAAATTTTATTTTGTAGAGCTGTGTAATTGTTGTAAAATATTATACATTATTTGTTCATAGTTCACAGTTGAGATATGTAGTAATGACTTGATGCACTGTGTGTTGTTTGTAACATTATGTCAAAGTTCTATTTGTAGGTTAATTAGTAAAAAGAGTGGATGTATGCAATGACTTACATACCTTACATGATGCTATTGGACATTTATTTTATTAGCTGTTCTGCTGCACAATCTACAATTTCTAATGTAATTTTTATTTTTATGTTTATTATGCAATTACAAACGGAAATGAGTATATATCACATTTTCTGTGTGGTAACTTACAGTTTTGATATTGTGGTGCTTTCTCAGGCTGATTTCATGACCTACGGTCGTTTGACACTGCACTTTCTCCGATTTTTCAAAACATTGATTCTGATGGTTACAGAGCCATTTAAATCTGAGGAAAGGTAATATGTGTTCAACACATTGAGCTGTAGTCCTACATGAGCGAGGCGGTCGTTCCAGGCTTGTAATTGAAGTTGTAAATCATTCTTATCTTCACTGGCCAGTAACACATCAGCATACAGTAACGTCCAGGGTGAGGTTTTCTGCAGGTTTCTTGTGACGGTATCTGTGACAGTGATAATAGGAGCGGTGAGAGAGCACATCCACGATCAGCTCTCAAGCAAATAGGGAAGTCTCAGACAGTCCGGCAACTGACTATCCGGATCGTCGGGTTCTGGTAGAGCAGTCTGACCCACCTAACGAGATCTTCAGGTACTCCACACTCTCGCAGGGCGAGCCAAATTAACTCGTGTGCCACTCGGTCAAAGGCCTTTTCGAGGTCGAGAAAGGCAAAGTGTAGACGTTTCGACTTCTCGAGGTCCTTTTCGATAAGCAGGCGAGCTGTACGGGTAGCATCTGTCACCCCACAGCCCTTCACGAATCCACATTGTTTGATGGAGTGACTGATAATTTGTCGGATCCTTTTATCGATGACGTGCTCGAATACTTTCGCGGTGTGTAGCAGAATGCGTATTGGATGCTAGTTGTTACATTTGGCTGGACTTCTCTTCTGCTTCCAAATTGGAACTGTTGCACTACATGTCCAGTCAGCTGGAATCTTTCCCTCCTCGATGATCTTATTAAGGTAATCTGTCAACCATTCAGCTGAACCCCAGTGTTTTGATCTCCACCTTTCCATTTTTCATTTTGTGTAATACTCCGACAACCTCATGCTTGGTGACTGGTGCAATGGGACCCTGTAATGGAGTTAACACTGGAATCGGAGCTTGTGGGAACTCCTCATTGCAAACTTCCTCAAAGTATTTGCTCCATCACTCTGCTACTTTCTTTCTGTCAGCGATAAGTTTGTCTTATTCATCATTGACATTTTTCAATGTCTGCAGTTTGTTTATTGCACTGCTTCGCCAGTTGATAAATTTCTCATTCTCCAGTAGGCGTTCCTGGTTTATTGCAGACTTCGCTGAAGTGGGCTGATTTGGCTGCTGCAACTGCCCTCTTTGCTGCATTCCTAGCTTCATGGTAATCCTTCCAGTTTTCATCTGTCTTAGAGGCAAGGAACTGTTGGTATAGCTGCTTTTTAACTCTTTGAGGGGCAGCTAAACACCACTAAAATTTACCCTAGTGGGCCAAGAAAAATTATTTGCAAATTTCAAATTTCTTTACTTGTAACACGTTTGTTTTATTGTCTTGACATATTTTATATATTGAGTTTGTAAAAATTCACTTAAACAACAACAAAATATTAACATTAAATGTGGTCACTACAGGTAACCACCACCCCATTACAGTATACAAATTCAATATTTGGTGGTTGAACTTTGAAATAACTAATTTTAATTTTCTTGGTATCTCTTGAAACAGTTCTTGCCTGTTCTCAGATACAAAGGTACTTTGCACACTGAATACATCCACACTGTTCGCACTGGATTTTTCTTTGAACTGCAAACTGCGCATCTTCTACATGATAAGTGAATTGCTTGTTGTTTACTGCTTTCGTGGCGAGTACTTTCATCTACGTAGGGTTTGTGTTATTTGATCTGGGTTGCTAAACTACTTTGGGATACAGAAGCAAAATTAGCTGCCACTGAAACTATTTTTGGAGCCAACAAGATTTTGTACAACTCTTGACGGAAGTCTTTATTGGATAACTGATCCATTTCGATTTCTTTGTGTATAATGAATGTGTTTGTCACACTGCAGTCTAAAAAGTGAAGAAACAATCTCATCCACCATTTCTTGCTTTTTTTTGTCAATAGCATAGTCTGATTTTAGTCGATTAAAATTATCCATATAGTTCGTACTGGAATTGTAGTCTTACAATACAATTGGACAAGTGATATTGGTTATTGTTCCATCTTTCATTATTCGAGTTATTGTGGACACATCTGATGGTGAATGACATTTGAAATCAAGTTGACTGCCCTGTTATCTTTCCATCTATAGATTATTATGCCATCATTGCTTATTTTGTAATAGAATTCCCCTTTTTCCAGTTCCTTTTCCTCCTTGAGTTTTGGCATGTTTTTCCTTCTTGGATTTGTTGTTCCACAAGCGTACGCACCATTGTATTTTAGGTCCTTGAACAGATCGTATGATGTAAAATAATTGTCCATGAAAATATGATTCTTTCCATGAAGACAACTGGTTAAATTTAGAACCACATGACTGCACACAAGACTAGAACTTGCACAGCTTGTCGTGAATTTGGGGTCATTTCCATCACTGCCATTACTGTCAACACTGCTGTCACTAGAAGATATTTCTTCAAATAAAATTCGATAACATTTGTCCTCAGTTATTCCTTTTTGGCTAGACATATTCGATGGAGACGAAGAAAATATAGTGGATGGAGCAAAAGGGCAGTGGTTAGCAGTGCTAACCACACAGAAATTTGTCTGTAAAACACGGAAAATTCTATTTCAATTTAAGGTTACATTACACATAGATTTATATGTGTTCAACACATAAATATAAGCAATTACTTACAAAAAATAGTCGTATAAAGAAGAGCTACAGAGAATACTGCACGCCGCTTCCAAGAACAGTGCTAACAATGAAGAAGCATGAACTATTGTTCTGAAGACGCGGCAAAAATTCGCGCAGAAGACCTGCACTGCCATCTAGCGGCATTTTAGGCAACAATTAGATGGTTGGCAGAGACACTACTGGCCCCTGAGCAGTAAAGGGGAAAATATTATGTGGTTAGCCTCAGTGACCACTGCCCATTGAAACAGTCTACGTATGTAGTTAGTTACAGTTTTGCCTGCCCTTCAAAGTGTTAAAATGCACAGCTAGCTTTATTCACCTCCTCAGTCCAGAGCGATGTTTGGCGATCAATTTTACGTCTGCCTAGTTTTGTGGTGCCGAATTTTTCCTGGGCTGCTGTTATGACGCGGTTTTTCTTGACAGCCCGTGTTTCCGTACGTCAGTAGTAGGGGGAAGAGTGATGGGTGAAATAATGTCTCTTTCTGCTTCTTTGAGTCGCCACCATTTAGTATGTACTGGGTCTTTGCATTCTCTCTTCCTTTGATTTGGAGGTTTGATGTGTAATTTAACAACTAGCAGACGGTGTTGTGTAGCAACTGTTTGGTATGGAATTGCTTTTGCATCCAAAATGTAGTTAGGTCTCGTCACTGTACAAGAATGAAACCTACGTGGCTCCTGTTGTTACCACTGTAGTAAGTCCAAAGGTGGAACATCCTCTTCTTGAAGTAAGTGTTTGTGCTGACTAGTTTGTGTGTTTCTGCAAAGTACAGTATTCTCTCCCCATATACATTTCTATGTCCAGCCGCATTACTACCGTGGCATCTGTATCCATCTGAATTTGAACCAACGTGACTATTGAAATCACCAGATATGTTGAAAGTATCTTCAGATGGCACTTCTAAGATCTTATCATCAAGCAACATCCGGAAGTCATCTTTTGTCTCTTGCGTGCAGCCTATTTCTGGAGTGTAACATGAGAATATATGGATGTTCCTCTTGTCCGTAGGCAAAACAACTTCATCGAACAGTCGTCGAATTGCTCTACTTTTGCTACATAGTCCCAAAATTTCAAGCTAACAATTATCCCAGCTCCTTTGACTGATTTTGGGCTGCCATTATAAATGATTTTATATCCATCACCAATATATCGTGATTTTGCTCCACTCTACCTGGTCTCCTGCACTGTGCAGATGTCAATTTTGCACATTTTTTAATGCTTCCACTACTTTGCATGCTCTTCCTGTCATAGAGTGGCAAATTTTGTTACTAGAGCTCACTTGCTTAGCTAACCTCAGTCTGAAAAAGTCTGTAACCCTCACTCATTTCGCATGCCATTCGGGCGCGGATGACGCACGTCGTCTGCAGGGGACACCCTAGCCTTTTCCATTCCTTTTTCGACAGTGAGCGGTGATGATATGACGGAAGTGTATCGGCCGGTCTGTCACGAGGGTCTGACCCGATCCACAGTTTTAAGCTGTGGGCCTAGTCCTCGATGAGCCAACACCTGACTGCAGGATGGCAGTTTTCCTGTTGGTACGTGGGAGGTGTTTGATTTCCCTCCTACCACCCATATCTGGGAGGCATTCCCCTATCCCCCACCTGGGGACGTACCCTCTAAGGGGTTACAGGCTCCCCCTAGGGTCATTAATTAACACTACAAAAGAAATAAACACTTGAAGAGACACTCAAAAATATTTCTCAAACTAAAACAAAGAATTGAGCTTCACAATAGGAAAATAATTGAAATCATAATCGAAAACTGTCAGTGCTTCATTACAGTTTGAATCTGTCTGTGTTAGATCAATGTTATACTACACAACGTCTGATAAACTACAATTGTGCAAGCATCACTTACCTCGATGTCGGGTATTGATGTGCAGTATTCGCTCCACTGAAAATATGGATACAATGAAGATGATTTCTTCCCAGGCAGTATCGAAGGTGAATTATCTGCCACAACATCAGTTCTTGAAGAGTTAACGCACATGCACCACACTCACAATGGAAAACAATGCCACAGCAAATTATTCGACGGATAGTACGGCACTCAGTGTGAAAATGACACTAAAAGCGTGAGTGGAAGCGCGAACGACTGTACACAATAATACGTGGAGCATTAACAGCTCTTGCACAGCCAAGAAATACATTTTGTGCGTATGCGTAGAGACTGGCAATGTTGCCAAAAGGACAAGTGGCTGCTCTTGCAGCGCTCTCGTGTAAATACTTAATGAATTATCATTCTGTATGTAAGTTATGTATTTCCTGTAAGATACAGTGTAAGCAAGACAAGCTGACATCTCCAACCCAATATACAAAGAAAAATAGGCCGACAAATAAAGGTCATTGTCCACCTTTCGCCAAAATTTAAATTTAAGCTGTAAGAGTGTATACAAAACACTGTGCACCCCCATTGCATGTTGCCGTACAGTGTGGGGGCAATTGTATGGTTACACAAGGAAAAGCACGTGCAGTCTGTAAAGAATCTTTGTAGGCATGCCCTTCCATTTTTGCCAAAGTGGATGATAAATTCTGGGAACACTCCATCTAGACCTGATTCTTTCCTTGGCTGGTAATTCTGTGAGATAAACGGTCTGCAAAAGTTGAGTGGGTGCTGTTACTTTTTAATTGTCTCAAATATTCATCTTGTAATTGAAGCTTCCTTTTTGTCCCATGTTTTATTGAAATATGGTCCTGTTTTGGACAAACACAAATTCACCTCATTTAGCTCACTCAAAAATATGTCAACGTTTTGCCATCATCAGTAATTTCATTTATATTGTTAGTAGCACATATTGATGTTTATGTGACTGTCTAACTTTCGCAGTATAGTTGATATTTTGCTCCACACATTTTGTCGATTCTGTTTTTTCGTGCCTTTATAGAGAATGTAAGCTGTGCTTTTTAGCATGCATTGTCATACTGTTTATCAAATATTCACTTCAAATAAATGGTAGATGGCCTGTATGTCTAATTCCTGAGTTCCTACACTTCTGGCCCACATTTACAGTTCGACAGAAATTCCAGATTAAAGTAAGATTCACAGAAGGCGTAAACAGAACGGAGTGGCAGGCAGTCACCGTCAAATGTCAGTGTGGTTACAGTAAGTGGAACATCAGTTGAACAGCACTTTCGTTCACCCGATACCTGATGGTGAAAGTGAGATTACGAGATACTGTATGTGATGCCAAACATCAGGACAAGGTATCAGAATTAAGGAAATACAATGATGAAGTTTATTAATGAATGAAACACACTTCATAATGGATGCCCTTGATAAAGATTGTTTGGTAAATTGCTGATAAGTGGAACAACAGGAAAACTATTGGCCAGTCATTAAAGACATTGACATTTATTTGCTATTGAAAATATATACATACAAACACATCAGACAATATTTATAAAGCAAGACTAGAGCCTGTTTACCTTATTTGTTGTGGGTATTTTTATTTTTTATGCCAGACAGCACAAAAAATTCTCTCTTTTTGATTCAATAAAGCTGACATGTTCACTGCTAAGAAAGACTGTGTAACAGAAATGGTGTTATCAGTTTGTTCTTATTTACATACATTGTAGGCTTTTTTTTTTCTCTCTCAAAGTATTTTGAAACCTAAATCATTTTTCACTTTCAGATAACTGGCCTTTCTTGGCAAAGAACACTCAGCAGAAACAAATAACCAAGTTATCATGAAATATTTGGGTTATCACATAAACAAATTGTAACGTAAAGGCTAAAATGACACAAAAGCACGAAATGCACTACTATTACATATGTGACAGCAGTGAAAATAGGGTAATTTCAGATGATAGCAGATGATGAATCTGCACCCCACCCCACCTCCCCACTTCCTCCACCTCTCTCTGCCAGGTTCGTTCCCAAGAAGCACCGACTTTGGTGTCCTGTCCTGTTTCATTCCATTGACGGTGATGGCGTATGTAAATGCCACCATTCGAAATAATTGTGCAGTGTTGTGGCAGTCCATTCCATTCTATTAGATGAGAAAGACCTTCATTGTTATGGCTATATTTATCAGTGTTAGCAGTTGTCTTACAAGTTTGTTCTTCGTACATCCGTTTTTAAATTGGATGATCGTGGGGCATCAACTGGTATAATTTTCTTTTTATTGAAAATGAAACTTCTCCAGCTGTACTTAAGATATCATATTTATTTGGCTACTAGTTTGGACTTGAGTCAACGTCATTTTCAGGCCCGTACACTTTGATGATATCAATTGTGTGTGGCTGAGTACTAGAAGTCTGCGGTGAGACAAATAAAAGTTTGTTAGCTGTAGTGTTCTGTTAGTTCTGCTGTTGTTACTGTCTACCATTGATTGAACCTAAAATTAGGCAGCTCTGCAATTTCTTGCCTTTTGTAGCATTCTTTGTGTTCCTTTGTGGCTGTTATTAAGGCACTGTCACAGAAATGAAAGAATAAATCTAGCAGATCACTTGATTTATCAAACACTACATTCTGTTTCAGGCCCCAGAAGCCTGGGTACACATCTATGTCAGGAATTTTGTCTGCGTCTACCTTTACACATTTTTTACTTTGAATAAGTGTAGAAGATGAAGCATGCTCAGATTCATTTCCCGACGTACAGGAGAATCATTCGTAACATCACAATCCACAAAAATAATACAGTAAGCATGTGCAGCCACTTAACTGCAGTCAAATATAATATTACCACTGTTTTCAGACATTATATAATGAGAATCATTATCAGGTACTTTCTTTGCGTTATCTACAGATTCTTTGAAGGCTTAGTAAATCATTCACTCAAAGTGTTTCTTCTCTGCACATCTTGAACACAAAATCAACACAAAAACATATAAAAACAGAAATCAGAGCGTTAAAACCTACAAAGCAAGCAACGACAACAAAAATTTTGGTAACAAAGTTCCCCATTGATGCTGCAGTTGCCATTCTGCAGGAACAGTAGAAACTATGAAGTATGTTTGCAGTAACAGGAGACATACCTTTGACACCACGGAAATTCTTCATTCGTGGTACGAAGAAATATTATATCCACTGCACATTCCCAGTCTTGTAATCGCCGTAATAGTACCGTTCTCATTTCCGTTTGCCCGTAAGCTCCTGCAACAGTTTAGTGCTGGATTGGAGCCAGTAACAGTTTTCTTACTAAGTCATTTTACTGATGATCATATGCAGATGATGTATTGTATTTATTTTATCCAATAAATCTTAAATGTACAGTACAGGACGTCAGATATTGGACAGGTCAAGGGAGATATATCTACATGTTTGCAATATTGAATACATTTTTCCATCTTTGACTTATAATTAAACAGCTTTGGCTAGAAAATTACAATTGAAAATGTGGATAAACAAATATTAATGATTACAGGCCTTGTGTGCTACAAGTAGTCACATTTACATAATATTTTTGTAAGTGATGAATAATGTGGCTTCTACACATAACATTAACTTTCTTAGGCACTCAAAGTGTAATGTTCTTTTTGGCACAAACTGGTTTTTATTTGCAACATGTAAAAGTCAGTTTTCTGTCTTGTGTTATGTGTTAAGATTTTAATTTTTGAAGAGGACACTTGGAAGTGTTATTGGATATTTCTTACTAAATATTGCAATTTCAAAAGTGCAAATATGTAGAAGAGAAGAATCCCCATCCTTTCAAATATTGATCTGGAGGGTTTGTTCTTTTTTATTAGAGCCATGATTCTCACTATCCTTTTTTGCATCCCGAAGCGTTTTAGGCAGGATGGCAAGTTATCCCACAAAGTGATCCCGTACTTCAGAACAGAATGTATATCAGCATAGTAAATGGTCCTTACTGTCAAGTTGACTGTCTGTTGATTGGCTGTTCCAGAAACCATGTTGGACTGTCGATAACACGTACTTTTCTAGAAAATCTAACAACCGCTTATGAAAAACTTTTTCTAGTATTTTCGAAAATACAGATGGTGAAGCATTAGCTCTGTAATAATTGGCTATGTCTTCTTTCCTATCCATTTTGAACAGTGGCTTGAGTTTCACAATCTGTAAGCAGGAAGGAAAGATTCCTGTTGTGAATGAACTGTTGAAAAGATGGGCTGATAGTACTGCAGTGAAGTCACTTGCATTTTTAAAGACATAATCCGAAATCTCATCCATGCCTGTAGAAAATTTTGCTCATAACTTACTGATAGTACAATTTCTTTGGGGTTAGTTAGGGGCAGCAATAGAGAGTTAGGGTTTCTATTTAGATTTGTCTGTTGATTGGGTAGTATTTCTGTTAGATTTTGTACCACAGAGTAATTTTTCACTAATATTTGAAAAATATGTATTAAAGGCACTGGGTACTTCTGCACTTCTAATTTGTTTGCCTTCTCGGTCTATCTCAAGGTTTACATTTTGGGGACTCATTTCCTACTTGCTGTTTTATTATTTTCCACATGGCTTTCATTTTGTTCCTGGCCATTATTATGTGGTGAACATTTGCCATATTCGTAGCTTCTTTTATGACTTTGTGAAGCACTGTCTTACAATTCTTGAAATACACCAGAAATTCTTCGGTAACATTTCGTGTTTTTGGAATCTGATAAAGTCTCTTCTTTTCAGCACAAGAGATTTTAATGCCTGTTATCAGCCAAGAAAAATTTATTTTGCTAGTTTTGAACTTTTGGTTTTTAATTGGAAAAGAAATATTGAAATAATGTGAAAATATTCCCACAGACAAGTCAATTTTTTTACATGTGCCATCACAGTTGTATATGTCATTCCATGTTTTATCCCAATAGGTGTCTGAAATGTTCTATGTTTGATTGCTAAAATCTCTACCCTTTCTTGTTGTTTGTGGTTCACTATTGCCAGTTGTCTCTATTGCGAATTCAGTAACTTGTGCATAATGATCACTGAAACCTGTATTCATATTTCCAGTTTTGTAAAAATATTTACCTGTATTATTAGTATCTGATCAGTTGTATTGCTAGATGATTTGGTGACTGGTAGGGGGTTTAATGGTTGTGTGTGTAAAACTTTAATAGGGCCTCAAGATTTTATCTGTGTTTTGAGTGCTTGTTGAAATCTGTGTTAAAGTCACCACACTGTTAAATGTCCTCTCAAGAATTTTAAGGAAAGTAGTTATGTCCCCATTTGGGCTTCTGTATATACAAATAACTGTTATACTTAACTTAGTCGATTCTGTAGCAGAAATGTCACAATTGTGCTCTTTAAGATAAGATAAGATACTTTATTGTCACATAACAGGTTTTGCACAATCATTCGAATGAGAACGTTGGCGACTCGTCAGTCTTTAACCTAAGTTGGTACGTATTTCATATACTACAGGAAATACATAATACATACATTGCTTATTATAATAAAACTACAACATTATATTTTAAATCTTTTCGTAACTCATCGAATCATTACCATAGACTTCATACACCGATATTAAGTATGGATGTACTGAGCGGAATACAAACCGCCATTCAAACTATGATTCTATATATAAACATGAATATACAGTGAAGGTATATACTTTGTATCTGTACGGCTTCGAAAGTATACCATTTGTACTTGAATCCTTACTCCCTATTCCTATTTATAAATTCTTCTAAACTATAACATTTGCTTTTTATTCATTTAGAAATTTTCCTAGACTATAACAACATTTGCTTTTTAGGTATGTGCCAGTGGTTTCCAATGTGGCTTCCCCAAATATTGACCATATCTTATTTCTGATCTTCAGAGCCATGTAATATGGAGTATTTTCATATAATGTGAGCCTGTGACAAGGTAGCATGTCTTTCAATTTATATCTAGTTTCATAGGCATGTGTGAATGTGTTTCCTTGAAACAGATGCAGAGTTTTTCTGTTCAAAGAGAAGTATTTCATATATGAAGATGGAAGGGATTGTCATGAAGTCCAGGCTTTTGAATAGTGGTTTGCATGAATGTCTACTATTAGTTCCTGTCATTGCTCTGATTCTTTAAATTTTTATTTTTATTTTTTGTAGTTTGAAGATTCGAAGGAGGTTTGTCTTTTCAGCACCCCAAAAACTATTCCATATCTTATAAATGTTATGAAATAAGCGTAGTATACAATTTTCTTCGCTGTTGAATCCGTTACTTTGTGTAGTACCCTCATTGCATAAACTAAACTATTTAATCTCTTCAGTAAACTGTCCACATGATTGGTCCATTGCAAGTTTTTATTTAAAGTTATCCCAAGAAATTTTACAGGATCAACTGTGGTCAATTCTTTACCCGAATATTCTATGTGCGATACACACATCAGTTTGTTTGGTCCTGAAGTGTATGATTTATGTTTTTTCAAGATTTAATTTCATAGCACTATTTTTTATCCATTGTTAAAGTTCTTCTAGAGTTTTGTTTCGTGGTCCATACTAATTCTTCAGTGTTTTTGCAGCAGACTACAGCAGATGAGTCATCTGCGTAAAGTATTGTATCTGTATTTACTTTGCTAGTCATGTCATTTATGTAATATAAGAACAGAAGTGGTCCTAATATCGAGCCCTGGGGCACTCCTGCTTGTATTTCTTTCCAGCTAGAGCAAGTTTTCTCTCCCTTTTGATGTATCACCACCCTTTGGTGTCTGTTTTTGAGATAAGATGAAAACCATCTTATATATATTCCATTGAAGATATAGATACCAATTTTTGGAGCAGTAGCATATGATTTACTCTGTCAAATGCTTTTGAGAAAAATACCAGATACACTTTGTTTGTTGTCGAGGCATTTACTTACTTTAGAGATTAGTTCATTTACGGCTTGTAAAGTGTTTTGTCTTTCCTGTAGCATATTGGTTATTGAGAATAATATTACCTTCTTGGTACTTCTCTAATTGATTACACACTATTCGTTAACTATTTTAGAGAAAACTGGCAGTATAGACACTGGGCGGAAATTTACTAAATCATCTTGTTTTCCCTTTTGGTAGATTGGACAAACTTCAGCATATTTTTGTCTGTGTGGAAAGCAGCCCTCATCAAATGATTGGTTTATTGTTTTACAGAGTTGAGGTGCAATGCTGCCACTTCCTGCCTTTATGATATTTGTTGGAATTTCATCCCAGCCCACAGATTTAAGATTTTTTAGGGATTGTATGATGTTAGCTACTTCCTGACATTGATACTGCGGTAAATTTAAACTCTCTTGATTCCTGCAGTACTGCATCAGGTCTTATTTGTGGAAGCAAGAAGTTATGAATTTTGTTTGTGGTTATGAAGTACTTATTAAATTCTTCACGGATGTGCCGAGTGTTAGTAACAGTATTCCCACCAATTTCTAGTTTGTAATTAAAATGTTTTGTTTCTTCAGTACCTGTTTCTTTCTTGACAACCTGCCATACTGCTTTTGATTTATTTGAGGCATTAGCTGTATATTTACTGTTCGCCATTTGTTTTGCTTGTTTAACTGCCCGATCAAATATTTTTTTGTATTTGATTTTGTACCTGATAAATTCAGTATCATGGTTGGTTTTCGCTTCCTTATGCATTTC
Organism: Schistocerca serialis cubense; assembly: GCF_023864345.2. Classification (NCBI taxonomy): domain Eukaryota; kingdom Metazoa; phylum Arthropoda; class Insecta; order Orthoptera; family Acrididae; genus Schistocerca; species Schistocerca serialis. The sequence continues at coordinate 102,801,517 of NC_064648.1, forward strand.
CCTCTTTCTAGTACTAGAGATCCTGATACCTTCCGTATCCATGTCTTTTATTTATTTATTTATCTTACAGCTTGAAACATGTATTTAACATGCTTGGGCAATGTTACAGTAATTACATTTAGATTATTGATACACAATATACACTCCTGGAAATGGAAAAAAGAATACATTGACACCGGTGTGTCAGACCCACCATACTTGCTCCGGACACTGCGAGAGGGCTGTACAAGCAATGATCACACGCACGGCGCAGCGGACACACCAGGAACCGCGGTGTTGGCCGTCGAATGGCGCTAGCTGCGCAGCATTTGTGCACCGCCGCCGTCAGTGTCAGCCAGTTTGCCGTGGCATACGGAGCTCCATCGCAGTCTTTAACACTGGTAGCATGCCGCGACAGCGTGGACGTGAACCGTATGTGCAGTTGACGGACTTTGAGCGAGGGCGTATAGTGGGCATGCGGGAGGCCGGGTGGACGTACCGCCGAATTGCACAACACGTGGGGCGTGAGGTCTCCACAATACATCGATGTTGTCGCCAGTGGTCGGCGGAAGGTGCACGTGCCCGTCGACCTGGGACCGGACCGCAGCGACGCACGGATGCACACCAAGACCGTAGGATCCTACGCAGTGCTGTAGGGGACCGCACCGCCACTTCCCAGCAAATTAGGGACACTGTTGCTCCTGGGGTATCGGCGAGGACCATTCGCAACCGTCTCCATGAAGCTGGGCTACGGTCCCGCACACCGTTAGGCCGTCTTCCGCTCACGCCCCAACATCGTGCAGCCCGCCTCCAGTGGTGTCGCGACAGGCGTGAATGGAGGGACGAATGGAGACGTGTCGTCTTCAGCGATGAGAGTCGCTTCTGCCTTGGTGCCAATGATGGTCGTATGCGTGTTTGGCGCCGTGCAGGTGAGTGCCACAATCAGGACTGCATACGACCGAGGCACACAGGGCCAACACCCGGCATCATGGTGTGGAGAGCGATCTCCTACACTGGCCGTATACCACTGGTGATCGTCGAGGGGACACTGAATAGTGCACGGTACATCCAAACCGTCATCGAACCCATCGTTCTACCATTCCTAGACCGGCAAGGGAACTTGCTGTTCCAACAGGACAATGCACGTCCGCATGTATCCCGTGCCACCCAACGTGCTCTAGAAGGTGTAAGTCAACTACCCTGGCCAGCAAGATCTCCGGATCTGTCCCCCATTGAGCATGTTTGGGACTGGATGAAGCGTCGTCTCACGCGGTCTGCACGTCCAGCACGAACGCTGGTTCAACTGAGGCGCCAGGTGGAAATGGCATGGCCAGCCGTTCCACAGGACTACATCCAGCATCTCTACGATCGTCTCCATGGGAGAATAGCAGCCTGCATTGCTGCGAAAGGTGGATATACACTGTACTAGTGCCGACATTGTGCATGCTCTGTTGCCTGTGTCTATGTGCCTGTGGTTCTGTCAGTGTGATTATGTGATCTATCTGACCCCAGGAATGTGTCAATAAAGTTTCCCCTTCCTGGGACAATGAATTCACGGTGTTCTTATTTCAATTTCCAGGAGTGTACGTAGATTACATGCTGTTAAGTAAAAGATCATTTAAGTATATTTAACATAGCATTCCTGAGGTCAAATCATGTCAGCACCACACTGTGTGGGCACTTCAATATAAGCCAATTTTTTAACTCATTTTCAAAAATTCTACCAGAAAGCTGTTTCAGGTTGTTTGGCAGAGAATTATAAAATATTGCCCCTTTCAAATCTACTGCTCACCATATGAAAGTCTGATTTGTGTCTTGTATCGTAATCATGGATTTCCATATTCCTGTTTGTCACTTTTTTGTCTTTTTTCACTGATAATATTGATTGAAACATATATACTTCATAGATAGTCATAATATTAAAATTAATAAACAGGTTTTTGCATGAAGTTCTGGGTCTTACTTTTGCCATAGTGCTTATTACTCTTTTCTGCAATACAAATAACCTTCTTATATTGTATTGGCTACTCCCACCCCACAATACAATTTCATAAGATAGATACACTATTTTTATTGCTTCAATATCTAGATATTGAACTAATCTCCTTAGTAAATACAGACTAGATGTTATTTTACCACAGACATGATCTATTTGCTGATTCCACGAAAGTCTGTCATCTATATATGAGGCACTGAGAGCACAAGCGGACTAACCCCGGAGAAGTCAATATGGAGGAAACAGGTCTCATAATACGGGCCCACAAATAATGTATGTTTGTGATACATTGCAGCCTTGTAACATGCATATGATGTAACTGTGGTTTTATTGAACAATATTTTGACATAGATAAATTACAAAAGTACTATATAGTAGAATATTAGCAGTTTTGTTGTGGCTTAGTCCATTTTCGCTCCAAGTAGTTGAACATTCTCAATGACAGGTCCGTTAGTACGCTGATGCATGTGACAATAGTATTCATTACTAGTATACATTGTACACATTACATGTACCATTTTACATTGGTTTCTGTAATGTTACGCATTGTGTTACATTTCAAAATCATCCACAGGCAATGTTTCTACAGCATTTGATGACGTTTGTAAAGTTTTGTAGAAATCATGATGAAGTGGAGGTACATACGGAAGCAAACTTAGCAGATCCTTCTTTTTTGCCTCTGTAATTACATTTCCATTAGGATAAAGCAGTTCGAGATTGCTGATGCATATGGATGTTCGTTTGGCCACATCAATTTCCTGCAATGGCTCTTGGTTTTGGTTCGAGTATTTATACAATATTTTGAATCTGTTGGTTGCTTCATACCGCAGCCACTGTATGTTCAACCATTGTACTTTACAATTGCCAGAAGACATTTTTCGATTCGTGATGTTTCTTTCGAGTTGTTTTGTTGAAAAGAAACATTCCGCATTCATATTAATTACCTTGAATGGATTCCTTTTTCTGGCACTCACTACCACATCATTCCAGTGTTTAGGACGGTAAATATTAGGAAAATACTTTTTTCGTTTCTGAACTAAGCCAAAATCCTGATCACAGGGCAGGTACGAGTGTCCGCTAACTAAAAATTTATGGTCTATTTCCTTCACAGAGAACTCTGAGCTGTTGACAATGTATTGGCACAGTACAGCAACCTTTATGTTTCTATTCTGGCCTCCGCACTGATCAGAGTACATAATTAGTTTTTCAGTCCTGACAAAATTGCGTATGAAGTACAGCAAACAAGAACCAATTTCTTGTGGCCCTCTCGACGCAATGGATTCATGCCACAGAAACATGTATACATCATCATTGTGCATATTGTGGATGCCAAAGCAATATGTCCACAACTGATGTTTGTAATAGCAAACTCCAGTTGAGATGATCGGTGTAGGCAAAGTTTTCATCAAATCAAATGTTATCACTGTAACGTTACCATCTGATTTGCTAAGCAATGTATCACTATGTAAACCTGCCCGTGCATACTCAGCTTTTTGCTGATGGAATTCACGTTCTGCAATTAACTCCGTCCTCTCCTTATCATTATCGGCAGCTGTTATTTTTACCTGCAAAGCATCACATGTTCGACAAGAGTCGGACACTGGTGGATGAAATGACAAATTGAAGTTTTCGTAAAAAATTTTGCGGAAAATAAAATGAGAAACGGGCATTTGCTCCTCTGCACAGTACAGTGAATACATGACTGATAAATTTAAATCTGGTCCTAAATACTTTCTACCGTTATTTTTATGATACGCATAATGGCTTTCATACGCCGGGAATTTTTCTATGAAACGTTTTACTACATCAACTTTGTGGCGAGGTGTTTTATTACCAGGTTCACCTTTACCTCTACCATCACGAGGAGGGGTGGCTTTTTCCCCTTTATTCTTGAGTACCCTATCGATTCTTCCAGCAGATACGGCTAAAGTATTCTGAAAGAATCTTTTGCACACCCTCGTTTCAGACCCATTTGAATTGAGCAAGTAATACAATCTCGTCTTCTCCCTACGTGAATGTTGCTGACCTACGTAAGACCGTGCTTTATCAACGACTTTAATCATGGTAAACAGGAAAGCCGACTGCAGATCGTGGCTGCCTAAATTATAAAACTCATTGAACACTTGTTCCTGCTGTTCTTCGTTGATGTGTTTGTGGCACTCATACCGGCACGTACACTCGCTGATTTTCCGCAATTCCTTTCGAGGTACAAGGTTACCCTTACGGTTTACATACTCTTGACCTAGAGCTCTCCGTTCTTTCCTAACGTTACGAAGCCATTTATCTTCGTTTCTAAGGCGCTTCTTTCCTCGGCTCCGTACCACGGCATCGTCGTTCGTCTCTGGCACGTCCTCTGGAACAGTTGTTGCTGCAGCCGTGCTCGCTCTCGCGTCTCCCGGCACTTCCCCATCGGACGCAAACATCTCTGTAATAACAATATCCATCCCTCAATGTAATATTAACTACACTACAGTAATGGTCAACGTGTGCATTGGTATCCACAGGCGAAGCAATTGCTCAACACAACTCGGCGGGCGGTAAAACATTGTTGTACACATAACATTACAAGTGATCGTTACTTGATTACACAAAATAGCAATACATAAAGTATTGTTTGTATGTCATTCTGTTTTCGTATGGAAAACAACCTGCATTTTCTGAACAAAGTCACCATTCGAGATACGGTACATCTAGACGTGTTTGCATATGAACGCGTTAGTGTACAATCGACAATGTTATCCGCAAAAAAGGAATGGAACACAATACAAACTAACCTTCCAATTGCTCCTCCACGCTTTTCGCAGGGGCTGCCATGCTGATCAACTGAAATACACGTCCACGTGGTCACTGGTCCAATACGTTGTTCCACACTAAATACACAAGTCTTTCGTTCGCCGGCGTCACGCGCAATGGCAGTGGACGGAGAGCATAGAGCACAAATGGACTATGACGCATAGTCCACTCCTGCTCTCAACGGTATCTATCGGCGGTTGAGTGCAACAGCAATGTTTACGTTGCTACATTAGACAAACCTTCAGATAAACAAACAGATCAACATGCATTGCATAATACTCGTATACTGTTATCACAACATGTCAATACCTCAAATTCACAAAACGTGTGGGTTAGTCCGCTTGTGCTCTCAGTGCCTCATATATCCCCAGAAATTTACATTCTGAACAGGTATTTTCCTGAATGTCCTCATTGACAACAGTATTTTTATTTGAGCCACTTGTCTTAAAATAAACTAAATTAGTTTTGTTAATATTGACCCTCAGGTTTTTTTTTTCAAAATGTGTTTGGGCTTTTTCAACAAAATTCTGTACCACTGAATTTAGGCCATCATTACTTCGTGCCCAGCAAACCCCAGAGGTGTCATCAGCATACATAGTAATACGATGGCTGGTGTCTAATACTTTTGGGAAATCATTCACGTAGCACGTAGCAAATAAACAAGAAGGGGTCCAAGCTAGAGCCTTGTGGCACACCAAAATTATATTTCTTATCTTTGGTTTTCTTTTTTCGATTACCTCTCCAACTTCTGTGCATTGTTGTCTATCTTTAAGGTAAGATGCTATTAAAAGCAACAGTTTCCCACTGACACCATTATAAGCAAGTTTACTTAAAAGAGCGCCATGATGGACTCTGTCAAGCGCTTTGGAAGGATCTAAAAACACTCCTGCCGTTTTGTGACCCTCATTTATTTTCTCCATCAGACAGTGTACAAACTGTACTGCTGCAGATATGGTGCTCCGACCACTTTTAAAGCCATGTTGGAAATCTCCTATTGAGTTATTCCTATTATAGTGCTCGATTAAGATTTCTAGCATTATTTCTTCAATTAATTTACCAAACACTGAGGTTAAGGCAACTGGTCTGTAATTCTGTGGTTGCTTTCTTTCCCATTTTTTATGTAAAGGTTTAACTATAGCAACTTTCAGTTTCTTCGGAAACACACCTCCTTCCAGTACACAATTTATTAGATGGACTAATGGTCTGGGGCTAACTCACCCTTGCATTTTTTCAATAGAAAAGGAGAAAATTCATCCCATCCAGCTAATCTTTTATTTTTTAGACTGTCAATTAGCTGTGTTACGTCCTTGATGGTTACTGTAGGTAGCTTACAAGAGTCCCGTTCCTTTTCCTTATCATATTTAAACTGCCTCTCCTGTTTCATGCAAGTATCATTTCAATAGCATTTATAAAATAATCATTAAATATATTGCTAACTATATAAGGATCAGAAAAATTATCATTATATATACTTAACTGTATATTATTAATTTTAGTTTTTGAATCAGTGTTCCTCATATCGTTAACTAATGCCCGCACGACTTTGAGACACAATCAGAATTTCTGGTCTGTTTGCTAATATGTTCTCCTTTCCTTCTCCTTACTTCCTTGCGATACTCATTTATATTTTTTGTAAGCCTCTTTATACAGGGTGTTACAAAAAGGTACGGCCAAACTTTCAGGAAACATTCCTCACACACAAGGAAAGAAAATATGTTATGTGGACATGTGTCCGGAAACGCTTACTTTCCATGTTAGAACTCATTTTATTACTTCTCTTCAGATCACATTAATCGTGGAATGGCAACACACAGCAACAGAACGTACCAGCATGACTTCAAACACTTTGTTAGAGGAAATGTTCAAATTGTCCTCCGTTAGCGAGGATACGTGCATCCACCCTCCTTCGCATGGAATCCCTGATGCGCTGATGCAGCCCTGGAGAATGGCGTATTGTATCACAGCCGTCCACAATACGAGCATGAAGAATCTCTACATTTGGTACCGGGGTTGCGTAGACGAGAGCTTTCAAATGCCCCCATAAATGAAAGTCAAGAGGGTTGAGGTCAGGAGATCGTCGAGGCCACGGAATTGGTCCGCCTCTACCAATCCATCGGTCACCGAATCTGTTGTTGAGAAGCTTACGAACACTTCGACTGAAATGTGCAGGAGCTCCATCGTGCATGAACCACATGCTGTGCGTACTTGTAAAGGCACATGTTCTAGTAGCACAGGTAGAGTATCCTGTGTGAAATCACAATAACTTGCTCCATTGAGCATAGGTGGAAGAACGTGGGGCCCAATCGAGACATCACCAACAATGCCCGGCCAAATGTTCACAGAAAATCTGTGTTGATGACATGATTGCACAATTGCGTTCGGATTCTCGTCAGCCCACACGTGTTGATTGTGAAAATTTACAATTTGAACACGTCGGAATGAAGCCTCATCCGTAAAGAGAACATTTGCACTGAAATGAGGATTGACAAATTGTTGGACGAACCATTCGCAGAAGTGTACCCGTGGAGTCCAATCGGCTTCTGATAGTGCCTGCACACGCTGTACACGGTACGGAAACAACTGGTTCTCCCGTAGCACTCTCCGTGGTCAACGTTACCTTGTACAGCAGCAACTTCTCTGACGCTGACATTAGGGTTATCGTCAACTGCACGAAGAATTGCGTCGTCCATTGCAGGTGTCCTCGTCGTTCTAGGTCTTCCCCAGTTGCGAGTCGTAGGCTGGAATGTTCCGTGCTCCCTAAGACGCCGATCAATTGCTTCGAACGTCTTCATGTCGGAACACCTTCGTTCTGGAAATCTGGATACAAACGTACCGTGCCACGGCTATTGCCCCGTGCTAATCCGTATATCAAATGGGCATCTGCCAACTCCGCATTTGTAAACATTGCACTGACTGCAAAACCACGTTCGTGATGAACACTAACCTGTCGATGCTACGTACTGATGTGATTGATGCTAGTACTGTAGAGCAATGAGTCGCATGTCAACACAAGCACCGAAGTCAACATTCCTTCCTTCAATTGGGCCAACTGGCGGTGAATCGAGGAAGTACAGTACATACTGATGAAACTAAAATGAGCTCTAACATGGAAATTAAGCGTTTCCGGACACATGTCCACATAACTTCTTTTCTTTATTTGTGTGTGAGGAATGTTTCCTGAAAGTTTGCCCGTACCTTTTTGTAACACCCTGTATAAATCGAGACTGGTTTCTCTGTGTAGCTTATACATATACTCCATTCCTTCTTTGAGTCTTTTCGTTTTTTTATCCAGTTTCACAAGTTTGACTACTGGTGGTTTATTTTTGTTTACATTGATCATCTTTGCCGGGATAGTAATATCTATATGTCTAGTTAAAATTTTTACAAATACTTCCCATTTGCTGTCAACTCCCCTTTCTCTATAAACTCATTCCCAAGATTCTTGACCCAAAGTTTTCTTTGGCAAGGTGGTGATGTATTCAGAAAATAATCTTCTATTCTCATATTTTTTGTTTTGTTTAAGTTTATTAAGACAACCAATCACTAATAATTGTCCTAGATGATCAGCTATGTGCCCGTTTACAGTCTGTGCCGACACAATGTTTTCATAATTGGTCATTACATGATCTATGGAACTGCTGCTTGCCTCAGTTATTGTAGTGGGCACATGACCAAGTACATCTTTAATATCATAGGATCGTATGCAGTCTTGTAAACCTTTGCATTCTTGGCTGTCGCTTAGTGTGTAGTCTCCTAACATTATAATATTTACTGTATTGTCACCCTTGCTTAGCTTCCCCAATACACTATCCAGTGCTTCCAGGAAAACCTCGAGATTACCAGAATTGTATTTATCACATGTTGATACGAGGGGAAAGCATTCTTTCCCTAGTTAATTAATGATCTTTAAGCAACAGTTTTTGATGTCTTCTCGAACATATACTGTAATCCCTGACACAGTACTCGTTAAAGCCTGTGCTGTGGTAAATGAGCAGGATTCAACTTCTGAGAAAGGATTTTCGCATAGATATCGACCGCATGTACCTGAATGGTGGCAAATCAGACTTACATCCACTCTGTAATAACAATGATCCGTCAATTAAGTTCGAAATGCAATCACACATCAGGATGGATCTAAAGCAAACCAGAAGATGCTACCAATGTGACAATAATATGGTCGCCAGCCTAACTAGCATTAACTGAGTTTCTTCCCTGTACAAGTTGTTATATATTCATGCAAAACAGCACATAACACTGCGTAATATAGTAGAATTTTAGAACCAGAAAATCTGTTGAACTGATAGTTTCACGTTCTGTACTGATATGGAAAAATCATTAATACATAACACTACACTATAATGTTTACTACAAAACTTTATACTGTCTATTAATCTGATTAAAATTGGGCATAGGTTACCCTAGAAATTGTACTTTCATACCACACACAAAGTGTCAGTTTCGATAAAGATAGAACACTGATAAATTTTGACTTTTATATTGACTTTAACTTCTACTGGTCAAACTAATTTAGAACACTTCAGAATTCAAATGAATGAAGGGGGGACCCTGAAACTGTTATGATCGCTGTATTTAAAAAAATGATTACTGAATTTATTATTCATTCAAGATTTCCAGTATATAAGGTACTACTCTTTTCATTTTATTTACTGCTCATTTAAATGCCTTTAAATCTGTCTCGAAATTATAAACTTCATTACTATATCAATACTAAAGTTGTATTTCGACTTCGTTAGACCTTCGCTATTCATTTACTGCTTCATTAACAAAACATTTCTTTAAACACCATTCTAATATAGCTAGTTCTGCAAATAATTATTATTAACACAATTTTTAATTATCATTTCGGGACACTCGGATTGCACAATGTTTGGAAAGGACCATGTCTACATTGATTGTGAGGATAGTTAAATGATGGAAAAGTTCTGGTAAAATTTAGGTTATTATTGCACCAAACAAACACAATTCACTCTCTGATCCATACAAATACAGTACTGAAAGTTTCAACCTGCTAGTATCGATGCGGCGGTTGGCGGGCGGCAAAATGGCGAGGCACAGAGCACACATGCAACCACAGCTATGGCTCTTGACGTATCGGCACTTTAATTCTTCTTAGCGTCGCAATACTTTTGCATTTAGTGCCTATGGAATTTTGCCATGCTGCTGTGTGGGCGTTGGAACGGCATACCCGAGGCTCAGTGAAACTGTGTCTTCCAGGAGAGCCTCCTCGCTCCAGAGGATGTTGCTCAAACCAGTGCCAAACTGCAACTACTACTGAGCCCGTTGTGCCGTGCAGTGCTCACGCGCGTTTTCCCGCGCTCGCCTGCCATCCACCTTTTACCGCTTCCTGACAGACCGGGTATTCACCCGAGGTTTTGCATTCGACATATCCTAACACATTGCCTACATATGGACCAGCCGCACAGTTACAATTTTAAACATCTTACAACAGTTTCAACATTTGTTATATTTCAATTCTATTACAATATTACTTGACATTTTACATAAACATTAATATTCACATTGAAACTTACGAGGGCAGTTCAATAAGTAATGCAACACATTTTTTTCTGAAACAGGGGTTGTTTTAATCAGCATTGAAATACACCAGGTTATTCCCCAATCTTTTAGCTACACAACACTATTTTTCAACGTAATCTCCATTCAATGCTACGGCCTTACGCCACCTTGAAATGAGGGCCTGTATGCCTGCACGGTACCATTCCACTGGTCGATGTCGGAGCCAACGTCGTACTGCATCAGTAACTTCTTCATCATCCGCGTAGTGCCTCCCACGGATTGCGTCCTTCATTGGGCCAAACATGTGGAAATCCGACGGTGCGAGATCGGGGCTGTAGGGTGCATGAGGAAGAACAGTCCACTGAAGTTTTGTGAGCTCCTCTCGGGTGCGAAGACTTGTGTGAGGTCTTGCGTTGTCATGAAGAAGGAGAAGTTCGTTCTGATTTTTGTGCCTACGAACACGCTGAAATCGTTTCTCCAATTTCTGAAGAGTAGCACAACACACTTCAGAGTTGATCGTTTGACCATGGGGAAGGACATCGAACAGAATAACCCCTTCAGCGTCCCAGAAGACTGTAACCGTGACTTTACCGGCTGAGGGTATGGCTTTAAACTTTTTCTTGGTGGGGGAGTGGGTGTGGCGCCACCCCATTGATTGCCGTTTTGTTTCAGGTTCGAAGTGATGAACCCATGTTTCATCGCCTGTAACAATCTTTGACAAGAAATTGTCACCGTCAGCCACATGACGAGCAAGCAATTCCACACAGATGGTTCTCCTTTGCTCTTTATGGTGTTCGGTTAGACAACGAGGGACCCAGCGGGAACAAACCTTTGAATATCCTGACTGGTGAACAATTGTGACAGCGCTACCAATAGAGATGTCAAGTTGAGCACTGAGTTGTTTGATGGTGAGCCGTCGATCATCTCGAACGAGTGTGTTCGCACGCTCCGCCATTGCAGGAGTCACAGCTGTGCACGGCCGGCCCGCACGCGGGAGATCAGTCAGTCTTGCTCGACCTTGCGGCGATGATGACACACGCTTTGCCCAACGACTCACCGTGCTTTTGTCCACTGCCAGATCACTGTAGACATTCTGCAAGCGCCTATGAATATCTGAGATGCCCTGGTTTTCCGCCAAAAGAAACTCGATCACTGCCCGTTGTTTGCAACGCACATCCGTTACAGACGCCATTTTAACAGCTCCGTACAGTGCTGCCACCTGTCGGAAGTCAATGAAACTGTACGAGACGAAGCGGGAATGTTTGAAAATATTCCACAAGAAATTTCCGATTTTTCAACCAAAATTGGCCGAGAAAAAAAATGTGTTGCATTACTTATTGAACTCCCCTCGTATTAATGTATGTTACACTGCTGAAAAGCTTCCATATTTTCCCAAACTTTCGGTTAGTTGCTTCTGTTTCTACGTTTGCACATGATGTTTTGATGAGATCATGTCTCATTGGTATTAATGCTTATTACGAACACTTTAATGTCCATAAACTTTCCCAAAGTCTCCCTGAAAGACTGCATAGCAAACTTTGCCTCATTTTTGTTGATGAGATGCTGACCGAACAGTTTTCAAAAATCCTTTCTGAAATGGTAAGAGATGCTTTGAGGTGCCAACACGCATCTTCTCACAACACTTATAAAATTTACGTAGGCTTGGGCTTGAAAATTGACACCAAATCCACAGGCTAGTGATTTATTACTTCCTTTTGTCCTTGAATTAAGTACATCGAAAGTCTCATCCACCGTTTGTATGAAATCACTGGCGTGTCCTCCTTCAGGCATCAAATACTGAATCGCCTGTGCAGTTGTATTTGATAGCTGCTGAGCGTACTCACTGTCGCTCTCTGCCCTTCACTGTAATGTGTTGCTGAGATAACTTAGGACATATTTTCATCTTGCCACTGTCCAAAACTAACAGTTTCTCGAATACAGTTTTTGTCGCAGCGTTGTTTTCCAACATTATTCCTTGATCCAGCAAGTGGTTCCTTAAGAGTTTGAGCAAATGAAGAACGTCAGCAAACACCCACACACGTCTCAGAGAATCACACGGGTGTGGAAAACAAGTGTTTTCATGAGTAACGCCGGCTCCTTCCAGACAGAACTATTCTTTGCATCCGTATCTGCTACTGCAGCCACACATTGTAGCAAATGCTGGCCAGGGAAACAATTACTTCGTTCAAAAGTGCTGATGTCATCTGAACATCAAAATTGAAATAGATAGGCTGCTTCCACGTTGCAAACAAGTCTCGGACCATGACAACGAGGACATTGCTGTGAGGTCCAAGAATCCTGTCATCTTGCTGATCGTAACAAATTATACTGTCAATGTTCATTTCATCAAATGACAAAACACAAATACGTTCCCTGTCAGTCAGTGTTGCTGCCTGCATTTTCATCATCACTAAAACATCCTTCAAAATTCCTGGTTGGCAACTGAAACTGCGGTTTATTCGAGAACGCAAGATTGACACTGCAGGTAGAGGATACCCGAGTTGTTCTCTGAGGAAATTGTAACTCTTCTGCGAAATAGCACGTAAAGTAATAAACTTACAAATGTCCTCTTTGCCCCATCGAACCCGATTTGACCCGTCCAACAAACTTCTAACTTGATTGGGTGAAAATATTTTGCCCGGTATTCGATTAGTTTCACGAGGCACAAGTTCCTTTTTATTAAATTCTTCTTCATGTAGATGCCGTTTCATTGAGGACAGCTGACCTCTAAAATCTTTATTACATGCTTGCAATTTCATGCACATGTTCCTTAGGTGAGCATTTCTCCTCTGTAGTGATGCTACAGAATTCTGTAAAGTGACTTTATGTGGATCACTACAAAGAACTTCATCTGTAAATGTACACTTGTCAACATTCCTATTCAGTGGTGAGAGCTTCTTTAAAGTCTCTAGGCTTCTTCTACGAATTTCACGTTTGTTAAAACGTTCTTTCCTTTCTTCTATTGCAATCGGTGTGTTATCACTGGCGCTACTACCACAAGGCAAATTGCAAGACGGATACGCTTCACTCTTAAGGATTAGTTTCTGCGGTAAATTTAACAGTTCTGAACGTAAGTCCCGGATATAGCCCGTTTCCTTGAAATGGCGACAGCATATTCTTGCGTTTCCTACGTTCACAGGATCTTTCCTAAAGCATTTTGAAAGCCAAACCTTTTGCAGACTTTCTTCACTTGGGGAAGCAATGCAACACTATTTCAGTCCCTTTTGTATTGCGATTGTGAGAATCACAGCCAACAACAACACAACCTGACATTGCTTCCACACACTCAAATACTTTGGAAAAACACTCGCTGCACAAAGATAACCAAACGGAAACGACAACACACACGAAACACAACACGCGCAAACCACGACAACACAAAGCTCAAACATACACCTCGCGCGCCCCAAGAGCTGTTCCTCCGTGATGTCAATGCGCAGAACGTCACAAATGGGTTTGCTTGTGCGCAGCAGTTACTGCTCCGATGTGATGTATAGTGTTATAGTTTTTTTTTTTTTTTTCCATGTGTGTGTGTGTCTGCTGGCCCGTCGCTTGTGCGACTCGCCGTGTACATTTGTAAGGTAAGGGTTTTACAATAATTATTTACATGTGAAGGGACTGGTGTTCTTGGGCCTCAGGGGCCCTTAGCCGACCTTATTTGGTGTCCAATCATTATACAATACTAAATTTCTTTTTCTATATTAGGTGATGGACATCTCTTAATGGGTGCCTAATCTATTTCGTTTCTCAGGCACATTGGGACCTTGAAGCGATGTCCAGGTCGGGGTTGGGCGACTCCCAAATCTTGCAGTTGCGGGAGGGTGTCTCTTAGGCTGTCTATTTTGTTGAATAGTTTCTTGGCCTTATTCTTAATGGCAGTTTTTAGTGTGTCCATGTTGGTGGCTGCGAGAAGCACTCGAATGCTTTCCCTGGTGAGGGGGGAGGGGGGGCGGGGCCAAGGGTCCATCATAGGATTTTGTTCTGAACTGCTTGCGGGGATTTTAATTGAGTCTTGGAGGCTATCCCCCATCCAGTGCTACCATAAAGAAGGGCTGGCAGGACTGTAGCTTTGTATAAACGGATTTTTGTTTCTCGATTTAACTCTTCGCCGATGAAGAAAGGTATTAGTGCTTTCACCATTTGTGTGCATTTCTGTTTTTTATGTCGAATGTGATGGTGGAAGAAAAGGCCATGGTCCAGTTCTACCCCCAAGTACTTAACTGCCGGAGCCCGTGGGATTCTGTGGCCCAGAACTTCTATTTCTTCTAGTCGTGGTCTCTTTTTGCAGAAATAGACCACAGTGGTCTTTTCTGCGTTGGGCACTACTTCGTTCTCTCGGCACCCGGCTACGATCTTGTTCATCTGTCGTTGCAGGCGGTTTACATTGGTGAAGTGTTGTCGGCCGCTAGTAAACGGGGCCGTGTCGTCCGCATACTGTGCCAGGTGGACATTGTTTTCGAGCGGGAGATCGTTGATGAATACGTTGAATAGGGTGGGGGACAACACCGATCCTTGGGGGATACTGGCTGCGAGTCTCTTGGTGCTCGACAGTTTTCCTTCCACCACTACCGTTATTTGCCGGTCCGTCAGATAATCCTTTACGAGATGGACGTAGCAGTCAGGAATTGATGTTTGTGTGGCCAGTTTGTGGCTTAGTTTCTCGTGCCACACTCGATCGTATGCCTTGTCCCAATCTAAGAACGCAGCGGCCGTGTGGCGTGACGTGTTGAAATTGCTTGCGACGTGCTCCACCACTCTGACTACCTGCATTTCTTCAGATAGTTTCCTTTCGAATGCGAATTGTTCTGCGCGAATTGTTCCGTCTGTTATGGGGGCTTGTTCAATACGTTTGAGTGCTACTCTTTCGGGTATTTTGCTGGGGGTGCTCAGCAGACTTATTGGTCTGTGGCTGGTTGCCTCCTGGGGGTCCTTCCCTGGTTTTTGTATGGGGATTATCCGGGAGGTTTTCCACTGTCTCGGGACAAACTTTAGTAGCGGACAACTGTTGAAGTTTATAATATTACTTGAAAATACAGCTCTTCGGTTGCACAGGTAAAAAATTTTCAACTTTACCTAGGTTTCAACTGCTCTAAGGCAGCCTTCATCAGAAGTAAAAAAAATTTACATTAACTATAACAGAGTTTTGGAATAATATAAAAATTATTAAATTAAACATATGTAATAAAATCGCATCATAGCTAACTGCTACGGTACAGTAGACAAAGAAAGCATACTTACATAGAGTAAATAGTTATGAAATGGTTTAGAGCAACAGTGCTCATGTTAAAGATAAAAATATATTTGTACATTATAAAATTTTCCTAGGAATGGACAACTTGATTAACACACGCCGCTAAGGGTCGCGTGTGCAGCCGCCACTGTAAGCAGCATCAGACTGACAGGCGCGCGCGCCGTCGATGTTAGCAAGTCGGCACCTTGTATCGCGCCATCTAGTATTGAATGCTTGTAATTTACAGTGACAACAGCTATCAGAAGCATTGGAACAGGAGTACACGTAATGTGCTTACTACATTTTGTCAGATAGTATGTAACGGATCGAAAGTTGAACAAAATATTATACTGTAAAACAGGGAGAGAGAGAACAATATTTAAGGCTACAGTACGGAAGCATAATAGCAATATTCCGCGTTAAGTGATTTTAAGCAAGGGCTTTACACCATCAAAGAAATTTTTATCACGTAATTGTAATTGCTCATTGAGGATTAGATGGTTATTACGGGAAAAATGTTTGAAAATTTCCAACTGTTCAAGAATATCAAGTCTGAAGCCTTTCTTTTCCGTATGTAAGATACTAATATCATGAACATCTTTAGGTTTGTGTCCTGTGATAAGAAGGTGGTCAGCGAATAACGAATTATGTACGTTCATACCTTTTTTCCCTAATAGATGCTCTTTGTATCTAATCGAAAAAGCTCGTCCAGTCTGTCGTGTATAATAAGCTGAGCAAGTGTCACAGGTGATTTTATAAGCGCCTGAGTTTTGCAGAGGCAACCATCTTGGTTTTAAATTATGGATAAGATTATTTTTGAGAGAGTTGTTGGTAGAGAAAACTATGTTGCAGCCATATTTATTTTTAAGGAGACGTTGCAATCTGTAGGTTATTGGCCCTACATACGGTAAAGAGAAGTATTTCTTCAAATCGCTAGGCTCGTCAATAGTGGTCCCAAGGGTGGTAATTCTGTTATTGGTTTTCTGTCTGAAGACATCATCTACTATATTTGGTTTGTAACCATTATTAACTGCAATGGTTTTAATTAGATTCAATTCGGCTTTTAAGTTTTCAGAGGACAAAGGGGTAGAGATTGCTCTATGAACAGCAGAGTGAAAAAATGCTTTTTTGTGAGATCTTGGGTGTGTGGAACAGGCTGGCACAATTTGGTCAGAAAAAGAATCCTTACGAAAAATATTGAAGATTCTTGTGAGTAGCACGAGCGGTTTTCTAGGCATTTCCTTCAGATGTCGGTTAGTGATGTGGTCCATTCCGGGTGCTGATGTTCCTTTTCTTCTCTCGATTATATTTTTCACCTCTGTGGGTGTGGTGAGCAGTGGGTGAGATTCGGGTGGTCAGGGTAGGAACTCCTCCACAATACGGGTTGTTTCCGCTACTTCCTGCGTCTCTGCCTCAGTGAGGTTGTATTGTGGGAGCGTGTTCTGATGTTCGAATGCTTCCGCAAATTTCTCCGCTGTTTCGAGAGGTTCATATGTGAGGCCTCGGTTTGTCCTGATTGCTCTTTTCGGGTCCTTTGGGCGGTGGATCGCTTTGACCAGGTCCCACTCCTGTTTTTGCTGAAGGTGGAACTGGTCCATTTTGTCTTCCCACCGCTCCCTTCTCCAATCTTGTAGCCGGGCTCATAGTTCCCGCTGTAATCTGTTAGCCTCTCTCCTGTCTTCTGGGTTACGGAACTGTTGCCACCGGCGGCTGTATCTATTCTTCTGGTGTTTGGGTTCTTGGAGAAGGGGCGGCAGCTCCGTGTTGTGTGGTAGTCGCCTTCCGTATGGCTGTTTGGATTTTATCCGTTACATAGTCTACCGCTGTGGACACCTCCTCTTTCGTGTTTAATGACAGAATTGGTCTGACACTGTTAGTGAGTATCCACCTGTAGGCTTCCCAGTCTATCTTTTTGGTGGTCCATTGCTGGTCCGAGAGTTGGATTCTTCTTAGTGCGATGAGGACTGGCAGGTGGTCGGACGATAGGTCGTTGATGGTGGTGAGCTCTATTTCCGTTGGAACGTCTTTGGTAAGTACGATGTCCAACACATCTGGATTGTTACGACTAAAGAATTGGATGTGTGTTGGGTCCTCAGGTCCATGGACATCAAAGTGGAGATCTTCTGCGAGGGCGAGCAGTGTGTTCCCATTTCTGTTAGTCGATCGGGAGTTCCGTGTCACGTCCTTTGAGTTTAAGTCTCCGCCGATGAGCACTGTCGGTGCGAGTCTTAATGTTGTTTCCGTGTCGTGTCTATGGAGTTTGGCGTGTGGTGGAAGGTATGCTGCAATGAACGTAATGTTCCCGGTGTTCGTTCTAACGGTTGTTGCCGTTGCTTCCGGGCTGTTTCGGAGTCGGAGTTCCTCTTTGTGAGTATTAGGGATCGACCCACTTAGACCGCCGTCCCGCTTCCTCTCCTCAGTTGACGGTCGGTGCGGTATCCGTGCACGTTTCAGTGTTTAAATGTTTCATCTCGGCGCAAGTGGGTTTCATTGACCAGCAGGATGTCCACATTGTGCTCTGTGATGAATTGCTCGATTTCTATTTTCTTTTCCGTCAGTCCATTTGCATTCCAAATGGCTGCCTCGATATCTCGTGTTGTATTGCAGTGGGCCACGCTTCACTCGAACAGAGACATTATTTCTTGTGCGAGAGCGATTATCTTGCTGAAAGGGTCTGTCACGCTTTGGATTTTTGTCGCTGTAGTTTTGATTTTTAACAGAGTTTCAGGCTCTAGTGACGTTATTTGTTTGACGGCGTCGCCGATGCTGCCTGTGGCAGTTTCTTCTTGTGTCGGTGGTGGGGGCCGGTTCGTTTGGCGGCGCCACTGTGCGGCTCGCGTGGCTGGTCTTTGGCGGAGCGGTGGGTAGTTCTCCCACATGTCGGTCGGTGGTGGAGGGTCTGCTACCAGTGTCGGTCGATTTTGTCGCATTCCTCGGAGGTTGACTGACGTCCTGTGCAGTCTCAGAGCTCGCTAGAATTCAGGGCACCCTCGAAAGTTTGCCGGATGGCCCTTCTGGCCGCAGAGTACACGTGTACAGGCTTCAGTTAGTGGCACTGAGCACGACGCCGACGGATGAGGGCCGGCGCATTTGACACACCTTGGTAGTAGCTTACAGTATTTCACTGTATGGTGCAGCCTCTGACAATTTTTTCACTGTGGGGGTCCATCACGCGGTTCGTAGTTCTCCACCGTGACCTTTGCACCCAGGATCCATTTTTCCCCGTCCCGCCACAGCAGGGGCCCTGGCTGTGAGAATCCCTAACACTAACCAATTCAGGCTATTCCTGAATAATTCGCTTTTCCCTACGTTCGCCCTAGCTCCACCTATACCCTACTGGAGTGAACACGACAATTCTGCACTGCGTCTCTAGAGAGACACCGTCACAGTCGGGAGCGTCTCGGTGCGGGCAGGTGATGCGTACGCTTCGGCCGCCAGCACGAGACTGAGTATTACAGGTTCACTTCGCGTGATGGTGTAGTGTACTTCCCAAGTGGACACTACTGTAGTGTGGCTGAAGTACTGCTAGACTTTCTCTACCTTGTCTTCAGAATGTAGGACTTGACTGTCCTTTTCGATTCTTGTTAGTGTTAAGCTTCTGGTTTTCTAGGTTGCCCTGCTTCGTGGACGTAATAGATGACGATGCTTGCTGCGTTTTTTTCCCCCCTGCAGCAGGTGTGTCTTGGTGCTACGTGCAGGTGCTTGGTGCAGGTCAGGCCAGCAAAGTGTGCATCACCATTGTGGACGTTGTCCTAGGCTCCTGAAAAGCAGGTTACTTGACGCCCCCGCTTTGTTGTAGAAATTTGTGGCTGCTTCCTCGAACCTCCTGCGTAGCGGAGCGATGTCAGCGACCACGTGCGTGTCCTCCGTGGGGGAAATCCCGAGGGAGGTGGAGAGCCAACCAGAGCGTCCTGTTTTGCCGGATTTGTAGCTGCTCCAGATCTGTGTGTGCCGTGTTGCCCCACACTACTGCCGCTTATTCGAGGAGAGGTCAAATAACGGACTTTAGTGTGAGGCCGACGTGGGTAGGCAGCGTCATTGTGGGGTTTAGCAGTGGATAGAGCAGTCTTAGTCTGCACAATGCTTTGCCCCTGATGTTCTCGACGTGTGGCCACCGGGTGAGGTGGCGGTCCAATGTGACGCCCAGGTATTTTGCGGTTCCGTTCCACGGGACCGGGACACCTCGGACTGAGACTAGGTGTGTCGTCCTTGTAATGCTTCGTCACTATGATAATTGCTTGGTACTTCTCGCCATTGTAAGCAAGACGCCATTTTCTGCCCAGCCTGTGAGGGCGTCAGTGGCCGTCTGGAGTTCACGCTGCAGCACCTCGACGCATCTCCTGCGGCTGTAGATGGCTGTGGGCCGTGCGAGGTGGGTCGGCTGTGTACAGAGAGTAGAGCGTCGGCCCAACGACCGAGCCTTGAGGTACACCAGCGAGTATACGACGCTCCGTGGAAATTCCACTGTCGGCTCTGACGTGGAACATTCTGCCCTCGACGTAGCTCTGTAAGAACTTCACGTGCGACACCGGGACGCCCAGGTCAAGTAGTTTGAACAGGAGGCCCCGATGCCACACGGAGTTAAAAGCACGCGACACGTCGAGTGAAAGAGCACTGAAATACTCACGTTGTTAGATGGCACCGAATGCATCCTCTGTTAAGCACAGCACCTGATGCGTCATGGCGTGTTTACTCCTGAATCCAAACTGCTCTTTTGGCAGGAGCTCTTCCACCTCGATGTGCGCCCACAGGCGGACCAGATACAGGCGTTCAAAAACCTTCGACAGTGCCGGAAGCAGGCTGATTGGCCTATAGTTCTTTGCCCTTCTGACGTCCTTCCCTAGCTTGGGGAGGGCTACCACTTCAGCATGCTTCCAGCACGATGGGAACTGCTTGCTGAGCAGCACCTGATTGAAGATGGACACGAGGACGTCGTCTGCCGTGTCCGGTAGCTGCTTGAGCATTAGGTTCGTGATGTCATCAGGTCTGCCTGCTTTTTTCCCATTTAGGCGGTGAAGTTGTAGCTTGACTTCGTCAGAGAAGATCGGCGCGATGGCGTCTTCTGGTTTGTCATTTCCTGCGTCGAGGAAGACGGGGAGGCGCTCGTCTACCAGCTGGATGTGGGCAGTGTCTACTGGGTCATTGACCGGTGTGAAATTTGTGGCGAACGCGTCCACTAGGGCTTCTGCCTTTGTGTTCGGCTCGTTCACGAATTCAGCTCCCACTTGAAGCGGCGGAAGTTTTTGCATGTGACGTAGGTAGCCTTTTACAGCTCTTAAGGCCGAGCCGTCTTCGATGTTTAGCTGTTCTGTTTTGCGCGCCCACTCCTGGTTGCGGTGTTCGTCTACGTCGGCCTTGATGTGGCCGCCCGTTATGTTGAGCTCTCGTTTTGCGGCTGGGTTCCTCGTCCTTTGCCACTCGCGCTGTAAGCGGTTCTTCTGCGTGATAGCCTCTCGGGTATGTCGTGGCAGAGGGTGTGGCCGGCAGTCGATGTTGTCGGCGTCTCTGACCGGCGTAGCCGCAGTCGCAGTGTCAACTATCGACTGTCTGACGTGCTGTAGTGCTGCGTCTGCTCCGTGTTCCACCGCGTCCGGTGTGGCTTCAAGGGATTCGGTGACGGCATTGCAGAACTCGTCCCAGCTGATGTTACGTAGGTCGAGACCTCTCCGCTGTCTTGGGAGAGCATCGGCGTCGAGGTCAAATATGACCGGTACGTGGTCGGAGGATATCTTCGGCCACGTACCGGCTGTGACGTGCAGGCGGGCACTCTTTATGATCATGATATCCAGGAGGCACCGGTTTTGTGGAATAGATTGTCGGATCACGAGGGCTGATGACGACTGCTTCGTGGCATTCTGCGACACGGAGCAGACGACGTCCGCTTGTGTTGGTCGTCCTGCTGTTTGCTGTTTGCGTTGAAGTCTCCCCTCAGTATGACTTTGTCAGGGAGAGAGAGCAACTTGTTGCAGTCGCCCAGTCAGAGTGCTCCTCTAAGTGGTCTGTAGACAGCGACTAACGTTACGGTGCCGTGTGCCGTCTCTACTGATACGGCAGTTGCTTCTGTTGTTGCCAATTCAGGTATTTGGACGCGGTGGTGCCGTAGTGTCCTCCGTACATATACAGCTGTGCTGCCTCCATGTGTTGGCCTGTCATCCCTGTAGCATTCGTAGTTTCCTACGCCTACTCGGATGCCAGGCTTAAGACACGTTTCGGTGACGAGACATACGTCTATGTTTTGTCCCTTATGAGTTGTCAGAATTCGCCTGGAGCCCCTCGGCGTTGAAAACACAGGCTTTTATACCCCTCAGAGCTTCGGGCACGGTGGAGATTGCACGGTTGGATGGCGGATGCAACTTTCCGCACCACGGCCAGGAGCTCTGACATCTGCTGCGTCATCTTCCCCATGCAGCTGAGCATCCGTTCCACGCGGTCATCATTGCCAGCGTTGCCGCCGACAACGTGGCGCGCGTCGATCGTGCTGGCCTCTGCTCGGGCGCCGTCTTGACGGGCGCCGACAGTATGGCGGGGCGCTGCGGGATGCCGCCATCTTCGCTCCGGGAAGTCCTCGGGGCTTGCCAGATTTGGAGTGGCTGCCGGTGGTCGGTCCTCTGCACGGAGTTGGCACGGCTCACGCTGATTGGTCCACTTCGCTCTGAGTCGCTGCAGGGTGGGGTGCCGCGTTGTCTGCGACTTGGCGCGCTTTTGCAGTCATTGCCCTGCCCCGGCGGCCACCTCTCCTCTCGTTCCTCTTCTTCCGGGGCTGGGTGGTGCGCTGGCAGGAATTCTGCCTTTGTGTTCCTGCGCGCGTGATCAGCGAAGTCGAGGTGTACTGGGCAGCCACAGTAACTTGCCACGTGTTTGCCTTGGCAGGGTTTGCATTTCGGTGTGAAGTCTTTGTGTGGCACCCCTTTAAGCGTACAGGACTGTCGAGTGTTGCTCGCCACGCTTCACGCAGTAGTACTTCCTGACGTGACCAGGTTCCAGGTTGCGGTAGCATTGTTCGTAGGCTGCCTTTTTGCGCAGTTCTTCAGCTTTCACTTCCACATTGCCTGTTTTTGCCAAGCTGAAGAGCTGCCTGTTATGGGTCGTGTTGCTAGCTATTACCAGCATAAGCGGGCCACCACCGCATGTTCGAAAAGGACGCATTTTGACGACCTCGTCAACAATGGAGCCCGTATTCTCTAGATCCTCCTTTGCTTCTGAAGGCTGGATGGTACGCGGTAAATGCCGAAACACTACAGCTTCGTCCTTAAGGAGCTAAACGTGTAGTGTGACCACTTTTTGTCCTGCACCAATTGAGACACTTTTTGATTGTCCTCTGTTGTTTTTGTGCACACTTGGAACAGTTCATCACCAGACACGCGCACTGTATAATTGTCTTTGCCAAAGGCTGATGGCATTTTGTGGTTCTCTAAAATGTTCGCCAAATTTAATCACAATTGGCGGCGGTTTGCGATGCTGTTGCGCCTCGGGCCGTTCGATGTCCGTGTCCTTCGTGAGCACAGCCTTCGCAGTTTTCCTTGCGGCGATAAAGCCGTCTTTGTCGGTTGTGTTGGTGCGGGAGCACCTGCAGTTTTGCTCGGAAGGAAGCGGCGGAGTGTTGCTTTCCCTCCTGTATTTGTCGACTGAACACTGGTCGTGACGTGTTTCCTTGAGGTGGATGGCTTTTGCTGCAGCGCGTCGTGCTCCACGGCCTCCTCCTCGTCACTATCCGGAAGTGGTGTGGCCAGGGCTTGAGGTAGCATTCCCAAAAGCAGCTGAAGGGCTGTGTCGGCTTCACTTGACGTGGATGCGTCGCCTGGATGCGGCTTATCTGCAGATGTTTGCATCACGGTAGAGGTAGCACACGACACTGCGGTAACGGCACTCTCTCTGTATGACGCGGAAGCACTGGGGTTTTCACACATACTAGTGTCATTCCTTAGGGGAGGCGTACTATCAGTGGCACGCGGGTGTGCCACCGACGTACTCGACTCTACCCTTTGTGCGTGCAGGGATGCAGCCCTGTCCACAGGAGTCGGCACTGTCGCTTCAGCTAGCGGCGTGGCGTAGCACTCGGCACGTACGTCCGTCTTGCATGGCATTGCAGTTTTTTTAAATTTTTTAAAATTTTTTATTTTTTTTGTAGCACATTTCATTCCCTCCCATAAGTGGAGAGTGGCCCTTTCTAGAGCTTGGTGACTGCTCTTTTTTGGCCGATGGTGTACAATACAATTTTTGCTTTTTTAATTTCATTTGCTTGCACTTGTGCTAAGCATTATCATTTTGGTGAAATATAGGATAAGCATTATCATTTTGGTAAAATATGAGATTCATACTATTTTTTTGTTAACATTCAATAGACATTTATAAAAGTCTCTCTCTCTCTCTCTCTCTCTCTCTCTCTCTCTCTCTCTCTCTCTCTCTCTCTCTCTCTCCCCCCCCCCCCCTCCTCTCTCCCTCCCTCCCTCCCTCTCTCTCCCTCTTCTTCATATATGTTACTGTAATATATAGCCTATGTCCATGTGAATGTTCATTACAGTATCATATAAAAATTTGAAGTAAATCGGTCAATAACTTTCAGACATATCTGGGCACTATATATATACAGGGTGAGCCACCTAACATTACCGCTGGATATATTTCGTAAACCACATCAAATACTGATGAATCGATTCAACAGACCGAACGTGAGGAGAGGGGCTAGTGTAATTGGTTAATACAAGCCATAAAAAAATGCACGGAAGTATGTTTTTTACCACAAACCTACTTTTTTTTTTAAATGGAACCCCGTTAGTTTTGTTAGCACGTCTGAACATATAAACAAATACGTAATCAGTGCCGCTTGTTGCATTGTAAAAATGTTAATTACATCTGGAGATATTGTAACCTAAAGTTGACGCTTGAGTACCACTCCTCCGCTGTTTGATCGTGTGTATCGGAGAGCACCGAATTACGTAGGGATCCAAAGGGAACGGTGATGGACCTTAGGTACAGAAGAGACTGGCACAGCACATTACGTCCACATGCTAACACCTTTTTATTCGTCTTTTTCACTGACGCACATTACCATGAGGGGTGAGGTACATGTACACACGTGGTTTCCGTTTTCAATTACAGAGTGGAATAGTGTGTCCCGACATGTCAGGCCAATAGATGTTAAATGTGGTGGCCATCATTTGCTGCACACAATTGCAATCTCTGGCGTAATGAACGTCGTACACGCCGCAGTACATCTGGTGTAATGTCGCCGCAGGCTGCCACAATACATTGTTTCATATCCTCTGGGGTTGTAGGCACATCACAGTACACATTCTCCTTTAACGTACCCCACAGAAAGAAGTCCAGAGGTGTAAGATCAGGAGAACGGGCTGGCCAATTTATGCGTCCTCCACATCCTATGAAACGCCCGTTGAACATCCTGTCTAGGGTCAGCCTAGCGTTAATTGCGGAATGTGCAGGTGCACCATCATGCTGATACCACATACGTCGACGCATTTCCAGTGGGACATTTTCGAGCAACGTTGGCAGATCATTCTGTAGAAACACGATGTATGTTGCAGCTGTTTGTGCCCCTGCAACGAAGTGAGGACCAATGAGGTGGTCGCCAATGATTCCGCACCATACATTTACAGTCCACGGTCGCTGTCGCTCTACCTGTCTGAGCCAGCGAGGATTGTCCACGGACCAGTAATGCACGTTCCGTAGATTCACTGCCCCGTCGTTTGTGAAACCCGCTTCATCGGTAAACAGGTAGAACTGAAATGCATTCTCTGTTAATGCCCATCGACAGAATTGCACTCGATGATTAAAGTCATCACCATGTAATTGTTGATGTAGCGACACACGAAACGGGTGAAAGTGGTGACGATGCAGTATGCGCATGACACTACTTTGACTCAGTCCACCGGCTCTCGTGGGTTCATGGCAACAGCAGCTAACACACCGACTGCACCCGCTTCTCCTGTGACGGGGCTGTTACGGACCCGTTTGCGTGCTACGACCATACCTGTTGCATACTGTTGGCGGTAGATGTTTTGGAATGTGCGGCACGTCGGATGCTCTCTGTCCACTGGGGCTGGCTTTCTGTAGGTGTAGTCGTCGGATTTCGTCTTGTCCGGGAGCAGAGTTATGTCCTGTGTGGATGGCTTCGACTGTTTCGGTGGCAAATTATTTCTTTGGTCAGGGTTTGTTCGTCCTCTGTGTCCACTGTTGCAGTAGTAAGTAGTCGATTCAGTTGTAATTCGACCGTTCGTCTGTGGACTTCGTCAAAGAGATTGTCGTTGGGAAAGGAATAGACCTCCTGCAGTACCTGTTTGAAGATGGTGGCATTTTCACGTTTGTCTGTTGTCAGGTCGTTGTTTGTTATTAGAATGAGTTCAGTTGTTCGTCGTCGTCCTGTTACAGTCGTGAATTTTTCCCAGAATTTGCCTCCACTCCTGTAGTCTAGTTGTTTGCAGGTGTCGTACCACTGTGTTTGTATGTGGGTATTATGTTTTAGACTCTGTTGTTTAGTCTGTTCCATAGTCGTCTTAGATCTGGGTTGTCGGTATGTCTTATCTCTCTTTCTTTTGTTGGATTAACTATAGGGCTTCACGGGCAATGGTTGGTCTCCAGTTATTTATGGTTTTAGTCGGGATTGCCTCGTCGGTGGCTCGTTTGATTGCGTCTTCAAGGAGTCTGGTCACTAACAGTAGGTCGTTATCGTCAGTGATGCTTACTGGGAAGTTTAGGTGGCCTGTGAGGACTTCACCGTACCTTTCCCAGTTAGCATTTGAGTAGTTACGGATGGTGCGTTTAGTGGGAGGAGGGTCTGGGGGGTTGAGTGCCTCTGTGGAGAAGGTGAGTGGTAGGTGGTTGCTCGTAATTGGATTATCAATCTTTGCGGAGGTCATGGTGTCCGTCAGTGTGGGGCTAAACAGGATGCGGTCAGGGGCTGACTGTCCGTTGTGCCCTATGAAGGTGTATCCATAGATGGCCAGGCAGTTAAAATATGCTCACTATTTTTTATATACTGTATTTAGTATATTTCGTGACAGTACCTATTGCGTGAAATGTTTACAAGACGATATTTGTCTTTTTGTGTTGGCTTCAGTCATCTAGTGAAAGTATGATTCCACATTGCAGTTTCGTCGGCTGCAGAAATGACATGGTTCAATGTGTTTGCCTCATTTTTGGTGCTTCAAATACCATTTCTTCGAATGTGGTTTCTTCTTGAAGTTTATATAAAAAAAGTAGTAACATAATTCATTTTTCCTGTTCACTAGCAAATTATTATGATGGCGACCTGCACATTGTTCCACCGTCAACACACACCGAGCGTTCACTGCTGACTGACTACGGTCAAAGACGACTCCAGCGTCAAAGACATTTTACACAACACACAAGCTTCCACTTGTAACCAGTCTCTTTGATGTTCTTCTTCACATCTACTAATATTAATCAATATGCTGTCACTCTCAAACATATAAGCAAATTAGCATAAAATAAGGCAAATTACAATTCACCAAAAAAAAAAAAAAAAAAAAAAAAAAAAAATCTGACAAAAATATAAGAAAACATTTACAACCTCCCTCATAAGATTTGGTATCGACAGATCCGGTAGAAAATAACACATCTCCCAGATCCATTACACGGTCTAGTGGTTGCGTCGCTAGGATGTCAAAGGGTGTGCGTCAGTTTTGGGTCTCTATCCTGTCTGGCGTTGAGGTCGGCTAGGAGGATGAATTTGTCCAAGGTTTGTAGGGATTGGTGTGGGAGGGGACTGTCGGGGGGGTTTGTGTAAGCATGCCACTGTGATCGTTCGTCTGTTAGATCCCCTGATTTTAACCATTATCGCCTCTAGGTTTTGGAATGCTGGGGGAAGGGGGATTTCGGTGGCGGGTATCGTGTTTAGGATGTAGAGAGCTACACCTCCCCAACCGTCAGCCCTATCTCTACGAAAACAGTTCTATTTCGGGATATTGCAGTCCCGCCCCTCTTTCAGCCATTCATTTATGAATGTGTGCGTGAACACTGTTTGTCTGTTTACAACTCCCCTCACATTTACGAAGAGCAAGTTTGTGTGAGTTTGAACGATGTTGTCCATGTTTTAGTCTTTGAAGTGTTGCTGTTCTGCTGTTTTAACTTCTGGTCGGTGGGTGGAGTGTGTGATGGGTGTCGTCGGGAGTCCTATTTTGTGTTTCTCCTAGTGGTCTGTTGAGTGTGTCATTGTGTGTGTTGAGTAATCTTGTTTGCAGGTGCCACTGGTCTTTAACTGTGATGTGTAACCTGCACCCTGTCTGTGTAGCTTTTATTGGTTTTTCCAGGGCTTGAAAGGCGACCTGGTTAATAGTTTTTATGATTTCTTCTTTTCTATCCTGAAACATGTTGATAAGGGTGCTGGCTAGGTAGGACCCTCAGGAAGTCTGCTTTCAGCACCACCTCCTGCCTGATGTCCTCCACTGCGATCTGCGCCGGCTCGTCGATCGGCTCGATGGGGGCTCGAAGCTCTGGCTTCGGAGCCTCCTCGGATTGCAGTGGGCAGTGGTAGGAGAGACCTGAGTGGGGACCTTCGCAGTTGGCACATTTTTCTGCGCCAAGGCTGTTGCACTGGGTGACGGGGTGGTCTCCACTGCACTGGGGGCATCTTGGCTTGTTCTCACAGTTTTTGGTGTGATGCTCGAAGGATAAGCGTAGACCACACTGGGCGGGTTGTGGTGGGGGGAAATTTGATGGTTCGGTTTCTTTTCTCGAGTAGTCGATGACGACCCTTTCAGTCAGTATTCTGTAGAGGGTCTCTCGGTCCCTCGTTATTACTCGGATCATTTTGGTGTGGGTATTCCTAGCACTTGATTGTCTGTCTCTTGGCTCTCGTGGACAGAGTTGTCAGAGTGTAGATGGAGCCTAAATAGTTTCTGCAGATGCGTTTCTTCTCCTGGCTTTGCAATTTTGATGAGGGTGACACCTCCTCGTCTAACCTTTAGGTCCTCGATGGCATCTTTCATTTCCTGTTTGAAGTACTGGTTTATGAAGACAGTTAGCTTCCTCTCTGTCGATGTTTCGTCAGGATTCATACTTCATACTTCATACGTAACGGTTCTCAGGTCTTCGAGTCGGAGCCGCCGGCCCCTGCTCTCGATCGACGGGCCCGGTTGCGGGGACCTGGCAGAGGAGGAGGGGTAGGGGGTCGATGACGGTTGGAGGGGGTGGGCAGTCTAGCCTTGTCGGAGTACACGGTGGTCGTTTGTAGAGTCAGGTCTGGTCTCTGTGTGGTCGCGTGTGGGAGTCCATCTCGGGAGCGCTCTGTTGCCACCGTTATAAGTTTCCACGCCCCGAGTCGGCCTAATCTGCCATACGCGGGTTACTGGGCAGTGCCACAGGCCCCGGTATGCGTCTGCCCTACACTTAGGGGAGAGACACTACGTTGTGGGCACGACACTTTTGCTTTACCCACAACTTTTGAATGGTAGGTGGGGATAACACGACAAGATTGCGTAGTCACCCGTCGGGCTGTGCGGGAGACTCTTCGGTGGTCGGAGGTCTCGTTTCGGCGCGTCACCGTCCTCGGCACTTCTGCTCGCTGCGCCGTCCGCGCGGGGACTGCGTCTTCCTGTGGCTGCTTTCCACCTGTAGACTGGTGAGGCGACACAAAGTAAAAACATTTACTACATTCACAACACTCTTGGATGTCAGTGTCATCACATGAACGACTATCTCTGTGGTGGATGTGACTGCTACCGTTTCACTCGCCGTGTCAGGTGTTGTTGCTGCTTTCTGGGATGATTGCGTAGGCCACAGATGCTGTCTGTCTGCAGTGCTCATTCCAGCTTCTTCTACTAACTCTGTCTTTCACTCTACACCGGCTGCCAGCCCGTGAACTGTATTGTTTGAGCATAAAGGATTGTAAAAACATTCCGTCTTTTTCCTCAATATCGGGCCGAGTTGATCGGATATTTCAAAAGGAATGCTCACCTATTCCAGTAATTTGTAGCTTGCAGGTACTGCATGGTAAAACTGCAAATTGACAGCTACTAATCCACTTTAGACTCCACACCTGACACTGTAAAAATATGTGTGTCACATTCGTCAAGTGACCTAGATGTTGCTCAACAGTATGTAGGAAAAGGTCCGTCCGATTAACTGTCGGTTAATTGAATGTTTTTGGGACTATGGAACTCTGTCGAGGAAATATGAAAAACAGTGCAGTGCTCAATTAACGACCTTTAATGTTCGTCAGAGTGAACGCTCAAAGGTAAAAATTTGTCTCAGCAGATTACGAAGTCGCCATACGGGATTTACGTAGGACTAGGTAGCGAGCAGCGGGGCCACAGTGTATTGTAAGTCCCAGTACCAGGCTCGATGTACGCAGAGTCCGACTGTCTTGAGACTAACTGAACTCTTGCGTATGACGTGCCTCTACCTTATATGCCCTCTCACAGGACCCTCCGCACTGGTGCAGCCGCCCCCTGCCGATGCCCAAATCCTCACTGTGTGGCAGTAGAAGAGTGACCCCCGCAGATTTTCACGGAATGTACTGATCTCATGTGTTGGCTGCTATCTGACTGCGTGCCCTAGACTCCCACCCTCTCTCCACCCTCTCTCCACCCTCTCTCCAGCCGCTCTCCAGCCGCTCTCCACCCCTCCCCGACACCCATGCTCTCTCGCCCTCACTTTAAGCCTTGTTTATTGTTGTTGCATGTGGAACCTTGATTGGTAATTGAAGTCGCTTAAAAGGAATGGTATCATCATCTTACAGGGTATGAAAGAGACATCTCCTGCTGATGTGTGAGGACAGTAGCTTTAGTGAGGCTGTTTTGCATAGCTATGATCTTTTGATGGGAAGGTATTCTAATCATAAGCCAATAAGCCATAATCACAAATTTTCTGTTTTCTTAAAATCAACTGTGAGGAAGAAAGCAAAGCAACACATTGCTGTATATGCAACTTTTGTTAGAAATTCTATGTAAGGAGAAAGAATATGTATTAGGGGAAGCAATCTGTGTACTGATTTACTTGCCCTGCTATCATAGTGGAAACCGAGTGTGTGAAAGAAAACGGGGCAACACAGCATTTTGTTTCTTGTTGTCAGTTTTAACAGAAAGCCTGTACATTACCATTAACATTTTCCTTTATTTAGATTAAGGTGTCGGTCATTGGAAGATCATTTATGTACGTTATAAACAAGAGGGAATAGTACGGCCCCTATGGCACTCAATGTGTGTCCCCACCCCCCATTCATCCTCAAGATAGAATCTGCCGATGTGAGCTTCTGGCGCAGTTTCCACTGTTTGAGGTAGAGCATCTGAACCTTCAGTGTTAATGGTCTTCGCCGTCAGTCGATCTTTGTCCATCAGTGGCATAGATATAAGAAATAATTATGTATTTATCTATGACTACTACTATTAGAGGGACCCTCCCATAGTAAAGATGAGAGGAGCTGTTTTATCCCGGACTTTCGAGCCTCCCAGTCTTTTTTGGAACTTCCCCAACATATCCCTTTTTCCTCCCATGGGAGGGAACTAATGGTTCCCAAAAGCTAGGGTAGTTTGTAATTGGCAGTACTAAAAATTTCACGTTCCAGATGTAGCTACTGCCAAGGAAATCTGTCTCGTAACCAGATAGTTTTCTCAAGTGAATTTTCCTTTAGATGCACTTTATCAACATTATTTCTCATTTGTTGTTATTGTATTGTGCGAAAGAACTTGTACGGTGTAAAACAGCCTTTGATCACGAATTCAGCAGATTGTAACTTACAAGAAGAGTGAATTGTGTTTGCCTTAGTTTTACATGTTATGTTTTTACACCTTTTGTTAATGATAATTAAAAAACAGTCCACAACGTGGATCAGTGCTCCGTGGAAGTCCACCTGCAATTCTGGAGATGATCCTTAAAGATTGAAACCGGTCACTTCGATTAAAATAAATTTGCGATCAGGACTGGTTTTTAATTATCATATTAATATAAGATCACTGATAATGTTTTCAAAAAAATTTTGCCTTTTGACAATGCCTATCTTGGTTACAAGTTTGTTCGTGTTTTATAGATTATAAGAAGGTGATGTTTTTCCACTTCTACTGTATTTATTTTATTGTTACATAATGAGTCTCTGCTTTCTAGGACATTTTCAAATGACTTTCTGTATAAAAGAGAGCACACTACATTACCTCCACAAATAGAAACATGATGATACGAATGTAACTTATTAAAAATATAATTACCTACCGTATAAAAATGTGCCATATGCATTAATACGACATGGTCTTTAAATATATGTGTTCTGTTTGTTTTGGTTCACACATATGCTTTCTTGTTAATTTGACAGCTTAACATTTTCATAAGGTGCAAAATTTACTTAGATATTACTTTGGCCAAAGAGTAAAGCTAATAATTTCAAATAACTGTGACTATGTGTGTGTAGTAGAACAAAGTTCATAAATAGGAAGAAATAAAAATTATGTGGACGTTTAAAGTAAAATTAAAAATTGTAAAATATAAGGTGAGAAGGGGCATTTATTACGTAAACAAATTATGATTGGGCATTAGCAGAATTTAGCAGAAGGCGTCAAGTAAGTTTCTGTTTTATAGACCAATTTCTTCATTAATAATTTTGTCTGGTTGACTTTTTAAATGTTTAGGATCACAGACATATCTGGTGATGATTGTGTAGACCAAAAGTGGCCAAAAAGAAGAAAATATTTGTGATCAAAGTTTTATATTCTTCAAGTTTCATACATCAAGTTCCAGTGTCCTTCACTGTCGTCGTCAAATTTCCTTGTTATATGAAAGATCATGTGGTGACAAATTTCTCCTGTTTGTTGTTGGATGTGTATCATGATTGCTCCATAGCATAGAAGAGAACATGATTCCAAGAACATCATGGACACAAATTGACTGTAGTGATTCCAACATGCCATTGTCGGTTTTTTTATGAGGGAAGGGGGGGATACAATAACAGGTACTGAAATTTTGTAACGTTTCATCTCTTGGTATTTTCCTTTGTTTTATCGTCCTCTCCTGTGCCAACTTAAAGTATGTCTGTGAGAGATGGCTGTAAACATGTTAATAGCCTCTTTCATCTCCGCTTGCTAATGTCAGCAAAATAACACATTTGTGTTACTTATATTTTTCTGTGCATATAATAGCTGGTGATCCCAACTAAAGTGGGCAGAAAAGAGCTGTTCGAATTCTAATGTAAAACAGCCTTGCCAGTGTCTCTCTTTGTAAAAGTCATATTGTACCTGTAACTGGTATTAATACATATATATTAATTATTTTGGACTGTGTGTTGTTGCAAACTGTAAGCTTTAATCTGCTCTGGTATTGTACTTGAAAATAGAAGTACACACACAAACAAAATTTCAAGCTTTCACAACCCAAGGTTGCTTCATCAGGAAAGAGGGATGGAGAGGGAAAGACGAAAGGATGTGGGTTTTAAGGGAGAGGGTAAGGAGTCATTCCAATCCCGGGAGCAGAAAGACTTGCTTTAGGGGGAAAAAAAGGACAGGTGTGTGTGTGTGTGTGTGTGTGTGTGTGTGTGTGTGTGTGTGTGAGCGCGCGCGCGCAGCGCGCGCGCGCGCGCGCACACACACACACACACACACACATACATATCCATCTGCACGTATACTGTCACAGGCAGACATGATTTACATATGAGCTGTTGCGAAAGCTTGAACTTCTGTGTGTGTGTTTGTGTGTTTTTTATTGTCTCTATCAACAAACCAACGCTTATATACGAAGACACTAACTTGTTCTCGAAAGAACAGTTACTGTTGATGACCGTGCAGCTTTTCCCTGGAATAAATGATGACTAACTGAAAACCTCAGCTGCTGACAGGAAGTGTGCAAGGGATAAGTCCCTGCAGTCGCGCTATTCATCTGTGTCCTCGGTGGCTCAGATGGATAGAGCATCTGCCATGTAAGCAGGAGATCCTGGGTTCGTGTCCTGGTCGGGGCACACATTTTCAGCTGTCCACATCGAGGTATATCAACAACACCTGTCAGCAGCTGAGGTTTTCAGTTAGTCATCATTTAAACCAATGCTTTCTCGTTTGGTGTGTTACAGCATATTTGTTTTTATATATATTTTTCCCACGTGGAGCGTTTCCTTCTGTTATATTCATATCATTGAGAAGTATCATATTATTTTGACACAGAATAGCAATGTGTGGAACTGAATTAGTAAAACCACACACCCAATTGTTTTAACTCTTCCCACATTAAAGTTAAAAATGTTGATCTCAGAAACTTACATGTCAGTAACCCGTGCTACCCAAATATATTATGAGAAGGTTGTGTCCCACAGCTTGTAAACATTTGAAAAATGCCACAATTTACCAATGAGAGCTGCTCTTAAAATTTCTTTATCGACCGACCAGTTTCAGTCCACAGACAATCATCAGATTCGTAACAAAATTTACATCATCACAGTAGACCATATAATCAATGTTGCCAAATAATAAAATCTGTGAGTTTGTCACTGTCCTCAAATAGTAAAAGACTGCATCATCAATCGTAAAAATGTGCCAAACAGTACTCTCAGTAATATTATATAAACAGCCAGCGTTAACATCACAAACATAGGCATTCTACATTTTGTCAGCAGCTCTTGGCAGTGAACCTGGACATTTTTCCTTGCTATCCGGTTATTACAGTTACATGCAAACTAATAATATTTCTCATAGAAGGATCCTCAATATAAAATAGCCCAAAATGTAAAATATGTAAAAGAAAATAGTGAAACAAAATTTTTGTATTAATTGTTGATTAATCTTAAGAACTCTGTTAAACAAATAATGTATTTCTGAAAAACACTTTTGAACTGTGTTTGCATTGTCATATTTGACATTGAATGAATTGTTATTGTTTTTAATAAATGTAACTATGGATTCCTCGGAGATAATTGTTACGTTCATTTTGGCACAGTTAAGTGACTTAAAGTAATCTACTGTTATGCAAATTATTCTAAGGACAGTAGAAATTATAGTGTGAACCAAAATGTGTGTATTACGTAACCAAATTGTACATCAAAAAAGATTATACAGAATTATATTTTTATCTGAAGATGAATTTTCTTTCCCCATTTGTGATTTTAATTATATTGTTTCTCAGTATGCAGTAGCTCACATAGCTGAACCAAATATTTACAGCACTGCAAAGTGTGACTGACTTGAGTATGCGCACTGTTGTAATTTTAATTTTGTTTGTTAAAAAAATAAAACATTGTGCAAATCTTAATCACATTTGTGTATGATTTATTTCCTAAATATCTCATTACCACACAAAATATATAACATTCATATGGCTAGGTGCAGATTAAGTTTGCCATTGCTTTGTTGTTTAAGAGAATAATTCCCGTGCAGTTGGCAAGACAAAAAAGGCTAGGTTAGTAGGAAAGAGAAGACTTGGAAGCATGGACTGTAGATGTGCGCCTCCCTGAATGTTAAAAAAAAGTAAAAGAAAAAAATTGTAAGGCTTTGCATAATTGACAGTGGCAGCAACCAATAAAGAGACAAATTATTTGCAGTGTATATATGTTGCAAAATTTTACTCATTCAGAATTTTCCTTGAGCATCCTGAGACTCTCTCGATATTTAGAGTGAGAATGAAGGTAATACACAGATATGAAGACAAATAGTTCACTGAACGCTCAGCATCTTTTGCCAGCGGTGTTCGCTCATGTCGCACAAAATTAACTGCCATCTGGTTTCTGTACAAATTGTAAATAGCCTTTCGCTCCCTGTATTTTACCCCTGCCACCTTCAGAATTTGAAAGAGAGTATTCCAGTTAACATTGTCAAAAGCTTTCTCTTTACTTTACACTACCTCGAGATTTTCTTAGCACTGACTACAGAAATGGGTGGCTTACAAGAGCGACTGTCATACCCCATATGTTTAACTCTCAGTGGCTGTGTGAGCTGGACTGCTGGCAGCACTTTGGAACTCGTGAGCGACGCCTTATGCCGATTTCATATGGCATTTTTACAACTGTCCTCCACAATGCTCGGCATTCCCCGCCTGTCAGTATGTGAGGTCTGTCTGGTCTTTTTTCACAGGGCTGAAATATCCCTTATGAATTTATTACTCAATGAATAGCACACATTAAAAGGCAGTGAGCTCTCCTGATTGACCCATTCTGTTGTTTCTGCTTCTTTACTGATAACACAATACTTTGGCAGATGTGCCTCTTGTGTCATTTAGTGGCCGATTCCACATTACATACGGGTGTCCGCTTACACTATGTGATCAAAAGTATCCGGACACCCCCAAAAACAAACGTGTTTCATATTAGCTGCATTGTGCTGGCACCTGTTGCCAGGTACTCCATATCAGCGACCTCAGTAGTCATTAGACATCGTGAAATCCGCAGAACTCGCGGACTTCAAGTGTCGTCAGATAATTGGGTGTCACTTGTGTCATACGTCTGTACACGAGATTTTCACACTCCTAAACATCCCCAGATCCACTGTTTCTGATGTGATGTGAAGTGGAAATGTGAAGGGACACGTACAGGCCAACCTCGTCTGTTGACTGACAGAGAGACCGCCGACAATCAAAGAGGGTCGTAATGTGTAATAGGCAGACATCTATTCAGACCATCGCACAGGAATTCCAAATTGCTTCAGAATCCACTGCAAGTACTATGACAGTTAGGGAGGAGGTGGTCAAGTGGCTGCTCATAAGCCACACGTAATGCTGGTAAATGCCAAACGACACCTTGCTCGGTATAAGGAGTGTAAAAATTGGACAATTGAATAGTGGAAAAATGTTGTGTGAAGTAACGAATCACAGTACACTTCGTGGCGATCCAATGGCAGGGCGTGGGTATGGCGTATGCCTGGTGAACGTCATCTGCCAGCGTGTGTAGTGCCGCCAGTAAAATTCGGAGGCGGTGGTGTTATGGTGTGGCTGTGTTTTTCATGGAGGGCGCTTGCAACCTTGTTGTTTTGCATGGCACTATGACTGATGTATTAAACACCTTCTCGCTTCCCACCGTTGAACTGCAATTCGGGGATGGCGATTGCATCTGTCAACACGATCGAGCACCTGTTCACAATGCACGGCCTACGGCAGAGTGGTTACACAACAATAACGTCCTTGTAATGGACTGGCCTGCACAGAGTCCTGAACTGAATCCTATGGAACGGCGACTTCATGCTAGGCTTCACCGACCGACATCGATACCTCTCATTAGTGCAGCACTCCAGAAGAATAGGCTACCGTTCTCCAAGAAACCTTCCAGCTCCCAATTCAATGTCCTGCGAGAGTGGGCTGTTACCAAGGCTAAGGGTGGGCCAACATCGTATTGAATTCCAGCATTACCGATCGAGGGTGCCAAGAACTTGTAAGTAATTTTCAGCCAGGTATCCAGATACGTTTGATCGCATAGTGTAGTGTAGGTCTCCAGGTGTTTAGGACGCCAAAATAACCTCGTGTGTCTGAGGAGGAGTGCTCGAATTAGTTGTGTCTGCAAAATATACGATGTGCGCTTGTGCTTTGAGATCTGCTTCAAAATATACCACACAAAAAAATTTTAAGGTTCTGAGTGTTATCTGTGCAGAGTTATAACTTCTTATTTTTATTTCTCCATTTTCTGACAAAGTTTTCTGAGTGTAGTAATATGTAAACATACATTTATTGTAATGATAATTCCGATTCTACTGCTGTTAATTTTTCTTCTGTTTCTAGACTGTCCATTGATGAAATTAGTGAAATTATTGCTGGAATAGTTCAAGGGAGAATGGCATTACTGCAGAAATGTCAAAATGGGAGGTCACCTCATAACATGAATTTATGCACTCTTATCAGAAATATGGAAAGCTGAAACAATTTCAAAGGCATGCGAGAAATATATGATACATTGAATGAAAATGATTATAGAGACAGTTATGTACAAGGTG
The DNA here is from genome assembly GCF_023864345.2 of Schistocerca serialis cubense. Classification (NCBI taxonomy): domain Eukaryota; kingdom Metazoa; phylum Arthropoda; class Insecta; order Orthoptera; family Acrididae; genus Schistocerca; species Schistocerca serialis. The sequence goes on from NC_064648.1 coordinate 102,838,913, forward strand.
GTATTAAACACACACTTAAACAGAGCGGAACAGCAAACGGATCATTTGACTGACAAGTGTTAAACAGGCTTCAGGAAAGGTATATTGTGTTTTGAGCACACTTTATAAAAGGATACCTAGAAGTACCACCACCTTTGGAGACTTCTGGGAATGTGTGTGACTCTGTTGACAGACAGAACATTTTGGACGCTGCAGAAGAGCTCAGAGTAGACAGGAAGACTAGAGAAGTAATCTGCCAGACTCTCATAGACACAAGACCTGAAATGAAGTTTCTTGGTTAAATATCTGAGCATTTTGTAGTATCTTCAGGATTTCAGTAAGAAGATGGCTTCTCCCGATTTCTGTTCAACATAGTGTCGGACAAAGTCGGAGCGTAGGGGAGATAAATCGAGAGAATAAACATTGGTAAAGAGAATCAAAGTGAAGTGCCTAGTTTTTACTGATGATCTATCTATCTTCACTAAGGCTGATGAAAAAAAAAACGAGTATGCTGTAGAGAAGTTACACGAGATAGCATCAAATACAGTCCTCCAAATACCCCATGAAAAAGACTAATTTGATGGAAAATTTACAAAAAAATATATCAGAATATCTACACAACAAACAAAATGTGGAACAGTTTCTTATCTCAGAAAAATTATAGTATCTTATGGACTCAATTTAGAAAGAACTACCTAACTCAATAAAGCATATAGCATATCACAGAATCACCACAATAAGCAAGTAATATCCCATAATACAACAACTTCATCATGAAAGCATTACACCTCAGGAACTACATCTCTAAAAGATCACTCAGAATTCATGAAGTTGAAAAGGAGGGATGAAAGATATTCAGTAAAATTTATAACCACTTAATACAAAAGTTATATGCTACATAGACCTATACACAGCAACAGACAAGTTCACTGATGCACTACACGTAAGTACGCGACCAACAAAGAAAGTACAAAAATTGTGGAAAAAAGTATTATTTATTTCTCAACATAATATCCTGTCAGCTGTATACACTTTTCCCAGCGATGTTCAATAAGTTCAGAGCCCTTTTTATAAGTCTGGTCCCTTTAATCCCACAAACCAACCCAACCTTTTTATAATGAGAATTGTCCGACTCCTCAAAATAGCCATTAACTGCAGACATCACGTCTTCATTCCTTGAAAATCTTCAACCACCGGGCCATTTTTTCAAGTTTGGGAACAAAAAATAATCCGATAGTACATGAGGCAGCAATTGAAAATTTAATTCATTAATTTTGGCCATTGCAATAATGGACTTGTGAGCAGGTGCATTGTCCTGAAGAAACAACACTTTCTTCTAGTCCGAATGTGGCCTTTTATGCTTGATTTCTTCACCCAGATGTTGCAATAAGTTCATATAACACTCGCTGGTGATAGTTTTACCTTTTTCAAGGTAGTCAATGAAAGTTATCCCACTCGCATCCCAAAAAACCGATGCCATAACCTTGCCTGTAGATGAAATGGTCTTCGCTTTTTTTGGAGTCTGTTCTCCAACTTGTGTCCATTGTTTTGATTGTTCTTTTGTCTTGGGAGTGAAGTGGTGGACCTACGTTTCATCCAGGGTTATGAAATGACACAAAAAAATCAGCTTTGTTGCTGCGAAATTTTGCTGAACACTCAGTTGAAACATCTAGATGATACAGTTTTTGCTCGAGTATGAGCAATTGCGACACAAACCTTGCACACAGTTTTCTCATGTCCAAATTTTCAGATAATATGTGATGTACTGCACGTTTTGAAATGCCTACTATGTCTGCTAGCTCAGGCACCTTCAGTCGATGATCATCCAGTACCACTTTGTGGATTTTCTTCACTAATTCTGGAGCCCCACCTCATTTGGTCAACCACTGCAATGCTTGTCTTGGCAGTTCGTACGGCCTTGTTTGTACTCAGCTACCCAATATTTTACTGTTGTCAACAAAGGGGCAGACTCTCCCAAAGTAGAATCTAGCTCAGCTTTAATATTGGTTGCCCTGAAGCCTTAAAAAAACTTGTATCACACAATGATGACCAATTTTCTCGATTTTCACAAGTTCACTCACAGTGTTCACTACTGATGGCTGCCAAACAAATACTAAACAATATGGCATCTTCTAACTTGAAACATATGCTTCATAGATCATATACTTTCTAATCCAGAGATATTTTTCAACAACGATTGCCATCTGTCGGTCAGGCCGGATACTTACGGGATCACCCTTGCTGAAGATGCTTGAAGCTCTGTGATCACATCTGTAGAATGGACAATGCTAGGTTAACTAAAAAACTGCTTAGTATAATAAATTCAAAAAAAGTAAAAGATTACAAGAAAATTAGCAGAAAAAATGAGCATCTCACCAAGTACCACAAGAGAACACAAAAACTATAGACTCAAAGTTGTAGATCCCACGTTTGCAGACAGAGCTGAAACGGCCATTGGAAAACAGTGGAGGAATGCAAGAAACAACATGGTGAATTCGTGAAGAGATTTTGGGAAGAGAAGAAGAAAGAAAGTGATTGTAGTGAGCTAACAAGTTGAAACACTCTCTTTAAATGGGCAAAACAAAGAAAACTGAATACCTGTAGTAACACAGAAAAATAATGATTTAAACAAACACCCATCACATAATATGGAAAATGACTTTATTTATTTTTCAGTATATGCAGTAACATGTACGCATCTTTGTTAAATAAAGTTAATGTAATATTCACATTATTTTAAGAAGACAATGATTTACAGGTTGTAAATATTTCCAGCAAATCTTGGTTTGACACACTAGCTCCCCCCAGGGGGCTTCTAACTCTCGTGTGAGTATGTGCTCGGTTACCACCGATCCCCAGCCTTTGCATCATTACTTCCTTTCTCTGCTGCAAGCTTATACTTCCACTCTCCTTTTCCTCTTCTGCCTCTCCATTGGATGATTTTCTCGGTGCAGACCCTGTTCGGACCAGGTTTACGATTGGGACTCGAGTTTCCACTTTTGGTGTTTTTTACAACTTTTTATTAAAAAAAAACACATTGTTGGGTTTGACCTGCCACCAAATTTCAAAATTTTCTGGAAGTGCAGATGTGCAGCAAAGGTCACTCAGTGTAGTGTATGCTCCACTTTTCTGCCTTTCCGTCTATGCACCCTTCCCTTTAATACGGTAATACACCCAGAATCCGGCACGGTAGCCATCTCATTGCAGAGGGGGGGGGGGGGGGCGTCAAGTACGTGCACGATGGTAGCCCCTGACAACGTAGGGATCGCTCTGTTGGTGCCTGAGCTAAAAGCTCCACTTGTATGACAAGGAGTACGTGTCCATCGTGACTGGATCACGGGGACTCTGAGCAACAGGTTGCTTGTCTGGCAGCCATTGCTGAGGCTGTGTGGTGCCCACGGGGAGAGCCCCTGTTCAAAGTGGTTGCAGACGAGCCGCAAATGAAGTTATTGCCTGTTGGTGGTCATATGGGCCCAGCAGTCTCTCTGAAAGGACAACACTCTTTTAATGCACAGAGATACGATCCAAAAATGTTTCCTTCTCTAGCTACGCTGTGGGAAGAATGCAATGCCAAGTGGCAAGCAGAGAAATAGTCCCCCCAATACTTAGTTTGCACACGGACTGACGGGTATTCCTTCTTGGCCACGAAGTCCTTATTCTTTGTGGAGAACTTAGAAGCAAGTTTGGGGAAATGGCAGCTATCTCTAAAATGGAAAGTGGGTCAGTTTTGATCCAAACAGCACCCCCGGCCCATTCGTGGGTGGTACTCACTTGTAATAAGCTGAGTGACATACTGGTGACTGTCACTCCTCATGATAGTTTAAACATGGTTCAGGGCATCATTTTTGACTGAGACCTGCTCTTGCAGTCTTATGACGAGCTATGTGTCAACTTAGAGTGATGGGGGTGTACACTTTTTTCATCACGTACATAGGGGCCAAACAATAATAGGGTCACCACAGGTGCCTTCATCTTGGCCTGCCTTCATCTTGGCCTTTGAGGGCGATTCGTTGCCTGAAAGGTCGAGGTGATGGTATACAGATGCAATGTGGAACCATATGTTTTCCCCCCTCTGAGTTGATTTGAGTGTTTGAAATTCGGGCACGTGTCTTCTCAGAATGAGATTTTCACTCTGCAGCGGAGTGTGCGCTGATACGAAACTTCCTGGCAGATTAAAACTGTGTGCCCGACCGAGACTCGAACTCGGGACCTTTGCCTTTCGCGGGCAAGTTCTCTACCAACTGAGTTACTGAGATATTGGCAGAAGTAAAGCTGTGAGGGCTGGGCGTGAGTCGTGCTTCGGTAGCTCAGATGGTAGAGGATTCTCTGAATCAGTTTCAGGTAAAGATGGTCACAAGGCCCTACGACCAGCAGCCTCTGGCTCCTTCATCCACTGGCTGGTGCCCAGTTGTAGACTGGCAGAAACCTTGGAAGGAAATGTCCTGAGGGACTCCTTCCTGGTGAGAGAATCCAGAGGAAGGTGCCCGCGAAAGGCAAAGGTCCCGAGTTTGAGTCTCGGTCCGGCACACAGTTTTAATCTGCCAGGAAATTTCACATGTCTTCTCATTGCACCACTAGCCCCATCTGCAAAGATTGTGGACGTATGTGAATGCTCCTTGTGGCCCTCCCCCATCTGTGCCAACTGTGGAAAGCACTGTTATCCTCACTCACCAGATTGTCCTGTTTTCCGGAGAGAGAGAGAAAAAAAAATACAACAATAGAAGACACTGAACAAAATAACTTATCAAGAGAAAAAGAAGAACAACAAGTGTTTGCACCCAGCATCTAAAATAGTGTCATGTGTTCAGCTACAATGTGGGCCATCAGGGCCACTCAACCGTGCCTGCCCTCCTGATGGTTGGAGGCCCCCCTCTTGCTGCTTCCCCCACACCTACTTTGGTCCCTATCCCCTAGCTGGAGACAAATCACCTTCCTCTGGATTCTCTCAACAGGAAGGAGTCCCTCAGGACATTTCCTTCCAAGGTTTCTGCCAGTCTACAACTGGGCACCAGCCAGTGGATGAAGGAGCCAGAGGCTGCTGGTTGTAGGGCCTTGTGATCATCTTTACCTGAAACTGATTCAGAGAATCCTCTAAGGAGAGGAAAGATAAGAAAAAGTCCTCCAAGAAGGAGGACATTCCAGTGGCCCCCACACCTCCAGATCCTGCCTGTTCCACTTCTTTGGCTGAGGCAGAGATTCCATCAGCCCCTGAGGCCCCAGTTTGCATCGTACAACAGAACCCGGACCTACGTGTATTGATGCCGTAATCCCTCGACCAGTGGCAGCAGGTGACCCTAAAGCATAACCTGCCTCCTCGGTCCCTTCGTAGCCTTACAATATGTCGACAACATTATTCTCCAGTGGAACTGCAGCGGTTTTTTCCACCACCTGGCTAAGCTACGAGATCTTTTAAGCAGTTCCCCTGCTTTCTGTATTGCCTGTCTGGAGACTTGGTTTCCAGCAAAACGGGCCCTTGGCCTTCGTGGATATCCAGGATATTCTAAGAACTGTGCTACATATGACAGGGTGTCAGGCAGAGTTTGTACATATGTCTTGGGTACTCTATAGGGTGAATTTGTGCTTCTTAATACACCTTTGGAGACTGTGGCTGTTTGGGTAAGGGCATTTCAGGATATTACCCTAAGGAATTTTTACCTCCCTGCTGATTGTGGAGTTTCTCAGAACATACTGCTTGGATTGGTTTCTCAGCTCCCCCCCCCCCCCCCCCCTTTCCTAATCTTGGGTGATTTCAACACCCATAACACTTCATGGGGTGCAACCACAGTCACAGGTCACGAAAACTTACTGGCACAACTTGACCTTTGCCTCTCGAATAATAGTACCGCTATATACTTCAGTGTGGCGCAAGGAACTTTCTCACCCATTGACCTTTCCATTTGCAGCCCTTGCCTTCTCCCATTGATCCATTGGAGAGCCCGCAATGACTTGCGTGGCAGTGACCTTTTCCTGACCTTCCTGTCCCTCCTCGGCGTCACTCCACTGGATGCCACCCCAGATGGGCTCTCGGCAGTGTTGACAGGGGTGCTTTCACCTCTGCTGTCGCCATTTGCTCCCTGCTGCGTGGAGATATTGGTGAGGCAGTCCAGAATACAACTACAGCCATTCTTTCAGCAGCTGATTTGGCAATCCCCTGTTACTCCGGTCCACCTTGACAGAATACAATAGCTGGTTTGTCATCAAAAGTCACAGAGGCCATTAGAGATTGTAGGTGGGCTCTCCATCAACATAAGCAGCATCCATCCGTGGAGCACCTCCTTGCCTTTAAACAGCTTTGTTCCCAGGCCTCCCATCTAATAAAACAATGGGAACAAGGATGCTGGGAACGGTATGTTTCAACTGTTGAGCTACAAACCTCCTCTATGCAGGCTCGGGTAAAGATCAGTCGTCTCTACAGACACCAGACTCCTGCAGGTGTACCTGATATTACCCTGAATGGTACACTGACCCAGATCCATTTGCTGAACATTTTGCTCTGCATTATGCTCGAGCCTCTGTGACTGAGAATTATCGTCTCCTAAAACAACTTGTGGGGCAAAAGCAATTGTCATTTACTATATGTCAACTGGAGCCATATAATGTTCCATTCAGTCAGTGGTCATCAGTGTTGTAGCCCATTGCCCCGATACAGCCCCAGGGGTGGACTAGACCCACACCCAAATGCTCAAGCGCCTATTGTCAACGTCATATTCTTGCCACCTTCAGCCACATCTGGAGTGAGGGCGAGTTCCCATTGAAATGGCAAGAAAACATCGTTGTCCCAGCACTGAAACCGAGATCGACAGTTATCACCTTATCGGTCTCATCAGTGTCCTCTGTACGTCGCTTGAACGCACTGTGAACCAGTGACTGTGTTGGCTCCTTTAGTCTCGGGCTCTTCTGGCTCCAACCTAGGGTGGTTTCCAACAAGGCCATTCCACTACTAGTGTCGGAAGTTCCATGCGGCTTTTCGCGGATGATGCTGTAGTATACAGAGAAGTTGCTGCATTAGAAAATTGTAGCGAAATGCAGGAAGATCTGCAGCGGATAGGCACTTGGTGCAGGGAGTGGCAACTGACCCTTAACATAGACAAATGTAATGTATTGCGAATACATAGAAAGAAGGATCCTTTATTGTATGATTATATGATAGCGGAACAAACACTGGTAGCAGTTACTTCTGTAAAATATCTGGGAGTATGCGTACGGAACGATTTGAAGTGGAATGATCATATAAAATTAATTGTTGGTAAGGCGGGTACCAGGTTGAGATTCATTGGGAGAGTGCTTAGAAAATGTAGTCCATCAACAAAGGAGGTGGCTTACAAAACACTCGTTCGACCTATACTTGAGTATTGCTCATCAGTGTGGGATCCGTACCAGGTCGGGTTGACAGAGGAGATAGAGAAGATCCAAAGAAGAGCGGCGCGTTTCGTCACTGGGTTGTTTGGTAACCGTGATAGCGTTACGGAGATGTTTAATAAACTCAAGTGGCAGACTCTGTAAGAGAGGCGCTCTGCATCGCGGTGTAGCTTGCTCGCCAGGTTTCGAGAGGGTGCGTTTCTGGATGAGGTATCGAATATATTGCTTCCCCCTACTTATACTTCCCGAGGAGATCACGAATGTAAAATTAGAGAGATTAGAGCGCGCACGGAGGCTTTCAGACAGTCGTTCTTCCCGCGAACCATACGCGACTGGAACAGGAAAGGGAGGTAATGACAGTGGCACGTAAAGTGCCCTCCGCCACACACCGTTGGGTGGCTTGCGGAGTATCAATGTAGATGTAGATGTAGATAACCTGGTTTACCCGGAGTCTGCCATCCAAACAGCTTTTGCCTGATGTCAACACCTTCTAACTGTCTTCTTCGACCTGCAAAAGACTTACGACACCACACGGTGACACCACATTCTCGCTACCTTACACGAATGGGGTATCGATTTTTATCCAGAACTTCCTGTCACACAGTACTTTTCAGGTCTGAGTTGGTGCTACTCCCACAGTACCCCCCATATCCAAGAGAATGGAGTCCTGCAAGCTCTGTAGTGAGTGTCTTTCTTTCTAGTAACTATTTGTGGTGTAGCAGCAGCTGTGAGGTCCTCAGTAGCACCCTCCTTGTATACCGACGACTTTTGCCTCTACTACTGCTCCTCTAGTGTGGGTGTCACTGAACGTCGACTGCAAGTCAGCGTACAAAAGGCACAGGCTCGGGTCCTCGCCAGTGACTTTCAGTTTTCAGCTGCCGAGACTCGTGTCGTGCACTTCTGTCGACATCATACCGTTCGCCCACAACCAGAGCTTTACCTCGGTAACTATTCAATGTGGTGGAGATTTATTGCTCGTTAGGACTAATCGTCGATTCTCAGTTGATGTGGGTTCCTCACCTTCACCAGCATAGCAACAGTGCTGGCTGCACCTTAATACACTTGGCTGCCTGAGTTAACACCATCTGGAGAGCAGACCGCACTACCTTTCTGCAGTGTTACAAAGCCCCGATACAATCCCGTCTTGATTATTGGAGTCTGGTATACGGTTCAGCACCACCCTCAGCATTTCAAATACTGAATCTGAGACGTCACTACAGGTTTCAACTTGAGACAGGAGCCTTTCGAACTAACGCTGTAAACAGCTTTCTTGTGGAGGATGGGGTCCTACCATTGTCGATCAGCTCGCGTACACCTCCAGGGTGCATCCTCAGCAACAGCTTGTCAATGATGCTACCCACATTCGCAGCTCCCCTAAGTATTGGATCTACTGTCTCCTCTTTCCAAACACAGAAATCTGTTTTGTGCTATGGTGGCCCACATCAGGGATCACCATCCCAATCCGCATCTGGTCCTTCCTCTCTGAACTCCAGTCGTTTCCTCTTCCACCTCTCCTTCAGCCTCACTCACGTACACCTCCGTAGTGCGACCGTCGGCCACAGCTTTGTCTCGACGTGTCACAAACTCCGAAAGACTCGGCCCCTCCCGAGGCCCTCTTCCACCAATTTTTTTGCAGTCTTGGCATATCCCAGGATTCAGTAGTAGTCTACACCGATGGCTCGACGGCTTCTCGTCGTGTGGGCTTTGCTTATATTCACACGAGACATATTGAACTGGATCTCTTGCCGGATGGCTGTAGTGTCTTCACTGCGGCATTGGTAGCCATCTGTCGTGCTCTTCAGCATATCTGTTCCTGCACTGGTGGACAGGTCCTTTTTTACGTGCAGTGACTCCTCGAGCACTTTGCGAGCCGTCGACCAGTACTACCCTCGTCATTCTTCGATCGCCACCGTCCGGGATTTCCTGTATGCTCTCGAACAGTGTGGACGCTCGGTGACCTTTGTCTGGACTCTGGGCCATGTCGATATGCCGAGGAATGGACTCGCTAATAGCCTGGCCAAACAGACTCTCGAGATAGCTATTCTGGGAACAGATGTCCGATCGATATTATGCCGTCAAGTTTTGGGAATCGGGAACACCGATTGGCTCATTCTGACTGCACCAAACAAACTAGGGGTGATGAAGAAGACTGTGAATCTGTGAAGGTCCTCCATACAGGACTCTCACAAGGACTGGGGCTGTCCTTTTCCAGCTCCACAATGGCCGTACCTGGCTGTCTCGTGGTCATCTCCTCTGTCGCAAGGACCCACCCCACCACTGTTGCGACTCCCGTTTGACAGTGGTCCATTTTTAGCAGGACTGTCCCATCCTAGCCGCTCTGCAGGAGACTCATAATCTCCCTGATTCACTATTGCCGATGTTGGGAGACGATGCCTCAGTGGCTGACTTATTTTTATGCTTTATTTGTGAAGGGGGCTTCCACCACTCTCTTTAAGGGAGGACCGCTTAACCTTATCCCTCCTTTGAGGGGTTGGGAGAACACTCTGTTGCCTCCTATGACCAGAGTGTGCTGCAACTGCCCGGGGTCGGTGGTCCAGCCCGATCCTCACTCCACCTGCTATTTCACTCTTCCACCCTCTGTTCACGTTTGGCTCTGTGTGCTTCTCTTGCCATGTTCATGTTGCTAGTCTTTTCTAGGAAATTTGTGAGTGGTGTGCCTTTGGTAAGTGTTGGGGGCTGGAGAATAAGTCCCCTCAGTGCAGTCTGCCTCCCGCTGCTTTCTAGATTGGGCACCTTTCGTGCCTTTCTTCTTTTGTCTCCCCTTCTTCTTTTTGTCCATGTCTCACCATTTTTGACCTTTCGCAGACCTCCTTCCCCTGGGTTTTGTGTGGTAGGGTATCTCTGATCTATAGTCGAGTAGACCCGTGTAGGAAAAAGGGACTGATGACCTAGTAGTTTGGTCCCTATAATCATCACACCAATCAACACATTAGCTGTATCTCAACTTTTTTGTTTTAATTTTGAATAATCTTTCTGGAGGGTACGATAAATCAATATCTATTCTACTTTTTTGTTCTCAACTGCAGTTTCCATTGGGCCCACACTTCTTTCATTCTTCAAGAATGTTTTTCTTTATTTTGTGTCTATTTTCTTCCAGGTTTGGTTTTTTTCTGTCACTTCTTTAAAAAAGAATTTTGGTTCTTATAGTGTCAAAGTCAGCTCCCACATTTTTTATATTTCTTGCTACTTCTCTCAGTCTTTGGATTTCTGGATTTGTAATTGTTTAGTAAGTCAAAGATTTGTTTAATTATTCTGTCATTATTTACCCTGCATTGAATTTTGATGTCCTTTTTCGTATTAGACACGCAAACGCATTTGCGTGAGTGTGTGTGTGTGTGTGTGTGTGTGTGTGTGTGTGTGTGTGTGTCTATTGTTGATGAAGGCCGTTGGCTGAAAGCCTTAAGTGTGAAAATCTTTTTGTTGTGCCTACCTGCAACTCAGCATCTCCGCTATATGGTGAGTAGCAACTTTCCTTCTCATAATATTGTTACATTCCATCCTGGATTTTCCACTGTATTTGCGGTATTAAATACTTCACAAAATAACTCATTCTATATCTAGATCCATCTCTACAAATGTTCTGACATACCCAGCATTGTCATCTGTGATGTGGTTTATTTCCACTGACAAGTATTGCAGAAATACTTGTGAGAGATCATCAGCATATGTGACAACTCAATGATACCAGGATCATCCAATAAATAAGTTTCCCTATTTTATGTCCTGGAAAATAAACTGTGCTCATTATTAGATTAGTCTCAGTTTTCCTTCTGTAGACTCAAAGATGAGATGATTTTCGTGGGTGTGAAACATGTCAGAAAGTATAACATAAAAACATAGAACATTTGAATATAATATTCACTTCCCTGATCATTTCTCAGGAGACTGTCAAAATACAGGGTGTTTGAAAAAGAACTCTCTAGTTTTAAGTAAGCTTTTGACAATGTTGACTGGATCACTCTCTTTCAAATTCTAAAGTTGGCAGGGGTAAAATACAGGGAGCGAGAGGCTATTTACAATTTGTACAGAAACCAGATGGCAATTATAAAGAGTCAAGGGGCATGAAAGGGATGCAGCGGTTGGGAAGGGAGTGAGACAGGGTTGTAGCCTATCCCCGATGTTATTCAATCTGTATATTGAGCAAGCAGTAAAGGAAACAAAAGAAAGATTTGGTGTAGGTATTAAAATCCATGGAGAAGAAATAAAAAGTTTGAGGTTTGCCATTGACATTGTAATTCTGTTAGAGACAGCAAAGGACTTGGAAGAGCAGTTGAATTGAATGGACAGTGTCTTGAAGGGAGGATATAAGATGAACATCAACAAAAGCAAAACAAGGATAATGGAATGTAGTCTAATTAAGTCGGGTGATGCTGAGGGAATTAGATTAGGAAATGAGGCACTTAAAGTAGTAAAGGTGTTTTGCTATTTGGGGAGCAAAATAACTGATGATGGTCGAAGTAGAGAGGCAGTGGCAAGGAAAGTGTTCCGAAGAAGAGAAATTTGTTAACATCGAGTATAGATTTAAGTGTCAGGAAGTCGTTTCTGAAAGTATTTGTGTGGAGTGTAGCCATGTATGGAAGTGAAACATGGACGATAAATAGCTTGGACAAGAAGAGAATAGAAGCTTTTGAAATGTGGTGCTACAGAAGAATGCTGAAGATTGGATGGGTAGATCACATAATTAATGAGGAGGTACTGAATAGAATTGGGGAGAAGAGGAGTTTGTGGCACAACTTGACTAGAAGAAGGGACCGGCTGATGGGACATGTTCTGAGACATCGAGGGATCACCAATTTAGTATTGGAGGGCAGCGTGGAGGGTAAAAATCTTAGAGGGAGACCAAGAGATGAATACACCAAGCAGATTCAGAAGGATGTAGGGTGCAATAGTTACTTGGAAATGAAGAAGTTTGCACAGGATAGAGTGGCATGGAGAGCTGCATCAAACCAGTCTCAGGACTGAAGACCACAACAACAACAACAACAACAACAGTTTGAAGTATAAATTTAATGAGGAAATTAATGAAAAATTACATCAATGAGTACATATCATGAATGAGAATTCCTTCAAGTTTTATTTAATGTTAGTAAATTTCAACGTGGCATCCATTTGTTACCCTGCACACATTGAGACAATACTCCACTTCTCACCACATATTCACCAACATTTCAGGCGTAACTGTCCCAACCGCTGCGACAATTCTCCCCGTAAATGATTGATTGATGTCTCTGATCTTTTCACTGTACACAACATTTTTTATGTGGCCCCAAAAGAAACAGTCCAGTAGGGTTAAGTCTGGGCTTCGTGGTGGCCAAGGTATTGGGCCAGCCCTGCCTTTTCACCTTCCTGGAAAGTGAGTGTCAAGAGCGGCACACACATGGTTACTGTAATGAGGTGGGGTGCCATCTTGTTGAAAAAACACAAGCCCCTTTCCCGCCTCTCAGTTTTCACAATCCAAATAACACACTGCACTTTCTGTTGCGGAGTACACATTGTTGCTGAGTTCCTCAGCACTGCACTGCACACACACCTGGACTGAACTGAGGGAACGGAGCCAATAAACAGCACTGGTGCCATCTCAAGGTCAAGCAGACCTTCCAACTGTGGGGGAGCCAATCTTGGAGAGTTGATGAATCAAACACCACAAACTAGAATAATGTATGTCACTTTGTACAGATTCTAGGACACATTAAAACTAGAGAGCTCTTTTTCAAACACACTGTCTGTGAATACGTTACAGTAAACTGGAACTGCTAATATTTAGGGAGTTAATAAAATGTCAGTATGAAACATAGTTATGCACTTTTAATACATTTATCATAGACAAAATAGCTAATCTTGATTCTTGTGACCAAGTGCTGTCAAACTGGAGTCTAACAGACATTTTTACGTAAGCTGGTCTAACAGTTCCTAGTAAGATATTCATCTATAGAGTAGAAGGAATTGCCTACAGAAAGTCTTACAAACTCGTTTTTAAACTGTGCGTTATCTGAAACCAAGTTTTTCATGGTTGCTGGAAATTTATTGAAAATATGTGTACCTTTTTTGGACCAACCTCAGTGATCTTAGGTCTTTATATAGATCGTTCGTATTGCTAGTATTGATACTATCTATTGAGCTATTGGTTGGAAACAGAGACATATTAATTGCAACAAATTTCCTTAAGGAAAAAACATACTGTGGAGGAGTGGTTAGAATGCCCAATTCCTTGAACCAGTTTCTACATGATACTGTTGAATTTACACTGCAAATGAGTCTTATTATACATTTTTGCACTCTAAAACCTTTTGCTTGGTTTGGCAAGTTACCCCAAAGTATGATCCCATATGACATAATAGAATGAAAGTAAGTACAGTGTGCAACTTTTTTAAATTTATATCTCCTAAATTTGACATCAGTAACATTGCAAATACAGACTTCTTTAGGCACTTCAACAATTCTATGCTATTCCCTCCCCAACTGAATTTATTATCAAGTTGTAATCTAAGAAATTTAACACTGTCAGCCTACTCTCTGGGGCTGAAGGTTGGAGAATTTAACTGGTAAGCGTCGATGATGCTCACAGCAGCTTACGATGGGTACCCAGCATCTTGCCTGTTTGCTTCCAGTTAGGACAGAGTTACCACTAAAAAGTGTGCCTGCTTGTGAGCCATGCTCTGTGATTAATTTTTTTTACTGGAAATTAACTATCTTCTGTCAATATCCGCCGAGAGTTAGTCTCCGTCTGTGGTGAAGGCTGTGTGAGAATTAACCCTTAACTCGTGAGGTGACTTTGCTGTAATGTATACCATGAGATGGGGCCTCTTGGACCCCTGTGTTTAAACCAAGATTCAAGGAAAAAATTGTTTGAAATTTTTAATTTATGCAGTATAACATTTATTTTTACAATTATTTAAGTGTTGTTTAAATGCTTCTAGTTTATTTTGTTGCACTAAACAAATCCTGCAGCATTTTGCTATTTATACACAAAAGTATATAATTTTGTGTGGTTCTGTTAAATAGTACACATAAATAGACTGTCAGAGTACTGAATTTTACATTCTGGAAAATTATACAATCTCTGCAGCACATAAATTTCCAAATAAAACTAAATTCCAGGGTTTAAATTTGTACATAAAAATTCCACCCGGTAGGTACAAAAAGAAAGTCTGTCAAATTGACATTCATTGCTGGTAGCTACATTTTTCTTATCACCACTCAGAACACATTCAATTTCAACAGACAGTTTAAGTATTTCATTGAAGAGACAGACAGATCTCCATCAGAACTTTCCTGAAGTTCTTCTTCTGAATGATACTCTAGTTCGATAGCAGAACTGTGATCACTGGCTAATGTAAAATAGTCATCTTTTTCGTCTATTTCTTGCTCTACGTCACTGACACTTTCTGCCATAGACTGAATAACAATTTCATCAAACTTGGGAAAGTTAAAAATGACATATTTGTGCCAACATGTTTTGAGCTATATGGAACCATACTGAAGAAAACAGATACATAGTTCACAAGGTGTGGTCTCCAACACATATCAATAAGACACGTCAACAATAAACACAAAGGCAATAATGCAACCAACAACAAAACATCATAAGCTTGGGGAGAGTATAGAAGCATTCCACCACAACTGGCCTCGGAGAGTGAGTTAAAAAATTTTCACGCGGTTGGAGAGACTGCACCTCGTGAGTTAAGGGTTAAAATGGGGAGAAGATGGAGGTCCATCATTTAATTGCTGAGACAAAATGTCAGAGCACAATATGGAAGAAGATTGGTGAAAGGGCTGCAAAAAAAGACAAAGGTCACACATTCAGTGGGGACAGTTATGCCAACCATCTTGTGGGACTGTCAGGGGGTGTTCCCATCCACTACGTGCCTCAAAACACCGCAGTGAATGCAGAGAGGTAGTGTAACATGTTGAGGTATCTGCAAGCTGCCGTTAAGAGAAAATGTCCCAGACTTTTGTCTCACAAAATTCTCTTCCATCGTGGTGCAAAGATTCGGCCGGAAAGTTTTCCCACTGTAGTGATGCAAGGGGTACCAAATTTGCTATAAAAGTCAGTTAATTACTCAACGGACAGTATTTTTCAGTGCAGGTATTTCATTCATTCCAAGCAAGTAGCAATTCGTGATGTCATCGTCTAGACAAGAGTTGACTGTAATCTGAATCCGTATTAGCAAACTAATAGTTTCTTTCAGGCAATAAAATTTTATTGATTATGAAATACAAGTTATTGAAGTTTATTCAGAATGGGAAATGTTAATTAGTAATTGCAGGTCATAATTTATCTGTTTAATATAAAGGTGTGTTGAATTTTGTGTGCATGAAAAAGTTTGAATTTATGTGCAGCTTTTACACTGAGACGAGTTATCACTTAGAGTGCAAAAAGTGCTCGTGTACACTTCACTGACCTGAATGACAAATTTTATTTTTTGTGATTTTGACTTGAATGGAGACAAATCCAGTTTCATTTAGACTTTATGTGAGATAGACTAATCACGTTATTACAAAAGAGTCGTTTAGCCCATTAGGGAAAACTGAAACTTGCGCACTCGATTTGAAATACGTTACACGCTAGTGCACAATTGAGCTGTCCAGTGAATCGCGTACAATAGTTGCAAATGCGCTTGGACTTAATGCACAAGGTTGTAAATTAATTTTGAGTCGAGTGCTGATTTTGACAAAAATGAAACGAAAGTTTATTCAAAATATCAAGGTTCCGTTTTCATTGAGACACATATCACCTTGTCGATCACATTGCTTAACAACACTGTAATGCAGATTAATTGATTGATTAGAACGATTTGTGACGTAATAAGTTCCATTACACATACGAACTGTTGCACGAAATTTGCCGACCGCATGAGAGTATGAGAGTGATTTTATTTCCAGAAATACGAATAAACCGGCGGTTTCAAAAGTTAAATTACTAACTGTTGTGTAACTTCATTGATTTTCCCATGACACTACTGAATGTGTTGTATCACGTCTCTTCACAAGAGATCTCAAGAAGTCGGTATAAACAAGAAACAAGAAGAAGACTATAGAAGAGGTATCAGTATACTGCGCTGTCCGTATTCACCATATATTGCCCCTGAGTGATTTTTATGTATTCCCGTAACTCAAATATTGTCTCCGAGGTAAGCACTTAAACCAGCTGTTCATTGTTGGTGTGACTTTATCAAGTCGGCTGGTTACAAACACAGGTTTGGAAAAACTTGTGTCACATAACTGAAAATGCTTGGAAAAATATGGTGACTACATAGAAAAGTAACAGTAACATTGTACAATGTCAATAAAATTATTTCAGCATGATAGATTGCACGTAATGTCTTTTTATAAAATTGACAAACTTACTTTTTTTTGGGCACTCAACTACTGAGGTCATTAGCGCCCAGTCACAAATGTAAGTGCACATATAATCTGGTAAAACTTGGGAGGGGGGGGGGGGGGGGGGGAACACCAGAAAGTTCTCACAAAGACACAGATAAAATAATTAAAAGAGTTAGATGTCTTTGGATAAGTTCGTCAAAGTAATAAAACACAGAACACAAGCAGCTGCTCGAGCGTCAATAGCTAAAATTTCCTGTAAGGTAGATGGCAGAGACAGGACAACTCTGGATTGATTAAAATGGGGACACGACAATAAAACATGGCGCACTGTCAATGCATGACCACAAGGGCACTGCGGGGCGGGGGCACCGGATAGCAGGTAGCAGTGGCTAAACCGGCAATGCCCAATCTGCAACCTGGCCAAAAGGACCTCCTCTCGCCAAGATGGTTGGGAAACTTACTTGTTGAATGACCCTTGTACAAACAAAGCGCAGCAAAATGAAAATGAGATGGATGGAGAAAAAGTAAGTAAACTGTTTATTATTTCAAAAGCAATCACCATTATTGTTACTACATTTATTCCATTGGAAGACAAGATAGTGAGTGCTTCCACGGTTAAATGTTTGTAGCTGCCTGCAGCACCATGATTGTACCTGGCCACACACCTCTTCCTCCAAAACAAGTTGGCAGCCATACTCGTCTTTCTTCAGGGCTCTGAAACTCTGGAAGTTGCGCACGAAGAAACTGGGACTGTATGGAGGATGTGTAAAGGCTTCCTAGTGAAATGTCTGCAGCACAGTCAAAACAAAGTCAACAACATGGGTGGGCATCATCCTGCAACAGGATGATGATGATGATGATGATGATGATGATGATATTTAGTTTGTGGGGCACTCAACTGCACCGTCATCAGCACCCGTAGGAAGTCCCAATTTTTACACAGTCCATTTTCTTTTCACAATCCATTCTAGCCACTCTTACAAATGATGCTGATGATGAAATGATGAGGACAACACAAAGGCAGAGAAAATCCTCAACCCGATCAGGAATTGAACCCAGGACCCCGTGATCCTGAGGCAGCAACATTAAGCCCCTAGACCACGAGCTGCAGACAGAACAGAATTATGCCGTCCGTCAACATTCCTGGACGTTTGAACTTGTTGGCATGCTCCCAGTTTTGCAAAGTGTGTAAATTGTGCTGCCATGTTCCAGGTAGTCAATGAGTAGTAGACTCCTGAACGCAAAGAAAAAAGGTCATCATGACTTTCGCAGAGGTGATATAACTGTTGTTTTGACTACTTTGCAGAAGTTTCATTGGGAAACCCTCCACCACACAGTCCCAATTTCTCCCCACGCAATTTCCATATTTTTGGGGCCTCGAAGAAAGACTTTTACAGCTGTTGATTTGTTTGAGATGAAGTGGTGCGTGCCTGGATGCAATCGCAATCCGAGAAGGCACTGAGTGTGTTATCTCAAAGTAGGGTAAACATATTAAAAGTTGTGATGATTACTTTTGAAATAATAAACAAGTTTACTTACTTTTTAGGGTACCATACCACAGGCAGTAAAAATGAAGCCATTATAGTATCTATTTTTTCTGTCTGTCAACAACCCATTTTCTCACAAACAGGGAGATGTATCGAGTTGAAATTTATGTCAAATACACTACTGGGCATTAAAATTGCTATACCATGAAGATGACATGCCACAGATGCGAAATTTAATTGACAGGAAGAAGATGCTGTGATATGCAAATGATTAGCTTTTCAGAGCATTCACACAAGGTTGGCGCCAGTGGCGACACCTACAACGTGTTGACATGAGGAAAGTTTCCAACCGATTTCTCATACACAAACAGCAGTTGACCGGCGTTGCTTGGTGAAATGTTGTGCTGTCTCATGTAAGCAGGAGAAATGCGTACCATCATGTTTCCCACTTTGATAAAGGTCGGGTTGTAGCCTATCGCGATTGCGGTTTATCATATCGCGACATTGCTGCTTGCATTGGTCGAGATCCAATGACTGTTAGCAGAATATGGAATCTGTGGGTTCAGGGAGGTATTACGGAACACAGTGCTGGATCCCACTGGCCTCATATCACTAGCAGTCGAGATGACAGGCATCTTATCCGAACGGCTGTAACAGATCGTGCAGCCACGTCTCGATCCCCGAGTCAACAGATGGGGACGTTTCCAAGACAACAACAATCTGCACAAACAGTTCAACAACGTTTGCAGCAGCACGGACTATCAGCTCAGAGACTGTGGCTGTGGTTACCCTTGACGCTCCATCACAGACAGGAGCACCTGCGATGGTGTACTCGACGACGATCCTGGGTGCACGAATGGCAAAACGTAATTTTTTTGGATGAATACAGGTTCTGTATACAGTGTCACGATGGTCGCATCCATGTATGGTGACATCACGGTGAACGCACATTGGAAACGTGTATTCATCATCGCCATACTGTCGTATCACCTGGCATGATGGTATGGGGTGCCATTGGTTACCCATCTCGGTCACCTCTTGTTCGCATTGACAGCACTTTGAACAGTGGACGTTACATTTCAGATGTGTTATGACCCCCCCATGAACCATGGACCTTGCCGTTGGTGGGGAGGCTTGTGTGCCTCAGTGATACAGATGGCCATACCGTAGGTGCAACCACAACGGAGGGGTATCTGTTGAGAGGCCAGACAAACATGTGGTTCCTGAAGAGGGGCAGCAGCCTTTTCAGTAGTTGCAGGGGCAACAGTCTGGATGATTGACTGATCTGGCCTTGTAAAAATAACGAAAACGGCCTTGCTGTTCTGGTACTGCGAACGGCTGAAAGCAAGGGGAAACTACAGCCGTAATTTTTCCCGAGGGCATGCAGCTTTACTGTATGGTTAAATGATGATGGCGTCCTCTTGGGTAAAATATTCCGGAGGTAAAATAGTCCCCCATTCGGATCTCCAGGCGGGGACTCCTCAAGAGGACGTCGTTATCAGGAGAAAGAAAACTGGCATTCTACGGATTGGAGCGTGGAATGTCAGATCCCTTAATCGGGCAGGTAGGTTAGAAAATTTAAAATGGAAATGGATAGGTTAAAGTTAGATATAGTGGGAATTAGTGAAGTTCGGTGGCAGGAGGAACAAGACTTTTGGTTAGGTGATTACAGGGTTATAAATACAAAATCAAATAGGGGTAATGCAGGAGTAGGGTTAATAATGAATAAAAAAAATAGGAGTGCGGGTTAGCTACTACAAACAGCAGAGTGAACGCATTATTGTGGCCAAGATAGACACAAAGCCCATGCCTACTACAGTAGTACAAGTGTATATGCCAACTAGCTCTGCAGATGATGAAGAAATAGATGAAATGTATGATGAGATAAAAGAAATTATTCAGGTAGTGAAGGGAGACGAAAATTTAATAGTCATGGGTGACTGGAATTCGTCAGTAGGAAAAGGGAGAGAAGGAAACATAGTAGGTGAATATGGATTGGGGGGAAGAAATGAAAGAGGAAGCCGCCTTGTAGAATTTTGCACAGAGCATAAATTAATCATAGCTAACACTTGATTCAAGAATCATAAAAGAAGGTTGTATACCTGGAAGAATCCTGGAGATACTAAAAGGTATCAGATAGATTATATAATGGTAAGACAGAGATTTAGGAACCAGGTTTTAAATTGTAAGACATTTCCAGGGGCAGATGTGGATTCTAACCACAATCTATTGGTTATGAACTGCAGATTGAAACTGAAGAAACTGCAAAAAGGTGGGAATTTAAGGAGATGGGACCTGGATAAACTGACTAAACCAGAGGTTGTACAGAGATTCAGGGAGAGCATAAGGGAACAATTGACAGGAATGGGGGAAAGAAATACAATAGAAGAAGAATGGGCAGCTCTGAGGGATGAAGTAGTGAAGGCAGCAGAGGATCAAGTAGGTAAAAAGACGAGGGCTAATAGAAATCCTTGGGTAACAGAAGAAATATTGAATTTATTTGATGAAAGGAGAAAATATAAAAATGCATTAAATGAGGCAGGCAAAAAGGAATACAAACGTCTCAAAAATGAAATCGACAGGAAGTGCAAAATGGCTAAGCAGGGATGGCTAGAGGACAAATGTAAAGATGTAGAGGCTTGTCTCACTAGGGGTAAGGTAGATACTGCCTACAGGAAAATTAAAGAGACCTTTGGAGAGAAGAGAACCACTTGTATGAATATCAAGAGCTCAGATGGCAACCCAGTTCTAAGCAAAGAAGTGAAGGCAGAAAGGTGGAAGGAGTATATAGAGGGTCTATACAAGGGCGATGTACTTGAGGACAATATTATGGAAATGGAAGAGGATGTAGATGAAGACGAAATGGGAGATAAGATACTGCGTGAAGAGTTTGACAGAGCACTGAAAGACCTGAGTCGAAACAAGGCCCCCGGAGTAGACAACATTCCATTAGAACTACTGATGGCCTCGGGAGAGCCAGTCATGACAAAACTCTACCATCTGGTGAGCACGATGTATGAGACAGGCGAAATACCCTCAGACTTCAATAAGAATATAATAATTCCAATCCCAAAGAAAGCAGGTGTTGACAGATGTGAAAATTACCGAACTATCAGTTTAATAAGTTACGGCTGCAAAATACTAACGCGAGATCTTTACGGACGAATGGAGAGACTGGTAGAGGCAGACCTCGGGGAAGATCAGTTTGGATTCCATAGAAATGTTGGAACACGTGAGGCAATACTGACCTTACGACTTATCTTGGAAGAAAGATTAAGAAAAGCCAAACCTACGTTTATAGCATTTGTAGGCTTAGAGAAAGCTTTTGACAATGTTAACTGGAATACTCTCTTTCAAATTCTGAAGGCGGCAGGGGTAAAATACAGGGAGTGAAAGGCTATTTACAATTTGTACAGAAACCAGATGGCAGTTCTAAGAGTCGAGGGGCATGAAAGGGAAGCAGTGGTTGGGAAAGGAGGGAGACAGGGTTGTAGCCTCTCCCCGATGTTATTCAATCTGTATATTGAGCAAGAAGTAAAGGAAACGAAAGAAAAATTCAGAGTAGGTATTAAAATTCATGGAGAAGAAGTAAAAACTTTGAGGTTCGCCGATGACATTGTAATTCTGTCAGAGACAGCAAAGGACTTGGAAGAGCAGTTGAATGGAATGGACAGTGTCTTGAAAGGAGGATATAAGATGAACATCAACAAAAGCAAAACAAGGATAATGGAATGTAGTCTAATTAAGTCGGGTGATGCAGAGGGAATTAGACTAGGAAATGAGGCACTTAAAGTAGTAAAGGAGTTTTGCTATTTAGGGAGCAAAATAACTGATGATGGTCGAAGTAGAGAGGATATAAAATGTAGACTGGCAATGGGAAGGAAATCGTTTCTGGTTCTCCAATTTGGAAGTGGATGCTGACTGACTGTTCACAAAAAAGTTCTGAAAATATGTTCATTGTCATCAGCAGTTTGACACCCATTACCGCATAGAGACCTCCTGCAGACTTCCCAGTGCATTCCAGTCTCCAGCTGTATGCTTGTCACTCCAGCATGTATTGTGATGTCACCTCTCCACTTCCCATCACGCTATCATCTCAGTTCCTCATTTCTCTATAGCAGGTGTGGCCAAGAATTCAGCCCACGGGCCGTGCCCCGGCACGAGCGCCGTAGCACTCGACCCGGGCGCACACTTCTCCCACCACTATGACACGTCGGCCGGGCTTGACGAGGGAGAAACTGCGAGCGTGCCACATTTAAATGCTGATGTAGTCACACCTCATAAGATTCAGTTTTATATTTCATGTTTCTTAACGACATAGATCACAAACAAAACAAAATTTCAGTGTTACTATACAGACAGATGCAGACAATTTCACAGATTTTCACCCTCAAGTTGCCACCTCAGCATGATTTATTTAGTTTCATAATTGAAAAAACATATGTTACTTGGAATATTGTAGCACTTATGCAACCTGTTATCTAAACATGGAAAAACTACCTGAGGAAACAAATGTGGACATTGTAATCTTACCCTCCCACATATCACTATTAAATTTTTCTTAGTGTCTTCATTAGTTTCAAAAGCTTTGAGAGGCGTAAGATTTACAAAAGAAAAACTTTTTCCTTTCCTTCATTTTCTGTTCTTGTTAATGGCTGCAGTTTTTGTGTCTAGGGGTACATTCTCGTGGCTGAAATGTTGATTTAACATTGTGGGTTCCTGATGACTAAATAACTCGTGAAGATTTGCCTGTATATTTCTTGAATTTTATTTTTTGTTACATTTTTCAATATCACACCATCTTTACAATTTCCACTTAATATTCCAAATTACATTGTTAGTGTTGATCATAAAAAAAAGTCTGTCTCCATCACAGGCATACCCACTACTACTCTCATTCTGCAGTACTCACAATATTCCAAAGAGTTTACAAACTTTTGTGACAAAAAAGGATCATCAGCAAGATATAACATTATTTTACAAATGAATCCAGAAATAATTTAATAATTAGCATTAGATTGTGCAATTAATAATATGAATTTTAAATATACCGGATACTTTATAATTTCAAATATTTTTAAGAGAAGAGTAATTTTAACTGTACGTAGACAGTGCTAACAAATTAATTTCTTTTTATACAGTTTAGCCTGAAATATTATAAATCGTATACAAAATCAAATGAAATGCTTTCAGTGAAGCAGCTGAGAATGTTCACCTGTACCAGATTCGGGATTAATCCTCGTATTGGCTACTTCTATAAAAGAAAGATTATGTTAGAAAAAAGTGTCCCATTACAACATCCTGGTCAGTTTTAACATTAAAGGGATTTGTGTTTAGAACACTGAGCTACATCTGCACTTGCACACGGGCGCTTTCAACTGAAACGGCAAATGGTCTCGAAAACAGCTCACAGACAGATGTAAGATTGGCAGTTGAGTACAATATAGTGGTTTAGGAGAGCAGACAAGAGTGTATCTTGTGAATAGTGAACAGACTTTCGAGTGCCGTGATTGTGACATAGGAGTTTTATAGTGAAGTGTTATAGTACCAGTTATTAAGGGCTGCCTTTGTGTAAAAGCCCCTCAGGCTGTATTTTAAGTGTTTAGTCAGTATATTGAAGGCTGTTCATGGAAAAATAGAAATAAACTACTTGTTCAAATTATAAATCAACGAGAGTGACTCAATATTTTAAATTTCACCACAATACCTGCCTGCATTGTTTTTTTATATTTCATTTTAGCTTAAAAATTGAGTTTGCGACAGGGTTGAGCTGCCACCCTGTGACGGAAAACGTAGTCAAACATTGAGACCAGCCACATCTCTGGGCCGCTCAATTAAGCTGAGTGTAACAAATATATACATATTTTCGTACCATAGCACGTGGGGGTTCGAGATAATTATTCAAGCTACAGAGCTTAGTGCCCAGCACCGTCGTAACCCACAGGAGAAGAGTGTATTATTTATAAGCAAATAAAGCAACAGTTGACAGAAGAGGCTACTGTAATAGCATAGGTTACTATGCTTTTAATAGATGAAGAGGCATCAGATCAAAAAAATGATATTGGCACAGGAGTGAGGGATGAAGCAATTTTACCAGTGACAGATTTCCAGGAAAGCAGCAGTTCATCTTATCAGCCTTCATCTGAAAGAAGACAAACAAAGTTTGCAGAAGGATATCTGGCCAATGGGTACAAGATATGGACAAAATAACTGAGGGAAAAAGTTGAAAATGTTGATCCTCCTTGTCTTTGTCATCCCGTATTAGCAATCGGTGTGACAATGCACCTGAAAATTGCCACAGTTTGGCAAAGAAAAGGAAAATAAAGAGCAAGACTGTGTTACAAAACTTTGAAAACAGGGTAAAACATCATCATTTGTGAATTACCCAAAAATTGTAAAGGATACGTTAAATTGTGAATTATGTGATCATTTTACAGCAGAGTGACAGGAAAATGCAATAATACATGACTGCACATTGAGACTTTGGGCACTGGAAATAAAGAACTGACTCTCTCATTTACCTGCAGTTCAAAGCTTCCAACACTCGGGTAAAGAAATTTAAACGTAAGAATAAGACTGTCGGTCACAAAATAACCCTCAAAGTTAGCAAGCAGTTGTTTGAATGGGATACAGATATTCAACAAAAAGTTTATCAGTTTATGAGAAAAATCAGGTCTCTCATTGAGGAAAAACATGTGTCACCAGATCAAGTAATTAACGCCCGCAAATTGAGATTTGATAAAAAGTTACAATCTGGACAGATTCTTGTTGAAGGGAAGCGTGCATATGTCTGGTGCGGATGGATCCGTGGCCGCAACCGCACACTATTATATGTTAATTGCCTGGGATTGTGATGGATGGTACACTCCTACCCCATTTGTATGACCTTGTACCACAGCCCACAAGCCATTTTCCTGCAAATGTGAATATAAATGTACCGAACATCAAGGCATTTGCTAGAAAATCTGCTAATAGGATGAGGAGGGATTTGGAAGCCAATAGAGATGTCTAACTATACAACTTGTAACATCCACAAGATAAATTTTAGCTACATTGCGACGAGAGGAAATTATGCCTCTAACAGTTATAAACATTATCTATCCGACATGAAGAAACAGTGAAAATGGTGATAAATATTAATTATTTATATAATATTTTATGATGTAATTGGACATATCGAAGTGTATCATACAAAGACAATGATAATTGTAAATTCCTTTTATGATCTGGGTTTGTCTTCCTTTGTTTTTACCTTTTGTTGGTTGGCTTTTGTAGGTTGTGGACGCGAGACGCATATCAAACTGAGGTCTGTTAAGAAATTGTAATTATTTGTTAATTATTACTTGAGAATAGAGTTCATTATTATTATAAATATGAGTGAATAATTATGTGTAACTTTAATTCCTCTCTCAATAAGCATTATCTGTGTTAATTATTTCTTTCCGCTGCAAGGAGCGCAGCCATTGATGATAGCGATTTGTATCGCATTTTTATCTCGTGTTTCTTAGGAAAAAATCAAACGTTTGCTTGATGAAAATTAGTCTAAATAGTGCACAATATGAAAGTAAAGTTTAATAAGCATTTCAAATACTTATCCTGTTAAAAGGAAAGTTACTCTAACAATAGAAAGTCTCTATCAATTGTCTGCCGCCATCTTAACAATTATCTTAGCGGCAAATTCAAATTATGCAACTCTGTAGACATAAATGCCGAAGGCAATAAAAATGTGTAAAAATAAATGTGCACCGGTGGTCCCGTACTCATTTTAATGAAAATAATTCGAATCAGATTGGTTCTTTAAAAAACGGTGCTCATAGCACGATCCATATAACAAACTTTTCTTGCTGATGTATGGAGCCAAAATTAATTACGCACGAGTTGCTAAGAATATTGTTTTGCGTAACATACGTCAGTGTTGTGCGTGGCTGATATTCGGTGGTTTTAATGATCATTTTGCTGAAGATAAGTGTTTCCATCATAATCAATAGTTGTATAGAATCTGTTGTATGAACTGTGATTTAGTGGCACTTACACAACTTACAGACAACACTTTAACACAACGTTAACTTGGAGTTCTTTAGCGACTTGACCAAATCTTTAGACAGGAGAAAAAATTATTTAGTAATTACTCACTGTAACACAATAAGATTATCATTTTCATTTACAAATTAGTTAAATACCAAACCACTGAATAACACAGCGAACGCCACAAACTCTAGAGTTCCTGAAGGTACTGTGCAACTGGAAGACGTTTTCTTCTTCAGTATGTGCAAAACTTTTGTGGAATTTATCACAGATACAATTATGGTATCTTCTGTCAATGACATTAACATACGACATAGAGACCATTTCATATCCTTTCAATTGTTTGTGTATTTCCAATGCTTTCATCAAGTGTGCAAACTGCGAACTGTCTATGTGTTGACTGTGCTGTTACTACTGCCTTGCATATTTTTTGTCTCCGATAGTGTACTCAAGTACGTAAACTCTGTTATAGTGTGTTTCATGTTATATTATTGACTATTTGTCTCAAATAATCTATTTGTGTAATGAATCATTCATACAGTATTCTCATCACACCTTTGACAACTGATATCTCCTGTTCTAACAGTCCATAGCAGCTACAACTTTTATGGTGTGTGTATGTTTTGTTTGTCTATTAATTGTGGTATGAACAAACATAATTTATGTGACAACACATCATGACCTTGCCTTGTGAGCAAAGCTGTCTGCTTACCTCAGAGGTAGAGAAGTAAGTAGGACTGACAGTGCGGTGTTACAGGATGTGTTACACACACACACAGAGAGAGAGAGAGAGAGAGAGAGAGAGAGAGAGAGGGACGGGGGAAGAGAGAGGGGGGGGGGAGAGAGAGGGAGGGAGGGAGGGAGAGAGAGAGAGAGAGAGAGAGGAGAGTGTGTGTGTGTGTGTGTGTGTGTGTGTGTGTGTGTGTGTGTGTGGAGGGGGGGGGGGGGGGGGTTGTTGTATGAAATTAAAGTAATGCTGTTGTAATACAGTGCAGAGAATGGAAGATACCTGACATTCAAAACATTTAGTAAACATTTGTGATCACATCTCATATTGCATTATGCATTTAAATATAACTCTCAGATATCCTAGGTGAGACTGATTAATAGTGACCTTAGCTTCCGGGTGTTCAGCCAAGTTGTTGTTTCCATTTCCTGCTCAAAGTTTTGACAACCGATTCAGCCATCTTCTTCAGGTGCTGTGAGGTCTGTACTCGCTGCCTCCACTCTGGCCAGTCTGTGAGTCACTTTCAGCCTCACCACTGTTTATAGCCGATTTCTGATTCCTGACGTCTGTTGCAACCTTTTATGCTCTCTCATTTTACAGAGCACCCATCGATACTCCATGAAATGCATATCCCCTCAGTGTTTTCTGTCTCTGAGAGATGTGGCAGTTGGCGAGCTTTTAATAACTGAGCGTTATTTGAATTTAAACCCACATCCCTGTGTATTAGTCTTTCTGGCATCTTTATTTTGATATACTCCTTAGTTACACTGTCCCAGACCCTCGGCATTTGCTTCGCAATACTGTTCCATTTTAAAGACAGCCACATTTAACATTACTTTGTTATTTCTCCCATTAAATTTTATGAAAGGTAATTTTGAATAAATTTTCCAACACAATTAATCTCAAAATGGTTTATTATTCATTTCAGATAACAGTAGATATAACTCGTGTTTAATGTGGGCGACATTCAACAAAACAATAAGATAAGCTCAAATAGACATTATTCCGTTTATCTACCCAAAAAAAACAAAGATATTATTTCTTTTTTGCTACTTATAAAATTATTATTCTACTTCTCTGGGTCTTTTGTCTCTGCTTACGTACAGGGTGTTGATAATTACAGTTCCCGTTTCAAAATGCTGTAAAAAGGGATCTACGGCTGAGAATGACAGAAAATTTGAACAGCATGCTATTGGCACAGGGGGAAAGGCAATGGAACAAAAAATGTAATGAAAATTTGACCTATATGGCACTGAAAGCATTACAATATGCACACCAACAGCCGTGCAGCCCTTGAAGTATCACATGCTGCTGGTAAAGCTCTTTTACAACAATGGTGACTGCGTGGCAGTAGCCCTGCAGTTCTGGACACTCAAGGGTGTGAAAAAAGCCATTGGTCTGATGTCTGAAGAAAATGATTCTAAAATTCGGTTGACAGGCTCTTTCGAAGAGCAATGTGGCAGGAGGAGGAAATCAGTTGTCTGAAGTCTCTTGTAGATGTGACCACGGCATAGCAGGAGGGGGTCGAGTGTGGTGTGCAGATGTGCAGTGCACGGAAAATCGTCCGAACACCAGACGTGCTCACAAGCACAGTGCACGAAATCCTACGCAACATCCTGCATTGCTATCCGTACAAAATCACCCATTCAGAAGTTGCTTCCTGTTGACCAACCAGCAAGACAAACATTTGCTCTGGAATTTCTTGATCGCACAGAAATGGACAATGAATGAGGATCGAACATTCAGTGAACAAACGAAGCCCATTTCCGTTTCCGAGAACAGATCAGTACACAGAATTGCAGAATATGGCTAACAGGAAATTCACACACATCAACTGGTACCACTTCATTCTTGAAAGGTGACTGTAGTACACGTTGACGTATTTTTTTGAGGAGACGAGTCCTGCGAGTCCCATTATTTGTAACGTCATTGGGAGTGCTAAGAGTGTCTTTTGCACATCAACGTCATTCCGACCCTTCACTGGCTGGATATGAGGGTAGGATCATTTTTAAGCAAAGGGTTATCTGGAAGATGATGTCTCCATTGCTCCAATTACAAATGTAGCTGAACTGAAAGCATACATTGTGCAACACATTCTGAACTTGACCCCTGAGACACTCCGATCTGTTGTGGCACGTGCTGTTTCTTGATTTCAACTTGTGGCAGAAAACAGTGAACATCATACTGAACATGTCTTGTGCCAGTCTCATAACAGTGTGAAACCATTGTTTTTGTTTTTTTCTGTTTTATGGCTCCAGTAAAAAAAAAAAAAAAAAAAAAAAAAAAAAAAAAAAAAAAAAAAAAAAAAAAAAATTTTCCCATCCAATGTGGTATAACCTTGCCACAGTGGATTGGCTTACCTAACTAACGTTGCCACAACTGTTGACTGCCAAACTTTTGGAGCCGTGCACACTGAACAGCACGGATGGTGTAACATGCAACTTAAACCGTAGCCATCACATTGCAATTCATCTGTCATTTGTAGCCCACTCCATTTATGTCAAGATGCTTACAGCACCACCATCTGGTAAAATTTTCATTCATTTTTTTTGTTCCATGATGTTTCTCACAGCTTCAATAGTATGCTGTTCAAATTTAATGTCATTCCAAATAGCAGTTCCTCCTCTACAGCATTTCGAAACTAGAACTTTAATTATTGACACCCTGTACTTTTCACCATGGCACGACAACAAAATGAGACTATCTCGTGTTATTATATTTGGGGTTTTACTAAAAAAATTAAAAAATAATGTTATACTGCAATGCTTTCCCATGAACCAAACATATCTGCAACCATTCATGCTGCCTCTCTCTGTATATGTTCAATATACCCTGATAGTACTAACTGATATCAGTCAGTCCAACACACTTGACCAATATTCTATGATGGGCCATACAAATATTTTGTAAGTGACTCTCATCTGAAGACAGATGTATTTTCCCAGCTTTCTGTCAATAAGCTGAACACTACTACATGCTTTACCTACAACTGAGGCTATGTCATCATGCAAATACCTGGGTCTAACAAACTGTAGGGGTATGAAATGGAATAAGTTGATGGATTTCAAGTGCAACAGTTTTAATTGGAAGCTGTGTTACGATAACAAGAGGCATACTGAAATGATAGTGTAATTTGGCTGTTGTAAACTGCGCATACACTATGTGATCAAAAGTATCAGGACACCTGGCTGAAAATGACTTAAAAGTTCGTGGCGCCCTCCATCGGTAATGCTGGAATTCAATATGGTGTTGGCCCACCCTTAGCCTTGTTGACAGCTCCCACTCTCGCAGGCATACATTCAATCAGGTGCTGGAAGGTTTCTTGCGGAATGACAGCCCATTCTTCACGTAGTGCTGCACTGAGGAGAGGTATCGAAGTCGGTCGGTGAGGCCTGGCACGAAGTCAGTGTTCCAAAATATCCGAAAGGTGTTCTGTAGGATTCAGGTCAGGACTCTGTGCAGGCCAGTTCATTACAGGGCTGTTATTGTCATGTAACCACTCCGCCACAGGCCGTGCATTACGAACAGGTACTCGATTGTGTTGAAAGATGCAATCGCCATCCCTGAACTGCTCTTTGACAGTGGGAAGCGAGAAGGTGCTTAAAACATCAATGTAGGTCTGTGCTGTGATACTGCCATGCAAAACAACAAGGGGTGCAAGCCCCCTCCACCAAAAAAACACGACCACACTATAACACCACTGCCTCCGAATTTTACTTTTGGCACCTCACACACTGGCAGATGACGTTTACCAGGGATCCGGCATACCCACACCCTGCCATTGCATCACCACATTGTGTACCGTGATTCGTCACTCCACAACATTTTTCCACTGTTCAATTGTCCAATGTTTGTGCTCCTTGAACCAAACAGGTGTGATTTGGCATTTACCAGCATGATGTGTGGTTCATGAGCAGCTGCTCAACTGTGAAGTCCAGGTTTTCTCACCTCCCACCTAACTGTCATAGTAATTGCAGTGGATCCTGATGCAGTTTGGAATTCCTGTGTGATGGTCTGGGTAGATGTCTGTCCATTACCCATTACGACATCTCCAACTGTCGGTGGTCTGTCAGTCAACAGACGAGGTCAGCCTGTGTGCTTTTGTGCTGTACGTGTCCCTTCACGTTTCCACTTTACTATCACATCGGAAACAGTGGAGCTAGGGATGTTTAGGAGTGTGGAAATCCCGCATACAGACGTATGACACAAGTCGCACTCAATCACTTGACCACATTCGAAGTGTCCGTGTGTTCTGAGGATGCCCCATTCTGCTCTCTCATGATCTCTAATGACTACTGAGGTCACTGATATGGAGTACCTGGCAGTAGGTGGCAGCACAATGCACCTAATATGAAAAACATATGTTTTTGAGGATGTACGGATACTTTTGATCACACAGTGTATGTGTTTCAACTACTTAACAGAGAAAGGCTTATTTAAAGCACTAAAGCTTGTTTTATTTACAGTCACTTATACAAAGCAGTTACAGGTATTGCACATTGTTACACAATTTTACATATTTTGTAACATTACTAATAAATATTGCAGAAAACAGGTAAACTGGTGTTATAAAAACAAAACTGGCAGCACATTTTTCTTACGTACAAAAAGTTAAGCAGATATATAACCTACAAGTATACAAATCTATCACACCATATCACAATACAAGTGTAGTTTATGTACATGTGTGGAGAGAGCTCTCCACCACTAATGTCACCACACTGGTCATGGAATGCTAATCTCAGAAGCTTAGTACACAATAAAAAACAGTAATGTAGCACACAATGTAATTGTAATCACAGTTTACCATTGCAGTGGCAGGAAGAAGGCTACTAGCCTCAAAGCCAGGCCGAGTTAAAAAATTCTCACATTCACTTCTTTACTCTTGTCAACAAGAAACAGAATTTAAGAGTATTTTGAGTGGCTCAAAAATGAGGTAACAGAGAAGGTATAGTGCTCAGTAAAATCTTGCCACGAACTGTAATATTGTGGTGGAATGTGCTGTAAGAAATTAACTGTGACAAACTTTGGTTTGTATTGGGGGGGCAGTCGTAATATAATACCTCGCATTTTCTCTCTCTCTCCTGCACAATGAAAGAATATTTATAACTGTATTCCCCTTAAACATCCTTTTACACCTCCGGGTTAACAACTACTCGATCAGCTCGCAAATGCCACCACTGCAGTGTTGTTCAAAATGCCCGACACAGACCGAATGTTGAAAAGGCATATTGTGATAGGATTCACTACTGCAAAAAACAATGGCCAGTTACACCTGTAAAGACTTGCAGAGTGTTTATGGAGGCTTAACACAGGATGCATGTACCGTTATGGACTTTTACGAGGGGAACTGTTATTTGTCACAGCAAAACAGGACAGTCATTCGTACAGCTAAGTGACTGCTAACAGTATGCGTGACAATTGTCAGGTAAAAACAGTTGAATTGTGCTCACTTTTTCTGATAATACAGGAGATAAGATGTCAATAAGTGGTATCTAGAGTAATACGAATGTTTATGCATGATGAATGGCTGCAATTTTGAGGGGAGATTCAAAATAGATATATTGTATATTACAAGGCAGAATTTATTCAACAATCACACAGGTAAGGAAATCTTGATTTTTTTTCTTGAACACAGTAAAATTTTTAATTACATGAAGGTGTTTTAACTGCACACCGTGGTCAGCCATTTTGTAAACACCACTGTGGCAGTACTTGTGAACTGATACAGTAGTCACTCACCGTTAGGTACACAAAAAGGTTGAACGAATTGGGACAAATTTTAAACCTGCATATACTTTTATTATTTACTTCGAGAGACAGAAAAAATAATTGTTACTTTCTGACTGGCCCTCTGGTCTTAACATAATGGATTACCTAGTAAGTGAAGGGAACTATTTATGAAATGCAGTCTAAATTATTAAGCCACTAGATTATTATTATTATTATTATTATTATTATTATGTATTATGCCTTTGATAATTGCTCAGACAAATCATCATTACATTGGAATTTATAATCCTTTACATTGCTTTTTAAAGGTAGCCACACTTGGTATTAAAATAACTGTACCATTTTACTTAACAGAAAAAGGTGTGGCTGGAGCAGCAGTTAGCATAGATTCACCACTTAAATGGCTCGATATCTAATGCATCGAGTGCACCAATGCTATTGATGAAAATGACCTATGGAAGGTAATGTAATAAAATGGAGAAATTGATCTACGGACTGTGGACAGAGCTACGACTCGGGGATGTAAGAATGGTTACAGAAGAATGAAAAAGATTTCATGAGAAGAGAATGAGAGGAGGAGCAGTAGTAAAGTCCCTCCTCCCAAATCAACAATTCCTTATTCACATTAAAAACAGCCCTAGTCATTTTTAGCCTGACATTACTTGCAACTTTGTAGAGAGGCAGGCAACTGGAAGAAGGAAAAAAGGAGCAGATTTGTTCCAGGTAATAGCTATAAATTGTCTTAATTTATTAAACTTTGCAATTTTTTGTTATTCATCTGCAGTTAAGTAAATGAAGAGTTTCAAAACTGGATGTTTAATGGACATAAGACTATTGCATTCCAAAAAGTACAGTGCGATTCGTACACAGTGGCACGCTCGATATGACACTGTGCATAGTGACTTAACATTTTCGAAGCCACGGTCCATTTTAAAATCCTGAATGAATGCATACAGGTCAGTGACATATTTACACCTCAAGGACTGCATGAAATGTCATCTGTTATTAACTATAGATATAAATGAACTGCCACAGCAAAACATAACAGCATATTTAAAAAACAATTGATCAGTTTGATGAGAAAATTGTAGATGTGCAAGCATCAATTGTTTTCACAACTTTTAGCTCACAAAATCAGCCTGATACCTTCTTCCTGTCACTGGCAGTTATTCATTCTGTTAGCTGCAAATTAATATATTAGAGAGTACTGAGAATTAACACTTATCACAGAATGACAAACCTCCTGTCCATCCCATGTACAAATAAATTTACTATCACATGTACTTTTTCCTTCATTTAACACACTATTCATATTTTATTTACACCTTTTTATAAGAAAAAAAAAAAAAACACGTCATGTCTGTCTATATCAGTTCGGTGACGAATATGCTAAAACAATGCTGCAACCTACTGCACAACAACCTTATATAATATCATTTGTGAATGCTGCCACAAAATCACAGTAGTTAAGAAGCAAACAAAAGTGTAACAGCAAATGATCCAACTACTCGACAGTGGAACCACGCAAAGGCATCTCTTATCACAACCGCAGCACTAGAAGCACCTGGGCAAAAAATTACATCTGCCAGACTGCTCCACATGACGTGCTTACATCAAAATATCATATTTACCTTCTCATATACAGCTTGTGCAAAGTCGGCTTTTACTCTAGTGAGGAACTCTCAGTTTCAAATTTCTGATGTAGAGAAAATGAAATTGCACATTTCCTGTCTCTTTCTGCACTGCTGTACTAACAAGACTAGACACATCACTCACACATGCTTGTACATTAAACATAAATGACACGGAGATAATTGTCTGCTATGCTCACATGGCCCCTTGCTATGGTCTACTGTATAACACACAAATAGAAGGAATTAATCACTCAGTTTATATCCTCACCTCAATGTAAAACACAAAACTATGAAATGAATATAAAAATTATTTGTCAAACAGACAACTAGTCAAATTGCGGGTAAAGTATGATGCAAAGTAGAAAACACACACACACACACACACACACACACACACAACTACTAGCTGAAGTTTTCACTCTTTAATTCTTTTTCTTCTCCAGAGGAGGAAACTTAAACATAAAAAGTGTCTCAGCACTATTGGGTGAAATACTTTAAAGTTTGGTGATGACACTGAAATTTTGTCAGAGATGGAAACTGACTTGAAAGGCCACATAAATGGAATGTGTGTTGTCTTGAATTGGAGGATATAAGATGAAAACCAACAGAGGTAAAATGACAGTGATGGACTGCAGGCAAATTAAATTACGTGATGCTGATTGATTGAAGTAGATTAGGAAGGCAGACACTAACAGTAGCAGACAAGCTTCACTATTTCAACAGCAAAATTTACTGATGACACCAAAAATACAGCAAATATAAAATGCAAACGGTCAATAGCAAGAAAAACTTTCCTGAAAAAGAAAACTAACACTACATGTGGTTGACTTTATCTGATGTATGTATAGAGGAACATACAGTTGTAAAGCTAGAATCTGGAAATATCACACGAGTGCTGTATTTCACGGATACTTTTTAATTTATTTTTATATGATGCTGTGAGGGAATGGAATATGGAATTACTATATAGGGCAGTTTCAAGGGAAAAAAATTTATCGAAACATTTTTGTTTGCTGACAACCAGATTCTAGTTGCAGAGAATGAAGGTGAGTTACAGAAAGCATTATATGAGCTATATAAAATAGCAAAGTGACACAATTTAGGTACACCAACAAATAAAACGAGTCAGTGGCTTGTAAACCTTAAGATGTTAATTCGCTTTAGAAACAAAACTACTGAACGAGTTAACGCATTCAGTTTCTCAGGCTGTGACACATCATATCTTAGCAAAGTGAATATTGGAAGAAAGACTGGGAGATTCAGCATGGTGAGTGGTACCATCAAAAGAGTGCCCAGGCGAAAATTAGGAAAAACATCACGCTAAGATTTTATAAAATTATGGAGTTCACTGTGGACTATACGGTAGTGAGAATGACCGACACACTTTTAGAACATGTGTAGACTTTTTTCTTTATTTTTTTAAAGAAAGGAAGAAAAAGTCCATCAGGAAGAATGAGATTTTACAACTTAAATGAAAAGGTTAAGTAATACAGGAAAGAATGGAAAAAATGAAGATTTAGTGGGCAATGAATAAATTCTAAAACAACTGCTATAGTACATCTTTTAAAAAAGAAGAAATACTGGCAGACCCAAGAGGAGGAGGATGGATCAAGAAACTGCAATGGACCAACTAGTTTAATGCTTGAGGGAGAAGAAGAATTTTTATAGCAAACATAAATTGAAGTGTGAGTGAGTCTTTTCTGGAAGTAATTTTTTTTTTTTTTTACACTAAGCAGTTCAGATGAGAGAGTGTAGAAGCTTCTGAAATGTTATGTTACAGAAGGGTACTGAAGATTTGGTGGTCAGACTGTGTGACTAATGAAGAGGTGCTGACTCAAACTGTGGAGAAGAGAGAGTTATGGGGTGGGTTGTTAGGAGCACTGAGCAATAGTTCATATGGTAATGAAGCGAAGTGTGGGGATTATAAATTGTAGAGGGTGACCAATGATTCATTACAGTAGGCAGGTTCAAATGGATGTAGGCTGAAATAGTTACGGAGAGACGGAGAGGCTTGCACCGATAGACAAGTGCCGTGAACAAACCAGTCACTGGACTGTAAATCACCACCACCACCACCACCACCACCACCACCAACAACAACAACATGTGGCCCAACATCCTTTCCTGAAGCCCAGATCTCATTCTTGTGTGTGGAATGCCCCTAATTCCCCTTCCCTATCTCATTCCTCCCCCCATCACTTCTCCACAATCTTAAACCTACTCACATTTCTCTCTACACTTCAAATTCACAAAGGAAAGAAACACGTGAAAACTGTAAGAAAGCGGTCATCTTTACTATTTATGCGTCTATTGTCCACTTATCTCTTCAGCTATCAGGTGAGTGGTCGTCTCACCCTTTTTTTCGTTGCTTACAAAATAACAATCTGAAACGCACAGAAGAAGGTGGTAAAGGTTTACAAGCATATTACTGGAAACACTGCAAATGCTAACCCAGTCATAAAGGTAAGATCCCAGGTTCAAATCAAAATCTGTCTTGTGATGTTCAAAACATTACACGCACCGATAAAGGGGCAAAAATTCGTTTCATTTAAAGATTGCATCACGGCCAACTTAGATTCTCACAGTCATCAAACAAAAGGCTGCTACAAAATTTCACAAGTTATATGGAGTTTGTAATTGCATGGGGTGTCAGATGAATAAAATACATACAAACATCTATAGCACGAACTTCAGACTAATTCACAACAATGGGGAAGCAAACTTCCTTGTGCTGCATAACATCACATATTGCACAGTATGAAATATCACATTACAAAACACTTGTTCCACAACAAAATTGCACTTTACAGGCAGAAGCATTAAATACATTTTTAGAGTAATCAGATGTTTGCACGAGAAACTTGACATTCACATTTACAGATTCTACTGTTGGTGTTACTGGTAAATACTGAAATCCTGTAAACTGTGTTACATATGTATACAATTACATAATATATAAATTACATTGCACATTCTCGGGTATTAAATATGACCACAACTACAATAAATGCATTGTTACTTTATAGTGCTACAATTTTATAAACCATTATGTTAGCATTTTATTGTGCCTGGAGATGCCACATCTGTAACTGTAAAGAGTGAAACTATATCGCAGTTTATTACACAGTGAATATGCAATATTATAGATTATTACAGCCTTTATATAATTATAGACATGTGTACTTGTGTATTTATACATAATTTTAGTACTATAATAGATCTTATCACAATAATATTGAGTACACAAACAGTTCTTTCTTCATTCTCATTACTGACTAGACCATACATAATGGAATTCTGTAACCTTGGCTTTTAAATTCAACATATTTCACTTACTTCACATTAGACAATATTGCAGAAAAATTCCACATGTGAGGCAGTCATTCACGTCACATGTCACCACTGAATTGCAGTCAAAACATTTCCTCAGGACAGAGATATTCGTGTATGCTGCAATGATAGTATTCAACACAATATGACATTCTCTTACTCTCTCAATAATAATATAAACAAAAATAAAAAAATAACAGCCACAAGTTGATACACTTTCATTTTCTTATTTCTGTGGTAACAATTTCTTAACAGTAATAAACAGTAGCAAAAAAGGTAGAAAAATTCCAAAAGACAACATAGTTAAAAACAAAAATGTTACTTGTATAATAAAAGCAGATAAGTCACTTTAACTCTTATGATGGCACTTAGTGATTGACAAACATTCTCCCTGTGAACTAAATAACTGAAGATTTGAATATTATTATTTTTATAATATAGCAACACCATTAACAACAGAATGACAATATAAACAGCAACAAAAACATCTTACTACTTTTAAAGATAGCAATAATCAAAATAAAAGTAAAGTATAAAGTGTAACAAATTTGGTCAATTCTCTGTGGTATTTCTTAACTGGAGAACAATAAATTAAATTTTTGTTGTTGTATCCCTTTCTTGCTGTATTCCCACATTGATAGGACTTACAAGGATGAGTAAATGAGTTTATAACTTTAAAAAAGTAATAAAAACTGATAAAAAGGAGTAAAGAGTATTTACAAGCTTAATGCTAGATAAAATACAAATGGAATCCTGCAATCAGTCGTATGGCACAAAAAAATTATGTCATTCATTGCATAGCATCAGTAAATGGGCCAACTACACGCTACAATTAAGTTACCCCTTTCTACACAAATTTACTGTGAGTATAGAATAACTATTGCACATACCAGTCTCGTTTAGGAGAAAATTCAACTCTTGAGCAACAAAAATCTCAAATGAAACAGAAGAGAAAACAGTGGGGCCACTGTCAACAATGTGGACAAAGAACAGTTTTAGCTTTCTTTCTCCGTACTATTTCAATAACATCCAAAGAGACAGTTAATAACTGACTGTATATATGTTCAAATTAATGACACTGTTTCAGTATTGTATTAAAATTAATGAATTTTGAGCACTGTCAAATAATGCAAAAACTTAATGTTACTCACGAAGTCTTAAGAGCATCAGCCTAATACATTCCGATAATGTACTTACAAATACTGCCTCCATTCTTTGTTTTAAGTCTGTCACAAATATATTTTCAATTGTTGGGAAGTGCTGGAGAGTTTATCTACAGGGACTGTAGTTTCTTATGCAGATTATGTGCGCCCTCTCGTATTGACTTCAGATGTGTTAGGTCATACTGTTAATACTGCTGCCACAAGAAATGTGGTTAGTCTAAGACAGCAAGGGAATATTTTATTGCAATTAATGTTATTTATTTATTGAACTATCACAATATTCAACATCATCATATCTGACATAAAAGAAGAAAATATGATCAAAGACAGCATTTGTATGTACATTACTAGCAATGATGAAATGCATAGTTCTGTACATTTCTTACATTTCTGGTGGTGCTTATACAGTATTAAACCAACCGTGAAGTGGAAACAAGAGTTATGAGAACAATCATGCATTAATAACTGCTCAAACATTAAAAGTACATCTAAAAATTTAAATTTGCTGATAAAAAGTGGTTCCCATGCTCGTATTAAAAGAAACAGACTGACAATATCAGAGGGTATTTCACACTGTCACTGTTCTTTGGAGATTGAATTCAATGGCAATACTCTGTATTTAATATTTCAATAGTTTGCTGAAATTTTCTGTTACCAGTCACTGTCCACAATAATTATGTTTTGCAAAACACTGACTTTAATTTCATTGAATACTCATGGCTTGCATAAAAGGGGAACTTTATCACTGAATTAGATCTCCCTGCTGGAAAAATCAGCAAGTATTATAATAGCAGTTCTGTGAAATGTAAAGTAGCTACAAGGAAGTAGAAATAATACAATCTAAAACAAGCCAACAGGTAGTTAATTAGGAAAAATTCATATACCAAAACAATACAACAGTTTATAAAATTAAAAGTGATCATCTTGAATATTGAGCTTCCAGAACCAAAGACCTCTTCTTTAGGAGCTGTAAAGGATGGACAGAAAAGAGTAATGAAACTGAAGTTGTTTGGCACTGGGAATAAGATCAAAAGCAACACAGAATGTAT
Source organism: Schistocerca serialis cubense (assembly GCF_023864345.2). Classification (NCBI taxonomy): domain Eukaryota; kingdom Metazoa; phylum Arthropoda; class Insecta; order Orthoptera; family Acrididae; genus Schistocerca; species Schistocerca serialis. The sequence goes on from NC_064648.1 coordinate 102,878,744, forward strand.
CTAATGTGCGGCTAAAACTGGTTCAGGTAGTGTCAGGAGGGGGGAACATGAGGAAGGAAGGAGGTAAGAGGAAGAAGAAAGGTAGAGATGGAAGAATGACAAGGGTAGAGATGGAAGAATGACAAGGGTAGAGATGGAAGAATAAGAAGGGTAGAGATGGAAGAATAAGCAGGATAGAGATGGAAGAATAAGCAGGATAGAGATGGAAGAATAAGCAGGGAAGAGAAGGCAGAATAAGAAGGGTAGAGATGAGACAGCAGAGGGCAGAGGGAAGAAAGAGGAGAAAGATAGGGGGGTGGGGGGGAGGGGGATGGAAAAGTGGAGGAAGAGAAAGTGGAGGAAGGGAGAGTGGAGGAAAGAAGAAAAAGAGAGGGAGAGGAGAGAGAGGGGAAGGAAATATAGGACAGAAGTATAGGCTAGGCGGACAATACAAACAAATACTGTCATTATCTTCATAGCCAGATTGTTTATATGCTCCTTTCTTACCCAATTATGTCTCCTTCTCCAGCTTTCTGTAACACTTTGCTTTTACGTGTCTCAACTTCTGTCTCTCACCCCTTTAGTATTCTTTAACTTGCAAATAACTTCTGTGTTTTTTGTATACTGAGACCGTGATGCCACTATACTAATTCATGCAGCTACTTCCTGTCAATCTGAATGACTCAGTCACCACCCCGTACTATATCTATAACTGTTGTTTTCTGTTTGTAATTAGTGAAGAATGAAAGTTTAGCATGCAAGTTCAAGTGTAGTGTATCATTTTAAAAATCTATTGAGGGACCTCTTGCAACATTTACCTCTCCCATGTACACCTCTCACTTCTGTTGCCTGAAAATCAAAATTTCAAATAAGTGGCAGAAACCGTGCTTTAATGAAAAATATCAAACACAGGAGGTGTTTATGTTTCAGAACAAGAGAGTGCTTTCTCATGGTAAAGATAGTGCATGTGTGGAGGAATAACATGGAATGGCCATTTCTGGAACTTCAGAAATCGGTTAATTTATATAAAACTTGTCAGAAGAGGGCAAAAATGTGCAAAACAAACAGTTAGCAATGCTGTTTGAATTCTGAAATATAACTATCACATAAGCTCTCTTTAAACACCAATTCTGATCCCAACCTTTATGAGTTTCTTTATAATTTGTCGTATCGTACTCACCCTGGTCAAATGTATTGTACTCCCGTAAAAGTAGACTCTGGTTCGAGAAGCTCAGACTGATGGGACATACATATTTTAGTCCTGTCAATACTGACAGGACAAACTGACTCTGGTTTGCACTGCTTTGAGAATGGCTGGTAACAATTATGTACAATACTTTTGATGAATTTTACATACACGATTAATACTAGTTAATTTCATGCATATAGTTACTAACAATGACAAGAAGATAACAGTAGGGAATGAGCACAGAGTGTCTAAATAAGAATTTTAACATGAGAGAAAGAAACAGCAGATTTTGAGATATCTTATATACAGAGCAGAAGACAGTCACAGATAAGGCTCTTGCTAGTATTGTAGTATACCCTTTTCCTTTTAGGATTACCGATTTTCTTGGCTGCAGAGTTGTTTTCCTGCTAACTGGCATAGCACTATTGATACGTGGTCAGAAGAGAAGAGGCAAATCTCAGGAACTGTAGCGAAAAAGGTTAGGAATGGGGTCAGAAGAGCTGGGGAGTGGCCGAGGCCCAGTTTTTGGCAGACACTCCCGCTCCTCGACCATCTGTTCCGCACCGCACATTACAGAGAGACACCCTTCCAATGCCCAGCATTCATCCTGTAACAAATACACAACACAAGTTGAAGGAAAAATCTGATGGTAATAAATTCAGACTGTGGGAACAGAAAATATGCAGTACTACAAGGCATATGTTTGGTTTCACTGCTAAAATCAAGTTACATAAATAATCTTGTAGAGGCATTGGAGGAGAGGTCTGAAACTGAAATGTTTGCTCCTGGTACACACATGCTGATAAAGGACCCACACACATCAATACCTGATACAACCCAGATAATAGCTGAACTTACTTATAACATTTTGGTGCTCACTCACGATCATCTCATACACCACTGTTTAAGCAGCTACTTAAATTTAGTGTAAATAATCCATCGAAGTTGAGAAGGAACAATTATGATCGTAATTATAATACACTGCTTGACAACTGCTAGGGCACAATTAACACTTGCTAAGGAACAACAGCCAACTGCTGTAGAACACTCGATTGGTGATAGTACGTGGGAATACAGAGGGTGGGATATACTAACTGCTGCAAAGCCTGTGCATAAACACTCTGTACGCATTCAACAGTTTGCGGAGTACAGTGTTTGACGAATGTTGTGGAACTGATTAGTGTGACATTCCGTGTGGCACAGCAGCTCGTCTGCAAGACATCATTCGAGTGCTGAGAATCGTGGACGAGCAGTCGGATGGCTCTAAGCAGGTCAAAATGTCACTTCTGTGCCCACAGCAATGGGTGTGTCCAAAAGTGTCATCTCACAATTAAAACAGTCCACTGACGGTGTAAATGCTTGCGAAAGCATGTCGGTGGTCACTGATGGATCACCACACCATAAGAGATGATGATGATGATGATGATGATGATGATGATGATGATGATTATTGGTTTGTGGGGCAGTCAACTGTGCGGTCATCAGTGCCCGTACAAAGTCCCAAATTTTACTCTGTCCAATCTAGCCACTGTTACGAATAATGATGATGATGAAACGATGAGCACAAAACAAATACCTCGTCCCTGAGTAGAGAAAATCCCCAACTCACCCAGGAATTGAGCCCGGCACCCCGTGATCCACAGGCAGCGAAGCTAGCCACTACACCACAAGCTGCGGACCCCACTCCACAAAAGAATCGATACGTAGCCCTAGTGGCCTTATCACTCTTAGGCAGATCGCTGCAGACTTTGTGACCACTACCGTTACACACAAACTGAGCCGATTTGTACACTCAGAAGCCCATTAAGTGCATCGGACCTCAACTGTGCCATCAGCAAAAAACACTTTGTTGGAGTAGGGAGCATTTTGGTTGGAGTCAAGAGCAGTGGTCCAGAGAGACATCCTCTGACAAATCCCACTTCACCGTGGCGAGTGACTCGGGCTGCCAGTTAGTGTGGAGAGGCAGGGCAACACGTTACATTCCACAGCGTGTTCACGAACATCATCAGTACGGCTTAGGCATTGCCGTGTGTGCAGGCTTTATGCACAATCGCTGAACACCTCTGCGTATCTTTGCACTAGGTAACATTATGGCACAGCAGTATTGCAAGGAGATTATTCTGGATTGTGTCCACCAGTTTAAGGGTGTGGCAGGTCACAACTTTCTGTTTATGGACGATCACAAAGCACTGCCGAGATGTCAGACACACTGTAAAGTAAAATACGGAATGTATGGAATGGTCTGCCTACTTCCTGGACATAAACCCAATAGAGAAAGACTGGAATGCCCTAAGCAGATATTTTTCTCAATGAACAACCCCTACCTGAACTGTGCAAGAACTGAAAACCATCTGGAGAGGAGAGTGGGGCAATATCCCCCAAGGACTCCTCAACAGTTTGGTAGCCAGCACAAATAACAGCTGCAAAACATCCATTACTGCCCAAGGAGTGCATATTACTTACTGTTGTTGTTGTGGTCTTCAGTCCTGAGACTGGTTTGATGCAGCTCTCCACGCTACTCTATCCTGTGCAAGCTTCTTCATCTCCCAGTACCTACTGCAACCTACATCCTTCATAATCTGCTTAGTGTATTCATATCTCAGTCTCCCTCTACGATTTTTACCCTCACGCTGCCCTCCAATACTAAATTGGTGATCCCTTGACGCCTCAGAACATGTCCTACCAACCGATCCCTTCTTCTGGTCAAGTTGTGCCACAAACTTCTCTTCTCCCCAATCCTATTCAATACCACCTCATTAGTTATGTGATCTACCCATCTAATCTTCAGCATTCTTCTGTAGCACCACATTTCGAAAGCTTCTATTCTCTTCTTGTCCAAACTATTTATTGTCCATGTTTCACTTCCATACATGGCTACACGCCATACAAATACTTTCAGAAATGAGTTCCTGACACTTAAATCTATACTCGATGTTAACAAATTTCTCTTCTTCTAAAACGCTTTCCTTGCCATTGCCAGTCTACATTTTATATCCTCTCTACTTCGACCGTCATCAGTTATTTTGCTCCCCAAATAGCAAAACTCCTTTACTACTTCAAGTGTCTCATTTCCTAATCTAATTCCCTCAGCATCACCCGACTTAATTCGACAACATTCCATTATCCTTGTTTTGCTTTTGTTGATGTTCATCTTATATCCTCCTTTCAAGACGCTATCCATTCCGTTCAACTGCTCTTCCAAGTCCTTTGCTGTCTCTGACAGAATTACAATGTCATCGGCGAACCTCAAAGTATTTATTTCTTCTCCCTGGATTTTACTACCTACTGCGAATTTTTCTTTTGTTTCCTTTACTGCTTGCTCACTATACAGATTGAATAACATCGGGGAGAGGCTACAACCCTGTCTTACTCCCTTCCCAACAACTGCTTCCCTTTCATGACCCTCGACTCTTATAACTGCCATCTGGTTTCTGTACAAATTATAAATAGCCTTTCGCTCCCTGTATTTTACCCCTGCCACCTTCAGAATTTGAAAGAGAGTATTCCAGTCAACATTGTCAAAAGCTTTCTCTAAGTCTACAAATGCTAGAAACGTAGGTTTGCCTTTCCTTAATCTTTCTTCTAAGATAAGTCGTAAGGTCAGTACTGCCTCATGTGTTCCAGTATTTCTACGGAATCCAAACTGATCTTCTAAATTACTTACTAAGAGTCCAATATCAACCATTACATTGGGAGTCCAATCTGAATCATATATGAAAATTATTTAAGTCTCTTGCCCTGACTTCCCAAATGGTGAAATCAGTACTTTTTTCATTATAAATTTACCATTCAACCCATATTACATACACTATGTGATCAAAAGTATCCAGATACCCCAAAAACGACATTTTTTCATATTAGGTGCATTCTGCTGCCACCTACTGCCAGGTACTTCATATCATCGACCTCAGTAGTCATTAGACACCGTGAGAGAGCAAAACGGGTGCTCTGAAGCAGAACTCACGGACTTCAAACATATCTGTACGCGAGATTTCCACACTCCTAAACATCCCTAGGTCCACTGTTTCTGATGTGATGGTGAAGTGGAAATGTGAAAGGACACGTACAACACAAAAGCGTATAGGTCGACCTCATCTGTTGACCGACAGAGACCGCCGACAGTTGAAGAGGGTTGTAATGTGTAATAGGCAAACATCTATCCAGACCGTCACACAGGAATTCAAAACTGGATCAGGATCCACTGGAAGTACTATGACAGTTAGGCGGAAGGTGAGAAAACTGGCATTTCATGGTCGAGCTGCTGCTCATAAGCCACACTTCATGCCAGTAAATGCCGAACGATGCCTCACGCTTGGTGTAAGGAGCAGAAACATTGGACGATTGAACAGTGGAAAAACATTGTGCGGAGTGACGAATCACGGAGAACAATGTGGCGATCCGATGGCGGGGTATGGGTATGGTGAATGCCCGGTGAATGTCATCTGCCAGCAAGCGTAGTGCCAACAGTAAAATTCAGAGGTGGTGGTGTTATCGTGTGGCCGTGATTTTCGTTGAGGGAGCTTGCACCCCTTGTTGTTTTACATGGCACTATCACAGAACAGCCCTACATTGATGTTTTAAGCACCAGCTTGCTTCCCACTGTTGAAGAGCAATTCAGGGATGGTGATTGCATCTTTCAACATGATCGAGCACCTGTTCATAATGCACAGCCTTTGGCAAATTGATTACTTGACAATATCATCCCCATAATGGACTGGCCTGCACAGACTCCTGACTGAATCCTATAAAACACCTGTGGGATGGTTTGGAATGCCGACTTCGTGCCACGCCTCACTGACCGACATCGATACCTCTCCTCAGTGCAGCACTCAGTGAATAATGCCATTCCCCAAGAAACCTTCCAGCACTTGAATGAGATTTTCACTCTGCAGCGGAGTGTGCGCTGATATGAAACTTCCTGGCCTGGCAGATTAAAACTGTGTGCCGGACTGAGACTCAAACTCGGGACCTTTGCCTTTCGCGGGCAAGTGCTCTACCAACTGAGCTACCCAAGCATCACTCATGCCCCGTCCTCACAGATTTACTTCTGCCAGTATCTCGTCTCCTACCTTCCAAAAGGGAAAGGTCTCGAGTTCGAGTCTCGGTCCGGCACACAGTTTTAATCTGCCAGGAAGCTTCCAGCACCTGACTGAACATATGCCTGGAAGAGTTGAAGCTGTCATGAAGTCTTTAGGGTGGGCCAACACCATACTGAATTCCAGCATTACCGATGGAGGGTGCCACGAACTTATAAGTCAGTTTCAGCCAGGTGTCCAGATACTTTTGATCACATAGTCTATTTACTGTGTGTTTCATGTTATCCATCATTGCCTGTGATTATTCCTGTCCCACAGTGTCTTTGTTCCTTAGCAATTTTCAAGCAGTGTACTACTGAATTTATAACAAAAAGGGAGTGACTAACATCGTTATGAAAATTTTTGATCGCTTGCCCAACGACATTAAATGCCTAGTAGCACGGCATAACATAAGTAAAGCTGAAAGGTAGCTCAAAAAAGAGTTCCTTCTGGGTAACACTTCCTATTCCACAGTATAATTTTTATTTACAAATTTTTTGCTTATTTAACACAAAAGCATTACAGATTTACTCCTGTTAACAAAGCTAAATATTCCGCTCTGTTACGTGAATTAATCTGTAAATGGCTAACAGGCAACTGTATTTAATCCTTTGACTGTTACAAACACACTCTCACATTCTCTGATGTGCTGAGACATGGCGTTCAGACTACTATGTAATACTTGTCACCTGATTTGAAAACTACACAGTAAAAAAATAAATAAAAAAATAAATAAAAAAATAAAATAAATTTGAGTCTTGCAGATCATACAGTCTGATATCTTTGCTTGGCAAAGGACTTAATTTCTTTTTGTTATTCATCATAAAAGGGAACAGTTTATAAAGGATCAGTATGGGAAAATACTGACCAGCAAAAGTGACATACAAAAAAGATGGAAGACATACTTTTCACAATTTCTCAACTGCAATGAGCCACACTCTTACTTTAAATTGTAAGAATCTGGTACAGCTGATACAGTTACTACCCCATCAGTAAATGAAATACAGCAAGCAATAAAGAAATTAAAGAATAAAAGGCTTGTGGCGAGGACAAGATATACACTAAGTTATTAAGGAATGGAGGCCCACAACTGGAATTAGAAATACAGGCGTTAATAGAAACAATTTGGGAGACAAAAACCATTCCTGTAGATTGGAAAACTGCAATTGTGTGCCCCATATTTAAGAAGAATGATCCACTTGTTTGTGATAACTACAGAGGAATTGCCTTACTGGATGTCACCTACAAAATTTTATCGAGCTGCCTATTAAACCGGCTGATACCAATAACAGAAGAACTAATTGGGGACTACCAATGCGGTTTCTGCAGAAACAGATCCACGTTAGATCATCTATTCACCCTAAGACAAGTAACAGAGAAGGCGTGGGAATTCAATGTAGATGTCCACATATTATTCATAGATTTTAATAAAGCCTATGATAGCATACATCAACAGACACTCCTAAATATAATGAAGGAATTTAAAATACCATAAAAATTAATCAGATTAGTTAAAATGTGTATAGATGAAACTTTATGTCACATAAAGACACCAGTAGGAGAAACTGAAGATTTTAAGGTATGCACTGGACTGAGACAAGGGGATGCCATTTCACCTATTTTATTTAACCTCGTCCTAGAGATGATCAACAGAGAATTTTGTAAAACCGTCCACAAGGGATCCAGCTACAGGATGTGAACATTACAAGACTTGCCTATTCAGATGATGTAGCACTAATAAGTAGTTCCAAAAGAGAATTAACCAGAATGATGCAAAATTACTACAAAATTGCTGAGAAAACAGGATTACACGTTAATGAAGAAAAGACAGAATACCTGCCCATAAGTAAGAAAACCAGAAAAAGATGCGCCTCTGACTGTAGATGGATTCAATTTCAAGACCGTTGACCACTTCAAGTACCTAGGAAGTCTTTTTAGTAATGACAACAGAACAGATATAGAAATAGATGCCCGTTTATCAACAGCAAACAAGACACTTTTTAGTTCCACCAAAATTCTGAGAAAAAGATCACTTAGCAGTAACTTCAAAATCCGCTTATATCAATCGACCGTTATACCTGTGATGTTATACGGATGTGAAACATTAATATTTAGAAAGAAAGATGAAGAAAAACTGTTAATAATGGAAATAAAAGTACTAAAAAATTTTTGGACCTGTATATGATGAAAATAATACGGAATGGAGAATAAGAAGAAATGAAGAATTAAGAGGGCTGTACAAACACCGTAACATCTTCGAAGTGCTCAAGAGGAGAAGGCTGAATTGGGCAGGCCATATAGCAAGAATGACAGAGAATAGACTACCTTGAATGGCATTCAGCAGAACAATAGATGGAACGAGAGGAAGAGGGAGACCCAGAATCAGATGGCGGGATAACAATCGGGAGGACGCAACTAGGATGAACAGCAACAGCAACTGGACAAACAGCGCACTGGACAGGCAGAAGTGGAAGGGGCTCACAGAGCAGGTGTATGGTCGATAAGGCCCTTGCCACACGTAAAGTAAAGTATTCATCATAGTTACTGTGGTGCATCAAATTAAGTAAAACACTGCATGGAATTTTAATGAGCTGCAGAGGTAAAAACTCACTGCATAGACTTTGTGTATGGTTGATTTTAGCTCAGATGTTGCTGTGTACAAAATGTAGATAACATATCAAAATTTTGTTTAATACTGAAAGCAGAACAGTATCTCATTTCATTCTCAGGAGATAAGTTTTTATATCTGGCAGACGGTTTTATATCTGGCAGACGGTCAAGCACAGTGCATCAATTTCCATCCCTGTGCATCGGGATTTGTGTGATTGAAACATTTGTCATAATTTGTAAATAATTCAAGATTCTGAAACTAGTTTTTTTTTTTGCAAAAGATAACACACAGAGAGGCATGTATGTTGTACAGTAAGTACCTGTAACTTTTTTGTTCACCAAAATATGGAAGTAACTCATCTGGAGCAGTAACAGAGTGAGAAGACACGTCAATGCCACTTGAGAAAAACCAACAGTCTGCGTTCAGAGACGTCCTCGGCACCTAGGGAGTGCTGGAGTGTATCGAGTTAACTCATCCACGGCAGTCGAACGGTTAAATAGGAATTACTTTAGTAACCTGTAAATTCTCTCATTCCACTTCATTATTGTTTTGGTTTAACCACAAGTGTCGGAACAGAGAGGAGGAATGCAAGACCAGAGAAGGCGGTGAGGCGACATCGGCCAATAGCCTGCTGACGAGGACCGCGCCACGACGGGAGTGACTTCTGCAAGAAGTGGATATATGTGCCGCTCCTGCCAGCCTCGGCTGGACATTAGTGGACAGTATTCACAGAGTATTAGCAAAGCCTAGCAGAGAGTACCACGAGAAGAGTTAACAGTGATCCATATCCACTGCTTGTTTGGACTTTGTCTATAGTGAAGAATATCACTATTTGCACGCCGCCCATCACTTGCAACACCGAACTCCAAAGTTGAGTACTGTCAATCTGCTTTACTGAAATAAAACTACTAATGTTATTCGCTCGAATTGTTGTACAGCATACCGAGAACGCAGCCTCTCTTAAGCACCCTACACGAGACGAGTGAGCGAGACCCCACATTTGGCGACACGGACTCGACAGTTATGATATATCGTGCAAGTGACCCGAGCAATGTGTAACTAATGAACAAACTGAGTGCTGTGATTACAGAAAACACTAATTCTTAATCCCTCAAAGACCAGTACTACACAATTTCACACAAATTAAAACATGAAGGCGGTCAGAAATTAGAAGTCACTGGTAGCAAAATTTGGAGTTCCCTCAGTATGCTGCCCTCTGTTAGATGCTACTCGAATTATTTCAAGAACTTGTGTAATGAGAATTTCACTGAGATCAAAAATAGTCATGTCACTCAGTGAATAACTTTTTTCTCTGCTTTATGTTCAAGTGTCATTTTGATGACCCTTCACAATCAACATTGACAATCACATGCTGATTTGACAAATTTAAATACGGTAAAAAATTTGTTTTTATGTGCTACCAACAAGAGTCATTGAAACAGAAGTCAATGATATGATTGTCACTGATCATTGAACAAAAGTGTGGGAAGAAGTACAAGTCCTAAGTATGCTGACAGGAAGAGTAATTAATACCTTACAGGACAGTGACAAAAAAATGTTGCTCAATGAGTGCTAAAACTGCGGATGGCGCACAACAAATGGGTACGGCTGTCAAGATGGATGGTGCATTTGGAGCAATTTAAACAAGATCCAAAGGAATTTTTGCATCCATTTATCATTGGCAACAATTCAGAAATTCATCTTTACGTCCCAGAAATTGAGCAAAAACAATCAGCTGCTTCAGACAAATTTGGTGCAATGAAGGCAAAGGCTGTCCCGTCGGCCAGAAAAGTTACGGTCAAACTTTTGGGATGCAGAAGGTGTCAGTACTCTGACTTCTCAGAAAAAGAAAAACTCTCACTGGACAATATTACAGTGAGATACTGAACAACTTTATCAAGTAACTGAAGGAACATGGCCCCATTTGATGAACAAGAAAGTGTTGTTTCACCACAACAATGTGTCATCACTTGGATCTAGAGTTATCACAGTAAAAAAGCATGAACTGTGTCAGTAATTTTTTTTATCCCACTATTTGCCAAATCTGGCTCCTTGCAATTCCTTCTTGTTTCCAATCCTAAAGAAGTGGCTCAATGTGCACATTCTATAAACGAGTAACCGAGTGACATGTCAGGGTACTGGGTATCCTGCCAGATATCAGTATCTGCTGTGCACAACATTTCGACAACACAATTCGCTGTCTCAATCTGGTCCTACCGGTGACTGCTAGTTGAGTAGAACGGGTCCAATATTTACACCTTCTTCCTCCATGATCAGTTCTATGCAGTCCCACTAGACTGGTATGGAGACGTTCTGTTTCAGTCCGACGTGCCCGGCAGCATCCCATCCTCGGTACGGTGTACCTGGTGTTCTGTCTGTGTCCACATTCTCAGTATTTCTTTTTGTTGAGTTATGCTGCTGCAGTCATCCAGTGCAGGATCCCAGGTTTTGCTAAGTTCGTACCCAGTGAATCATCTTACTAAGGTCTGAAGCCGCCCCCCACTTGACATTTTTCCGTGTTTGTAATTTACAGTTTGGGTCATTTTGAAAATCCACATTATGCAAACACTATTTACTTCTTTCTCTTCACCCAGGCGTGTTTCGACACTTCCATGTCATATTCTGTGGGTCAAATTTTATTTCTGCAAAGTACAACGTAAAGTTTATAATCATTAACCTGTTGTAGGCTTAAAAATGTGTGTTCTGTTTGGTTTGTTTCAATTGCTCACTTGAAAATTATGAGAGTAATTCAGTAATTAAAGAGACAACTTGGTCTGTAGAAAAAAGCATTTATTTTTACAAAACAATACTTTTTCTATGTTTCAACACAATCCCCTTGAACATTTATGCACTTGTTCCAACGGGCTACAAGCTTTTTTATTCTGGTTGCAAAGAACTCTTTATCTTGATGTTTCAACCAATTTCACACATACTTTTTCACGTCCTCGTTGTCTTGGAACCTCTTCCCACGTAATGCTTCCTTCAGTGCACCAAACAAATGAAAATCACTAGGTGCTAAATCAGGACTGTAAGGGGGACGAGACAGTACTTCCCAGCCCATTCTGTCAACGGTTTCACGGGTTAGTTGTGCAATGTGAGGACTTGCGTTGTCGTGCTGGAGAATCACACCTCTCCCCCGAGATCGACGACGTCTCTCTCTCACGGCTGGCTTCACCTTGTTTAAAAGCAAATCTGAGTAGTATTGGCTGTTCATTGTACGCTGCTCTTCAAGATAATCACAAAAAACTGGACTTTCAGTATCTCAAAACACCATCAACATGACTTTTCCTGCTGATGCTTGGGTTTTGAATTTTTTCTTGACAGGTGAGTCGGTGTGCTTCCACTCCGTGCTTTATGTTTTTGATTCTGGCTCATAATAGTGAACCCAAGTTTCATCACAAGTTAAAATTTTGTCGCGGAAGTGCTCACGTTCTCTTTCGTGACATTCCTTTAGCTCTGTGCACACTCTCGACCTCGTTTTCTTGTGTAGCTGCATCAACTCCTTTGAGACCCATCTTGCGCATGTCTTGTGGTACTTCAGCTTGTTACAGATAATGTTGTGAACTGTACCAGTACTAACTTGAACCTTATCAATTATCATTTCCACAGTCACACGGCAATCGGCACGAATAATGTCATCAGTTCGACTTTCTAGCGAGGGAGTTGTAACTGCAACTGGTCGGCCACAATGGTGTTTGCCAGTCACTGAGTCGCGACCATTTTTAACTGCTCTACCCACTTGTAAAAATTTGCATGATTCATACAACCTTCACCATAAACTTTAAGACATTCTACAGTACATATTTACAGGTTTCTCACCTTCAGCACGTAAAAAATGAATAACAGAACTTTGTTCAACTGATGTGGACATTTCAAGCGGACTCACTGTTTTGTATTTTTGAGGTTATAAACAAAACAATGTTGATACATCAGCTGATTGAGACTCATCCCAGTGATACCAACTTAAAGCCATAAAAGTACCAAACTTGCCCTACTAACAGTTTTTCCCCCTGACCAATTTGTCTCTTTAATTATCGAATGACCCTCGTACATTGCTAATGAAACTCTGTTGTTGTAGATTGGTTTTTGTGCCCTTTTTTGTCAGTTTTGACAGTATGTCATCTGCAAAGTACTCGTGAAGAAAATTCTTCGTGCATTTCTGTATATTACTTGTCGGTTTTGTCGGTAACATATCTCTTTCTACTGCTATCGAGTACACTGTTTCTAAAATGTTACTTCATAAAATTTTGCTCACAGGTTTAGTTCACATGTATTTTTCACAAAATGTGACAAGAGATGACTTGAGCACACTTCTGTCTCCACACTCATCGAGAGGTGCTATATTGTTGTCGCTTCTCACTCGTTCGTCGTTTGCCTCGTGTTTAATGTGGTACTAGTTTTGATGTGTGTGCCAAATGATGAACGAGTGACAAGTGACAACAATATAGCACCCCTCAATGAGTATGGAGACAGAAGTGTCTGCTCAAATCACACTTTGTGGAAAACACGAGTGAAGTAAAGTGGTGAGTCAAATTTTATAAATGACAGTGCACTCAATAGCAGGAGAAAGAGAGATCTACCAGAGATAAGCAACGGGACAGAAAATGTACACAGCCATTACCCACAAAACAATACTTCAGAAATACACACAGAATTTTGTTTGTGACTATTTTGCAGATTACAGCATGTAAAAAAGGGCACAGAAACCAGTCTATAATAACACAGTTTCTCTAGCAATGTGATTTTCAGGCAAGCAATGGAAACAAACCAAACACAATTGTTATACTTTTTTGACCTACAATAGATAAATAATTATAAGCTTTATATTATATTTTACAGGAATAAAATTTGACCCACAGAGGATGACACGGGGCTGTCAAATTATGTGGGTGAATTTTCAGAACAACCCAAATTTTGTGCCCAGTGTTAATTCGTGAGGTTTTCTGCCACCTTTATCTCTACTATCTCCGTCTCTACTAACACTCTTATAAAAGAAGGGGACTACTGTGAAATTCAAAAGATGAATTCATTCTACAAAAACCAGAAATTTACAGTATATCTTGCCAATGTGGCACGTTTTACAGTGGCCAACAACTAGGACAGTAGACATTAAATGCCAAGAATTTGCGAGTAAGACCTGGCCGAGGCAGGCAACTGTATCAGCCATCGTCAAGCACTGTCTGTAACTTAATTTGTACTGTGATCTATGAAAAAATGAATGTTCTGGCACAAATCCCAAGCTACTGGGACAGGCTTGTAAGAGAGTCAACAGAGAGAAATGTGGCAGAATACCTCATGAACTGAGACACTGGTTACTAACTCAGTGAATCCTGGTATCCTGAAGGGGCTGTTACAGCAGCACAAACCAACAAAAAGAACAACTGAGAGTCGTGGTGTAAGATATTAACTGACGAAGTGATGTGTTGCACAATGTCTATAGTACCGACGAATGATGACTAGCCCATGAAAATATTTTTTTAGTTTGAATAGACATTAGAGAACCGCTTGTATGAATATCAAGATCTCAGATGGAAACCCAGTTCTAAGCAAAGAAGGGAAATCAGAAATGTGGAAGGAGTATATAGAGGGTCTATACAAGGGCGATGTACTTGAGGACAACATTCTGGAAATGGAAGAGAATGTAGATTAAGACAAAATGGGAGATACAATACTGCGTGAAGAGTTTGACAGAGCACTGAAAGACCTGAGTCGAAACAAGGCCCCAGGAGTAGACAACATTCCTTTAGAACTACTGACAGCCTTGGCAGAGCCAGTCCTGACAAAACTCTACCATCTGGTGAGCAAGATGTATGAGACAGGCGAAATACCCTCAGACTTCAAGAAGAATATAATAATTCCAATCCCAAAGAAAGCAGGTGTTGACAGATGTGAAAATTACCGAACTATCAGTTTAATAAGTCACTGCTTCAAAATACTAACGCGAATTCTTTACAGACGAATGGAAAAACTGGTAGAAGCCGACCTCGGGGAAGATCAGTTTGGATTCCGTAGAAATATTGGAACACGTGAGGCAATACTGACCCTACGACTTACCTTAGAAGCTAGATTAAGGAAAGGCAAACCTACATTCCTAGCATTTTTAGACTTAGAGAAAGCTTTTGACAATGTTGATTGGAATACTCTCTTTCAAATTCTGAAGGTGGCAGGGGTAAAATGCAGGGAGCGAAAGGCTATTTACAATTTGTACAGAAGCCAGATGGCAGTTATAAGAGTCGAGGGACATGAAAGGGAAGCAGTGGTTGGGAAGGGAGTGAGACAGGGTTGTAGCCTCTCCCCAATGCTATTCAATCTGTATATTGAGCAAGCAGTAAAGGAAACAAAAGAAAAATTCGGAGTAGGTATTAAAATCCAGGGAGAAGAAATAAAAACTTTGAGGTTCGCCGGTGACATTGTGATTCTGTCAGGGACAGCGAAGGACCTGGAAGAACAGTTGAACGGAATGGATAGTGTCTTGAAAGGAGGGTATAAGATGAACATCAACAAAAGCAAAATGAAGATAATGGAATGTGGTTGAATTAAATTGGGTGATGCTGAGGGAATTAGATTAGGAAATGCGACACTTAACGTAGTAATGGAGTTTTGCTATTTGGGGAGCAAAATAACTGATGATGGTCGAAGTAGAGAGGATACAAAATGTAGACTGGGAATGGCAAGGAAAGCGTTTCTGAAGAAGGAAAATTTGTTAACATCGAGTATAAATTTAAGTGTCCGGAAGTCGTTTCTGAAAGTATTTGTATGGAGTGTAGCCATGTATTGAAGTGAAACGTGGACGATAAATAGTTTGGACAAGAAGAGGACAGAATCTTTCGAAATGTGGTCCTACAGAAGAATGCTGAAGATTAGATGGGTAGATCACGTAACTAATGAGGAGGTACTGAATAGGACTGGAGAGAAGAGAAATTTGTGGCACAACTTGACTAGAAGAAGGGATCGGTTGGTAGGACATGTTGTTAGGCATGAAGGGATTACCAATTTAGTATTGGAGGGCAGCGTGGAGGGTAAAAATAGTAGAGGGAGACCAAGGGATGAATACACTAAGCAGATTCAGAAGGATGTAGGTTGCAGTAAGTACTGGGAGATGAAGAAGCTTGCACAGGATAGAGTAGCATGGAGAGCTGCATCAAACCAGTCTGTGGACTGAAGACCACAACATCAACAGTCATTAGAGGCTTGTATGCTGTTTGAGAGTTTTGTCACATTTGTGCGCGAAAACTGGAGAAGACGGTTGCAACATTTCTGCAAGGCAGCTGTGGTAACTGCCGATGTGGGCGGTTTATTCTGAGGAGTCTGATCCCGGCTCAAAGTTATGCTGCGCACTACAGAGGGACAAGTTCTGTGACAATCGGCACAGTGTTACGAAGGACCAGAGAAGAACCTGAACTGTCACTGTGACTAGAGAGATCTGTCATCTGTGCCACATCACACAGAGTACCTGTATTAGCGTGAATCGTTATAACGTTAACAAGAAAAGGAGATTCAGCATTGGTTATTGAAGCAGAAATTTTTATTTCTGTTGCAAATCAATTTCAATCGCTGAGTGACCATCACCAGTGCTAGTACTGAAACCACGAGGACTCATAAATAGGAGCAGTAAAACTGCAGTATCTGCATAGGTCAACAAAGTGTACTTCGGTCTGAGAAGTACTCTACAGTGGCACGTGCAGATATTGCAGTTTTACTGATCGTATTCACGAGTGCTCGTGGCTCTAATACTAGCACTGACGACGGTCACGCAGTGATCAAAATTGATCCGCTACAGAAATAAAGATTTCTACTTCAACGACCAATGCCGAATCCCCTTTTGTTATCAATACTGGTGTGGTGGTCATGGCGCACACAACTCGTGATGGGTTCCCCACTGTTACAATGCGTTCCCTCGCTGTAAATGACAAAGAATCAGTATATGAAGGTTTCTGGAAAAATGATACAATGGAAAATCCAAGATGGAACAATGACAATATTATGAGAAGGATAGACTGCTACTCACCATATGACGGAGATGTTGAGTCACAGACAGACACAATGAAAAGATTCTTAACATGTAATCCAGACTGCTCCCAGCAGCCAGAGACAGTGGTCTTGTGCATTGAGCTGTGTGTGTGTGTGTGTGTGTGTGTGTGTGTGTGTGTCTCTCTCTCTCTCTCTCTCTCTCTCTCTCTCTCTCTCTCTATATATATATATATATATATATATATATATATATATATATATATATATATATATATATAAACAAAGATGATGTGACTTACCAAACGAAAGCGCTGGCACGTCGATAGACACACAAACAAACACAAACATACACACAAAATTCAAGCTTTCGCAACAAACTGTTGCCTCATCAGGAAAGAGGGAAGGAGAGGGAAAGAGGGTTTTAAGGGAGAGGGTAAGGAGTCATTCCAATCCCGGGAGTGGAAAGACTTACCTTGAGGGGAAAAAGGGACAGGTATACACTCGCACACACACACATATCCATCCGCACATATACAGACACAAGCAGACATATGTAAAGGCATAGAGTTTGGGCAGAGATGTCAGTCAAGGTGGAAGTACGGGGGCAAAGATTCTGATGAGTGACAAGTGATGTACGAGGGGCGGCAACTTGAAATTGAGGCCCCTCGCACATCACTTGTCACTTATCAAAATCTTTGCCCCCGTACTTCCACCTTGACTGACATCTCTGCCCAAACTCTATGCCTTTACATATGTCTGTATGTGCGGATGGATATGTGTGTGTGTGCGAGTGTATACCTGTCCCTTTTTTCCCCTCAAGGTAAGTCTTTCCGCTCCTGGGTTTGGAAAATTATATATATATATTGCGTGTTTGTGTTTGTTAGTGTCTCTATCAACATACCAACGCTTTCGTCTGGTAAGTTACATCATCTTTGTTTGTGTGTGTGTGTGTGTGTGTGTGTGTGTGTGTGTGTGTCTGTGTTGTCAATTTCTGAAGAAGGCCTTCTGGCCAAAAGCTTATGTGTTTAGCAGTCTTTTTGTCATGCCTGTGTGTGACCCAGCATCTCTGCTTTCTGGAGAAGAGTTTTGATCACTTAGTACAACTTTAGATTTGTGAAGATTTTGCAGTTTCCAGTGCAGAAGAAGTTGTAGAGGAGATGGAGTCTGCATACTAAGAAAAGATACAGTTTTGCTATAAGTGATAAAATTGGATAGATAAAAAATCTACTCACCAATCGGTGGCAGAACACACACGTAACAGACTGTTGTGATCGGCAAGCTTTCAGAGCCAGTGGCTCCTTCTTCAAGCAGAAGGGTAGAAGGGGAAGGAAGAATGGTGAAGGAAAAGGACTGTAGAGGTCTAGGAAAAGGGGAAGATGTTGGGTCAGGAGAGACTTACCGTACGGGATGAGAAGGAAAGACTGACTGTTGGGGAGTCAGTCAGTCTTTCCTTCTCATCCCATATGGTAAATCTCCCCTGACTCACAGTTCTGCGTGAATTTTCCTAGACCTCTCCAGTCCTTTTCCTTCACTCTTCAACCCTTCTACCTGAAGAAGGAGCCTCACTCCGAAAGTTTGCCAATCACAACAGTCTTTTATATTTGTGTTCTGCCACCGATTGGCGAGTAGATTTTTTATCTATCCAATTTTATGAATAATTGATGGTTCTGCTATAAGGATAGACTGAGAAATAGCAGAACAGTAGTCAAAAATAACAGAAATCATAAAATTTTATCCCAAAAATTACACATTACACACAGGGAACGTTGTCATTCCGGTTCAGTTCTGTGACCGGACTGAGTACACGTCAGAATTTAGACGATGGGAACCGACTCCAAAAAGAGCACCAGGTGCACTGTGCTGAGAATAAAATGCCAGATGAAACTTCCTGGCAGATTAAAACTGTGTGCCAGACTGAGACTCGAACTCGGGACCTTTGCCTTTCGTGGGCAAGTGCTCTACCAACTGAGCTACCCAAGCACGACTCATGCCCCGTCCTCACAGCTTTAATTCTGCCAGTACCTCGTCTCCTACCTTCCGAACTTCACAGAAGCTCTCCTGCGAACCTTGCAGAACAAGCACTCCTGGAAGAAAGGATATTGCGGAGACATGGCTTAGCCACAGTGTGGGGGATGTTTCTAGAATGAAATTTTCACTCTACAGCGGAGTGTGCGCTGATATGAAACTTCCTGGCAGATTAAAACTGTGTGCCGAACCGAGACTCAAACTCGGGACCTTTGCCTATCGCGGACAAGTGCTCTACTGACTGAGCTATCCAAGCACGACTCTCGTCCTCACAGCTTTAATTTCGCCAGTACCTCGTCTCCTACCTTCCCAACTTCACAGAAGCTCTCCTGCGAACCTTGCAGAACTAGCACTCCTGGAAGAAAGGATATTGCGGAGACATGGCTTAGCCACAGTGTGGGGGATGTTTCTAGAACGAAAATTACACTCTACAGCAGAGTGTGCGCTGATATGAAACTTCCTGGCAGATTAGAACTGTGTGCCGGACCGAGACTCGAATTTGGCAAGGGTCCCGAGTTCGAGTCTTGGTCCGGCGCACAGTTTTAATCTGCCAGGAAGTTTCATATCAGCGCACACTCCGCTTTAGAATGAAAATTTCATTCTAATATGCCAGATTGCTGTCAGGTGCACTGGGCCGAAAACGGATCATCCCAGGAGAATTGTACTGAGAACTGACCACAGACGGAGGACCTCGAACTGTGCACGGGGAAGACAGTAGGTATAAATATCGGACTCGTCGCACCCGACCTGCAGTCTCTCCCAATGGAAACGACAAATCGGGTCGTCAAAATACGGTGCACAGACAGTAAAGGTACCTGGAGGAACAAACGACACCTCGAGATGTCAGTAGATCACCATGAAAGCCGAGACAATTACAGATAAGCATTTACAGTACTCACCGCAGCTAGCCAAGTGGCAGCAGCTGGTCCCAGGCGGCCGCGAGTTGCAGGGCCGTTTCCACACAGCGCCGGTGCAGACCTTCCTCCAGCCGGCCGCGCAGCGGGAATTCTCTCTGCGCAAGCACACACGTCTCCTGTTACATTTAGCACACGACAGTCTGTGCACTCACTTTTTACTTATACAGGGTGTTACAAAAAAGTATGGCCAAACTTTCAGGAAACATTCCTCAAACACAAAGAATGAAAATATGTTATGTGGACATGTGTCCGGAAATGTTTACTTTCCATGTTAGAGCTCATTTTGTTACTTCTCTTCAAATCACATTAATCGTGGAATGGAAACACACAGCAACAGAACATATCAGCGTGACTTCAAACACTTTGTTACAGGAAATGTTCAAAATGTCCTCCGTTAGCGAGGATACGTGCGTCCACCCTCCGTCGCACGGAATCCCTGATGCGCTGATGCAGCCCTGGAGAATGGCGTATTGTATCACAACCGTCCACAATACGAGCACGAAGAGTCTACATTCGGTACCGGGGTTGCGTAGACAAGAGCTTTCAAATGCCCCCATAAATGAAAGTCGAGAGGGTTGAGGTTAGGAGAGCATGGAGGCCACGGAATTGGTCCACCTCTACCAGTCCGTTGGTCACCAAATCTGTTGTTGAGAAGCGTACGAACACTTCAACTGAAATGTGCAGGACCTCCATCATGCGCGAACCACGTGTTGTGTCGTACTTGTAAAGGCACACGTTCTAGCAGCACAGGTAGAGTATCCCGTATGAAATCGTGATAACGTGCTCCATTGAGCATAGGTGGAAGAATGTGGGGCTCAGTCGAGACATCACCGACAGTGCCTGCCCAAACGTTCACAGAAAATCTGTGTCGATGACGTGATTGCACAATTGCGTGCGGATTCTCGTCAGCCCACACATGTCGATTGTGAAAATTTACAATTTGATCACGTCGGAATGAAGCCTCATCCGTAAAGAGAACATTTGCACTGAAATGAGGATTGACACATTGTCGGATGAACCGTTTGTAGAAGTGTACTCGTGGAGGCCAATCAGCTGCTGATAGTGCCTGCACATGCTGTACACAGTACGGAAACAACCGGTTCTCCCGTAGCACTCTCCATACAGTGACGCTGTCAACGTTACCTTGTACAGCGGCAACTTCTCTGACGCTGACATTAGGGTTATCGTCAACTGCATGAAGAATTGCCTCGTCCATTGCAGGTGTCCTCGTCGTTCTAGGTCTTCCCCCATCACGAGTCGCAGGCTGGAATCTTCTGTGCTCCCTCAGACGCCGATCAATTGCTTCGATCGTCTTCCTGTCGAGACACCTTTGTTCGGGAAATCTGTCTCGATACAAACGTAAACATTGCACTGACTGCAAAACCACGTTCGTGATGAACACTAACCTGTCGATGCTACGTACTGATGTGCTCGATGCTAGTACTGTAGAGCAATGAGTCGCATGTCAACACGAGCACCGAAGTCAACATTACCTTCCTTCAATTGGGCCAACAGGCGGCGAATCGAGGAAGTACAGTACATACTGACGAAACTAAAATGAGCTCTAACATGGAAATTAAGCGTTTCCGGACACATGTCCACATAACATCTTTTCTTTATTTGTGTGTGAGGAATGTTTCCTGAATGTTTAGCCGTACCTTCTTGTAACACCCTGTAATCACAGAAATCAATGTAGCACATAACAAGGTGCGACAGTAAAGTAATGAGACTGATTTTCTTTGCAAGATGTGGCAACCCTGCAGGCTTGCATAGACACAATATCTTTGACCCGGTCTATAAGCTGCTTCTAGTCCCAGCGGCACATCGACGCAACTGCTCAGTCGTGAGTTGTACTGTAATAAGTTAACACGTGTTTGTGTCTCTCGTCACGGAAATGGAACCGCATAATATTGCACAACGGCATGCCATTTCTTTTCATGTTGAATTGGGTGAAAATGTGACAACAACTTAAGGTAAGCTTCAGAAGGCTTTTGGAGAGAAGGTTATGTAAAGAGCTCAAGTTTTTTGTTGGCATAAAATGTTTAGTGTGGGCAGGACAAATATTGAAGATGAAGACCGCAGTGGACCACTGTCAACCTCATGGACAGATGTCAACTTGGCCAGTGTGCGTGAACTCGTACGATCTGATCGAACCACGACCCGCAAACATCGGTTGGCAGCCTCCTCAGGCAATCAACACCCGAACGCACCAAGCTGCATATTGCACATGCAAATGTCCAGTCTCTGCCAGCTCACTTCGACAAGTTCAAATATATATTTCAAACTGCTGATATACACGTAATAGTTTTGTCAGAGACTTGGCTCAAACCAAGTATTCCTACAACTTCCGTAAACCTAGATGGCTATATCTTTCTCAGGCACGACAGATGCAACAGACGAGGGGGCGGAGTAGGGGCGTACATACGCTCTGATTTGTCACCTACAGTACTACACACATCCGACAACAATGTAGATAAATAAGAGGAATATATGTTCATAGAGATCAAATCACTTAACAGAAAGTGCTTAATATGTGTCCTTTACAAACCTTCTAAAGTGGGTGGGTTCGCCTGCTTCGAATCTGCCCTCTCTAGTCTCAAATCGTCATATGAACATTAATTATAGCAGGTGACGCTAACATTAATTTTCTGTGCAATAGTCCTTCCACTGGGAAATTTAAGAGGATGCTTTCTTCCTCAAATATGACGCTACTTCAGCTGGCACCTACTCATCGCACGACTACCAGTCACACTTTCATAGATATATTCACAACCAAATCTCCAAACAGAATAATCCGCGCCTCTCAAATATCTGCACCTGGCATGTCTGCCCATGACATCATTTTCATGCCGTATTCACTAGAATGCCCTAGAAAGAAACTAAAACTGTCTACATACTGAGACCTCAAATGCATAAATTTGCCTGAACTCGAAACTGAGGCACAAGAAATAGTTTGGGGGATGACCTCTACTCCCCTCATGGACATAAACGACAACTCCAGGATTTCACTAACAAAATTCCTCAACTATATGGTAAATATGCTCCAATAAAGACCAGAAAAGTATAAAGGCAACCTGCACCTTGGCTGACTGATGAACTAAAACAGCTCACGAATCTCAGAGACGCTGCACATCGAGCATACAAGATACACCCTACGCCTGAAAATCATACTGTATACAAGCAGAAACGAAACAAAGTCAGTCAATCGGTGAGAAACTCTAAGCTCAGACATGCCCGTACATTAGCTGACAATAGATGCAGCCCAGCTATCCTGTGGAAAAATCTCCGTAGTCTCGATTTAGGCAAAATAAAAGTTGCAGAAAATCCCATGGTCCCAGCTGAAGAACTAAACCGATTCTTCACATTACCTACAACCAAAATTGAACCACTACTTCATGGGGATGAATGACTGTAGCAAAGAAAAATTCTATCTACAGCACGTCACTTGCAGTGCTGTCAAGAAAGCCATAATGCGGATTAGATCAGCATCTACAGGACGTGATGGTATCACTATCCAGATGCTAAAACTTATTATTGACCAACTACTGCCCTCTATAACAGACATTTTCAACGATTCATTAATCACAAGTGCTTTCCCTGAGGCCTGGAAACTGGGACAAATTAAGCCACTGCCTAAAAAAGGACATCGCCACAGCACCCTCTGACTACCGCCCCATCTGCCTTCTTCCTGCACTATCAAAGGCTTTAGAATATATAGTTCATGACCGGCTCACCAACTACCTAACTACTAACAACCCACTAGACGAATACCAATCAGGTTTCCGTAAACATCGAAGCACAACATCCGCACTGACAAAGGTGACAGATGACCTGAAACTTGCCATGGACAGACAAGAAGCGGCTATCATTTGCTTCTTAGATTTCAGCAAAGCATTTGATACTGGCGACTTCGACATCTTACTAGCCAAACTTAGCGGTTTAAATTTCTCACCAAGTGCAGTGCAATGGTTTCGCTCATACATGACGTCTCGTCAGCAACGTGTCCTGTCTGGAAATATAAAATCACAATGGCGGCAGG
This sequence comes from Schistocerca serialis cubense, assembly GCF_023864345.2. Taxonomy (NCBI): domain Eukaryota; kingdom Metazoa; phylum Arthropoda; class Insecta; order Orthoptera; family Acrididae; genus Schistocerca; species Schistocerca serialis. The sequence goes on from NC_064648.1 coordinate 102,902,550, forward strand.
TAGTGTCAGGCATTCCCCGAGGCTCAGTATTAGGTCCTATACTCTTCTCTCTGTATGTCAATGATGTGTCATCGGTTCTGACCTACTGCAAATATCATATGTATGCTGATGATCTTCAGTTGTATCTAAGTGCGAAACTTAGCAATCTCAAGAAAGCTATTGAAAATTTCAATACTGACCTCGACGCACTGTCAAAATGGGCACAGGACATAGGTCTAAAACTAAACCCATCCAAAACCCAAGCGGTACTTGTTGGTCACCCTAAGCTCATTAGCCCAAAACATCGGGAATCCGTAACACCTCTTATCCTAAATGGAACAAATATTAACTTCTCTCCCTCAGCAAAGAGTTTGGGAGTAATAATAGATGAAAATCATAAATTGGACAGAGCACATAACTGCAGTGTGCAAAAAAGCATCAGCATCCCTTCATGTCCTACAAAAATATAAAAAACTCTTCCCTTTTGATCTGAAAAAGAAATTAGTACAAATGCTTATACTCCCAATCATTGACTACAGCGATATTATCCTACAAGGCCCCTCTCAGGAAAATTCGTGACGTCTAGAACTGGTCACGAATGCCTGCATCTGATATATCTGTGACGTTCAACTTTTTGATCACATTTCACCAGCATATGCGTGCAGACAAACGGAGAGATTTCCATACACTCTGTCTCATCTATTGCCTTATAAATGTACACTGTCCCTCATATCTCTCCTCGTCCCTAACGCTCATGTCGGAACAACATGACAGAAACACACGATCCCATTATAATAAAATCCTCTCCGTTCCACTGCATCGCTCAGTCACCTTCTCCAAGTACTTTACAGTAGCGGGAACCCGACTCTGGAATAACCTCCCTTGTTATGTTAGAGAACTTAAAAACATGTCTGGCTTCAAAAAACAGTTACTGACGTATCTACTTAAGCAACAGTAATGCCTTCCTCTGTACGTGAATGCACTTCACCTCATTACTTCCCTCTTTCCCCCTCCTTAAATCTCCCTTCCCCAAAACTCGCTATACTAGTAAACATCTACTTTACACACCAAGATACATCTGCACAAACCTTCATTTCTATTGCCAATTTTTCTCATGTTTGTCATTATTATTTGACTTTTTTTTACTGTTATTATTATTGTTTTTATCATAATCTGTATGTATAGCACCTGTTGTAAAAATACTGCCAGCATTTACTTTATTAGGTCTTAGTCATGTTTATTATTATTATTTGATTTTTCTACTGTTATTATTATTGCTTTTATCATAATCTATATGTATAGCACCTGTCGTAAAAACACTGCCGCATTTACTTTATTAGATCTTAGTCACTACTCTTTATTCATATTGTCACTAGAGTAATCTAATTTTCTCATTTAAACTATTGTCATGAGGTAATTCTGATGTGTGAAATACTGCACGTGTGGAACACTGGTCCGATGTAAGAGAGGGCCTGATGGCCCTAATCTGATCAGGTTAAATAAATAAATAAATAAAATAAATAAAAATAAAAATATTACTGCAAAAAATTTTTAGAAAGACTTCGTAAAAGAGTTCTTCGAGTCCGTGCCAACATTGCTGATAATTGGATTCTGCATCACGATAATGCGCCATCCCGTACTGCTCGGTCAGTACAGCAATTTTTAACCTCAAAACAAATTTCAGTATTACCACAGCCACCTTATTCACCAGATATCGCTCCATGCCACTTGGAGGATATTACAGAAGATGAGTTCCAGAAATGTTACCATCAATGGCAGAAGTGCTGGAAAAAGTGTGTGCAATCAAAAGGGAACTACTTTGTAGGAGACAACACTAAACTCAACTAAAATGGTAAGCAACATTTTTTTTTTCACATCAGTCTCATTAGTTTATTGTTGCACCTTGTATGTGTCCATTAGGACAGTGCCACGAAATTAGGCATTAATGGGGTACGGCAGCAGACAACCGACTAGAGTCCCTTTCCTACCAGCACGACTTCAACCGTAGCACCTCCCCTGGGTCCGTTGGACACCAGATGACTGGAAAACTGTGGCCTGGTCAGGTGAGTCCCAATTTCAGTTGGTAAGAGCTGATGATACGGTTCCAGTATGGTGCAGACCCCACAAACCTATGGACCCACATTGTCAACAAAGCACTGTGCGAGCTGGCAGTGATTCCACAATAGTGTGGGCTGTGTTTGCACGGAATAGACTGGGTCCTATAAAGAACTGTTTATTGACTGGAAATGGTTATGTTTGGCTGCACAGAGACCATTTGCAACCGTTCGTGGACTTCATGTTCCCGTGACAATATGCCGTGTCACTGGGCCACAGTTTTTCACAGTCGGTTTGAAAAACATTCTGGACATGAAACTTCCTGGTAGATTAAAACTGTGTGCCGGACCGAGACTCGAACTCGGGACCTTCGTCTTTCGCGGGCAAGTGCTCTACCACCGAGTTACCCGAGCACGACTCACGACGACCCGTCCTCACAATTTTACTTCCACCAGTACCTCGTCTCCTACCTTCTGGACACGATTGCTAGAGTACATACACCAAATAGCTGCTTACAATAAGTAAGAGGAACTGTCAAACTACTGTCACGTCACAACTAACATTTAATTTCAACATCTCGACACTATTTACGATCCTAATAAAGCAGTGACAGTTACAGAACAGTCCACTAACAATGCAAAATGGACGTCACATCAATCTAGACATACTTGAAAATGATGGTTGAGCCGAAACTCTGTCCGGACTGTTGTAAATAAAGATTACTTATCGTAAGCAGCTATTTGGTGTATGTACTCTGACAATCGTGTTGATATCAGACACACATTACACTGCCGGCCCTAAAGAAGAAAAACATTCACAATTCGAGTGAACGATTTGGCCACCCAGATTGCCGGACACAAATTCCGTCAATCATTTACGAGGCATTATTGACGGACCAATTCATGCACAAAATCCGGCACCGGCAACACTTTCGCAATTACAGACAGTTTTACAGGCAGCACAGCTCAATAATTCTGCACGGGACTTCCAGTGAGTTGTCGTGTCCGAGCCACATCGAGCTGCTGCACTATGCCGGGAAAAAGGAGGAGCAACACGATATGAAGAGGTATCCAATGACTTTTGTCACCTCAGAGTACTACCCAAATATGTGCCAATGAGACATTTTATGTAAATGCACTACTGGCCATTAAAATTGCTGCACCAAGAAGAAATGCAGATGATAAACGGGTATTCATTGAACAAATATATTATACTAGAACTGACATGTCATTACATTTTCATGCAATTTGGGTGCATAGATCCTGAGAAATCAGTACCCAGAACAACCACCTCTGGCTGTAATAACGGCCTTGATACTCCTGGGCACTGAGCCAAACAGAGCTTCGATGACGTGTACAGGTGCAACTGCCCATGCAGCTTCAAGACGATACCACAGCTCATCAAGAGTAGTGACTGGCGTATTGTGACGAGCCAGTTGCTCGGCCACCATTGACCAGACGTTTTCAATTGGTGAGAGATCTGGAGAATGTGCTGATCAGGGCAGCAGTTGAACATTTTCTGTATCCAGAAAGGCCCGTACAGGACCTGCAACATGCGGTCGTCCATTATCCTGCTGAAAAGTAGGATTTCACAGGGATCGAATGAAGGGTAGAGCCACGGGTCGTAACACATCTGAAATGTAACGTCCACTGTTCAAAGTACCGTCAATGCAAACAAGAGGTGACCAAGACGTGTAACCAATGGCACCCCATACCATCACGCCGGGTGATACGCCAGTACGGTGATGACGAATACACGCTTCCAATGTGCATTCACCGCGATGTCGCCAAACACGGATGCGACCATCATGATGCTGTACACAGAACATGGATTCATCCGAAAAAATGACGTTTTGTCATTCGTGAACCCAGGTTCGTCGTCGAGTACACCAATGCAGGTGCTCCTGTCTGTGATGCAGCATCAAGGGTAACTGCAGCCACGGTCTCCGAGCTGATAGTCCATGCTGCTGCAAACGTCGTCGAACTGTTCGTGCAGATGGTTGTTGTCTTGCAAACGTCCCCATCTGTTGACTCAGGGATCGAGACGTGGTTGCACGATCCGTTACAGCCGTGCGGATAAGATGCCTGTCATCTCGACTGCTAGTGATACGAGACCCTTGGGATCCAGCACGGTGTTCCGTATTACCCTCCTGAACCCACCGATTCCGTATTCTGCTAACAGTCATTGGATCTCGATGAACCGCAACCGCGATAGGCTACAATCCGACGTTTATCAAATTCGGAAACGTGATGGTACGCATTTCTCCTCCTTACACGAGGCATCGCAACAACGTTTCACCAGGCAACGCCGGTCAACTGCTGTTTGTGTATGAGAAATTGGTTGGAAACTTTCCTCATGTCAGCACGTTGTAGGTGTCGTCACCGGCGCCAACCTTGTGTGAATGCTCTGAAAAGCTAATCATTTGCATATCACACCATCTTCTTCCTGTCTGTTAAATTTTGTGTCCGTAGCATATCATCTTCGTGGTGTAGCAATTTTAATGGCCAGTAGTGTAGTATTGTTTGTAGTATTTATATTTACATCTACACCTACATATCCACACGTACATATACTCTACATCAACATTCTACCTCTGTAAACCACTGTGAAATGCTTGGCAGATGGTACTTCCAACTTTATCAGTTGTTAGGGATTTCTCTTGTTCCATTCCCATATGCAGTGTGGGAAGAATTATTAATTTATATACCTATATGATACTGCGTGAAGAGTTTGACAGAGCACTGAAAGATCTAAGTCGAAACAAGGCCCCGGAGTAGACAACATCCCATTAGAACTAATGACAGCCTTGGGAGAGCCAGGCCTAACAAAACTCTACCATTTAGTGAGCAAGATGTATGAGACAGGCGAAATACCCTCAGACTTCAAGACGAATATAATAATTCCAATCCCAAAGAAAGCAGGCGTTGTCAGATGTGAAAATTATCGAACTCTCAGTTTAATAGGTCACAGCTGCAAGATACTAACGCGAATTCTGTACAGACAAATGGAAAAACTGGTAGAAGCTGGCCTCGGGGAACATCAGTTCGGATTCTGAAGAAATATTGGAACACGTGAGGCAATACTGACTTTACTACTTATCTTAGAAGAAAGATGAAGGAAAGGCAAACCTATGTTTCTAGCATTTGTAGACTTAGAGAAAGCTTTCGACAATGTTAACTGGAATACTCTCTTTCAAATTCTGAAGGTGGCAGGGGTAAAATACAGGGAGCGAAAGGCTATTTACAATTTGTACAGAAACCAGATGGCAGTTATAAGTGTCGAGGGGCACGAAAGGGAAGCAGTGGTTGGGAAAGGAGTGAGACAGGGTTGTAGCCTCTCCCCGATGTTATTCAATCTGTATACTGAGCAAGCAGGAAAGGACACAAAATAAAAATACGAAGTAGGTATTAAAATCCATGGAGAAGAAATAAAAACTTTGAGGTTCACTGATGACACTGTAATTCTGTCAGAGACAGCAAAGGATTTGGAAGAGCAGTTGAACGGAATGGACAGTGTCTTGAAAGGAGGATATAAGATGAACATCAACAAAAGCAAAACGAGGATAATGGAATGTAGTCGAATTAAATGGGGTGATGCTGCCAGAATTAGATTAGGAAATGAGACACTTAAAGTAGTAAAGGAGTTTTGCTATTTGGGGAGCAAAATCACTGATGATGGTTGAAGTAGAGAGGATATAAAATGTACACTGGCAATGGCAAGGAAAGCATTTCTGATTTGTTAACATCGAGTTTAGATTTAAATGTCAGGAAGTCGTTTCTGAAAGTATTTGTATGGAGTGTAGCCATGTATGGAAGTGAAATGTGGACGATAAATAGTTTGGACAAGAAGAGAATAGAAGCTTTCAAAATGTGGTGCTACAGAAGAATGCTGAAGCTCAGATGGGCAGATCACATAACTAATGAGGAGGTATTGAATAGAATTGAAGAGAAGAGAAATTTGTGGGACAACTTGACTAGAAGAAGGGATCAGTTGGTAGGGCATATTCTGAGCATCGAGGGATCACCAATTTAGTATTGGAGGGCAGAATGGAGGGTAAAAATCGTAGAGAGAGACCAAGGGATGAGTACACTAAACAGATTCAGACGGATGTAGGTTGTAGTAGGTACTGGGAGATGAAGAAGCTTGCACAGGATAGAGTAGCATGGAGAGCTGCATCAAACCAGTCTCAGAACTCGATGTTAACAAATTTCTCTTCTTCAGAAACACTTTCCTTGCCATTGCCAGTCTACATTTTATATCCTCTCTACTTCAACCATCGTCAGTTATTTTGCTCCCCAAATAGCAAAACTCGTTTACTACTTTAAGTGTCTCATTTCCTAATCTAATTCCCTCAGTATCACCCGACTTAATTCGACTACATTCCATTATCCTCGTTTTGCTTTTGTCGATGTTCATCTTGTATACTCCTTTCAAGACACTGTTCATACCGTTCAACTGCTCTTCCAAGTCCTTTGTTGTCTCTGACAGAATTACAATGTCATCGGCGAACCTCAAAGTTTTTACTTCTTCTCCATGAATTTTAATACCTACTCCGAATTTTTCTTTTGTTTCCTTTACTGCTTGCTCAATATACAGATTGAATAACATTGGGGACAGGCTTCAACCCTGTCTCACTCCTTTCCCAACCACTGCTTCCCTTTCATGCCCCTCGACTCTTATAACTGCCATCTGGTTTGTGTACTATTGTGTAAGAAACAAATTTAAACTGTTAAATTGTCTATTATTCAATGACGAAATCCATACAATGTAAATTGTTTCACAGATTAATAAAGAAATCAAATCGAACTTCAGGTTCTTATTAAGTTTTGAATGAATATTTGTGCAGCTTTTTCCAAGCAGTGCTACATTACAGATAACTGCATCATCTGCAAAAAGTCTGAGGTTTCTATTAATATTGTCTGCAAGGTGATTAATGTTCATCAAATGTGCCAACATATGTCCACGGGGCACACCTGAGGTTACTCCTACATCTGACAATGACTCTCCAACCGAGATAACGTGCAGTCTCCTGCCTACCGAGAAAACCTCTATCCGGTCATAAATTTCAGCCGATACGCCTCACTATTGTACTTTCATTAATAAATGTAACTCTGGTACCGAGTCAAATGCTTTTCCTATGTCTATCGATACTGAATAAAGCCGACTACCTCAATCTGTGGCTCTCAGGATGTCACACGAGAAAAGTGCGAGTTGCATTTCGTGTGACCTACGTTTTTGGAATCTGTGCTGGCTGGTGTGGAGGAGGTATTTCTATTTGAGGTACCTCATTACATCTGAGCTCAGAATATGTTCTACGATTCTATGAGGTTCATTCAAATGGAACCCGGTCAGTGCGTCTACCTCCGCCTTACACATAAGGTGGCACCACGTAGCTGTAAGTATGGCAGCACCATCTATCGATAGAGAGACTGACGCACGCACACTGTTTGATATTGCATAGAGCCAGTGTGGTTTCGTGCTGAAGAGAAGGTACTCACACAAGTTATAAGTTATTGTACACTGCCAAACTTGCAGCCGAGTAAGCAGGAACGACGAGGAGTGCATTTTTTGGCAGCAGAGGGAGCTGGAGGCCGTGAAATGTATCGAAGACTACGTACGGTGAGTACAGTCCAATTCATTCGAGTGTTGTGGAATGGCGCAAATGATTCCTCGAGAGGTGCGAGTCACTGGAAGACGACGTTCGTCCCGGACAGCCTCATCCTGCCATCACAGCAAAAACGGTTGCAGAAGTGAAGGGTTTAGTCTCGGACAACCGCAGAATCACTGCGGATGGGGTCCGTCGGTTACTGGGTATCGGCACGGGCACCACCCACACCGTAATGCATCGACACCTGAACTTTCAAAAAATCTGTGTGCAGTGGTTTCCCCACCAACTGACCGCCGAACTGCACAGTACTCGAACGGTGCTGTCTTCGAGTCACCAGCAACGTTATCGTGAGGAGGAATACGGCTTTCTGTTATATATTGTCACAGATGATGAAACACGGTGCCACCATTTTGAACCGGAAAGCAAGCGTCAGAGCAAGCAGTGGAAACGTGTGACTTCACTAACTCCAAAGAAATCTAAGGCCGTGCACACCAGTGTTGGGAAAGTCACGATGTCCTTCTCTTTTGACCAGAAGGGCCCACTGTTTGTCGAGTTCCTGGAACGGGGAACCACCGTCAATGCTCAGAGTTATCGAGCCAATTTACAAAACCTTAGACGAGCCATCGAGTTGAAATGCTGAGCTGAGGTGCGTTGTCTAATGGTATTATCCTCCTGCACGATAACGTCCCCACACACACCGCCAATGTGGTGAAGATGACATTGCAACAATTTTGGTGGGAAATGCTGGAACATCCACTGTACAGTCCCAACCTTTAACCGTGTGACTTCCATGTGTTTAGACCTCTAAACCGAGCTATTCGTGGACATCGATTTGCAACGCACGATGAAGTGTGTGACTTTGATCCGACAGCAGCCTACTAGATTCTTCAAGTGTCACAACGGGATAAATGTGCCAACAGTTTTGGTGACTATTTTCGGGTACGTGTACTGTGTACGGCCACATTTTTGAGTTACTAAAATCGTTACCGTTACTTTACATTAGTGACCGGGTTTCATACGAATGCCCCTTATAGAAGAAAAGGATATCAATAATTCTGGATGGCGGTTTAGTGGATGACTCGTGCTACCCTTCTTGTGGATGGGTGCGACCAGTGCTTTCTTGCAATGAGAGGGCATTTGTGTAACAAAATAAGCTATTTATTGAGACCTCAGAATGTGTTCTGTGAACCTACCCCACTTTCTCGCCAGCTAGTTGTACCGAAAAGCTCTTTCCTCACTGATTTTGTTCACTTCATTAGTTACTGGATCTACTTAACTAATTTTCAGACCGTACAGTATAGGTAAAACTCGGAGCAATTAGAGCTCGCACGGGTGGCCCAATGATAAAGTCCAAGACTACTGAATCAAATAAGTCAGATTCCATCCTCGGAATCGTGTTAACAGAGATACGAGTGCCGACGATGTGACATATTGGAAGATGTTGCGTCGAGCGACTGTAGGGGGATATGAGATTACTTACACAAAATTTTGTGTCGGTGGGATGAATGGCAGCTAGCTCTACACATAGAAAAATGTAAATTAGAGTAGACAAGCAGGAGAAAGAAACTTGTAATGTTCGGATACAGCGTCAGTAGTGTTCTGGTCGATGCGATCACGTCACGTAAATACCTGGTCGCAATGCTGCAGAGTGATACGAAACGGAACGAGCACGTGAGGATTGTGATAGTGAAGGCGAGTGGTCAACTTTGGTTTATTGGGAGAATTTTAGGTAAGGTGGTTCATCTATACAGGGTACCGCATACAGAACCCTAGTGCGACCTATTCTCGAGCACTGCTCGAGTGGTTGGGATCAGTACCAGGTCGGATTAAAGGATGACATTGAATCAATTCAGAGGCAGGCTGCTAGATTTCTTACTGGTAGGTTTAAACAGTAACAAATCTTACAGAGATACTCTGGGAACTCCAATGGGAATCCCTGGAGGAAAGATGACATTCTTTTCCAGGAATGCTACTGAAAAAAATTTAGAGAATTGGCATTTGAAACTGACTGCAGAATGATCCTAGTGACGCCAACATACATTTCGCATTAGGACCACGAACATATGAGACGTTAAGGCTCGTACACAGGCATACAGGCAGTTGAAACTTCCTGGCAGTTTAAAACTGTGCTGTACCGAGACTGGAACTCGGGACCTTCGCCTTTACTTGGCAAGTGCTCTGCTGTCTGAGCTACCCGAGCAAGACTTACACCCTGTTCTCACAGCTTTAATTCCGTCAGTACCTCATCTCCTACCTTCCAAACTTCCCATTCATTCTGCATACAGGCAGTTGTTTTTCCCTCACTCTACCTGTGAGTGGAACACGAAAGGCTACAACTAGTAGGAGTAGTAGTAGAAGTAGTAATAGTAGTACAGGGCACCCTCCAACATGCACCATGCAGTGGCTTGCAGAGTATGTATGTATGTAGATGCAGACCAGTTGTTCCCTACCTTTCTTAGACCATTACCCCTGAATGCAATCGGACATTAGTTAGCACTCCGACCCACCCCGTCCCCCTTCTCCACATTATCACTAACTTTAGCACCTAACTAAACTTTAGAATGGAATACTTTTCTTGGAACACTATTTACATTGTGTGTGTGTGTGTGTGTGTGCGTGTGTGTGTGTGTGTGTGTGTGTGTGTGTGTGTGTGTGTGTGTGTGTGAACGAAGAATGATGACATTCGTGGTGCATTGCAAGAGCTACCCGCAACTCTTTCTCAGAAAAGGAATCTAACTATCCAAAGTGAGGGTATGACACTCGATACAAAACATACTTCCCCTGCATTACTCCTCTCCAGTGTGGCACTTGCCTGACCTGCGTTCTTCATTCCCATTTAAAATCAAGCAAAAGCAGATTTGTGTACTATACTCACTGTTCGTAAATCACTTCACTGCCGCATTCCTTACTTCTCAATTGGCAGAAATTGGACAACTTCAGTTGTTCAAGCTTTGTGTCTTCTTCTTCTTCTTCCACTACTACTTTTAACTCTGTCCAGCACTATGATAGCCCTTAGGTAGTTCTGCTGTGTTGAGCTGGCAAATTATTAATTTATCTGTTTCGAACCAAATAATGAACCAATTTCTGGGCTATTGAAGGTACTACCTACAACTTGGAGAAGGCATTATCTTGAGATATTTAGCATTTGTTACATATACGTTTCATTTTTATCATAAGCGATGTAAGGGACGAAGCACAACATGTGTGTGTAGTCGGTGGACTGGGTGAGGAACCTGTAACCTCCACTGCACTAACTGAGAAAAAATAGTTGTTGTTGTTGTCTTCAGTCCTGAGACTGGTTTGATGCAGAGGACGCCATCATCATTTAACCGTACAGTAAAGCTGCATGCCCTCGGGAAAAATTACAGCTGTAGTTTCCCCTCGCTTTCAGCCGTTCGCAGTACCAGCACAGCGAGGCCGTTTTGGTTAGTGTTACGAGGCCAGATCAGTCAATCGTCCAGACTGTTGCCCCTGCAACTACTGAAAAGGCTGCTGCCCCTCTTCAGGAACCACACGTTTGTCTGGCCTCTCAACAGATACCCCTCCGTTGTTGTTGCACCTACGGTACGGCCACCTGTATCGCTGAGGCACGCGAGCTCCCCGCCGACAGCAAGGTCCGTGGTTCTGGGGAGGGGGGGGTGGGGGGGGGGGGGGGAAGTTATACACTATGTGATCAAAAGTATCTGGACACCCCCAAAAACATACATTTTAGATATTAGTTGCCTTGTGCCGCCAGCTACTGCCAGGTACTCCATATTAGCAATCTCAGTAGTCATTACACATAGTGAGAGAGCAGAATGGGGTGCTCTGCGGAACTCTCAGACTTCGAACGTGTTCAGGTGACTGGGTGCCACTTGCGTCATATGTCTGTACGCGAGATTTCCACACTACTAAACATCTCTAGGTCCACTGTTTTCGATGTGATAATGAAGTGAAAACGTGAAGGGACACTTACAGCACAAAAGCGTACGGGCCGATTTCATCTGTTGACTGACAGAGACCACCGACAGTTGAAGTGGGTCGTAATGTGTAATGGACAGACATCTATCCAGACCGTCATACAGGAATTTGATACTGCATCGGGATCCACTGCAAGTACTAAACAGTTAGTCAGGAGGTGAGAAAACTTGGATTTCAGCCTAGAGCGGCTCCTCATTAGCCACACATCGCGCTGGTAAATGCCGAATGACGTCTCGTTCGGTGTAAGGAGCATAAATGTTGGACGATTGAACAGTGGAAAAACGTTGTGTGGAGTGACAAACCGTGGTACACAATGTGGCGATCCGATGGCAGGGTGTGGGTATGACGAATGCCCGGTGAACGTCATCTGCCAGTCTGTGTAGTGCAAACAGTAAAATTCAGAGGTTACGGTGTGGTTGTGTTTTTTTTTGGAGAGAGCTTGCACCCTTTGTTGTTTTGTGTGGCATTGTCACAGTACAGGCATACACTGACGTTCGAGCACCTTGTCGCTTACCACTGTCAAAGAGCAACGTTTCGACACAATCGAGCACCTGTTCGTAATGCACGGCCTGTGGCAGAGTGGTTATATGACAATAACATCCCTGTAATGGACTGGCCTGCACAAAGTCCCGACTTCAGGCCTACAGAACACCTTCGAGATGTTTTGGAACGCTGACTTCGTACCAGGCCTCACCGACCGACATCGGTACCTCTCCTCAGTGCTGCATTCTGTGAAGAATGGGCTGCCATTCCCCGAGAAACCTTCCAGCACCTGATTGAATGTATGCCTGCAAGAGTAGAAACTGTCATCAAGTCAACAGTGGGCCAACACCATACGGAATTCCAGCATTGCCGACGGAGGGCAGCACGAACTTGCAAGTCATTTTCAGCCAGCTGTCGAGATACTTTTGATCACATTGTGTACAGTCAGTATTACAGTAATTATGATAATAGTAATGATCTTTTGAAAATAATTTAGTTTCATGCAAACAGAATCGAATTGTTTGGTTTTTACCCCCCAGAAAATTTCATTTTACTCCTCAGGGGGTAATTACCCCCAGGTTGGAAACCACTCACACACAGAGTCCTAGGATTTTTATCTATCACTTAGCACTTCTCTCACCTCTATTAATGTGAAAAACTGTTACTTGCATCGCGGTTCAGTTTTCACGTTAAGCTATTGGTGCCCCTATAACTGGAAGAGAAAGTCAGTTGAGATGTGGAGGAAATACCATCTCCACTAGGATCCTGCCTAGCAGAGCACAGCCCAGTGTTCAGACTGGCCTTCAGATCAATGACAGTTTTACTTTTACGTCATAAGGGAGTGTTCGAGCTCGACTGGCAGTTTCCGTGTGGACGCACACGAATAAAAATGATTAATTATCTTCCGTTTATTGTTAAGATTGTACATTCTGTGTGTGGGTGTTCTAGACAGGTATGTGTGCCATTACACGAGAGCTGAAATCGTGGACCAACGTCCGAGGGCACTGCAGATATGCAGCGTGGTCCGGCATTCTTTCAATACTCAATCGGGAGGCACACCAGAGAATGTGTGCCGCCTGCTGCCGCTTTCTCTTTTGTTTTATACTGGTTACAGAGCAGTTGTAATATCATACCTGCCCTGTGTGAGATGCCAGATCTCAGTGCTGCTGTCCCCTCCCCTCCTACCACATTTCTGCCCATCAGAACGCTGAGCGCCTGATTAAAGATATTTTTCCGTGTAGAATTCCATTATTTCAAATTTGTATCCTCCAAAGGATACTAATTTAAATTATAATGTTATGCTGTGTGTACAGGGTGAGAGAGGTCCCGATTTCAAAATTAAACATCACAAAAACTATGAGGCTCGTTCAATAACATATTTATTGTTAAGAGTCAGAATTTGGTGACAATATACATCCACTTTTGTTGTCCGTATCCTATTTTTCTACACAGTCTCCATCACATTCTACGGCAGTGCGCCAATGTTGTCAAAGAGTGTGTATTCACCGGTGGTAAAAGCTCTTGTCAGGGTGTGTTTCAGTGCTACTGTGAATTGTGAAATGGATAACATGAAGGAGCAATGGATTCGCATCAAATGCTGTTTCGAGTTGAAGAACACTGCAGCTGAAACACACGCGTGCTGGCAAAGGGATTCGATGAGAGTACACTGTCGAGCTAGAAAACTTGAGAGTTTTGAGCACTTTGAAAAAAACTAAGAATTTGTGGCAGACATTTGCTCGACAGTCGACGTGCACGATACCAGAAACAATCACATAATGCACGAGCTGATTCGCGAAGACTAAAGGCAGACAATTCGTGGTAAGACTCGGGCTATCGTACGGTACGTATCAACAAATTCTAGATGAGGAACTGAATGTAAGATGAATTGCAGCAGAGTCTGTCACTCACCTTCTCAGATTCGACCGACAAAACCTCGGGATTCGGACGTGCACTGAGCTGCAATAAAGAGTTCGAGAGTATGCAAAATCCTTATCTAGAGTCATAACAGGTCACGAGTCTCGGGTCCGAGGTCGACAAGATCGCAGTGACGTGAAGTCAGTGCCGATCGTATTTTTTGACATTTGGGGAGTAGTGCATAATGATTTTGTTCCATTCGGTCAGCCTATCAGCGGACAACTTTACTCTGTGCCTTTGAGGTGACTAAGGAATAATGTTTGGCACAAATGGCCAGAGTTACGGAAAAAGAAAGGTCGATCGGTGCACCGTGACAAAGCACCCGTGCACGCCTCGCTCAGTGTGAAGGAACTGATGGCCAAAACAACACAGCAACGCTCCCCACCCTCCCTACTTGCCAGGCCTAGCACTGTCCTACTTCTACCTGTCCCTGAAGATGAAAATTGTGTCGAAAGGGTGACATTTTGACTCGACTAAGAACACCTCACAGGAATCACAACACATCCCGAACACCCTTCATCCTGTATACTTCCAGGGGTGCTTCAAAAAATGGGAACAACACTGGGGTCATTGCATATAAGCCTGATATGACTACTTTGAAGGTGGCAGAGGAAACTAGGACGTAAGTATAGTTTTCCAAATTTTGCAGTGAAATTCTCGGATATTTTGGGTAGCACCTCGTACACTGCTGGGAACTATATTCCAGCTTGTGATACCTTATGTTGCTGAGTGGGTCCCATCAACCAACATAAGTAACTTCAAATTTTTATTTTTAAATATTTGCTAATTTTCTAACTACAGTGTATTTTGTTTGAAGACCAACTGCTTTAAGAACACTTGACAACAACCATTTGTCAAAACTGAAAACTGCAATTGGAATACAAAATATTTTAACACCCTCAAGCAGCATAACTTCATTCAAAACTATGTGGGCCGTATTTTTTTTACACCTCCGATCACTTTGTATAGAAGCTACGCAAAGGCAGAAAGTGGACATGCGCACATGCACTGTAGGCTACTGCGCAACTCTTGCGCTACACACTCCGCCATTGCCGACCTCAAGACATCAGTCTGCAATGCCTACAGCCACATAAACATGGCTGCCGTCATTGTTGCTCCCATCAAGTGTGAATTACGAAGTGTAATTCGGTTTCTGCAAGCAGAAGGGAATAGTGCAGCAGAAATTCATTGGAGAATGAGCTGAGTGTATTGTGATAACTTCACGACTGATGGTGTTGTGTGTGAATGGTGCCAAAAGTTTAAAAATGGCCAAAATGATGTGCACAATGAAGGTGGCCAAGGACGCAAGTCTGTCGTTACAGCTGACCTTGTCGAACGAGTTGACAGAATGGTTAGAGAAAAATCATAGGTTCACCGTAACTGCTTTGTCTATGGAAATTCCAGAAGTTTCAAGATCTGACATGTTGTTGTTGTGGTCTTCAGTCCTGAGACTGGTTTGATGCAGTTCTCCATGCTACTCTATCCTGTACAAGCTGCTTCATCTCCCAGTACTTACTGCAACCTACATCCTTCTGTATCTGCTTAGTGTATCCGATCTTGGTCTCCCTCTATGATTTTTACCCTCCACGCTGCCCTCCAATACTAAATTGGTGATCCCTTCATGCCTCACAACATGTCCTACCAACCAATCCCTTCTTCTAGTCAAGTTGCACCAAAAATTTCTCTTCTCCCCAATTCTATTTAATACCTCCTCATTAGTTATGTGATCTACCCATCTAATCTTCAGCATTCTTCTGTAACACCACATTTCAAAAGCTTCTATTCTCTTCTTGTCCAAACTACTTATCGTCCATGTTTCACTTCCAAACATGGCTACACTCCATACAAATACTTTCATTATCCTCGTTTTGTTTTTGTTGATGTTCATCTTATATCCTCCTTTCAAGACACTATCCATTCCGTTCAACTGCTATTTTAAGTCCTTTGCTGTCTCTGACAGAATTACAATGTCCTCGGTGAGCCTCAAAGTTTTTATTTCTTCTCTGTGGATTTTAATACCTACTCTGAATATTTATTTTGTTTCCTTCACTGCTTGCTCAATATACAGATTGAATAACATCAGGGATAGGCTACAACCCTGTCTCACTCCATTCCCAAGCACTGCTTCCCTTTCGTGTCCCTCGACTCTTATAACTACCATCTGGTTTCTGTACAAATTGTAAATAGCCTTTTGCTCCCTGTATTTTACCAAGCCACCTTCAGAATTTGAAAGAGAGTATTCCAGTCAACATTGTCAAAAGCTTTCTCTAAGTCTACAAATGCTAGAAACATAGGTTTGCCTTTCCTTAATCTAGCTTCTAAGATAAGTCGTAGGGTCAGTATTGCCTCAAGTGTTGCAATATTTCTACGGAATCCAAACTGATCTTCCTCGAGGTCTGCTTCTACCAGTTTTTCCATTCGCCTGTAAAGAATTCACGTCAGTATTTTGCATCTGTGACTTATTTAAGTGATTGTTCGGTAATATTTTCACATCTGTCAGCACCTGCTTTCTTTGGGATTGGAATTATTATATTCTTCTTGAAGTCTGAGGGTATTTCGCTTGTCTCATACATCTTGCTCACCAGACGGTAGAGTTTTGTCAGGACTGGCTCTCCCAAGGCTGTCAGTAGTTCTAATGGAATGTTGTCTACTCCCGGGGCCTTGTTTTGACTTAGGTCTTTCAGTGCTCTATAAAACTCTTCACGCATTATCGTATCTCCCATTTCATCTTCATCTACATCCTCTTTCATTTCCATAATATTGTCCTCAAGTACATCGCCCTTGTATAGACCCGCTATATACTCCTTCCTTACTCTATATACTCCACCTTACTGCTTTCCCTTCTTTGCTTAGAACTGGGTTTCCATCTGAGCTCTTGATATTCATACAAGTGGTTCTCTTTTCTCCAAAGGTCTCTTTAATTTTCCTGTAGGCAGTATCTATCTTACCCCTAGTGAGATAAGCCTCTACATCCTTACATTTGTCGTCTAGCCATCCCTGCTTAGCCATTTTGCACTTCCTGTCGATCTCATTTTTGAGACGTTTGTATTCCTTTTTGCCTGCTTTATTTATTGCATTTTTATATGTTCTCCTTTCATCAATTAAAGTCAATATTTCTTCTGTTACCCAAGGATTTCTACCAGCCCCCGTCTTTTTACCTACTTGATCCTCTGCTGCCTTCACTATTTCATCTCTCTAAGCTACCCATTCTTCTTCTACTGTATTTGTTTCCCCCATTCCTGTCATTTGTTCCCTTATGCTCTCCCTGAAACTCTGTACAACCTCTGGTTTAGTCAGTTTATCCAGGTCATCTCCTTAAATTTCCACTTTTTTACAGTTTCTTCAGTTTTAATCTACAGTTCATAACCAACAGATTGTGGTCAGAGTCCACATCTGCCCCTGGAAATGTCTTACAATTTAAAACCTGGTTCCTAAATCTCTTTCTTACCATTATATAATATATCTGATACCTTCTAGTCTCTCCAGGCTTCTTCCAAGTATACAACCTTCTTTTATGATTCTTGAACGAAGTGTTAGCTATGATTAAGTTGTGCTCTGTGCAAAATTCTACCAGGCGGCTTCCTCTTTCATTTCTTAGCCCCAATCCATATTCACCTACAACGTTTCCTTCTCTCTCTTTTCCTACTACCGAATTCCAATCACCCATGACTATTAAATTTTCGTCTCCCTTCACTATCTGAATAATTTCTTTTATTTCATCATACATTTCTTCAATTTCTTCGTCATCTGCAGAGCTAGTTGGCATATAAACTTGTACTACTGTAGTAGGCATGGCCTTCGTGTCTATCTTGGCCACATACACTCTAGAATTACTAAACATTTAGGCTACAAAAAACTTTGACATTATTGGCGGCAACATTTTTTGAAGAGGGTATTGCAAAGCCTGGCCACAGGTACAATAAATGTCTCAATGTTTTTGGTGATTATGTTGAAAAGTAACCAAAGACTGCACACTCAAAATTGCCATTCAGAGGTGGCAAAAGATATGAGAACTGCCAGCACAGATGAGCAGCCAACCGACCTTTGAAACAGAGGGCCACAGTGCGCGCAGGGCCTCCCTGAAGGCGATCATCTCGCGTGGCGACGCGAAGTACAGCACCCAGTCTCCGCTCGTGGCGTGCACCTCGCGGCACGAGAACTCCTGCAACAGGGCCACACGTACCGTCAGCGTAGTAAAATGAAGTTACCAGGAGGTAGAGTGAATAGCCATTACTTATGAGAGTAGACTGATAAGTCTGTGATTTCTGTATACAAAATAATGTTACTAAACAAAAACTTTACTTTCTCGACATTCTCTCCTTTCAGCTCAGTACCTTTATCATCTTTTATTCATTTTTTAATCCTTACAAGAAATACTATTTTTCAAGGTATGTAAAATAGAAAATTTGTTCAAGCACTATGTTTTCACTGGCCCAAATTTCTTCTGACCGAGTCAATGTTTGAGGTATGTGAGGATGCAGAAGTCACTCCAAGATAAATGTGGAGAGTAGGGTGGATAGGTATCAGCTCGTAGCTTAATTCCATAAATTTTGCCATGGAAAAACAGATGTGTAGTTGTGCCGACTGTCCTGGTGAAAGAGAACCCTTAGCTTCTATCAACTGGAGTTTTTTTTTTTTAATATATTTTTGTGGAATTGATCCTGATGCAGCACAATATGAGAATGTTCCATTTACCCTTTGCAAGGTAGTTAAAGTAGTTATAAATTCACTGTAGAACTGTGCTTGATATCAATATTACCAGCAGTGACAGTTGCAGATGTCATGTATCAAAATAGAAGTTGGGCAAAATAGCAGTCTATAAATATCACACCTTGAGAATTGCAAAAGACTGTCACCATGAGCCTTGGCACTGACAAAATAGTTTTTTTAAGGATTAGTTCATTGAGGGAAATCTATTTGTAGGATTGTGCTTTTGTTTTGTGTTGAATGTAATGGGTCTACACTGGTGACCAAAATTAAAGCAACAAACCAAAATTTTGCAAGGTTGCATTTATTTTGCCACAAAACAATATACTAGTGTGATAGTAAAGTAGAAACAATATAAAGAATACAGAATTTAAACAACTGCAACATGCATAATGGTAGACAAAAATGTTCTTTATTTTTTCCACCTTAACAGATTTACACACAGATTCCGACAACTGGTTAATGCATTCATTTTTCTCCATTTTCATTAAATCACACACAATTACTGCATTTAGATGCTCTCTACAATGCTCTAATCTTACACAGAATAGATATATGACTTCAATGCAAATAAGAAACTTGTAATTTGGGTATGATCTCTCATCAAAGTCATGAACTTATCAGCCTGACCTCACATTGTTAAGAGAAATATTTTTTTAGTATTGCCAATACATGCACTGAATGCAAAAAAAAAAAAAAAAAAAAACCATTCCCACCTTCTGAAACATCTAGTTTCTAAAGGAATGTGTCTGAGCATGTTACTCAGACCTCAGATTGAGGGGACCCATGTGTTGTAGGGAAGAGGGAAAACAGAAGTGAAAGGGCAGGAATCACAGAAAGCAGATAATACAGGGTGATTCAAAAAGAATACCACAACTTTAGGAATTTAAAACTCTGCACCGACAAAAGGCAGAGCTAAGCACTATCTGTCGGTGAATTAAGGGAGCTATAAAGTTTCATTTAGTTGTACATTTGTTCGCTTTAGGCGCTGTTGACAAGGCGTCAGCGTCAGTTGATGCTAAGATGGCGACCACTCAACAGAAAGCTTTTTGTGTTATTGAGTACGGCAGAAGTGAATCGACGACAGTTGTTCAGCGTGCATTTCGAATGAAGTATGGTGTTAAACCTCCTGGATAGGTGGTGCATTAAACGTTGGTATAAACAGTTTACAGAGAATGGGTGTTTGTCCAAAGGGAAAAGTTCTGGACGGCCGAGAACGAGTGATGAAAATGTAGCACGCATCCAGCAAGCATTTGTTCGCAGCTCAGGAAAATCGACTCGCAGAGCTAGCAGAGAGCTGCAAATTCCACAATCAACTGTTTGGAGAGTCCTACGAAAAAGGTTAGTTATGAAACCTTATCGTCTGAACGTCAACTACCCGAGGCGATGGATCGGCCCGTGACAGAGCACTTCATCACTGGCCTCCAAGAAGCCCTGATCTTACCCCCTGCGATTTTTTCTTATGGGGGTATGTTAAGGATATGGTGTTTTGGCCACCTCTCCCAGCCACCATTGATGATTTGAAACGAGAAATAACAGCAGCTATCCAAACTGTTACGCCTGATATGCTACAGAGAGTGTGGAACGAGTTGGAGTATCAGGTTGATATTGCTCGTGTGTCTGGAGGAGGCCATATTGAACATCTCTTAACTTGTTTTTGAGTGAAAAAAAACCTTTTTAAATACTCTTTGTAATGATGTATAACAGAAGGTTATATTATGTTTCTTTCATTAAATACACATTTTTAAAGTTGTGGTATTCTTTTTGAATCACCCTGTACATTGGTTCGGTTAGAACTGTGCCAGATTCAGTCCATAAATGATACACACATCAAAAAAATTTTTGCATCACCCTGGTTCCCAGAACTCTTGAAAATAGATGTTGACTGTGGATATTGTATCACAGACACAGTCCCTTTGACTGTTCAGAGATGTCACTAAACCCGCCCATAGATGCAAACAACCGTGCATGAGCAAAGCACCTATTAGACAGATGGGGTCTGACAGCCAATCAGTTCCCATCATTCCACCAGGAAGGAGGTACACAGTTCGTGTTGTCTGTAGTTCAACCGTGCCTGGATGGCCAATACTACAGTTTGATCATGTTCGCATTGTTACTTTGTGCCAGGAAGGGCACTCAACAAGCGAAGTGTCCAGGTGTCTCAAGAGTGAATCAAAGCGATGTTGTTCAGTCATGGAGAAGATAGAGAAAGACAGGAACTGTAAATGACATGCCTCGTTCAGGCTGCCCAAGGGCTACTACTGCAGTGGATGACTGCTACCTATGGATTACGGCTCGGAGGAACCCTGACAGCAACACCACCATGTCGAATAATCTTTTTCGTAGAGCCACAGGATGTCGTGTTATGATGTTTTGGTTCCATGTTGTTTTGGGGTGGGCTGACGGATGCTTCTGTTGGTCACGGAAGGCACCGTAATGGCTGTACGATATGTGAACGCCATCCGACCAATAGTGCAACCATATTGGCAACATGTTGGCAAGGCATTCATATTGGCAACATGTTGGCAAGGCATTCATCTTCATTGACAACAATTTGCGCCCCCATCGTGACCTCCTTCAGGATAACGACATCGCTGGACTAGAGTGGCCAGCGTGTTCTCCACACATGATCCTTACTGAACATGCCTGTGATAGATTGAAAAGGGCTGCTTATGGACGACGTGACCCACCAACCACTCTGAGGGACCTATGCTGAATCGCCATTGAGGAGTGGGACAATCTGGACCAACAGTGCCTTCTACATCTACATCTACATCCATACTCTGCAAGCCACCTGACGGTGTGTTGCGGAGGGTACCTTGAGTACCTATCGGTTCTCCCTTCTATTCCAGTCTCGTATTGTTCGTGGAAAGAAGGATTGTCGGTATGCCTCTGTGTGGGCTCTAATCTCTCTGATTTTATCCTCATGGTCTCTTCGCGAGATATACGTAGGAGGGAGCAATATACTGCTCGACTCTTCGGTGAAGGTATGTTCTCGAAACTTTAACAAAAGCCCGTACCGAGCTACTGAGCGTCTCTCCTGCAGAGTCTTCCACTGGAGTTTATCTATCATCTCCGTAACGCTTTTGCGATTACTAAATGATCCTGTAACGAAACGCGCTGCTCTCCCTTGGATCTTCTCTATCTCTTCTATCAACCCTGTCTGGTACGGATCCCACACTACTGAGCAGTATTCAAGCAGTGGGCGAACAAGCGTACTGTAACCTACTTCCTTTGTTTTCGGATTGCATTTCCTTAGGATTCTTCCAATGAATCTCTGTCTGGGATCTGCTTTACCGACGATCAACTTTATATGATCATTCCATTTTAAATCACTCCTAATGCGTACTCCCAGATAATTTATGGAATTAACTGCTTCCAGTTGCTGACCTGCTATTTTGTAGCTAAATGATAAGGGATCTATCTTTCTATGTATTCACAGCACATTACACTTGTCTACATTGAGATTCAATTGCCATTCCCTGCACCATGCGTCAATTCGCTGCAGACCCTCCTGCATTTGAGTACAATATTCCATCATTACAACCTCTCGATACTCCACAGCATCATCTGCAAAAAGCCTCAGTGAACTTCCGATGTCATCCACCAAGTCATTTATGTATATTGTGAATAGCAACGGTCCTATGACACTCCCCTGCGGCACGCCTGAAATCACTCTTACTTCGGAAGACTTCTCTCCATTGAGAATTACATGCTGCGTTCTGTTATCTAGGAACTCCTCAATCCAATCACACAATTGGTCTGATATACATATGCTCTTACTTTGTTCATTAAACGACTGTGGGGAACTGTATCCAACGCCTTGCAGAAGTCAAGAAACACGGCATCTACCTGTGAACCCGTGTCTATGGCCCTCTGAGTCTCGTGGACGAATAGCGCGAGCTGGGTTTCACACGACCGTCTTTTTCGAAACCCATGCTGACTCCTACAGAGTAGATTTCTAGTCTCCAGAAAAGTCATTATACTCGAACATAATACATGTTCCAAAATTCTACAACTGATCGACGTTAGAGATATAGGTCTATAGTTCTGCACATCTGTTCGACGTCCCTTCTTGAAAACGGCGATAACCTGTGCCCTTTTCCAATCCTTTGGAACACTACGCTCTTCTAGAGACCTACGGTACACCGCTGCAAGAAGGGGGGCAAGTTCCTTCGCGTACTCTGTGTAAAATCGAACCTGTATCCCATCAGGTCCAGCGGCCTTTCCTCTTTTGAGCGATTTTAATTGTTTCTCTATCCCTCTGTCGTCTATTTCGATATCTACCATTTTGTCATCTGTGCGACAATCTAGAGAAGGAACTACAGTGCAGTCTTCCTCTGTGAAACAGCTTTGGAAAAAGACATTTAGTATTTCGGCCTGTAGTCTGTCATCCTCTGTTTCAGTACCATTTTGGTCACAGAGTGTCTGGACATTTTGTTTTGATCCACCTACCACTTTGACATAAGACCAAAATTTCTTAGGATTTTCTGCCAAGTCAGTACATAGAACTTTACTTTCGAATTCATTGAACGCCTCTCGCATAGCCCTCCTCACACTACATTTCGCTTCGCGTAATTTTTGTTTGTCTGCATTGCTTTGGCTATGTTTATGTTTGCTGTGAAACTCCCTTTGCTTCCGCAGCAGTTTTCTAACTCGGTTGTTGTACCACGGTGGCTCTTTTCCATCTCTTACGATCTTGCTTGGCACATACTCATCTGACGCATATTGTACGATGGTTTTGAACTTTGTCCACTGATCCTCAACACTATCTGTACTTGAGACAAAACTTTTGTGTTGGCCCGTCAGGTACTCTGTAATCTGCTTTTTGTCACTTTTGCTAAACAGAAAAATCTTCCTACCTTTTTTAATATTTCTATTTACAGCAGAAATCATCGATGCCGTAACCGCTTTATGATCGCTGATTCCCTGTTCTGCGTTAACTGTTTCAAATAGTTCGGGTCTGTTTGTCACCAGAAGGTCTAATATGTTATCGCCATGAGTCGGTTCTCTGTTTAACTGCTCAAGATAGTTTTCAGATAAAGCACTTAAAAAAATTTCACTGCATTCTTTGTCCCTTCCACCCGTTATGAACGTCTGAGTCTCCCAGTCTATATCCGGCAAATTAAAATCTCCACCCAGAACTATAACATGGTGGGGAAACCTACTCGAAATATTTTCCAAATTATCCTTCAGGCGCTCAGCCACAACAGCTGCTGAGCCAGGGGGCCTATAGAGACATCCAATTACCACGTCTGAGCCTGCTTTAACCGTGACCTTCACCCAAATCATTTCACATTTCGGATCTCCGTCAATTTCCTTCGATACTATTGCACTTCTTATCGCTATAAACACGGCTCCCCCTTCACTGTTCAGCCTGTCTCTGCGGTATACATTCCAATCTGAGTTTAGGATTTCATTACTGTTTACGTCTGGTTTCACCCAGCTTTCTGTCCCTAGTACTATATGGGTGTTGTGACCGTTTATTAATGAGAGCAGTTCTGGGACCTTTCTATAGACGCTCCTGCAGTTTACTATTAGCACATTAATATTGTTATTCCCTGTTGCATTTTGCCTACTCCTACCTTGCCGCGTCTCAGGAGGCATCTTGTCGGGCCTAGGGAGGGAATTCTCTAACCTAAAAAAAACCCCATGTGCACTCCACACGTACTCCCCTACCCTTGTAGCCGCTTCCGGTGTGTAGTGCATGCCTGACCTATTCAGGGGGACCCTACATTTCTCCACCCGATAGCGGAGGTCGAGAAATTTGCACCCCAGATCTCCGCAGAATCGTCTGAGCCTCTGGTTTAAGCCTTCCACTCGGCTCCAAACCAGAGGACCGCGATCGGTTCTGGGAACGATACTACAAATAGTTAGCTCTGATTCCACCCCGCGAGCGAGGCTTTCCACCTTCACCAATTCCGCCAACCGCCTGTACGAACTGAGGATGACCTCTGAACCCCGACGGCAGGAGTCACTGGTGCCGACATGAGCAACAATTTGCAGTCGGGTGCACCCAGTGCTCTCTATCGCCGCCGGCAGGGCCTCCTCCACATCTCGGTTGAGACCCCCCGGCAAGCAGACAGAGTGACACTGGCCTTCTTCCCCGACCTTTCCGCTATTTCCCTAAGGGGCTCCATCGCCCGCCTAATGTTGGAGCTCCCAATAACTAATAAACCCCTCCCCCCACGTGCCTGCTCGGACCTTGCTGAAGGAGCAGCCACATGTCCACTCACAGGCAGAGCGGGCGATGCCACACGGCCAGCCTCCACATTTACCCTCCGCCTCGTGCGCCGCGAACGCTGCTGAACCCGCCACTCCCCTCGGGGAGAGGGTGGCCCAACCGCGCCCGGTGCCCGCGATGATGTCTCGACAGCAGGGACAGTGGGTGAAGCATGTAACACCTGGGGTGTACCATGCGACGCACCAGACTCCCCACTGCCGCTACACTCCGAGGCAGCAGCCTGAAGACGGCTGACCGCGGCCATTAACACGTTCAGCTGTTCGCGAACAGTGGCCAGCTCCTCCTGCGTCTGTACACAGCAGTCACACATCCTATCCATCCTAAGGAATCAATTTACTGAAGATAGTTAATCAACTTTTAACTAGACTGTTAATTCTCTAAAGGCAGCTGATTATTGACTAAACTGTGATTGCTAGCCACTTCTTGTAGAAAACAATGAAAATAGCACTACCTGTCTCTGGACTGTATTGAAAACAAACACTAGCACTACTGGCACTATGGTTGACTAAAGGGACTCTCTCTGACTGTATTCAAAACAAACATGAAATCTATGGAACACTATTAATAGCACTCGACAATTAAAGCTTCCTAAAAGCAAAAACACACGGAAGAAGAAGTGACAAGTAAGAAAAATACAGTTAATACTCAAATTAAGGTAGCTCGCTGCACAGCAGACGTCCTTGATGAACTTGTGGATAGTATGCTACAATGAATACAGGCATGGATCAATGCAAGAGCATGTGGTACTGGGTATCAGAGGTAGGGATGTGTACAGCAATCTGGATCACCACCTCTGAAGGTCTCACTGTATGTACAACATGCAATGTGTGGTTTTCATGAGCAATAAAAAGGGCGGAAATGACTTTTATGTTGATCTCTATTCCAATTTTCTGTACAGGTTACAGATCTCTCGGAACCGGGGTGATGCAAAACTTTTTTTATGTGTGTAGAAGGTGAAAGTGTGAAGTGAAGATGGACTGAGACAAAGAGGTTGGACACACACACACACACACACACACACACACACACACACACACACACACACACACAGAGAGAGAGAGAGAGAGAGAGAGAGAGAGAGAGAGAGAACAGAATAAAAAAGAGAGGAAATACTGCTACTTTTAAAAAAAATTGGCCAGATGTGAGTAAGATTCGTGCACTGAGGGTTTTTTACAAATTTAATTATATGTATAGACAGTTCATCCTTCTGGGAATCAAGAATCTCTACCATTTTTGCCTGTTATTGACACTTATACTGGCCAAAACGTAATCTAACTAATTTTATTTGGAAGTATAAGCCTACAGAGTGCTCTATAGAACCGTAGCACCACACTAGATAAGCCAAAACAAAATGGCTCAACCCATTGGTCCCAGAGATTCCAAGATTTTCAAGAGCGTTTTAACTTCAATAACTTAAATGTAACAAATTCGTGCAAGAGGCATGAGACTATTATTATAATAACCAGCAGTTCTCCGAACAGGCTGACTGGGTCACAATGCTGAAAGTCAAACACCAGGCCAGGAATGATCGTATGCCCGTATCCCCTGTTTCAGAATTTATCCATTAGATACCCAGGAGTGATTACTGCACACATCAAAAAAAGTTTTGCATCACCTCGGTTTCGAGAGTTCCGGAACCTGCACAGGAAACTGGAATAGAGATCAACATAAACAACATTTCCGCCCTTTTTATTGCTCACGAAAACCACACATTGCATGTTGTACCACCATACAGCGAGACCTAGAGAGGTGGTGTTCCAGACTGTGTACACACTGGTACTCCCGATACCCAGTAGCACGTCCTCTTGCATTGATGCATGCCTGTATTTGTCATAGCATACTATCCACAGCCCTTTTCAATCTATCCCAGGCAGGTATGATAGGGTTCATGTCTGGAGAACTTGTTGGCCACTCTAGTCGAGCGATGTCATTATCCTGAAGGAAGTCGTTCACAAGATGTGCACGAGGGGGCAAGAATTTTCGTCCACGAAGACGAACACCTCGCCAATATGCTGCCGATACGGTTCCACTGTCGGTTGGAGGATGGCATTCGTGTATGTATTCCACAAGTTCATCAAGGCACTGTCGGTCCAGATTGTCCCACTCCTCATTGGCGATTCGGCATAGATCCCTCAGATTGTTTGGTGGGTCACGCCATCCATTAACAGCCCTTTTCAATCCATCCCAGGCAGGTTTGATAGGGTTCGTGTCTGGAGAACATGCTGGCCACTATAGTCGAGCAATGTCGTTATCCTGAAGGAAGTCATTCACAAGATGTGCAGGATGGGGCACGAATTTTCGTCCACGAAGACGAATGCCTCGCCAATACGATGCCGATACAGTTCCACTGTCGGTCGGAGGATGGCATTCGTGTATTGTACAGCCATAACGGTGCCTTCCGTGACAACCAACAGCGTGCGTCGGTCCCACATAATGCCACCCCAAAAAAGCTGGGAACCTCCACCTTGCTGCACTCGCTGTACAGTGTGTCCAAGGTGTTCAGCCTGAGCGGGTGGCCTCCAAACATGTCTCAGACGATTGTCTGGTTGAAGGCATACGCGACACTCATCGGTGAAGAGAACGTGTTGCCAATCCTGAGCGGTCCATTCGGCATGTTGTTGGGCCCATCTGTACCGCGCTGCACGGTGTCGTGGTTGCAAAGACGGACCTCGCCACGGACATCAGGAGTGAAGGAGAATGTCATGCAGCCTATTGTGTACAATTTGGAGTCCTAACACAATGTCCTGTGGCTGCACAAAATGCATTATTCAACATGGTGGCATTGATGTCAGGGTCCCTACAAGCCATAATCCACAGGTAGCGGTCTTCCACTACAGTAGTAGCCTTTGGGCAGCCTGAGCGAGGCATGTCATCGACAGTTCCTGTCTCTCTCTGTCTCCTCCCTGTCCGAACAACATCACTTTGGTTCACTCTGAGACACCTGGACGCTTCCCTTGTTGAGAGCCCTTCCTGGCACAAAGTAACAATGCAGACATGATCGAACTGCAGTGTTGACCGTCTAGGTATCATTGAGCTACAGACAACATGAGCCGTGTTCTTCCTTCCTGGTGGGATGGCTGGAACTGATCGGCTGTCGGACCCCCTCCGTCTAATAGGCGCTGCTCACGCACGGTTGTTTACATCTATGGGCAGGTTTAGTGATACCTCTGTGATACAATATCCACAGTCAACATCTATCTTCAGGGCTTCTGGGAGTTGGGGTGATTCAAACGTTTTTGATGTGTGTAGTTTTGGAATTTTTCACATATAACTCGAATTGCTATATCTAAGTGCAGAAACTGTTCTTGGATATCTAATGATGGATAATTCCAAAATGCATCATAAGAACAATAAAGACATTCCTTGCCCCTAATGTTTGACTTTTACCACGGCAACCCAGTCAGCTTGAATGCACAACTACTGATTGTTTTAATTTCAGTTCCACGTCAGATAACAAACGACAAAAGAAATATTTTTTCATGCATTATAATTACAAATTAACAATTTTCAGATATTTTCCTTTGCTTGTACTGTGAAACCTTGCTTCTTGCCAAATTTCACGATACACGTGAACGAGAGGAACCATATAGGCTTCAGTGAGCGAGTTTGCAAGTATCAAAATACGTAACATCAATGGAAGCTTCAATGTTTTACATCGACAAGGGACTACGGACCTCAGTATGTGTGATAAGTGTCAGCTTGATATGTCTGCCCGTACATGAGAAAAAAGGGCTTTAACAATTGGACACACAGACAAACAGATTGACCGACAGATGGACAATAAACTGATACTACCAGGGTTCCATTTTTACCGACTGAGGTACAGAACCCTAATAAATAAATGGGGAAGGTGGTTTAAAATAATCCAATCAAATGTTTTGTAGCGGCTCATCACATTAGCCTGTGGAAATTTTTCGTATCACAGAAGCTAATGTAGATGGTAGAACACGGAAGCTTTTTATTACCTTCTGTTGATTCATTTGTTTACTTACTGGTTAATTCATTTATCATATTTAGCTGGTGGGGTGCAGAATGAGGCAAGATATGATTAACCAAATGCAAGCAACTTGCAGAAACTGTATGGGCATACTTTGTTAAAGAAGTATAACAGTACCGCTTAATGCTAATACCGCTTATGCCAGCTATCATTAACCAATTATATTATAAAGACAGCTTTCACTCTGAAATAAGCTGCTGCCTCTTTAGATTTATAACTTATCTGCAGTTTATTTCCTCTTGCTAACTAAATATTTAATTTGTACTACCACTGCGTCCTTATTTTTTTTAAAGATGATACCTACATCTGTAAATACAAAAGTCTATTTACAACTCACCACCATTTGTCACTACAATAAACATGACACCTGTAATGATACAAACACTCTACAGAATTGAGTCATATCCGTACACCTTCTTAACACTGAAAGATAATTGCAACAAAACTAATTTATATATAAAAAAATACTATTTTAAAACATCTTTCAAGATTTTAAACATGGCTGCAGCAGCAACTGTTAAAATTCTTCACAATAAAGGATGGCAGCCAAAAACAGTTGCAGGATAGAATTTTTTTTATTGAAATTCTTGACCAAGGTTTCGGTACATATAAATATACCTTCATCAGAAGTAAAACTTCTAAAATTACATCATGCACTGGAGAATAATAAAACAATTATGCCAAAAGGCGTCATCAGTAATTAAAATATCATCTCCATTTGTACAACATGTGTAATGGGCACAGGATCAAAGCGAACAGTTTAACAATGTTACTTCGCCTATGAACTGTTGAGACACGAGTGTCCAACATAAATATTAAGATATTGTGTGTTGGCTTTTTGTTGTTGTTGTTGTTGTTGTTGTTGTTGTTGTTCACATGTAAAGTCACATTGAGGGACAACATGCATCTTCAGCACAGCACGGAGGCTGTGGCGACTTGATGAGAGGAAATAACTGCTCGTATGCGGAAGTAAGTATTCTGTTAATTGACATTCTGCCTGGGAGATGTGTAGACTCCTATTCTAGTTTACCAATAATGCAAATGGAGCTACAAGAACTTTTCAGAATGAAAAGTCTTGTAACTTGAGACATTAGCATAACACTGGAGTGCAGTTGCTGACGGATTTGAAAGATAGGAAAATATATCACATGTTAACTTACGACAGGCAAGGAAAGTTCATTACTAAAATGCAGTGTAGAAGAAATAGTATTGTTTTATAATTTAAAGTAGTAATTGCAGCTTTGAGGGCCGAGTCAAGAACAAAAATGTGAGACGTACAAGTTAAACTTCTTTCATACATATCTAACAGCAACCTCACACTGCAAGCAGTAGCTACACTAAACACTACATCTGTTTCATGATGTCACGTTCTGCTCTGCAATAGTTTGATCTGTGAAGAGATGCAGCATCTCGTGGCACACTCCAATTCGATTTAGCGTGCCAAATTACGGTGCAAATTACCGAGACACACGTGACGTGTGGATCAGCTTACCAAGTTACGAAAATCCCGCTTAACTACTGTCGGACTGCTAAATAAAGGCTTTTGTAACAAACTGAACAGCCTTTTTTTAAAAGTACCACAGCTACCCCAGAGCACTCCAGACTCACCAGGATGCACCAGCTGTCGCTGTCAGTGGCGACCGTGACGGACGTGATGTCGGCGAGCGGCGCCCGGGCGAGGGTCTCCGCCCTCCCGTGCCGCCCCTCCGCGCCGCCCCCGGGGCTGCCGACGCCCACCCAGCGCGGCCACCAGTGCTCGCGGCACGTCAGCACCGACGTCGGCGTCAGCACCACCGAGCACGGCACCGTCTCCGCCCGCTCCACCTCGTACAGCTGCAGTCGCAACACCAGTTCAGTGTGCTGTGGCTCCGATAGAGGTATACATTGCTGCCATCGTTTCATTATATTTTTTAATCGGGAGGCAGATTTATATTTTTTGTTTTTTATTGAAAAGGTAGTACAAGTATTATTGTTGACCCAAGCAAAGAAGCAGCAGCAATGAAAACAGTAAATGATGGTTTTGTTGAAGCTATTAACTCATTTTGCACGAATTGACAATATGTTATTGAAGAAAGTAGAGGTATGCACGGGGTTCATACACGTATATCTCACAGGCACCTGCTGAACCAATACAGGAATATTAACCACACCACAGTACAGTTATTCATAGATGTAGTTTGTAGCCAACAATCTATTACAGTTTAAACAATGAATAATTTATTTTTGATTACAGTGACCAGTTTGGGTTTATGATACTATCTTCAAGCCAGAGGCTCTGAAATACACAACATTTAAAATGGGTCATGTAGGACATATCACACATTAGTTATGACATAAAATAAGAGAGACATGTTATCTAGGTGATGGGAGGAACCAACCTACAGTGCCAATGAGTATTACAGGGTGACACAGAAAAATGGGAACATTTCCACAATCCAACAAAACTAGACGTGATGAAGGAAAGAAATTGCATTCATAGTAATTGAAGCCTTACAACTTTGCCATTTACATAACATAGATGGCATTTGTCATTTTTTTAAAATTACGTCCTTTAGATGGTGTCATCCTGTACGAATACATTCGTGAAATCCGCTGTTGAGATTCCCCATCAACTGCTGCAACATCTCAACTGGGATACTGTGAATTACATCCTGAATTCTCTGTTTTAACTCATCCAGGAATCTTGGTCTAGTTGTGTACACTTTGCTCTTGAGGTAGCCCCACAAGAAAAAATCACAAATGGATAAATCTGGCAATCTAGGGGGCCAGGGAATGTTATCGAATTGTGAGATCACACAATTGCCAAACAATTCTCGCACATATGTCATTGATTGCCGTGCAGTATGTGATGTTGCTCTGTCCTGTTGAAACCAGGCTTCTTCAATGTTTGGAAAGTTGTTCAATGCAGGTGTAAGGAAAGTTCGTAACATCACCACATAACGATCGGCATTGCAGTTATTGTGTTTACGTGCTCATTTGCAAAAAAATACAGTCCGATAATACCGTGCGACGAAATACCACACCATACTGCCACTTTACTAGCGTGTAAGGAGTGCTCACGAACGTCTTTAGGATTTGTGTTTGCCCAGTAATGGTAGTTCTGTTAATTCACGTAGCCTGTGAGGGGAAAATGTGCCTCATCTGACATCCAAAACTTGTTTATAAATCCAATGCCATTGTTTATTTTTGTTACCATTTGTTGACAGAATCCTAATCGTAACTGGTAATCATCGCCCTTCAATTGTTACACCATGTGCGGTTTGTGTGGATGAAATTTTAAATTGAGATGAAGAATTCTGCGAACACTCTCCCGAGACATTCCAACCACTGCTGCTCGCTCACGAATTGAACACCGTGGGCTCCGTAAGACAGACTCAGTGTTCGCTGGAGAACGCACACTTCTTGATCATCCTGTTGGTTTCTTCTTGAGGGCAGATCCAGTCTCTTCAAAGTTATTAATCCAACATTTTATCGCCTGTTTTGACACAATGGCATCATGACGTCCTAAATTATAAAAATGTCGAAACACCCTTTCCGCTGCTACCAAACTACCATTGTTTTAATAAAACATTTTTATGGCCAACGCATGCTGTTGTCCGTTCCACTGATGACAATTACTGAAATGGTGGACTATTTAATTGCTAACTGTCACGAACATGCAGTGCTGCCACCTGTCCGTTGCTGCCACCACTCATTTCAAACATTCCCGTTATTCTGTGTCACCCTGTACATACCGGTGGACTGTCCAGACAAGCATTCATTATGCAAGAACTCACCCTCAGGTAGACAAGGAACAATAAAACTTCCTGGCAGATTAAAACTGTGTGCCGGACCGAGACTAAAACTCGGGACCTTTGCCTTTTGCGGGCAGTGCTCTATCAACTGAGCTATCCAAGCACGACTCATGCTCCGTCCTCACAGCTTTACTTCTGCCAGTACCTCATCTCCTACCTTCCAAACTTAATGGAAGCTATCCTGCAAACCATGCAGAACTAGCACTCCTGAAAGAAAGGATATTGCGGAGACATGGCTTAGCCACAGCCTGGGGGAGTCTCGGTCCGGCACACAGTTTTAATCTGCCAGGAAGTTGCATTCTCATTATCCTGTATCACCCTGCATATACTGGTGACATCCACACAAGCATTCAGTATGCAAGAACTCACCCTTAGGTAGACAATGAACAATAAAGCAATTCAGTCACCAGAAGCAGTCACAACAACAAATTGCTGACACAATAACAATCTGTGGTCTGCTTGTGAGTAGTGTATGAACAGTTTATATTAGCTGTCCATAACTTAACAAGTTCACTGAATGTTACAACATCCAGCAAAGGATCACTGTTTTTAGCACAGCTGTCTGACAGTACTAACACTATAAGAAGCCAGTAAATATGAAAGTCCCGGTGTCAGAGTTCCGCGAGACTGCTTCGCAGTGGACAGCCAGATGCTCGATGTTCAATGTTCGATTCATATGGTGGCAGTCTCTAGGTCGGCATGTCATCTGTGACTGCCAGGCACCGGTCGTGTCGTGTCTGAAATTCAGTGCCAGTGGGAGAATACATCAAGGTCCATTTACAGACACTCAAAAGGGCTATCGTGGCCCCAACAATCCCCGTTTTGGCTACTTGCAGTGCTACCCTGTCACGCTGCCGGACTCTGTGCCCCGTCACAGCAATTGGTATCTCTCACAACTAGCTGGCAGAGCCTGGGCATTGTTGTTATGTTCTTCAGACCAGAGTCTGGTTTGATGCAGCTCTCCATGCTACCCTATCCTCTCAAGCTCCTACATCTCCCAGTACCTACTGCAACCTACATCCTACTGAATCTGCTTGGTGTATTCATCTCTTGGTCTCCTTCTACAATTTTACCCTCCACGCTACTCTCCAATACTAAACTGGTGATCCCTTGATGCCTCAGAACATGTCCTACCAACCGATCCCTTCTTCTAGTTGAGTTGTGCCACAAATTCCTCTTCTCCCCAATTCTATTCAATACCTCCTCATTATTATATGATCTACCCATCTAATCTTCAGCATTCTTCTGTAGCACCACATTTCGAAAGCTTCCATTCTCTTCTTGTCTAAACTATTTATCGTCCATGCTTCACTTCCATACATGGCTACACTCCATACAAATTCATTCAGAAAAGACTTCCTGATGCTCAAATGTATACTCAATGTTAACAAATTTCTCTGATTCAGAAACGTTTTCCTTGCCATTGCCAGTCTACATTTTATATCCTCTCTCCTTCGACCATCATCAGTTATTTTGCTCCCCAAATAGCAAACTCCTTTACTACTTTAAGTGTCTCATATTCTAATCTAATTCCCTCAGCATCATCTGATTTATTTTCACTACATTACATCATCTGATTTAATTTCACTACATTCCATTATCATCATTTTGCTTTTGTTGATATTCCTCTTATATCCCCCTACTAAGACACTGTCTATTCTGATCAAATGCTCTTACAGGTCCTTCGCTATCTGACAGAATTACAATGTCATCAACAAACCTCGAAGATTTAATTTCTTCTCCATGGATTTTAATTCCTTCTCCAAATTTTTCTTTTGTTTCCTTTACTGCTTGCTCAATAAACAGATTGAATAACATCAGGGGTAGGTTACAACCCTGTCTCACTCCCTTCCCAACCACTTATTCCCTTTCATGCCCCATTTCTGTACAAATTGTAAATAGCCTTTCGCTCCCTGTATTTCACCCCTGCCACCTTTAGAATTTGAAAGAGAGTATTCCAGTCAACATTGACAAAAGCTTTCTCTAAGTCTACAAATGCTAGAAATATAGGTTTGCCTTTCCTTAATCTTTCTTCTAAGATAAGTTGTAGGGTCAGTACTGCCTTGTGTGTTCCAACATTTCTACAGAATCCAAACTGATCTTTCCTAAGGTCAGCTTCTACCAGTTTTTCCATTCATCTGTAAAGAACGTGTGTTAGTATTTTGCAGCCATGACTTATTAAACTGATAGTTTGGTAATTTTCACACCTGTTAACACCTGCTTTCTTTGGGATTGGGATTATTATATTCTTCTTGAAGTCTGAGGGTATTTCGCCTGTCTCATACATCTTGCTCACCAGATGGTAGAGTTTTGCCAGGGCTGGCTCTCCCAAGGCTAGCTGTAGTTCTAATGAAATGCTGTCCACTCCCAGAGCCTTGTTTCAACTCAGGTCTTTCAGTCCTCTATCAAACTCTTCACACAGTATCATATCTCCCATTTCATCTTCATCTACATCCTCTTCCATTTTCGTAATACAGCTGTCCAGTACGTCATCCTTGTATAGACCCTCTATGTACTTCTTCCCCCTTTCTGCTTTCCCTTCTTTGCTTACAACTTGTTTTCCATCTGAACTCTTGATATTCATGCAAGTGGTTCTTTTTTCATCAAAGGTTTCTTTAACTTTCCTGTAGGCAGTATCTATCTTACCCCTAGTGATATATTCCTCTACATCCTTACATCTGTCCTCTAGTCATCCTTGCTTAGCCATTTTGCACTTCCTGTCGATCTCATTTTTCAAACGTTTGTATTCCTTTTTGCCTGCTTCATTTACTGCATTTTATATTTCCTCCTTTCATCAACTAAATTCAATATCTCTTCTGTTACCCAAGGATTTCTACTAGGCCTCATCTTTTTACCTACTTGATCCTCTGCTGCCTGCACTATTTCTTCTCTCAAAGCTACCTATTCTTCTTCTACCATATTTCTTTCGCTAATGCTCTCTCTGAAATTCTCTACGACCTCTTTCAGTTGAAATCGGCCGTGCCCTTTCAAAGGAACCATCCCGGCATTTGCCTGAAACGATTTAGGGAAATCACGGGAAACCTAAATCAGGATGGCCGGAGATGGGATTGAACCGTCGTCCTCCCGAATGCGAGTCCAGTGTGCTAACCACTGCGCCACCTCGCTCGGTGTTTATCCAGGTCCCATCTCCTTAAATTCCCACCTTTTTGCAGTTTGTTCAGTTTTTATCAGCAGTTCATAACCAACAGATTGTGGTCAGAGTCCACATCTGCCCCTGGAAATGTCTTACAATTTAAAACCTGGTTCCTAAATCTCTGTCTTACCATTATATAATCTATCTGAAACCTTCCAGTATCTCCAGGCCTCTTTCATGTATACAACCTTCTTTGATGATTCTTAAATCAAGTGTTAGCTATGATTAAGTTATGCTCTGTGCAAAATTGTAGCAGTCAGCTTCCTCTTTCATTCCTTACCCCCTTATCATATTCACCTACTACTTTTCCTTCTCTTCCTTTCCATACTATCGAATTCTAGTCCCCCATGACTATTAAATTTTTGTCTCCCCTCACTATCTGAATGATTTCTTTCATCTTGTCATACATTTCTTCAATCTCTTCATCATCTGTGGAGCTAGTTGGCGTATAAACTTGTACTGCTGTGGTGAGTGTGGGCTTCATGTCTATCTTGGCTACAATAATGTGTTCACTAAGCTGTTCATAGTAGCTTACCCGCGCTCCTATTTTTTTTTATTCATTATTAAACCTACTCCTGTATTACCCATACTTGATTTTGTATTTATAACCCTGTCTTCACCTGATCAAAAGTCTTGTTCCTCCGCCACCAAACTTCACCGCCATATCTAACTTTAACCTATCCATTACCCTTTTTAAATTTTCTAACCTAGCTGCCCAATTAAGTGATCTGACATTCCATGCCCCGATCTGTAGAATGCCAGTTTTGTTTCTCCTGATAACGACATCCTCCTGAGTAGTCCCTGCCCAGAGATCCGAATCGGTGAGTATTTCACCTCCAGAATATTTTACCCAAGAGGATGCTATCATCATTTAACCGCACAGTAAAGCTACATTCCCTTGGTAAAAATGGCTGTAGTTTCCCCTTGCCTAGGCATTAAAAAGGAAAAATGCACATATTACCAAAAAAATAAAGCTGAGACATCATTGTGAAACTACAGTGACTTACTTACAATTTTAATAAAAAGCAGTCAACATTGCAATAAATGATTTAGTTTTGATTCCAGTATCCAGTCCTCAGACCAAAGTCTCTGAATATACATTAATTACAAAGGTTCTCATATGACAAAACTTGTCCACATTAAGAGCTAACTGATTAGCAACATTAGTTATAATATAAAATAAAAATGATGAGTAACCCAGATGACAGCAGCAGCCAGTTCATGGAGCCACCAAATAATACATATGGGTACCTGTTACAACTGCTGTCTGTCTGCCAAAGTCTGCATGTTATAAAGAGGACGTTTTGCCTACCATTCCTCAAGTCATCCACAGTAAAAATGATTAAAATTCACAAACAACATGTGTATAAAAAGGAAATCATCATATGCTATATAAATTGTAATACAACTTTGTTAAAAGTCGAGTAGCTCATTTAAAATAGTTTTGAAAGACCAATAAACCAGCCAAAATAATAAAAACAGCCAAACATTAAAAACTGCCCTTTGTCATGACTCACTCAAACTATTCAGTTGTTTATGCGTTGACACCCCCCCCCCCCCCCCCGCCCCCTCCATGAACCATGGACCTTGCTGTTGGTGGGGAGGCTTGCGTGCCTCAACGATAGAGATAGCCGTACCATAGGTGCAACCACAACGGAGGGGTATCTGTTGAGAGGCCAGACAAACATGTGGTTCCTGAAGAGGGGCAGCAGCCTTTTCAGTAGTTGCACGGGCAACAGTCTGGATGATTGACTGATCTGGCCTTGTAACAATAACCAAAACGGCCTTGCTGTGCTGGTACTGCGAACGGCTGAAAGCAAGGGGAAACTACAGCCGTAATTTTTTCCGAGAGCATGCGGCTTAACTGTATGGTTAAATGATGATGGCGTCCTCTTGGGTAAAATACTCCGGAGGTAAAATAGTCCCCCATTCGGAGCTCCGGGCGGGGACTACTTGAGAGGATGTCGTTATCAGGAGAAAGAAAACTGGCATTCTACGGATCGGAGTGTAGAATGTCAGATCCCTTAATCGGGCAGGTAGGTCAGAAAATTTAAAAAGGGAAATGGATAGGTTAAAGTTAGATATAGTGGGAATTAGTGAAGTTCGGTGGCAGAAGGAACAAGACTGTTGGTCAGGTGAATACAGGGTTATAAACACAAAATCAAATAGGGTTAATGCGGGAGTAGGTTTAATAATGAATAGGAAAATAGGAGTGCGGGTAAGCTACTACAAATAGCATAGTGAACATATTATAGTGGCCAAGATAGACACGAAGCCCATGCCTACTACAGTAGTACAAGTTTATATGCCAACTAGCTCTGCAGATGACGAAGAAATTGAAGAAATGTATGATGAGATAAAAGAAATTATTCAGATAGTGAAGGGAGATGAAAATTTAATAGTCATGGGTGACTGGAATTCGACAGTAGGAAAAGGGAGAGAAGGAAACATAGTAGGTGAATATGGATTGGGGCTAAGAAATGAAAGAGGAAGCAGTCTGTTAGAATTTTGCACAGAGCATAACTTAATCATAGCTAACACTTGGTTCAAGAATCATTAAAGAAGGTTGTATACATGGAAGAAGCCTGGAGATACTGACAGATTTCAGATAGATTATATAATGGTAAGACAGAGATTTAGGAACCAGGTTTTAAATTGTAAGACATTTCCAGGGGCAGATGTGGACTCTGACCACAATCTATTGGTTATGAACTGTAGACTAAAACTGAAGAAACTGCAAAAAGGTGGGAATTTAAGGAAATGGGACCTGGATAAACTGACTAAACCAGAGGTTGTAGAGAGTTTCAGGGACAGCTTAAGGCAACAATTCACAGGAATGGGGGAAAGGAATACAGTAGAAGATGAATGGGTAGCTCTGAGGGATGAAGTAGTGAAGGCAGCAGAGGATCAAGTAGGTAAAAAGACGAGGGCTGGTAGAAATCCTTGGGTAACAGAAGAAATACTGAATTTAATTGATGAAAGGAGAAAATATAAAAATGCAGTAAATGAAGCAGGCAGAAAATAATACAAACAATCTCAAAAATGAGATCGACAGGAAGTGCAAAATGGCTAAGCTGGAATGGCTAGAGGACAAATGTAATGATGTAGAGGCTTATCTTACTAGGGGTAAGATAGATACAGCCTACAGGAAAATTAGAGAGACCTTTGGAGAAAAGAGAGCCACTTGTATGAATATCAAGAGCTCAGATGGAAACCCAGTTCTAAGCAAAGAGGGGAAAGCAGAAAGGTGGAAGGAGTATATAGAGTGTCTATACAAGGGCGATGTACTTGAGGACAATATTATGGAAATGGAAGAGGATGTAGATGAAGATGAAATAGGAGATACGATACTGCGGTGGTGGTGGTGGTTAGTGTTTAACGTCCCGACGACAACGAGGTCATTAGAGACGGAGCGCAAGCTCGGGTTAGGGAAGGATTGGGAAGGAAATCAGCCGTGCCCTTTCAAAGGAACCATCCCGACATTTGCCTGAAAAGATTTAGGGAAATCACGGAAAACCTAAATCAGGATGGCTGGAGACGGGATTGAACCGTCGTCATCCCGAATGTGAGTCCAGTGTGCTAACCACTGCGCCACCTCGCTCGGTACGATACTGCGTGAAGAGTTTGACAGAGCACTGAAAGACCTGAGTCGAAACAAGGCCCCAGGAGTAGACAACATTCAATTGGAACTACTGACGGCCTTGGGAGAGCCAGTTCTGACAAAACTCTACCATCTGGTGAGCAAGATGTATGAGACAGATGAAATACCCTCAGACTTCAAGAAGAATATAATAATTCCAATCCCAAAGAAAGCAGGTGTTGACAGATGTGAAAATTACCGAAGTATCAGTTTAATAAGTCACAGCTGCAAAATACTAACGCGAATTCTTTACAGACGAATGGAAAAACTGGTAGAAGCAGACCTCGGCGAAGAGCAGTTTGGATTCCGTAGAAATATTGGAACACGTGAGGCAATACTGACCCTACGACTTATCTTAGAAAATAGATTAAGGAAAGGCAAACCTATGTTTCTAGCATTTGTAGACTTAGAGAAAGCTTTTGACAATGTTGACTGGAATACTCTCTTTCAAATTCAAAAGGTGGCAGGGGTAAAATACAGGGAGCAAAAGGCTATTTACAATTTGTACAGAAACCAGATGGCAGTTATAAGAGTCGAGGGGCAAGAAAGGGAAGCAGTGGTTGGGAAGGGAGTGAGACAGGGTTGTAGCCTCTCCCCGATGTTATTCAATCTGTATATTGAGCAAGCAGAAAAATTCGGAGTAGGTATTAAAGTCCATGGAGAAGAAATAAAAACTTTGAGATTCGCCGATGACATTGTAATTCTGTCAGAGACAGCAAAGGACTTGGAAGAGCAGTTGAACAGAATGGACAGTGTCTTGAAAAGAGGTTATAAGATGAACATCAACAAAAGCAAAACGAGGATAATGGAATGTAGTCGAATTAAGTCAGGTGATGCTGAGGGAATTAGATTAGGAAATGAGACACTTAAAGAAGTAAAGGAGTTTTGCTATTTGGGGAGCAAAATAACTGATGATGGTCGAAGTAGAGAGGATATAAAATGTAGACTGACAATGGCAAGGAAAGCGTTTCTGAAGAAGAGAAATTTGTTAACATCGAGTATAGATTTAAGTGTCAGGAAGTCATTTATGAAAGTATTTGTATGGAGTGTAGCCATGTATGGAAGTGAAACGTGGACGATAAATAGTTTAGACAAGAAGAGAATAGAAGCTTTCGAAATGTGGTGCTACAGAAGAATGCTGAAGATTAGGTGGGTAGAACACGTAACTAATGAGGAGGTATTGAATAGGATTGGGGAGAAGTGAAGTTTGTGGCACAACTTGACTAGAAGAAGGGATCGGTTCGTAGGACATGTCCTGAGGCATCAAGGGATCACAAATTTAGCATTGGAGGGCAGCGTGGAGAGTAAAAATCGTAGAGGGAGATCAAGAGATGAATACACTAAGCAGATTCAGAAGGATGTAGGTTGCAGTAGGTACTGCGAGATGAAGGAGCTTGCACAGGATAGATTAGCATGGAGAGCTGCATCAAACCAGTCTCAGGACTGAAGACCACAACCACAACAACAACAACAACAACAACATGTGTTGACATAGTGACTAACACAAAAGAACCATTCAGCATCACACATGATCTCTGGTTAGCTGAATAGACCTTCTGCATTAGTTGCTATGGCAATGCAAAAATAACCAGATAATTCCATCTAGCTCACAACATTGGGCAGTTTTTAATGTTCTGGCAGTTTTTAACATTCTGGCTGTTGTTGTCATATTTTTAAAACTATTTCAAATGTGCAACAAATTTCTCTTCTTTCAAAACACTTTTCTTGCCATTGCCAGTCTACATTTTATGTCCTCTCTACTTCGACCATCATCAGTTATTTTGCTCCCCAAATAGCGAAACTCCTTGATTGCTTTAAGTGTCTAATTTCCTAATCTAATTCCCTCAGCATCACCTGATTTAATTCAACTACATTCCATTATCCTCATTTTGCTTTTGCTGACATTCGCCTTATATCCTCCTTTCAAGACCTTGTCCATTCCGTTCAACTGGTCTTCCAAGTTCTTTGCTGTCTCTGAGAGAATTGCAATGTCATCGGCAACCCTCAAAGTTATTACTTCTTCTCCTTGGGCTTTAATTCCTACTCTAAGTTTTTCTTTTGTTTCCTCTACAGCTTGCTCAGACTGAATAACATCAGGGACTCCCTTCTCAACCATTTATTCCCTTTCATGCCCTTGGACTCTTACAACTGCTGTATGATTTCTGTAAAAGTTGTAAATAGCCCTTTGCTCTTTGTATTTTGCCCCTGCTATTCTCATAATTTCAAAGAGAGTATTCCCACTCAACACTGTCAAAAGCTTTCTCTAAGTCTACAAATGCTATAAATGTAGATTTGCCTTCCCTTAATCTGTCTTGTATGAGAAGTCGTAGGAGCCAGTATTGACTCACATTTCCCACATTTCTCCGGAATCCAAACTGATCTTCTGCAAGGCCGGCTTCTACCAGTTTTTCCCTTATTCAGTAAAGAATTCATGATAGTATTTTGCAACCATGACACAGTAAACTAACAGTTTGGTAATGTTCACACCAGTCAGTGTCTGCTTTTTGAAGTCTGAGGGTATTTTGCCTATTTCCTATGTCTTGTTCACCATATGGAACAGTTTTGTCATGGCTGGCTCTCACTAGGCTGTCCATAGTTCTAACAGAATGTCGTCTACTCTCAGGGTGTTGTTTTGACTTATGTCTTTCAGAGATCTGTCAAATTCTTCTCCCAGTATCATATCTCACATCTCATCTTCATCTACATCCTCTTCCATTTCTTTAATATGGCCCTCAAGAACATCTTCCTTGTATAGAAACTCTATGTACTCCTTCCACCTTTCAGATTTCCCTTCCTTGCTTAGGACTGGTTTTCATACGAGCTCTTTATATCCATACAGCTGCTTCTCTTTTCTCCAAATGCCTCTTTAATTTTCCTGTAGGTTCTGTCTATCTTTCATCTAGTGATATACATTTCTAAATCCTTGCATTTGTCCTATCGCCATTTCTGCTTACCAATTTTTCACTTTTTTTACATTTTTTAGACGTTTGTATTCACTTTTGCCTGCTTAATTTACTGCATTTTTATATTTTCTCCTCACTACTTCATCTATCAAAGCTTCCCATTCGTCTTCTACTGGATTCCTTTCCCCTGTTCATGCCCAATTTTGTCTAATGCTCCCTCTGAAACTATCAACAACCCCTGGTTCTTTCAGTTTATCCAGGCCCCATCTCCCTAATTTCCTATATTTTTGCAATTTCATCTGTTTTAATCTACAGTTTATAACCAATAAATTGTGGTCAGAGTCCACATCTGCCCCTGGAAATGTCTTACAATTTAAAACCTGATTCCTAAATCTCTGTCTTACCATCATATAATCTATCTGAAACCTTCCAGTGTCTCCAACCCTCTTCCACGTTTACAACTTTCCTTCATGATTCTTGAACCATGTGTTAGCTATGATTAAGTTATGCTGTGTGTGAAATTCCACCATGTGGCTTCCTCTTTCACTTCTTAGCCCCAATCCATATTTGCCTATTTCTCCTTCTCTTCATTTTCCCACTATCAACTTCCAGTCTCCCATTACAATTTAATTTTCTTCTGCCTTAATTATCTGAATAATTTCTTTTATCTAATCATATATTTCTTTAATTTCTTCATCATCTGCAGACCTCGTTGGCATATAAACTTGTGTTACTGTGGTGGGTGTAAGCTTCCCGTCTATCTTGGCTACAATAATACATTCGCTGTGGTGTTCATAGTAGTTTACCAGCATTCCTATTTTTTATTCATTATTAAACCTACACCTGCATTATCACTATTTGATTTTGTATTTATAACCCTGTATTCACCTGACCAAAAGTCTCATTCCTCCTGCCACCGAACTTCACTAATTCCCACTATATCTAACTTTAACCTATCGATTTCCTTTTTTAGGTTGTCTAACCTACCTGCCTGATTAAAAGATCTAACATCCCACACTCTGATCTGTAGAACACCAGTTTTGTTTCCCCCGATTACAACATCCTTACGAATAGTCTCTGCCTGGTGATCCGATGGGGGGGGGGGGACTATATTCTAGAATATTTTACCCAAACACAAGCATCATCATTTAACCGTACAGTAGAGCTGCATGCCCTCAGGAAAAATTACAGCTGTAATTTTCCCTTGCTTTTAGCCATTTGCAGTACCAGCATGGCAAGGCTGTTTTGGTTGATGTTACCAGGCCAGACCAGTCAATCATCCAGACTGTTGCTGTCTGACTGTTAATAGTGC
Organism: Schistocerca serialis cubense; assembly: GCF_023864345.2. NCBI lineage: Eukaryota > Metazoa > Arthropoda > Insecta > Orthoptera > Acrididae > Schistocerca > Schistocerca serialis. The sequence goes on from NC_064648.1 coordinate 102,946,300, forward strand.
TATATTTTCACCCAGTGGCAGAAAGTGTGACTAATTTTTTTCAGTACATTCCACAAGCACACCTGTTAATGAACATACCTAAAACATTTTAGCATTTTTCAATGTATACAGCCTACACGGCAACACTCGGAGCATTGTCAGCTTAATTATAACAACTTGGTGCACGTATTTCCACGCACTCTGACACTTGACTTATGTGTAATGATCATTAATGCTTATCTGCCATTCGAGCTCAGTTCGGCTTGATGCATAGCCAGCTTATAGCCCCTGTTGCTGCCACAGCTGGTAGCTCCGTGTAATGTATATTTCATTATTATTTACAAATGTAATCCTGTATTCTCCCTACTATACTGTATAAGCACAATAGGTAATATTTTGTTATTTGCTATCCTATTGTTGTTGTCGTACAGTTCAAGTTTCTAGGTGTTCAGATAGATAGCGAACTGTCATGGAAAGCCCACGTTCAGGATCTTATTCAAGCCCCCGTTCAGGATCTTGTTCGAAGACTTAATGCTGCCATTTTTACTATTAGAATGGTATCTGAAGTAACTGATCATTCGACACGAAAATTAGTCTACTTTGCTTATTTTCATTCGCTTATGGATAAGGTATTTTATTTTAGGGTAAATCTTCCCATTCTAAAAGGATATTTTTGGCTCAGAAACGGGCGGTTCAGGCAATAAGTGGTGCAAGATCGCAAACCTCTCATTGCCCCTGTTCACTAGTCTGTGTATTTTGATGATGATGATGATGATGATGATGATGATGATGATGATGTCGATGATGTGATAATGATGATAATGTCGACGACGACAACGATGATGATGATGATGATGTCGCTGATGATGATGATGATGTCGATGATGATGATGCTACCCCTCGTGTTGCCATTTTAATAGTAGTTGCAGATCACTTCAGCCTCAAAACAAGCTCCAGGCAGTGCCTGTCAGAAGACAATACCTCACCGCCTACACCCGCTCACTCACCCCGGATGCAGCCTGGACCAGCGCCTGCAGCCACTCCGAGGCCTCGTACTCGTCGGCGGCCGCCATCTGCAGCACGCGCCTGTCGCGGCCCTCCACCGCCGCACCGGAGCCGTCCCCGTCGGCCGCGGTGCACAGCTCGAAGGAGTGGGGGCGCGCGTGGGCGACGGCGATGCGACGCGCCCCCAGGCAGTGCCCGCCCCCCAGCAGGAGGGCGCTCAGAGGCAGGCGCTGCGCCTGGTCCGCAAACTGGTACAGCACGCCCGCCCTGTGCAGCACACGGTAAATCGGCTCAGCCGCACACACTAATCCGGAGGCTTTCGAATGTAACTGTCTAACACAGCTTATAATACACTACTCGATCTGAAGGTTTAATGGAGACTCTCGAAACCCAATTTTTTTTTTTTTTTTTTTTTTTTTTACCCTGCAACTTGGATTCCCCATTGACATTTAATTGTGTGCTGACAACTGACACTTTTGCTTGGTAATTTAAAGATGATATTAACTACTAGCTTCAATATACAGTATTAATGTAGCAGAATAATATTTATTTAAAGTTGATTACAAACTGGCTTTTGGCTTCTCAGGCCTCTGTGGGACAACTTAATATAAAAAGGTAGTCCACACAGCTTCAGTGATAATTTGTAACTGTACGGAGATCCTCGTACGAAGGTATGTAACAATCTATGACTGTGTCAAAACATAACATGAGCACAATGTAATACCTGAAGAGATTCCGAACAAATAAATCTTGTATTACAGTATATTCAAATATTAAAACCATATAAATGGATAAGCCCAAAATGTTATACAAGTGAGTACTATGTCATATGAATAAACTGGTGAATGTGTTGAACAAACCGAAAAAGTGAGTGTGTGTGTGGAGGGGGGTTGGGGGGGGGGGGGGGGGGAGGGTGGTAGGGGGGGGGGGGGGTGCGCGGGGGGCGTAAGGGAGAAAGAAGTCTATGGAATGTTGTTGTGGAACAGCTACAACGAGCTTATTATCTAATGGTGAGAGGATAGCCTGTACCATCACCCACTTGTACACATTTTTGGCTTATACATTCATATAGTTTTAACATCTGAATATTCTGTAATATAAGATTTATTTGTTCAGAGTCTCTTTAGACATTACATTATGCACATGTTTTGTATCGTTACAGTCATAAAACGTCACACACCTTTGTATTACAATCTTTTACTGCCATCAATTCTCGCTGAAGTTGTGTGGACTATCTGTTCAGTATTAAGTGAGCTGTACATGGCCTAAGAAGCCAAAAGCCAGTTCGTAATGAAATATTAATTAAATGTTATTGTGGAACATTGATACTGTATATTCAAGTTATTAATATGTCTGTATTCCACCAAAAACTGGTAGATTATTCAACAAATATTAATGATTAAGTTTCATTTTTTAGTTTATCACCATAATCAGTGAAACTAGTAACATTTGCTGAAAGTATAGATATAATATCAAAGGCACAATTAATTTTATATCCAAATCAACGTTAAATCACTGAAACTCTTGATGCCCAATATTAATTGTTCCCCCCCCCCCCCCCCCCTCCCCACACAGAGCTGAAGTCAATGCAAGAAATAATCTCTGCACTGATAACCGTTCCCACAAGTGTAAAAATACTTTGCGACACAACCCTCAGAAGAGAGGTTAAACTTTATTGGCCCATCTGCACACCTGTTTGACAAACCTGTAGATATGAAACAGTGAATTTGACAAACAGATTCCACTGTTTACAGGAACCTTTACAAACACGACTGGTTGCCGTGCCACGACAGGAGAGCTGACTGCAGAAGGAAAGGGTCGAAACCCAAATTCTGGTCTGCCAGCAAGCTTCAACTATACTCCGTTTTTAGTGTACAAGATATCAAAGCAGCACGGACTGTTATAAGTGTTACTAGCAATACTGATGCATTTCCCACTTGAACAGTGTTAGATAAATATTTATAATGTCCCACTTCAATGTATTTACTTCAGAATGATTTCCAAATATTCGCACAGCTTTGTTTGTTTCCTGCTTCACATGCAGTTCATCAGATTGTGACAGTGAAACATAGTACTTTTCTGTGCATGTGGCAATTTGCACCACAGGTTGCTGCAACATTTTAACAGACAGCCAGTGCTCGCAAGAAGACGGGATTGGTGTTGTCGAGAGCCTCGTCGTGCTTTACTGCATTAATTAAAAAATAATTTAAATCAAAATCTTTTCAATTGAGCCTTTGAATTGATGTAACAAAATGTTTAGTATCTTTCACAAATCAGGCAATGGGAGATGTCATCGGTTTCACATTGATAATATTTGTACTGTGCTGAGTTTGAGAGGAATTTAACTGTGTCTCAGACAATAAACATCGATCTGAGAAGATTTATTAGAGAAAAAATATATGGCAACTGTGTGTGTTTTATTTCCAGATCCCTGCATCAGAAATCAGTGGAATATTGTTTAAACAAAAATGTTAAATACTAGTGATCTCTCCGACTTCGCACGGTTAGCTGGACCACTTGTCTACCATAGCAGTAATAAATTATACACACAAAACTTCCTTAAGAATCAAACTATCGATTACTGAAACAAAATCCTTACAGTAGTTCCTGAGATTAGCCTGAGCATACAGGCAGACAAACACGGTGGGAATATATATATATATATATATATATATATATATATATATATATATATATATATATATATAATAGAAAGAAACATTCCATGTGGGAAAAATATATATAAAAAACAAAGATGCTGTGACTTACCAAACGAGAAAGTGCCGGTAGATAGACACAATAAAAAACACACAAACACACACACAAATTTCAAGCTTTCGCAACCCAAGGTTGCTTCATCAGGAAAGAGGGAAGGAGAGGGAAAGACGAAAGGATGTGGGTTTTAAGGGAGACGGTAAGGAGTCATTCCAATCCTGGGAGCGGAAAGACTTATCTTAGGGGGAAAAAAGGACAGGTATACACTCGCGAGGATTGGAATGACTCCTTACCCTCTCCCTTAAAACCCACGTCCTTTCTTCTTTCACTCTCCTTCCCTCTTTCCTGATGAAGCAACCTCGGGTTGCGAAAGCTTGAAATTTGTGTGTGTGTTTGTGTGTTTTTTATTGTGTATCTACCAGCACTTTCTTGTTTGGTAAGTCAGAAGATATATATAGATTCAGATAATACTACTCTTTTTATCATACAATGGTGTAATGCTAGTCTTTCAATTGGACACCACTGTGGTGACTTGCATGTCCCTAATGTATCCCCATTATCTGATAAGGGAGAGGAAAAGCGAACATAGCGATTAATGTGGAATTTAAACCACACATAATTTCTGGGAAACCTTCACATAATCGAGAGGTGCGCGCTAAGTTGGAATGCAGCTCGAGAAATCGGGTTTGATCCTGCGATCTTCTGGTTTCCGGAGTGGCTCTTTACCACCAGACTGACAGGCCCGACACAGTTTCCAGTCAAGCTCTGCTGCTCTCTGGAGTCCCAGTGCCAGTTTACTTTACTGCTTTTCCTGCCAGATACGCCCTCCTCTGTAGCCGATTAGCTCACAACTCCCAACATTTCGGTGAGATGTCAGTCCAGATGGCAATTAAATAAGAAACAGATAATAATAAACGTATTACGTGCTCAAAATTACTTATTGATAATAAATTACACTACTGCTCATTAATTTCAATACATTCTGGTATTTCAGATTCAAAACACAAATCAAACATTATTTCTCACAAAATATAATTATATTAACTTCCACATATATAATATAATTACAATCATTATATTTTACTTTCATCAAAGTATCCCCTGGATTTAATGACTGCCTCACAAACTGCATGCAGTCAATCAGTTTTTGTAGGTACCATGAATCTATATGATTCCACACATCCTTAACAATATTCCAGAGATGTTCCTTGCCGGATATATTAACTTCCCTGATACACCTGTCCACTTCATCACAGACCATTTCAATGGGATTACAATCAGGGCTTTGGGATGGCCATACCATATCATTCAGTACTTTCTGTTTTTTCTTTGATGCAGTGTAGTTCGTACAGTATGCCGACCAACATTTTGGGTCATTAGCCTGTTGTAAGGTGAACCCTTTCGCTATTAAGCACAATCCACTTTGTATTGCACAATACTGAAGTATGCGGTAGTACTGCTTCTGATCCATACATGCTTCTATTTTCACAATGTCACAAAACTCAATCTCTGGCAAAAGATTCTCAAACCATAACAGAACCTTCACCGTGTTTAACTGTAGGTAGAACACACTCCTGGGCTAACCTTTCCCCTACAAATCAGCAAACAAATATTCTCCTTCTGGTTCTAAAAATCTCGAACTTTGATTCATCAGTGAACAGCACCTTCGTCCGCTCTTATTATGCCCAATTACGGTGTTTCCTAGCCCATTCAGGTCTCTTCTGTTTATCTGTGGACCTTAGAAGGGATTTTCTTGCACTGACACATTGTTTCAAGCCGGCTTCAGTGAGTCTCTTTTTTACTGTAGGAACAGATATTGTCATGTTCATTTCTACCAATTCTGCACAAATTTGGGGCGCTGTTTTGAATCTATTTCACTTACTGGTAATTCTGGCATATTTATCATAACTTGTTTTATGAGGTCATCCTGGTCGTGGTACGTCTTCTGGCAGTGAAGAGTGTATTGCACTCCCACTACAGACACATTACACTGTTTTGCAATTTAGAGAATAGATAAACCTGCACGGCTAAGTGTTACAATTGCAAAATGTTTTTCTATGGGTATCTCCACTTGTGGAGCCATACTAGCGATGTGCCACTTCAATGTCACGATGTGCAGAAACCACATGTTATGTATTGTAGAAATGCTTGCCGTTCTCTGCGGGCATCACACCACTACAGGGAACAACACAGATGCACCAAATGCAGCGTCCATCAGCAAATAGGTAAACAAACATATCAGATAGATACATAACGTTTATGTACACAACATTGTTTGTTGGATACTATTGTATCTTGCTGACTACAAACAAAAATAATGACATGTGTACAACTGTTGCACTATTCTTTGCTTCCTCGATCATACGCACTGTATTAGACCTTACCTACAGAAAACTAGATGGCATTTATTGGGTGTATTGAAATTAATGAGCAGTAGTGTATACACTCAAACATTCCTTGTGACTCAGTCTATCAAATGGTGAAAACTGTACCAAAATACCTACAGTAGTAAGAGATTACTCAAACAAAGACGGAAAGTGCTGCAGGAACTTTTAATACGTGTATATGTTGACTGAAAAAAAAATGAAGGAAAAAAAAAAAAAAAAATCAGAATACCAAGAAAGAACTGTGCGATGTCTGAAAGGATGCAAATTAAGTTAGCTTTAAATACACACTGTAATGGTCACAAGAATTAGTTACCTCCGAGATTGGACGTGGTGAGTTGATGTCAGCCAAAAATGCCTTAAGGTGACAAAGATGTCATTATCATTATCACAGCAGAGCTTCTGTAAAGTTTGGAAGGTAGGAGACGAGGTACTGGCAGAAGTAAAGCTGTGAGGGCGGGGCGTGAGTCGTGCTCGGGTAGGTCAGTCGGTAGAGCACTTGCCTGCGAAAGGCAAAGGTCCCGAGTTCCAGTCTCGATCCGGCACACAGTTTTAATCTGGCAGGAAGTTTCATATCAGTGCACACTCCGCTGTAGAGTGAAAATATCATTCTAGAAACATTTCACCGAGTTTGAACAAGGTCACGTACTAGGGCTATGAGAAGCTGGATGTTACTTTTGTGATGCTGCAGAAAGACCTGACACAAATGTAGCCACTGTACATGACTGCCAGCAGCGGTGGTCACGGCAAGGTACGGTCACGAGCAGACCGGGCTCCAGGCAGCTACGTGGCACTACCGAGGAGGAAGGCTGTCACATTTGCTGTGGGGCGCTGGTGTATAGTACTGCATCTGCAGCAACGATTTGAGCAGCGACACATTGAACTGTTACAGATTGGGTGCTTCAGGGACAGCTCCGAACCCGACACCTCGTAGTGTGCAATCCGCTGACCCCAGACTACCGCCACTTGTAACTTCGGTGGTGCCGAGCGGTAGCTTATTGGAGGAGGTCTGTGGTGTTTTCTGATGAAAGCAGGTTCTGTCTCTGTGCCAGTTGTGGCCGTGTGTTGGTTAGGAGGAGGGCAGTTGAGGGCCTGCAATGTCACCAGAGCTACACCTAAAGATACGATCTGGGGTGTGACTTCGTAACATAGCAGGAGCATCTGTGATTATCTCTTTCACTCTCACTGCAAATTTGTTTGTCAATCTGGCGATTCGACCTGGTGTACTGCCATCTGTGAACAGCTTTCCACAGGTGTTTTCCAACTGGATAACACTCGCTCACATACTACTGTCGTACCCCGACGTGCCGTATAGAGTCTATCTCCGATGAAATGCACACTGGACATTATCGGACGACAAATCCAGTGTCATCTACAAACAGCATTAAAGTGCGCATTATTTACGATGGCGGCCGAGTTTATGTTCATTCTGCACATCTGACGTCACAAAACACAGTCAGCCAATGAACAGAGAACGACGTTGCCAGAGCTCGACTGCAGTGCAGAGCATGAACGAGTGTCTTCAGTTTTAGAAACTGTACCACCGGAAATGCATATCCTCCTATTTCCATCTATTGTACTATATTTTTTTTTCCTTATTTTGTTACCTGAAGATATGACATTTGTGTGTCTCTATATATTGTAATTGTTTTATTATTTGTGTATATATATATGTTGATGTATAATTGGTTTGTTTTGTAAATAGTATTTGTATTTTCACGCTGGGTCTTGCCTAGGGAAAACTATGCTATCGAACGAATACATCGATAGGTCATGTGGAGAACCAAAGTGTTTAGGATCTTTGGTAGTGTTAGCTCTGCCGCGTAGAGTGCAGGCAGAGCAGAGCAGAGAGAGTCTGGCTGGGGTGCTGCAGTGGAGCAGGTGTGTTGTGTGAAGCTCCCGCGAGTTGCCGCGCTTTCGGGGTTTGGCAGCATGTAATTGCGCTCGACGTGCGATGATAGTTTCTGACAGGGTGTCGCGGACAGGAGTGTTAGCTGGCAAACATCAAGAGCCCGTTTCAGCTGGAGACCGTGTCGAGAAGAAGGCGAGTCAACATCCAGCTTCTGCAACAGCGACGGCCGACAATGAATGACTGTCGCCACCTCCTCGATCGACGACTTCAAACCTTCAATCAACAAACAAGGAAGAGTAAAAGCACGTTAAGTTTTAGAACTGTATGGCAGACCTCAGCTTTTCAAACTGTTAAATTTTTCTCACTAAATTACAGCAACGTAGCATGAACCTTTGTTGCTCATTGTCTCAATTGCATTACCAAGCAGGGTCCCTTCCTTTTCCGGAATGAACCCGAGTGTCATTGAAATTCAAACGCCAGCATTAAAGTAATATCATTCGATTTCACTGCTTTAATTTCAAAGTTCAGTTAAGGTATTCATAGCTGGCTACAATATTTAGATTACACAAGCACAAATTAAGAGTGCGAGTTTTGTTACCGTATCTTAGCTTACCTGTGACTGCAGCTCAGCTTGGTACGTACTAAATTTTACTATTGTTAATTGTTCAGAATCATTTAATTCAAGTTCAAAGTTAAATCTCTTATTTCTAAATTGCTTAGATTCAAGTAGCTTTTGAAATGATTGTTGAGGTAGCCCAAGACTAACCGTATTTTACTTAATTTCGATGTGCTTCAGAAACAAAGCTCACTATTAATTTCAGTCACTGAATTAACGTTCAATTTTCTGGTTTTATTAATTCTTTTGCTAAATTAAGTCAGAGTGTAGCGAAATTTATTACTTCTGACAAACTTTCCCTTTTCACACTACACGTGTCAACCTTCAGTTGCCACGCTTCTAGTGCTAGTTATATGTGTAATAACCTTTCTTTTTCAGCTACTATAGTAATTGTCCATAGGACTGGCGACCGTAATTTCCCCCAAATCTCAAATATCTAATTACCGCTAGTTAATTGTTAACGTAACGGCCGCACATTTACTTTCTTTATTAACTTTACCCCTTTTCAAAATTAATTTCCACCAGTTTCATTTGCATTTTTCCTTTCATTTAGATGTAACCCTTTCCTCCCTCTTTACCAACAGATTAACTTCGGTGACGCTTGCTTTTCCCAAATTTCCATTAGGTACACGCGGTTTAATTTTTCTCTGTCATTAAGGTTGATAAGTGAGGGGGGAGGTTACAAAACGTTCAATCACAAATAAAGTAATTGAACAAAAGCAGTGTCTTGATAGCAGACTTTCTTTTGTAGAAAGTTTGGAAAAGGCATTCTTCATACCAATTGCTTCATATTCTATTAATTAATTAAACGAAACAAGCAATAAGCCTCCTAATTCAGGCGATAGCAAGGAAAGGTGTTTGTATCATTCTCACTAACCGCTTTTTCGCAATAAAGAACAGTGGTAATTGTTTATTTCCTATTGTACTTCGACGAAACGTGAGTAATTGATAGTCATACCAACAGTGTTTGTCGGTACTCTGCGTCATATTTTAAAGTCCTCCAGGAGATCTATTGAATGACAAGCTGCGATAGCATAATGGTTAAAGTATCTTGTTGCTAAGTGATAGGTTCTGAGTTGAAACTGTGTTCGGTGCTTAATACTTTCTTTATTTAAAAACAATATCGAAATGTCTTACTTCATGAATTTTACTAGTTTGAATGCAATTTTGTTAAATTTCTAGTGGCAACTAAAATCGACCATATGGAAAGTATACGCAATGGACTTTTACCTCTGCAAACTCTTCAAAATTTCATGCAATGGTTTACTACATCTAATGCTGCACAATAACTGTGTTGAACTTCGAAACAAAATTAAGTCATTTATGGGGGGAAGGTATCAGTCAAGAAGATGTGTAAAAATAAAAATTTTGGGACAAATAGTTTTTGTGAAATCGAATGATAAAGTGTGTCAAAGCAGTTGAAACACCATGTGTCTGCACAGGTGAGAAGTGCAGTGATGACAAAATCGTGCACATCACAGAATGCGGGAAGCACGTCTCTGTAGCAGCGAAAGGGTTAATGCGGCCGTGGCGGCTTTACTTCATAAACTGCGTGCTCCCCCCTAAACGTAAGTTTGCGAACTATGCTATACTATGGCGCTGCTTCTCTTGGCGCGTACAACTGGCAACGTAGCAATCTCCCGCATCTGGGCGGGCATGCGTGAACCGCCAAGATAGAAGAATTGAACTATAGGAGTCCCTGTATTCACCGACCAAGTGCAACAGGCGTGGAATTCCATCACACAAGCTGCCATCCTGCACCTATACGATAGAACGCATGCACGTTTGCGTGCTCACATTCGACATTCTGGTGATTACACCTGTTATTAATGTACCTGCATTTCATGTTTACAGTCTCTTATCTCGTGCTTACATTAACGTGTGATCTTGTAATGTTAATCACTTAAATATGGTACCTAGACAAATGTATTCCAAAAATTTCATTGCCCTACATTCATTTTTTTAATGTGACTTTTCTCCCAGCACTGTACTATTTTCACACACTGCCGAATGTAGAGTCATCTCTAACTATAAAATTTTTGAGCACAGTTCTAAAAAAAAAAAACAATGAATTAACCCAAGTCCTTTACTCAAAATTGTCAACTGAATCTGAACATTTTTTACTAGAAGGGTATGTCAAAGCAATAAGAAAGCATATAAACACATCAAAACAAGTTTTGCATCACCTTGGTTCCAAGAGTTCTGGAACCTGTACAGAAAATTGGAACAGAGATCAACATAATCATCATTTCCTCCGTTTTTATTGCTCACGAAAACCACATATTGCATGTTGTACCACCACGCAGCGACACCTTCAGAGGTGGTGGTCCAGATTGCTGTACACACCGGTACCTCTAATAACCAGTAGCACATGCTCTCGCATTGATGCGTGCCTGTATTCATCGTGGCATACTATCCACAAGTTCGTCAAGGCACTGTCGGTCGAGACTGTCCTACTCGTCAATGGTGGTTCGGCGCAGATCCCTCAGAGTGGTTGGTGGGTCACATCATCCATAAACAGCCCTTTTGATTCTATCCCAGGCATGTTCGATAGGGTTCACGTCTGGAGAACATGCTGGCCACTCTAGTCGAGCAATGTCGTTACCTGAAGTAAGTCATTCACAAGATGTGTGTAATGGGGGTGCAAATTGTCATCCGTGAAGACAAATGCCTCTCCAATATCCTGCCGGTACAGTTGCACTATCGGTCACAGGATGGCATTCACGTATCGTACAGGCATTACGGTGCCTCCCGTGACCACCAGCAGGGAATGTCGGCCCCACATAATGCCACCGCGAAACAGCAGGGAACCTCCACCTTGCTGCACTCTCTGGACAGTGTGTCTAAGGCGTTCAGCCTGACCGGGTTGCCTATAAACACGACTCTGACGATTGTCCGGTTGAAGGCATACGTGACACTCATTGGTGGAGAGAACGTGATGCCAATCCTGAGCAGTCCAATAGGCATGTTGTTGGGCTCACCTGCACCATGCTGCACGGTGTCGTGGTGCAAAGATGGACCTCGCCATGTACGTCGGAAGTGAAGTTGCGCATCATGCAGCCTATTGCGCACAGTTTGAGTTGTGACACGACGTCCTGTGGCTGCACGAAAAGCACTGTTCAACACGGTGGCGTTGCTGTCAGGGTTCCTCCGAGCCATAATCCGTAGGTAGCAGTCATCCACTGCAGTAGTAGCCCTGGGGCGGCCTGAGCGAGGCATGTAATTGATAGTTCCTGTATCTCCGTATTTCCTCCACGTCTCAATAACATTGCTTTTTGTTCACTCCGAGATGCACGGACACTTCCCTTGTTGAGAGCCCTTCCTGCCCCAAAGTAACAATGCAGATTCACACGCAATCGAACCACGGTACGAGCATCTAGGCACGGTTGAACTACAGACAACATTAGCCGTGAACCTTTTTCCTGGTGGAATGACTGGAACTGATCGGCTGTCAGACCCCTAGGTCTAATAGGCATTGCTCGTGCACTGTTGTTTACATCTTTGAGCGGGTTTAGTGACATCTCTGAACAGTCAAGGGGACTGTGTCTGTGATACAATATCCACAGTCAACATCTATCTTCAGAAGTACTGGGAACTGGGGTTATGCAGAACTTTTTTGATGTGTGTATTTTTATGAATATAAAATGTTAATAAAATTACAGCATAATAGTTCCAGACATGTGGTACTTCATCAAGATTTCTAGGAATCTGATGGCTATAAATTCACACGAGTGCCAATAAGCACCGCCACCAGCTTTGAGAGAAACACTGTAGGACCAGCAGACGGGACTCACTTGAGTATGAAGAAGGCGGGGCGCCACGGCTCGTCCTCGGAGGCGCGCGCCATCAGGTATCCCTGTCGCTGCGGGCCCAGCGGGGTCGAGGGGGGGCTCAGCTGCTCGTCCTGGACGCGTACCAGCGCATAGTGCACCATCTCCTCCACCTGCGGCACACCCACCGACTCTGACAACTGTACGAGCAAAGGAAATGCTGCCGTGTGGCTACTAAAGTTATTCTATAGGCAAACAATTATCAAAGTGTTACAGCTTTGTTTGCAATGCAACTACAATCACTTAAATAACAACTCAAGTTATTACATCAAAAAACAGGAAAAGTTAAAGTGTCCACACCTGAGTCATACAACATCAGATTACATCGTATTCTGTGGATCCTGCAGAACGTGGTCTGACAGGTGTTAAAGAAAACAATCTACGAGGAGCATTCGACAATTAATGCAACAAATTCTTGGTCTGAAAGTGGTTTAGTCAGGATCCCAATACACCATACCGTATTTACTCGAATCTAAGCTGCACTTTTCTTCTGGTTTTTGTAATGCAAAAAACAGCCTGCCGCTTAGAATCGAGTGCAAAGTAAGCGGAAGTTCTGAAAAATGTTGCTAGGTGCCACCACAACTAACTTCTGCTGTCGAATACATGTAGCGCTACACAGGCATGCTTTGTAGGCACAAAGATAAATACTGGTGCCAAAACCTCTGCGTCAGCAAATAAATTAAAAAAAAAAAAGTGGAAGAGGAACTTTTTCTCCGCCCCGAGTTTCGACCACTGCATTTTCATACATTATCTAACGAAGTAAATACAAATTCCGTATTGTTCATATTCCAATGTAGCAGCATTTCAATGTATTACGAAAACCCGACTGGCAAGACTATTTGGGATGTTTGTCAATATGGCCAACTCTATGTTCTGAATTTTTTCCTACCTGTGAGAAGAGATGGTTGCTAATAGGAACTTTTATGAATTGTGAATGACATGCAGTATTCTCTTCACCATAAGAATAATACAAATATTTTGCCATGTATTCTTTCGTTTTTGCTGCTATCTCATTTCAATCCTGTATGCCTAATAAACTACGAAACCAGTGTGAGACAACAGCAAACACGGAAGAATATACATATCATGTCATGTTTATATTTGTATTATTCTTATGCCTAATAGTGATACAGTCAGAAATGAAGCACGGCAATTGACTAGATTTTTAAATATAAGATGACTCTAATTTCTGTGCAGAATGTAATGTACAAAAGAGGCGTCTGCAAAGATTTTCAAACGGAGAAAAATTTTCGCTAAAATCTCGTTCAGAACATCTCCTATCATACGCAGTCTATTATTTGGTTCTTGTTGATCATTATCAAAGAAATCAGCAGGGTAAGTAACAACAAATAGCAGTCTCTTGCCATTGTTTCGCTAACGAGACGATTCCTCTCATTTTTTAAAAAAACTGTAAACGGCGGTAGTGCGCACAAAAGCAAGCCATGCCGCGAGCGGCGACAGGCCGTAAACACTCATTGTCAGAATGTGACAAACAATGTATGACACAGTACAATAATGCATTTTCAGCTTAGAGTGACGTAAACACCTATAACAAAGAGAACGGCGCTTAAGAGATCAAAGAAAAATAAGCAATCAATTCAAACCAGACGAAGCACGTGAAAAAGGTAGGGTCCCGTATAAATATGGACGGAGCGCCTGACGCATGGCAGTGGCTACCTGGTAAAGCTGAACTGCTAAGCTTACGACTTGAACCAAACTACTGTAGTTGTATCGTCATTCATTCGACCTAAATTGTGCCTCATATTACAATGGGCCAGCTTTGTTTTGATTTGGAGGTGCGGCTTAAAACTTCTCTCTCCCCTTGAACTTCGAGTCTCAAATTTCAGGTACGGCTTAGATTCGGGAAAATTTTTTTTCCTCAACTTCGAGTCTCATTTTTCAGGTGCGGCTTAGATTCGAGTGCGGCTTAGATTCGAGTAAATATGGTAATATTCCTCTTCTTTTCACTACAAAACGCTATTCTTCAACATAATCTCTGTCCAATGTGACAGCCTTATGCCACCTAACTGGGAGGGTCTGTATGTTCACACGGTACCACTGCACCGGTCAAAGTCGGAGCCGATATCTTCCTGCATCGATAACCTCTCCATCACCCGTGTGCCGTTTCCTGCGGAGTGCATCCTTTGTTGGGCCAAACAGATGGAAGTTGGAAGTTGCACAATCTGGGCTGTAGGGGTGACGAGGAAAACTGTCCGATGAAGTTTTGTGGTGCGCACACTCGTGTGAGACCTCGTGCTGTCGTGGAGGAGAAGATGTTCAGTCGCAATTTCACAGTGACAAACATGCTTGAGTCGATTTCTCAGTTTCCTGACGGTAGCACATTACACTTCTGAGTGAATCGTTGCACCGTGAGGGGGGCATCAAACAGAATAACCCCTTCAGAGGCCGAGATGACTGACACCACAACTTTATTATCTGAGGATATGGCTTTCAAAGTTTTCTTCAGAGAGGAGGTTGTGGGGCAGCACACTTTAGATTGCTGTTTTGTTTCGGGTTTGAACTAATGAACCCACGTTTAGATGTCTGTGACAATGTTCGATATAAAACTGTCACGATCAGCCTCATAGCGTGCAAGCAACTCCGCACAGGATGTCCTCCGTTGCTCTTTATGACCTTCTGTTAGGGAATCAGCTAATATGAGACTGTCTCTTCGTTCCAACTTTCCAGGAGTCACAGTCGTGTGTGGCCAGCTGGTACACGGGGGATCGGATAGGTCTGCACGACTCCGTTGCCACGGTGACAGAAGAGTCGCTCGACGACTCGTCGTGCGTTTGTCAGTCAGGTCTCTGTATAAATTCTGGAAGCACGTAAGAATCTCTGTAATGCTCTGGTTTTCCACCAAATGAAACTCGATGACACCTCTCCGCTTGGAATGAACTCCTGTTAAGGACACCATTTTGAAGACTACGTATAGTGCAGCTACCTATTGCAAATTCATGAAACTATAGGGGCTGAACTGGGAATATCCCACAACAAACTATGTAGTTTTTCAGTAGAAACTCTCGTAGGAAAAAAAGTTGCATTGGCTCACTTATTGAACTCCACTCGTATCCCCGAGAAGTTGAACAGTCATTACAGCATTCCGACAACTCTTTACACACACTTCATGACAATGTGAAAAAATAGTACCATGTATCACTGTTACTTTGAAGTGTAGTGCATAATTCAGCACAGGTTACTTAGCCTGCCATTTCTGATGTGTAACTTACTTTTTGAGGTCCGCTGATATTAAAGGCAACTGTCTCACAGTTGGTATGCATGTGACAGCATACACTGCCTAATACATTCTAAAATACTGCAACCCCCCGCCCCCCCAAAAAAAAAAAAAAATTCTGGGGCTCATCCTCAAGTTCTATTGGTGACAGAAAGGTAGGGTCAAAAGTCCTCAGGTGAGAGACCATATGTATGCCTGACAGATGGACTGTCTTACTGTAACTATCCTACAATACAGGGTCAAATTTTGAATATTACTCGTGTCCTCTAGCTTAGGCACATGGAGCAAATCAGTTGGTTTGTTTTGCATTAGATGTGGTCCACAGTTCCCCTTAAGGAGCTCATGGAGGCACCATTTAGTTCACGGGTGGTTCCTGAGGAAACCTGATAAACGTGCTTTTGGGTATCAAAACTGAGCTGCAGATTCCACAATAAATATGCACAGCACGTAGCTAAAATTTTTGTAATATATTCCTCAGATCTCAATCTGAAACTTTGAACATTTTAATGATACCTTTATTCATCTCTGAGATGCAGAGGTTCAACGTTACCTTACATGTACATATAAAATATGTGTGTAAATTCCAATGTAAGACGAAATCCAAATAATAAATAACTGCACCAAATTGCTAAAATTTTAATGAGATAATATCTATCTCTAAATATTTATCTAGAAGTGCCATCTTCCTATTTTCAAAAATCTTTATCTGTTATCAAGAACACCTCAAAGACCTGGTTTTTGGATACCAAGACCAAGCCTTGGATTCCAAGACAGCTATCTGCAGCAAGTGGCTGTAATTTTTACAATATATTGCCGGGACCCCAATATCTAACAATGTTGAAAATTTTCTTGATATCTTTGTCAGTTTCTGAGATAAAAAGTTTCAGAGTTAGCCTGCTTGCACATGTAGAATTTACATGTAAAAAACAGTGTGAATGAAAATGTAGTTTATAAAGTGATGTAGCATGGAGAAATATGCTTAAAAGTGTCTCCATGTTCTGAGCATCCCATGGTATAGTACTGAAACACAGGAAATTTTTTTGTGCATGTAAAATTCACTCTGAGGTGTAAAATTAGTTTCGCATTCTTTCAATTTCATACAACTAAAAACTATCAAAGTTTTACTGACTCACAAAGCTCTTTTCATATAAGCAACATGTCTTGCTGTACCAGTGGAAAGACAGGAACTGGCAGAAAATGTTCCTATCGCAGCATGAAAAAGGCAAATATGCTCCTCTCTATTACAAGACTGACTGAACAGTGGGGTACCAACTGCCTCATTCTACCTTCTTCAGCCTACATTATGTGATCAAAAGTATCCAGACACCCTCAAAACCATATATTTTCCATACTAGGTGCATTGTGCTGCCACCTACTGCCAGGTACTCCATATCAGCAACCTCAGTAGTCGTTAGACATTGTGAGACAGCACAATGGTGCACTCTGTGGAACTTACAGACTTCGAATGTGGTCAGGTGATAGGGTGTCACTTGTGTCATATGTCTGTATGCGAAATTTCCACTCTCATAAATATCCTAGATCCACTGTTTCTGATGTGATAGTGAAGTCGAAATGTGAAGGGACACGTACAGCAAAAGAGCATACAGTCGACCCTGTCTGTTGACTGACAGAGACCCCCGACAGCTGAAGAAGGTCCTAACTTGTAATAGGAAGACATCTATCCAGACCATCAAATACGAATTCCATACTTCGTCAGGATCCACTGCAAGTTCTATGACAGTTGGGCAGGAGATGAGAAAACTTGGATTTCATGGTCGAGCGGCTGTTCATAAGCCACACATCACACCGGTAAATGCCAAACGACACCTGACTCGATGGAAGGAGCATAAACATTGGATGATTGGACAGTGGAAAAATGTTGTGTGGAGTGACAAATCACGGTACACAATGTGGCGATCTAATGGTAGGGTATGGATACAGCAAATGCCCAGTGAACGTCATCTGCCAGTGTGTGTAGTGCCAACAGTAAAATTTGGAGGCGGTGGTGGTATGGTGTGTTGTGGTCATGTTTTTCATGGAAGGGGCTTACACCCCTTGTTGTTTTGCGTGGCACTATCACAGCACAGGCCTACATTGATGTTGTAAGTACCTTCTCGCTTCCACTGTTGAAGGGCAATTCGGGGATTGGGATTGCAATTGCATCTTTCAACACGATCGAGCACCTGTTCATAACAGACAGCCTGTGTCAGAGAGGTTACATGACAATAACATCCCTGTAATGGACAGGCCTGCACAGAGTCCTGATCTGAATCCTATAGAACACCTTTGAGATGTTTTGGAATGCTGACTTCGTGCCAGGCATCACCAACCGACATCGATACTTCTCCTTAGTGCAGCACTCCGTGGAGAATGGGCTGCCATTCCCCAAGAAACCTTCCAGCAAGTGATTGAACGTATGCCTGCGAGAGTGGAAGCTATCATCAAGGTTAAGGGTGGGCCAACACCATATTCAATTCCAGCATTACCGATGGAGTGCACCGTGGACTTTTAAGTCATTTTCAGCCAGGTGTCTGTATACTTATGATCACACAGTGTATAAAGATTTTTCAAAAACATTTAACATGCAAACATATTTGTGCTTTTTCATGCAGAGAGAAAAGGAGAAAGTGGTCGTAGGAAAGTGACAGAAAAGTAATAATTACCGGAAGATGATATACAGTGGTTATGGTAAAGAAGGAGCGAAGGAGACAATGAGATTGAGAGAGAAAGAGAGGGACACAGTGGCAGTGGAACAGAGCTGGGAAAGGAATGAAGGAGACACTGCGGGGGAAGGGGGGGGGGGGGGGATGAACAGAAAGAGAAAGAGAAAGAGAAAGTGGAAGTGGGAGTGAGTGAGAGACAGTAATAATGAGAGACAGTCTTTGGCAATGGCAATGGGGAAGGAAGAGATAGTGACCGTGAGAAGAGGGAGCAGCAATGGGAATAATGAATGAGACAGCAGCAGTAAGAGAGAGCAAAAGAGAGACTTTGACAGTGAGTGGAGTGGTAGAAGAAGAGAATGAAGGAGACTGTGGCTGTAGGACAGAAGACTGTAACAGTTAGAGAGAGACAAAGATATGTTGACAATAAGTTGGGCTGAATGAGTGACTGAGAATGTGGAAGTGGAAGTGGATTTCCAGTGAAGGACTAGTGATGTGAGGGTGATACAGTAAGGGGAGTTTGTGAGCGTTTGATGTGAGCTGCACATTAAAAAAAGAGTGCGGGTATATTTGCACGTCAAAATTTTTGGAAAAATTTGTAAAGATACTGACGACGGTAGAATGAGGAAGCCGGTACCCAGAGTCTTTTAATAATCGGAAGCACATTCGTCTTTTTTGTGCTCAGATGTTTCGCCAGTCACGAGGAACGATCCAAAACTGTCGATCGTTGCCACTAGACTTTTGTAAACTCAAAGGAAGATGAGTTGACCACAAATAATGTGAAGTCAGTAGTCCCATTAGTTTTGTGTGGGAATTTTTTATGCAACATATTTTAGAGGAAGAACACAAAATTCATATTTTGTGTACAAGAAAGGTAAACACGCCAAGTTGGCAAACTGCCTCTTATAGAAGAATGAAAACAATTCAGATACCCTGCGTAAAAGGACCCACAAAATTCCCCTGAAATACAAAGAAATTGTACCACTATATATGAATGTGTTACAACTAATAATGAATTTTGTAAATTAATTGTTGACCTATGTCTCTCTCGACTTTTCGCTCTCAGATATCGTGGTGTAGTGCTAAAGGGCATCCCTGGAAACTGAGAGGTCGGGGGATTGAGAGCCTCCACCTCTTGTGGACAATGTGAGGAGTTGCCAGGAATAACATGTGGTTCAGATTCCGTGTCAAATTGCAGGTCCCTTTCCCCAGTTGAATAACTGTGGTAGATAAGAAACATGCAAGTCATGTGGTAGATAAGAAACACGAAATTGTGCAGTAGATTAGAGACACCCGAGTCACTGAAGTGGCATCCAATTGAAGACCTCGCACCTGGCCATTTTTATTACTCTTTACCTTTTCCCGTTTTTGAGAAACGAGCTCTCACCTTTCCTGTTTCTCATTTCTAGTTGCAATGAAAATGAAAATATTATTATTATTATTATTATTAAGCATTACAATCCATGAAGGCTTTTTGCTGCAGAATGGACAATGTTGAACCACTTTGCTCTGTCTTTACAAGTAATTTGCCACTGTCTGTCATGTCCTAGTTTTCTGAGATCGTCTTGAATATTGTCCAAGTATCTCATGCGTGGGCGTCCAAGAGGTCGTCTTCCGGTGGGAATCTCTTCAGTCACTTTCTTGATGGTCCTGTTTGGTGGTGCTCTGATGACATGCCCTATCCATTTCAGTCTTTTGGCTTTAATTTTGGCCACTATATCGGAGTCTTTATATAATTTGTAAATTTCATTGTTATTTAGCAATCTCCATTCATCACTGATCCTATCTCTTATGGGTCCAAATATTTTTCTCAAAATTTTTCGTTCAAATACTCTTAATCTGTTTTCCTCTTTTTTTGTGAGAGTCCAGGTTTCAGATCCATAGGTGAGTACTGGTATAATCAATGATTTGTATACTTGTAGTTTGGTGTTCCTAGAAATTAACTTGCTTTTGAAAACTGTCAAGAGACTATAGTAGCATTTGTTAGCCTTCTGAATTCGTGATTCTATTTCAATTTTTATGGAGTTGTCAGAGGTTACTATTGTACCAAGGTAATTAAATTCATTTGTCTTTGTGAAAGCTGTGTTATTAATTTGCAGTACATTATTATTTGATGGATAGCGGGATAAGATAAAGTACATTGTTTTGTCTGTATTCAGCTGGAGGCCTGTGCCATTTGTGGCTTTAATTAATTGTGCTGTAAGAAGCTTCAAATCATTCTCACTGTCAGATAATAATGCAATGTCATCAGCGTATGCTACAATGTTAATTTTGCTTTCCAGTTGTGCTCCAATTTGTAGTAGCTTTACTTTTTGGATTATTCTATTGATTACTATGTTAAAAAGAACTGGTGAGAGTGAATCCCCTTGTTTGACTCCAGTTTTAACCTCAAAGTCTTCAGAAAGTTTGCCAGCTACTTTTATTTTGTATTTTGAGTTTAAAGTGCAAGATTTTATTAAATTTATCAATTTGTTAGGGATGCCAATCTGCCTCATGCACTTCCATAAATATTCCCTGTTGATACTGTCAAAAGCTTTTTTAAAATCAATGAAAAGCATATGTACATTTTGATTGAATTCATATTTCTTTTCACCCAACATCCTTAGGACATATATATTGTCAATAGTCGATCTGTTAGGTCTAAATCCACATTGGGCATCATCTAGGGAGTCTTCAACGTAAGGGCTTATCCTTGCTAACAGTATATTTGTCAGAATTTTATATGTTGTGTTTAGTAACGCAATTCCTCTGTAGTTTGAACAATTTGTTGGGTCCCCCTTCTTGTATATAGGGCACACAACTACTTCTTTCCAATCATGTGGGACCTGTTCCTGCTTCCAGATGTTGGTGATGATTTTGTGTAAGCAGTTTACAAAAGGAAATTTACTGAGCTTCCATATATCTGTGTCTATACCATCACTTCCAGGAGCTTTATGTCTCTTCAGCTTCTTGATGCTTTCTTTAATTTCTGCTAAGCTGGGCTCTTCGTCCGATGGGTCAGCAGTAAGATATTCATTGTCATCTTCCTGAGAGACGCTTATAGTTGGAGCATTTAGTAACTCATTAAAATATTCCTTCCATCTGTTAGCAATGTCACTTCTTTCTGTTAGCAAGGAGCCATCTGGGTCTGTTATGAACTGTCCATAATTTTTTATATTCCCACTTTTAAACATATTTATGCTCTTGAAAAATCCTCTGGAGTCTGTGGTACGGTCATTCTCAGCTCTTTTTAATTTGTAATTCATAAAATCCCTTTTCTTTTTCCTAATGAGTTTCCTGGCAAGTTTCTGTTTCTCTTCAAAAATAAGTTTGTTTTGTGTTATTGGTTTTTGTAGGAATTTTTCCCTTGCTAATTTTCTATCTTCGATAGCGTTCGAGCACTCGGCATCAAACCAGGGGTTCTTAGTTGTAGTAAAATGTCCCAAAACTGAGGTAGTTGCTCGTGTGATATTTTCTTTCAGAGCGTTCCAGGCTTGATTAGTATCTTCATTGTTAATTTTACTTTCCACTTCAGGTTTGTGTGTTTCTAATTCTCTAATGTACTGGTTGAGAATGTTTGGGTTTTTCAGTTTCATTGTATTAAACCTAGGAACACCGTTTAATTTAGACCATTTATGTCTTGAGAGTGAGATCTTGAACTTGGCTTTTACAAGAAAGTGATCCGAATCACAGTCTGCTCCCCTTTGACTTCTGATATCATGTATGCATTTATGATGTTGTTTTTCGATTAATACATGATCAATTTGATTTTTTGTGATGCCATCTCTTGAAGCCCATGTTTGTTTATGTATATCTTTATGTGCAAAATATGTACTTTTGATCAACATGTTTTTGGAAGTGGCAAAGCTAATAAGTTTTGTTCCGTTTTCATTACTCTGCTGATGTAGACTATGAGGTCCAATTATAGGTTTATAATGATTTTCATGTCCTAACTTGGCATTGAAATCTCCTAGAATTATTTTAATTGAATTTTTCGAGAATGTATCATATACCTGTTCCAATTTGTTGTAAAATTCTTCTTTAATATTGTCCTCTTTATCCTCTGTTGGAGCATGGCAATTTATAACATTTAAAGTCTTATATTTGCATTGAATCGTAATGTGAGATATCCTTTCATTCACTGCCTCAAATTTCCTAATAAAAGGTAACAATTTGTTGTTTATTATAAATCCTGTCCCTAGTGCATGTATTTGTGTATCATTTCCCCCATACATTATTGTATACTTATTTTTGTTTATACTTCCATTACCCGTCCATCTGGTTTCTTGTACTGCAACTAAATCCATTTTATACCTTTCAAGTTCCTGTATGACATTTATCAGTGATCCTGATCTATAGAGACTTAATACATTCCATGTTCCCATATTCATAACCTTTAAATTTTGCAAGTTCGTCATCAAGTTTGGTGGCCCAGCATTCTTGTCATTCTGATTCGTAGCAATCCATTTTCTCCTACAGGATCCTGTGATAGGGTCGCTGGCCCTAAGCACAACCCCCAACCTGGAGGACCAGGGTCTTGATTTCGGGGATGCCTACCCCTAGATGAAAATATGACAACAATAAATAGCACAATTCCACACCAGAAGATTCTGACATATTGTACAAAAGCCTAAATGTAACAAATAATGTTGAATAATAAGGATGGAAATTGTAAGGGTACAAACCCTCTGCACCAACTTCATAAAATGAGTGAGTCCAGCTGTCGTCTCAGGTCCTATAATTTGATAGTATCAGAAGCTGATGTACAGGTAAGTCCATGATTTTCAGACTCTCCCCAGTGATGCGGCATAGCATTGTATTGACAACATTACGAAGAGGATAGATTGGTACTCACCACATGATGTAGTTTTCAATGTGACAGGGTCAGCAGCTGCGATGAATTTTTTGAACGATTTTGTAATGCCTTCAGCTGCCATTCTCTTTATTTAATGTACAATTGTACAATTTTAGCCTTAGGCAAAAAAAAAAAAAAAAAACTTGAAAATGGCCTAAGGGTAAAACTGTACAATCACACTCGAAATAAAGAGAACGGCAGCTGAAGGTATCACAAAATCATTCAAAATAGTGGAGTGTCTCACAGACAGGCACTACAAAAAGACAGCGAAACAACCCCTAACGTGGTTCAGATTCACTGATGACATCTTCAGGATCTGGATTGAGGCTGAGGACACCCTATCCACATTCCTCGAGGACCACAACACCGTCTCCCCCATTCGTTTCACCTGGTCCTCCTGAACCCGACAACCACCTCCCTCAATGTTGACCTCCACTTCAAAGATAGCTACATCAGTACCTCCATCCATATCAAACCTACCAACCACTAGCAATACCTCCATTCAACTACTGCCACAAGAAGTCCCTAGCATACAGCCTAGCCACACAGACTGCAATTACCCTCCTACCTGTGTACAGAGACAGATCTCCTATGCCTTATCTCTCCAGTCAATTCCCGCCATCCAAAGTCTCAGCACTCGGTCACAGAGGAGCATCGACATTGTGACTCAGCACCACTCGGGACCGGAGCAACTGAATCGTATCGTCTACCTGGGTTTCAGCTACCTCTTGTCGTGCCTTGAAATGAGGAATGTCCTACCCGCTATCCTTCCGACCCCTCCCACAGTGCTATTCTGCCACCCACTGAATCTATGTCATATCCTCATCCGTCCTTACTCCACCTTTGCTCCTAACCGCTTACCTCATGGCTCGTGACCTCCCCTTCTCTCTTTGTTCCGTTTCTTTTGCTGATCTTTCCTCTTATTTCCTCCTTCTTCGTACTGCGGCTACATTCGGGGTTTTAAATGCAGAAATGTGTGTGGTGATTCACGATGTCATAGTGCTGTGAGGGAGCGTCACTCGTGCCTCTGGTTTGAGAAGACTGATGACTGAAGTACGAACATTTCTCAAAAGAAAAACAGGTATGTGCTCTCTTTTCTTTTAAAACTATAAATAGTAGCGTAGCTAGTACTATCTGTCATTCTACTAAACTGAGTGAACATGACACCACTGATGAAGTTTCAACCTCAAAAGAAGTTTATTAATACCAGTTAACTGAAATAAAGAAACTCATCCAATCCTGAAGTCACTCACAGTTAGAGTAATTAGTTTCTGGTGTGTGTGTGTGTGTGTGTGTGTGTGTGTGTGTGTGTGTGTGTGTGTGTGTGTGTGTGTGTGTGTGTAGTGGTCACTGATACTTAAAAGATCATTTCAGTAATTCTATCACTGTCAGTTTATGAGTTACTAAGCAACGTATCAACAAGCTGACTACGCAACGATTAATATCTGTCGTATCCTGACAGTAAATCGCTTCTCGCTTGCTTTAAACATCAATACGATTACTATGCCGCTCATGTAAGTCGTTCATAGTTATTATCAAGCTAATGTCCATAAATTGCATTTAATGTTACTGAATCCTACACGTGACGATAACGCCCGATATCCAACCGCACGTCTTAAACTCCGTGCCGATATTTGAGAATTCTTGTGCAATTTGTTTGCACCAACGTCTGGCCATGGTTCTCTAGAATAATTTTTAAATCAACCCCGGGTTGTAAACTAACAATTATATGCCCATTCGTCAAAGTTACAGGAGATCCCCACTCGACGACTACTCGATCGCACCCTCGAGCAACACGGAAGTTTTTGTTCTTACAAAGAGAAAACATATCATGCGTAATGCAACAACACGATTTGCTAAGTCAAAACATATTTATATCTAGGTCATTAAAACTCATTACCTATTAAATGTAGTACATAATTAAATTCTTTACTCTGCAAATACTCAATAAAATTTAGAAATTAATTACATGTATTAAAAAAAATTCTCAAGTTGATACGATGTCACGGGTCACTAGTTGTTTCGACTCCCCTACACTCGACACAAAATAGATTGTACTATATTGGACATACTCGTGTAATGCTACAGGCTCGTATCCCAATAACAGACCTAGATGCAAGACCTGCCCCATACATTCTCCCACCATCAGCTACTCCAGTCCAGTCACATGCATTACCTATCCCAAAGGCTGGGCTATCTGTGAAAGCAGTCACGTGATCTACAAGCTAAGCTGCAACCACTGTGCTGCACTCTACGTAGGCATGACAAATGACAAGCTGTCTGTCCACACAAATGGCTAATGAAGCAGCCGGATCGTCCAGTTGCTGAGCACACTGCCTGCCACCACATTCCTCACTTCAATGACTGCTTCACGGACTGTGCCATGTGGATTCTTCCTAGCAATGCCAGCTTTTCTGAATTGTGCAGGTTGGAAATCTCCCTGTCATGCGTCCTATGTCCCTGTAACCCTTCTGACCTCAACCTTCGTTAGTCATTGCCATTCCACTTATCACCTTCCCTATTTCCACTCCTGCATTACACTGCCACCAATGCACCCCCCCCCTCCCCCCCGTTGCCCCCCCTCTGCCCGCCATCTAATCTTTCAACTGCACCTAGCTGCCTTACCCTCTCTCCACATCATCCCTGTATGCTCCCTCAAGCAGCACTTTACGGTCCCCCACCCCTACCCTGCTATTCTTACCCCTCCCTGCCCCAGCTGCCTCCTTACCCCCACCACTCAGACTGCTTCTCCCATTGTGCACAGTTATTCGCATTCTGGCCTCAGCAGCCAGAGACAGTGGTCATGTGTGTGCGAGTTGCATTTGCATGAATGTATATAATAGAGGGAAACATTCCATGTGGGAAAAATATATCTAAAAACAAAGATGCTGTAACTTACCAAACGAAAGCTTTGGTATGTTGACAGGACACAATAAAAAACACGCAAACATACACACAAATTTCGAGCTTTCGCAACCCAAGGTTGCTTCATCAGGAAAGAGGGAAGGAGAGGGAAAGACAAAAGGATGTGGGTTTTAAGGGAGAGGGTAAGGAGTCATTCCAGTCCCGGGAGCAGCAAGACTTACCTTAGGGGGGAAAAAAAGGACAGGTATACACTCGCACACACACACATATCCATCTGCACATATACAGACACAGGCAGACATATGTAAAAAAATATGTCTGCCGGTGTCTGTATATGTGTGTGTGTGTGTGTGTGTGTGTGTGTGTGTATATATATATATATACCTGTCCCTTTTCCCCCCTAAGGTAAATCTTTCCGCTCCTGGGATTGGAATGACTCCTTACCCTCTCCCTTAAAACTCACATCCTTTCGTCTTTCCCTCTTTCCTGATGAAGCAACCGTGGGTTGCGAAAGCTTGAAATTTGTGTGTGTGTGTTTGTGTTTGTTATTGTTTCTATCAACGTACCAACGCTTTCGTTTGGTAAGTTACAGAATCTGGGAAAAATATATCTAAAAACAAAGATGGTGTAACTTACCAAACGAAAGCGTTGGCATGTTGATAGACACACAAACACACACACACACACACAAAATTCAAGCTTTCGCAACCAACGGTTGCTTCATCAGGAAAGAGGGAAGGAGAGGGAAAGACGAAAGGATGTGGGTTTTAAGGGAGAGGGTAAGGAGTCATTCCAATCCCGGGAGCGGAAAGACTTACCCTAGAAGGAAAAAAGGACAGGTATACACTCGCGCGCGCACACACACACACACACACACACACACACACACACACACACACACACACACACACATCCATCTGCACATATACAGACACAAGCAGACGTCTACTTCATAAGAAGGCCTTTTGGCTGAAAGCTTACTTATTTAGCTGCCTTTTTGTTGCGTATACTTGTGACTCAGTATATCCACTATAAGGTAAATAGCAATCTATCCTTTTCATAATATTGTTATTATTTGATCCTGGATTTCCCATTGTTTGATTTTGCCACAGCAGTGTATCGTATGCAGCAGACACCTGCCAGTACATAAAGACAACATGGGTGGCAGCGATTTCAGAACTAACTGTTTGAGAATGACCACTGAGTGTGCAATGTCTTAAGCATCAAACAATGTAACTGATTATTATTAATGTCAGAGTCTTATACCAGAGCCATCCAGTTAGTAATATGTCTTATTTTTTTGCTCTTTCATTAAGTTAATAATAGTAAATTTCACGTGCTTCTGCATTCCTGTACAAACATCCTACAATGACAGATGGCAGCATTGTAAAGTTTAGAAAATGGCCAGCATTCACATACAAATAAGACAGTGTCCCGTTATTTAATTTCTTGCTGCAGAACGTGAAATACCCAACTGCATTCATGAAAGGCTGAAGAAGATGTACGAAGATGGTACGGTGGATGTCAACGCTGGCAGAAGACACGTTTGTCACTGCAGTGATGGGCGAACACAGGTGGCTGATGCAGTGTGGGGAAGCCGACCAGCATCCGTCACTAAAGGCTGTGTGATGGCCATTACTTAAAAACTGGGCTACTCCGAAACTCGTGTAAACTGGCTACTGTAAATGTTGAGTGACTAGAATAAAGTGACTTCGCACCATCACGCATGCATCTGTTTCACCAACTGAAATGAACTCATTAGGGTATTACTTTTAAGATGCAGAGACCTCAAACAATTCTGTGTGAGCGTGGCCGAGGAAGCAAGACCATGATTTTTTACCACAAAGGTTTGTGTGTACTCCTTTCAAGGTGGAAAAAACTGTGGAAAAAGGAGGTAGTGATATTGGAAAGTGACAAATTGTGAACAATGTAGCTCTATCCAATGCATATGAAATTTAAAAAAAAAATAGGAGATATCAACAACGTAGGAAAAGACAGATTGCTCTTATCATTAACAAGACACATCAAGTTGCAGACAGGCACAATTAAAAGACACTCAGATACAGCTTTCGGCCACACCCTTCGTCAGTAAACCCCCCCCCCCCACACACACACGCACACATTTCTGCCAACTCCAGAATCTCGGGCCACAAACTCCGGCATCTGGCATCTTTACAGTAGGTAGCAATCTGTTTTTTCCTACATTGTTGATATTCCTACCTGGAGTTTTCAGAGTTTGAAAATAGCAGATATTACTTTCTGCATGACCCTCATATGTTCCATTAAAAAGTTTTATTGTGGTTAATTGAGAGCTTGGGATGAGTACACCTTTACTTTATATTTAGAAGAATTGTAAAAGCAGCAAAAGAATGGCACACAAAATTCACTAACAAACACACAAATAATCCACAGGCAATACTGTCACCTTCAGAAACTCAACTCGGTCTCACAGATGGGGGTCTACAAACTTCCAAAATTAACTTGGTGACAGATCCATAGTAAATTCTTGAAAAAATATGACAATGTTTCGTTGATTTTTTTTAATGTATCAGAATCAGATACTGATGTAAGTGTCTACCTATAAAAACACTCATCCCTTCAGTTTTTTATCAGGATAATGGTGGATTTCTAGCTAAATTCGAAGGAACTGCAGCTATGGATGGAGAATAAGTAGCATTATCTTAAAAAGTAAAACTTCTGCTAGATGGGATGAAATACCCAACAGAGAAAATAAAACAATTTCTAGTATAATATCATGAAGCCTATCCATAATAATTAATCAGGCAATTGAAGATGAATGATATCTCAGACAATCTAAAGTACATAGTAGTTAATACACATTATATAATTGCAGTTCAGAGGAAGGTATAGGGAACTATAAACTTGTACGCCTTCCCTACACCCTTTTCAAAAGTGTTTGGAAAAAATGTTGCAGCTCCTGTACAAAAATTTCATGGAAAAAACATATATCATGCCATTAAATAAGTTTGGCTTCCAGAAGGCAAAAGTATGAAAAATACAATCAACCAATTTATTCAGAAAATTTGTATATCTTTGGATATGTCAAATCCCAAAATGACAAAGGAGATTTCTGTAGCCCCACAAAGGTTTCCACCTGTGTGAACAATCCCCTACTGCTGCATAAATCAGAGTGTTATGGAATCGAGGGCAGTACTTCGAGACTACAGCTGATCAACTCACTGACGTGTACAAGTGTCATCGGGGAACGAGCTGTATTAGACCCTTAATGTGAGTCTTGTCCGCCACTTGTGGTCTCGCGGTAGCGTTCTCGCGTCCCGAGCACGGGGTCCCGGGTTCGATTCCTGGCGGGGTCAGGGATTATCACCTGCCCCGGGATGACTGGGTGTTCTTGTGTCGTCTTCACCATCATCATCATCATCATTCATCCCCATTACGGTTGGAGGAAGGCAACAGCAAACCACCTCCATTAGGACCTTTCCTAGGACGGCAGTACGGGTCTCCTGCATCATTCCCCTACACCTGGGCTTAACAACTGGCTGGTTTTGAGCGCGAGTACTCGCGTCTGCTCAGGCACGTGCTCGCGAGGTCGCGGAGTAGGGAGGGTGGGGAAATGCGCGCACACGTTTGAATGTGATCTCGCGTTCTTAGCAGATTTAACTAGCCATCTGAATGCTTTGAACATTTTACTACAAGGTAAAGATCTGCTAATTACTCATTTCATAGATCGAATACGAGCTTTTAAA
This sequence comes from Schistocerca serialis cubense, assembly GCF_023864345.2. Taxonomy (NCBI): domain Eukaryota; kingdom Metazoa; phylum Arthropoda; class Insecta; order Orthoptera; family Acrididae; genus Schistocerca; species Schistocerca serialis. The sequence goes on from NC_064648.1 coordinate 102,976,000, forward strand.
ATGAAATTGACACTTTGGGTGAGTCAGCTGGAAACAGGAAACCTAGCTCATTTTCCTAAATTATCATCCGTGCAAGATGTTCACAAAGACTGTGAATGTTATTCACATAGTTTAGTTGATCAGCGCTTTCAGGATCTGACAGCACTAGACAGTGATTTTGATCTGTTCTCTCCATATTCAGCGAATATTTAAGAGATTTGTCCTGAGCTGCAGCAAGAAATTATTGACCTGCAGTGTGACAGAGAATACAGAGACAAATTTCAGAACAAGAAAAACATTTTGGAATTCTACAGACACTTCCCTCAGGATACATTTCCTCGTTTGCACAAACTGGCAGCTACAATAATGTCAATGTTCGGTTCCACGTATGTTTGTGAACAACTGTTCTCTGCAATGAAATGTAACAAGACGCGCCTGAGAAACGCATTGTCAGATCGAAATTTAAACTGCACTCTGCGCCTAAAATGCACGAGAACAATTACTCCGAACATAGACGCAACTGTAAAGGGCAAAAAGTAAAAGATAACCGAGAATTCCACACTGCAGTGACACCTTTTATTGTGTAACAGTTCACAAATTAATGCGAATGTAGAGGCATACACTAAGCTAATAAAATTATGTGGCACGTGTACATTCTCCTTTATTTGTTTCATTTGTCGCAGTAATAATTCGTGAGTGATATCCCTGCAGGTGGCCGCGGATTTACATTGACTGGCGGCAGCTGTTATGTGCCCCACGTGACTTTCCCCACTCTCCGCTCTGGTCCGGTAGTGGGGGTAGCGTGCTCGCGCTGCTCTGTGCTCGCGCCTTGTTGCTCACAGCTTGCTCCGTGAGCACGTATGTTATGAAGCCCTGCCCTACACACTGTAAAGAAACACGGGACTTCATTTCCATTCCAATGTGAGTCTTGGCTATGTACGTGTGATGCATGCGGTTGGATGTACCCTTTAAATTGTAAAATGACATGTACTGGAGGCTAGCTGAGTGGATAATGTCTGAAGGTCACAATAAAAATAAAATGAGAAAAAAAGGAAATATAAGACAATAGATACACAATTTCTTGATTGTAAAGACTTTTATCCTATTTACCGATCAATAAAATCTTTCCATTAATTTCTTCATGCATGAGCCTACACCTTTGGCATGGTTTTTTAATTCTTAAGCTATAGCAGGCAAACAAAAGTTTCCGTTTCTCAGCACTGCTGCACTGTATACGCAACACAGTGTGACTCCGATGGAGGTATACGAGCATTGGCATGCAGGCAGCTCATTAGTGTGCATTTGCCTCTTCCTGAAGTGCTTGTAGTAAATGTTGAAATGTTAACTGTGGTAGCATTATTACCAAATGCATCCAAACAGGATTGACATTCTGTTATTGTTTTCTCAGATGCTGACAGACAAATACCAACAGGCACCCGTCAGAGAATGAAGAAAATGTATGGGATAGCACGTTTGTGAAAACCACTGTTGTGGAATGGCGCGCCAAAGGTGCTACTGCTTTACAATAATGCACGTCCCCATACCACGAATGCGGTAATGCAGAAGCTACGCTAACTCTAGTGGGAGACCCGTCCTACAGTCCCAATCTTTCCCTGTGCGATTATCACGCCCCTGGTCGTCTAATGTCGACAATTCCTGTCAAACGAGCATGTGCGGCAGTCCGTTACGGGCAGCAGAACGTGGTGTTTTACCAAAGGGATGTCTTCTACTCAGTGCATCGAAGCGATTGCCTCAAAGCTGATGGCAATTTTGACTGATCGGCCCACTGATTCTGGACTGTACCGTCTTTGAATGGAAAATTTTTGATCCACCGTTGTATTTTAAATATTCAGATTCTTTATAAAAGATGACCTTTATTCGATCATGCAATACATTTCATTATCTGGCAGTAATGCAACAAAGATCATCTCATATAAAGAATTTGAAAGCCTATGGTGGACATTTTAAATGTTGTAGCATTCAATGAAATCATTGTTTATATTTATTTTTCTACGTCTTATTCTTATTCTTCTTCCTTTATGGCTTAAGTGACTTTATCTGTTCCAGTCAACAAGGTCGAGCTATCTCTCCTACAGTCTTCCCTCTGTTTTGGTTTGATCTCCTCCCCCAAGTCAACCAACAAACCAACCGACTGACTGGCCAACCAACCAACCAACCAACCCACGCACCCACCCACCATCTTGCTTGTCTAGTTCTGCAATCGAGAATACTTTTCGGAAGTCGATTTTCATGCATATTACCTACATGATCCCACAATCTGTTTCTGTTTGGAGCTATTTTCTTGGGCACTGAGTTAACCTTTAATTCACTTCTAATGTCTTCATTTCTGAAGTGACCTCCTCTGGTGCATCATTTAACACTACAGAGAAACCTAATTTCCACAGTCTGGAACCTGTTTGTACCCTTCAGCAGGTCTCAGATCCAAAGCCACTGCCACAACTTATAAAACTTCGTCTGTCTCTTTTTCACGATCTTTTTCTGTAGCACATTTCTAATTGTTCCACAAACGTTTATACTTAAAAATTAAATTATTTTTCACTACAGTTAAGCCTAAAGGTGCTTTGATGATTACATAGTTTATAAAAAATCACTTTGCAACAGAATTGAGTGTGACTGACAAGAAATTGTAAGATACGGATTCAGTGTGTAAAAGAACCACACGTTTAAGCTACTGCCAAAAAGAGTCATATCTGTCACTGCTCATCCTTTTGGAAAGCTTAGGAGCTGTCAGGCTCATGAAAAACAACTCAGAAGTAAGCCAGTGGAAAATTTCCAATGCCAGTCTCTGCAGTCACTATCCCAGATTAATTTCCAAATCTCTCCACTGTGTCTCTTCCTGTGAAGGTAGGTGTGTGTGTGTGTGTGTGTGTGTGTGTGTGTGTGTGTGTGTGTGACACCGTCAAAGGTAATATGTCTGTTGTACGGGAACATTAAGCTCAGCAACACCCTCTGAGCTATTTGAGATGAGTAAGTTATGTGCCAGCACTGGGTTTCACACTCTCTAAGCATAAAAGTTGAAGTTTTGCACCAATGCAAAAGACGAAAGTCCCGTGGTCAAATTCAGATAATATGCTATTAGAATTCATTTCTCTGGCATCACCTTATTAATCCCATCTGATGTATACTTTAAGTCTAACAACCGTGTCATTTTGTCACTGTTAGGTGAAAACTGAAGCAGATGTAACATCCAGTATGTCCACACAGTCATTGAAAATTGAGTTGTAGCTCTGAGATGTGTTGGACAGAAAATAAAATTTTTGAATGATGGTGGTATATTAGTAATTAACAATCCCTACTTTAGGAGTCACAGTCATGGGTAGCCCACAACTTAATGTTTATTAATAACATACTGTAACACACATCCATTTTGACCTGCTTACTGTATTTGCCACATCCAAAAAGTTAAGTAATTTAGAGAAGAAAGAAAGAATAATAATTTTTTAAAAAATGGGTCTAACGTATGAAACTGGGATTTGGAAACTGCGAAGCAATGAGGTTTGAGGATATAATAGATACAATGTGAAAGTGGAAGTTTATATTTCAAGGCCACTTAAAAATAATGGAAAAAATATTAAACTCCTTTGATAAAAATCCAAAAAGCCAATTTTCCTGGTTTATAAAAGTTAGTAAATATGCACAGGAGTTTGGAAAAAAAAAAAAAAACAAAGATGTAGAAAACAGACAGAAACTGAGGGAAAAGGTAGGAAAAAATCAAGGATTTCCCAAAGAAAACATGCAGGAAGAGAAGAGGGTCATGGGCAGAAGAAAGAAGGGAAAGGCACAGAGCTAGAGTGGAGAATTTCTGGGAAGAAGAAGAAGAAGAAGAAGAAGAAGAAAAGGAAAAGAATGTGATATAAATCAGCAGTTTGATGAAGTAGAGTACTGGGCAAATTTGAACAACAACAGAATTAGAAACCACAGTCCAAATATTCTGATAAATACTAGGAAGATTGGCTATTAAGTACTCTTTTACTTTTAACTTTTGCTAATTTCTAATGTCCTGCATGTCATCTTCGCTAACCTGTCATAGAATTTTGCACAAGAATATGAAACTCCATATTGGATCCTATAGAGGAATGCACAGTCTATATGAAAATTACTTGGTTGCAAGGTGTTGTGGTTGGAAATTGCAGAGCCGTATACTTCAAACTATATATTTACATAACTTTAAACAGACCTGTCAGCTGTCCATGTACTGGCAAAGCAAAATGTAGCCAATTCAAATATTTGACTTACGGGGTATTTACACTCCTGAGTTCAAATATTCTGATAAAATGTAAAATGACAGGATTTGGTTTTGAATATTGGATATTTTTGATTTCCTGTCTGATATCTATCGGGTAGGTTGAAGTAAGATATAGTGGGAATTAGTGAAGTGTAGTGGCAGGAAGAACAGGACTTATGGTCAAGTGAATACAGGGTTATAAATAGAAAGTCAAATAGAGAGAGGTAATACAGGAGTAGGCCTAATAATGATTAAGAAAATAGGAATGTGGTCAAAGCTCTATGATCACCATAGTGAACGCATTATTGTAACCGAGATGGACACAAAGCCCACAAGCACCACAGGAGCACAAGTTTATGTGCCAACTTGCTCCACAGATGATGATGATGATGATGATGATGATGATGATACTGAATAAATGTATGAGGAGATACAAGGAATTATTCAGATAGCTTTGGGAGATGAAAATTTAATTATGATGGAGGGCTGGAATTTGACAGTAGGAGTAGGAAGAGAAGGAAAATATTAGAACATAGCCTGGGGGAAAGGAACAGATGAATATGCTGCCTGGGTGAATTCTGCACAGCGCTAATTCGATCATCATGAATACTTGGTTTAAGAATCAATAAGAAGACTGTATGCTTGGAAAAGAACTGGTGACATTCTAAGGTTTCACATAGTTCATATAATGGTAAAAATCAAACAATAGAAAATCTAGGATGGAATGTAACAATATTATGAAAAGGAAAGTTGCTACACACCCTATGGCGGAAATGCTGCATTGCAGGTAGTATTGCTATCAGGTAGTAAGGTCTTTGTCAAAAACAGACAACACACACACACACACACACACACACACACACACACACACACGCATGCAAATGCAACTCATACATATGACTGTGGCAACTGAGGCCTCAGTTGCCTGAGATTGCATTTACGTGGGTGAGTTATGTTTGTGTGTTTTTGATAAAGCTCTATTTGTGACAGTCATTTTCTTGTGCCTATCTGCAACTCAGCATCTCTGCTATATGATGAGTAGCAACTTTCCTTTTCATAATACCAGGTGATCAAAAAGTCAGTATAAATTTGAAACCTTAATAAACCATGGAATAATGTAGATAGACAGGTAAAAATTGACACACATGCTTGGAATGACATATGACATGGGGTTTTAGTACGGGGGGGGGGGGGGGGGGGGAAATTATGTTCACAAAATGTCAGACAGATGCGCATCGTTTGGTGATGATCATGTGCTCAGCCGCCACTTTCGTCATGCTTGGCCTCCCAGGTCCCCATACCTCAGTCGTGCAATTATTGGCTTTGGGGTTACCTGAAGTCGCAAGTGTATCGCGATCGACCGACATCTCTAGGTATCCTGAAAGACAACATCCGATGCCAATGCCTCACCGTAACTCCGGACATGCTTTACAGTGCTGTTCACAACATTATTCCTCGACTACAGCTATTACTGAGGAATGATGGTGGACATATTGAGCATTTCCTGTAAAGAACACAATCTTTGCTTTGTCTTAGTTTATTATGCTAATTATTGCTATGCTGATCAAATGAAGCGCCATCAGTCAGACATTTTTTGAACATTTGTATTTTTTTGGTTCTAATAAAACTCCATGCCATTCCAAACATGTGTGTCAATTTGTACCTCTCTATCTACAGCATTCCGTGATTTATTTAGTTTTCAAATTTATACTGACTTTTTGATCACCCGGTATTATAATGTAATGGTAAGACAGATTTTCAGTTTCAGGACATTTCCAGCGGGAGATTTTGGCTCTGAATGCAATTTATTGGTTATAAACTGCACAAAAACTGGAAAAACAGAAGGACTAGCAACAAGAGAGCAATTTAAGGAAATAGGATCTAGATAAGTTGCAAAAAATGAGAGGTCATTGAGTGTTTCAGGTGGAGGTTAGGCAAAAACTGATTGAAACAGAGGGAAGTAGTACAATGGGAGAGAAATGGGTAGCTTTTGGACATGAAATTGTGAAGTCAGCATAGGACCAAATATGCAGAAAAACAGTATCAAGTAGAAATTACTCAACAACACAGGAAATATTGAATTTAATACACAAAAGGAGAAAATATAAAAATGAAGGAGGAGAAAGGAAACATAGATGTCTAAAAAAAATGAGATAGATACGTAATACAAAATGGTAAAGCAGGTAGGGCTAGACAAGAAATGCAAGGATGCAGACATATGCATAATTATGCAAAATATGGATGTCACCTATCTGAAAATTAAAGACACCTTTGGAGTAAAGAAGTAGCTGTATAAATATCGAGAGCTCAGATGTCAAGCCATTGCCAAACAAAGAAGGGAAAGCTAAAAGTGTAACAAATATATAGATGGCAAAATCACACATTGGAAAATCCAGGATGGAATGTAACAATATTATGAAAAGGATAGTTGCTACTCACCAATTGACACAGGAGGTTAGCATAGTATTCTCCAGTAATTGTTTTCCCAGTGGGGAGGTAATCTACAAACAGAATCCCCTTCGCATCCCAGAACACTGATGCCATGACATTTCCCGCTGAAGGAATTGTCTTTGCTTTCTTTGATAGCGAAGAATCAGCATGTTTCCACTGCTTTGACTGTTGTTTTGTCTCTGTGGTATAGTAGGGCACACAAGTTTCATCTGTGGTCGCAAACTGGTGCAAAACACCTTGCTCGTTTCTCCTAAATGGGCCAAACATTGTTCCGATATGTCCAGTCTCGCATGTTTTTGATCCACCATCAAGAGTCACGGCACCCGTGTTGCAGATAATTTTTTCATATACCCTTTCAGATGACATCTGGAAAGCGAGAACAATTTCATGCACTTTCAGTCGGCGATCCTCCGTTACCAATTTGTGTACTTTTGCAATGATTTCTGAAGCAGTGACACAACTTGGCCGGCCACTGCGCGGATTGTCGTCTAAGCTCTCCCGACCAAATTTAAATTCATTTGTCCACTTGGCAACAGTTGAATATGAAGGAGCAGATTTGCCAGTGTATTCTGGAAATCTGCTCAAATCTGGATTTTTTCCATCTTCACAACTCACAACGCGGGAACAACAACAGAGCCACGTCACCGCCACAGCTCTCTTCCGAGACGTGGCACGTGTTTACAGGCAACAGTCGAATGAATATGATATGAAAAACTCATTGCGCTAACACTGACCTCTTGTGGTGATCCCGAGAAGTTTTGAAATCACCCTCATATTTCTCAAAAATTGACAGTCACAGTTTTTGAGGTATTTTCGAGGTACTTTATTATGCCTCTTATAGTGCAATGTCCTCAGACAAAATGGTGGCTCAGTTGTTAGCTTTGTGGCTCCTTTATTTTTCACCCTGTGTTCGTAGCCCGTTTACCATTTTTATTTATTATTTTTTATCTATCCATATCTGTAGAAGGTTACTACACGATTGTTTCTTATCAGCTTACGGGATACAAGGGTGTTATATTAACTGTAAAATTACAACCGCATTTCACAATAAGTGTCCCACATTTCCTCTACAGTATATGTGTTTGTACGGTATGTTGAAGTTCGAGTGTTTATTCTTCAGGAAGATTAGGTGCATTCCATCAGATGATAGTGATTGTAGAAACATTCGGACCACCGATGTTCCAAACACCACGAGTATTGTGCAAAGGCTGGTTTGCTACAGTGACTTTTCTTCATATGAATCTCACTTTGGAAAGAAGCATCATTAACATTGGTGAAGATTTCACACATTGGAAATAATTTTACAGCAAACCACACATGACTGATCACTTTTCTGAAAACTGGCACACCCTATTCATTATGTATCGAGATACACTACAGGAATTTCACTGAAAACAATTTCAAGTAATTTTCTCATTTTTTTAAAATTCATTCACCTGACAGACAATTCAATTCCTAGACGAATAAGGACAACATTACATCAATATACACTTGAAAACATTCTTGTAGTAATCTTCTACAGACATAAGTATATAAAAGAAAAACTAAAGTAAAAGTAATAATCAAGTTTCGAACATGGGGCACAAAATTAAGAAGCTGCGATGCTAAATAATGTGCCACCACTTCGTCTGAGGTTGTTATGCAGCGAAAGGCACAAAGTACCTCAAAAGCTGTGACCATAATTTTTTCAGAAATGGTAAATCGAGACACTTATTTTGACCCCTCTTCCTCAGTGAAATTCTGGGAAATTGGGTTATGGCACCTGCCGTGCTCTCCTCAAAAGTGACGACAGATGGTTTTTTTTTTTTTTTTTTTTTTTCAGACAAATCACGTTTTACACTCCATCCATCAGACGGGCGCTGGCACGTAAAGCGTGTAATGTCTGAAAGCAGGCACCCTGCAATAATCGTCGGAACGTTACTGTCTGAGGGACGTTTTCGCAGCATTCCCTGGGTGACCTCGTCATTCTGGAAGGCATAAAGGATCGACACAAGTACGCGTCTATCCTTGCAGACTGTGTCCACCCTTAGGTGCAGTTTGTTTCTCCTCGGCAACCACGGCATCTACCTGCAGGATAGTTCAACGTGCCACACAGTTCGCAGCCTACATCGGTGATTCAGAGAGCACTGGAACGAGTTTATCGAATACCCCTGCCAAGCAAACTCTCCAGATTTAAATCCAATCAAGAATTTTCAGGACGACCTCGATCGAGCTGTTTGTACTGCGGATCCACAATTGAGGAATCTAGCTCAGCTGGCCACGAAACTGAAGTCGGTACGACTCAGCATTCCTGTCGGTACCTTCAAAAACGTCACCGACACTCTTCCCGCCTGTCTCACACTGAAAAAGGTCGTTATTCAGGCTTTTGACAGGTTGTCACATTAATGTGACTGGACAGTGTGAATATACTTTATTCAATGGATGCAAGCAGGAAGCATATCGTGTAAAGTAATAACTGTAAACCTTGTAGAGGCATTTTTAAGGGTGCTCAATTTCTTAGTCACTTCCTTAATTGTTCTTGTTCTTGACAATACAAATCAGTTTCCTTTACACTGTGACTTAGACAGTACCAATTGAAGGCACAAAAATAACTTTCACGTACACTTTGCCACATTGAAAGTACTGTTAAAATGCTTCATCCCTTGCTGAAGGATATTTGACTTGTAGAGGAATCTCCGAAGGAGTGGAAAAATGGTTTGGTTGTAAAGCTCCTAAAAAAGAGAAATTTGTCAGACTGTAACAAATGGCATGGTATTACATTGTTGTCAGTGCCCAGTAAGGTCCTCAACATAATTATTTTAAACAGAATTAAAGTGTCTCTTGAAAAGTGACTGCATGGAGAACGGGCCGGTTTTAGAGCACAACACAGTTGTGTTGGTCTTATTAACACTCGTAAGATCATTTTAGAGCAAAGCAAAGAATTCCAAGCAACCATGAACCTGGCATTCATTGATTTTCAAAAGGCCGTCGATTCCGTGAATCAAAGTGCTCTGGCAGATGTTGCGGAAGTACGGTATACCGCAAAAGATCTTAAACATCATAAAAGATCTATATGTTGGTTGCAAATGTTGTATGCTCCACAAGGGAAACATGACAGATCCCATAAAAGTAACAACTGGAGTCCGGCAAGGTTGCATTTTATCACCAACACTACTTCTACTTGTTCTAGACTCAGTTACGAGAAGAGTCACAGCAGGCAGGAGACGAGAAGTCCAATCGGGGATCGAGGAACATTTGGAGAATTTGGATTTTGCAGATGACATAGTTTTATTAGCTCAAAGGCTGACGGATATGCAAGCTAATTTAAACTTCCTGAAAGAAGAAGCAGACACTGCTGGCCTCAAGATAAATACAGGCAAAACAAAGGAAATGAGTGAAAATTCAGGGAACATAGAGGTGCCACTGTCAACAGGGAGCAGTGGGTGGAGACTGCCTACTCTTTCCTGTATCTGCGTAGTATAGTGACGGAAGATGGTGGAGCTGGTGACGATGTGAGAAACTGCATTAAAAAGGCAAATGCAGCCTTCATACAAATGTATCCAATATGGAAAAATAGAAATATCAGGTACAAAACAAAAATCTGTATTTTTAATACAAATTTGAAGGGTGTCCTTATGTACACCAGTGAAAACTGGAAAAATGGATAAAAAGATAACATCTCAGTTACAAAGCTTCGTAAATAGATGTTTCTGACACATCACGAATATCTGGTGGCCACAAAAAATATGTAATGAGGAGCTCTGGGGAATAACAAACCAGATACCTATAGAAAGAGAGAGAAAGTGGGGATGGTTGGGGCACACATTGAGAAAGCCAGATGGAGCCATTGGAATGGAATCCCCACAGAATGAGTAAGAGAGGAAGACACAGGGGCACACGGGAGAGGACAGTGGAAGGTGAAGCAAAAAAAGTTGGCAAGACGTGGGCAGAATTGAGGCAAACGGCCAAAGTCAGAGACGGATGGCGAGTTCTCCCGAATGCCCTGTGCCCCCGTAGGGGGCATCACAAATGTCAGTGTCGATTGTAAAGCTGCACGACAAAGAGTAATTCACTGTCAACATGACTGGCATTTACAGATATAGTAACTATTTTATTCCGAGTAACACGTATCGAGTGAAGTAGATTTTAAATCCCCAGTAGTTCATTAACTGCACCAATATAGTACAACTGAAAAGGCAGCAGTTTATGTAATTAGCAGCTTCCTTTCTAATTTACTTCACTAAATTTAGCACGGACAACATCTAGTGACAGCGTGTTGTCAATACAATGTAAATAGTAAGTTTATACGATTTCTTGTCTTTTTGTAATGTACACTCACTTCACACCCCTGTAGGTTGTTGTCCTCGATGTGATGTACAGAATGTGATGCACAAATGAATGGGTTCCACGAATTCTAAAGCAAAATTTTGGTGACGAATGTGCTGAAATATACTCACAAATTTTTGTGTAGCAGTAAAGGAAAATAATCGACATTTCTCACGGCCGGTCAGAGAGGGCTTTCTCGGGCTCCGTAAGCCTCCGGCCCCTGGATCGGATAGGATACACTGGTGATGTCTTTGCCGTATGAACTCATGGTGAGGCTGAGCTATTGAAATTTTTGGAGTCTCATTCATACATTCTCCCAACTAAACTTCACACAGTTATATTCCAAATCTCACGCCACTTCCCTCTACGTTCATTTCACCCTCACCAAGTTCAGCCACACACTTCTATTCACGTAAAATCTACAAACAACAGCACTTAGATTGTGACAGTTGCCATACTTTCCTTGTCAAACATTCCCTCCCATACGGCCTCGGTGTTTAATGCAAACATATCTGTTCATAAGCACACTCTTTACAGCAATACATCACCATTCTCACCTCGGCCTTCATTGGATGTGATACCCCACCAACCTAAATCAAAAGCAGATTTCCTGGACCATACCACTCAATCCTGGTACTGCTCATACCTCCAAAAATGAACACAAGAGGACACCTATTGTAACTCTCTACTATACTAGTCTCGAGTGTACTTATCGACCACTTCAAATGGTCTAAGTTTTCGTTTCTTACAATTGTTCCGAGAAATGACGTACGTTCTGTCTGATATTTTGCCCACCACACCTAGAATAGTTTACCGTTGACCTCCCCGCCCAAATCTCCACAATATCCTGGCCCCGTCCTATGCTGCACCTGCACCCATTCCCCTACACTACCTCCGTGACATTCCCGGCATAAGACTTTACCCACACACCCTTCTACCGCCATCTACACCAGCCCAGTAAATGGCAACACATATGCCATCAAAGCGAGACCCACCTGTAAAATGAAACGTCGTGTATCGGCTGTTACGAAAACGGTATTCACCCTTCTACATCGGTTCGATTACCACTAAGTTATCAGTTACGGCGAATAGGCACAGACAGACGGTGTATACTGGTAATACACAATACCCCATTGCAGAGTGCTGTGCTGCAAAGGCTACTCGGTGCAAATGGCACCTCTCGTGGCATCTGCCCAGCCAGTACACGTCGCGCGGCAGTGGCGACACTGCAACCGCCGGGCAAACGCGGTACGAGCTCGGTAGATGGACTGTCTCGGCCCGGACTGGCCGGCACACTTATACTCGTGCACGTAAACTGGCAGCACGAGCATCCCGCACTGCTTCCGGCCTCGAAGGGTACGATTGCGGACAATTGGAAATACAGCTAGCGACCGTTTAGGCCCTCGACACAGCTCTCGGCGGCAGTCACGTTGCAGCCCGCATCCGTGGAATCGTCACCACCGTCACACCGAGATGTCGTCGCTGCGACCTACAGCTCGCCGGACGGGACTTCCTTTCGGTGCACTGTTCGACTCCTGTGCCGATTTACACCGAGACAGAGTATAATTTAGAGTGTGGCTGCTTGACGGACTTCAGAATTTTTCAGTCATTTACCTAGCCTGACCTGGTAGAAGCCGACCTCGGCGAAGATCAGTTTGGGTTCTGTAGAAATATTGGAACACGTGAGGCAATATTGACCTTACGACTTATCTTAGAAGAAAGATTAAGGAAAGGAAAACCTACATTTCTAGCATTTGTAGACTTAGAGAAAGCTTTTGACAATGTTGACTGTAATACTCTCTTTCAAATTCTAAAGGTGGCAGGGGTAAAATACAGGGAGCGAAAGGCTATATACAATTTGTACAGAAACCAGATGGCAGTTATAAGAGTCGAGGGGCATGAAAGGGATGCAGTGGTTGGGAAGGGAGTGAGACAGGGTTGTAGCCTCTCCGCAATGTTATTCAATCTGTATATTGAGCAAGCAGTAAAGGAAACAAAGAAAAATTTGGAGTAGGTATTAAAATCCGTGGAGAAGAAATAAAAACTTTGAGGTTCGCCGATGACATTGTAATTCTGTCAGAGACAGCAAAGGACTTGGAAGAGCAGTTGAACGGAATGGACAGTGTCTCGAAAGGAGGATATAAGATGAACATCAACAAAAGCAAAACGAGGATAATGGAATGCAGTCTAATTAAGTCGGGTGATGCTGAGGGAATTAGATTAGGAAATGAGACACTTAAAGTAGTAAAGGAGTTTTGCTATTTGGGGAGCAAAATAACTGATGATGGTCGAAGTAGAGAGGATATAAAATGTAGACTGGCAATGGCAAGGAAATCGTTTCTGAAGAAGAGAAATTTGTTAACATCGAGTATAGATTTAAGTGTCAGGAAGTCGTTTCTGAAAGTATTTGTATGGAGTGTGGCCATGTATGGAAGTGAAACATGGACAATAAATAGTTTGGATAGGAAGAGAATAGAAACTTTCGAAATGTGGTGTTACAGAAGAATGCTGAAGATTAGATGGGTAGATCACATAACTAATGAGGAGGTATTGAATAGAATTGGGGAGAAGAGGAGTTTGTGGCACAACTTGACTAGAAGAAGGAACCGGTTGGTAGGACATGTTCTGAGGCATCAAGGGATCACAAATTTAGCATTGGAGGGCAGCGTGGAGGGTAAAAATCGTAGAGGGAGACCGAGAGATGAATACACTAAGCAGATTCAGAAGGATGTAGGTTGCAGTAGGTACTGGGAGATGAAGAAACTTGCACAGGATAGAGTAGCATGGAGAGCTGCATCAAACCAGTCTCAGGACTGAAGACCACAACAACAACAACAACCTACCCCGACATTAACTTTTGACTGCCGACTTCCGATATCTTTTTACTGTCACTCCTTTCATTCCGCCTAATGAGAGTTACTGCAGAATGAAACTTTATTAAATTTAGTCACAATATTAATTCAGTTTGATCGGTAAAGAATTGATTATTCATTTTGCCTTTACATCACCCAGAACTTCTGCACTGTTGTTTTCTTGGTTTACTTAATTAACTACTAACTCTGCATTGTTCACTATGATATCATTTCAACTATTCTGTGTGTATTGACTGATGAACCTTGTTCATTTATCAGTGCTTTATTAATAAAGACCTTCAAGTGTTGTCTGACTTTAAGTCTGGTTACATCCGGGTCCAGATATAACACTCGTGACAAGGATTTAAGTACTGATCACGCACTGTTACAAGTAGCCTCTGTTCTGCAGTCCAGAGTTTTGCAACGGTCACGGCAATAGAACCCTCGGACCTCACATACCCGGTGATTGCCTAACCCTGCAGCAATCACTCATTTGGCACCAGACATTACAGCACGCATCCCCAAATCGACTCGTCGGTGAGCAACACGAGGGCGATAGTGCCACCCTTTCGGCAACTCGATTGCAAGACGGAACCACTGCCGTGCTACATTGCACACACAGAACGGCACTTCCCAGTCCACGACATCACAGGTGACACAGAGCAATGTGTGTTCTTTCTGGCTGATGCTAGCCCCACTACCTACCAACTAATCCGACAGCTCCGTTTGGAATGTAAGTCTCACAGCATCACCTACGTCACCCTGAAGTCTAGCCTAGGCGACAGTTTGACTCGCAAGTCCACACGACGGCAGCCCGTCGAGAGTTCTTCAATTGCGACAAACTCACTTCCGAATCGTATCGAAAAAGGATTGTGAGATTATAGGGACTATTCAGGGAGGGCAGATTTTAGTGTACCAATCAAGTACACGAGCAGTCCTACGCCTCGGCTCCGGTCCGTCATACAGTGTCAGTTCATTCCCCCGATGTCACGACTGTTGAAGTTGAAAGACTATTCCCCGGATGTTCTTTTACCAGTTATCAGGGCTTTTGAACAATTGCTCAGATCATATTCTAAACACGACCTCACAGGCCCGTATTCATCTCGATTTTGCCGGCCTTTTCCTGGGAGCCACTCGGCTCATCGCAGTAGATACACATACTGGATTCTCTTTGTGACAAAAATGGCCTCTACTTCTTCAGTTCTGACTATCCGAGCATTGGTAGATATTTTTCCCCTCGAGGGGGTTCCCGAGTCCACTGTAACAGACTGTGGACCACAATTTACACACATCAAAAATAAGTTTCGTATCACCTCACTTTCGAGAGTTCCCGCACCTGTACAGAAAATTGGAACAGAGATCAACATAAACATCATTTCCGCCCTTTTTATTGCTCATGAAAACCACACATTGCTTGCTGTACCATAATACAGTGAGACAATCAGAGGTGATGGTCCAGATTGTTGCACACACCGGTACGTCTGATACCCAGCAGCACGTCCTCTTGCATTGATGCATGCCTGTATTTGTCGTGGAATACTATCCACAAGTTCATCGAGGCACTGTCGGTCCAGATTGTCCCACTCATCAACAGCGATTTGGCACAGACCCCTCAGAGTGGTCGGTGGGTCATGTCGTCCATAAACAGCCCTTTTCAATCTATACCAGGCACGTTTGATAGGGTTCACGTCTGGAGAACATGTCGACCATTCTAGTCGAGTGATGTCATTATCGTGAAGGAAGCCATTCACAAGATGTGCACGATGGTGGCGCGAATTGTCATCCGTGAAGATGAAAGCCAAACCAATATGCTGCCGATACGGTTGCACTATTGGTCGGAGGATGGCATTCACGTGTCTTACAGGCATTACGGCACCTTCCGTGACCGCCAGGGGCATAAGTCGACTCCACATAATGCCACCCCAAAACAGCAGGGAATCTCCACCTCGCTGCACTCGCTGGGCAGTATGTCTGAATCATTCGGCCTGACCGGGTTTCCTCCAAACACGTCTCTGACGATTGTCTAGTTGGAGGCATAAGTGACACTCGTAGGTGAAGAGAACACGATGCCAATCCTGGACGGTCCATTCGGCACGTTGTCGGGCTCATCTGTACCGCGCTGCATGGTGTCGTGGTTGCAAAGGTGGACCTCGCCGAGAACGTCGGGAGTGAAGTTGCACATCGTGCAGCCTATCGTGTACAGTTTGAGTCTTAATATGATGTCCTGTGGCTACGAGAAAAGCATTATTCAACACGGTGGCATTGCAGTCAGGGTTCCTCCGAGCCGTGATCAGTAGGTAGCAGTCATCCACTGCAGTAGTAGCCCTCGGGTGGCCTAAGCGAGGCATGACATCGATAGTTCCTGTCTCTCTGTATCTCCTCCATGTCCGAAAAACATCACTTTGGTTCACTCTGAGACACCTGAACACTTCCCTTGTTGAGAGCCCTTCCTGGCAAAAAGTAACAATGCAGATACAATCGAACTGCGGTATTGACCGTCTAGCCACAGCTGAACTACAGACAACACAAGCCGTGTACCTCCTTCCTGGTAGAATGGCTGGAACTGATCGGCTGTCAGATCCCTTCCGTCTAACAGGCGCTGCTCGTGCACAGTCGTTTACATCCTCGGGTGGGTTTAGTGACATCTCTGAACAGTCAAAGGGACTTTGTCTGTGATACAGTATCCACAGTCAATGTCTATCTTCAGGAGTTCTGGGAACCGGGGTGATGCAAAACATTTTTTGATGTGTGTACATCTGCTGAATTCCAGACCTTTGGCCAAACTGGTGGTATCTCTTTAATCCACACTGCACAATTCCACACAGCTGTGGTTGTGACATTCAGGCACTGTCCAGAATGCAGTTCGTGGACCACAGTTCGACTGTGCAACAGCACAGTCTGTCCCGACACTGCGGTACGTGGAGACACCACCACATCGGACCGCCGGTCACCGAAGCTCAGTTCGAAGTGGGACTCGTCAGTGAAGACAATTGTACTCCAGTCGATGAGATCCCAGGCTGGAGATAGTCTGGAGAGGCCCTGGAGAGCTGTGGGATATCAAACTGATTGTCGCCTGCCATACGGCCTGAGAACTAGGAGTGGTGGTCTGCGGTTTTCATAGTAGAACCCTTTTGGTTGCCATCTGCAGCACTATTACAGCACGGCTGTAGTCGAAGATTTTCTAAGTCCCAATAAAATCTTCAGTTTCCAAGCCACGACAATTCGAATAAAATTCTCAAGCTTTCGATGGCTAGCTCTGCCATCGTCGTCACGAGTAAAACTAATGACTGCCGGGACTGGCAGTATTTCCCACTTATATGCCTACAATTCCTGCCGCTGGCACCAGAGTGAGTCAAAATGACGTGTGCACAGAAGGTGAGTTGGGCGGTTCATAGCTGCTCCGGCCTGCCACAGGACAGTGCAATGTCAGGATGGTGCAAGGAAACATTCTAAGTCCCATTTTGTTGTCCTTCACGGTAAGTCATCCTCGGCTTACATTTCGGCAAGATAATGCCTGCCCGCTCGCTGTGAGAGTTTCTACTGCTTGTCTTGATGCTTGGCAAACCCCACCACGGCCAGCAAGATCACCAGCTCTCTCAAACAAACAATGTCTGGAGCATTATGGGCACGGCCCTCCAACCACCTCGGCATTTTGTCAATGCATTGTGCTAGTTTGATGATTTGGCACAATATCCCTCAGGAAGATATCCAACAACTATCAATCAGTGCCAAGCTGAATAACTGCTCGCATAAAAGCCAGGGGTGGACCAATACATTATTGACTCGCTCAATTTTTGAAGCTCTTTCTCTTGAATAAAACAAACAATTTTTCTGAAATCGTATTTGTTTGTTTGTCTGTACATGTACATCCCATCTATCTATTTCCATCCCATTTGGATAAGTCTTTCATTTTGTGTGTGTGTGTGTGTGTGTGTGTGTGTGTGTGTGTTTTTCACTTATAGTTTATAAGCAGAGAAGAATTTTATGTAGCAATATGGTCAAAGATTTGAGGAAAAGACAAATAAAATGTTTTGTATGGAGTATGGTACTGAAATGTGGACACTGAGAAAGAATGAAAGAAAAGCTGGAGGCTTTTGCGATGTGCACAGGCTGGAGGGTGGAAAGAATAAGTTTGATGGGTAGAGTGAAAAATGAAGTGTGGAAGAGCAAAGACAATTGCTGAACATAATTTAAAAAAAACTGGATTGGACATATATTAAGAAAGAATGAGGGGCTTATAAAAACAGTCCTAAGACTTTTGTGGAAGGGAAGATGATGTGAGAAAAGGTTTCAGATCCTAGATAATGTAACAGACAGCAGCAGCACATAGCAACACTAAGAAGGAAGCAATGGGCCGAAGGAAATGGTGACATAAAGAATCTGGTAATACAGACGGGTCCAAAAAAATGTATCCACCGTTTAAAAGTCCATAACTGGCAAACTAATTGACGGAGTTGTCTCATCTTTGGTAGTGTAATAGTTGGTAGTTACGGCAATCACAACACAAGCGTTGTATTGCATTGTTTTGTTTTGTCAGATGACAGTCGCCAGATAGTCAGTGTTTTGTTCTTAGTTGCACCTAGTTACTCGAGTAAACATGGCTGGCGCAAGGCTTACATTCGATGAAAGGAAGTCAGTTTTGAAGTGGTATTTTAAGTACGAAAACATTAATGAGGTTCAACGGCAATGGCGAAATGAGTATCAAACAGAACCACCGACACGTTTAAGGATTCGTCGCATTCGAGACAAATTTGAAGCCGAAGGCTGTGTTAAAGTAGTACACGAACAATGATCTGGACGACCTGTAACAGTAATGAGTCCAGCTAACTCCCATCATGTGTTACAACAATTCACTCACTCACAACAGAAGTCTGTGAGACAGTGTGCCCGTGAAACTGGAGTGAGTCGTTCAAGTGTTCGGTGAATTTTGAAGACAGCAAAGTGGAAGTGCTACATTCCACGACTGCTACACGCAATGAATGAGGACGACCCAGATTGTAGAATGGAGTACTGCGAGTTGTTTACTAACATGGTGCGCAATGATGAAGAGTTTGCAGGGATGATTGTGTGGTCTGATGAGGCACAGTTCAAACTCAACGGTACAGTAAATCGGCACAATTGCATCTACTGGGCTGCCGAAAATCCAAATATCCATGTAGACGAAGCCGTGAATTTGCCAGGAGTAAATGTGTGGTGTGGGTTGTCTTAATGGGGCTCGATTGGGCCATTCTTCTTTGACGGTACAGCTACCGGTGAGGTGTACCTTCAGAAGCTTCAGACATCCATTTTACTTGCCATCCCAGACTTGTATGGAGACGAAAGACTCTACTTTCAACGAGATGGTGGCCCAGCCCACTACCAAAATCGTGTTAAGGCGTATCTTGACGAAAATCTACCAGGAAGATGGATAGGCCGTAGAGGTGCTGTGGAGTATCCACCACGTTCCCCAGATCTAACTCCTCTGGACTTTTACCTGTGGGGAACACTAAAGGACTTCGTTTATCGACAAATGCCATGCACATTGGATGAACTTTGAGAATCCGTCGTACATTCGTGTGCAAATATCCAACTGAACACGTTGCAGTCAGTAGGTCGAGCTGCAGTTCGGCGGCATCGTTTGTGTGTGGATGTTAATGGTGACCATTTCGAACACCTACAGTGATATCTTTAAATTGGTCTTTAAGCTACAAAAACAGTGGATACATTTTTTTTTTTTTTTTTTTGGACCCCTCTGTATAGCACAAAACTGATGACGAGGTATTCCCAACTTAGTCGTATACACCTACCACACATTTTTGCTTGTATTTCCTGTCCACGCTTTATCCTTGACTCGTTGGATGACCTCTCCTCCTCCTCCTCCTCCCCCTCCCCCTCCCCCCCAATCCCACATATAACTTCTTAATTCACAAATTACGCTTTCACAAAGGATTTTTTTCTCCCCTGATTATCCTCTCACCCTGTTGTGGTATCTTTACTACATAAACCCTGTATAGTTTCATTTACTCTGGGCCTAGATAGTCTGTGTAGCTTCTTGCTTCAGCCCATCTGCTGATACCTGCAGAGAATATGCTTCATTGTGTCAATGACAAGCAAATGTTTCTTAGCATGTGCCACCATAAAGCACTACATAACTATTTGTAAAAATTGTGTCTCCTACAAAAGGAAGATTAGAATCTATTTCCCTGTAACCAACTTGATCATTAGAGACTGATCATATGCTCAGGTTGGGAAATGTAATCAGTTGTGCACTTTTTGAAGGAACCATCTCAACATCTGCCTTAGACAATTTCAGGAAACCACCATTCAACACACACACACACACACACACACACACACACACACACACACACACACACACACACACACACCTGTAAGCAGCTAACATGGTCTGGATTTCATTGTAATGTCATTCTTTGAGAGTTGCAAAATCACCACTGTGTCTGTTCTTTCAGACATGTCTGAAGGAACAGATACCATCTTCATATAGATGAGGCTTACCGGCCAATGATCATCTTCAGTGCGGATGAACTCACATTGCTCAAACTTCAACGGGATTCGGTAGATTGCCTGCTGCAATTAATGAGTATACTGGGCAGGGGCACTCCAAATGTAGTGTTTGGACAGTAAGTTGGAAATGTGGGTTTCATGGGGAGTGTGCCTGAGATAAGTTCCTGCAGTCACACTATCCTCTACGTCCTTGATGGCTCAGTTGGATAGTGTGTCTGCCAAGTTAGCAGGAGACCCTAGGTTCGAGTCCTGGTTGGGGCACGTGTGTACACAATTTCAACTGTTTCTGTCGATATTTATCAATGCCTGTAAGAAGTTAAAATGGTCTGGATTTCATTGTAATTTCATTCTTAGAGACCTGAAAGATCACCACAGTGTATGTTCCTTTGGACATGTCCAAATGAACAGATACTATCTTCA
Organism: Schistocerca serialis cubense; assembly: GCF_023864345.2. NCBI lineage: Eukaryota > Metazoa > Arthropoda > Insecta > Orthoptera > Acrididae > Schistocerca > Schistocerca serialis. Next base: position 102,996,760 of record NC_064648.1, read on the forward strand.
TACTAATTGATCACTGTGCAGCAGAAACTTATTCGTTCTCCAGAGCCCACAACAACCATCGCTGAGCTGCAACAAAAAGTACAAGATGCTCTGGGCAATCTATCAAAGGATGCCATTCGGCACCTTTACTATTGTTTGCATGTGACAATACATGTCTGCGTTGGCATCAGAGTGAATTTGCACTGTATAATGATGCAACTGTTTGGGCACCCTGTACTGTGACGTGTGTCTCATTTTGTCGGAATTTTGTTACCGTATTCTCCTACAATCATGAACTATCTATCACCTCACTTGTCAATAACATGACCTTGTAGTTTAGGGTGCTGTGTATGTCATAGTTACTGTAAACAGAATGTCTAAAACAGAGCGACTTGTGTCAATGACCGATACAAAATCCATCTCTTAAGAGATCAATGCCATTTTCGTGATGAAGTTGTCAGCTTTCCAAGTGTGCACATTCCAAAGGGACTTCAAAAAGTTGCATTATAAGTATGTGGTCAGTTCATTAATCTTGACTTGAGGACAAGGAATAAGTATTCCAAACTGTCACACACCATATTACAAACCAATTTTGTTAAAGCTCTTCGCAAGCTGCAGCAATTAATTTGTTCACTTGGGAAGCTCATGAAAAACTCACTTTCTTCTCGCATCATTTACCGAAAAGGAGCTACAAATCATCTTTGAGTAGTAAAATTTTTTCCCATCTTTTTTAAGCTGGATATTGCTTGTTAGGTGCAATAATTTTCAACTTACCAATTTCTAAATTGCATCCTACTCACCTTCTAATTTTGTCGCTATTATTAATATTTCCTGTGTCTCATATAAGGAAGGATGCTCTAAATATTTATCTACAACAGTGTCATCTTTCCTGTTAACAGTTACCGTACAAGTCACCTCCTAAAGCTTCTTCGAGGTATGCCGAACCAACTGTTTGTAATACCTTACAAACTGCACCATTAAGTTCGGCACTTGTGGAGTCGCTGCGACTGCAAACAATAATGCAAACTGCACAACTAACACAACTAACTTGTGCAGGCACGAAACACGTTTACAAGTAAGTACCACTTATAAGTATTGCCACACTGCATTGCTGTGGTGACAACCTGCACTCACGTCCCGACTCGTATGCCTGTTACATATCCAAAGATACCCCAATGATAACATTTATCCGGACTCCATCTGCCACAGTTAACTGGACCTGCCATCGAGTGTGAAATATGCACAGTGATAAGCTTTCTGTGTGTGAAAGCTATGATAGCAGGTGAAAGTAATTGGCAGGTTAGTGAAATTTATGGAACAAACACTAAGTGATGAAATGGTACAAAAATGATTTGAAGCATTTGAAGACAGCAGTACTTACATTTGTGACGTAGTGTGATGTGGGTAATTGTGACTTATCTCTGAAGATGTGTTGTAGAACGTTTTTGCGACAACTCTAGACAACAGATGTTTTACAATTTGTTCCCGATGTAATGTGTTTCCCCAAAATTCATTAAGTACTGTTTAAAAAATTCTTAAGGAATGCTTAACTACTAGAATTTGTGCTCACACTGGAAACCGAGAATGCTGACATAGATAAAAAAAACTAATCGAGTAGCCGTTGCTTCCAATTTCCTCGTGTAGTACACTAATGAAAATGATAAACTTGTAAGCTAAATTGTTACTCAAAATGAAACACAGGTGACAGACATTCCACCCGAAACGAAACAGCAACACAAAGAATGGAGACATCTACACTACTGGCCATTAAAACTGCTACACCACGAACATGACATGCTACAGACGAGAAATTTAACCGAGAGGAAGAAGATGCTGTGATATTCAAATGATTAGTTTTTCAGAGCATTCACACAAGGTTGGCACCGGTGGCGACACCTACAATGTGATGACATGAGGAAAGTTTCCAACTGATTTCTCATACACAAACAGCAGATGACTGGCGTTGCCTGGTGAAATGTTGTTGTGATGCCTCGTGTAAGGAGGAGAAATGCGTACCATCACGTTACCGACTTTGATAAAGGTCGGATTGTAGCCTATCGCGATTGTGGTTTATCGTATCGCAACATTGCTGCTTGCGTCGGTGGAGATCCAATGACTGTTAGCAAATATGGAATCGGTGGGTTCAGGAGGGTAATACCGAACGCCATGCTGGATCCCAACGGCCTCGTATCACTAGCAGTCGAGACAACCGGCATCTTATCCGCACGGCTGTACTGTATCGTGCAGCCACGTCTCGATCCCTGAGTCAACAAATGGGGACGTTTGCAAGACAACAACCATCTGCACGAGCAGTCCGACGACGTTTGCAGCAGCACGGACTATCAGCTCAGAGACCGTGGCTGCGGTTACCCTTGACGCTGCATCACAGACAGCAGCGCCTGCGATGGTGTACTCGACGACAAAGCTAGGTGCACGAATGGCAAAACGTCATTTTTTCGCATGAATCCAGGTTCTGTTTACAGCATCGTGTTTGGCGACATTGCAATGAACGCACATTGGAAGCGTGTATTCGTCATCGCTATACTGGTGTATCACCCGGCGTGATGGTATGGGATGACACTGGTTACACGCCTCAGTCACCTCTTGTTCGCACTGACGGCACTTTCAACAGTGGACGTTACATTTCAGATGTGTTACGACCCGTGGCTCCACCCTTCATTCGATCCTTGCGAAACCCTACATTTCAGCAAGATAATGCATGACTGTATGTTGCAGGTCGTGTACGGGCCTTTCTGGATACAGAAAATGTTCGACTGCTGCCCTGGCCATCCCATTCTCCAGATCTCTCACCAACAGAAAACGTGTGGTCCATGGTGGCCGAGCAACTGGTTCGTCACAATACGCCAGTCACTACTCTTGATGAACTGTGGTATCGTGTTGAGGCTGCATGGGCAGCTGTACTTGTACCCGCCATCCAAGCTCTGTTTGACCCAATGCCCAGGCGTATCAAGGTCTTTATTATGGCCAGAGGTGGTTGTTCTGGGCGCTGATTTCTCAGAACCTATGCACCCAAATTGCGTGAAAATGTAATCGCATTTCAGTTCTAGTACAATATATTTATCCAATGAATACCCGTTTATCATCTGCATTTCTTCCTGGTGTAGCAATTTTAATGGCCAGTAGTGTATTATCACCAAAGATAGAGAAATTTTCACAAACATTTTCAGCCTGAAAAATGGTGTGCACTGCGTTTTGGGATAGGTGCAAAGTGTTGCTCTCAGATTTTTTGCCTCCGAGTAAAATCAATTCCAATATAGGAACCTACACCCAGGGGAGTCACCAATTTTGTTCATTTTTCAAACTACTGTATTACATACACGTCTGTAACCAAATGCCGATGTTCCGGACGAGTGATGCTGTCGACGGTGATCTGTCCGTCGGAAGGTGCCGTTAAGCTCACCTGCTCCCTCACCCCCTCAGTGTCGTTCGAGAAGACTGGAGCGTGTGTCGGCATCGAGTTTCACCCTCTCCCTTCTCCCTTCATCTCCACTGTGCAACACCGGTGTGACACTACAGTACCAACATCCACTACACTCGGCTAAAATTGACAAATACCCAAGTGACTGTTCTCACGTATCCACAAGGAAAGGGGCAAACGAGCTCAGAGGAAGAATGCCCTTTCCAAATAGGTGGCTGACCTCACTGTGTGGGATATCCCAGCCAACAATGCCGTTGTTGCTGTCATGGTCTTCAGTCTGGAAACTGGTTTGATGCAGCTCTCCATGCTACTCTATCCTGTGCAAGCTGCTTCATCTCCCAGTACCTACTGCAACCTACATCTTTCTGAATCTGCTTAGTGTATTCATTTCTTGGTCGCTCTCTACGATTTTTACCCTCCACGCTGCCCTCCAATACTAAAGTGGCAATCCCTCAATGTCTCAGAACATGTCCTACCAACTGATCCCTTCTTCTAGTCAAGGTGTGCCACAAATTTCTCTTCTCCCCAATTCTATCCAATACCTCCTCATTAGTTATGTGATCTACCCATCTAATCTTCAGCATTCTTCTGTAGCACCACATTTCGAATGCTTCTATTCCCTTCTTGTCTAAACCATTTATCGTCCACATTTCACTTCCATACATGGCCACATTCTATACCAATACTTTCAGAAACAACTTCCTGACATTTAAATCTACAGGGTGTTACAAAAAGGTACGGCCAAACTTTCAGGAAACATTCCTCACACACAAATAAAGAAAAGATGTTATGTGGACATGTGTCCGGAAACGCTTAATTTCCATGTTAGAGCTCATTTTAGTTTCGTCAGTATGTTCTTCCACCTACGCTCAATGGAGCACGTTATGATTTCATACGGGATACTCTACCTGTGCTGCTAGAACATGTGCCTTTAGAAGTACGACACAACATGTGGTTCATGCACGATGGAGCACCTGCACATTTCAGTTGAAGTGTTCGTACGCTTCTCAAGAACAGATTCGGTGACCGATGGATTGGTAGAGGCAGACCAATTCTGTGGCCTCCACGCTCTCCTGACCTCAACCCTCTTGACTTTCATTTATGGGGCATTTGAAAGCTCTTGTCTACGCAACCCCGGTACCAAATGTAGAGACTCTTCGTGCTCGTATTGTGGACGTCTGTGATACAATACGCTATTCTCCAGGGCTGCATCAGCGCATCAGGGATTCCGTGCGACTGAGGGTGGATGCACGTAGCTTCGCTAACGGAGGACATTTTTAACATTTCCTGTAATGAAGTATTTGAAGTCACGCTGTTACGTTTGTTGCTGCGTGTTTCCATTCCACAATTAATGTGATTTGAAGAGAAGTAATAAAATGAGCTCTAACATGGAAAGTAAGCTTTTCCGGACACACGTCCACATAACATATTTTCTTTCTTTGTGAGTGAGGAATGTTTCCTGAAAGTTTGGCCGTACCTTTTTGTAGCACCCTGTATACTCTATGTTAACAAATTTCTCTTCTTCAGAAACGCTTTCCTTGCCATTGCCAGTCTACATTTTATATCCTCTCTACTTTGACCACCATCAGTTATTTTGCTCCCCAAATAGCAAAACTCATTTACTACTTTAAGCGTCTCATTTCCGAATCTAATACCCTCAGCATCACCCGATTTAATTCGACTACATTTCATTATCATCGTTTTGCTTTAGTTATATCATCCTTTCAAGACACTGTCCATTCCATTCAGCTGCTCTAACAGGTCCTTTGCTGTCTCCGACAGAATTACAATGTCATTGACGTACCTTAAAGTTTTTAATTCCTACTCCGAAATTTTCTTTTGTTTCCTTTACTGCTTTTGACATTCAATTTTAATGTAATTGTTGCTACTGTTCCTTTTTAAACAAACCTCATTCATTGTAACCGTACAAGTGTTTGGTGGAAAATGATGAGACTAACGCAGGACACAGTCATTCTTTTAGTCTGCCACCTTAGCCACTTAATTTCTACAGCTGACACTCTTGTACAGCTTTCAACACATTCTTAAAACTTTGAACATCAATTTCTCAGGAAGACTGGAGAAATGCATCATACTAGGGCACCATTTGTTGCATCTAAATACGAGAGTGGTTTGAAAAGTTCTCGGAATCACCACGAGAGGTCAGTGTTAGGGCAACAAGTTGTTCACGTGATATTCACTGTACTGTTGCCTATAAACACGTGCCATGTCAGTGCTCTCGGAAGAAACCTGTGGTGGTATGGCTCTGTTGTTGTTCCCGTGTAGTAATTTGCGAAGTTGGTGTGTGTGTGTGTGTGTGTGTGTGTGTGTGTGTGTGTGTGTGTGTGTGTGTGTGTGTGTGTGTGTGTGTTTTGGGGGGGGGGGGGGAAATCGAGATTCTAGAAGTGATTAAGTACTTCGTAAAGAAAGGTATGAAATCAAAGGACATTCGTGCCAATTTCCAGAATACACTGGGGGGACTCTGCTCCTTCATATTCCACTGTTGCCAAGTGGACACACAAATTTAAATTTGGTCACGAGAGCTTAGATGACTATCCATGCAGTAGTCGGCTGAGACATGTCACTACTCCAGAAATCATTGCAAAAGTGCACAAAATGGCCACGGAGGATCTCCGATTGAAAGTGAGTGAAATTGCTTATGCTTGCCAGATGTCATCTGAAAGGGTGTATCACATTTTAACTGAAGAACTGAAAATGAAAAAATTTTGAGACAGGATCAAGGCATTGGAACATTGTTGGACCAAGTGGATTAATCTACAAGGAAATTACACTGAAAAATAAAAAATGTTTTAGTGATGTAAGTACTTTTTTTCTATTCTGTTCCGAGAAATTTTCAAACCACCCTCGTATATACAACTGTAAGGAACAGCCAAACAAAAATATGACAGATGAAAGGAGGTAAGTAAACTGTTTATTATTTCAAAAGTAATTGCCATCACTGTTAATATATTTATCCCACTGTGAGGCAAGACAGTCAATTCCTCCACGAAAAATGTCCGAAGTTGTCCACCGAACCGCAATTAGGCCCAGGCGCGTACTACTTTGCTCGAAGCAAATCCACGGCCACAAATGTCTTTCTTCAGGGCTCCAAAAACATGGAAATTTCGTGGGGAGAAAGAGGAACTGTATGGAGGGTGTATAAGGGCTTCCGAGCACAACTCTGTACCGTACTCTAAAAGACCTTGCCGACATGTGGGGTCATCCACGCTGCAGAAGTTCCACTGGGAAACCCTTACCCATCCACCATACAGCTCAATGTGATTTCCATATTTTGCAGTCCCAAAGAAAGGCATGTGATTTCCATATTTTGGAGTCTTGAAGAAAGTTGGTTGTGAGTTCCTTGATCAATCAAACATTATGGTAGCCGTTATGATGTGGAACGTGTCAAGTGCACAAGAAATGCACATATGAAAGAAGATTTTTTAATATATACATATTACAATACAGAGTTAAAGATTAATGTTTCTATTATTTACCCCATTCCCGTAAATGGCACAAAATGCATATACTATATTTAGAGATTTATTTATTCCTATTCAAGAATTCACCTATGGTATAGGAGGAGTTTGTAGTGCCCCCAGAATTTTATGTAAGTCTAGAGACACTTTTGTTCCAGCAATTTCAAACAAGCGTTATTTTAAAGCAGGGCTTAAGGATGAGCATGGGATACTGCACCCATTTATTGTTTGTGCAGGCGAAACTGGAAGGGAGATAATTTGTCGGCACTGGCAAGTGTTCAGCGCGACCTGCCAAGAATAAGCAAATATGGCCCGGAAGCTCCGTGGCCGGCTGCAAAGAGTAATGTAGCTTTGTATTGTTAAAAAACAAATGGAGAGACTCGAAATAGTGACTGTTTATTAGACGTTGAACTGCTGTTGAGAGTACTTGCACTGGATGTGGATAGTCAGCCACAATAAAAGCTTCTGTATTAATTGTGTTCAAAAATGTGTAATTAACTGATTCTGGGTGCCCGGTAATGTGTGGGCTTACGTCATAAAGTTTAGTTGTTTTTTTGTACAAAGTGGAAATAAATATGTTCTGGTGCATTGAGTGATATTCCAAGAGTATCGTATTTTTTTAAATAAGCACCGAAATCTTCGGAGAAGCGTCCGGTGCTAGGAGAAGACATCAGCGCTGCAAGAAAGCAGAACCAGCATTCTTCAACAATTAAGTCCACGAAAACGCTTAAGCTGTATAGAGAGAGCTTAACATATACCGGGCCACCGCAGGTTGTCAAGGAGATATGATTTCAATTTATTTTTGAAGCTATTACTGCTGTCCGTCAGACATTTTATTTCATCTGGTAATTTGTCGAAAGGCATCCGTGACCGTGGATCTGCTTCATACGAAGAGATGCACACCTGGGTACAATTGTGGTTGCGCAGGCAATCGTCAATATTTTTCTGTGAACGTATTGACCTTCTTGTCTCACAGTGGGATAAATGTGTTAACAGTTATGATGATTACTTTTGAAATAATAAGCAGTTTACTTACCTTTTTTCCCCTCTGTCTCATATTCATTTGACTGCTCCTTATCTAATAAACAATGTAAGCAATATCATGGTTGTGACATGTTGGATGTATGCTTCCCCTGTGAGACAAAACATCAAGTACAATTTAAATAAAAACACATAAATAAATAAAAGTCGTGGCAACGAGCGCTAGACCTTATCACGTTATTTGGCTGTAAACGGCTCTATTAACCTCTGTACAAACCTAATTCAGCACTCAGTGATTACAACTCGTTCCCCCCACTTCAAAAAACGACGACTTCGAAATAGCTGTTCGGCAGTGGCTGGCATATTTTTATGAGAATGGAATTCAAAAGTTGGTCAACTTGTAAATGCCAGAATATTGGTGAAAATTATATTGAAAAGTATATTAGAATCTATACTTTCATGTAATAACATAACTGTTTTAAAAAATGCACGTATGGTTTTAATATTAAAATGGTACTTACTCAAAAAAAGCGAGCCTCATATAACATCACACATAATAAACTGCACAGTTTGGTTGATAATGTACCGATCCATCGTGTTGTTCTAGTTCACAGAACAGCACAAGTGTTGACTGTCACAGATTTTTTAACACCGAGTTCCTGACAGTCAACTGTAGTTATCGATCATTCTGCAATGCAACAGAAGTTAACTACAACTTTATGGATCGTATTATAACAGGCTCTAGACCAGAAGCTTTAAAAATTATAGTCTAGCAGCACACAATTTAGTTGGTGATAGCTACCATACTGTGCAAAGACTGTTGGTCTGTGTTTCATCCAAGCACATATAACACTGAGAGCAGACATTTCCACAGATACACCTGGCCCAATTACGAATTGTCGGCTAGACAGATATCGTTCGTTACGAGCCGACAACTCTATTTGGTAACGAGGAGGGAAAGCAACTACCGCGGTTATTCGTGTGCCGAACAGTTTTGTGCATACCGACACCTACAGAAGCCGTAAATTGTGAAGGAACGCTCCGCTGCCACGACCGGTATCTACCGAGACGAGCTATTCGTATCCTGCCATACCTGACAACTTATTTTGGTCACAGTGCACTAGTCATTGAAAAGTTTGATGAGGGGGTGGTTGTGAAATTAAGAAGCAAAGAAAAGAAATAAGTAGAGAGAACTGAATTCTGAAAATAAAAGTTTATTCTCAGATTTTTTTTCTTTTTACATTGCACAAGGTAAATTCTCTGTTTATAAAATATACCAAATACACAGTAACAAAATAAATAAATTTAAATACAATTCCATTAAGCGTAAATAAACAAAAAGAGTATTATTATTTTTTAACTTTTGTTCTCCACACTGATGCTTTTCCTCCCCGCAGTTATTAAAAAAAAGCATTCTTTTTTATCACAGTGGTCAGCCTGATTAGTACAGAATTTATGCCAGCTCTAAGTGTTGTGCTCCGACTAATTGTGCATAAGGCATAAAACACACACCAACTAAAGTAACATTAGAAACTACAGTACAATATATAGTTAAATATATTATATATGTATACATATATATCTTATATCGGCAGCTATTGCACGCACAAAGAGAAAGGTTTACCCTGTCTTCAGGAATGAAAAGAGCACAGACAATCACAATTACTGACGAATATACTCTAAATTGTGCTTACCGAAATTGCACACACGTCAAGGGCAAGCCTCTCCGATAATACTTTCCGTCGATATAATACGTACTCTGAAGGGTACAGTAGATATTAACATTGAATTATGCTATTTAGCTGGGGTAACTCTGCACAAATATAGGCATTCCGAGGCTGTCTTAAATTTGTATATATATATATATAAGAGAGATTCTATTTCCGCAGGAAGTCTAATCTGTAAACAGGTATATGTGTGCGATATCTGCAGATTACACAACCGTAGACAGCTGGAAACACTGAGCAACAGGGGACAAGCTAGGTAACACGTACTAGAATCACAAAAGCTATGACACCGATATACATATTGCACAACACAATGTAGAAGACGAAACTTCCCTCATTGTGTGACCTACACACTACACGAATATACTGTGGTACAATAATGTGTAAATGCAGTAATACTGTTTCCTGACCCAGCAGCAGGGATTTTAACCCCACTGCGGCCACATTCAGAATAACTGTGTGACACGGTTTCCGACCCGACACCGACTGTGGCGTACTGCGAAGGGTGAGAAAATACGATTACAGCTGAGTCGATATTACTGAGAAACAAGTTAATGTATACGGATGGGGAGCCGACACTGTTTTATTGCCGCACTGAAATATTTGAGGTACTAGTTGAAATGGAACAAATTCTGCTACCAGTCACAGCACTGCCGAAGTCCAGTAGGAGAGATGCTATGGCCTCGTTAAAATTTACATGTGATTTCCTAAATGTAGCCTCTTCACTTTACAGCATTTTTTAAACAAGACATTTTTTTCTCTAATCAATACATACAATGAGTGATAGTGTAAAACACGCGTCAGCATAAATAGAGTTTGAGACGGTGGACCTGTAACAGTACTACTTCTGTAATTTTATTAAGTAATAGAAGAACTTTGCCAATTTGGGAGCAAACTACGAGACGACAGCAAAAGTGAAGATGGTACAAAATGCAGACTGGCAACAGCAATAAGAGCTTTCTTGAAAGAGGCGGTTGTAAACAAAGCATATATTTAAAGTGCAAGGAAGACTATACGAAAGCAAGAGTCTGGAGTGTAGCCTTACATAACAATGAAAGATGGACAATAAACAGCATACAGTGAAGAGAATGTGAACTCGGGAAATGTGGCGATATGCAGGAATTCTGAATGTTAGACGTGCAGAATGAGTAACCGGTGAAGAGGAAATGGATAGAATTGTGCAAAAAAGCTCTTTATAGATCAAATTGACAGAAAGTGAGGATAAGCTGACAGCACACAATCAATCTGGTGCTTCAAGGAATCATCAGTTTGGTAATACAAGAAAGTGGGAGGGCAGGATGCGGGAGTAGGAGGGGTATCTGCAGTCCACACTGGGTACCACAGCATAGATTTGTCCCTGACACTTATAAGCGTGGGCACACAATTGACAGCTTACGGTCTAGGCTCGACCATTTACCACGCACGTGTGCTTTTATTCACTAAAATAGTTTGTAAACAAAAATTATTCTCACATGGTAGTTGTGAAAGTGATGCCAATGATTTTAGTTTGATATATACTTCTGTGGACGCAGAGCTTGTAAGTCATTTAAATGCTTTTACGATTTGCTTGTTTTGTGAGGGTTTTCATTCTCTCAGTCTGTGTGGTAAGTTCAAATTTGAGATCGCAAAATAAAGAAAATCGATCTTTTTGTAGCAAAGGTACTTTGTCAAAAATGTTTGATAGACAAGATCTTATAAATTCAGTTTTGTTTTTGATAACTAATTTTGATAGATATAACTGTCATCATCTGGGCTTCAAAAAAATTTTCATTACAAAATGTGTTCATAGTAACTTAGAATGTCATTCCATTTTGTCATTATGTGGATAAAAAAAATCACATTATACAAAGGTTTGTCAGAAATAAAACATTTATAATAAAAAAACATCTTGTGCACATGGCTGTGAGCACTCACAAACGACTTTAATTCTTAAAAATCACAATATACAGTAAATGCGAACGGGCATTTTACTGTATAATGTGATTTTTGAGAATTGACAATCATTTGTGAGTGCTGAGCATGTGGACACAGCCATGTGCACAAGAACCTTTTTAACTGTAAATGTTTTATTTATGACAAACCTCTGTATAATGTGCTATTTTTTATTCACCATAATGACAATGTGGCACAATAAATGCATTTTATAATGAAAATTTTTTGAAGACCAGAAGATGACAGATGTATCTGTCAAAACCGATAGTCAAAATAAAGAAAAGTTTATGCTACTGATAGTTTTTTTGCAAAGTGAGACATAGATTGCTCCTCCTAATTTCTCAACATGAGAGAATTCAATCAAAGGTACTCCGATTGTTACAAATTTGAGGGAATGGACAGAGGCAATAACTGTTTAGGGTCCAAGACCGATTCATTAAAGATCCACAGCATGTGTAGCTGAATTTATGTACCAATTTAAGTGTATTAAATTATAGTTTCTGTCACGATCAGGATCTCTAATCAGTCACATGTGTTTACAACACGGAAATGACTGTTACACCTGTTATAAAATCATGAAACTGCAATAGCATGTTTTTGGATGTGGCACTCTTTCCAGAACAGTTTCACATTTTTTAATTATGTAATGCAAATACATAAGCACCTATTTTGGATCAAAAATGCCCAAGAGAATTTTCTTTTGCCTATTTTGTAACTTCTTACAGCAACGTATTTTCTTTCACTGTCTAAATGTTTTGAATGTGTAATCCGAGTCATAATCGGGATCATTGTTTTCAGATTAAACTGCGATTACTGTGCATCCTCATGCGATACAAGCGGCCCAATGCGAATACGTTTTCTGCTGCAAGAACTGGTCCACAGAAGTCCCAAACAAACATTTACTCATTTGTACATATGTAAATACAACTATTTACAAATATTTTTTCTGCATAATTCTTCTTCTCTAAGTTGTAAGGAAAGTTCCAAGGGATTTTTTTATTCTCGATGCAATAATACCTGAAAATTCTTTCGGAATTACTTTGTGATTACGATGATGGTGACGATGACGACGAATCTGTGAGCTGTTTCTCTGAGCCTGAAAATGACAAGGCTGAAGAAAGTAAATAGAATAAACCATTCTGATATTACTGCCACTTTAATGCCAGTTGATGAGTGACTTATTATATTTCGGGTGTGTTTCTCTAAGCAGTATTTGCCTAAAAATTGAAAGCAATGTGGAGCAAAATGCAGCTGCTATAGTAGAATATAGAAATTTCTGTTTGCATGCATTTGAGGTGAAAGCAGGAATTATTTGATGTGTTTGCGGGGCTGGTGGGGACTCGAGGGGGAGGAACGACGGAGCTCTACACCAGTTCCTAAACTACATACTTCCGCCACTGGGGAAAGGAGCAAAGCTCACTACAGTAAGCAGGTTCATGTAGAGGTATGTTGCTGCTGTCATCTCTCTGACCGTTGCAATGTTTAGTTTATCCCTGATTCAAAGGAGAGAGGAGATTTTAAATGCATAAAATTTACTTTTCCGGAAAATCAGTACACTCATATATCCTACCACAGGTATTTAAGTTCTACCATGTCGTTCCAAATTTTCCATCGCTGCATTTAGTTCCCAAAATGGCATGACTGGTAGCAACAGTTTGTTCCAAACTTTTACCTAAACATGAGAATCAATCTGGACACATTGTTCACCAGCTGGTGAATGCTTCCCAAGTCAGTTTTGATAAACACATCAAATCATCACATTTCAAATGTACAGCAAAAGACTACCTGACTAGCTTACACAAAAAATGGGCAAGAAACTGAATTTTCCAGCTACAGTGACTCGGCCACGAGAGAGCCGGAGACACTATCGTTATCGTCGGGTGCTCGGAGCTCCCGATCGAATCGCATCCTCCTAGTCTAGAGCGGGTAACTATCACAACTCTATATAAATGCCAGCAGCTTCCTCGCTGCAAGAACAAACAAAACAATACTCTGCGAGTCAAATTTCCAGGCACTACTCTTGCTGGCTGGTCCCACAATTTGTTTTCCAAAGCACTTCCCCATCTGGAAATCAGGTTTCAGAAACCACAGGGAAAACGGACACACTCGAAAACATTCAGGAAAGGTATGTGTGCAGTGGGCAGGTACTGTAATCCGCAACTAGTCAGTTTTCTTCAAAAGGAAAAAGTATTCAAATTCTTAAAAACAATAAAAAATAGCCTCTATGAACAATAAGTATAACAGGCTCATTCACTGCATAACCATGTATTTAGGAAAATTTTTTAAAAATCTGGAATTAGGAGCTTAAAATGTTACAAAACTGAAGATAGGGAGGAAACCAAACAGAATTACAGTCCACTGCTTGGCTTTTGCAAATGACTTTGCAATACTTTCAGCAAATCTAACATGGACAATTATTCAAATCCTAAAGAGAAAACTGTTAACGGAATTTGCTGAAGAATTTCAGCTGAAAAAACTGAATTCATCACCTAAAATAATGTACCAAAATGTAGAGAAATAAAATAGATAAAATAGAAAGGGTTAGTAAATTCCAATATCTCTGAGAAATTAAACGGAATGGATTAGAAAAATCTGCAGCAGATGTAAGAATTAATAAACCGGCAACACGACACAGTTTAGCTGAAAATATTTACAAAAAGCAGTGCATCACTAGAAATACAAAACCAAAACACTATTCACACAGAGGTTTGTCTCTCAATATTGAGTGATACAGCCTGAACACAACATCTTCTATACAGTAAGAGGGAATGTCACAGGACTTGTCTTATCACTGCATCACTCATTCCTACAGAGCTGGACTAAATAACAATGGAAATCCCAGGCTAGAATGTACAATAATCAGGAGGGACAGGTAAGCACTCATCTTTCCTGTGATTTTGAATGGAAAAAAGGAACCGCACTGAACACACGAGGTTACATTTGTCCGCCATTTTAACCAAATTTTTCTCAAATGTGCTTTAATTACATACAATGCAGTGTGAGTACATTTAATAGTAGACGGAGGGGTGATGTACGAAGTCTTACTGTGTCTCAAATACCTTTTTCATCCATTATGATTCTTTGAACTAGACAATTCTTCTCTTCTCCCTTTTCACAGAAGAGGTAAGTAAACATCTGTGAAAAACAATCCACAGTTTTGGTGCATTAGAATTGTCTATCTAGTCATTTCCAACTTTTGAAACTGAGGAAAAGTTAAATGTTGTTTGTGTGCCATCAGTGACAGCTGAACTCAGATGTTTTGCTGTGACCGTATTGTGAACTGAACAAACTTGTCGTCCCTACATTCCAACTCATAAAGCTGTCTGCGTTGAAACTGTCAGCATATCTCACTGGCTCACATTGTGCCCCTCAGTAAGCTAATTCCTACTGCCTTGCGAATATCCGACCTGCAAGAGATTTTCAATTCCAAAGTAACAGACAGTTCAATGGCACAATGGGACCAAAGAAAATTGTGAAGCCAATCCTGAGGACTTAAACAGTTGATATGAATCTCAGTTTTCATCCTAGGGAAAAATGAAATCTAGACCACAAATAGTTGTGCCACAGCAATTAAGACAAATGTACTAGCTGCCACAAATGCAGCGAGGCAGTTAGCAGAAGCGTACAACAACAATAATCTATGCTGTTGTGATTTTGGGCAGAGATAGACGTGCTGCTCCACACCATTCTGAAATTGTCACTGTTCCATCACTTCAGAACTTTTTAAAAACTGAAATGCCTCCAAATTGTGGTGTTACGTATTGAAACAGATGACTATCATTCTGAATTCTGCACTCGCACATAGTGTTTCTGAGTTAAAAGCAATGATCAAAAGCTTTTGTTATCTGATGGCCGCTATAAATCATTTTCAACAGTGTATGGGCTATACGCTGGTGCACAAACCTTAAGGCTAAAAGTAACTTTCACACAATGTGTCACTACCAAGGAACATAGCTTGATGGAACTTTGACTGTACATAGAAAGAACTGTTACAGTTTAGTACATGAGGCAACCTAAAGAAATATGAAGAGAAATGACACATTTCTTCAAAGACAACAAATATACTGAGGTCACAGCGATTTACGAGCGTCCCCCGGACATTACAAAAGGCGGGACGTGATTCTTAACAGGGTTTGTAATTGGCAGAGGCAGCAATGCACGTTCTGCAATGTGCCCGTGTGTTGGCCACAACGGTGGTAAGATACAATATAGCAGTGCCTATGTTATTCTGATTACGAAGCAAAGTTCCTTTGGACACGCGTGCAGGTGGTAAGAAGTTCTCATCTTAGGACATTCTATTCCTCCACCAGTGCTGTCGAGTACTACGGGACGGTCGTCGGTACAAGTGGACGTACCATAATACGTCTTCGCAATACATCCCAAATGTACGCGATGAGATTTAAATTGGGGGAGCAGGCGAGCCAGTCTATTGGTGAATACCCTCACGTTTCCGAGAACTACTCGATTCGTGCAGTTTGATACGGTCACTCACTGTCATCCATTAAAATGAAGTCGAGGCCAAATTCACTGCCGAAAAGACGCGAGTGGGGATGGAGTATTGTACCTTCTGGACCACCAAAATGATCACGTTCGACAACATTCTTAGATGCATTCCACATTCCGACCTCTCAACATAAGAGAGTACATAATACATCTGGAAACACTGTCAAATACAATCATTTTGGTGGTCGAGATGCTACGGTGTGGGGAGGCATAATGTTGCGCAACTGTACTGACCTCCAAATCTGTCACCAAATCTGTCAACACAATACACTCACCAGTCAATATTACTGTCACACTCTGTACATATTATCACAGGTCCGTTCAGACCCGACTTCGCGTTTACAGACAATGAGCAGCCACACCAATGGCGCAGGTGGAGTAGCTGCCGGGTCGAAAAGATATTTGGCAAATGGGCCAGCCTGCCCATTCTCCCGACTTAGCCCCACCGAGTACATGTGGGACGTTTCGGGGAAACGTACTGCGGCACTTCCGCGCGCACCTCTACCTCTACATCTACATCACCTGACGGCCACCCGGCCGTTTCCTACTGTGTCGGTGGGGGAACAGAACAGCCTACCACAAGAATGCCTTACCAACGTTGTGGCCAGTAAGGAAGTACAGTGCGAAGCATACGTCTGCAGCTGTGGTGACCACAAACACTATTAACAATCACATTCCACCTATCTTAATGTCTACAGGATTTTCAGAGTTCGAGGTGACTTCAGTGTAATTACTGTCTTTGAAGTTCTGTTCAACTCACTGTGTATTTCTTTCAGTTGCCTTCTGGACTACACCGTAGCAGTTCTTTCTACGTACGGTCAAAGTTTCATCGAGCTACGTTCCTCGGCAGTGACGCGGCACGTGAAAGTTACTTTTCTCCTAACGTTTTGCACACCAATGTATATACGAAAAGCGCCAGAATAATTACAGAAGAAAAGTAGAAATTGTTCTACTGCTTTTCCTTCCACCATAAAGAGTACAGTAAAGAGGGAGTGTCGTAACACTGTCGCTATTCACAATATACGTAAATGGCCTTGTGGATAACATCGGAAGTTCACTGAGGCTTTTTGCGGATGATGCTATAGTATATGGAGAGGTTGTAACAATGGAAAATTGTACTGAAATGCAGGAGGATCTGCAATGAACTGACGCATGGTGCAGGGAATGGCAATTGAATCTCAATGTAGACAAATGTAATGCACTGCGAATACATAGAAAGAAAGATCCTTTATCATTTAGCTACAATACAGCAGGTCAGCAAATGGAAGCAGTTCATTCCATAAATTATCTGGGAGTAGGCATTAGGAGTGATTTAAAATGGAATGGCCATATAAAATTAATCATCGGTAAAGCAGATGCCAGACTGAGATTCATTGGAAGAATCCTAAGGAAATGCATTCAGAAAACAAAGGAAATATGTTACAGTACACTTGTTCGCCCACTGCTTGAATACTTCTCAGAGGTGTGGGATCCGTACCAGGTAGGGTCGATGGAAGAGAGAGAGAGAGAGAGAGAGAGAGAGAGAGAGAGAGAGAGAGAGAGAAAAGATCCAATGGACAGCAGCGTGCTTCGTTACAGGATCATTTAGTAATCGCGAAAGCGTTACAGAAATGATGGATAAACTCCAGTAGAAGACTCTGCAAGAGAGATGCTCAGTAGCTCAGTACGGGCTTATGTTGAAGTTTCGAGAACATACCTTCACCGAGGAGTCAAGCAGTATATTGCTCCCTCCTACATACATCTCGCGAAGAGACCACGAGGATAAAGTCAGAGAGATTAGAACCCACACAGAGGCATACCGACAATCTTTCTTTCCACGAACAATACGAGAATGGAATAGAAGGGAGAACCGATAGAGGTATTCAAGGTACCCTCCACCACACGCCGTCAGGTGGCTTGCGGAGTATGGATGTAGATGTAGAAAGAGGTGAAGGCTCCAATTGCTACACACGAGGCTACAGTCAGTTAAGAGGCCAAAGAACAAGCATAATATTTAATCTTCAATGACAGCAGTGAGTCAAATCTTTACTTTCCAATCCATTGAGAACACTACAAAATGCACAACAAAAACAGGCATATGTACATTATTAAGCCTAGTGAACACGTACTGTCCGGCAGGTTTACTGCACACTGGACTGTGACTCAAACCCAGACCTCATATTTTGTAGGAAGTTCAGCTACTGACCGAGCCATCTGCAAGACCAAAGCGTGCCTGCGGAAATCGTCTGCGGGGCGCGAGTCGTGCCGGGACGGCAGAAAACTAGTTCACAGTCACAATCCGGCACACAGTTTTAATGTGTCGATACGTTTCGTAACCGTGTGCGACTGACTGTGGAGTGAACGATTTGTTCGTGTGCCGGCAATGACGATCACCCACCCCATTCAGACATGCAGTTTCAGTGTTTCTGGAATAATACAAATAAAATGCTACAATTCAACAAAAAAGTTGCTACCCGAGTGTCAGTGTGTCGCACAAATTAAATGACAGTCTGTCTAAACCTTCGAAGCAGTCTCTTATCTGACTAACAACACAAGAGCAAAACTGAGAACAATAACTTTTGCAGGAATGCCATGTTGACTATAGTCAACTTGACAACTGCACAAATTTAAAGAATTGTTCACATTTAGAGAATACAATGAAACTGAACAACACGAAAACTTGGCAATAACTGGTGCCATTGCAAGAGAAGTATATTATTATGCTTCCCTGTAGTCATGAATCACAAGAAGTGGAGTACTTCATCCTACATTGAAAACATGGCACAATGTCATGTGGATTTACCTTGACGCGAACTATTTTAAATTTCCATGAATCTTAACTGAAATACACAAGGACCTTCATTTATCAAATGATATCTCAGCTGCTCAGACTGTGACGAGTGAGGGCTAAAGTGAGCTCTTTTCAATAGCGAAAACTGTGCGATTGTAAAGAAGTTTCAAATGGGATAGTGTGTGCTCTGGGTGATGACGTACATCAGAAATTTAGTACATATCTGTCCTTAGCATTACACATAAGTCATCTAAAATCTGCTCCAATGCCTCTAGGGGAAGAACAGTAAGGATCAAACACTGTAACATTCAGGCGACCATCATTTTGAATTGTCGTGGTCAGTGGACATTAGCACTAACTGTCAATTTAGTGAAAGATTAGCATGATCATGTTATCTGTATGTTTTGGAAAGCACCAAGCGTTGGTAACAATTTTTTCCATACGTACCACTAGAAAGAGCTGACTCTTACATAAGGTGTTTTGGCTTATTTCATTTATATTCCTTTCTTTGAATTCAATGTAACATATAATGCGTAGCAACTCAAAATTTGCTCTTGTGCGTCAGCATTTCCAACTTCTGGCCGTTTAACAATCAAAAGCAGCACAGACCACAGGTTTGACAATTTAGTGACAATGTGATTAGTGTACGGTATTCCAGTAAAACTGTCAGTTTCTCCACACCACTGTATCACATAATTTATTTTGGATGGTCAGTTCAAGTAAACTCAATTTGAAGAGTGTATGATCTCTTGATGAGTGGCCAGATATGCCTCATAAATCCAGTGTCAAAGGCCACAAGTGTTTGTCCAGAATACACTGTCATCAGGAAATTAACCTCAGTGTTGTATTAATCATGCTACATCTTCAACAACAACGACACTTATCCAAAACACCAAAAAGTCTTATTTTTTACACTCATAGTTCTGGTGGCACTTCAGTTTTTTGGGCACATCTGTTACTTGAACATGAGAGTATTACAGCTTTGAAATTCACTGTATATTAACTGAACACAAAAATAAAATGTCTGATACAGCAGAATAGAAATACTGACCTTGTTATTGGAGTAAAAAAGAAGCTGAAAAATCCCATATTGAGACATCCTACCCACAACGGACCCTTTAGTAGGGAGAAGGGATGGGATGATAGTTATTAAAAAAATAATTAAAATATGATTTCAACTTCTGTCATTTGTAATAATCTATGTGAAAGAATTTAAATGTGATAGATAAGATTTAGCAGGCAGACACAATGAGTGCTGACGCTATGAAACACCAAAATCGTTAAACACAGGGTTTAAAAATGGTGAGAATGTAGCTTGAAAATAAATGTTATATTTGGGAGTGGTGCAATTAGTACTTGTTATACTTCAGTTTAACAGCATTGGATAAAGTATAAATATAGTTTTCATTTGAATTACCTTTCAACGTATTTTACACTATGGTAAACACATGTTGACATTTTCTCAGTCCGTAGGAAAGAATTGGGTAATTCCTCGATTAAGGGACAACAGTACCTAACAATATGTTCAGTGGGTCCCAAAAGTAAATATTCCACAATATGAATGACAATGCATTTAAAGTGCCTGTCCTAAAATTTGCTCATTTTATCCTGGGGTGTCCACCATTATCAGCCATTAACTAATACTGGAGGCATCTATTCAAGTTCCCAATTAGTACCACTAAAAACGAGGACAAAGTTTAACATTCAACCAACAGCTTGTCAGCAAATGACCAATTACTACAAACAATAGAATATTCACTGCCATTATTGAGGAACAAGTAAGTCAGATTGCCAAAATAATACTGCCTCTTTGGTATAAAAAATGCTACAAGTAATAAGCAGACTTTTTTTCTCAAAACTAGACACAAGAAAAAAGACAAAGAGGAAGGAAGTGGAATCTATCCACACGACAGGTCAACGACAATACTGCACGCAGTAAATACACAAATATTGTAATAGGCTGCAGATCTGATTCCACATAAAAATTATACAAAGACAGAATACTAAAAACAGCCAGCCCTGCACAGCAACCGAATAACTTGTAGAAAGCAGAACAGACAGAGCGCTACACAAATGAAATTGGCAGCAAATTCATACTGAGATTCCCTATTTGGATTTACGAGCACCTCGCACCAGTACGACGGCAGATTTTACCCGCCGTGCACACAGAGCCCTGTCAGGCATTTCATGACAACTGCCATTTCCCCCCCCCCCCCCCCCCCCCCCCCCCCAGGCCTGTCCTTGCACCTACAAAACGACGCAGCGGCGGCAGTACTCGCGGAACGCGGCCACCCCATCCGGATGCGGCACGTTTGCGCCCACCTCGTCATCTGCTGAGCCCATCCCTTTCTCCGGGACTTTCCGCACACTACCCTCTGACCGGGGACGACCCGTGACGCGCCGGGGAGCCTCCACGACACTCACGTCCAACTGAGCCTTGAGGCGCGCCATGTCATCCGCCGACACCTCCGCGACTGCCGGAGCCGTCGGTCCGCCCCGCACCGGGAGCAGCAGCCGCGCCCTGGGGCCGCCGGGGACCTTCTGCGAGACGGACGCCCGGCGCGCCGCCACGTCCAGGTGGCAGAGCAGCGAGCGTGCGCAGTCGCCATCTGGCGTCGCCAGGGCTAGTGGCGGCAGTGGGTGTGTCACGGGATCCGGAACCAGGATCAACGTCTGCAGCCGCGGGCCCGCCTGCAAATGTCAAACGGGCTATACATTGCTTTTCTGGTGTATTATGCTACGAAAGATGGTAATGTTATGTCTAAGAGGAATAATTAGTAGATAATTAACATATAATTATAAGAGTTGAGAGGCATGAAAGGGAAGCAGTGGTTGGGAAGGGAGTGAGACAGGGTTGTAGCCTTTCCCTGATGTTATTAAATCTGTATAGTGAGCAAGCAGTGAAGGAAACAAAAGAAAAATTTGGAGTAGGTATTAAAATCCATGGAGAAGAAATAAAAGCTTTGAGGTTCGCCGATGACATTGTAATTCTGTCAGAGACAGCAAAAGACTTGGAAGAGCAGTTGAGCGGAATGGACAGTGTCTTGAAAGGAGGATATAAGATGAACATCAACAAAAGCAAAACGAGGATAATGGAATGTAGTCAAATTAAGTCAGGTGATGCTGAGGGTATTAGATTAGGAAATGAGACACTTAAAGTAGTGAAGGAGTTTTGCTATTTGGGGAGCAAATTAACTGATGATGATCGAAGTAGAGAGGATATCAAATGTAGAAGAGAAATGAAGAAGAGAAATTTGTTAACATCGAGTATAGATTTAAGTGTCAGGAAATCGTTTCTGAAAGTAGTTGTATGGAGTGTAGCCATGTATGGAAGTGAAACGTGGATGATAAATAGTTTGGACAAGAAGAGAATAGAAGCTTTCGAAATGTGGTGCTACAGAAGAATGCTGAAGATTAGATGGGTAGATCATATAACTAATGAGGAGGTATTGAATAGAATTGGGGAGAAGAGAAGTTTGTGGCACAACTTGACTAGAAGAAGGGATCGGTTGGTAGGGCATATTCTGAGGCATCAAGGGATCACCAATTTAGTACTGGAGGGCAGTGTGGAGGGTAAAAATAGTAGAGGGAGACCAAGAGATGAATACACCAAGCAGATTCAGAAGGATGTAGGTTGCAGTAGGTACTGGGAGATGAAGAAGCTTGCACAGGATAGAGTAGTATGGAGAGCTGCATCAAACCAGTCTCAGGACTGAAGACCACAACAACAACAACAATTAACATATTTTTGTTGTGGTACGTAATTAGAAATGCTGTAACAGTAATGTACGATCCACTGTTAAGAAATAAGTATTTATTCTGATTTGACAAAAACACTCACTGAAATCGTCGTCATTGTTGTCGTGCATAGTTTCCCATCACTTGCAGAGTCTGCTTGGTACAAAGGCCTCTCTACCACCTCTCTGTTTTTAAGCTGTGTTTACACAGGCCATATTTCCATATTTTACAGATACGTACAACTGCAACACTTTTGTCGTTAATAATGCTGCAATGAGGCTGCATTAAACAGAAATATTATGGGATGGCCTTTGCCAAAACAACTGTCTGCATTCTGTTCTGCTGTTTCTTCATTTTCTGGACAATGAAACACTTTTTTTTGCTATAATTTTGTTTGTTATAAGATCAGAAACCAAAGACAGTGATTCTGTAATGAATGTATAATCAAAAATTATCAGTCCTGCCATTGCTGAAAGGAGGCCAATAAAAAGGGATAGGAACACAAAAAATTATACTATGTGAAAGAAAAGTGTGATAATTTATAATTATAGCTTCAGGTTTTTACTTTTTCATTACTAAAAATATAATGGTATATAAATTATTTTGGATTTGGTTAACATATTTTTTGCAAAAACCTAACATTCATTAAAAATATATGACAAAAATCCTAAACATACCAAGAATCTGGAAATATGTAATTTAGGAGTAGTAGCTTTAAACTCTCATAAAAGAATAGTATCACTGTTAAATTTTGGCCAGTCTTCTTAATAAATAAAATATTGAAAAAAAATCACAAAAATGGCTGGAATTCTAAGAAACGGCAAGTCTATGTGTCAAAGTGTTAAAATGATTTTCTATCAAGACCACATAAGTGGAAAACCAGTACGTCTAGTCCTTCCTCCAGGTAAATAAAGGTGGTGCGTGAAGAAATAATCATCAAAATAGGTGGTTTAATCGGACAGCATAAGATTTCTGTTGATATGCTGTAAACATGCTCAATTTATATTTATTTTCTGTAAACATGAAAGTATGTTTGTAAGAGGTGATATTTTTCAACTGGCACATACTGCAGCAATTCTTCTTCATCCTAATGTTGTGATATGGTCTCAGGATACGCTTTTATTTATTTTCACAATCTTACACTTTTTAAAAATCTTATTTTGTGTTTTTGGACAGAGGCTCTTTCTGCTATGAGTAAACTTTGCTGTGTGTTTACAGTCTAAACAGTTTGTCTCTCACAGTATCAAACACAAACATTAGAAACCAGTCCACAATTCATCTAAACAAGCGTCAGAAATTAGCTGACTATTAGATTCAATATAGTTCGTGTAACCCCCCGCCCTACCGCATCCCCCCACTCCCACTCCCACCTGTCTCTCAACAAATTGGCACACAGTTCTGCTGTTAACATTTTCGCACACTTACATGAGGTGCTATCCAACATTTTCTGGACTGGTGCTGCCATCTGTTGAAAACCTTACCTTTGGACGAATGGTCACCATCACCATCTAAATAGTTCCCATGTGCACATACACACCAGTCCCAGAGCTTCTGCCACTGGTCAAACGTTTTCTAGAAGTCTCATTCTTTGACGGGGTTTATCACCGGCAATGATGCTTCTCGAATCCTCTCTAGAATATCAGAACCGACTGCCTTTCGACTCAGTTTCAGTTTTGGGAATAGCGCGAAGTCGCAAGGTGCCAAATGTGGCAATTACGGTGGGTGGGGTACAACTGCAGTGTTGTTTTTTGCCAAAAAGGTCCCGGTGAGCAAGGACTTGTGACAGGGTGCTTCGTCGTGATGCGGCAGCCAGTTTCCTCGACGCCAAAGTTCGGGCCGTCGTCACCGCACATTTTCACGGAGCTGCCGCAAAATGTCACAGTAGTATGCGGAATTCACTGTTTGGTTGGGTGGGACGAATTCTTTGTGCACAATGCCCTCGGTATCAAAGAAAACAACCGTCACACTCTTCACTTTGCTCTTCACCTGTCTCGCTTTTTTGGGTCTCGGTGAGCCCAGGCTCGTGCTCTGCCCCCCAAACACTTGTCGAATCATTACAAGGGTCTCTGTAGCACTTTTCCTGAGATTCGCACAGAATTTGAAACACACACGCTGTTCTGCTCGCGGATCGATATCCTCCTCTTTCACCTTTCACCTATAATTCTCAGTAGTCCAACTGCATCTCTTGGAGCTTTTCCACTTCTAAATCCATTACTGTTCCTCTGCAATAGTTTTTTCCAGTCTTCCGCAAAGTCCTATATTTTATCACCTGCACAGAACTTTTGCTGCATGAGAAATCAAACTTATGGATCTAAAACCCTCACATTCCTTTGCACTGCTTTTCTTCTCAATCAGATCATTACTACAGAGAGAAAGTCATCCTGTCATTCAGTTTCATTCATAATATTATTAAATAGATGAGTTAGCTCTTTGACACCACTACTTCCAAGGCTCTTGAGCAACTCTGCTGGTAATCCATCAATTCCACTTACTCCGTGATTCTTCACCTCTCTTAAAGCTCTTTCTACTTCTACTTCTCCTTCGATCTCCTCCTCTTTCACCTTTCACCTATAATTCTCAGTAGTCCAACTGCATCTCTTGGAGCTTTTCCACTTCTAAATCCATTACTGTTCCTCTGCAATAGTTTTTTCCAGTCTTCCGCAAAGTCCTATATTTTATCACCTGCACAGAACTTTTGCTGCATGAGAAATCAAACTTATGGATCTAAAACCCTCACATTCCTTTGCATTGCTTTTCTTCTCAATCAGATCATTACTACAGAGAGAAAGTCATCCTGTCATTCAGTTTCATTCATAATATTATTAAATAGATGAGTTAGCTCTTTGACACCACTACTTCCAAGGCTCTTGAGCAACTCTGCTGGTAATCCATCAATTCCACTTACTCCGTGATTCTTCACCTCTCTTAAAGCTCTTTCTACTTCTACTTCTCCTTCCAAGATGCAGCATCCTTTTTTCTCTCTTCTGCAACTCTTGCCTCCTCTTCTAATTCAATATCATTCGGTTTTTGATCAGCCTCATATAGGTACTCTACATATTCCTGACACTTTCCCAAAACTTCCTACAGTTTATGAACCATTGAACCAATGAACCATGATAACATCACTTCTTTCTATTCCCACACTCTTACTGCTTTTCTTTGCTTCCAAGACTAGGTCAGCACCTTATCTACACAGCATTTTGTATTTTACTTCCTTTTTGTAGTTTCTCTATTTCTTTGTCATCTCTTTCACCTACATCTTCATTGCCTGTTCTGTTTCTCTCCTTAATTCATTATTCAGCATTCTGTACATTCTTTTCCCTTTTTCAGTTCCTACTGTCTTCCATTTTCTTGTTTCATTCATCATATCCAGCTTGTCTTTGTTACCCATTCTTTCCTTAGCCTTACGAACTACTTCACCCCTACTATTACGTCTGAATATTCCTTTAAGGTTTAGCCTGACACACTTCCATTTCTATTTGCACTCTCCTCATAGGACCCTCCATCCAATTTTGATATAAATATGTTTTCCAGCTCAGCATCCTTACCTTTTTCCTTTAGTCTTTCTAGGTCAAACTTCTCTCTTGGTTTTCTTCTCTCACTCCTTTCAACCTCATTTGGACGTCTGCCACCACCAAGTTGTGGTCCGATTTATATCTGTTCCAGGATATGCTCCGGCATCCTTTAAGCATACGATATCATCAATTTGTTATCTGTTGTCTTTCAGCCTAGATATTTATGTATATCCTCATCTTCTGTGATGTTCACACAATGTGTTTCCAATCAGAACTGAATTTTCTCTGCACAAATTAACCACCCTTTTCCTCCCGTCATTCCTGTTTCGCAATCCAAATCTTCTAACCACTCCCTCTTCTTTTTCCTCTCCTACCACTGCATTCAAATCCCTCATTACAACGATCCAGGCCTTTCTTTTTTTCTTTATCCATAATTTCTTCAATCTTCTGATAATATTCCTCTACTTCCTCATTAGTGTGCTGATTTATTGGCATGTATATATGTGTTAAAATGACATCTTTCTTTTCACTTCTTAATCTCAACATCAGCCTTTCAACTATTTAACTCATGCAAATGTTTAAAAGAGCAGCCCACTAACAAAAACCAGCAATACATTTCCCATTAATGTGAATACAGCTTAGGCAAAGAGAAAATTACCTGCAGTGCACAGATAACTGAGCTACACAACTGTGATGTCCGAGTTGCTTTCATTAGGATTTTACTGATGTCTATCACAAATGTATAAGGTAGGACTGGAAAGTGACACACAACAATTTTTTTCTACCCTGTTATTGCAGCTGAAACATCAAAATTTCACGATGATATAGTTTGAAGTTTGTGCTCAGAAGGTTTTTGTTTTCAAGTGCAGCTCTAGCAAGAGAAGCCTGAACTACGAAACAAGCACAGCATGCATGTTTCCGTCATCAATCACCAGCTTGTGAAGAGAAGCAAAGTGTAGTTCGCTATCTGTGGACAAAAGAGCATAACCGAATGAAATTCACAGAGCACACTTGGTGTGTATGCGGATGACTGTGCGAATTTTTCCAAGAAGGTCGTGTGAATCTTTGTGATTCACCACATTCCATGTGCCCGGTATCAGTTGCAAACACATACAATGACAGATTCATTGATATAACAATTCTGAATGACCAGTGTGTGGAACAACAAACTTTATCGCAGCAGTTCTACATATCCTACAACGCAGTGTACGATACTGTTCGTGACACTTTGAAATTTTGTTAAGTTAGTGCTCTCTGGGTGCCTCAGAACCTGACAGACAACCACAAGGACCAACGAATCGTGACAAGCTTAATGCATTAAGCCGCAGAAGGGTACAACTTTCTGAAAGGACTCATCACTGGTGATGAGTTGTGGACATATCAGTACATGCCAGAAACCGAGCAGGCTCGTATGGGGTGGAAGCATGCTCGTTCCCCAGTAGGAGAAAATTAAGTCGACTCAACCTGCTAGGAAAGTGCTCGCGGCAGTGTTATGCGGTATGCATAGCGTGTTACTGGTGGACTTCACTGAACATTGGACCACTGTGAATGTGGCAGGCTACATTAAAACTTTGGTTAAGTTGCGACGTGTCCTCTGTGACAAACGTCACATTAACTCTGATGGTGGCAAACTACTTTGTGACACTGCTTGCCCCCACGTTGCTGCTCCTGCTCGTGAGAAAATCACCAAGGTGGGTGGGAGGTACTCCAGCATCCACCACATAGTCGGGACCTTGCACTTTTGAACTTTCATCTGTTTGGTCCCTCAAAGAAATACCTCACCAGCCAACACTTTGCGACAGATGCGGAACTGAAATCAACAGTCTGCAGATAGCTATATTCCAACCAAACAGACTTCTATGAACAGAGAATATTGAAACTAATAGCACAATGGGAGTAATATGTTGAGAACGTTGATGACTATGTAGAAAAGTAGGTAAAATATTCATCTGTGATTTTTTTTGTTTTGTTACATGTTGAACTTTTTGGTAATAAACTTATTGTGCATTACTTTCCACTCTTCCCTCGTTAATGCCAACTGAAGAACATATTATGCTATAGCAGTCCCATTAACATTAAAAAAACAAAGGGTATGAAATGTTTGCTGGAACAGTTCTTTTCACTTCTCCTTAACAAGATACAGCCCCCCCCCCCCCCCCCCCTCCGAAGAAGAAGAAGAAGAAGAAGAAGAAGAAGAAGAAGAAGAAGAGGAGGAGGAGAATATGCCTGTTCCCCTTCCTTTTACTTTTACATTTATTATGTTAATATGGATTACACTTGACGTGAAAATTACCTAGTTTAACATACAAAAATATAATTTTTTATATCATTTCACATATCATCTAATGAGTGAATATGATGGCAATGTTGATCATGTGCATCAAAACCACCTATTCCTTTACTGTAATCAGTGATGCGTTTAGGTTTTAGCTGAAGACTTTCCGTTCTCTCTTTATACTTCATAGACTGGCTTGTAATGAATGGTTGGCAGCATATGCACTGGTTTCTTGTTGATTCATCTGATTGCTAAAATTATATTTTCCAATACAGAAGTCAGATGGCCTTTTTTGAGCACTGCATTCTTCAGCTCCATCAGTGTGTTCCTCCCGTTTGGTCTTACGGTTCCAAAAGCACAGATGTCTCTCTTCAATAGTTTTAGAAACAATGTAGGGGAACTGTTACCCATGTATCTAGTTCTCAATTCATCCAGTGAAGTTTCAGACAAGACCAAAATTATCTCACTTGCTGTAATTTTCACAGAATGTTTTCCCTCAAGACCTGCATAAATTTTAAATATCAACCAGTGTCTTATGAGCATAATTCATATACTTTCAAACCATATCTTGCTCTTTTTGAAGGATTGTTTTACACTTGCAGTAGTGTGTGCCTAAACATCAGACTTTCACCAACACAAATATTTTTTCCAGGGTTATATACTCTGATATCTGTCAATCTTGTAAAGAATTTTTTTTTCAGTTAAGAGATAAAAATACAAAGTGCAAAATTGGCCTGAACTCGTCTACTGTCATAGCTAACCAGTGCTCTTCACCAACCTTTCTTTTGTGCTTCAGTATTTCCAATATCTTCAAATGTACTGCAACTGCAAACATATTTATTTTCTTGACTACTGACTCCCACAAGCCATTGCGTTGCCTTCACTGTTGCTGTTGCTAATGTGAAGGCAATTCCTAACATTAGTCCACTTCAAGCGATCAGTCGTTGTCAGCGACTTGTTTCAGGCTCCCTTAAGTTGCCTTCATTGTTGTTTGTACCATCATCATCATAAGCACTATAAAATAATGCGTGCATCCTAATATTAAGGAAAAAAATAAATGTTGTGTTTAATTTGTGTTTTATTTACAAAAAAATTATTCTAACATACTGATTCTATTCATCATCACTTTCACCATCATCACAAGCAGAAGAATCATTGTTGTTGATGCCATCTTTGCAGAGCATTTTCTTCGTTCAGTCCACATTTGTGATATCACATTTTTTGAAAGATTTCTCCACCAGTGGTAGTAGAATGGAGTCCCATGCACATTACATCCCCCACAAATATGGAACAAATCTGGCCACTCGATTTTTCCACTCTAAGTGAAGCTGAAATTTTCATCGGCCATCCATTGGGTGTATTGCTGTCTAAGTGCAGCTTTGAATGGTCAACTTACACACACATTTAGTGGTTGCAGGTTGGATGTTAGGCCTCCAGGGATAATGATCAAGCTAATTTCCCGTTTTTCTTGGGCCTTCAGGAATAATGATCAAGTTAGTTTCTCATTTTTCTAACTTCTCAGACATTTTGTCAGATTTTTTTGCCCGCAGAAGCTGTCCAGGCCCAACATGTTACATAATTTCAGTACTGCAACAGGGCAATGTTGCTAAGGCATCACCTAGTCAACCACAAGGTCAATGTCCTTCCACTCTTTTGGATTTGCGCTCACCAATACACCTTTCACTGGTATTTTTGGAATAGTTTTCCTATAGCTTTCGTCCATCCCCAGATACACACATCACTGTACATCTTTGCTCCTCACTGGCACCTATTCGTACCGTGACACTGGATTCCCCATTCCCGTTCGCAGTGGTGTCGAGTGGCATCTCAAAATAGATTGGTGTGCGATCCCGATGGGCGATAATATATTGGAATGATTGCACCACTAGTGTCACATAGAAACAAAAATGCACTATTTTTTCTTTGTAATTGTCTGAAGGCCGCTGAGGGATGGTAGTTTTCCTCCGGAAGCCTAAACCATTCCGACTGAAAAATCTTGATGGCCAGCCTCAGCTAGCTTTGAAACCAGTGATGCTCAGTTCTTTGGCTAAAGTCAATGCTTTGAGCTAGCACATTTCATTAGTCACTGCGCATCCGTATCGTCACATCCCGTCTGCGTAACAGCAGAGCCTTTTTTTGTGGTCCGAATGCTTTGCCTTTTGTCTACCAAAATTCCTGGCGGTTACCATTCATTACTTGAATCTGCAGTTTGTTTTTTCACCAGTCACGAATATACCCCTCACTGCCGTACTTTCCGCACAGTTTCCAATGTTTACTGCTTCTTCAATAACTTTTTCTTTAGCTGTGTACAAGTGATCCTTGTAGCTGTAATCAACAAGTTAACACATCGTTACTACTTCACTTTCAGCATGCTACTGACATATCACAGAGCCCCAACAAAGCTATACTATAGTGGGAGCTACTGTCAGAGGCAGAGCAGTACCAACCTTACTACAATTAATCTGCGCACCCCAGTTTTTGTCCGTAAATTTGGGAAAAATGTGTGTGGATTATTTGCAAATATATGATAAATCTGTCACTAGAGGCAGATGTAAAATCACTGTTTTCAAAGTCTATTTCTTCACCAATACCATTTAAATCACTTTCTTCAAGCAGCTGGTCAATTCTTTCAGTTTCAGTTTCATACAGATAAGGCTTCGCGCATGCTACTAACACATTGAAAATAAAAGCCAACTTTGCACTGTAACAAATGCCCACTCACAACTGCTCCTACCATAAATTGACAATGCATGTGAACTAAGATCAGAGCAACTGGTAAAGCAGAGCCCTATTAAAGTGACCTGTTACAAGTCACTGTATGCTAGTGGGTTAAGAAGGCACACAGCATGTCGAGCTGTACGAGATGGTTGCACTTCACAGTAATTATAGACTGTAAAATTGAAAAGTAATACAAGTCTAATAAAGCTAAAATACTGATATGAATATAATAGAGGGAAGCATTCCACGTGGGAAAAATATATCTAAAAACAAAGATGATGTGACTTACCAA
The DNA here is from genome assembly GCF_023864345.2 of Schistocerca serialis cubense. Taxonomy (NCBI): domain Eukaryota; kingdom Metazoa; phylum Arthropoda; class Insecta; order Orthoptera; family Acrididae; genus Schistocerca; species Schistocerca serialis. Next base: position 103,028,105 of record NC_064648.1, read on the forward strand.
ACGAAAGTGCTGGCAGGTCGATAGACACACAAACAAACACAAACATACACACAAAATTCAAGCTTTCGCAACCAAGGTTTGCTTCACAGACACAAGCTTGTGTCTGTGCGGATGGATATGTGAGCGCGCGCGCGCGCGCGAGCGAGTGTATACCTGTCCTTTTTTCCCCCTAAGGTAAGTCTTTCCGCTCCTGGGATTGGAATGACTCCTTACCCTGTCCCTTAAAACCCACATCGTTTCATCTTACCTTCTCCTTCCCTCTTTCCTGACGAAGCAACCGTTGGTTGCGAAAGCTTGAATTTTGTGTGTATGTTTGTGTGTCTATCGACCTGCCAGCACTTTCGTTTGGTAAGTCACATCATCTTTGTTTTTAGATATAAAGCTAAAATACTAATACACGAGGCAATCTGAAGCACTTACAATGACAGTGTGCAAGTCCCTGTAGGCAAGAGCAAGCACGGCACAATAGGTCAGGTTGGCTCTGAGGCCGCACACGTAGACGCCCCAGTCGGTGAGCAGCAGCAGCAGCGGGCGAGGGCCTGCCCCGTCCGGGGACCAGTAGGAGCTGCTCACCTTGTACACCTGCAAGCACCACCGCCAGCTCGCAAACAAAAACTACAGGTGGAAAGCATTTGGGAGTACGAGCAACAAATATACGACACACTGTACACCTCTCGTGCTGGCGTAGGAGCGCAGCTAGTTTAACCCTTTCGCTACTTCCTCGACTTCCGGAAGGCATTCGATACAGTTCCGCACTGTCGCCCAATAAACAAAGTAAGAGCCTACGGAATATTGGACCAGCTATGTGGGTGGATTGAAGAGTTTTTAGCAAACAGATGGTGTTATCGATGGAGAGACGTCTACAGACATTAAAGTAACCTCTGGCGGGCCACAGGGGAGTGTTATGGCACCATTGCTTTACACAATATATACAGGGTGTTACAAAAAGGTACGGCCAAACTTTCAGGATACATTCCTCACACACAAAGAAAGAAAATATGTTATGTGGACATGTGTCTGGAAACGCTTACTTTCCATGTTAGAGCTCATTTTATTACTTCTCTTCAAATCACATTAATTGTGGAATGGAAACACACAGCAACAGAACGTACCAGCGTGACTTCAAACACTTTGTTACAGGAAATCTTCAAAATGTCCTCCGTTAGCGAGGATACGTGCATCCACCCTCCGTCACACGGAATCCCTGATGCGGACCTGGAGAATACCGAATTGTATCACAGCCATCCACAATACGAGCACGAAGAGTCTCTACATTTGGTACCGGGGTTGCGTAGACGAGAGCTTTGAAATGTCCCCGTAAATGAAAGTCGAGAGGGTTGAGGTCAGGAGAGCGTGGAGGCCACGGGATTGGTCCGCCTCTACCAATCCCTCGGTCACCAAATCTGTTGTTGAGAAGCGTACGAACACTTTGACTGAAATGTGCAGGAGCTCCATCGTGCATGAACCACATGTTGTATCGTACTTGTAAAGGCACATGTTCTAGCAGCACAGGTAGAGTATCCCGTATGAAATCATGGCGGTGAATCGAGGAAGTACAGTACATACTGACGAAACTAAAATGAGCTCTAACATGGAAAGTAAGCGTTTCCGGACACATGTCCATGTAACATCTTTTCTTTATTTGTGTGTGAGGAATGTTTCCTGAAAGTTTGGCCGTACCCTTTTCTAACACCCTGTATAAATGACCTAATAGATAGTGCGGAAGTTCCATGCGGCTTTTCATGGATGATGCTGTAGTATACAGAGAAGTTGCAGCACTAGAAAACTGCAGCAAAATGCAGGAAGATCTGTAACGGATAAGCACTTGGCGCAGGGAGTGGCAACTGACCCTCAACATAGACAAATGTAATGTATTGCCAATACATAGAAAGAAGGATCCTTTATTGTACGATTATATGATAGCGGGACAAACACTGGTAGCAGTTACTTCTGTAAAATATCTGGGAGCATGCGTACGGAACGATCTGAAGTGGAATAATAATATAAAATTAATTGTTGGTAAGGCGGGTGCCAGGTTGAGATTCAATGGGAGAGTCCTTAGAAAATGTAGTCCATCAACAAAGGAGGTGGCTTACAAAACACTCGTTCGACCTATACTTGAGTATTGCTCATCAGTGTAGGATCCGTACCAGGTCGGGTTGACAGAGGAGATAGAGAAGATCCAAAGAAGAGTGGCGCGTTTCGTCACAGAGCTATTTGGTAAGCGTGATAGTGTTATGGAGATGTTTAGAAAACTCGAGTGGCAGACTCTGTAAGAGAGGCGCTCTGCATCGTGGTGTAGCTTGCTGTCCAGGTTTCGAGAGGGTGTGTTTCTGGATGAGGCGTCGAATATATTGCTTCCCCCTACTTATACCTCCCGAGGAGATCACGAATGTAAAACCAGAGAGATTCGAGTGCGCACGGAGGTTTTCCAGCAGTCGTTCCTCCTGCGAACCGTACGCGACTGGAACAGGAAAGGGAGGTAATGACAGTGGCACGTAAAGTGCCCTCCGCCACACACCGTTGGGTGGTTTGCGGAGTATAAATGTAGATGTAGATGTGGATGTACTGCAGACGTGCGCTCTGCATTCCGTACCGAGGTAGCTTTCGTCACGGCTGTACTCCTCACCAAATGCCGGTGCCTTTGCTGGGAGATGGTATTCTGGCTGATATGAAATTCTTTATCATCCAATTCTTTCAAATTATTATGTGAAAAAAATATGATTTCTGCACATTTTATAGTTTGATATCTTCATTCGATAAAGAATCGAGTTTCTTTTAGCTATCCATCATTTGTACCGCACTGCATGAAATTTTTAAGAATTTGCAAAGGTAAAAACGCACTGGGTAAACTTTGCACATGGTCGATTGAGCTCACACAATGCAGTGAAAGAAATGTAGATAAGATATTGAAATTTTATTTAGAATTGAGAGCAAAACGATATTTCATTCGTGCCACTATAGAGCTTCCCGATCTAGTAACTGTTTTAGTGGTTCACATGTATCACGTCAGATAATGTTGTAAAAGATGCACAATACTTCAGTGACACAGCTACTTGTCAACTTTGGGTGCTTATTGACCTCTTGCTGTAGTGGCTCACTAATGTAAGTGCTGGCACGCTGGAAAAGTGCAGGTGCCAAGGGGTGGGACTGTAACTTCATTGTAGAGGATGACAACATCCAGCACCACCTGCCAGAAAAACAGGCCAGTCTCCGAAAGTGTGACACGGGAAAAGTGCGCCTGCAAATCACGGCATGTGCGCTGGCTGTGTGTCGAGCGTCCAAACTCTGATTCGCTGTCTGTGTTGACAGGTTGGATTCATTTGTCTGTGACCAACGATACTTTAGTACCACCAGTTCTGGTCCCTCTGCCTTGCTGAGTTGACATCTCATGTGTCTATCAATCAGGTCATTTCTTATACTTACACTATGTGATCAAAAGTATCCCGACACCTGGCTGAAAATCACAAGTTCGTGGTGCCCTCCATCAGTAATGCTGGAATTCAATGTGGCGTTGGCCCACCCTTAGCCTCGATGACAGATTCCATTCTCACAGGCGTACGATGAATCAGGTGCTGGAAGGTTTCTTGGGGAGTGGCAGCCAATTCTTCACGGAGTGCTGCACTGAGGAGAGGTATCGATGTTGGTCAATGAGGCCTGGCACGAAGTTGGAGTTCTAAAACATCCCACAGGTTTTCTATAGGATTCAGGTCAGGACTCTGTGCAGGCCAGTCCATTATAGGGATGTTATTGTCGTGTAACCACTCCACCACAAGCTGTGTATTACGAACAGGTGCTCGATCGTGTTTAAACACGCAATAGCTGTCCCCAAATTGCTCTTCAACAGTGGCAAGCAAGGAGGCAATTAAAACATCAATGTCGGGCTGTGCTGTGATATTCACATGCAAAACAAGGGGTGCAACCCCTCCATGAAAAACACGACCCCACTAAACACGACCCCACTACACACAGAGGCAGATGACGTTCACCAGACATTCGCCATCCCATACTCTGCCATCGGATCGCCACATTGTGTACCGTGATTCGTCACTCCACAGAATGTTTTTCCACTGTTCGATCGCCGAATGTTTAAGCTCCTTACACTGAGCGAGGGGTCATTTGGCATTTATCGGCATGATGTGTGGCTTATGATCAGCCGCTCGACCATAAAATACAGCTTTTATCACCTCCCTCCTAACTGTCATAGTACTTAGAGTGGATCCTGATGAAGTTTGGAATTCGTGAGTAATGGTACGCATAGATGTCTGCCTATTACACATTGCGAACCTCTTCAAATGTCGGTGGTCTCAGTCAATTGACAGACGAGGTCGGCGTGTACACGTTTGTGCTGTATGTGTCCCTTCACGTTCCCACTTCACTATCACATGGACCTGGGGATGTTTAGGAGTGTGGAAATCTTGCATACAGACGTATGAAACAAGTGACACCCAATCACCTGACCACGTTCGTAGTCCGTGAGTTCCGTGGAGCACCCCATTCTGCTCTCTCACGATGTTTAATGACAACTGAGGTCGCTAATATGGAGTTCCTGGCAGTAGGCGGCAGCACAATGCACCTAATATGAAAAACTTGTGTTTTTGGGGGTGTCCAGATAGTTTTGATCACATAGTGTATTTCAACTATTTCTTTAATGATGAAGTCTCCGTACATGGAGGTGGACATAAGGATCTTTGTCTCTCCGTAGCTCATGCTATGTCCCATGTCAAGGCCATTCAGCAGCAGCAGACTTTTCTGGTTGACCCAGTCTGGTGTCACGTCTGTGTTCAGGGCATCTGTCTAATAGTGCAACACGTGTGGCCAATATACAATTTCCCACACTGGAATGGGATTTTGTGTATCCCTGTTCTCCTTAGACCTAGGTTTCTTCACAGAACCCAGCACTATTTGCACTTGCACTTGAGGGTGGAAGAGTCACTTTATTTGATGTTTCTGGAACAGCCTGCCAGTCTTTAAGGATTGTTGTTGTTGTGGTCTTCAGTCCTGAGACTGGTTTGATGCAGCTCTCCATGCTACTCTATCCTGTGCAAGATGCTTCATCAACCAGTACCTACTGCAACCTACATCCTTCTGAATCTGCTTGGTGTATTCATCTCTCGGTCTCTCTCTACGATTTTTACTCTCCACGCTGCCCTCCATTACTAAATTGGTGATCCCTTGATGTCTCAGAACGTGTCCTACCAACCGATCCCTTCTTCTAGTCAAGTTGTGCCACAAACTTCTCTTCTCCCCAATCCTATTCAATACCTCCTCATTAGTTATGTGATCTACCCATCTAATTTTCAGCATGCTTCTGTAGCACCACATTTCGAAAGCTTCTATTCTCTTCTTGTCCAAACTATTTATCATCCACGGTTCACTTCCATACATGGCTACACTCCATACAAATACTTTCAGAAACGACTTACTGACAGTTAAATCTATAATCGATGTTAACAAATTTCTCTTCTTCAGAAACGCTTTCCTTGCCATTGCCAGTCTACATTTTATATCCTCTCTACTTCAACCAACATCAGTTATTTTGCTCCCCAAATAGCAAAACTCCTTCACTACTTTAAGTGTCTCATTTCCTAATCTAATTCCCTCAGCATCAATCGACTTAATTAGACTACATTCCATTATCCTTGTTTTGCTTTTGTTGATGTTCATCTTATATCCTCCTTTCAAGACACTGTCCATTCCGTTCAACTGCTCTTCCAAGTCCTTTGCTGTCTCTGGCAGAATTACAATGTCATCGGCGAACCTCAAAGTTTTTATTTCTACTCCATGAATTTTAATACCTACTCCGAATTTTTCTTTTGTTTCCTTTACTGCTTGCTCAATATACAGATTGAACAACATCGGGGAGAGGCTACAACCCTGTCTTACTCCCTTCCCAACCACTGCTTCCCTTTCATGTCCCTCGACTCTTATAACTGCCATCTGGTTTCTGTACAAATTGTAAATAGCCTTTCGCTTCCTGTATTTTACCCCTGCCACCTTTAGAATTTGAAAGAGAGTATTCCAGTCAACATTGTCAAAAGCTTTCTCTAAGTCTACAAATGCTAGAAACGTAGGTTTGCCTTTCCTTAATCTTTCTTCTAAGATAAGCCACAGGGTCAGTATTGCCTCGCGTGTTCCAATATTTCTACAGAATCCAAACTGATCTTCCCCGAGGTCGACTTCTACTAGTTTTTCCATTCGTCTGTAAAGAATTCGTGTTAGTGTTTTGCAGCCGTGACTTATTAAACTGATAGTTCGGTAATTTTCACATCTGTCAACATCTGCTTTCTTTGGGATTGGAATTATTATATTCTTCTTGAAGTCTGAGCGAATTTCGCCTGTCTCATACATCTTGCTCACCAGATGGTAGAGTTTTGTCAGGACCGGCTCTCCCGAGGCCGTCAGTAGTTCTGATGGAATGTTGTCTACTCCTGGGGCCTTGTTTCGACTCAGGTCTTTCAGTGCTCTGTCAAACTCTTCACGCAGTATCATATCTCCCATTTCATCTTCATCTACATCCTCTTCCATTTCCATAATATTGTCCTCAAGTACATCGCCCTTGTATAGACCCTCTATATACTCCTTCCACCTTTCCGCCTTCCCTTCTTTGCTTAGAACTGGGTTTCCATCTGAGCTCTTGATATTCATACAAGTGGTTCTCTTACTCCAAAGGTCTTTTTAATTTTCCTGTAGGCAGTATCTATCTTACCCATAGTGAATAAGCCTCTACATCCTTACATTTATCTGCTAGCCATCCCTGCTTAGCCATCTTGCACTTCCTGTCGATCTCATTTTTGAGACGTTTGTATTCCTTTTTGCCTAAAGGATATGCCATCAAAATAAAATACAAGAAACATCTTCATGGAGTTCTCCGTTTCTTCTGGTGGCTTTTCTTGAGGTTTTGAGGGCCAGTTGAGATGCATTTTGAATCTATTTATCAGAGTATCCACCTTGTACACACACACACACACACACACACACACACACACACACACACACACACACACAGTGAAGATGAGATGGCTAAGCTCTACTGATAAGCTCCCCAGATCGGAGATAAAGCCAACCCTACGAATGAGTCTGCAATACATCACTGTCACATAGACATAGACATAGGTCAGAGGGAGTTGGTTTGGCATGTGAAGACCGGGCCCATTTCTCAGGCAGGGGCACTGTATGTCTTTGTCCTGTACAATCCCTCTATGATGACATTACAACCCCACCCTTCATTGCCTGCACTTTTCTAGAGATCCAACACATATATTGGCGAGCCACTGCACAGTCACATTAGTAAGTACCTGAAGTTGACAAGCAGCTGTTTCATTGAAATATTGGGCATCTTTCACAACATTATCCAACACGATACCCGTGAATCACTAAAGTAGATCTCAAATTTCATTCTCAAGTTATTGGGTTTTATATCCAATTGACGGTCAAGCAATGAGCCCTTTCCCTCCTTATGCATCGCAAATCGTGGTCATAATAATTGTCATATCTCAAAGGATTCAAGATATTGAAACGAGGTTTTTCACAAATGAGGCTCATATGTTGTAGAATAAATGCTTGAAACGTTTTTATTCACCAAGATACAGAGGTAACATCCACAGCAATGAGAGATCGGCAGCTCAGGACAGACAGACATCCACAGCACTTCGTGAAAACCCAAGCAGTGTAGATACACATGTCCACAGCACCTAGAGAACGGTGTAGCACGACATGTGCACACTTCCACAACAGCGAAAGGGTTAAGGTCCAAGTGACACAAGTGGCTGCTTTGAGAGCCAAGCTGAGGGGAGGGAGCGGGGGAGGGAGCGGGGGAGGGAGCGGGGGAGGGAGCGGGGGAGGGAGCGGGGGAGGTAGCGGGGGAGGTAGCGGGGGAGGTAGCGGGGGAGGGAGTGGGGGAGGGTGGGCTGAGGAGGGGCACCAGACACGCCCGAGTGCAAAATTGCACACAGGGTGGTCCATCATCATAATAGTTATTAGTGAAAACTGACACAGGTGAAAACATACGACAATACTCTAAGCATAAAAGTTCCCGTGAGCAAGGGGCTAAAATCAATCTGTTTGTGATAACTGCAATGTGTGGTTGAGTCACCACAGACTTCAGCACGAAATATGGCCCCAGTTGTTATAAACGAGGCACTGAGAACCATAAGGGCCCAAAGTATAGACACAAAGTTCTGAGAAAAAATGTGTTTGTGAAAATCAAATCTGTAGGCAAACTACCAGTCTTGTAGATCTGAATAGTTTTTTAAGCAAATCTCTACATCCTCTATTTCCCATGAAAAAATAATGTATCCACTTTATATTCAGAAATATTAATAAATACTAAATGCACCATGAACACAAAGTTAATCCAACGCTTCACAGTTCTTGGTATCATCATTTTCATTAAGTACATCCTGTGGCTTGAGGTTGAGATAAAACAATACGCCTCCAATTACGAAGTAGTAGTACCATCACCACTATATATACATTACGTATACATTAAATTGCACAGTTTTATTTGAAATGGGAAATAATGGATTTTAATGTGGTTTATGCTGGCACAAAGACCCTTCGGGTATAAAACCCGACAACTCGAGAACGACACGAGATATAGCTCGGCTCTCAATTTAAAAATAAATTTCAATATCTTCTCTACATTTCATTCACGGTAATGGACGAGCTGAAATCAATCGTATGCAAAGTTTACATAATGCATTTTTACCCCGGAAAACTAAAAATTTTTTGCAATGTTTTACTTAATTTGACACAGTGTGGTAAGTACGATGGATAACTAAACGAAATTCCATTCTTTATTGAGACTGTAAGATGTGCAGAAATCAATTTTGCCCACATAATAGTTTTTGAAAAACTGGTCGGAACGCCGTCTCTCAGCAGAGCAGTTCAGACATAACAAAAGCAGCCTCAGCACAGAATGCTGAAAGGGCACAGCTATAGCAGCAAAATTAATAAGAAATGCACCGATTCAGAATTATTCCTGAGCGTTGTATTTCTAGGCTTTTACATAAGTAATATCAGTAGCATCCACACAGAATAATGTGTGCGCAATTGGCAGGGCACGGGTGGGGAGAGCGATAGTTGTGGGGGTCGTGGGCAGGAGCTGTAGGTAAAATGCCGAGGGCTGGAAGTGCCATTCTAAACTGAAACCTACACTTGTACTTTTTGTAAATATTAACTAGGGCCCAGCTTGTTTGGTGACCACTCAAAAAGATCTCTCACTTCTGCTTCGGTTGGTATCTAATAAGAAGTCCGCTCAAAATGCAAGATAAGCAGCAATTTATTTTCACCTGGCTCGTTACAGATTTCTAATTTTTAGATAAGCTTCACGAGTGGGGAATTTTGAGTAATACCTACACATTTCTCTTTGGTCATGTTATGATTTGCTTCTTTTGTCAAAACAGTGCAGAGTTTAGACACTGTCACCTCACTAACACATCGTGCAGATGCAATTGCAAGAGAATTTTGAAACAGTGGTTTATTACGTTTTTTAACTGAGGAACAGAGGAAAAGTAGCTCATGTTATGTAGGTAGTGGAATAACATGGCAGATAATGAAGTCCTGCATAATAATCATACAGAAAAATACTCTCATCTTTGTGTGCTATCATATGGCAAACTGTCATTTCAGTATCTCAAACGGTTTATGAAATAAGAAGAATGTTGCAGATATTTCACTCGAGCTTTATCTCTGGCACGTACAATTGCAAATGAATGTGCTATGTGAGATCAATTTTCTTGAGATCGTTGACAGACAGACCTCCACTCGAGAGTAAGGAAAAATTCAATAAGTTAGACAAATTTCATATGCAGTAACATATTATGTAACATGCACCAAATGCAAAATCGTTGCAACTCCCATTTTTCATTGTACTGTGTCTTATTTCCTTGCAAATATCAAGTAACTATGACCATTAACAAAATGGTGGGCGGAGCCTGATGAACAGCTTCATCATCATGTGCCCATCATTTCGTTAATGGTCGTAGTTACTTGATATTTGCAAGGAAATAAGACACAGTGCAAAATGGGAGTTGCAATGATTTTGCATTTGGTGCATATTACATAATATGCTGCTGCACATGAAATTTAGCTAACATATAAAGCTATAAGTATTTTACTGAACATTTTTTGTAAAATCATTTCAGAAAGATTTCAGGGTGTGTACTTTGATTCTGTCATTGCTGACCGTCCGAAAGGTAGCGAACACCGTCAGCCTTCCCTTGTGAACAAATGAACGAACTCACCCAGCGCTCTGGATGATAATTGGTCACTGTACATCAGCCGCCATATCCCACGTGGGCTAGTGCCACAGATCCAGTGCAAATGACAAATACTGGAAGGGAACCTGGACAGTAACTTTGTGACTACAAAGTTATTAGAAACATTCAAAAACAGTTGTAAATTCCAGCAGAATGATGTTTGGGTAGATATTAAATGCAATGAACTGTAATGGTTAAACAACAGAAAATCCAGGATGGAATGTAACAATATTATGAAAAGGAAATTTGCTACTCACCATATAGTGGACCACACACACACACACACACACACACACACACACACACACACACACTTTTGTTGTGCCTATCTGCAACTCAGCACCACCGCTATATGGCGAGTGGGAACTTTTCTTTTCATAATATTGAAACTGTAATGTTTGTAGGACCATCTGATTTCATTTCAATAGGCATCAGTCACTTCGTTTATGGGTGCAACACAGTATTGATTAATTCACTGCCTTATTTTCATGACGTAGGGCTCAGACTAATGGTTGTAAAATTGTTTACACTAACAATTGTGTAACAAATGATTGTGTGTTGTGGTTCTGCCATATCCAAATCCACTATCAACATTTTATATTTTTTTATTGTGTTGTAAAGTTGCAATGATTTATAAACTCTTACTTATTCTAAACATTTGCTATAACCAAACAAAAATTCAAAATTTAATTTGACTGAGGTAAAACCAACTTTTTAACAATATTCATTTTATAGTTTCAAATTATTTATATCTATATATTATGACCTCTTTGGAGCACATGTACTTAAGTCAGCTCCAGTGTGGAGTGAAGCCAACTAGGAATGGGAAGACTACAAAATCAAAAGAAAACAAATAATACATTTTGCGAAATTTAAAAAAACTGGCTGGATCAATGAATAAAAACAAATATTAATCCGTATGCAGAACACAAAATTCGAAAATAACACTGCAATCAACATTCACCGACTTCAAAAACTGCTACATAAACAACCAAAACTTCAGCTGTGTTCATTATTCTATGTAAAATAAGAAGAAAAGGCAACCACACACCTATAGCAGACTGATGTGTGGTTCAGAGGAACATACAGCAGAGAATACTACACTAGAGCACTAGCTTTAAAGCTCTTGTTCTTTCTCTACCACAAGTGCACACACAACCTCACAGACATACATATCTGCTCTAACACTATAGTGAATACTACTGAAATGTTACCGAAAATTGCTGGTGGAAAGTAGTGAAGCAGAGTACAATTTTGCGAACGTGAACCGTCAATCGTATGTTCGTAATTACCTTTACCTTTACATTTTCTCACTCTGCAGTCATGTCAATCCTCAAAGTTCTGGTCGTGCTATGCAGAGCCAACTGTAGCTATATCTTCAACGTCTGCAGGAAAGTGCTGTGATAATGCAAAATCATGTTTGCTGCCCATTAGCTACTAACTCACATAACTGCTTCTTTTCAAACTCCTCCTCTATTTAACAGTCCACACAACACTTTCAACATATCAATTAAACATTAACATTTAAACTCTTAATAACCAAACTCGTTGACAGACAGATTATTAGTATCCGAAAGTTGAGAAGTAGGTAAGCAATTAAAGAAATTCCATAAATATTTCTATGTTTTTTTTTATGGAAAAACAGCCATTTTTGTCCCGACCTTTTATTTTTTTGAGTCCACGGCACACTTCACTGTGAAGTCAAAGTGTAAACAGCTCCTTTCCACCAGTACAATACTCACCTTACGTCGTGTCTTGTAACTGTATTACACTTACATTTGCATTTCATATTTGCACATAAATAAAAAATGCATGTAGAGAAATGCCGTTTTCCCTATACCACTACTATCACAGATTACAGTTTCTACACAACCATCTTTCATCAGCACTGTAGAAAGGAAGTAGGACATGTTGCTACCTCAAACAGTATCGCATACCACCACCCTAATTTCTGTCACATGTTTCCATACGTCACACATCAATCAGTTAATGGTGAGTGGTTGCCTTCCGTTTATTTCGTGTATTATGTCATCCCAGGAGTTTTCATTTGGTAATACAGGGTGTTACAAAAAGGTACGGCCAAACTTTCAGGAAACATTCCTCACTCACAAAGAAAGAAAATATGTTACGTGGACATGTGTCCGGAAACGTTTACTTTCCATGTAAGAGCTCATTTTATTACTTCTCTTCAAATCACATTAATTGTGGAATGGAAACACACAGCAACAGAACGTACCAGCGTGCCTTCAAACACTTTGTTACAGGAAATCTTCAAAATGTCCTCCGTTAGTGAGGATACGTGCATCCACCCTCCGTCGCACGGAACCCCTGATGCGCTGATGCAGCCCTGGAGAATGGCGTATTGTATCACAGCCGTCCACAATACGGGCATGAAGAGTCTCTACATTTGGTACCGGGGTTGCGTAGACAAGAGCTTTCAAATGCCCCCATAAATGAAAGTCAAGAGGGTTGAGGTCAGGAGAGCGTGGAGGCCACGGAATTGGTCCGCCTCTACCAATCCATCGGTCACCGAATCTGTTGTTGAGAAGCGTTCGAACACTTCAACTGAAATGTGCAGGAGCTCCATCGTGCATGAACCACATGTTGTGTCGTACTTGTAAAGGCACATGTTCTAGCAGCGCAGGTAGAGTATCCCGTATGAAATCATGATAACATGCTCCATTGAATCGAGGAAGTACAGTACATACTGACGAAACCAAAATGAGCTCCAACATGGAAATTAGGCATTTCCGGACACATGTCCACATAACATTTTTTCTTTATTTGTGGGTGAGGAATGTTTCCTGAAAGTTTGGCCGTACCTTTTTGTAACACCCTGTATAAATAAGACACTTGTTACTGGGGTGAAATTTTTACAGCATCAAATGTATACAGTTAGGTTTAGAAAGTCTATCAGCGACAAAACATTGACTGACCTTGTACAGTGTCTCAGTAGGCCGACAGAAGACAGTCGCAGAGAATGCTTTCTGTGCAATTTCACGGTCCAGCTCCACATCGCCGGGAGGCCCGCAGTCCGCCTCCGCAGCTGCGGCAGAAATCTTCTGCGCGGCAAGCTGGCGCATTTCCGCGGCAAACGTCGCGTCGGCGGCCGCGAGGGCGACCGCCCTCTCCGGCGAGTCGGTCGCGCTGATGGGGGGAGTGGGGACGGGACAGGGGAGGCGCGGGAAGGGGGAAGCGGGGGCGGCGACGGGCAGTCCGCGGCGCCACTGTGGGAGTGGCCGGCGTGGCGCAGAGCCCGCCAGCGAGCGCATGAACCTGTCGGATAAATACGGCCAGATAAATACTTAACGAACAGATAGTGAATGAAATTTGGGAGAAAAACTTGTTGCACCTGACCAAAAGAAGGGAGTGTTCGATAGGATACATCGGGAGGTATCGAGGAATCATCAGTTTGGTAATGTAAGTGTGTGTGGGTGTGTGCGGGTGGTGGGTGGGAGGAGGAAGGGGGGGGGGGGGGGGTAAAAATTGTAGAGTGACACCAAGATTTAAATACAGAAAGCAAGTCGAAATAGACGTAGGATGTCGTAGTTACGCAGAGATGAAGGGGCTCGCACATCGTAAACTAACACGAAAAGCTATCAAATCCACCTTCAGACTGAATACTGAACCAGCAATGACGACAGTTTAACATTTATTATTATTATTATTATTATTATCATCATCATCGTATGCATCAATTACAGTAATACACACTTAGCAAAACAAAGAAATATATATAAAAATAAACATGTGAAATTACATACAGTACACAAGTTTTAAAACAGCTCAGACTACACTCAGCTGTTGACGGACTCGATCCAGCAGAGTGCCTCGTGGGATGCTTGATGGAGCTTCTCAATGCCACCAGGGAAGCGTCTGATTGGACATTCATTCACAATGTGGCTCATTGTTTGGTTGTCACCACAGTCACACACACTGTCACTGGAAAAGCCCCACTTGTGCTTGTTGTATTTGCACCTACCCTCTCCAGTCCGATATCTGTTTAACTGCATCCACACCTCCCTTGGTTGGTGGAAGCCTGGAACTGGAACTGTTAGAATGTCCATAAGTTCGTGGTTTGGGGTTCTTGTAGCTTGCCACTCACGTTTCCACACTGCGTTTTGGTCCAATCCTGTGGATAGCATTTGGACTCCCATTTCATATGCTGGTCTTCTAGATTTGAGGCATTTCCTGGGCAGTGATAGCAAATTGTCATGAAGAAGGATCGAGTTGTTTTCAGAAACTTGCTGACTGAGTGTCTGACATGCTCTTCTTCTTCTTCTTCTTCTTCTTCTTCTTTTACAGTTTCCTGTCATCCCTTCAAGAGTTTTCTTCTCAAATGGCCCAGTATCTTTTCATTTGTTCTGGTCCCTTTTGTTCCTCATGTGTAAATCTCCTTTTCATTGTTTATCTATTTTTGTTTTAAATCTTACTTTTGTGGTTTTTCAGTTTCCTTACATTTTCTGTTTTAGCTTGCAAATCATCCAGAAGCAATTCTAGCTTTTTCATATCCTCCTGGATTTCCTTTATCCATCCTACTTGTTGCTCCACGATGGGCTCCAGTTTGCTGTACACCACCATCTTTGGCACTATCTGCCATTATACATCTCTTTGATATGTCTTATTTACACATGTTCTAGCTACTCTTCTCTCCACTTTTAGGATTCCATTTTTCTGGGCAACTTTCAAAAGTGTTTCACTTCTGCATGACAACTCTCGTTGACCCACTATCTTGTATCATTTCAATTTAGTTTAATAGATATTTTTATAGTATGTAGAACACATTAAATTTTGAGATTTTATTATTTTGTATGTTACAATTCCTCCTAGATATTTAAACTGTTTCACTATTTTTACTTTCCTGTTATTTACTGTTATGTGGCTCATTGCCAATGGATCTGCTACAATTATCTTGGTCTTTCAAAATGATATCTGGAGTCCTGTTTTTTGTAGTGAACACACAGTGCACAGTGGGGCGATCACTTTGTCGTAGAAATAATTCAAAAGCCAAGATCGCTTAAGTACTGTTTACTGGATAACCGGTTTCAACACACTAAAGGTGCCATCATCGGATATGAATGTAGATTAACATTTACAAACCATTTGGATATAACGATACACGAGGCACACCAGCTGATATAAAATCATTGTCACAAAAATTAAGAAACAACTGCTCTTCTGGTCATTCTTTTCCATAAGATATGTAAAACCGAAGTCACCAGATAAAACTATTTGGTACATGACCGCTACTCAACTGACAGAGGTCAGCATGCCGACCACTGTCAGTCGAGTCGCAGTCGTGTACCAAATAGTTGTATCTTGTGACTCCGTCACAAGTGTCAACTGTGCACAGGATGCGTCCAGCAGTTACACTTTGGATTTTTTAAAAAATAAATGCAGTTCTTTTCACAAAACATTATGACTGGTGTCCCAGGATGCATGACCTAAATCCGAACAGTATATAGTGTAGTCAACTAGTGGGAGAACCGTTTAATACCATCCATCCAACCCATCATCCTTCATAGCAGCTATAGCACACACACTCACATCATGTTACCCATACTTCACAATTACTTATCTTTAAAATGGGGCTCAATAATAATAATAATAATAATAATAATAGTTAATATTTCAGCTAAATTACACGAAATATGACGGACACAAAACAGAAGACTACATACAACAAAAATATCAATAACCTAATAGAAAATTATAGCTTGTGGATGTAAGGGAGGTTACTAACCCAGATAACCCTGATGTCCTTCTGGAAGGACGACGTAACTCACTGTTGAAATTATTTATTTTTGCGAATAACCCACTGTTGAAATGGACTGTGACACATTGTTATATGAAGTAGGCAGAGTCAGTTGCACACTGCGACAGTCAATTGGACGCTGTCGATCATAGTGAGTGAGAAACTGTGTCTTGAAAATAGGGCCAATTTTACCACGGACGAACTGACCGACCTTGTCATCGATGCGTATGTATATTTTCTTTCATATTGCGCCAATAATTCTGAAACTTGTCATATAATATCTTAAAGAATTAACCTACATTATTTATGGGTTCATATTACGGTTGAAAGTTTTCGTCAGTTGTAATTCAATAATGTTTTCAACCGTCCTTCCAGAAGGACGTCAGGGTAATATGTTGTCATTTTGTATTCACAGAAAACGATGTACACTTATGGAACTTTTGGAAATGTTAGAATCAAAAGATGAGGAAATACCTAATACTGGTGCGAATGTAACATTACACCTCCTCTAAATTCAACTCGTGATGTAACAGATGAAGATTCGGGTGCTGAAGAAAATCCAAGTGTAGATAAATTACCAGCAAGTCAGCTCAATGCTACTGCGCTACATGACCTAAAAGTGAGAGGCGTGGAAGCAACAGGAACAATAAGAGGAAACAGAGTTAAGAATTGTACTCTAACATTTGTAGATAAAATGATGAAAGAAAATAGAGGATCGTATGAAATTTGTTCTGACTCGGCATCCGTTCGAAGTCCATGAGTTCCGAGGAGCGCCCCATTTTGCTCCCTCACGATGTCTAATGACTACTGAGGTTGCTGATATGGAGTACCTGGCAGTAGGTAGCAGCACAATGGACCGAATATGAAAAACGTATGTTTTTGGGAGTGTCTGGATACTTTTGATCACATAGCGTACATTGTAACTGTGTTATAAATTTTTGACATGTCTCCAGTACGCAAAGTAAACGGACTGCAAATGTACGTCATGAGACTAAAAAACCACAATTCCACATGGCAGACAAAGCAAGGAGGGCATAAAAAGCAGACCAGTCCAGGCAGTACATGAATTCCTGGCCCAAAAAAGTCTACTAGTATCAAACATGGGCATCAATTTGAGGAAGAAATTTATTTTTATACATTTTGAGCACAGCATTGTGTGGTAGTGAATCATACATTTTGGGAAAACCATAAATAGAAAGGGCTTGAAGCATTTGAGACCTGATACTATAGAAGGTTGTTTAAAATTAGGTGGACTATTGAGGTAAGAAATGAGGTATTCCAAAGAACTGGGGAAGAGATGAACATGCAGAGAAAATTGACAAGAAAACAGGGGCAGAATGACAGAACATGTGTTTAGACATCCAGGAATGACTCCCACAGTACAAGACAGAGCTGTAGATGGTAAAAACTGTAGGGGAAGGCAGAGGTTCGAATATGAGGGTAGTTCGGAAAGTTTCTGGAATCACCATCAGATGTCAGTGCTAGAGCAATGAGGTTCCCAAGCAATAATAGCTGTTCCTTCATAATGCATCAGTTCCCTGGGTAGAGATCCATAGTGCATTCACTGTTGTTCCCCTGTAGTGATATACCTGTGTGTTGTGGGAAGGGGGAATCTAGATTCAAAGCAGTGATTAAGCACTTTGTAAAGAAAGGTATGAAAGCGAAGAAAATTCAGGTTTATTTTCGGGATGCACTTGGAGACTTGGCTCCTTTGTTCTCAACTGTTGACAAGTGGATGAAAAAGTTTACATTTGGCTGGGAAAGCTCAGATGACCATCTGCATAGTGGATGGCCGAGATGTGCTACTACACCAGAAATTATTGTGAAAGTGCACAAAATTATTGAAGCTGTAGGAATGTCAACAGGATGGGAATATCATATTTTAACACAGGAATTGGATATGAGGAAACTATTGGCCAGGCAGATACCGTGCCTCTTAACGCACAGTCAAAAATGCATCAGAATGGAAATGTCTGAACATGTTTGACCCATTTTCAGAGCAACCGACATGATATCTTGCACTAGTTTGTGACCACAGATGAAACCTGGATGCATTACTAAAACCAGAAAGCTGTGGAAACATGTTTCACCATCAGCAAAGAAAGAAAAAGCAGTACAGTCAGCCATAAAAGTCACGACATCACTTTTATGGAATGTGAAACAAATTCTGCTGATAAATTACCTTCCCAGCGGTCATACACCCACGGGAAAATGCTACGCTAACCTCCTGGACCAACTATGGCAAGAGATACACACAAAAACAAGGCCAGGTCTGTCATGGAAATAAGCAATTTTCATCAAGACAATGCATGCCCACATGCAAATCTCATAGCCGAAGCAAAAATACATGAAAGTCTATAACTGACAGCTGAAGTTTATAGGCATTTTTGCAAGTCCAGAGGAATATAATTTTTGAGACAGGACCGAGGCATTGGAACATTGCTGGATCGAGTTTACAGGGATACTACATTGAAAATGTTTCTCTCGAGTAAGACATTTCTTTCTATTTCATTCTGAGAACTTTTCAAAGCGCTCTCTTACATCCAACACTGAACTAAGGATGTAAGGTGCAAGTGCTAGTCTGCGATGAAGATATCGTTGCGTGAGGGAAGTTATGATAGACCACATCGAATCAATCAAAAGACCTCCACATAGTTTCTTTCCATGAGAACATCTTTTAGTTTCCAGTTTCTTCCAACACACTCACTTCCTGACAAGGGCCTTAAATGAAGTTATAATGAAATCTAGACCTTTAGCTGCTTACAGGCATTGATAAATATCACTGGGGACAGTTGAAAAATGGGTGCCCCGACCGGGACTCGAACCCGGGACCTCCTGCTTACAAGGCAGGTGCTCTATCTGACTGAGCCACCAAGGACACAGATGATAATGTGACTGCAGGGACTTATCTCTGGCACTCCCCCCGTGAGACCAAAACTTTCCAACTTTCTGTCCACACACTACACTTGTAGTGCCCCTGCTGTCCCTGTTGATATTTATTAACGCCTGTAAGCAACAAAAGGTCTAGATTTCATTTTAACTTCATTCTTAGAGAGCTGCAAGATCACCAATGATATCTGTACAGATACCAGCTTCATAAGGATCGTAAAGGTGTGTCAGCTCGGGCATCTATGCTTAGCTGGCAAAGTAGTGACTGCCAACAGATGACACGGCAATTCAACTTTACCCACAAAACTGCAACTAGTGAGTAGGCAGCCACACTGCCCGCGCAGACGTTTTTGCGAGCAAGACACTAATGTCGAAGGTAAACAGAAGAGGAGTCACCACTGACTCTCACATTACTCCACTTTTTATCATCTTTGATTAACTCAAACGCTTTTCTACAGTGATTCTGAGAGTGTGATTTTTAAGCATATTTAGCACCAATTTACTGATTTTAGCACGGCCTAAGGTTCATTTCAGACAAAGCGGTACTTCAGCTTGCCACGCAGTATCTCAGTCTACACTCGAAGCACAAAACCTATGTAGTGAGTACGGTTCACACTCACCTTTGGAGGAGAGGAGCTTTTGACGGCTTCTGTGAGAGAGCTGTCAGCCGCCGTTGGCTTATGCGAGCTTTCAGACTCGGAGCTGACGACGCGACAGAGAGCATAGACTGGCGCTTGTCCGTGAGGGCAGACTCGTCACCGTCTGCTTCATCTGATGACCAGTCTGTGGAAAATAATACAGTAATTATGTGACTACACAGAGCTTTCTGGAGTCACTGGAAAAAACTATACTTTAAGCTGTCCAGCTGAGTTGACTGTTTGATTAGCAGTACACTTTAGCTTTAAGCATAGTTCCGCTGTCATTCCCCAAGTTCGATGGCAGTGGTCTCTGAGGCCGAATTAAGATGGCAGTGGTCCACACTCAGTTTTTACAGTATGTGTGTGGATCACCTCCATGAAGGCAAATTGAGTACCCCATTGCCACCACATTATCCCCTACTATAGTGTTTTCTGCAACTCATAACCATAACTTTACCAAGAAGCTCAATCAGGCATATGCATTAGATTTTCACTTGATTCCAGACCATTTCAGGTCAAATATACTAATCGTCAATAATGATCATCTAGTTTATATGGTCCATATTGCCGGATGTTACAGATTAGATATAGACTTGTTCATAAGTTCAATCATGACCATTTGTGTGCTAAGTCAATAGGATGTTCATGCGTTGTAACCACATCTAAGTAAATGCTTAACAATTACGTCTTAAAAAAATTTTCTAGACCTAGTCGTAATAATAACGATGTTGGCTTTATATTAACCTTCCGACTCCCAAGTTCTTTTTAGGTGATTAAACTTCATGCTTATGCACAAAAATGTTCCTAGATAGGCCATAGCCATACCTTGTAAGCACATGATGTCTTCCTCATATCATGACGGATGAATACTTCATAAATGTTATGACAGTCAATCTAAGTATGTTCTGTACAGGTTAACATATATGCCCTTTTCCTCAGCTATACCTTTTATTTCACTTTACTAGTAAATTCAAGGTCAGGAGCTAAGTTCACGTCTTGTCCCAACAAGTAACTATCATACAGTTTATGCGCAGGCGCAAGGTATTGTGTCCGCCTAGGCGGGCCTCACGATGCTACGGCCAGTTCCAGTACAGCACTCGTGGCTGCCGCATCGAGGTCGTGAAGTGGGGCCGAGGCAGTGCCAGATAAGTTTTACATTCTGATGATAATTTACTGATTTGTAGTTTTAGCTTCATTATGTCCACTATGGACAAACGATAGATACTGTTATTCTGAAGAAGGTTGGGTTATCCCGACTGAAACCTAGGTAAATTTCTAGGTAAACGGTGCAACTGAGGCTGTTCATTATTAAAATTAATATTTATACAGTTGCTGACAGGGCCGCAAAATGTTGACGATATTACTTGTAAACCCATCACTTGAGTCCCTACCTACATAGAAAGGGGAGCAAGTACACAAGTTAACTGATGACTCGTGGCACTGCCACTACATACACAACTGTTGGGCATATATCTATACAGATTTGCATAAATGTGTACGTATATTTTTATAAGCATGTACATGACAGTTTTTCGAAGACTGCTGTAATAAAAAATACAATGACTCTGTTTGCATTAGACAAAAATCTGTACTGTTTTGTCTGAATACACTGAACTCCGTACACTGCTTGACTTAATTTTCATCTTACACCTTCCACATTCTCACAAAAAGTGCTCTGTTTTCACCTTGTCAGTGCTACTTTACAACAGCAAGACTGAGTACTCAATGTCCGTACTATGTCACCATCAGCCTTACACTCCTGCACGCTTCAGCGAAAGTAGTGAATCAATACATTCTCAGACGCCCCATTCTCGCAGAGCTACAGTGGAAGGAAGGCAGGCAGATAGCACTAACGTAACAGTGCCACCTCGATTTGTAAAGTATGAAACCGACATCATTAGACCAGAACTTACTCTAGTAAGATACCCTGGTTTGGAAATTACGGAATCTAAAGTTACGAGTCAAAAACATTCTGATACATCTGACAGTGGACCTCTTCTGCTGCAAGCTCTTTGCTTGCCATATTTTGGGAGGAGGTAGTACAGAGCACTTATTCAGTAGAGGAGATGTGTTTCACAGAAGCAAAGATGAAAAGTGTTCATAGCTCTTATGGTATGTGCCTTAGAACCCATGTTTAATTGACATCTTTTTCTTGTTTTGGTCCACACTACCTCCTATCAAAATATGGAATGCAAAGAGTTTGCAGTAAAAGCTGTCCACTGTCTGAGGTATCATAATGATATTCGCTTATAAATTTCAGGTCTGTCATTTACGGATTTGGTCCCTTACATCAAATTGATACATTTACCCATAATCCCCAAAAGTTTGTATAATCGTCATGGAATCACCCTGTTTAACACCATTGCTGAAACCAGTCACAGCTAAATATGTTGTCTGTGATTTCGTTTGAAAGAGAAACAGGTATTTCATTTGCAATTACTATATTTACAAGGGTGGTTTTAAAAGTTCTCAGAATGGAATAAAAAAAAGTACTTACATCACTAAGACTTTTTTTTTTATTTTTCAATATAATCTCCTTGTAGATAAATACACTTGGTCCAACTATGTTCCAGCGCCCCTTTATCCCATCTCGAAAATGAGTTTCCTCCAGGCCTGCAAAATAGTTGTCAACTCGGCTATCAATTCTTCGTTTGAAGTGAATCTTTGTCCACCAAGAAAAATTTTTGGTTTTGGGAAGAGATGGAAGTCTGACGGAGCCATACAAGGTGAATAAGGTGGGTGAGGCAACAATTCATACCTTAGTTCATGTCATTTTGCCATGGCAACGGCACACGTGTGCGGACGCGCATTGTCTTGATGGAAGATGACGTTCTTCCTTGCTAAACCTGGCCTTTTTTTGCGTATCTTTTATCGCAGTTTGTCCAGGAGGTTAGCACAGTCCTCTCCAGTAATTGTTTGTCCAGTGGGGAGATAATCTACAAACAGAATCCCCTTTGCATTCCAGAACACTGATGCCAAGACCTTTCCCACCGAAGGGATTGTCTTCACTTTCATTGGTGGCAAAGAATCAGCATCTTTCCACTGCTCTGACTGTTGTTTTGTCTCTGAGGTATAGTAGTGCACCCAAGTTTCATCTGTGGTCACAAACCGGCACAAAAAATCTTGTTCGTTTCTCCTAAAATGGGCCAAACATTGTTCTGGTATGTCCATCCTCGTGCGTTTTTTGATCCAGCATCAACAGCTGCGGCATCCGACTTGCAGATAATTTTTTTCATTTCTGATTCTTCAATTAAAATGTGATATACCCTTTCAGATGATATCTGGCAAGCGTGAGCAATTTCACGCACTTTCAATCGGCGATCACCTGTGACGATTTTGTGCACTTTTGCAATGATTTCTGGAGTAGTGACATCTCGGCGGACCACGGCGCGAGGATCTAAGCACAGATGAATATGACTGAGCAGAGGTGGCCACTGTATTCTGGAAATCGGCACGAATGTCCTATGCTTTCATACCTTTCTTTAAAAAGTACTTAATCACAGCTCAAATCCATATTTTTTTCCATCTAGCAAATCAGTATGCGGGAGCAACAACAGAGCCACATCTCTGCCACAGCTCTCTTCAGAGAACACTGACGTGGCACGTGTTTACAGCCAACAGTCCAATGAATATCACATGAACAACTCATTGCGCTAGTGCCGACCTCTCGTAGTGATTTCGAGAATCTTTCAAACCACCCTCATACATTTTCACTATAATAATATGGTGACATTATTACTTACAGTCTATGGAAGAAGCCATGGAGGCAAATTTTGCAAGAGAGGCGCTGAGTACAAAGCATCCTCCCCTAGACCCGGCGGCGGCGGCTGCTGCCGCTATTGCACTGTCGTCAGCTCCTGCCGTCAGGGCGCCGCAGCTGGCGACACCACTGCCAGAGGGCCGGTAGCCGCCACGGTCCGTCCCCGCCGGCCTCGGGGGGTCTTCCCGCCCCTCGGGGATGCCGCGCTCCTCCGACACCTGCACAGGTGACGTGTCAGAGCGTCGGCCGATGTACACTAGTCGTCACCTATCTAACAGCGTGGCAGGGAAGAAAACCAGAATGTTCAACATGTGCTTCCGTGTTGAATGCTTTCAGTGTACTGTACACAAGAGGACCTGTTTCACCGAACAGCACAAAATACACTGCAAGTTCCCAAGTCTTGATGCAAAACAACAATCTTTTCAACAGTGCTCAGTATGTATGTTTATAATAAATGTTATGATATAATAATAATAATAATAATAGGAGGAGGATAATTTGTTTACAGAACCTGAAGGGCACTTACGGAAGAATGCACATCCACAACAAAAAATGCCTCTCTACACATACAAAAATCAAGCATCAAACCCAGTTATCAAATCAGAAACAATGTATTACAGCAAAACTCTACAACTTCAGATAAAATTTGGAATTTAAAAAATCCTGAAATTTGGGGGAAAAAAAGAACCACATGAGAAAGGGTATTCGTTCATTCAGTCAATCGGTACTGAAGACAGAAAAGATAAAAACCTTGAAAACAACAGAAAAATCACCCAACCTCACGTGTAACAGTAAGGGCGAAAGGGGAAGGTACAGCAGGGGGCAGGGCTGAAAATGTACAAAAAACAATTAAAATAAGGTCAGCCTCAATAATTCTGATAGAGAGTTACTAGTGGATGAAAGTCATAACAAAATTTGGACTATAATGGAAAGCAAATGGTGTACCAGCAAGTTAGTGAAAGCCAGGAGAAGCCTATACAAAGAATCGGAAATTATAATAAGTACAGATGAAACAAGAATGAAACAATAAATAAAGGAGTATAAGAAGGAGGTGTCCAATATCTCTCTCACTTTTTAATATACAAATTTCTGACAGTAAGCTAAACTGGAAGCAACACATACAAAAAAGTATTAAAATATCAAAGCTACTTCCTTATATGCTTTGCTTTATGCAGATGATGTCTTGAAAATTTGCAAGAAAAAGACCATTTACAATGTGCACCACACCACATGAATTACCTTTTTAAACAATATGATGATGAGATTTCTTAAACTAAGACTAAAGACAGGGCTTTCTGGGCCAAGGATCCAGTCCAATCCAAAATGATTAGAGAAAATGGAATTATTGAACTAGTGTCGCCCTTCACTTACTGGGGGTGTAAAATTGGCATAGACAGTGACAAAGGGTATTTAATTAAAACCAGACAAGAAACAAGAGTAAATTTTTAAAAACTATGGCTCTTCCATTCATGGGAGTGACAGCTGGGTACCTACAGAAAGAATACTGGGAGAAATACAAGATCCAAAAATGAAATTTCAAAGAAGGACAAAACACTACTTGTGATCAGACCACATGAAAGTGAAACAGTGTGACAAGAACTAAAAGTAGAACCAACTGAAACCAGAATAACCTAAATGCCAAAAAAACTGGTACAAACTTCTTCAGAAAATGGACAGTAAACACCTTCCAAAACTAGCTTCAGCTTATAAATCAGTAGAAGAAAAGATTTTGGAAGACTTAAGAAGGGATCAACAGATAATACGTAAGACAGAATAAATTCCATGTGCAACCCATAAAGTGTAATTGAGAAAGAAGATATCCATTGTAATGGAACTGACCAATAGTACTCATTTGGTTACACTTTGTTTTGTCATGACAGTTAAGCTCTAACTATTTTGTCAACATAACAAACATTAAAACACCTTTAATTAAAATGTTAATTAAAACTTAATTTAATTCTTATATTTAAATACTGACTACATCAATGATCACTATTCATAATGTTATTTACTTCACAATTAAATGTGAAGGAGTGACAAAAAATACTTGAAAGATTTTATGTTAGAATGTTAGTAAGCCTCCATAAGTGTGTGAGGACACGAGATTTTCCAGATATTTTAAAGCCAAAGTCTGGAAATAAATAATTTTGTTGAGTGACACTCATACTACTTTTGAACATAAATGAATGAGATTTATTAGTAGTGATGTGGGGTCCGAGTGGGGTACAGTCACATTGAGGTGCCCCAGGGATCAGTGTTGGGGCCACTCCTGTTCCTTATTTATATAAATTGCGGGTAATCTAAAATATTTCTGTTTGCTAGTGACACTAGCTTGTTAGTAAAGGATGTTGTGTGCAACACTGGCTTGATTTGAAATAGTGCAGTTCATGACATAAGTTCATGGCTTGTAGAAAATACACAATCAATAAATCACAGTAAGTCTCAGTTTTTACAGTTTCTAACACACCATTTAACAAAACCCAACATTTCAATTTCACAGAATGGGCATATGATTAATGAAACTGAACAGTTCAAATTTCTAGGTGTTCAGATAGATAGTCCACTGTCATGGAAAGCCCACGTTCAGGACCTTGTTCAAAGACTTAATGCTGCCATTTTTACTATTTGAATGGTATCTGGAGTAAGCGATCGTTTGACAAAATATTAGTCTACTTTGCTTATTTTCATTCACTTATGCTGTATGGCTGGGGTAATTCTTCCCATATTAAAAGATATTTTTGGCTCAGAAACGGGCAGTTCAGGCAATAAGTGGTGTAAGTTCGTGAACCTCTTGTCGACCCCTGTTCAAGTAGTCTGGGGATTTTGACATTGGCCTCTCAATACATACATTCTTTACTGTCATTTCTTGTGAACAATATGAGCTTATTCCCAAGAATAAGCAGCTTTCACTCAGTTAATACCTGGCAGAAATCCAACCTGCATTTGGATCGAACTTCCTTTACTTTCGTGCAGAAAGGTGTGCAGTATACTGCTGCATCCATTTTCAGTAAGTTACCGCAAGAATTAAGAAATCTTGGCAGTAATCCACACACTTTCAAATCAAAACTGAAAAGTTTCCTCATGGGTCACTCCTCCTATTCTGTTGAGGAGTGCCTTGAAAAATTACGCTGATTCTTATGTTGTATTGTTGACTGTGTTTACTGAAACTTATGGCTCGACTTTTTTTGGGTTCGTAAACATTTTATTTTTATCTGTTATTACTTTTATGTTGAAATTTCATGTACTGAAACGTTCCATGACTTTGGAGATTTGCTCCTCAATTTGGTCCTACGGAACTCTACGAGTAGATGAATAAAATAAATAATTTCATGCATTTTTGTTATCCAGAATAAACATTCAGAATATAATGTTTTAATTATTATGCAAGAAGATTTATTAGCGGACAAATCCTGTTTTGTTTATTTTTATTAATTTGCAGGAGGTATTCCGCCTGGTTTCTGAGCCATTCCAAAGAGAGTTGAAGTTGTACTTCGAGTCTTGAAGGGCGAAGTAGTTAAAGGCGGCGAAGTGTCTTCTGCGATAGCCACACTGTCAAGGAATACCAATGACCAGAAGTTTATATCATTAATGTATACACGAATGTATTGAGGAAGCATTTGTATTTTGTTACCCAGTAGGCCTCCCATAACAAGACACTTATCATTTAATGTGTGTTGTATTTAAAGGCACAATAAAAAAAATACCTTAAAAGATTGGAGAGGCAAAGTTCTGGCTTTTAGTAAAATTTACATTATTGTACAGATAAGAAGAATATTTAACAAGTGAGGGGTTCACAGACTACTCCGAGCTGAAGGTCACAACGAGATAACTTAAAATATAAATGAACTCTCATAAGAGTTCAAGTTTTTCCATTTCTCTCATTTCATGAGATGTACCTGGGAGGAATCAATACATTTCTTTGATCTTCTTGGAAAATAACATTTCAGAATTTTATCACTAATCCTCTCCACAATTCACAATTCTCATCTCGTAGCATCTGCTATGGAACATCACACTTACTCCACAAGCCAGTGATGACGTGTGCATTGCCTTTGGATTCTCCTTACCTTTCCATCTATTAACAGCACTTGCTTAACAGTTCCAGAATCAGTGATACTACACAGGAGTGTTTTATATGGTACCTCGTTTTTGCATGAATTATATTTCCAGTGGATTCCCCCACTGAATCACAGACTGTTGCCTGTCTCCACTAAAAACTAGTTGTATGTTATCAATCCACTTTAGTTCACTCTAGACAGTTCCTCCAAGAGAATTTAAAGTTCTTACTGTATTCCAAGCTTCATAATGTAATCTAACAGTAAAAAGTTTTGCCACCTACACAGGTGGGGGAGGTAGTTTCTGATGTCACAACTTCCTTAAGCTATCAGCAATCTTTGCAAGTCATTTGGGGAAGCTGCTTAATAGCACGTTGGTCCACGTTTGGAACATGACTGCAACAATTCTGCATGAAACATAGATAAGACACAAAAAAATTTACTTAAAACTGAGAGCAGAACAATATCTCTCAAGTTATTCATTTTTATATCTGACAGAAGGTCACTCGTGACGGGTCAAATCCTGTGCTTGTGCCACACAAATCGTGTGGGCATAACTAGCCTCCTATTTCATAAAGTATGTGAGATATGAAGCAAGTTTTGAAAATGTAGCATGCACTGGGGCACGTATGTTGTATGATAAATACTTTATACTTTTTAATTCATGGAGATACAGAAATAACTCATTTGCAGCAGTGAGTGGTTGGCAGCTAAAGATGCATAAAGATGTCAACATAACATCACTGTACGGAAACTCGAGCAGTGTGAGTACACTCGTCCGCAGCACCATGTGAACAGTGATGTGTGATGTGTATACACATCCAAAGTGGTGAAACAGTTGAGTTACAGGCACATAGTTTCTGGGCACAGAGTTGACAGCCCCTCAGACATGCTCTGTAGGGTTCACACGAGGCAAATGTAGTGGCTAATACACCAGTGAGAGTTCAGTATCACACTCCTCGAACCACTGGCGGTGCAATGTGCATTTCAAACACCTCTTCCACTGGACGATAGAGTAACCGTTCACCAGCAATAACGAGAAATATTATTCGTCTGACCAGGCAACACATTTCCATCGATCCATGGTCCAGCCTCCCACTGTAACTACAAGTGACGGTGCGACTGGGGCGACAAGGGAACACGTAGCAGTTACCTGCTTCGGAGTCACACGTTCGGCGAAGTGCGTCGAACGGTGTGCTTTGAAACTCTCGTGCCCACACCAGCACAGTACCCGGTCACCAGACCTGACACAGATAACCACCAATCCCATTTTATAGTGCAGGCAAGCCTCTGACGACATTACGTGATGAGGTGTGGATGTTCAGCACCTCATCACCTACTCGTGGTTCACTGCCTTTCGATCACTTTCAACAGGTGTTGGCTAGTGCACCAAAAGCCAACCAGCTTTGCTGTTTCTGAGATACTCTTTCCCTGGCACTGGGTCATAACAATCTGCTCTTTGTCAAGGTCACCTTTTCAGTAGGTTTCCCCATTTGTGACATCTATCATCAATAGAATCTTTCCTCATCTGTCTCCATTCCACTTATGATTCTTTTTTTTTTTTTTTTGGGGGGGCGGGGGGTGGGGGGAGAGGGGTGGGGGGGGGGGGGGGAATAACAGGAATTTTTTTATAAAAAAATTATTCGTGAATCTTTTTACAAAATTCATTATTTCATCTTCAAAGTACTCTCCAAAATGTGAGGCACGTCTGGAACTCTTCAACTTTGATATCGTCCAGTGCCCTCTGTGAAGCTGTTTTTAGTGCCTCCACATTATCACAGCGCTTTGCTTTTAGCATATTTTTCATTCCAGGAAACAGGAAAAAGTTGCACAGGGCTAGGTCTGGTGAATACAGAGACTGGGGAATGACAGACCATCCCTGAGATGCCAAATATTGGGTCACTCTTAAGGCCACGTGTGTGGCGGCATTGTTGTGACAAATGGAGGAGTCACCTGATCAGCAAAGTTATGGGCATTTCCTCTGTACATCCTTTCACAGACTTCTTTAAACTTCCAAATAAAACTGCTGGTTAACTGTCTGGCCAGTGTGTACAAATTCCCAATGCCTAATTCAATAAACATCAAAAACGATAATGATCGTTATCTTCCCATTTGACCTTACCTGCCTCACAAGGGAACCTGCCCATCGCACCTCCATCGGATTTAGTTATAAGTTGGCACAGTGGATAGGCCTTGAAAAACTGAACACAGATCAATCGAGAAAACAGGAAGAAGTTGTGTGGAACTATGAAAAAAATAAGCAAAATATACAAACTGAGTAGTCCATGCCCAAGATAGGCAACATCAAGGACAGTGCGTGCTCAGGAGCGTCGTGGTCCCGTGGTTAGTGTGAGAAGCTGTGGAACGAGAGGTCCTTGGTTCAAGTCTTCCCCCCCCAATCGAGAAAACAGGAAGAAGTTGTGTGGAACTATGAAAAAAATAAGCAAAATATACAAACTGAGTAGTCCATGCCCAAGATAGGCAACATCAAGGACAGTGCGTGCTCAGGAGCGTCGTGGTCCCGTGGTTAGTGTGAGAAGCTGTGGAACGAGAGGTCCTTGGTTCAAGTCTTCCCTTGAGTGAAAATTTAGTTTCTTTATTTTCGCAAAGTTATCATCTGTCCGTTTGTTCATTGACGTCTCTGTTCACTGTAGTAAGTTTAGTGTCTGTGTTTTGCGACTGCACCGCAAAACCGTGCGATTAGTAGACGAAAGGACGTGCCTCTCCAATGGGAACCGAAAACATTTGATCGGAAGATCATAGGTTAACCGATTCCTCCACAGCAATACACGTCTGATATATTGTATACGACACCGGTGACGGCATGTGCATCACATGACAGGAATATGTTGTCGACCCACCTAAGTTGTACACTTAGAGAACGGGTACAAAGATTCTTCTACCTTGCCCGATTTAGGTTTTCTTGTGGATGTGATAATCACTCCCAAAAAAGTGATGAAAACATAAGAGTTTGTCACATAAACTGAAAATAAAAAATTAAACTTTTCACTCAAGGGAAGACTTGAACCGAGGACCTCTCATTCCATAGCTGCTCTCGCTAACCACGGGACCACGGCGCTCCTTAAGTCCCACTGTCCTTGATGTTGCCTATGTTCGCACAGACTACTCAGTTTGTATATTTTACTTATTTTTTTCATAGTGCCACACAACTTCGTCCTGTTTTCTCGATTGATCTGTGTTCAGTTTTTCAAGGCCTATCCACTGTGCCAACTTATAACTAAATCTGAGGGGGGTGCGATGGGGAGGTTCCTTGTCAGTATTTTTGGTGTGGGAGAGTTGAGGGCCCTCCACTGGCTTGATGCTTGTTTGGTTGACTCTGTTTGCCTCTACCATACATTGTAAGGAGCCCAAATATAAGTTACGAGAAATTGGAGCTTATATGGAGTCACAGAGAGTTGTTTTTGCCTCATTCTATTCGCAAGTGGAAAAGGAAAGAAGGTGACTAGTACTGGTACAGGGTACCCTCTGAATTTCAGAGTATAGATGTAGATACGCGTAACACTCTCTTCACTTGTAATGACTTTGTTCAAAAGTTTACATCACTTTTAGTTTCTGTCTCAAGTACTGGCATAGATTCGTGCACATGGTTTCTTGCTCCTGTATGAGAAGGTATGGGAAAAATAAAGCAGCAACATGTCTGATGTGCAAATCCTCACTCAAAATCAGTCAATTTTTTTCTCCCCCCCCCCCCCCACCCCCCAAATGTCTTTCTCATTTTGCAAGGTTGCAGGGTGTCCAGAACAAGGGTAGTGCCCAACCAGTCAAAAACTTGTAAGAGAATTCTGAACTCTGTGGTATATCTACAAATGGTGGCAAACTCTCATTCTTCTTCTTCCTTTTTTTTATAGCCCACAGCACCGCCAGGTAGAAGTCGATCTCTATCAGGTAGTGATTGTAATCTTTCGGCTTGTCGGTGTATGAACTGTGCAAACTAATGGTCCTATTACGTTCCTCTCGAATACTCTCAAAGCTCCTTTAACATCATAAGATAACACTCCATTCGTAACAACAAGCTGTGTTCTATTTGGTAGGAACTCTCTGGTTCAGTCACAAAGGTCACCAATCTACCTTACTAAGTGACTATCCCATAACCCAGCACCAGTTGCCGGTTGCCTATCTAAAAGCTTCCAGGTTCAACAAAAATTTGATTCTCAATATTTCACCTAATATTTACTGAATTTAAACACATCAAATGCTATCACAATCTACTCATTAAGAGATAACCTTATGTTAAAAGTTTAAAGCAATAAGACAGGTATTACAGTTAGAAACTGCGCCTGTCTCGAGGCAGCGTGACTGACAGCACACAAATACCCAGAATTTATTCATTCAGTATTTGAGGATGACAACACTTAACACAGAGAGGTGCACATTGGTGGGATCAACATTTTGAAGCTGTCTATACAGTGATGCAGGTTAAGATCTCTCGTGTGTCACCCTGCAGCCATTCAACCTGGTGGGCCCTAGTTTGTGAGTAACTGATGAAAAAAAATTTCAAAGTTTTGCATGATGCTCAGTAACACTAAAAAAGTAGTATCATTCTAACTGGATGTTTGATATAACCAACAGGGAAGGCAGGCCTCCATGTGCAGGAAGTTGTGTGTTCAAAGCTAGTATGGTATTAACCGTTTTTTATTTTTGTCGAAATAACTTTTATCATTCTTTTTATTCAATTACATGGTTTAAATGTAATTTATTATTTCTATTCCTTTGTCACATAATTTTAATCATTGTATCAACTTTTTAATTTGCTCTCATTTTTCTTCCTATCATTCTTTTTCCAATTGATCTTTCATTTTATCATCCTCTCTCATCCACATAACTGCATTCTGGATTCATTATTTGTATTCCTCATTTTGTTGGATTTTGTTTTGCTTATACCCCCTTCTTTCATTTAACTCTATCTGTATTATTCTGCCCATAATACAATAGGAGTTCAGGTCATGTTTTGTACGACAATTAACAGCCAAAAAAATGCACATCTATTAACAAAAAATACATTTTTGGCATCACTGCACAGTCAATCTAAATAGATTATTTTGTCTATAGTTTTTTTAGATGATAGATCAGCATTTTCAAATATTTAAGTACAAATTTATTCACATTCACAAATATTCCAAGTGGATAAAGAATGACACAAAGAAAAAATGAGAACGAATGAAAAAATTCATATGATGATTAAAATGTGACAAAAGAATAGAATAAAAAAACACATATAAACTAATTAACTGAATAAAAATTATGATCAAAGCCATTTTAATAAGGATTCAAAACTAATAAAAAATGAAAAAATTGTAAAGTACCCAACAAGTTTCGAAACTACGACTGTCCGCACAAGAAGGCCTTACACTGCACATTACATCATACAACCAGTCTACAACATAATACTTTTTTAACAATACTGAGGGTCAAGCAAAGTTCAATTTCTTTTCCCCAATTACTTGCAAATGGGAGCTCACCACGGTGAATGACTGCAGGGGAGATACTTGCGATCTTAAACCTACATCACCGTATAGACGGTTTCAAAAAGTCGAGCCCACGACTGGGGACCTCATTAGCGACTTCCAATGACCTGCACACACAATTTTGAACCTTTTCGAAAATGGTGAAAGGAATAAGGTTTATTGCTTACTACATTTCCGCAGTTTGTGCAGTAAAACAGTAGCATTACACAGATTAAAATAGCTGCCAATCTTGAGAAGAGGTTGTCAGTAATAACACGACAAATATGACAGAAGTGTCTCGGAACAGGTCACAAAGAGCGAGTCGAGTCTAGAGAGATCTACATTTGTGGTATTCGTGGCTATTCCTACAGAGATTTTTGGGCTTCAAACATTGAATAATAACTAAGAATATGGCACATTCCACAATTCTGCAATAAATCAACATTAACGGTGCACTCCTTTGGAAAATCGTGTAATGTGTAATATTGACACTCTCTAAACAGTTAGTTGACATCAGTAATTCCCAAGTTGCTGAGAGACGAGATAAGGTAAAGCTCAGAGTAGGAAACACACCTCGAGGCTGTCAGTCGAGGCCCTGACCTCTGCATCTTTTGCACCTTCTGTCCCGGTCGTATCAGTCGTCGCCACAGAAGATGTGGAAGACGCCAGCAGCACGTCAGAGCGAGTGCCTCCCGCTCCCCCGTCTCGGCGCTCCACAAACGGTGCGTCGCCTTCGGCACACCAGCTGTACCTGCAGGGAACAGTGATCGAATACTAACGGTGAGAATATTTAGGTGGAAAAAAAGTTCCGCCATTATCAGAAACAGCTCACAAGGATTTATGATTTTATTCAAACACTATATAATTCACATAGATTTCTGATTTTTTCAGCAACTGTGGTATATACACTGATGGAAAAGAAAAAAAAATTAATGTAGAGTAATGAAATTTCGGGAATACATTTGTCTAGGTAACGTATTTAAGTGACTAACACTACAGGATCTCAGGTTAATGTAAGCATGAGATAAGTCATTGCAAATGTGAAATGCTGGTACATTAATAACCAGTGTAACTGCCAGAATGTCGAAAGCAAGCATTCGAAATAGTAAGAATTATTTTGTACAGTTGTCAGATGTCAGTTTGTGGGACAAAGGTCCACGCCTGTTGCACTCGTTCGGACAATAGAGGGAGGATTAATGTCGGTTGTGAATGATGTTGGAGTTGTCGTCCAATGATGTCTCGTGCGTGCTCGCCAGGAGACAGATCTGGTAAACGAGCAGGCCAAGGCAACATATAAATACACTGTACGAAACACTGTCTCGAAATATGGTAGAAAATCTGAAGAAATTCTGGTCGTATGTAAAGTACACAAGCGGCAAGACGCAGTCAATACCTTCGCTGCCCAGTGCCGATGGTACTGTTACCGACGACTGTGCCGCTAAAGCGGAGTTATTGAATGCAGTTTTCCGAAATTCCTTCACCAGGGAAGACGAATGGAATATTCCAGAATTTGAAACACGAACAGCTGCTAGCATGAGTTTCTTAGAAGTAGATACCTTAGGGGTTGCGAAGCAACTCAAATCGCTTGATACGGGCGAGTCTTCAGGTCCAAATTGTATACCGATTAGGTTCCTTTCAGATTACGCTGATGCAATAGCTCCCTACTTAGCAATCATATACAACCGCTCGCTCACCGATAGATCTGTACCTACAGATTGGAAAACTGCGCAGGTTGCAGCAGTGTTTAAGAAGGGTAGTAGCAGTAATCCATTGAACTACAGACCTATATCATTGACGTCGGTTTGCAGTAGGGTTTTGGAGAATATACTGTATTCAAACATTAGGAATCACCTCGAAGGGAACGATCTATTGATACGTAATGAGCACGGTTTCAGAAAACATCGTCCTTGTGGAACGCAGCTAGCTCTTTATTCGCATGAAGTAATGGCCGCTATCGACGGGGGATCTCAGGTTGATTCCGTATTTCTAGATTTCCGGAAGCTTTTGACACCGTTCCTCATAAGCGACTTCTAATCAAGCTGCAGGCCTATGGTGTATCGTCTCAGTTGTGCGACTGGATTCGTGATTTCCTCTCAGGAAGGTCGCAGTTGGTAGTAATAGACGGCAAATCATCGAGTAAAACTGAAGTGATATCAGGTGTTCCCCAGGGAAGCGTCCTGGGACCTCTGCTGTTCCTGATCTATATAAATGACCTGGGTGACAATCTGAGCAGTTCTCTTAGGTTGTTTGCAGATGATGCTGTAATTTACAGTCTAGTAAGGCCATCCGAAGACCTGTATCAGTTGCAAAGCGATTTAGAAAAGATTGCTGTACGGTGTGGCAGGTGGCAGTGGACGCTAAATAATGAAAAGTGTGAGGTGATCTACATGAGTTCCAAAAGAAATCCATTAGAATTCGATTACTAGATAAATAGTACAATTCTCAAGGCTGTCAATTCAACTAAGAACCTGGGTGTTAAAATTACGAACAACTTCAGTTGGAAAGAACGCACAGATAACATTGTGGGAAAGGTGAGCCAAAGGTTGCATTTCATTGGCAGGACACTTAGAAGATGCAACAAGTCCACTAAAGAGACAGCTTGCACTACACTCGTTCGTCCTCTGTTAGAATATTGCTGCGCGGTGTGGGATCCTTACCAGGTGGGATTGACGGAGGACATCGAAAGGGTGCAAAAAAGTGCAGCTCGTTTTGTATTATCACGTAATAGGGGGGAGAGTGTGACAGATATGATACGCGAGTTGGGATGGAAGTCATTAAAGCAAAGAAGTTTTTCGTCGCGGCGAGATCTATTTACGAAATTTCAGTCACCAACTTTCTCTTCCGAATGCGAAAATATTTTGTTGAGCCCAACCTACATAGGTAGGAATGATCATCAAAATAAAATAAGAGAAATCAGAGCTCGAACAGAAAGGTTTAGGTGTTCGTTTTTCCCGCACGTTGTTCGGGAGTGGAATGGTAGAGAGATAGTACGATTGTGGTTCGATGAACCCTCTGCCAAGCACTTAAATGTGAATTGCAGAGTAATGATGTAGATGTAGATCTGGGGTCACAGCAGTGGTGTGTGGGCAAGTGTTAACCTCTCGGAAAACACCACCTGGAATTCAGTTCACGAGTGGCGGCACAACAGATCAAATCGCAAGACTGGCGTACAAATCTGCAGTCAGTGCTTCTGCTGCCATTATGAAATCACACCCCAGACCATAATCCCAGGTGTAGGTCCGGTGTGTCTATCATGCAGAGAGGCCGGTTGCAGGTCCTCGACTGGCCGCCTCCTAACCAGCACACGGCATCACTGGCACCGGCTTTCGTCAGGAAACGCAACAGACCTCCACCCTGCACGCCAACGAGCCCTCACTTGACACAACCGAAGTAAAAAATGGCGGCGATTTGGCGTCAGTGGAACACACACTACAAGGCGTCTGTCCGTCCTTGAAGTAACAGACTTTTAACAGCTCGTTGTGTCACTGTGGTGCCAACTGCTGCTCAAATTGCTGCTGCAGATGCAGTAAGATGCGCCAGAGCAGTACACCGAATGCGAGGGTCTTCCTTCTCAGTAGGGCCGTGTGGCCGTCCGGAGCCCAGTATTCTTGTGACCGTACATTCCCATGATCACCACTGCCAGCAACCGTATACTGTGGTTAGTTCTCTGCTGACTGTTTCTGCAATAAAGCAGAAGGAACACTCATGGCCCTATTACACGAACTCGTACAAACTCGGTGAGGTGATGATAATGGCACCTTTATCGCCTTAAAGGCATTCTTGACCAACATCAACTTAATGTGCACAATCTCAAAGATAACCAATGCCCACAGTTGTTACAGCATGTACACTACTGGCCATTAAAATTGCTACACCACGAAGATGACGTGCTACATACGCGAAATTTAACCGACAGGAGGAAGATGCTGTGATATGCAAATGATTAGCTTTTCACAGCATTCGCACAAGGTTGGTGCTGGTGGCGACACCTACAACGTGCTCACATGAGGAAAGTTACCAACCGATTTCTCATACACAAACAACAGTTGACCGGCGTTGCCTGGTGAAACGTTGTTGTGATGCCTCGTGTGAGGAGGAGAAATGCGTACCATCACATTTCCGACTTTGATAAAGGTCAGATTGTAGCCTATCGTGATTGTGGTTTATCGTATCGCGACATTGCTGTTCGCGGTGGTTGAGATCCAATGACTGTTAGCAGAATATGGAATCGTTGGGTTCAGGAGGGTGGGTAATACGGAACGCCGTGCTGGACCCCAACAGCCTCGTATCACTAGCAGTCGAGATGACAGGCATCTTATCCACACAGCTGTAACAGATCGTGCAGCCACGTCTCGATCCCTGAGTCAACAGATGGGGACGTTTGTAAGATAACAACCATCTGCACAAACAGTTCGACGACGTTTGCAGCAGCACGGACTATCAGCTCGGAGACCGTGGCTGCGGTTACCCCTGACACTGCATCACAGACTGGGGTGCCTGCGATGGTGTACTTGACGACGAACCTAGGTGCACGAATGGCAAAATGTCTATTTTCGGATGAATCCAGGTTCCGTTTACGGCATCACGATGGTCGCATCCATGTTTGGCGTCATCGCGATGAACGCACATTGGAAGTGTGTATTCGCCATCGCCAACTGACGTATGGGGTGCCACTGGTTACACGTCTCGGTCACCTCTTGTTCACATTGACGGCACTTTGAACAGTAGACGTTACATTTCAGATGTGTTACAACCCGTGGCTCTACCCTTCATTTGATCCCTGCGAAACCCTACATTTCAGCGGGATAATGCACGACCGCATGTTGCAAATCCAGTACGGGCCTTTCTGTATACAGAAAATGTTCGACTGCTGCCCTGACCAGCACATTCTCAAGACCTCTCACCAATTGAAAATGTCTGCCCAATGGTGGCCCAGCAACTGGCTCGTCACAATACGCCAGTCACTACTCTCGATGAACTGTGGTATCTTGTTGAAGCTGCATGGGCAGCTTTACCTGTACACGCCATCCAGGCTCTGTTTGACTCCATGCCCAGGCGTATCAAGGCTGTTATTATGGCCAGAGGTGGTTGTTCTGGGTACTGATTTCTCAGGATCTATGCACCCAAATTGTGTGAAAACATAATCACATGTCAGTTCTAGTATAATATATTTGTCCAATTAATACCCATTTATCATTTGCATTTCTTCTTGGTGTCGGCACCTTCCACAATGAAGCACATTGACCGAACATTTCAAAATGTACTTAGTGTGTGCAATAATTACAACAGCAGCCTGATAACTTCAAGAGTGAACCAGTAAAACCCTGATTCTTTAAAGAATCAAACTCCCACGCATAAAACAGCTTCAAATGTCCAATTACTTTACAAATTAGTTAATATGCTAAATATTTGCCTTTAAGCAAGTAAGTGAGAAATAAGTTTGGGAAAGGTTTGAAATTATGCTTAAAGTTAGTTTGAAGTCACTAACTACTCTCACTATGAAACACTGGACGAATACAGTCAGAGTAATTTGTGCTCCATTTTAAGAAAAAGGTAGTTTTTCACGAACCACAATGTTTATGACATTGTATCCTCTGAGCTGTGTGTTGTGCAATGATATAATTTTGCAGGTGCATTCAGTGATGTCTGTGGATATTGTCTGCAAACTGTGTTTTGAATAAGAGTTAGTAATAAAGAAGTAATAAATTAAAAGGTCATTTCTGATGCTGAAGTTTAACTGCCTAAACAGTGAGCGTATAGTAAGCACCAAGCTTTTTTCCCCTTTCAGCATTTTGTGGGGAGTGTCAGCGGGAAAAATGTTTCATAAAGGTTTGAAATTGTGTGTAAAGCTTGTTGGGTGTTTCTTAGTGCTCTCAGTCTCAAATACTGGATGAACAAAGTTAACATGTGTGTGTTGTCAGTTATGTGCCTCAAGACCAACACACTGTTTCTAAGTGTAATAGTTGCCTCAGTGTGTTAAACTTTTAACATAAGATTATACTTCTTAATGAGTAAATTATGAAAGCATTTTAAATTTGGTCAATAATTATGCAAAATATTGAAAAATGAATTTTTATTGCTCCTACGCTGCAACTGGTACCAGGTTCCAGGACAGCATGTTAATAATATAGATTGATCTGCTACGATATCATGCTATGGTTATCGTTTAGACAACCTACATTTTGTGATATATTATGTTATTATGCTTAACTGAGGAAGGTACTGATGTCTGCTTATCTGAGTTATAAGTCGGTAATGAACTTCCAAAGATGATAGAGTGATGTGGCAAAACTGTTTCAGTGTTATAAAATATTCCAATTCTGAACTGAGTTTTATTTTTAAAAAAATCCCAAATATTAGTGCATGTTTTAATCAGTCACTGTATTTCTCGTATGTGGAGTACAGCAAAATTTCAATGACAGAATGAAAGAGATGCCTCCAAAAGTGTTGGCAGCAGAGATGACTGATGAAGAGCAAGTCGTCTAATACTTTTATTCATATTCCACATGGTGCTGCAACTGTTGGTCATACTAAACATACCTGGCAAGTGGCAAGTGGCGTTAGACGTGAGGCTCTGCTGTGGCTGATGGCGGTAACACAACAGTCGCTCTGTTAATGAATTTAACTCCCATTACGAAACAGCTCCATTTTAAGAAAAGCTAGTTTCCATGCATCTCAATGTTTATGATGTCATATCTACTGAACTGTAAAATCATACAATTTAACAGATTCACTGAGTGGTATATGAGGTGTGTGAGAAAAGAAACGAGATTGATTTTTTTTTTGCCAAACAACAATTCTGTTCTCTTCAAAGTAGTTCCCTTTGTAGCTACACAGTGGTGGACTCACCATTCCCAGTCTCGGTAGCAGTGCTGACAGGCTTCAACTGGTAGGGCCTTTAACTTATCAGTCAGATTCTTTTGAATGTTTTCCAGAGTCTAAAAATGACGTCCTTTTAAGAGATTTTTCAAATTCAATGTTGTCAAATCAGTGTCCTTTAATGCCCCTTTTCATGTGTGGAAATAAGAAAAAGTCATACAGAGCTAGGTCAGATGAGTAAGGTGCACGGGGCAGCAGAACCACGTTGTCTTTAGCCAAAACCTGTTTAACAGAGATGGCTGTGTGTACAGGCGCATTGTGGAAGAACCAGTCTCCTGTCTGCCACAAATTCACTGAACTGCGTGCCAAATTAATCCACTAATCTCTGGCAGTCAATCCATTGTCTGCCGACAGTGTGAGCGCAAGCTCTCAAATTTTTTTAATCTTTTCATCTATTCGGTCAGTCTATGGACGTCCAGAACGAGGTTTGTCAGCAATCGACACGTCGTCATTTTTAAATCGTGCAAACCACTCGTATGCTCGAGTTTTTTCAATAGCGTCATCTCGGTAAACTGTTCTCGTCATTAAAATAGTTTCAGCAGCATTTTTACCGCGCAGAAAAAATTCCACAGCTGCACATTGTTCAATTAAACTTGCCATCATAAAAAACGAAACAAGAACAAAAGAACACCAGCAAAAACAATCACTGCAGGTGAACACAACAAGCCAGGTCGACAAAACAGGCGGCACTGAACTGGTAACAAGTTGGGCTATACACGCCTAGTGGCAGAAACGCATACTACACAAACTACGCCCACTGCAATGTTACTCGTATATAATACAATCAAAATCATTATATTTTACTTTCATCAAAGTATCCTCCTTTGGATTTAATGAGTGTGTCACAAACTCTAGGCATGCAGTCAATCGGTTTTTGTAGGTATTGTGAATCTATATGACTCCACACGTCCTTAACAATATTCCAGAGATGTTCCTTGCTGGATATATGAACTTCCCTGATGCGTCTGTCCACTTCATCCCAGACCCATTTCAATGGGATTGCAATCGGGGCTTTGGGATGGCCATACCATATCATTCAGCACTTTCTGTTTTTCCTTTGATGCAATGTAGTTCGTTCAGTATGTCGACTGATATTTTGTGTCATTATCATGTTGTAAGGTGAACCCTTTTCCTATTAAGTGCAATCCACTTCGTTTTGCACAATACTGAAGTATGCGGTGGTACTGCTTATGATCCATACATCCTTCTATTTTCACGATGTCACCAATTCTATCTCTGGCAAAACATCCCCGAACCTTAATAGAGCCTCCACCGTGTTTAACTGTACGTAGAACACCCCGCTGGGCTACCCCTTCCCCTACAAATTGGTGAACAAATATTCTTCTTCTGGTTCCAAAAATGTCGAATTTCGATTTGTCGGTGAACACCACCTTCATCCACTCTTCCGATGTCCAATTACAATGTTTTCTAGCCCTTTCAAGTATCTTCTGTTTGTTCATGGGTCTTAGAAGGGGTTTCCTTGTGGTAATACATCCTTTAAAGCCAGCTTCGGTCAGTTTCCTTTTTACTGTTGCAACAGATATTGTTGTCATATTCATTTCTACCAATTCTGAATGAATTTGGGGTGCTGCTTTGTATCTGTATTACTGGTAATTCTGGTATATTTATCATCACTTTTAGTTATTTTACGAGGTCGTCCTGGTCATGCTATGTCCTCATTGCAACCTGTTGTCTTCTGGCGGTTAAGGGTGTATTGCACTCCCACTGTTCATTCACTACACTATTTTGCAATTTGGTGAATAGATAAACCTACTTGGCTAAGTGCTACAATTGCAGCAAGTTTTTTTATAGCTATCTCCACTCGTGAAGGCATACTAGCGATGTGCACACTTCAATGTCATGAAGAACTGAAGTGCAGGAACTAAATGTTATGTAGTGAAGCAGCGCTTGCCATTCACTGCATACACCACATCACTACATCCCTACACAGATGCACCAAATGTGGCCTCCGTCAGCAAACAGGTAAACAAAGATATCAGATAGGTACATAACGTTTATATACACAACATTCTTGGTTGGATACTATAGTATCTTGATGACCACAAAAAAAATCATGACATGTGTATAAATGTTGTACTATTCCTTTGCTTCCTCAACCATACCTACAGTATTAGACCTTATCTACAGAGAACTAGATGTCATGTATTAGGTGTATTGAAATTAATGAGCGATAGTGTATGTTACTTGGCAGTGACACACCGTGAAAAAGTTATTTCTGTTCTTAAGTTTTGCACACTTGTAAGCATTTATAGCTGTGTATATTCCATTATGTATGTGCAACTAGGCTCACATGCTTCCATTTATGCTTCCATATAGGACAAACACAGAGAAATTGTACAACCCCCTTCCGAGAATGCACGGATGCCCTCCAACTCAAACACTTAAAGAAGTTCAGCTTTGTGTCACCCAATGCCTGTGATGAATACTCCACTCATGAAATCGGTGATAACTTTTCTGTGCTGTACATTGCTGACATAGGGTTACAAGGGATGTCCTTGACCAGTTAAAGACTTACATCCACAAGCTGGAGTCACCTCAAAAACTCCTGAATGAACAAACTGAATCAATGCAGAACTTTTTCTCCAAGAATTTCTAGGAGATCCTGACACCAAAACAACCTATTTAAAAGTCGTCCTTGTGCACAAATTATTATTCTGTTGTTAATTTAACGACAGTTACTGATTACTCAGAAATGTTTTGCCTTGTGTTACTTATGTTGCCGCGGACCCACAAATAACGGCTGCTTCACATATGATAGTAATTCATTCGCTCTAATAATTATGTAGTAAATATTTTATTCCATTTATTTATGTTTTGGGTAACATTTTGATCAATATTACGACATATATTGGCAATGTAGAACAAACTTGCAGCTTGAAATGTTCACTTAAATCCATTATCTGTTCTATAAATCACGCAAAATGTACATTATCAGAAAAAAATTGTCGATGGATTATTTGAAGCAGTGCAGTTTAAATATTGTAAAACACAATATTTTCGTTTCATAACATTTTTGTTACTGGTAACTAAACTTCCTTTATTTCTACCAGCACCATGAACACAGCCTCTAGCTGTGCATGGTCTAGACAACGTTCCTGTAACACCCCCATTTTATAACGAGCCTGCTTGAGCTTAAAAACTAGTTAATGGCACAGAAAATAAATTTTATCAAAATTCAATAAGGCAATAATGTAGCCAAATAGACCACCAAGCTTCCTAATTAATTGGGATTTTTATATATTCTATTTGTTAAATTATACAGTATATATTAATATCTTTAGTACTGCATTATTAGAGTTAAGAATTTGGAGGAAAAAAAAAAAAAAAGTGTTATGCAGAGCCTGTTTAATACAATGTGTGACCTGCTTTAGAATCACAGGAGGGTAGATTTTTAGGAAGGAAGGAATAAAATAAATAATATAAATATATATAATGTAATAAGGTAATGAAAAGCCAAGCTGAAATGTGCTGACCACTACCTGTGAAAGTGTATTTCTGCTACCAGACCCATTACTTGAATAGATGGAGGTTTTCAGCTAGTCAGCTTGGTTTTCCATTGTTATGTTAGAATGGCATTTTTAGCCGATAAGATATCACAAGGTTGGATACACAACTACATGCTACTGGAACTGTTCTGATACAGTTCAGAGCACCACACGCGTGTGGCACCTGATAACTGATTAAAATAATGTTTGCAGGTTATGTAGTGCACACACCTGATTTTTTTCACAACTGCGGAAACAACCAGTCACTGGTTAGCACCTGACAAGTGAAAACGTGTAAGTGGTAGTCATTGGAGTTTGTGCAATGGGGAAAAATGACAGAAGTGGAATGATGTTACTGCATTAAATTTTGTTTTAAATTTGGCAATTCTCAAGTTGAAACGATCTGCAAGATCTGACAAGTGTTTGGAGATAAAGCAAGTGTACTAAACAGTTAAAGGAACAGTACAAGCGCTTCAAAGATTTCCACTCGTCAGTGAAGAGTGAATCACAATCAGGTGAGTCCTCAATATCCGCAATGAGGTCGTTATCGATCACGTAAGGAGCACGGTGATGTAGGAAGGATGAATCGCAATCAGAGAACTTGTGGACGAGGT
The DNA here is from genome assembly GCF_023864345.2 of Schistocerca serialis cubense. Taxonomy (NCBI): domain Eukaryota; kingdom Metazoa; phylum Arthropoda; class Insecta; order Orthoptera; family Acrididae; genus Schistocerca; species Schistocerca serialis. The sequence continues at coordinate 103,071,928 of NC_064648.1, forward strand.
TAAAATTAGTACTGAATCAATTCATCTCATTTTAATGGAACATTTGGACCTCTGAAGGATTTCAGCACAATTCGTGCCGAAGATGCTAACAAATGAGCAGAAGCTACTTCGTCTGAAGATCACCCAGGATGTGCTGGATACTGTCAACAGCAATCCTAACTTTCTCAACACAGTAATCACTGGTGATGGGTCCTCCATTTATGAATACAACCCACAAATACAGTTCCAGTCCCGATGGAAGCATCTGTCATCCCCGAGACCCAAAAAATCAGAGGCAGTTCTGTAGCAATGTGAAAGTCACGCTGATTGTCTTTTTTTACTCTAGTGGCATGGTCCACCACAAGTACCCAGTAAAAGGTACTAATGTCAATAAGAAGTACCACTGAGAACTTCTGCGTCGCCTTCGTGAAGCAGTGAGATGCAAACACCCAGATTTGGGTTGTGTGCAGTTGGCACCTTCACCACAATAGTGTATCCGCTCACTATTCTCAATTATTTCAGAGCTTTCTGGCAAAACGCAACAATGTGTGGTTTGTCAGCCTCCCTATTCCTCTGACCTAGTACTTAGCAACTTTCGGCTTTTCCATAAACTGGAAAAGTCTCTGAAAGGGACCGTAATTCAGGACAGGGAAGACATTGTGCAGAATTCGACGGAGCAGCTGCGCACCGTACCACAAGAGGCTTTCTCTGTAGCATTAATGGTAAGTTGGCAGATCCAGTGAGGAATATGAAGGATTTTTAATTGAACTTCTGACACTGCATCCACACAAATCTGCCAAGAGCTCCGAATCCTACCGACGACAAGATATGTGACAAGTTTGCAAATGAAAGATTCTGTAGATCGTGTCATCGTTGCATAGGAAGTGACATTTAATCTCAATTAGAGAGTAAATACACAATGTGTGGCCTGCCTCTGTAGGTGAGGTCTCTTGTGCAGTGGCGCCCGAATAGGAGATATGTCAGTTCGAATCCTGACAGTGGATGAAATGTTCACTGCCAGTATTTGGCCAGCACGGGGAGGAGAGATAATGGCATAAGGTTCCTCACACCAGTCTTTTTCCAGTGTTCTAGATTAAATTCTAAACCTCTCTGCAGGGTCACACAAAGTGAGAGCCTGTAACACAGAACAGCGATCTGCGCATCAGACAGGGATGTTAAAAGCACGGTGTCCCCCTCGATGCTATTCGAGAGTCGTATGCTGCGTGCCGTCACGGTATTTGACCCTGTCCCTCCCCTTCGTCTGTAAGATAAATCCAACACCCCACTATACACACACTCATCAGTCACCCACAGGACACAGACACATACGTGACACTTCACTTCATAAAAGGTCAGAAGAAGGCAATGGTAAACCATCTGCCCTGCTATGTTCAGCCCCAGAGTATTGGATTTCTTTTTAAAAATGTGCATATCTGCAGGTCAGAAGAGCACTACACAATATTGTAGTGTGAGGCTGCCACAAATCTTTGCATTTCATGTGCTACAGTTCAAAGCAAAGTTCGCAAGCCATCACCGTCTGCCGAAGCTAGTGTGACTCGACTCACTCACTCATAACGATGTGCTACGAATGTGGCCCTCTCCGCAGATCCAAAATAACCACAGAACTTAGGTTTGTAAAAAGACAGTGCAGTGCAGTGCAGTGTACAGATGTCTAAATAGCACTGTCTTCAAATGCCAGATGGCTTCGAAGTAACTAAGTTGTTGTCCCCCTCCTCCCCCCCCCCCCCCCCCTCCCCAACAACACAAATAGTTAATTATTTTTTGATGGGAAAAAAACGTTAGATCTCTGTTAGCGCACAGTCAAATTATGTTGGACATTATATAATACACATGCAATAAATTAAACAACAGATAGTCAAGGCTGAAATGACAGCAATATTATACGAAAGGGATATATTGTTACATTACTCGTAGACGAGACACTGAGTCACAAACAGGCACAATGAAAAAGAATGCCAAATATTTCATACATTCACACAAATATGGCCACTGTGACAGGGTGACACGACTCAACTGCAGTGGTGCACTGTGTCTGCCTGCAATTCAACACTTCATCTACACTATGTTATCAAAAGTATCTGGACACCCCCAAAAACACGTGTTTTTCATGTTAGACACATTGTGCTGCCACCAACTGCCAGGTACTACATATCAGCGATCTCAGTAGTCATTAAACATTGTGAGAGGGCAGAACGGGGTGCTCTATGGAACTCATATACTTTGAACATGGTCAGGTGATTGGGTGTCACTTGTGTCATACGTCTGTATGTGAGAGTTCCACACTCCTAAACATCCCTAGGTCCACTGTTTCCGATGTTATAGTGAATTGGAAACATGAAGGAACACGTACAGCAAGCGTACAGGCCAACTTCATCTGTTGACTGACAGAGACCGCCGACAGTTGAAGAGGTTCGTAATGTGTAATAATAGGCAAATATATATCCAGATGATCACACAGGAATTCCAAACTGCATCAGGATCCACTGCAAGTACTATGACAGTTAAGCGCGAGGTGAGAAACCTTTGATTTCGTGGTTGTGCAGCTGCTCGTAAGCCACACATCACACCGGTAAATACCAAACGAGGGCTCGCTCAATGTAAGGAGAGTAAACATTGCTTTAAGCACCTTCTTCCTTCCCACTGCTGAAGAGCAATTCGGGGATGGTGACTGCACCTTTCAACACGATCGAGCACCTGTTCATAATGCATGGCCTGCGGTGTCATAGTTACACGACAATAACATCCCTGCAATGGACTGGCCTGCACACAGTCCTGGCCTGAATCCTATAGAACACGTTTGGGACGTTTTGGAACGCCATCTTCGTGCCAGGCCTCACCGACTGATATTGATACCTCTCTTCAGTGCAGCACTCCACGAATAATGGGCTGGAATTCCCCAAGAAACCTTGCAGCACCTGACTGAACGTATGTCTGTGAGAGTGGAAGCTGTCATCAAGGCTAAGGATGGGCCAACACCTTATTGAATTCCAGCATCACCGATGGAGGGCGCCACAAATTTGTAAGTCATTTTCAGTCAGGTGTCTGGCTACTTTTGACTACATAGCATATGTGTGTAATATTGTCTGGATGATTGACTGATCTGGCCTTGTAACACTAACCAAAACGACCTTGCTGTGTTGGTACTGCGAACGGCTGAAAGCAAGGGGAAACTACGGACGTCATTTTTCCCGAGGGCATGCAGCTTTACTGTATGGTTAAATGATGATGGCATCCTCTTGGGTAAAATATTCCAGAGGTAAAATAGTCCTCCATTCGGATCTCCGGGTGGGGACTACTCAAGAGGATGTCGTTATCAGGATAAAGAAAACTGGCGTTCTACGGATGGGAGCGTGGAATGTCAGATCCCTTAATCGGGCAGGTAGGTTAGAAAATTTAAAAAGGGAAATGGGTAGGTTAAAGTTAGATATAGTGGGAATTAGTGAAGTTCGGTGGAAGGAGGAACAAGACTTCTGGTCAGGTGACTACAGGGTTATAAATACAAAAGCAAATAGGGGTAATGCAGGAGTAGGTTTAATAATGAATAGGAAAATAGGGATGCGGGTAAGCTACCACAAACAGCATAGTGAACGCATTATTGTGACCAAGATAGATACGAAGCCCACGCCTACTACAGTAGTACAAGCTTATATGCCAACTAGCTCTGCAGATGACGAAGAAATTAAAGAAATGTATGATGAAATAAAAGAAATTATTCAGACTGTGAAGGGAGACGAAAATTTAATAGTCATGGGTGACTGGAATTCGGCAGTAGGAAAAGGGAGAGAAGGAAACGTAGTAGGTGAATATGGATTGGGGGTAAGAAATGAAAGAGGAAGCCGCCTGGTAGAATTTTGCACAGGGCACAACTTAATCATAGCTAACACTTGGTTCAAGAAACATGAAAGAAGGTTGTATACATGGAAGAAGCCTGGAGATACTGACAGGTTTCAGATAGATTATATAATGGTAAGACAGAGATTTAGGAACCAGGTTTTAAATTGTAAGACATTTCCAGGGGCAGATGTGGATTCTGACCACAATCTATTGGTTATGACCTGTAGATTAAAACTGAAGAAACTGCAAAAAGGTGGGAATTTAAGGAGATGGGACCTGGATAAACTGACTAAACCAGAGGTTGTACAGAGTTTCATGGAGAGCATAAGAGAACAATTGATAGGAATGGGGGGAAAGAAATACAGTAGAAGAAGAATGGGTAGCTTTGAGGGATGAAGTAGTGAAGGCAGCAGAGGATCAAGTAGGTAAAAAGACGGGGGCTAGTAGAAATCCTTGGGTGACAGAAGAAATATTGAATTTAATTGATGAAAGGAGAAAATATAAAAATGCAGTAAATGAAGCAGGCAAAAAGGAATAGAAACGTCTCAAAAATGAGATCGACAGGAAGTGCAAAATGGCTAAGCAGGCATGGCTAGAGGACAAATGTAAGGATGTAGAGGCTTATCTCACTAGGGGTAATATTGAAACTGCCTACAGAAAAATTAAAGAGACCTTCAGAGAATAGAGAACCACTTGTATGAACATCAAAAGCTCAGATGGAAACCCAGTTATAAGCAAAGAAGGGAAAGCAGAAAGGTGGAAGGAGTATATAGAGGGTCTATACATGGGCGATGTACTTGAGGACAACATTATGGAAATGGAAGAGGATTTAGATGAAGATAAAATGGGAGATATAATACTGCGTGAAGAGTTCGACAGAGCACTGAAAGACCTGAGTCGAAACAAGGCTCCGGGAGTAGACAATATTCCATTAGAACTACTGACAGCCTTGGGAGAGCCAGTCCTGACAAAACCCTACCATCTGGTGAGCAAGATGCATGAAACAGGCGAAATACCCTCAGACTTCAAGAAGAATATAATAATTCCAATCCCAAAGAAAGCAGGTGTTGACAAATGTGAAAATTACCGAACTATCAGTTTAATAAGTCACGGCTGCAAAATACTAACGCGGATTCTTTACAGACGAATGGAAAAACTAGTAGAAGCTGACCTCGGGGAAGATCAGTTTGGATTCCGTAGAAAGGTTGGGACACGTGAGGCAATACTGACCCTACGACTTATCTTAGAAGCTAGATTAAGAAAAGGCAAACCTATGTTTCTAGCATTTGTAGACTTAGAGAAAGCTTTTGACAATGTTGACTGGAATACGCTCTTTCAAATTTTGAAGGTGGCAGGGGTAAAATACAGGGAGCGAAAGGCTATTTACAATTTGTACAGAAACCAGATGGCAGTTATAAGAGTCGAGGGACATGAAAGGGAAGCGGTGGTTGGGAAGGGAGTGAGACAGGGTTGTACCATCTCCCCGATGTTATTCAATCTGTATATTGAGCAAGCAGTGAAGGAAACAAAAGAAAAATTCGGAGTAGGTATTAAAATCCATGGAGAGGAAATAAAATCTTTGAGGTTCGCCGATGACATTGTAATTCTGTCAGAGACAGCAAAGGACTTGGAAGAGCAGTTGAATGGAATGGACAGTGTCTTGAAAGGAGGATATAAGATTAACATCAACAAAAGCAAAACGAGGATAATGGAATGTAGTCGAATTAAGTCGCGTGGTGCTGAGGGAATTACATTAGGAAATGAGGCACTTAAAGTAGTAAAGGAGTTTTGCTATTTGGGGAGCAAAATAACTGATGATGGTCAAGTAGAGAGAATATAAAATGTAGACTGGCAATGGCAAGGAAAGCGTTTCTGAAGAAGAGAAATTTGTTAACATCGAGTATAGATTTAAGTGTCAGGAAGTCATTTCTGAAAGTATTTGTATGGAGTGTAGCCAAGTATGGAAGTGAAACATGGACGATAAATAGTTTGCACAAGAAGAGAATAGAAGCTTTCGAAATGTGGTACCACAGAAGAATGCTCAAGATTAGATGGGTAGATCATATAACTAATGAGGAGGTATTGGATAGAATTGGGAAGAAGAGAAGTTTGTGGCACAACTTGACTAGAAGAAGGGATCGGTTGGTAGGACATGTCCTGAGGCATCAAGGGATCACAAATTTAGCATTGGAGGGCAGCGTGGAGAGTAAAAATCGTAGAGGGAGACCAAGAGATCACTACACTAAGCAGATTCAGAAGGATGTAGGTTGCAGTAGGTACTGAGAGATGAAGAAGCTAGCACAGGATAGAGTAGCATGGAGAGCTGACCACAAACCAGTCTCAGAACTGAAGACCACAACAACAACAACAACAACAACAACAACAACATGTGCAGACTAGTAATCTCTCCTTTCCACATCAAATAAATTTTGATATTAGAAGATCTGAGTGAAAAAATATTAGATAATGCAGTTTTTTTATTTCGAGTACAGTTATTTGCTTTTTTCTAACTTTGAATTTTTACGCTTTTGGAAATTAATCAAAGCAAAAACTGCAAAATATATTAACTGTGATTATTCGACACTAATAATTCATGCTTAGCACTGTCAAATAACAACTGTCTGTGAATCGGTAATGCTGTATTTTCATGAAGTGACAACTACTTCCCGGTTCGATTCCCGGCGGGGTCAGGGATTTTCTCTGCCTCGTGATGACTGGGTGTTGTGTGATGTCCTTAGGTTAGTTAGGTTTAAGTAACTCTAAGTTCTAGGGGACTGATGACCATAGATGATAAGTCCCCGTTATGATCGCATTAAAGTTGTCTGTTTTTATTTTCGGATGACCTGTTTCACACTTCTAATAGATTGTCTTTAGAACTTGCATTCCTCGATGGCTGCAGGAAACATTTGCGTGGAGCAGCTCCAACTGTGCAGGTGTGGAGAACACTGCAGTGACATGTAGTCTTTTGCTTTAAAAATAATTTTATTTGTAATAGGAAACAATCCGACCTTTCCAATGACACAGGCCGTCGCATAAAACGTGATGAGCAGTATTTGTTTGGGTTGAATCCCGCTACACATTGCACAAACAAAATTGTCAATATCTGCCACAATAGCAGAGAAAATGTGCCCAATGACTCACAGTAGGGACATCCTGTGTACATAGAGTAAAACTCATATTTATGTTACCGCATTTATCATTTTCCCACTTTTAACATCCATTTTTGTCCTTTACGGGGTGGCACACAATAAGTCACCTGATTGAATTTTGATCCTACAAGTATACCTATTTGGCCAATAGCTTTCAAATTGTGCGCTCAACTTCGTTCAGTTCGTGGAAGATATGCCAGATGTCTTTGCGAGTGATGGCGGGCGGAGGACAGTTGACTGTCGCACTAAAGACGAAGACTGTGTTACCGCTTGCGGTGACAAATAGTGTTACATTGACAAAGAGAAGGTTTCGTGCTCATTTTAGCACACGGTGGGCTCCCAGACCACAGAAAACACACAGATTACATCAAAAATCTGTAGGTACTGGATCTTTTTTTTAGTGTCAGTGGCCACGTGCACATACGGTACGTTCGCTGCAAAACATTGAAGCAGTTTGAGAGGCTTTGACTCGTAGTCTGAGTAAATCAACAAGAAGAGCCAGTGCAGAGTTGGGAATTTCACGCCGATCTGGACAAAGAATTATTCAATCCGACCTTCACTTGTATCCATGCAAGATGCCTGTGGCGCATAAGCTTACTGCTAGAGATAAGGTGCGGAGACTGCAGTTTGCAAGGTCGGCAATCAAGCAAGACTGAGAAGCAGTGCTGCAACACACATGGTTTTCTAACTAAGCTTATTTTTACGTGAATGATGTTGTGAACAGACAGAACATTTGATTCTGGGCGCGTGAACCTTCACGAATAATCCGCACGAGAGACACCTGTGGGGAGAAAGTGTGCGTGTGGGTCGCAATGTCAGGCCACAGAATCATCGGTCCATTTTTCTTCAATGCTACAGTAACTGGTGAACGCTATTTACACATGCTGTGAAACCAGTCCTTTTCTCAACTCGTGGCTACATGTCTTCCATTGGAGACAATGGTTTATACAGAATGGAGCACGCCCCCATACTGCCAAGGTTGTGCTTTATTTCCAACGTAAAAGACTTGGTCTTAGGGTATTGTCAAACAAATTTCCAGAATGTTATGCAGGGTGATGAATGTGGCCACCCCACAGCCCAGACATTAACCCATGTGACTTCTTCCTTTGTGGGGTTCCTTAAAGAGAATGTATACCACAGAAAACGTGAAAATGCAGTGCAACTTAGGACCATCATTGGAGCAGATTTCCACCTTGGCTCCTCCGGAGACCCAGACTTATTTTAGATTTGACTAATTTTAAGAAAGATAGTACACCAGATTTTACATTCCAGTCTCAGTTTTTTAACATTTTAGATGCGCATCACGGTTTTACCGTCATTTACACTGATGGCTCCCAACAGGAGAATTTCATTGGCTGTTCTGTAGTGTTCCCTGATCAGGTTACCCGGATTCGCCTCCCTGATGAATATACCATTTTTGCAGCGGAGCTCCACGCGATCCTGAAGTCAATGGAGCGGATGAATCGTGTTCGGGGCAATCGATTTCTCCTCTGCTCCGATTCTCTCAGTGCCTTACAATTATTTCAGAATCTGTACCCAACTGAGGAGATGGTCGAGCTGATATATGGACAACTGTACTTGCTCCAACGGCGGGCTAAGGAGGTGTCCTTCTGCTGGGTGCCTGGTCGTGTAGGAATATGGGGCAATGAACAGGCCGATCGGGCTGCCAAAGAGGCCTGCAGAGAGCAGGATGTGGTCCAGTGTCCTATCCCCTGTCATCACTGCACTCCACAGGAAGTGCACGGAGTTGTAGGAGGACGAATGGCTGGCGGTGACGGCCAATAAACTGCGGTCGGTGAAGTCAACAACTCGGCTGTGGCGTACCTCCTGCCGGGAGCTCAGGCGGGAAGAAGTGACCCTCAAGCGTCTTTGGATCGGGCACTGTCCTCCCACACATAGTTTTCTATTACGGCGGGAGAATCCTCCGTTTTGTGATGCTTGTGGTGTGCACATCTCTGTCCGGCACATTTTAACAGACTGCATTTTATACCGTGATGCAAGGGCAGAAGCACAAGTTGATGGGGATCTGCCCTGTGTTTTAGCTAATGTTGAGACGTGTGTATCTAGGGTTTTAAAGTTTTGTGATGTGTCTGGACTCTGGCCTAAACTTTTAGGCTGGAGGTTTTAGTGTATTGCAAGGTGACTGGCTACTCCCTTTTTCCTTGCAGTCAGCCAGCCACTACCATCTGTTATATTGTTTTACCTCCCTCTACCACTTTCTTCCTGGGTTGTCCATGTTTTACTGCTGGTGGCATGCTTCGTCCCACGCTTCGGTGTGGGTAGGCACATATTTTTCCAAGCTAGTCTCCTGTGTCTTACGTTCTGTTTTATCTTATTGTTCTGAGTCTTTTCTTGACACCTGTCTCAATTGGTTACTGAGCAGGCGCTGAAGACCTTGCCGTCATGTGCCCTTAAAACCCTCTCCATCCACATCATCCACGTTGAGTTACGCTGTGCCATTCCATAAGATTTGTGTCAGGGAGTCATTACAAATGCACGTGTGCGACTTGAAGAAGTTGTAAACCAAAACGGCAGTAATACTGAACATATGAATCATAAGTTTGTATTTCCAAGCTGTATTCTTTATTTCTAGTTCCAAGCTGTATTCTTTATTTCTAGTCAATAAATCACAAATCTTGTCAACAACAAATGCGTTATTCATTAAACAAATCAGGTGACCATGCATCCCATTCTCTCAATACAATGGTTTTCCACCATAAACGATTCCATGTTACAACATTTCCCACATTTTAAGTTTTCTTTGACATTATTATGACCTTTAAAATTGATTTTCATACAGATTCCTGCAAAAAGTGCATCATCTTCCTGCTCGAAGTCAGCCTCGGAACAAAGCAGAAAATGCATACCACATGCAAAGTTATCGATTATATAACATACCATTAGCACGAGAAAGTATGCCGAGTCACTGCCTTAACGATAATCATTATCTGATGATAGTGACTATAGCAGCTAGCTTCCTACTCCTCATTGCATTGTATTACAACAGCTTTAATTTAATTTCACAGTCATTTATACAAAGAAACATTGCTTTTGAAGAAGGCCATCTCTCTGTGTGAAATACGCTAATCCATACTAGGCGTGCAGTCTTAGGTCGGTATGACCTGATCTACATCTGCATCTACATGGATACCCTGCACATCACACTTAAGTGCCTGGCAAAGGGTTTGTTGAACCACCTTCACAATAATTCTCTTTTATTCCACTCTCCAACAGCATGCGGAAAGTAATGAACACCTATACTTTTGCATGCGAGCTCTGAATCTCCTTACGTTGATTATCTTTTCTCCCTATTCAGGTTGCCGTCAACAAAATATTTTTACATTTCGAGGGGAAAGTTGTTGATTGAAATTTCACAAGATCCCGCTGCAATGAGAAACACCTTTGTTTTAATGACGTCCATCCCAAATTCTATATCACGTCTGAGAGACTCACTCTCTTATTTCTCGATAATACAAAATGAGCAGCCTTTCTTCGTACTTTCTCAATGTACTCCATTAATGCTATCTGGTAAGGATCAAACTGTGTAGCAATACTATAAAAGATGACAGACACACATCGTGTAGGCAGTCTCTTTGGAAGAACTGTTGCGCCTTCTAAGTGTTCTGCCAATTTTTATTGGTCTTTCGTTTACCTGCGCAATGGCCTTGCCACAGTGGATACACCGGTTCCCGAGAGATCACCGAAGTTAAGCACTCTTGGGCGTGGCCGGCACTCGGATGGGTGACCATCCAGCCGCCATGTGCTGTTGCCATTTTTAGGGTTGCACTCTGCCTCGTGATGCCAATTGAGGAGCTAGTCGACCGAACAGTAGCGGCTTCGGTCAAGAATACCATCGTAATGGCCGGGAGAGCGGTGTGCTGACCACACGCCCCTCCTACCCGCATCCTCCTCCGAGGACGACACGGTGGTCGGGTGGTCCCGGTAGGCCACCCGTGGCCTGAAGAAGGAGTGCTTTGGTTCGTCTACCCCACAACATTTTCTGTGTCTTCTTTCCCATTTAAGTTGTTCGTAATTATAATTCCTGGCTATTTAGTTGAATTTATGGCCTTTAGACTTCACTGATTTATCATGTAACCAAAGTTTAACGGATTCCTTTTAGAAATCATGTGGATGATCTTACATTTTTCATCATTTAGGGTCATTTGCCAATTTTCGCACCATACAGATATCTTTTCTAAATCGTTTTGCAGTTGGTTTTGATCTTCTAATGACTTAAAAAGACTATAAATGACAGCATCATCTGCAAACAATTTAAGACAACTGCTCAGATTGTCTCTTATCATTTATGTAGATAAGGAACAGCAGATAGTTTATAACGCTACCTTGGGGAATGTCGGATATCACTTCTGTCTTACTCAATGACTTTCCATCAATTACTACGAATTTTTGACTTCTCCGACAGGAAATCATTAAGCCAGTCGCATAACTGCGATGACATTTCATAAGCATGCAATTCAATTACAAGCTACTTGTTGGTACAGTGTCAATAGCTTTCTGGAAATCAAGAAAAATGGAATCAACTTGAAATTCATTGTCGATAACAGTCAACACTTCGTGTGAGTAAAGAGTTTCACAAGAACGATGTTTTGTAAATCCGTGTTGGCTATGTGTCAATAGACCATTACATATCAGACAAACATTCCTCGTCAAGATGCTCTGTAACAGGATGACAATTTCTGGCCTCTTCCTCACCCTGGACATCCCTCAGTCGAGTGACCTCGTTGTTGGCAACGAACTGTAGATTTCGTGCCTATTGTTCTCTGTTTACAAATACTGGCAACTTTAGTTTTTTAAGCAATTATATGTAAACACTTTTATTTACCATAATTTTATAATGATTATCACATGTTAGAACACTAATGTCTTTTTAAAGTGGTTTTCATGAAAGACTTTTTCTTATGTGTTTTATTTACACCATTGGACATAATCAGAATAAACAGGGGGAACCCAGTGTGTGTCAGCATTCAGCCACTTCCTTTGTGATTGATGCTTTGCGTACTGTGAAGAGACAAGTAGAGCTAACTGTTGTTACAAAGAAACACAAATGATTATTTCAGATTTTATAAATAGGCAAAATTGAATCTGCTTTAATTTTATATTTTGAACAATATAAACAGAATGACAGTAAAAGTAATTTATTCATTTTTGCTTGTTGTGTTTCCTATGCTTTCCTATATTTTAAATTTCTTTGGGTCAGTCTGCTGAAAAGTGTAAAAAGGGATTTTACTGTACATATTATCATTACCATATTTATTGAAGGAAAATATTAACACTTTGACTGTCAAGCTCATCAACTGACAACAAAGAAAAATTCTAGTAGACAGTCAAACATGTTATTTGACAGGAAGCAAATTCTCCCGCTTTTACATACAAAAATCGCGTATACTGGCGGGCCGTATCAGTCTTCACTGTGCTATGAGAGACTTGTAGTTCCTATAACAGGCAACAGATCATGCAAATGTAGTTTCTGAATCAGTTAGTAGATCTTGTCTGTTATATGGAATTAAGTTGCTAGAGAGCAACAGCTGTTTGTTCAGTATGTAAAGAAATGAAAAGACACGGTTTTGTTTTCTTACAGAGAATGAAATTTAATTTAGATAAAAAATTACTCACCAAGTGGCAGCAGAACACACACGTAAAAGACTGTTATGATTGGCAAGCTTTTGGAGCCAGTGGCTCCTTCTTCAGGCAGAAGGGTTGAAGGGGAAGCAAGACGGATGAAGGAAAAGGACTGGAGAGATCTAGGAGAAGGGGTAGATTTTGGGAAAGTCACCCAGAGCCACAGGTAAGGGGAGACTTACTGTACGGGATGAGAAGGAAAGACCGATTGTTGGGGACTGCATCAGACGAGATTTGAAAACCTGAGAGCTTAAAGGTGCAAGACAGGGTAATATGCAAGACAGAGATTACTACTAAAACACTGTGCACAAGTTAATAAGAGTGAGAAGCTAAGTGCATTGTACATAACAGAGGTGGGACGGGATGGTGAAAAATAGACGGGAAAGACAACAAAAGATGTAGAAAACTGAAATGGAGTGAAGCAGAGAATAGTTGCAGTGAAGAAAAGCTGAGACAGAAGAAATTAACGTAAATTAGGCCCAGGTGGGTGGCGAGAAACAACGGCATGTTGTAGTGCTAGTTCCCATAATTGATTTCATTGTTATATTAGAGAATGAAATTGTGTGTGAAATGAAGCACGGTTTTGATGATAATGGTAGTGAGAATGACAATACTGAAAATTCTGATAATGATCCCCTGATTCTGTGCAAGAAGATTTCTGTTAATATTCTAGTGAGTATTTCTCATCTGGATTTTGTAAAACACTCGTTGAAACAATGCTTTACATTATGTTCTGATGTTTCTCTGCTATCTGAACCATGAAATATTTTTTTCCTTGTCGTAGTTTCAATAAAATGAAGTGAGTGCAAAATGCCCATGAGCAAAGAGCCACATATCAGAGTCCATCACACCAAAACAATTTTTTTTATGTGAAAATAAGGCGCAATAATCTACAATTACTGTTTTAGTATAATAGGTTTCAACTACTGAAAGTTGAACAGTAGACTGTTATGACTAGAATGGTAATAAAGAATTATGTCGGTTTAGTGAACTTTTATATTTTTCGCAAAACCTAACATTCGTTAAAATACAAGAAAAAAACTAAACCCTCGACATACGTAATTCAGAAAATGTTAGTATCACAGTTACACGTTGCATAGCCATCTTAATAAAAATTGAAAATCCATAAAAATAGCTGGCATTCTAAGAAACAGACAAACTGAAATAGCTGGTAATGAGTCATTGAACTAAATTTTGTAGAGGACTAACATTGACTCTGACAGAAAAATTCTACACACATGTACAAATATCAAACTTATTTACAAGAAATGCTTTAACCAGAACTGGTTTATTCAAAAGCAGTGAATCGTAGCAAAATCTAGAGTGGGCGCACACCGACCTGCCGGGCACGACGTCCTTCTTGACGACGGGGTGGGCAGGCATGAAGCTCGCCGAGAACTGCTGCCCCTGCACGTGCGTGGCAGTCGCCCCGCCCACACCCACGTCCCCGTGGAAGGAGACGCGCTTCGGGGTCGCCGGGTCGCCGTTGCCCTTGCGGCGGCGACGGTGCCTCCGGAAGACGATGCCGTCCGTGTCGCCAACTGCTGCTGTGGAATAGTGACGACCCTCTCACTAGCCATCCGATAACTGGGCACACTGTTCAGATCTTATTCTTTCCATTACACTGGATAGTGCAGACTTCAGCTGTAAATTAATTTGTTTCTGAGAACACGGGCTATTTTCACACTAAATATTAATTCAGCTGTATCCGTTATTTACTTTATCAACATTTGATTTTGAAGCTTCATCTTCAGACATGGAGGTACAGTTATTGAAACTTAAATACATCTAGTAGCTTTACCATAGCATCCTCAAACATAGTTGACTTAGAAGGTAATTATAATGTCCATAAAACATTTAAAAAATCGGTCTGGGTAAATCGCCAAGAATAGCATTAAAAAAGACACAGTATGTGGAAAACAAGCTCTCAAAGTCTTTTTCCTAACAACATTCACGAATGTTCTGTGTGTCCACCCTTCATTACATGGCACACATCTAATTGGTAGACCAATTCTGCCTGAACCAGTTGCAACATATCAGGAGTGACAGAAAGAATAGAGGCTCTGATGTAGTGTCACAAGTCTTTTAGGTTCTGTGCTAGAGGTGGAACACATACATTATCCTCTACTTAGCCCTGCAAGAGAAAAATTGTGAGGCGTCATGTCTGGCAACTGTGGGGGCCATTTGAGAAGCACCGAGTGCAGTGTTTATTGTGTTTCCTGGTGCTGTTCTGCTTTACTGTACTTAAAGAGTAACACTGCCTTCTGTTTAGATGGCTGAATGTACAATATGTTAGCACTACGTCGGCGGTCGCCTTTAATAATAGTTATGAGCTGGACCTGCCAGTCACTTCCCAGCTCGACTATTTGCTGTGCTCGGTAGCTTCTTTTCTGAAGTATGAATGCCTCACTGAAAGTGTGTGGCATTTCAGCCGTCTTTAGCTATGTAAATTATTTTTGACAGCAACTTTGCTTTAAGCAATGTATTTTCTTCCGGAAACTTGCACAATTACAATTCACAACCATAAATCAATAACTTTTAATCTCGACTATCATCCAGAATCAACAAGTCTCCTTCGTGTCTTTACTACTACTGACAATCTCCGAATGGTCTGCTCGCGTATTCTATGGCGGCCCCTCCAGAGTACCTTCAACTGGCAGCAGCACAGAATAGTGCACTCCATCAACACGTGGTGAAGCCCGCTCACTGCTCAGGCTACAAGCACACAGGTAACGCCTTACCTCACTGGATCCCGTTCAAAAGGAGACATATTTTGTCATCGTACAGTTTTTACGAAGTCCGTATATGGTATACACTGATGAGACAAAGCATTATAACCACCTGCTTAATAGCTTGTTTCTCCATCTTTGGAACAAATATATCACTGATTCTGCTTATCAGGGATCCTACAGTTTGTTAGTATGTTTGTGGAGGTATAGGTGGCATTAGATGGCCACGCACATCACGTAATTCACAAAAATAACGGGTTGCCGATTTGTACAAGCAGTGATGGCGCCGACAGCGACCCAGATAGGTTCCGTAGGACCTACGTCAGGTGAATTTGGTCGCCGAGACACCGACGTGAGTTCACTATAATGGTCCTCAAACCACTCTGAGACACGGACAATTATACTGCTGAAAGATGATATCACCGTTGGGGAAGAGAGCAAGCACGAAGGGATGCAGGTGGTTCGATTACTATGACATGTCCCGTGCAAGCGCAGGAGACTGTCTCCCACAGCACACTACTACTTCCATCAGCCTGCGTCCGCGGTGCACTGCACATTTTACATTTCCACCTATCAATCATCAAATCCCGAAGGTTCTGCACCCACTGCAATTGTAATTGTTGATGTCACTGGGTCAACATGAGAACGTGCAGGAGTGGTCTTCTGCAGAGCTCCAGTGTTTGATGAACAGTGTGCTCCGAAACACTTGCGTTGCACCAGCATTGTGCTTTTTCGGCAGAGATGGGACAGATCATCGTTTACTCCACTTTGCAGAGCAGACAAGTTTCTGAACCCCACGTTCTGTGAATAGTTACGGTTGTGCAACCTAGTGATAATTTTACTGTCCTCCTACAGGGTGACACACGGGTACTGACGGTTTTGAACTGCGTAGTACTGAGGGCGCGGTGATGGGAGGTGGTCGTGGTAGGGATAGTTCTGATCCACACCAGACACCATTTCATTTACTCAGTCACTATGGAACAGTGGGACTTGCAACATCGAGTGTTTGTCTATGAAAGTTTTGTGAAAAGTGGCGAGTCTATTATTGCTATGCAGCGATTGTTTCGTGCAAGGTTAATGTCGGTCGACATGGAGCTGTTCCGAGCCGTAACACAATCCTCAGGTGGGTGGAAAACTTCAGATCAACTGGAAACATAATGGATGAGAAGCATCCTGGCCCGAGATGCAGAGTAACGACACAAGAAAATGTTGAAAGGGTAAGGCAAGCGGCAGTCAAAAGCCCAGGACAGTCAGCTAGACGTCATGCTAGTGAGTTACAAATCAATCGTGGATCGGTTAGACGAATTTTGCTTAAAGAATTAAAACTCCATCCCTACAAAATGCTCATTGTCCGACAACTTAAGGAAACTGATTTTGCTGTACGAGTAGACTTCGCTTACAGAACGCAAGTGATTTTGGGATCGAATGAAAATGATATTTTATTGACGAGTGATGAAGCTCATTTTCATTTAAACGGGACCGTGAATAAGCAAAACCTACATTACTGGGCTCCAGAGCATTCACACCTTATCCACCGGCGTCCTCTACACTCAGAAAAAGCAACAGTCTGGTGTGCTCGTGGCTCTGTTGGCATTATTGGACCTTATTTTTTTGAAGAGAATGGGACCACCATTACTGTTAATTCGGTTTGTTACATTCGTATGCTTGAAACATTCTTGAAACCAGAACTAAGAAGACGACAAATCCCTTTAAAATGCGTTTGGTTCTGGCAGGATGGGGCAACATCGCACACCGCAAACACTTCAGTGACAAGTTCTTAGACGCACGTTTCCTGGCCGGATTATCTCACGTTTTGGAAATGTTCCTTGGCCTCCCAGGTCTCCCGACTTGTCAGTATGTGACTACTTTCTTGTGGGGGTATCTTAAGAACTGTGTCTATAATCACAAACCACGAAATTTGGACGAGTTGAAGAATGCAATCATTCAAGAAATTGTGGCCATCCCTGCAGAGATTTTAGTCCATGTGATGGAGGATTTTGAGAAGAGACTCGAGTCCTGCATTCAAAATGACGGACGTCACCTTGACGACATTATTTTTCACAAATAACTTTGTTAACTAAAATGGCAAATAATGAGCTTTGATTTTGTGTAAATAAACATGCATTAATTTTAAAGTTGGCTGAGTATTATTTCATTAAAAACCGTCCGTCTCCCGTGTGTCACCCTGTCTCTCTTTCCGTAGATGCTCACGACAGTAGCATATGAACATCGGATCAGCTTCGCCGTTTCTGAGATACTCGTCCACAGGCTGTGCACCATAATACTCTGCCATTTGTTGAAGTCTCTTATCTCGATGGGTTTCCCCATTTGCAGCCTACATCACTGCTAGGGCAGTCCCCCGTCCGTGTCTGCTCCGCTTACATACTTTTGTTACCACGTCACGTGCCCGCAGCACCACCTGGCAGTTTCCAGTGTCTCTGTGGGCAGTCATCATAATGTTTTGGCTCATCAAGGTACATAAATTTTGTATTTTGTTCACGCAGCTATCCTCCATACTTCCGAGAGCCCAACAGTGTGCCACGGCCTTTCCATGGAAATGTTATGGAACAACACACAGATTAGAGGCCGTGAAACACGGCAAAATGACATTCGGGAAATCTCGCATCCAATTATGGAAATGTAGAGGGTCACCATCAAGTTTCCTGCTACATGTTTCGAGTTGTAGACTGAACCACAATTGCAGCAAAGACGAAGGGTCCATACCAAACAGCAGACTGTCTTGTTGGACGTGGCACAGAACACTTACCTATAAGCTTTCGGCCATAGCCCTTGTCAGTAAAAGAGAAACAGACATAGTTCATTCACACATACAAGCATATTGCATGCACACATGACTGCAAGCTCCAGCAGCCTGGGCCAGAATGGTCTCTCTGGCACAAGCTGCCAGGTTGGTGGTCACGTGTGGGCGAGGTGTCCTTAATTGTGATTGGCATGTCATCATTTTCTATATTTTGGCTGATGCACGTTCAATTTGCACTAGTTCTAGTGGCAGACCTTGTGGGACTTGGCAATATCACATCCCTCACACTGTCCGAGGTCTCTTCCGACACACCCACTTACAGCCTAAACATTTTGCACTATACAACCAACGATGCTCCTCAAATGTCTTATACCACTTCACTATGTTGTCATAAACTGGCGCCGTCTCAAACTTACCACGAAAAGCTCCTCACATACTCACCAACGATTGGCAATTGGCAAATTCTAGTACACTAAATCTGGCCCACCCGGCTAGCCACGCAGTCTAATTACAGAGTGCTGTTACATCCACACAAATGATAAAAATGGATGTACATATGTAAGTTTGTATGTTTCAAATCTCCTCCTAAACCACTGGACCATTTCATCAACCAAACTTGGTACAAACATTTACTGTCTGGAAAGAATCACTGCGGGGGTAAGAACCCCCCACCTATTGGGGAGGGGGAGAAAAAGCAGTGTAGCCTGCAACACAAGAATACCCGTATTCTAGTCGCCTGGAATTTAAGAATGAGAACATTCAGAGACTTGCAACAAACTAAACAAAATAATTTCAAATCTATAAGAAACTTTTTCTTGCTGATGAACTCCACAAAATGATGAAGAGAAAAAAAGTTTATCACTTATTAGATTTTTCACAGTTCGTGCAGTAAAGCTGCCACATGAAGCACGATGTTCCAATTCATTACTCCTTTACTATCAACTATATTTGTGACATATTTTGCAGGCAGTATTAGCTTATACCACTGAATGTAACAGAAAAATTAGGTCTATGATACTTAGTTCATAAGATATGACATCACAAACATGGAATGTGTGAAAAACTACCGCCTTCTGCAAGATATTTAAATTTATTAGTTTGCCACTATTAACTTTATTCGTGATAGATTTTGCAGACAGCGTCCACATCTGCTGCTGAATCTACATACAAAAAAGGTACCATTGTATAACACACAGTTTGGGAGACAGGACATCAAATACTGGGATCCGTGCAAAACTGCCACATCGTGCATGGTGTTTTCATTTATTACTTCTTTATCACTACCTCTATCCACAACACATTTTGCAGACAGTAAGCATATATACCAGTCAATGTACTTGCAAAATTATATCATCGTCCACACCTCCTCTCAGGTGGAATTTTGAATAAGGGAGATACTCTCTAGTGGCCTACCAGTGGTGGGCTACTGATATGGTTTGTAATGATCCTGCCAGTGGTGTTTGTACGGGCAGACGTTTCATCGGGTAATATGTTTCAAGCCTCGGTAGAGCCAGCCATGACAAAACTCTTCTACTTGGGGTATGAGATGTATGAGACAGGTGAAAAAGAAAGGAAGTGTTGACAGGTTCAAAAATTACCGCACTATCAGTTTAATAAGTCACGGCTGAAAAATATTAACACAAATTCTTTACAGGAGAATGGAAAAACTGGTAGAAGCTGACCTCACGGAAGACCAGTTTGGATGCTGGAGAAATGTAGGGACACGCAAGGCAATACTGACCTTACGAGTTCCCACAAAAGATTCGTTATCGAAAGGCAAAACTATGTTTATAGTATTTGTAGACTTACAGAAAGTTTTTGAAAATGTTGACCAGAATATTCTTTCAAATTCTGAAGGTGGCAGGGGTAAAATACAGCGAGCAAAAAGGCTATTTACAACCTGTACAGAAATAAGAGGGCACTTGTAAAAGTTGAGGGGCATGAAAGGGAAGCAGAGGTTGAGAAGGAAGTGTGACAAGGTTTTAGCCTATCCCCGATGTTATTGAATCTGTGCACTGAGCAACCAGTAAACAAAACAAATCAAAAATTTGGAGTACAGATTAAAGTCCAGGGAGAAGAAATAAAAACTTTGAGGTTTGCCAATGACACTGTAATTGTGTCAAAGACAGCAAAGGACTTGGAAGAGCAGTTGAACAGAGTTGACATCATCTTGGAAGGAGGATATAAGATGAACATCAACAAAAGCAAAACAAGATAATGGAATTTAGTTGAATTATGAGGGAATTAGATTAGGAAATGAGACACCCAAAGTAGAAGATGAGTTTTGGTATTTGGGCAGCAAAATAACTGATGATGGTCAAAGTGGAGAGGATATAAAATGCGGACTGGCAATGCCAAGGAAGACATCTCTAAAGAAGAGAAATCTGTGAACATTGAGTTTCAATTTAAGTGCCAGGAAGTTTTTTCTGAAAGTTTTGTATGGAGCGTAGCCACGTGTGAAAGTGAAACACGAATGATAAACAGTTTGGACAAGAAGAGAATAGAAGCTTTTGAAATGTGGTGCCACAGAAGAATGCCGAAGATAAGATGGGTAGATCATGTAACTAATGAGGAAGCACTGAATAGAATTGGGGAACAAATAAATTTGTGGCACAACCTGACTAGAAGAAGTAATCAGTTGTTAGGACATATTGTGAGACATCAAGGGATCATCAATTAGGTACTGGAAGGAAACGTGTGGGGAGGGGGTGGGGGTGGGGGGGGGGGGGGGGGGGGGGAAATTGTAGAAGGAGACCATGAGATGAATACAGTGAGCAGATTCAGGATGTAGGTTGTCGTAGTTACTCGGAGATGAAGAGGCTTGCACAGGATAGAGAAACATGGAGAGCTGCATGACGACACCAACAACAGCAGCAGCAGCAGCAGCAGCAGCAACAATAACAACAACAACGTCTTTCAAGTAGCATGCACGGTGCAGTCTGGCTGAAAGCGTTTATGCACAGACCACGCATAGTTACATTAACAGTACTTGACTTGGGCACTACGTGTTCTGCAGACCTGCCTCACACAATGGGCTACAAATAAGATGTTAATGGAGACACTGTGTTCTGTTCATATTTTGTTTCACATTCTCAAGTACTAATGTCTTATATACAACAAAAAGTGAAAAATATTATCGATTGTATTCTCAGTTTAAAAATGTTCAACAGGGTGTACATTAAGTCTGGGAACATTTTCAATTATTTATTGCTCAAGAACTAAACACTGTACAGATGTCATACATATCATTTTGAGGAAAAACTCTGAAAGTGTTTTTTTAATACAAAACATCCGATATGCAAACCATGAGTGACCTGGCAGATGCCAATACAGTAGTCGAATTCTTGTCATATTTGTCCCAGCATGGTATCACTGACTGTGGCAGTCGCTTGCCATATTCTCACCTGGAGCTCTGCTACATTACGTGGTAGAGGCGATACATACACCAGATCTTTAATGTGTTCCCACAGAAAAAAAAGTCACAAGGAGTGAGATCTGGTGATTGGGGAGGCCATTTCATAAAACAGCTGTCCCCTTCTGTAGCACGGCCGATCCGTCAATGCGACAGCTCCAGCGACAGTGTTCTCGGCGAAGAAGAATGTCACGTACAGTTTTCGACGCGAAAGGCACAAAAAGCATTTACCTTTGGGGAATCGTGCTCAAATTCAATGCATTCATGTGATGCTTTGTACCCCAGATTCAACAATTATGCCTGTTCACCTTCCCATTAGTGTGAAAAGCGGGTTCATCACTAAAAATTAAGTGATCAACAATGCCATCCCCACCTCATTCAAATGTTGCAACTGCAAACGAAATTCAAAATGCTTGTCTTTGGCATCGTCATTGAGCTTCTGCACTAGCTCTAATGCGAACGGTTTCATGGACAGCTTCTGTCACAGGACTTTCCACACTGTCACTGGAGCCATTTCGAGTTCACAGGATGCACAACGCATCAATTTCTTTGGACTCCTTACGAATGTCTCTCCACATTCACTTGACTCTCACTGGAGCTTCCACTTCTCTTTGCTGGGCACAAACAACCCGACGTAACGAATTTGTTGTGCCGGTGGTAAATGGCCTTCCTTGTTGGTGGCTTCTTACCATATTTAAAGTCTTTAAATATGTCTGCTTGTGTCTGTATGTGTGGATGGATTTGTGCGTGTGTACGAGTGTATACCTGTCCTTTTTTCCCCCTAAGGTAAGTCTTTCCGCTCCCGGGATTGGAATGACTCCTTACCCTCTCCCTTAAAACCCACTTCCTTTCGTCTTCCCCTCTCCTTCCCTCTTTCCTGATGAGGCAACAGTTTGTTGCGAAAGCTTGAATTTTGTGTGTATGTTTGTGTTTGTTTGTGTGTCTATCGACCTGCCAGCGCTTTTGTTCAGTAAGTCACCTCATCTTTGTTTTTATATATAATTTTTCCCACGTGGAATGTTTCCTTCCATTATATTGATATCTATGTTTGTATGTTTTTTCCCACCCCCAAAAAGAGAGGAGTGATTTGCCTTCATTCAGAAAGCACACAATGCTAGAGAGCATGCGTCTATACAGTTCAAAGGTCTTATAGACTATCTGCAACCACCACCTGGTGCGCTCTGGTGCAAAGAAACAGCATTGTTTATACCAGGGGTCTCCAAACTACGGCAAACCAGCCTGCGTTAGTTGGCCGGTCATCCCCGGTATTCGGCCCGCCAAATATTTGAGATGGTACCTATACTGGCAACAATTGAGTTTCGAGGCCTATCACGACCAATACACTGCGACATTGTCGGAGCTCTATCTTTACAAAGTGGAAGGTCTTGGTTAAACTTGTGGCTATCCACAATAAACAGACAGACCATTCTCCGTGCGATAGTGAAAAACAGTTAACAGACTAGTTTGGCGAAAACATTAAGTAAAAAAAGTCTCTGCATTTTATTTCACTCAAGTCTGGTGCAAGTCTTTCAAATGGACGCCACTTCGGCGACTAGCCTCAGTAATCAATCATTATGGAAGATGCTTCTTAAGCAAGGTTTCACTTTCTTCTGATTACGTTGTAAAATACATACAGAATGTGTAGTACCACAAATTTTTGGCGGTTAAATTCGGCAGAATAAAATACGTCAGAATTTCGGTCAGGTACGTCCACCAATCAAAATTATGTAATTAAATAAAAATCGTAGTTCGTTTCAGTGCTAGCTATTCTCACAACCTTAGATTTTTGCGATTTCATCTTTCCTTTAGCCTCGCATTACGGCGATCATGGTGTGCTAGCGTGCTTTAATCCCACTAGGTAGCTCTTGGGCCTTATGACTTTGTGAAGGAGTCAATGTGGCCTGCGGACTAAAAAGTTTGGAGACCCCTGGTTTATACAATTGCAAACAAGCACTCTGCCTATTCTTTATGCTGTATTATTTTTGTCCAGTCAATATGTTCAGTACTATGCACAACCTGTATCTTATGTGTTGCTCTATAATGTACTATGTTCAATACAACATGTTTGTTCTTGCTATAACAAAAACCGTGCATGCATTCATTTTATATACCACAAACACTGTCATTTTCACCCTCATAGATAAGATTAACTGCAAAAAGGTGGAATTTAAGGAGATGGGACCTGGATAAACTGACTAAACCAGAGGTTGTACAGAGTTTCAGGGAGAGCATAAGGGAACAATTGACAGGTATGGAGAAAATTAATAAAGTAGAAGAAGAATGGATAGCTCTGAGGGATGAAGTAGTGAAGGCAGCAGAGGATCAAGTAGGTAAAAAGACGTGGGCTAGTAGAAATCCTTGGGTAACAGAATAAATATTGAATTTAATTGATGAAAGGAGAAAGTATAAAAATGCAGTAAATGAAGCAGGCAAAAAGGAATACAAACGTCTCAAAAATGAGATTGGCAGGGAGTGCAAAATGGCTAAGCAAGGATGGCTGGAGGACAAATGTAAGGATTCAGAGGCTTATCTCACTAGGGGTAAGATAGATACTGCCTACAGGAAAATTAGAGAGATCTTTGGAGAAAAGAGAGCCATTTGTATGAATATCAAGAGCTCAGATGGAAACCCAGTTCTAAGCAAAGAAGGGAAAGCAGAAAGATGGAAGGAGTATATAGAGGGTCTATACAAGGGCGATGTACTCGAGGACAATATTATGGAAATGGAAGAGGATGTAGATGAAGTTGAAATGGGAGATACGATACTGCGTGAAGAGTTTGACAGAGCATTGAAAGACCTGAGCCGAAACAAGGCCCCGGGAGTAGACAACATTCCATTAGAACTACTGACAGCCTTGGGAGAGCCAGTCCTGACAAAACTCTTACCATCTGGTGAGCAAGATGTACGACACAGGCAAAATACCCTCAGACTTCAAGAAGAATATAATAATTCCAATCCCAAAGAAAGCAGGTGTTGACAGATGTGAAAATTACCGAACTGTCAGTTTAATAAGTCACAGCTGCAAAATACTAACACGAATTCTTTACAGATGAATGGAAAAAACTGGTAGAAACCGACATCGGGGAAGATCAGTTTGGATTCCGTAAAAATATTGGAACACGTGAGGCAATACTGACCTTACGACTTATCTTAGAAGAAAGATTAAGGAAAGGCAAACCCACATTTCTACCATTTGTAGACTTAGAGAAAGCTTTTGACAATGTTGACTGGCATACTCTCTTCCAAATTCTAAAGATGGCAGAGGTAAAATACAGGGAGCGAAAGGCTATTTACAATATCTACAGAAACCAGATGGCAGTTATAAGAGTCGAGAGGCATGAAAGGGAAGCAGCAGTTGTGAAGGGAGCGAGACATGGTTGTAGCCTCTCCCTGATGTTATTCAATCTGTATATTGAGCAAGCAGTAAAGGAAACAAAAGAAAAATTTGGAGTAGGTATTAAAATCGATGCAGAAGAAATAAAAACTTCGCCGATGACATTGTAATTCTGTCAGAGACGGCAAAGGACTTGGAAGAGCAGTTGAACGGAATGGACAGTGTCTTGAAAGGAGGATATAAAATTAACATCAACAAAAGCAAAACGAGGATAATGGAATGTAGTCGAATTAAGTCAGGTGATGCTGAGGGAATTAAATTAGGAAATGAGACACATAAAGTAGTAAAGGAGTTTTGCTATTTGGGGAGCAAAATAACTGATGATGGTCGAAGTAGAGAGGATATAAAATGTAGACTGGCAATGGTAAGGAAAGTGTTTCTGAAGAAGAGAAATTTGTTAACATTGAGTACAGATTTAAGTGTCAGGAAGTTGTTTCTGAAAGTATTTGTATGGAGTGTAGTCATGTATGGAAGTGAAACATGGATGATAAATAGTTTGGACAAGAAGAGAATAGAAGCTTTCGAAATGTGGCGCTGCAGAAAAACGCTGAAAATTAGATGCGTAGATCACATAACTAATGAGGACGTATTGAATAGAATTGGGGGGAAGAGGAGTTTGTGGCACAACTTGACTAGAAGAAGGGATCGGTTGGTAGGATATGTTCTGAGGCATCAGGGGATCACCAATTTAGTATTGGAGGGCAGCGTGGAGGGTAAAAATCGTAGAGGGAGACCAAGAGATGAATACACGAAGCAGATTCAGAAGGATGTAGGTTGCAGTAGGTACTGGGAGATGATGAAGCTTGCACAGGATAGAGTAGCATGGAGAGCTGCATCAAACCAGTCTTAGGACTGAAGACCACAACAACAACAACTCCAGTGAGAGTGTTAAAGTCACCAGTAAAAGTAAAGTAACTAATTTCTTGCCTATATATTACCACGAACAGAATTCATTTTCACAGAGCAGGTATAACTAACCTTCTAGCTGCTTGTTATCTGGCGAGTGGTAGATGCGGTTCTTCTCATTGTTCTTGGCTTCACTGTCGCACATTATGCTGGCTTCCTTGTTCATGAGATCACACTTTTCCTCCATTTCGTACTTCTTTTCATTGCACATCGTAATGATAGGCTCGCTCATCTTATTTGTGTCAGCAGGTTGGTTTGTACCAGCTTTTGTGCTACTGTCCACCTGAAAGATAAATTAATTAATTTATTCTCTATTGTCAAATGAAATGTCAAACAACTGTGAAGTGAAACAGGTGACTTGTCAGTGTTTTTACTACACTAGTTAAAATTTGTGCAATATTACTGTCGAGGAGTTCCTTGAAAAATTAAGCAGATTCTTGTATTGTTGACTGCATTTACTTAAACTTACGGTTTGACTTTTTTTGGGTTCATAAGCATTTTATTTCTATCAGTTATTACTTTTATGTTGTAATTTCATGTACTGACACATTCCCTGACCTTGGAGATTTGTTCCTCACTTTGCTCCTACACAACTTAACGTGTAAATAAATAAGACACACACACATATACAGGGTGTTCAAAAAGTCTCTCCGCAGTGCTGTACGATTGTTAGTCGCGCGCACTGTATGCCGCAGTGAATATTCCGAAATGAAACTCAGTGAAATACAAGTTATTGAATATTCAATTTTACTTACAAATTTTCACATTAAACATTGGAGTGTCCCCCGTGTTGCTGAATACACATTTTAATTCATCTAAGCATGTTTCTAAACGCAAGCTGTAATATTTCTTCTGTAACAGAAGCAGTGAAAGTGGATATGGCAGTTTCCAATTCATTCGTGGATTCTGGAAGGTTTTTATAGACAGTTGCTTTCACTGCACCCCAGAAGAAAAAGTCAGGTGGTGTTAGGTCAGGCAATTGTGGAGGCCAAAGTCCTTGTGAAATTATGCGACCATAAAAAACATCATCAAGCAGTGACATTGACACGCGTGCTGTATGTGCGGTTGCACCATCTTGTTGAAAATAACCATTCAGTATTTCACTTAAAAAAATTTAATCTATGAATGGGTACAGAATATCACTGCAGTATTGTTGCGCGTTTATTGTTTCGTTGAAAAATATGGGACCCACAATCCCACGTCTAGAAATGCAATCCAAACTCCTATTTTGACAGAATGAAATGGTTCCTCATGAACACACAATGAATTTGCAGTAATCCACGTAAGAGAATTTTTCGAGTTCATGTACCCAGATAACTGAAACCATGCCTCATCAGTGAAAACCGTTTCATTAAGAATATACCTCCCATTTTGTTGAATGAAATTTTTGAACCACTAACAATAATGCAGTCTCTTGCCACGATCAGTATTTTTCAGTTCTTGCATGACTGTCACTTTGTATGGGAAAAGTTCTAATTTTTTCCTTACAACTGTGTGAGCCGTTCCGACACAAACATCGATTTCCTGGTCGAGTTTTCTTACCGACTTGTTCGGACTCACAGACATTTTATCAGAAATATCGAGTAGTTTATCCTCAGACAAAATGCTAGGACAATCAGTTCTCGGTGCATCTGTCACTGAACCCGTACTTCGAAATTTGTTAATCAATTCTCACACAGTATTGCCATGTGGGAGTATTGTGTCCGGGAAAACTGAATTAAATGTTTGATGAACGGAAACTGTGTATTTACTGCCAGCTTTGAACACTTATTTGACTAAAAAGACACTTTCTTCAATGATTAGCATTTTAACAGTGACAAAAATGAAACAAATGAACAGAGGAACTACCGTATTTACTCGAATCTAAGCCGCACTTTTTTCCTTGTTTTTGTAATCCAAAAATCTGCCTGCGGTTTAGAATCAAGTGCAAAGTAAGCAGAAGTTCTGAAAAATGTTGGTAGGTGCCGCCACAACTAACTTCTGCCGTCGAATATATGTAGCGCTACACAGGCATGCTTTGTAGGCACAAAGATACATACCGGCGCCAAAACCTCTGAGTCAGTAAATAAATTAAAAGAAAAGGTAGAAGAATATAAACATTATGCCATGTATTCTTTCGTGTTTGCTGCTATCTCATTTAAATCGTGTCTGCCTAATAAACTACGAAACTAGAGTGAGACAACAGCAAACGCGGAAGAATATACATATCATCTCATGTTTATATTCGTATTATTCTTATGCTGAATAGTGATACAGTCAGAAATTAAACACGGCAACTGACTAGATTTTTAAATCTAAGATGACTCCAATTTGTGTGCAGAATTTAATGTACTAAAGAGGCGTCTGCAAAGATTTTCAAACGAAGAAAAATTTTCGGTAAACTCTCATTCAGAACATCATCTATCATACGCAGTCTATTATTTGGTTCTTGTTGATCATTATCAAAGAAAGCAGCAGTGTAAGTAACAACAAATAGCAGTCTCTTGCCATTGTTTCGCTTATGAGACGATTCCTCTCTTTTTTATTGTAAGCCGCGTTAGCGCACAAAAGCAAGCCGTGCCGCGAGCGGCGACACGTCGTAAACACTCATTATCAGAATGCGACAAACAATGCAAGACACAGTACAGTAATGCATTTTCAGCTTAGAGTGACGTAAACACCTATAACAAAGAGAACCGCACTTATCAAATCAAAGAAAAATAAGTCATCAATTCGACCAGACGAAGCACGTGAAAAAGGAAGGGTGCCCGTATAAATACGGACAGAGCGCTTGACACATAGCAATGACTACTTGGTAAAGCTTAACTGTTAAGCTTATGACTCGAACCAAACTACTGTTGCTGGATCTTCATCCATTCGACCTAAATTGTCTCTCATGTTACAATGGACCAACTTTGTTTCAATTTGGAGGTGCAGTCTAAAACTTGTCTCTCCCCTTCAATTTTGAGTCTCAAATTACAGGTGCGGCTTAGATTCAGTAAAAATTTTTTTTCTTCGATTTTGAGTCGCATTTTTCAGGTGCAGCTTAGATTCGAGTAAATACAGTAAATTTAATCGTTCATGTCAACATGTAACGACACACACCAACGATACTACTGATGCTGGCTGAGATAAACGAAACAGTGGAATGTTGGGACAGTCCAACTGAAGGGAAGTAACCCAGGCACGCGTGCAATCATACGACACGCACTGCTAACGATCGTACGGCACTGTGGAGAGACTTTTTGAACACCCCGAATTTAGTAATAGTATCAGTATAAACACACTGATTCATAATACACTGGGGTGAAAAAACTCACGGGCTACCTGCTAATGGGCAACGGCCTTGCCGCAGTGGATACACCAGTTCCCATCAGATCACCGAAGTTAAGTGCTGTCGGGTGTGGCCGGCACTGGGACGTGTGACCATCCGGGCCACCATCCACTGTCGCCAATTTTTGGGGTGCACTCAGCCTCGTGATGCCAACTGAGAAGCTACTCGACTGAATAGTAGTGGCTCCGGTCGACAAAAACTGTCATAATGGCTGGGAGAGCGGTGTGGACCACTCGTGGTCCGTAGACGATGTGAGTTATGTTTTTCAGTTATACCTCCTAATATTGTGTTGGACCTCCTTTTCTTCGGTATAGTGCAGCAACTCGACACAGCACAGACTCAACTACCGTATTTACTCGAATCTAAGCCGCATTCGAATCTAACCCGCACCTGAAAAATGAGACTCTAAATCAAGGAAAAACAATTTTCCCGAATCTAAGCCGCACCAGAAATTTGAGACTCGAAATTCAAGGTGAGAGAAAAGTTTTAGGCCGCACCTCCAAATCGAAACGAAGTTGGTCCTTTATAATATGAGACATAATTTAGGTCGAATGAATGACGATACTGCTACAGTAGTTTGGTTTGAGTCGTAAGCTTAGCAGTTAAGCTTTACCAGGTAGCCATTGCTATGCGTCAGGTGCTCCGTCCGGGTACCCTTCCTTTTTCACGTGCTTCGTCTGGTTTGAATCGATTGCTTATTTTTCTTTGATCTGATAAGTGCGGTTCTCTTTGTTATAGGTGTTTACATCACTCAAATCTGAAAATGCATTACTGTACTGTGTCATGCATTGTTTGTCACATTCTGATAATGGGTGTTTATGGCCTGTCACCGCTCGCGGCATGGCTTGCTTTTGTGCACACTACCGCTGTTTTTTTTAAAAGAAGAAAAAAAAAAGGAGAGGAATCGCCTCATTAGCGAAACAATGGCAAGAGACCACTATTTGTTGTTACTTACACTGCTGATTTCTTTCATAATGATCAACAAGAACCAAATAACAGACTGCGTATGATAGAAGTAGTTCTGAATGAGAGTTTAGTGAAAATTTCTCTCCGTTTGAAAATCTTTGCAGATGTCTCTTTTAGTACAGTACATTCTGCACCGAAATTAGAGTCATTCTGACTGTATCATTATTAGGCATATGAATATAAACATGACACGATATGTCTGCTCTTCCGCGTTTGCTATTGTTTCAATCTAGTTTCGTAGTTTATTAGGCAGACAGGATTTAAATGAGATAGCTGCAAATACGAAAGAATACATGACAAAATGTTTATATTCGTATTATTCTTACGGTGAAGAGAATACCGCATG
This sequence comes from Schistocerca serialis cubense, assembly GCF_023864345.2. Taxonomy (NCBI): domain Eukaryota; kingdom Metazoa; phylum Arthropoda; class Insecta; order Orthoptera; family Acrididae; genus Schistocerca; species Schistocerca serialis. The sequence continues at coordinate 103,102,378 of NC_064648.1, forward strand.
TGATTCGCAATTCATAAAAGTTCCTATTAGCAACCATCTCTTCTCACAGGTAGGAAAAAATTCAGAACATAGAGTTTCCCATATTGACAAACATCCCAAACAGTCTTGCCAATCGGATTTTCGTAGTACACTGAAACGCTGCTACATTCAAAGATGAACAATACGAAATTTGTATTTCCTTCGTCGGATAATGTACGAAAATGCAGTGGTCAAAACTCGGGGTGGAGAAAAAAAAGCTCGTCTTCCACCTTTTCTTTTTTTTAATTTATTTACTGACGCAGAGGTTTTGGTGCCAGTATTTATCTTTGTGCCTGCAAAGAATGCCTGTGTAGCGCTACATATATTCGACGGCAGAAGTTAGTTGTGGCGGCACCTACCAACATTTTTCAGAACTTCCGCTTACTTTGCACTCGATTCTAAGCTGCAGGCGGTTTTTTTGGATTACAAAAACCGGAAAAAAAGTGCAGCTAAGATTCGAGTAAATACGGTAGTCACTGGAGGTTCCCAGCAGAACGACTGAGCTGTGTGTCTCTATAGCCGTTCATAACTGCAAAAGGGTCGACAGTGCAGGATTCTGTGCACATACTGACCTCTCGATTATGTCCCGTAAATGTTCGACGGGATTCGCGTCTGGCGATCTGGGTGTCCAGATTGTTCACTCAAACTGTGCAGAGTGTTCCACAAACCAATGGAGAACAATAGTGGCCCAGCAACACGACGCACTGTCGTCAATGAAAATTCCACTGTTGTTTGGGAACGTGAAGTCCACGAATGGCTGCATACGGTCTACAATTAGCTGAACATAACCATTTCCAGTCAATGACGGTTCTGCTGGACCAGAGAACACAATCCATTCCCTGTGAACACAGCCCACACCATTATGGAGCCACCAGCAGGTTGTTGACAACCTGGGTCCATGGCTTTGTGGGGTCTGCACCACACACTAACCCTACCACCAGCTCTTACCAAATGAAATCGGGAGTCGTCTGACCAGGCCACAGTTTTACAGTCACCTACGGTGCAACCGATACGGTTACAAGCCCCAGAGCGATTCGATGTCCTATTGTTAGCAAAGAACTGACATTAGTCGTCTGCTGCCATAGCATATTAACACCAAATCTTGCTGCCCTGTCCTAACAGATACGTTTGTCACACATTCCACATTAATTTCGGCAGTTATTTCACGCAGTGATGTAGTGTCGCTTGTCTGTTAGTACTGACCCAACTCTACACAAACGACGCTGCTCTCTGTCATTATGTGTGGGCCGCCAGCCACTGTGTCATCAGTAATGAGATAACGACTAAATCTGGTATTCTCGGCACACTCTTGACACAGTGGATCTCTGGCTATTGTTTTCCCTAACATTTTCTGAATTGTGTCTCTTGCATCCAGCTCCAACTACTATTCTGCATTCGAGGTCTGTTAATTCCTGTTGTGCAGCCATAATCAGCTCATCTCAAATGACAGCTCTGCCTATGAACTGCACTTTTGTACCTCATGTACACAATACTACCGCCTCCTGCCTATGTGCTTATTACTATTCCACTATTTGTCACCTCAGTGTAAATAATCCACACCACCATGAAAATTTGATGTAAAATTAATGGGATAGCGATACGACAAAATCGCACGAGAGAGGGAGAGGGAGAGGGAGAGGGAGAGAGAGAGAGAGAGAGAGAGAGAGAGAGAGGGAGAGAGAGAGAGAGAGAGAGAGAGTGTGTGTGTGTTTTTTGGGGGCGGAGGGCGACGGAGTTTAAAAATTGTTGAGGGAGACCAAGACTGGACAACAGGTTGGTTGGTTGGTTTAGGTTATAAAGGGACCAAACTACAGGGTCATCAGTCCCTTTTTCCTGACATAATCAAGGCTCAAGGTACAAAAACACCCAAAGTACATTTGAGAAAGTAAAAGGCGGAAAAGGAATGGGGAACCACACCTAAAAAGAAAATGAATGGAACGAATGAAAAATGGGGAAAACATACACCACAAGGAAAAGCAGTGGACGGTAATAAAACCAATAGCGAGTATTTTAGAAACTGTGGGCCTGTGATACTGCAGCTCAAAATCCAACCCGTCTCAAACAAATTTTCTATAAACGTTGAAAATACTGATTTTGCAAAATGTAGTGTTTCACACTGATAGATCATTTGATCAAAATTTTTAATCATTTGTTTGCATGCCTACTTGAACTTTGTTACACACATGGCCATAATTCCCCCCCCCCCCCCCCCCCCCACACACACACACAATATTTCCATACCTGGAAGACAAAGGGAGAAGTCCAGTTTCCACAGTCTTGAATTCAGACAAAATTTGTAAGCACAGACTTCTTCATATGTGGAAGGAGACATGCAATCTTGCTCCAGCCAAGAGCTAATTCAGGTATTGTTACAGGTGTTGATGTCTTTTTAACACTGACTCACTTTCATGTTATTTACTACATTATAAGACAAGGTTTTTTTTCGCAAATTCATCATTTGAAAAGAATGAGATCATCTTACTTTTGCATATTAAACAATTGCTGCTGAGGTCAATGTTTTATGTTGTTTAATAGATTGATACAGGGGTTGTCTTACATTTACAGATGAAGCTTGGGCTATTGAGGTCACGTGCCAATTTAGTTTGAATAATTTTGAAGAATTCTGTGGGGACGGTAGGGCAAATGATACTCACACTCAAAAGGTTCGAGATTTCTTGATCCACTGAGGCACTCAATACAATAGTGACCTAATTCGATCGTTCGGATGACATTTAACTCGCACGGTGCTCGAGTGTGGAATATGTGAGAAACTGTGGACTACCACAATGACAATCTATTGATCTGCTTAACACCAGACACAAGAGGACATACAATGTAATGCTACCATCTTGCAAGCTCTTAACGTTCTCATAGGTGTATGGATACTATAAAAAAGATTACTCGATTCTGAACGCGAGTCAATATTTTATTTGATATGGCATTTGTTTATTAACAAATCTCATACTCAAATAAAATATTGACTCGCGTTCAGAATCGAGTAATAACTGATGACATAAGGTGCAAGTGCCAATTTGAGATGAAGAGGGAGCCACAAGAGAGGAATTCGTGACTTACCACATCGAACTAGTGAGAAGAACGATGACCGAAAAAAATAAATGCGAACAAAATAGTGTAAATGGTCACTGAAAAATACATACCCTCTCCATTGGCAGAATACGCACTCTTCTCTGACCCACAAGCATACTGACTGCTTTGTAACAAAACAGCTTTCAGATCCCGTGCACTGAACTCCACCTCCTACTAGATCAGCTAACGTGTGGCTGTAATTTATACATCTGCTACCGACAGTTGTTAAATTGCAACGAATACTTCAGGTCTTCCCCTGGCCAGATGCCAGACAGACAGTACCCACCCCACAACCACCCGCCGATCCATTTGACAGAGCAGTGACAGAACAACGACAGCAGTGTCAACAGCTCCGACTATCGAGTCTAGTGCCTCAATATCACACGGTGGCAAACGAGCCGACAAATCTGTGTGTGGCAGGGGGAAGAAAGATGAAACTGTCCACCCGACTACACCTGTGTCACTGTATCCTATTCTGGTCAAGCTATTTACTGCTAAATGTTTGGTATGGGGCAAGACGTGTCCCTGAAGAGAACATCACAAATAGTGAGTGTTCTATCAGAAAGTACACAGGCCTGTACACACACCTAATGTAAATACGAAACACCGACACGACGCACTTCGAAGAGAAGAGTACACGTTCACCCCGGCGACCTGCCAAGTACGCTACACAGCTGATACTGACCTCCCACACTACAGCCTCCTCCTCAGTTCTAGGACGTGTGATAAAAAAAAAAAAAAAAAAAAAACACAAAACACTCACTCATACACACCTTTTGTCCCACAAATTGCATTATCGAGGAGACCCTTCTGGCATGCAGAACGAGTCAGATTGCAAATTAACAGCCACTGCTAGCAACGTCTGTATAACATACTGACAACAAATCACAACTAGCTGTAATCTATTCATACCGGTAATCATAGGAATTACTTCTAGAGTTCTCTCTATGTGTACACCATGAGGGGAAAAAAGCTATTTTGACAGAAACCACTACTTCCCCTACATTATTCGCTTGCTGTTTCAACTAATAATTTAACAAAGCATTTATGTGAATTTATGCAGACCGTATTAGCTCTCTACATACTGAAAAGTTGGGATCTATCAAATACTGGCTAATTCAAGCAATAAAATTAAAACCTTATGGTCAGTTTTGAAGGAAGTGTCTGGTCAGCAGCACAAGGTCGACAATATAAAATCAGTTTGTAGTAAAAATATTTCTGTTACTGATAAACCGGATATACAGAATGTTACGAAAAGGTACAGCCAAACTTTCAGGAAACATTCCTCACACGCAAAGAAATAAAATATGTTATGTGGACATGTGTCTGGAAACGCTTACTTTCCATGTTAGAGCTCATTTTATTACTTCTCTTCAAATCACATTAATCATGGAATGGAAACACACAGCAACAGAACGTACCAGCGTGACTTCAAACACTTTGTTACAGGAAATCTTCAAAATGTCCTCCATCAGCGAGGATACGTGCATCGACCCTCCATCATATGGAATCCCTGATGCAGCCTTGGAGAATGGCGTATTGTATCACAGCCGTCCACAATACGACCACGAAGAGTCTCTACATTTGGTACCAGGGTTGCGTAGACGAGAGCTTTCAAATGCCCCCATAAATGAAAGTCAAGAGGGTTGAGGTCAGGAGAGCGTGGAGGCCACGGAATTGGGGGGGGCGAGAGAGTGTATACCTGTCCCTTTTTCCCCCCCAAGTTCTTTCCACTCCCGGGATTGGAATGACTCCTTACCCTCTCCCTTAAAACCCACATCCTTTCGTCTTTCCCTCTTCTGCCTCTTTCCTGATGAAGCAACCGTGGGTTGCGAAAACTTGAATTTTGTGTGTGTGTTTGTGTGTCTATCAACATACCAACGCTGTCATTAAGTAAGTTACATCATTGAATAAGCAACTTTCACTCAATTAATACTCGGCAGAAATCAAACCTGCATTTGGATCAGACTTCCATAACACTTGTGCAGAAAGGTGTGCAGTATACTGCTGCATCCATTCTCAATAAGCTACCACTCGAATTCAAAAATTTTAGCAATGATCCAAGTGCTTTCAAATCAAAATTGAAGAGTTTCCTCATGGGTCACTTCTTCTATTCAATCAAGGAATTCCTTGAAAAATTAAGCTGAGTCTCGTTGTATTGTTGATTGCATTTACTTAAACTCATGGACTGACTTTTTTTTGGGTTCATAAACATTTTATTTTTATCTGTTATTACTTTTAAGTTGTAATTTCATGTACTGACACGTTCCATGACCTTGGAGATTTGCTCCTCAATTTGGTCCTACAGAACTTGACGTGTAAATAAATAAATAAATAAATAAATTCAGGCTTCTTAACATTTATAACTTTCAACTTACAATTTAGGTGATGAGAACCGTGTGCCTAAAGCACACCACCATCGACCCCACACTTAAGTGAATATCGAAGAAATCAGTGAGATGGCTTTTTGTGAGTGTTCATATATGCAACGTGGACCTACAGCACAGATAAACCTGAACACCATAAGATCGACAGATGTCAGAAACACAAATAAATGCTACAATCTCACACTCGACAACAATTCACTTTAGACCTTTACAGTTCCAGTCCCTCAATTATAAATAATACATCAAATGAAAGAGCAACTCAAATAGTTTTTCCTACAAGTGTTCAATGTGAACACAATCCCTCAAACAGCACACGTCGAGTCGACAGGCGAGTCCTTCCAAGACTTCTATCAGTGTGTCTGGAGCAACTGTTGCAACAACTGCTTCAGTTGTGCATCTTAAGTGAGGTGGATCGGCTGGTATTGGAGGCACATACACCCGATCCTTTCTGAGACCCCAAAATAAAAAATCAGTGGATTCAGGGCAGGTGAATGTGGAGGCCATGCGAAACGACTTCTATCGTCCGACTCCTTGCGACCAATCCGGCAGTCTGGTACAACACTGTGTACTGTGTTGTGCCAGTGGGATGGGTCACCAGCTTGCTCCCAAACTAAGTTCTATGGGTAATGTCCTTCCAGTTGAGGAAAGAACCATATTTCTAGTGCATCAAGATAAGAAAGACTGCTTACAACAGCTTCAATGAAAAAGAAAGGCCCATAACTTTCTGCTGGGAAATGGCACCAAAACATTCAATTCAGAGAAGTCTCAGTGCAGTTGGAACATCTTGTGGGAATTTGCTGACCTCCAAACGTGCATGTTATGTTTATTCACATTTCTACTTCTATTTTTTAACACCTGCGAACAAAACTTATTGGGCTCCCCTTTCACTTGATGTATTATTTATAATTGTAAGTTGAATGCAGTAACTGCTACAAAGCCTTCAAATACTCATTCTGAAACATCATCAACAATATTGACGGTTTTACTATGTTGCTAAGCTTGTGAGGGCCCCATAACTCTCTCCTGCTGTGGGCTGGCTATGCAATTCCCAAGGTGGTGTATACACTATGTGATCAAAAGTATCCGGACACCCCCCAAAAATGTACGTTTTTCATATTAGGTGCATTGTGCTGCCACCTACTGCCAGGTACTCCACATCAGCGTCCTCAGTAGTCATTGGACATTGTGAGAGCAGAATGGGACGCTCCCTGGAACTCACGGTCTTCGAACGTGGTCAGGTGATTGGGTGTCACTTGCGTCACACGTCTGTACGTGAGATTTCCACACTCCTAAACATCCCTAGGTCCACTGTTTCCAATGTGATAGAGAAGTGGAAATGTGAAGGGACACGTACAGCATAAAAGCTTACAGGCTGACCTAGTCTGCTGACTGACAGACCGCCAACAGTTGAAGATGATCATAATGTGTAATAGGCAGAAATATATCCAGACCATAAGAAGGGTGATGCTGTGGGAATTAGATTAGGAAATGAGACGCTTAAAGTAGTAAATGAGTTTTACTATTTGGGGAGCAAAATAACTGATGATGGTCAAAGTAGAGAGGATATAAAATGTAGAATGGCAATGGCAAGGAAAGCGTTTCTGAAGAAGAAAAATTTGTTAACATTGAGTACAGATTTAAGTGTCAGGAAGTTGTTTCTGAAAGTATTTGTATGGAGTGTAGTCATGTATGGAAGTGAAACATGGATGATAAATAGTTTGGACAAGAAGAGAATTGAAGCTTTCGAAATGTGGCGCTGCAGAAGAATGCTGAAAATTAGATGTGTAGATCACATAACTAATGAGGAGGTATTGAATAGAATTGGGGAGAAGAGGAGCTTGTGGCACAACTTGACTAGAAGAAGGGATCGGTTGGTAGGGCATATTCTGAGGCATCAAGGGATCACCAATTTAGTATTGGAGGGCAGCGTGGAGGGTAAAAATCATAGAAGGGAGACCAAGAGATGAATACACTAAACAGATTTAGAAGGATGTAGGCTGCAGTAGGTACTGGGAGATGAAGAAGCTTGCACAGGATAGAGTAGCATGGAGAGCTGCATCAAACCAGTCTCAGAACTGAAGACCACAACCACAACAACAACAACAACAACAACAACAACAAGACAGGAATTCCAAAATTCATCAGGATCCACTGCAAGTACTATTACAGTTTGGTGAGAGGTGAGTAAACTTGGATTTCACGGTCAAGCGGCTGCTCACAAGCCACGCATCATGCCGGTTGGATGACTGAACAGTGGAAAAACATGCGGAGTGACGAATCACGGTACACAATGTGGCGATCTGATTGCAGGGTGTGGGTATGGTGAATGACTGGTGATCATCATCTGCCAGCGTGTGTAGTGCCAACAGTAAAATTCCGAGGCAGTGGTGTTATAGAGTAGTTGTGTTGTGCGTGGCACTATAACAGCACAGGACTACATTGGTGTTTTAAGCACCTTATTGCTTTCCATTCTTGAAGAGCAATTCGGGGATGGCGATTGCATCTTTCAACACAATCAAGCACCTCCCCTCGGTGCAGCACTCCGTGAAGAATGGGCTGCCATTCCCCAAGAAACCTTCCAGCACCTCACTGATCGTATGCCTGCGAGAGTGGAAGCTGTCATCAACACTACGGGTGGGCCAACACCATATTGAATTCCAGCATTATTGTTGGAGGGCAGCACAAACTTGTAAGCCATTTTAAGCCAGGTGTCCAGAACTTTTGATCACATAGTGTATGTGCACTACTTGGATTTTCCTGCACTGCTGCGGGCATACAGATGCTGACCTCTCACTGCTGCAGACGAGTTATTCCCATATCTTGTCAAACAAAAAAGTTTCACATATTTATCACACAACATATGTGCCCCACTGTGTTCTATCATTTGCAGAAAACCTCATTTCACTACTTCGAATCTCGACAACCATTATAACCTACAATTTTCTATGCACGGGGTGCAAATGGGCACATCATCCGCGACATTCGGATACAAAACCCAATAACTTAAGAACAAAATCAGGTATTTTCTTGCTCTCAATTATAAATAAAATTTTGATCTATTGTCTGCACTGAATTTACTGAAACATATAAGCTAAAATGTGAAGTTCACACGATGTGGTTTTTACCTCTGCAAACACTAAAATTTCATGAAAAGTTTTAATTAATTTCAAGCAGTGTATGAAGTATGAAGGATAATGAAAAGAAATCAACACTTTATCAAGTGCAGATATCAATCTGTAAGATGTGCAAAAATCAATTTTTTTGATGTAATAGTTTCGAAAAACCGGACTATCATTTCATATCTGGCACACCACCTATTCTCAGCACGAGAACCCGATTTTCTACATCTACATCTACATGACTACTCTGCAATTCACATTTAAGTGCTTGGCAGAGGGTTCATCGAACCACAATCTTACTATCTCTCTACCATTCCACTCCCGAACAGCGCGCGGGAAAAAAGAACACCTAAACCTTTCTGTTCGAGCTCTGATTTCTCTTATTTTATTTTGATGATCATTCCTACCTATGTAGGTTGGGCTCAACAAAATATTTTCGCATTCGGAAGAGAAAGTTGGTGACTGAAATTTCGTAAATAGATCTCGCCGAGACGAAACACGTCTTTGCTTTAATGATTTCCATCTCAACTCGCGTATCATATCTGCCACACTCTCTCCCCTATTACGTGATAATACAAAACGAGCTGCCCTTTTTTTGCACCCTTTCGATGTCCACCGTCAATCCCATCTGGTAAGGATCCCACACCGCGCAGCAATATTCTAACAGAGGACGAACGAGTGTAGTGCAAGCTGTCTCTTTAGTGGACTTGTTGCATCTTCTAAGTGTCCTGCCAATGAAACACAACCTTTGGCTCGCCTTCCCCACAATATTATCTATGTGGTCTTTCCAACTGAAGTTGTTCGTAATTTTAACACCCGGGTACTTAGTTGAATTGACAGCCTCGAGAATTGTACTATTTATCAAGCAATCGAATTCCAACAGATTTCTTTTGGAACTCGTGTGGATCACCTCACACTTTTCATTACTTAGCGTCAACTGCCACCTGCCACACCATACAGCAATCTTTTCTAAATCGCTTTGCAACTGATACTGGTCTTCGGATGACCTTACTAGAGGGTAAATTACAGCATCATCTGCGAACAACCTAAGAGAACTGCTCAGATTGTCACCCAGGTCACTTATATAGATTTTGGCAAACAGTACAGCCGTAACAAAGGCTGACACTCTGCAGACTGCAAAGCGCTCGTCTGTAGCATCAAAATGGTTAACAGGAGTTGGTATAAGGAAACATGTAGGTACAAAGTGCACGTGTTTTGGTGCAGACCTTAATGTACGGTTAAGTCTACAGTAAACCTTATCCAACAGCGCACGTTTAATGGTTGATAATGATTATCACAAACTGCAGGACATCATTAAAAGTGACACGAAGTACTTATTTTTTTGCAAATAATAAATTCAGCTGGTTTCCAAGGATGTTCTCATTTTGCAGGTGTGAGAAGTGACAGGCTCACACTCACCTTCCTCCTGGGGGAGTTGCTCTCCTTGAAGCGTCGCGCGATCTCGTTCAGCACCTGTCTCTCCACGGCGTCCTGCACGTTCGCGGGGTCCGAGTTCGGGTACACAAATGCGTCGCACGAGCCCTCGCTGCCGACAGGAGTCTCCGCGGCAGGCGAGCCGCAGCTCTCCACGACGGCGACCGGCGGCGGGCAGGCCAGAGACGGCGTAGGTGTGGTGCCCTCCGTGTCGTGGAATGCGGCTTCCACCTGCACACCGGTACACCACTCGAGCACACCGCGAGACGTATCTGCGTCCGGACGTTACATTTTATGCAGAAAACCACTGTCGGGCCCCACGAGAGTGTGGATCTTTGGGGGAGGGAGTGGAGTGGGTTTTCGTACTTACAGGATTTCGAGCTCGGCGCACAGATATCGATTTCCCAAAACATCATGACCCCCACATCAAGAATGCGCGAAAATATCAACTCTGAAGACTTCGAAATGTTTCAAGTATTAGAAGAACCAAAACGTAATGTTTCTGCACATGTCAGTATTTGTTTGTCACTTACCAGCTCATTGTGTACCTCAAAGTCTTGCCAGAGATACAGGGTGTTTCAAAATGAATATACACATTTTAAGACTCGGTTGCATTTGTTCCCTTCAACTTACAATTACAAATAATACATCAAATTAAAGAGCAAATCAAACAGTTTTTCCCACAAGTGTTCAATGTGAGTGCTATTCGACACACATCGAATCGATAGGCGAGTTCTTTCCAATCTTTGATCAGTGGGAGTAATTGCTGTGACAACACTGTTTCTAAAGTCAAATAGTTCATTTGATAGCGGAGGCACGTACACGTGATTCTTTATAAACACCTGAAGGTAAAAACCGTATGGCATCAGAGAGTGTGTGAACTTAGAGGTAACGAGAAACGAGCTCTTGACGTCCGGCCCCTTGCGCCAACCCAGCGGTCGAGTACAAAGTCGTTTATCCAATCGCTTACTGAGTTACGTCAGGGAGGCAGTGAACCATCATGCTGGCAAATAAAGTTCTGTGGTTCACCTTCTTCCAGCTGAGAAAGGCCCATAGTTCTAGCACATGAAGATAAGAAACACGAATTACAGTTGCTTCACCAAAAAAGAAATGCCAGTAAACTTTCCACCAGGGTATGACACAAAAAACATTCAATTTAGGGGTCTCTCTTGTAAACGTACCATCTACAAGGTGTACAACTTTGCTTCCACCATTTGCCGATAGGTTGCGACAACGGTAAGTAGCGGTCGAAAGAAACAGATCGCAGATGTCAGGCAGTTAGCTTGGACCTCGGTCAACATAACCTCATTCAAACATTAGTCAATTTGTGTCTGCACCATAAAGTTGTTCTCAATTGAAAATGTCAGTTTAGGAGCCTAATTCTCGTCATTTGCGGGAGGTGTTACTGTTTTGTTTCAATACAAAGAAAACAGCAGCTGAGTCTTATAAAATGCTTTGAAGTACGTATGGTAAGGATGCTATTAGTGAAAGAAAGTGTTGTGAGTGGTTTCAACGCTTCAAGAACACTGATTTTAACGTCGTAGACCGGCATAGTGGTGGAAGAGAGTGTTTTCGAAGATGCAGAATTGGAGACATTGCTGAGTGAAGACTCACGTCAAACTCAAGGAGAATCGGCAGAATTAGTGGGAATGACACAGCAAGCCATTTCAAAACGTCTCAAGGCTATGGGCATGATTCAGAAAGAAGGAACTTGGGTCCCGTGTGAGCTCAAACCAAGAGATGTCGAACGGCGTGTGTGTGTTTGTGAACAGTTGCTTAAGAGGCAGAAACAGAAGGGATTTCTGCATAGCACTGTGACCGGGGGGAAAAACCGGTTCATTACCCTAAATGCAAAAAATCATGGGATATCCCGGCCATGCTTCCACGTCGACGGCCAAACCGAACATTCACAGCTCCAAGATTGTGCCCTGCATTTGGTGGAACCAGCTCGGCGTCGTGTACTATGAGGTGTTAAAACCGAGTGAAACAATCGCAGGTGCTTGTTAGCAAAAGCTACTAATGTGTTTGATCAGAGCATTAAAAGACAAACAGCCACAGTACAGTGGGAGGCACGATAAAGTGATTTTGCAGCACGACAACGCTCGACCCCACGATGCAAAAGAGGTCAAAACGTACTTGGGAACGTTAAAATGGGAAGTCCTACCTCAGCCGCCGCACTCTCCAGACATTGCTCCCTCTGACTATCACCTGTTTAGATCAAAGGCGCATTGCCTGGCTGACCGACACTTCCTATTTCATGAATAAGTCACAAATTGGATCGATTCATGGATGGCTTCAAAAGATGAGCAATTTGTTTGACGGGGGGATTCGTACACTGCCCGAAAGATGGTAGGAAGTAGTGGCCAGCGATGGAAAATACATGTGTGACCAATTTGTTTCATTAAAGCCTCAAATGTTGGGGAGAAAACAGTAGAAGCAAAGTTGTACACCTTGTAGTTGAGATTTGCTGACCCCCAGACACGCACATTGTGTGTGTTCAGATTTCCACTTAGGTGAAATGTCGACTCATCACCGAAGACGATGCTACCCAGAAAAATCGTCGTCGTCCTAGAGCAACATTTCATTTGCAAAATTGGTGTGTAAACCGGAGTGTGTAGGTTTCAGAACTTGTAACAACTGTGGACAGTAAGGATGTAGTTGTAAGTAACTCCTTAAAAGTCTCCACACAGGACTCACTGGAACTGCTGAATCATGACTAGCCTTCTGAACTGATTTCTTGGGGCCACACGTGAAAGACTCACTCGTTCTACACCTTCTTCAGTTATTCTCAGTCTTTCCATACTCTTGCCTTTGCGCACAGGTATAGGAACACAAGCATTTGGGTTGCTCTTTCATTTGATGTATTGTTTATAATTGTAAGTTGAATGTAATAAATACTACAGAGCCTTAAAATATGGGTATTTATTATGAAACAGCCTGTATTTTATACAGGTATGAATCTGGCATTGTACAGTTTTTGAGTTTTGTAGGAGCAATAATGCAAGAATTGCCACCAGAAAAATTTGCAATGTCCATCCAAGTGCATTACAAATTTGTAATGTCAAAAATTGTTTTCTAATTTCAAATCCAGTAACTTTGACCTTGCCAATTCTTACCGATCAAGAACTTCAGACAATGACATGTTAAGGGCAGAAGTTGAAACAAATTCATGTCAAACAATCAAGGAATTGTCAAACACACTTAACTGATCTCAGTCGATCATCTGGGAACATCTGCAGCAGATTGGTAAACACAAATAAAACTAACCAATCCACCACATTTGACTTACTGCTTCACCAGCACAATACATAAGAGTTATTACATCATTTGATCTCTGTAGTTCAAAAATGAGACCTCTATAATAACACAAAACATGAAAGGCAGTGGCTCTCTCCAAGTGAATCATCACCGATAAAGCTAAGCCACGTTTACACTAAAAAAAGGCACATTTTTTTGTTTCGTGGAGTATTCACAGGGTTGTTCATTTTGAAACGTTGAATGGGGACCTTCACTCAGAAAAAAAAATTACTGAATTGGGTTGGGGGTATTGCCTCATCCACCATATTCGCCCAATTTGTGCCATCAGACTTCCATTCATTCAGATCACAACAACATTTACTAAGGAGCAAAAAATTTGAAAATGTGGATGATGTATAAAATGCCATCTCTAGATATTTTCCTCAAAAACCAATTGATTTTTATTGATCCAGCATCGAAAACTTGCACACTACAGTACAAAAGGCTGTCGGTAACAAGGGTGATTACATCACTGATTAAAAATAAAAATTGGTTAACAATTTATCTGTTTGACTTGGATGAAAAAAAGACATTACTTTCCCCAATATAAAGTATTTTGTGCATTTTAGTGGATAGTGTTCTACAAGGTCACTGGCTCTATTCTCCCCAGTAGCTTAAATAATTAAACTTTAACTCTACCATTATTAGAAAATAACATACTGAATCATAATTTAGAACAAAAAGAAAGTATCTTTATTTTGATTACTAATTACATGAAAATGTGGGTAATCATTAGAACTTAAAATTTTGTACAAAAATGAGGGAGAGGGTGTCTCTGAATTTAGGAAAAGAAAGTTGCTTCAGATGACAATCAAACCAGGTACCATGCAAATATAAGACTAGAACTCTACTTCATCAGCTACGTGCACTTAAAATCTTAAAAAAATTTTCCATACTCAATAGCAATCAGAAATGTTTGAAGCTGATTTTTCACGCAATTTTGAGACACCGTTTATGAAACTGATGTCCCAGCACTGACCTTCAAATACAGTTAACAGGGCAGTGTGTAAGATCCCTTAGCCAATCCTGAGCAGCCCCCTTTTTTCTACAATTGCAATTCCAACAATTAAAAAATCTACTTAATTCTTATAATCTCCTACAAATTTTACACAGCATGACATTGTAACTGTAGTGTGTGACTACAGGCTACTTTCACAACACGGTAGAAATCGATGTTTTATCTTGACAGTGTGCTGTACTACCCCGTAAGACCGAGACGTCGTCACCGTCGTCCTCAGTTCGGCGAGCGACTTACCTCCCGCAGACTCGACCCGTCGTCCGGCTCCCCGTTGGCCGTGGTCGCTTCGCTGTCGCTATCCAGCAGGGCGACCCCGGAGTCTACAGGCGATGCCAGCGACGACGTGACCGACGCCATCATCAGAGGGTCGGGGCCCGTCGCACCTGCTCCCGGACTGCTTTTCCCAGATTCCTCTTCTGCCGGTTTTCGCAATTCCAGTGCCTGCTACAGTGTATGACAGGGGCACCTCACGAATTTGCCAAATATCTTAGTTTGCAAATCAATTTAATAGTAACAACATTAAAATAAAATAAAGAAAGATGCAAGCCACTTGAGATGTGAACCTGAAATGTTCATAGAATTGAAGTGAATTTTCAGCAAAGTATGTGCTTATTTGGAATTTTTTTTTTTTTATCGTCTTGTCTTCTGACTGGTTTGATATGGCCCACTAAGAACTCTTCAATTGTGCCAACCTCCTCATCTCAGAGTAGCACTTGCACCCTACCACCTCAATTATTTTTCAAACGTATTCCAATTTCTGTATTCCCCTACACATTTTACCCTTTACAGCTCCCCCTGGTACCACGGGAGTTATTCTCTGATGTCTTAACACATCCTGTTATCTCATCCCACCTTCTCATTAGTGTTTTCCGTAGGTTACTTTCTTCTCCGATTCTGCTGAGAGCTTCTTCATTTCTTAGCTTACCAGTATACTTAATTCTTCTTCTTCTTCTTCTTTTTCTTCTTCTTCTGCTGCTGCTTATCCATTAATGGATGCTGGTGACCACATGCTGCATCTTTCTTCTGTGAACCGCAGTATGTAATAGATGGTCTACATTTCATAGTCCTGTCCACTGCTTTATATTGTCCAACCAGGATGTTCTTCTTTGCTCTTGTCTTCTTTTTCTTTAAATCTACGCTTCTATTATTAACTGCAGAAGCATACGAAATGCTATCCAAAATTTGCAGGACTGTCACCTGTTGAAAACTTTACCTTTGGCCTAATGGTCACCATCACCCTCGAAGTAGTTCCCATTCGCACATACACACTGGCCCAGCACTTCTGCCACTGGTCATATGTTTTCTGGAAGTCCTGTTATTTGATGAAACCGACGGCCTGTCAAATTGAGTTTCAGTTTTGGGAATAGCGCGAAGTCGCAAGGTGCCAAATCTAGCGAGCACCGTGGGTGTGGTACAACCACTGTGTTGTTTGTTGCCAAAAAGGTCCTGGTGAGCAAGGACATGTGACAGGGTGCATTGTCACAATGCAGCAGCCAGTTCCCTCGACGCCAAAGTTCGTGCCGCTGTCGCCACACGTTTTCACGGAGCCGTCGCAAAAGTCACAGTAGTACGAGGAATTCCCTGTTTGGTTGGGTGAGATGAATTCTTTGTGCACAATTCCCTCAGTATCAATGAAAATGATGATCGTGCTCTTCAGTTTGCTCTTCACCTGTCTCGCTTTTTTGGGTCTTTGAGAGCCCAGGCTCTTCCACTGAGACAATTGTTGCTTTGTCTCTGTGTCATAACCGTAAATCCAGCTCTCTTCGCCGGTGATAACCTGTGAGCACTTTCCCCGAGATTCACACAGAATTTGATGCACACCCACTTTTCTGTTCACGGATCCATCGTAAAATCGTCACACACCTAACATAGAGTATTACGGAAATCACTGTGGACACACAACACGTTCTCCCAGCTGAATGCCACTCTGCACATTGGCTCATCAGATATGCAGCTCTCGCCACCTAGCTGTGCAAAGATCTACTACTCCTACTTTCCAGATGGCAGCACCACTTCTGAAAATTTTGGATTCCACGTCGTATATTTGGTGTTCCGTACTTTATGTCCCAGGTATGCAGTTTTTCTTCTTTTAAGCACTGTCAACATTTCTCGCTGCTTGTTCATTCGTTACAGTACTTTGATGTCGGTTATTCTTGCAGTCCACGGTATTTTAAGCATTCTGCGGTAAATCCACATTTCAGAGGCCTCTAACTTCTATGTTGTTGTCGTATTTAGTGTCCATCCTTTACAGCCATATAGAAGCACAAACCAGATGTAACATTTTACAAATCTGACTCTAAGGTTTAGGTCTATTCTTAAATTTTATGAAGGCGTTTCAGGTGTTCTCTATGTGACATTTTATTTCCAAGTCTGTTCCCCAGTCTTCAAAAAGCCATGTTCTGAGGTATTTAAACTTGTTGGCTCTCTGTATGAAAGACCCTTGAAATCTTAGATCTGCATGTTTAAATGAGTCAGACTCTCGTGTGACAATCATAAAATTAGTCTTTCGATGTTACTATTCAGACCTAGAGTACTTCTGTAATCTGCTAGTATGTTGACGAGTTGTTGAAGGTCACCCAAATTATCAGCTATCAGTACCATGTCACCAGTTGTTGAACATATTCTCTGTTAACCTTTATGCCTTTTTCTACATCATCAAGTGCCTCCTGAAAAATACTCTGAGAGTATAAGTTAAATAACAGGGGTGACAATACTCACCCTTGTCAGACTCCTCTACATACATTGATGAAATCTGTGACCTCATTATCAAATTTAGCCTGCGCTGTCTCATTCCAATATAAATTCTCCTTACAGCAAGTATCTTTCTCATCTATATCAATTCTTTTGAGAATTTCCATGAGTTTATGATGTTTTACTCTATCAAATACTTTTTCATAGTCAATAAAACAGAGGCCTACATTTTTACCCTGGTCGTAGCAGTTTTGTACTAGAACTTTTGGGCAACCATTGGTTCTCTTGTACCCAAACCTTTCCTAAATCCAAACTGTGTCTCACTAATGAATTTCTCACATTTTTTGGATAGCCTTTGACGGATGACTCTCAGAAATATTTTCAGAGACTGGCTCATAACACTAACGAGTCTGTGATCTTCACATCATCTCGCATTCCTCTTCTTTGGTAAGGGAATGAAAGTTGATAATAGCCATTCGGCAGGGTAATGACCGGTGTTGTAAATTTTGTTAAACAGTTTGTGCAAGACATTGATACCTTCTTCATCGAGGAGTTTAATAAAATCAATTGGAATTTCACAAGGTCCTTTGGCTTTATCGGTTTTTGAGTTTTTGAAGGTTTTCTCGATTTCTTTTTTCATGATTGGAAGTCCTGTTAAATAGTTGTTCCTAGAAATCTCAACATTTGGTCAACTATCTGAAAAGAAGTTCTTACTGTAGTCTTCCCATCTCTCTTTCTTCTCAATGGTATCCAGAACTATTTTATTATTTTTGCTGATTAATAAGATGTTTTTTCTTGTATATATATCCCAGCAGTTTCTTTTAACTTACTTAATTCTAGACACCCTTAAATAGCACCACCTCTCAAACACTTCAGTTCTCTTCTTTTCCAGTTTTTCCACAGTTCACAATTCACTAGCATACAATGTTTTGTTTGAAACATACATTCTGAGAAATTTGTCCCTCAGGTTAAGGGATATATTTGGTACAAGCAGACTTCTTTTGGCCAGGAATGTCCTCTCTGAGGTACTCTTACGTCTCCACACTTCACGAGTTGCTTTACTTCCGAGTTTGCAGAATTTCTTCAAATCATCTACTTCATTTTCAGATGTCAGTTATTCGCTATTTCGTGCTAACAGACTCCACTGCCCCACACCACTTTGCTGACAGACTGAATAGCAGGGCTGAAGAAGACTCGTGGAATCCTGTGTCCACATTATCTCCTTTTCCCCACAACTGAAAATGCATGTGACAGGATTAGTATGAGATATATCTCTAGAAGGGCGTGACTGATAAACTAGAGGTAGTACTGAAAGAAAACTACTCTCTTGCAGCAAAGACACAGGAAACACTTAACACATTGTGTAGCACCAGAAACAGATATTATTTTACATAAATTAAGTAAAAACAGCACAATTTTATTTTTAATTTATTAATGCTGTGTGCCTACTGATAGCTGAGTTGTGTCGTTATTGCTTTAGGGTACCAAACTGCTGAGGCTATAATCGCCCCTATCATAACATTACTTTAAATGGTCAATTACCTGATGAAAGTCCAAGTCGATAATACTCGGGGCTTAACCGATTGGAGTAGAGGGATAGCTAAAAATAATCACTTCCCCTTTAAAGTGGATGCTCAAATGGCTGAAAATTAATTTCCTCCACCATATTACTACAACAAATAAAAGGTACAACGTGATCTACAGCTTGTGCTGTATCTGCTAAAATATCTTATAATTCAGTAGGCAAATGTACATTTAAAATGTAAACAGTTATAAAATTGGCACTGGATCAGGAAATGGCCCACTGTCAATGGTCAGTGGTAGTAAGCAGTACAGTGTGGAGTCTTCACTTGACAAATGACGGTGACTGAAATGACAGTGTCCAATACAAAGTCGAGCTCAAAGTATTTCCTCACAACAAGAAGGGCGAGAGGATGTTGTCCGAGCCATTGCAAGGTGTTTAATTCCCCAGAGCTTGTTCCCATATACGGAAGATCAGTCTTTGTGCCAAAGGGACACGATGTTCCGAAGCACAGCAACACAGAGATCATTTGAAGGGAGAGAATAGCCAAAAGGTCTAAGTAGTCAGATTGCAGCCTGCGTAGCAGCATCGACAACTTCATTCCCCAACACTGCGACGTGACCAGGGCGCCACAAGAATGTCCTATTGGCTCCGTCATCGGTGAGCAAGTGGAGGAATTTGTGGATTCATTGTACTAATGGGTGGTATGTGTATAGTACAAAGAGGTTCTGTAGGGCCATAAGTGAATCAGAACATAATACACATTTGAGAAGTCTGTGTCATCAGAAGTACTAGGTGACCTGATAGATGGCTGACAGCTCTGCAATAAAAATCGAGCACTGGTCTAGAACCCGGTGTTTAAAGTGTTTGTTGCCAAAGACAAAGGAGTGTCTGACACCACAGTCGGTCTCGGAGCCGTCAGTGCAGATGAAGGTACTGTCTCCAAGTTGTATGCAAGGTCTGAGAAACTTGCAGCAATAAGTCAAATCTAGAGTAGTGTCCTCGGGAAGCGAACCGAGTCCGAGACGAACGCGGACCTCTGCACGAAGCCGAGGCTGTAGTTGAGTGAGCAGTACGTTGTTTTGACAGTGCAAAGTTGTCAGTTTGATTCTCACTTGTAATAATTTTATTATGACTTAATATTTGTTAAAATACCAACAAAAATAATCAATTTTTGAAAATGTAATGTATAAGCGGCATTCAAAAAGAAACGAGCCAAAGGCATAATTACAGAAACCAGTAGCTGTATGTTAAAAGTATTGACCCTGGCTGTCGAGACACTTGTCCCACTGTAACACAAGGTGGTGAATGATTGTCTCACAAAATTCCCGGGGCTGCGATGTTAACCAGTTCCACACGTACAGCTGGACGTCATCGTCCGAGGTGAATCATTTGCCCCTCAGAGCCTTTTTAAGGGAACCAAAAGTGGCGTAATCACAGAGAGAGAGGTCCGGACTGTACGGAGGGTGGCCGAGAACCTCCCATTTGAATTTCTGCAGGAGTGGCGCAACTGTGTCGGTCGTACGAGGCTTTGCATTGTCGTGGAGCAGAATGACCCCACGGGTCAGATTGCCTCGTCATTCTGATTTTATCGTTTGGTAAAGGGTGGCCAAGGTTTGCTGGGCATTCACTGTTGTCCCGTGCTGCAGGAAGTGAATCAGAAGGGGGCATCTCGGTCAAAGAAGCATGTCAGCATAACCTTTCCTGCACTCGTGTGGATGACGACATCCAGCTGTACGTGCGGAACTAGTTAACATTGCAGCACAAGGAATTTTGTGAGACAGCCGTTCACCACCTTATGTTACAGTGGGGCAAGTGTCTGTAATTATGCCTCCGCATCGTTTCTTTTTGAATGCCCCTCGTAACTGGATAGATAAATAACTCTACTTACCTAACAGTGGCAGGAGAACACACACGTATAGGTAGCAAAATCTGCAAGATTTCAGAGCCCATGGCTCCATCTACTGGCAGCAAAATTGAAGGGGAAGGAAAAGAACTGGTGATATTTAAGAAATGGGGATGGTTCTGAAAAGTCACCGAGAACTATCAGTTGGGGGAGAGTTACCCAATGGGATGCTAATTAACATTTAACATATTGAATATTTTTAATAAAACTAAAAATTTTACATTTTAATTACTAATTGCATGGAAAATTAATTAGAATTTGGTTCAAAAATGTGAAGCACCAAATAAAGAAATAAAATACTTTATCATTTATATAGGCTGAACAGTATTGCTGGTATGTGTGATTTTCTTCACTTTAATAAGATGTTTCACGTCTTTCTATCAAATTTTAATTTCTTTTCATGTGACTGGTACTTAAAAATATGATGATTTTATTTTTATTTAAAATTGTGATTCAGTGTTTGTCAATTAGCATTTCCATTTAAGAATAACCACAGAATTCAAATCAAATTACAAAAGCAAGTTGCTACAAGAAAGAAACAAACTGGCAACTCCGCAACTACAGCATTTATATGTTATATACTCAATTACAGACAGCTCCAAAGTTAAATTACTTGAAAAGTTCTGTGCTAACAGCACCGGGAACTCTTTCGGGGACAATTCTTCGAGGTTTTCGTTGTACAGAAATGCGTCATACTGCTGTAGTCAACTCGTGTCCGATCACTGAGCTCCACGCAGTACAAGTAGAGAGAAAGTCAGAGGGCCACCGGGCGACACTGAGTGGGGGTAGAGACGCACCTGTCGCAGCAGCCCCCCGGCGACGGCGTCTGCGACCCCGACCAGCTGCAGCAGCAGCTGCGAGCGCGCGTGGTCGCGCAGCAGTGCGCGGTCCCCGTAGTGGCGCGCCAGCGCCTCGCGGTCCGACAGCGCGCACTGCAGGTGGCTGCGCAGCGAACCCTCCGACACGGCCAGCTGCACCCACGCCTTCCCTGTGAATGCACACGCAGACATTCCTCAGCACGTGTGGTGACCCACCGCCGTCTTCCCGTACCCTCGGCACACAGTTTTGCCTTCTCGAGAATCTTACACTCGAGTGCCCTAGCCGAAATTCTCACCTGTTACTACTATTCCTGCTCCACTATCAAACAGGTGACTTTTTATTCTCGTTTTACTGTCGCTAACACATTCGGGAGTGCCGACAGTTGGAAGTTTGCCATTTTACGTGTTGTGCAACTCTCAGCAGTGTATTTGTGGTTGTTTTGCCTTCTTTACTTAATTAACAAATGAGGAGTAGTAGTAATTTACTGTAGTGTGTGTGACAAATTTTGGTATCTAGTTTCAAACTGACTTTCTGATATACGAGGTGTGTTTTTTAAGTAAGCACCGTTCTGAAATTAAAAAAAGACGTGCTAAGATTATCTCAATAATTTTATTTTTATACGAAAACCTGTACCTTAATCTACACACTGAGGCCTTTACAGTCCGATTCTTCCTTGTTTACATTGTGTACCGAGTGTTCAAGATGTCTCCAATAATCTTGAGTCCCGCCGACTGTGGAGTATGGGCCGTTATAAGATTTCTTAGTGCTAAAAGCCTAAAAGCGATCAATATTCATCGTGAGATCTGTGCAGTTTACGGAGAAAACATTACGAGTGATGGAACGGTAAGAAAGTGGGTGAGAGCATTTAAAGATGGCTGCACAAATGTGCACGATGAACAACAGAGTGGGTGTCCTTCGGTCGTTAATGAAAGTTTGGTGCAGGAAGTGGACAATAAGGTGAGAGAAAACAGACGCTTTACAATTTCCTCCTTGCAGGATGACTTTCCTAATGTTTCTCGTAGTGTTTTGTATGGCATTGTGACCGAGCACTCGAATTACCGAAAATTGTGCACACGTTCGGTACCAAAAATGTTGACAGATGAGCACAAAACCAAACGTTTAGACAGTGCATTGACTTTCCTCGAGTGGTACCATAACAACGGTGATGATTTCTTAAGCAAATTGTTACGGGCGATGAAATGTGGGTGGCCTACTTCATACCAGAATCGAAGCAACAGTCCGTGGAAGTTGAGCAAAGGCATCGTTTTGCTGCAACACAAAGCCCGTTCGCATGTGGCGAACCAGACCAAAGATCTCATCATCACATCTTTTTTGATGGGAAACTCGATATCATCCACCCAGTGACCACCATCTCTTCCTGCACTTGAAGAAACACCTGGGCGGTCAGCGTCTTCAAGACGACGATGAAGTCAAAACAGTGGTGATGCAGTGGTTAACGAGTCAGGCGGCAGACATCTATGAGGAGGGTATTCAAAAACTGGTACAACATTATGACAAGTGCCTCAGTATTGACAGAAACTATGTAGCAAAGTAGATTAAGGTACAAGCCTTCATGTAAAAATAAAATTATTGAGATATCTTAGCACGTCTCTTTTTAATTTAAAAACAGTACTTACAGAAAAACACGCCTCATACTTACCACAATAGAAAAGGACACGAAAATAGTCTTCAGAGTTAGTGACAAGAAAAATCTCTGAAACTCACAAGAAATCTTTCAAATTCAAAAAGCAATAATAGAGAAGAAACACACAATAAATGGACAGACAAACATTAGCAACCAGACACTGTTTAAACTGATAAAACATACTACTGAGAAAGAACAACCCCCTAGACGCCACAAAATAATACCACAACCTAGGCGATACTCTCACCCTAGATCATCAATCACTGTACCACAGTAAAACAATTTTCACACACAGTAGTTAGGATATGTCAGTTCCCCCCCCCCCCCCCTCTCTCTCTCTCTCTCTCTCTCTCTCTCTCTCTCTCTTTCCCCTCACCCTCTCCCTACCCCCTCCAGTCAAAAATTACACTGACTGAGCGATAGCAGACGCTCCCACCACTACCAACACAAACAAAAGACAAATGCACCCTGCAATACCAAAACAAAACACATGAAATGGCAAGAGGACAATGATACTTCTGAACGCAAGGCATGTGGACATATTTAGTGCAGTGAAAGTGCTGCATGCAAAAACGCAGCACATAAACTTTGAAGAACAAGAAGTAAGCAACAAAAAACCATGAGTAACGTAAAGAATAAAAATTGTTTGTATCACTAAGTAAAGCAATTGAACTGCTCATGATCACAGCACACAAAATTGCAAGAGAAAACACCATACTGTTAGTGACCACTTAAGATGCTTTAGACTAAAGCAAAAGGCATCTGATCTTCTTAAGACTTTTACTACAGTTGCAAAAGACAATAATTAATCTATACAAGCTGTTATTTCATTTTCTGTCCTTTATTTGACACAATCAAATGAGCAAACGCAACAATTCACCACTTAAAAGGTTATTCAAAGAGTGTGCCACTTTTTGATCACATAATATATTTTTAACTGTCAGCTGGCCACATAGTAAAAATATTTTATCACTATGGAAAAGTTATGCAGCAACAGTGAGACACTTTTGTGCAATTCTAGGGCACAAAGACGCACCAAATGAATCGAAAGATCACAGAGTTTTTTCAATGTTCAATGAAACTGGTTCAACAGTGAATGTTAGAAGTTGCGGACAATCGCATTCTGTCCAGTCTGTGCAAAAAATTTTTGTTTCTCGTGACAGGGTGGCTGTTAGTCCAGCGACGGTTCTTCACAGCTCCCAAGAATTGGCCGGAGGATATTCTTCAGCACGGCAAATTCTCCAGTATGATCTGTTTTACTTTCTTTAAGAGTTCAATTAAAGCAGCGGCACTAAGAAGCCAATCATTAGAAAAAGTAAAATTGGTTGGGTTGGCTAGAGGGGGGAGAGAAATATAGAACTACATGCAAGACTTGCAGTAGGTTAATACCCAAGGAACATTAATTTCCAGTTTGAGACATTTAATTTTTTTGATTATGAGAAGTGAGTGTTTACATCTTAAAAAATCATTAACTATGTGTTTAAAACACGCTGATCTTCTGAGGTACAAATGTACATTCAAATTTCCTGAAATATTTGTCTTTTCTGACCGGAGTAAAAAATATCCCACGCATGTAGAAATGTCAAAAATACACATATGTGCTTATGGGTTAATCTCCACGGGAAGTACTTTCCTTTTTTAGGTCTGCTGCTCGAATGGTAATAACTGGATTTATTTCCTAATGAAAACTCTGTGGTTGTCGCAAAGTGGAGTTTCTCGGTTTATTATGTTCTAGAAATCAATAACATTACAAGCTACTAAATTAAAACTCATTTACTTTCATTGCATTGCTGTGACAACAACGCAGTGTCTCTGAATGTAATACTCCTTCCTTTATCTGTAATCTGAAATCATTTGAGATAAAACTGAAGAACTACGAATACGTGAGCATTCAACCAATCTACGGCAACTGCCAACATTTACAGTTAGAATCCTTTCATTCTTTTATTATATCCATGTGCCAACAAATTAACTGTATTGGCATTAATAGGTAGTGAAGCAATAATGATAGATCACAAATACTGTTTTCAGCATTGCTCGAAAGGACTGTTTGTTGATAAAAAAGCACACATTTTTTCTAGCACATGCGAGACTGACAGTTTGATAACTCGTAGCAACTAAAGCAACAGGCTTCTCTTTAATGATGCAGTTATCTTGCTCTTTCCTCCTCAGTCTCATTCAGTACATCTTCATTAGTTGTCTAATCTACACAACTAATCTTCCAAATTTACTGTAGCACCACATTTCAAAAATCTTCTTTTCTCTTGATAGCTGAACTGCTTATCATACACGTCTCACTTCCGTACATAGCTTCAGTCCAGGCTAGGCAAGCTTGTAGTTAAAGGCTCTGAGGCATAACTGCGCAACTTATAGACTGAAATACATTTCTCAATAATGGATCAAACAATTTAAATTATCAAGACACATTTTGAATGTTTGCAACATAAATTTACATAATGGCAGTCAATTTTGGAACTGTCGATATCGTCGGACTATTTTGAACAGGTAGCAGTTAACTGCACCTCAAAATGCCAATCAAGTTCTACACAGCAGACATTTGAGGGCACAGCTTCTTATGGCCCTCCTGAAGGCTCAGTCATTTCAATCTAGCCGTCCCTCGTCACATCTTGTCACGTCTACATCACAGGCAGAACAGATGCCATACGGGGTTTTGTTGAAGTCAACATCTGGTAGGACTTATGTCATATGAATAAATGTTGTTTCAAAGCACCAGCACACTATGCAGCTCTCAAAAATGCATTTTAGTCTGTATAATTTGTTGGAAGAAAGTAATGGCAATTGTCCTAATGGTGGTTAAATAATTTTTGTATTCCACTGCTTTGAGATCATAATTTGCATCTTATAAAAGCATAGAGGAAAATAGAGAAATCATAAAACAAAAATAACAGAGCAACAGAAGATGACAACATAGTTATTGAACTGTGGAAACACCCTAGTGACAACATTATTCTATGTCTTACAGAAATCATTAATGAAATTTGGACAACAGCTTACCATCGGAATGGACATCAGCATTAATACATCCACCCCATACGACACAATTGATAGAAATACGCAAACTTCATGGGGGACCTGTCAACACCTTTTGGAACAAAATCACGAGTAAGACAGGGAGTCTGTGTATCACGACTACTTTATAACTGTGCATTGGAGAAGGTAGTGAGAGAATGGAGAAAATCCAGCAATACTAAGTGTGTTCAGCTAGGAAGAAGCCCAAATAAAAATCACCGTCAATTGTCTAGCATTTGCAGACGACAAAGGATTAATTATTGACACACTGGACAGTGTCAAAAAACAAATCACAGAACTACAGAAACAAGCAGACAAAATTAGACTGAAAATATCATTTGAAAAGAACACATTTTATGATAAATATCAATGATGCCCCTACAAATATTAAAAAAAAAAAAAAAAAAGTGGGGGGGGGGGGGGGGGGGGGATGTCCCGGAACACAAAACTATAACAAAAACTAATATCTTTTAAACAGTGGTAAGGCCTGAAACACTGTATGCATCAGAATCACTTACACTAACAAGATTTGGGGGATCTTGAAAAACTGGAGAAAGTTGAAAGAAGAATTCCAAGAAAAATACTGGAACTTAAAAATAATAGTAACATCGAATACAAATTAAAATCAGAGCTTTGTTTGAAATTGGAAATGCTAATTGATGTAATGAGGAAAAGAAGACTGTAGTTTTATGGAAACCCACCCACCAAATGGATAACAACAGACTAACCAAGAAAATGTTCAGCTTACTGAACAGCTACAAATCAAAACCCACACGGTTCACTGAAATTGACAGAGATATGAAAAACATAGGCATTAAAATGGGCATAATGGATAACAGAACACCTTTCAAAGAGGCAACACAAAAGGCAGGATTTCGGGAAAGAATTGAGTTTTCAAATGGAAGAAAGTGTACCCAGAAAGAGAAGAAATGACTCTCTCAAAGGATGAAGGAAGCCTGGGAGCAACAAAAATTGAACACAAAGAAGCAAAACAAAGTTGATTTACTGTATCTTCCAAAAGGATAATTCAAATACATAAATAAAAGTGTGCTATTTCAAGGCAATGGCACATTGAAGATGTATCAAAAATGTGTGTTCTCATTATGAGCTGTTAAAATCAAAGGTCAGTTAATGACACATCACATATTATAAGACAAATATATCTGAAGGTCACAACCGTGTAGTGGTTATAGTCATGCACTGCAAAGTTATGAAATCAAAGTTCACGAGTTTGCGTCCTACTATTTCCAATTTTTTTTTCTTCTTTTTTCCATTTCATGTTTTTTAAAGATCCTAGGAGTTTCTTATTAACTTCATAGAAGTATTTACTGTAATATTAGATGTTATGTAGGTGTAAGAGCTCTCATTCTCAGGAAGAGTGCTGCTTCCATTGTACGAACAAGCCAGAGAACATGTGCAAACCAAGATTGTTTTCTATGCCATTGCTTGAGTCAATTGCAAAATCTTCAGTATTAATTTACCCATCCAAAATTTACAATCACAGCACAAGACCCACAATGCCACAGAAACATCATCATTTCAGCAGGTCAAATCAAATTCCCTGGAGTGAACACACACAAAACATTAAACAACTATAAAGTTTAGAATTGAAAAAACATAAAACCTTAAGCATGCAGCAAAGATAACATACACAGTATTAAGTATCTCTCCAAATCATATCTTTTATTATGATTTGTTGTGATAAAGCACCAGGAAATGCAAAATCGGCGGATAAATACACTACCTAAAGATTTTATCTTCGAATTAACTTCTGGCATATTTAGTGGTTGATTATGAAAAGGAAAGAATATACAATATTTGAAATTCTGGTTAGAGTCTGACACTGCCCCCCCCCCCCCCTCTCCCCACCACCCTCCTGGCCCCAACTGCAACCTCCGCTATGGTGAGACACTGATATATAGTGTAGTCCAACGTCTCAGTTAGTTACAATTGATAAAATATTGCACCCTTCCCCCGCCTGTAAACAAGAGCCATGCCTACTCCAGGCAACTACATTCAGAAGAGACTTCCTAACACTAAAATTTATGTTATTTTTCTTTTCAATAAATACATTTCTTGCAAGTCTGCATTTTATATCCACTCTACTCTGGCCATCATCACTTTATCACTGTTTTTTCCCAAATAGGAAATATCATCTACTGCTTTCAGTGTATCACTTCCCTCAACACAGCCTAACATATAATTTGATAACATTCTATAACGTCTGTTCTGTGTCAAAATTCCAATATTAGCCCCAATCGGGCATCAAAATAAATTCAATGGCAACAAGTGAAAATTTGTGCCAGACCAGGACTCGTACACAGATTTTTCACTTTACGGGAGCAGTTGCTTTAACTGCTTCAGATATCTGAGCACACTTCCCAAACTCCCAACTCGTCGCACACTACACACGCGGCACCCACTGTCCGTTGCTCGCAGCCCCAAATTGATTCCCAAACGAGTTGAGAAGAAGAATGCATCTGCACTGAACGACCTTTAATTACCGTCAAGGCGCACAGATACTGCCAGAAAAAAACGAAAAACACCAAAAAATAATTATACTACAAGGTGTACAACTTTGTTTCCGCCATTTTCCGCCAACATTTGACATTTTAATGAAACAAAATGGTTACACGTGTATCATTCAAAGAATTTTCCATCGCTGGCCACTACTTTCTCCCATCTTTCGGGCAGTGTACGAATCCCGCATCAAAAAATTGTTCACCTTTTGAACGATCCACGAATCGATCCAATTTGTGACTTCTTCGTGAGATCGGAAGTGTCGGTCAGCCAGGCCGTGCGTCATTGATCTAAACAGGTGATAGAGGAAGCAATGTCTGGAGAATACAGCGGGTGGGGTAGGACTTCCCATTTTAACGTTTCCGAGTATGTTTTGGCCTCTTTTTCAACATGGGGTCAAGTGTAGTCGCGCTGCAAAATCACTTTATTGTGCCTTTCACTGTATTGCGGCCATTTGTCTTAATTCTCTGCTCAAACGCATTAATTGCATTCGATAATGAGAACCTGTGATTGTTTCACTCACTTTTAACATCTCATAGTACACGATGCCAAGCTGGTCCCACCATATGCAGAGCACGATCTCGGAGCTGTGAATATTCAGTTTGGCCGTCGAAGTGGAAGCACGGCCGGAATATCCCCACAATTTTTTGCCTTTAGGGTTACATAATGAACCCGTTTTTCATCCCCAGTCACAATGCAATGCAGAAATCCCTTCCGTTTTTGCCTCTGAAGCAACTGTTCACAAACACACATATGCCGTTCAATGTCCCTTGATTTCAGCTCACATGGGACCCCAAGTGAATCGTGCCCATAGCCTCGAGACATTTTGAAATGGCTTGCTGTGTCACTCCCACTAATCGTGTCAATTCTTCTCGAGTTTGATGCGAGTCTTCACTCGGCAATGTCTCCAATTCTGCATCTTCAAAAACACTCTTTCTTCCACCACTATGCCGGTCTACGGCGTTAAAATCACCATTCTTGAAGTGTTGAAACCACTCACGACACGTTCTTACACTAATAGCATCCTTACCGCATGTAGTTGAGAGCATTCGATGAGCGTCAGCCGCTGTTTTCTTCGTATTGAAACAAAACAGTAACACCTCCCACAACTGACATTTTCAATCAAGAACAACTTTATGATGCAGACACAAATCGACTAATGTTTAAATGAGGTTACGTTGACCAAGGTCCAAGCTAACTACCTGAGGTCTGCAATCTGTTTCTTTCTTACAATGGACGCCACCTACCGGCAAACAGCAGAAGCATAGTTGTACACCTTATAGGGTAATGAAATTTATTGGAGGCACATTTCTGAAGTTAACATACTTAAGTGATTAACATTACAAGGTCACAGCTTAATTTAAGTGCGACAAGAGCCATTGCAATTGTGAAACGCTGGTACATTAATAACCAGTCTAACTGCCAGAATGTCGAAAGCAAGCATGCATTGTGTTGTACAGTTTGTGGGATGGAGTTCTATGCTTGCACTTCGTCAGTCAATACAGGGATGGTTAATGCCGGTTGTGAATGATGCGAGTGTGATGATGTTCCATATGTGCTCAACTGGGGATAGATCTGGTTATCGAGTAGGCCAAGGGAACATGTCGACACCTTGTACAGCATGTTGGGTTACAATAGTGGCACATGGACAAGTGTTATCCTGTTGGAAAATACCCCCTGGAATGCTGTTCTGGCAGCACGGCAGTTTAAATCGTCAGATTCATGTACAAATTTGCAGCGCAAACCATAATTCCAGGCATCAGTCCAGTGTGTCTAGCATGCAGAGATGTTGGTTGCAGGTCCTCAACTGGTCTCTTCCTAACCAACGCACGGCCATGACTGACACCGATGCAGAACCTGCTTTCATCAGAAAAAACAACAGACATCCGCCCTGCCCTCCAATGACCTCTCGCTTGACGTCACTGAAGTTGGAAATCGCAGTGGTTTCATGCCAGTGACACGTACACTCGGAGCTGTCCTCGAAGTAACAGTTCACTGTGACACTGGCGCTGTCTGCTGTTCAAATTGCCGCTGCAGATGCAGTGCAATGTGACAAGAGTGATATGCCGAACACGACCGTCTTCCCTCTCGGTAGCCCGGTCTTCTTGCCACCAAACATTTTCGTGACCACCGCTGCCGACAATCGTGTACAGTGGCTACATTCCTACCAAGTCTTTCCGGGGCTACATTCTTATCAAGACTTTGTGCAGTATCACAGAAGGAACATCCTGCTTCTCATAGGCCTATGAGACGACTTTATTCAAACCCAGTCAGGTGTTGATAATGGTGTCTTTGTTGCCTCGAGGGCATTCTCGATTAACGTCAACACACCACATCCGACCTCAAAAGTAACTAAGACTCACAACCATTACCATCTATATTTAAAGCAAAACTGATTTGCACCCTCACAGTGCCACTACTATACAACTGGCATGAAATTTCAATAGACATCATCTTCCAGCTGTAGAAACATGCCTACCAACTTTTGTTTATGTTGCACAATTCCTCAGTGCAGCATTCCCCCCCCCCTCCCCCTTCCCCAGTCAATGTACTTATCTGTGTGATGTCTGTTCTTCCAGACATGTCTGAAAGAACAAACACCAGACATAACTTGTTCTCAAAATACTATTTATACAGTGCAATTGCTGCTCCAAGTCCTTTACAGTCAGACCGAATTACAATCTCTTCAGCACAGCTCGAAGTTTTTACAAATTCTCCGTGAATTTATATTTCCTTCTCCAGTTTCTACTTGGTTTCCTTGCTCCATGTACAGAGGGATAACACTGGGTATAAGCTACAACACTGTCTCACTCCCTACTCGACTACTGCTTCCCTTTCACGTACTTTGACTCTAATAACTGGATTCTTGGATTTTGGGCAAATTATAGATAACCTATTCTTCCCTGTAGTTTATCCCTGTGATATCCAGAATTTCAAAGATTGTAATCCACTCAAGACTGTCAAATGCTGCCTATTCATTGTAATGATACAGGTTGTATTGGATCGTGTGGAGTATCCGATACAGCAGGTTCTGTAGTATGCAATACATGCTAAAACAGATGTGGGTGTTGTATAAGGACACTTAGAGCAACAGTGTGAAACAGTTGTAATGAAAATTTTAAACTGTGTCACAGGTGGTAATGTAAGGGTAAAGTAATGTACAGTTGGGATAAGTTATTACCACTTTAATACAAATTTTGGGATCTTTTGAAGAGAAAGAACAAGTTCTGGAATCAGTGTTAATAATGTATAAATGTTATCAATGCCAGCTGTTGTGGCCAACAGTTCTAGGCGCTTCAGTCTGGAAAAGCGCAACCACTACGCTCGCAGGTTCGAATCCTACCTCAGGCATGGATGTGAGTGATGTCCTTAGGTTAGTTAGGTTTAAGTAGTTCTAAGTTCTAGGGGACTGATGACCTCTGATGTTAAGTTCTGTAGTGCTCAGAGCCACTTGACCATTTGTTAGTAAAGTTTTTCATTCAGTTTTGTAATTATAATTCAATTGGTAAAATTCACTGTTTACCAAAATGCAAATTAATTGTGTAAACCACTAATTTTGGAAAAGCTTAACATTTATGTATCTTTGCAAGTCAGAACAACATATTCTTATGGAAATCACCAACTAAAAATCTGTAATTAAACTCGTAATTAATGTTTCTAGAACATTCTATACAGAAATTCAGTGCAATATCCACAAATTATTAAAACTAGAGAAGGCTTATTTAAACTGGAGACATAAACTGATTCAGAAAGACAATGTGTATCATAAATAATGTTAGAAGAATGATTCATAAATTTTTTGTAATACTGTTTAAAGATTTTGCGATGTATGTAATTATTCCGCATTTTAGCCTTCAAATGTTGTAAAAAGTCATTTTGAACATTTGAATTGCAATTTTGATGATTTAGAAATATTACCAGCCCAAAACTGTTTCATAAAATTGGATAACTGATTACATATGTAAAGATGTGTTCTGGACCGAATAACAAGAACTTAAGTGTTAACTGTACGTATGTTTCAAAATTGCACTTGTAAAAGATTGTTAATTTCGGAAATATGCATTATCAATGTACTTGTTTTAAGTTCTTCTAAAACCCTGTAATGTCAGTTTTTGCTGGATTAACTTATTGCAATTGTAACATCAAACATGAAATAACATAATAATGTAAGAGAACGTAATTGTTAAAATTTGTATATATACACTTTGTCCAAAGCCTTGGTGCCAGTTGTAAATTAACAATTCTATCCCCATTCATGAAAGTTACAGCAGATCCACATTCAACGACTACTTGATCCCGCACTCGAGCAACCAAGGAAGTTTTTGTTTTCACAAAGAGAAAACATATCATGCATAATGCAACAAGGTGATTTGCTAAGTCAAAACGTATTTATAACTATCTTATTAAAACTCATTATCTATTAAATGTTGTACATAATTAAATTCTTCACTCTGTAACTAATCAATAAAATTTAGAAATGAATTACATGTATAAAAAAATCTCAAGTTGATATGACGTCATGGGTCGACTCCCCTACGCTCACGTAACGCAAAGTAGATTTGACTACATTGCACATACTCCTGTAATGTTACAGTGTACTAGTTTTTTCCCCCGGCAGTGTAGTTATTTATAGTGTCATCTCAACTTGTCGGTAAATATCAAAAGACAGCTGTAGTCCGATAAGAATCTCGCCTCACAGAGAAGCGATACCAGACACGCACCCCTGGCTGAAGGTGAGGAGATGCCAGCCAGAGTGCGCCGGGTTTCCGAGTGCGAGACGTCCGCGACGAGCGGCCAGTACCCGGGGCGTTGCTCGCGCAGGCCGTGCCGCAGACCGGCGTCCAGGTGGCTCACCAGCGCAGCACTCGCAGGGCACGGCGCGCGGCTCGCCGCGTCCCGCTTCAGCTGCTGCACCTCCTGCTGGTGGAGCTGCGACACACGCGACGACGGAAATTACTATTCTCGTCGTCTGTTCTCGGGATTACCGAGACACGAGCAGTTACTTAACAAATACACTTCGGCAAACAACAATGATCTTAAACATACAGAGAAGACACGAGAAAAGAATTTACCAAATGAAATGTGACACTTTTAAAGAGAAGTCTCAAATTTCAAACAAATTGTCGGCAATGTCACTGAAAGGATGTGAGAAGCCACAATGAAACTTTACATGAAAAAATAACAGTATGAAGAAAACGAAGTAAACTCACACCAGGTAAGAATTAAAACTTCACCAGTTATGCCTTTAAATGACAATACTGCTCTCAGTGACACTGATTTCAAATAGCACTGTACTACAAGATGTACAACTTTGCTTCCACCGTTTTTTCCCCAGCATTTCAGGCTTTAATTAAACAAATTGGTTACACATGTATCATTCAAAGTATTTTCCATCGCTGGTCACTACTTTCTCCCATCTTTCAGGCAGTGAACGAATACCAAGTCAAAAAAGTTTTTCATTTTTGGAAGCGATCCACGAATCGATCCAATTTGTGACTACTTCTTGAGACCGGAAGTGTCTGTCAGCCAGGCCACACGCCATTGGTCTAAACAGGTGATAGTCAGAGGGAGTAATGTCTGGAGAATATGGCTGATGGGGTAGGACTTTCCATTTTAATATTTCCAGGTATATTTTGAACTCTCTTCAATGTGGGGTCGAGCGTTGTCGTGCTACAAAATCACTGGGCAAAAACCACAATGCGCTACACATTACGGCCATCGTAGTGCTATCTTTCAGTTACGTAGTCTGATTCCACCAGTTTGTGCCAGTTCTGACTGACTGTCAAGTGGGTGGTCAAAGAGAATCCACACACCCAGAGTTTGTGGTGGCAGACAGACCTGTAGCATTGCATAAGGTCTCGATTTTGGGCTGTTAGACATCTCTACCTACCTGCAGATCATATTATAGTGTGTGGCAGACATCTGCGTCTACCCACAATTCATATTCAAATGTCTGGCAGACAGTTCACAGAACCACCTTCACACTATTTCTTAACCATTCCACTCTGGACTAGCACTTGAGAAAAGATGAACACCTAAACTTTTTCATGTCAGTTTTGATTTCCATTATTTTCTCACAATGGTCATCTCTGCCTAAGTAGGTTAAAGTCAACAAAACACTTCCACATTCATCTACTTACACATCTACATGGATATTCTGCAAATCACATTTAAGTGCCTGGCAGAGGGTTCATCGAACCACCTTCCTAATTCTCTATTATTCCAATCTTGTATAGCTCATGGAAAGAATGAACACCTATATCTTTCTGTATGAGCTCTGATTTCCCTTATTTTATTGTGGTAAACATTTCTCCCTATGTAGGTCGGTGTCAACAAAATATTTTCGCACTCGGATGAGAATGTTGGTGAGTGGAATTTCGTGAGAAGATTCGGTTGCAACGAAAAACATTTTTGTTTTTAATGATGTCCACCCTAAAACCTGTATCATTTCAGTGACATTCTCTCCCACCTTTCGCGATAATACAAAACGCGCTACCCTTCTTTGAACTTTTTCGATGTACTCCGTCAGTCCTATCTGGTAAGGATCCCACACCGCGCAGCAGTATTCTAAAAGAGGATGGACAAGCATAGTGTAGGCAGTCTCCTTAGTAGATCTGTTACATTTTCTGAGTGTCCTGCCAATAAAACACAGTCTTTGGTTAGCCTTCCCCACAACATTTTCTGTGTGTTTTTTCCAATTTAAGTTGTTTGTAATTGTAATTCCTAGGTATTTAGTTGAATTTACGGGCTTTAGATTTGACTGATTTAGCATGTAACTGAAATTTAACAGATTCCTTTTAGCACTCATGTGGATGACCTCACACTTTTCATTATGTAGGGTCAACTGCCAATTTTCGCACCATTCCGATATCTTTTCTAAATTGTTTTGCAATTTGTTTTGATCTTCTGATGACTTTATTAGTCGATAAACAACAGCGTCATCAGCAAACAACCTAAGACGGCTGCTCAGATTGTCTTCCAAATTGTTTATATAGATAACTAACAGCGAAGGGCCTATAACACTACCTTGGAGAATGCCAGAAATCACTTCTGTTTTACTCGATGACTTTCCATCAATTACTACGAACTGTGACCTCTCTGACAGGAAATGACAAATCCAGTCACATAACTGAGACGATATTCCATAAGCACGCAATTTCACTACAAACCGCTTGTGTGGTACAGCATCAAAAGCCTTCCGGAAATCTAGAAATATGAAACCCCTTGTCAATAGCATTCATTCTGAGGAGAAAGCTGGCGAGTGAAATTTTGTGGACAGATCTCACTGCAAAGGGAAACCAATTTATGAATCAATGTCGCCCCAAATTTGCTTAGCATATTTACAATACTCCCTCTCCAGCGTAGTGATAATACAATCAGCTGGCCTTCTTTGAAATTTTTAAAACCACCAGCCACCACTCTACAGCACTGCCCCCCCCCCCCCCCCCCATCCTGCATTCGTTGCAAGTCTCCCACCCAGCATGAAGTCCTAAGCAACTGGGAAAAAAAGTGCAGGTGACTCCTCTCTATAAGAAAGATACAAGAATGGCCTAGAAAAACTCAGCCCAATATCCTTAACATCAGTATGCTGCAGAATTCTTCAAATATTCTCAGTTCAAATACAATAAATTTCCTTGAGACGAAAAAGCTTTTGTCCACAGATCAGCACAGATTCTAGAAGTCACTACTCGTGCAAAACTCACCTTGCCCTTCTCTCACACAATATCCTGTGAACTGTGGATGAAGGGCAACGTGCCAGATTCCACACTCCTAGATTTCGATAAAGCAGTACCCCACTGCTGACAAATGTACAAGTGTATGGAACAGGTTCCTAGGTATGTGAGTGGCTCAAAGACTTTTTAAGTAATAGAATCCAGTACAATGTCCTCGACAGCGAGTGTTCGTCAAGAGACAAAGGTATTAAGTGTGGGTCATCTGCAAAAGAAAGCGTGTATAGAACAGTAGAGTGACCTAGTCTTGAGTGTTTAGGATCCGACGAGATCAAATTAAGAGAAAACATTGAGGCAATTCAGAGGCGGGCTGCTAGATTCATTACCAGTAGGCTGGATCAGCACATGCAGTTATTACTGAGATGTTTTGGGAACCCCACGTGGGAATCCCCAAAGAGTAAGGGGCATTCTTTTCAAGGAACGCTGTTGGGAAAGTTTAGAAAACCAGGTTTTGAAGCTGATTCCAAACAATTCTTCACTGTCAATGTTCATTATACATAAGGACCACAAAGATCAGAGAAATTATGGTTTGCACATGGGCATCTAGACAGCCATTTTTCCCTTACTGTATTTGTGAGTGGAACAGGAAAGGAAATAACTAGCAGTGGTACAAGGTACCTTCTGCGACACACCATGCAGTGGCTTGTGGAGTACGTATGTAGATGTAGACAGTTCAGATCATGAAGTCTCCCCAAAAGCAACTGATTATGAGAACAATAGTTGAATTCAAGTCACTCAGCACATACTGGCAACAATGTCACACACTACTTCCTCTGAAGCCAACTGCTAAAAAATGCATGTTATTTTAATGACACTATAGGATACCATTAATCTGCTTTTGTCACATGATTATGTTTCTGTTATTGTTTATATATGAGGGTCACTCCAAAAGAAATGCACACTATTTTTTTTTAAATCCATCTTTTATTCTACATGTTTGAAAGTTTTACAGTGTGTAGCTACATCCTTTAGGAACATCATTTCTCCACATAATTTCCATCCCTCTCAACTGCCTTACGGCATCTTGGAACCAGCGCCTGTATACCCGCACGGTAAAATTCTGGACCGACCTGCTGGAGCCACTGTTTGGCAGTGTGCACAAGGGAGTCATCATCTTCAAACCTTGTTCCACAGAGAGAGTCTTTCAATTTCCCAAAGAGATGATAGTCACGTGGAGCAAGGTCATGGGTGTAAAGCAGGTGATTCAGTGTTGTCCATCCGAGTTTTGTGATCGCTTCCGTGGTTTTTTGACTGACATGTGGCCGTGCATTGTCATGCAACAGCAAAACATCCTGCTTTTGCCAATGTGGTCGAACATGACTCAGTCGAGCTTGAAAATTCTTCAGTGTCGTCACATATGCATCAGAATTTATGGTAGTTCCACTTGGCATGATGTCCACAAGTGAGAGTGCTTCGGAATCGAGAAACACCGTAGCCATAACTTTTCCAGCAGAAGATGTGATTTTGAAATTTTTTTTTTTTTTTTTTTTTTTGGTGAATTTTCATGATGCCACTCCATTGGTTGCCTCTTCATCTCGGGTGAAAAATGATGGAGCCATGTTTCATCACCTGTCACAATTCTTCCAAGAAATTCATCTCCACCATTCTCGTACTGTTCCAAAAGTTCACTGCATACCGCTTTTCTCATTTCTTTGTGAGCCACCGTCAACATCCTTGGAACCAACTAGGCACAAACCTTCTTTAACGCCAACACTTTCAGTATTCTCCAAACACTTCCTTCCCCTATCCCAACGTAGTGTGACAATTCATTCACTGTGTCGCGAGGACAATCCTCAATATTGCCATGCCTGCTTTCATCATGTAACCAGCTTGCCCACCGACTAACTGTACTGTGATTGACAGCAGCATCTCCATACACTTTTTTCAACCTCTCTTGGATGTTTCCCACTGTCTTGTTTTCACAGCACAGGAATTCTATGGATAGCATGTTGCTTCTGACGAATGTCAAGTGTAGCAGCCATCTTAAAGACATGCTGTGATGGCACCACTTACGGGAGCAGGTTGAACTAAGTTTGAAAACAAGCGGGAAGGATGTATCTACACACTGTAACACTTTCACATACGCAGAATGAAAACTGTATTTTTACAAAAATAGTGTGCATTTCTTTTGTAGTGACCCTCGTATGTATGTAGGACATTTGCATTTTTCATTTTGAAATGTTTTTAATGATTTCTTCATTAGTACATAAGTGAGTTTTATGAAGGTTGGACAGGTGACCAGCCAAGGCCTTGATACAGGAACGGTCCCAGCCTTTACTTGGACTAATTTAGGGGAACAACAGAAAATCTAAATGAGGATGGCCAGACAGAGCCATTATTAATGACTTTGTATCGAAGGCAGAATCTAAAGTGTAACAGAACAATCCTGGGTTCGACAGGAAGCAAATACTTTCATTTTACATTACTTTCTGCTTGCAGCAAAAGCAGAAAATGTATATTTAGTGTCAGGTGAGGTATTTGTAAAATAGGGGTAATTGGAAACACGAGGGAAAAAATTTTTCTGGAGAGACATTTGATTTTTTATTCTACACCACTTGCCTCTCCTTATTTTGTTCACTGTTCAGCTTTTTATACTGATGTATCTAGCAGTTTGATAGCTCCAGATTTGGGAGGGAAGAAATTTTTTATCCTTTATTTATTGGTAACTTAAACATGCTATTTATGGTTTATTAAGCTATACACAGCGATCCAAAAGTTTCCCTCTGAGGGGATTTGCTTCAGCATATACGCAATTTTGTATTACTCCGATGTGGGTATACAAAAACAGACATGCAGTCAAGGGGTTATTGTGGCATTCGTGTGTTTCTAAAGTGCGTACGGTAAATGTGGAAATGTAAACTACGGTGACGTTATTAGCAAATGGTCCACCAAACAGAAGCAACATGCCATCATTCTTTTCTTGCCTGATGAGGGAGAGACATCCACTGCAGAATGAAGAATGTGTACAGGGCAGCATGTCTGTTGGAAACCATCATCACAGAATGATGTGTCAAAGGATGGTGATGCTTCGTGATAACACACAGCCGTTATCACAAATGTTGTGGTGCAGAAGTTACACCAAGTCAAGTGGGAGACACACTACCACCTGCCCACGCCCACATCTCTCCCCCTACGATTACAACACGTTCGGTCCCTTAAAGGTCTCGAGGGGTCGGAAATTCCTGTCAGACGAAGATGTGTAGCAGCAATTGCGGACTTCTTCACACAGCCTCTACAATCTGGTGCATCAGCGAAATGACTGCCTCAAAGCTCACGGCAACTTTGCCCAATTGTGATGCCAATTCTGGATTATCCATTCTTCAAACAAAGCTTTTTGACCACCCCTTATACAAGGTGTAAACAGTATAAGGTGCCAAAATTATACAGATGGCACATCTTGCAACGCTTGACAAAAAAGTCTAGTAACATGTTTGCGTATTTCCTACGGTTGTCCCGGAAAAAAAAACCACAGTTCGTCTCAGGATAATGGTTTTGGAAAAGTAGATACTTGGCCTTGCACGTATGTAAGCAATCGGTTCATGTCATTGCCCGCTGCGTGTATTGACATTTCGAGCGTAAATCGTAAACACATAGGCAACTGCGGCCTGAGTGGCTGTGTCATTTTAATACACCGAGCGACGACCGTAGGCGAGTAAACTGTGCAGATGTTATTGCAACTCTGTTAACTGTTACGATGGAAAGGAGATTTACTATAGCTGAACTATGCGATATGCATTTAGTTTATGGGAAGTAAAAAGGTGTTGCGAGGGCAGCTGTACGAATTTATCAAGAACGCTTCCCACGACGACGACTTTCGTGCACCAAAGGTTTGTACCATTGTAATTCTCTACTTGTATGCGATTATTATGCATTTACATCTTAATAAAATACAGTAGTTATCTGCACCTTTGTAAATTTTTGTCCGTATGCAAAACGTATCTTCCGTTCCGATATGCTTTCCGTTTTTGTTACATCATGACAGAATGCAACTGACGAGTACGTATTTAATTTCCTTAGACTGAGAGATACTGGCTCTTTACTGTCCTGCCCAGAAGGCAGGGGCCCGCCGATCGTACATTGGAAGCTGAGGAAAGAATTCTGGACCGCATCCAGGAGGATCCTTCTCAGAGTACTAGAAGCACCGCCCGCCACGCGGGTATATCGCACACTGTCATTCATCGCACTTTGCAAGAGGAGCGTCTGCGGCCTTACCACATTCGACGCGTACAAGCATTGGAAGAACAAGATTTCCCTCCACGACGTGAATTCTCAGAGTGGTTTTTGTTACACAGTGCGCAGCATAATTTTGTCAACAAAATACTCGTCACAGATGAAACGTGTTTCACTCGCGACAGAATAACTAATTCCATAACATGCACACGTGGAGTGTACACAATCCTCGCCACGTAGTGGCAACACATTTTCAGCGATGATTTTCTGTAAATGTGTGGGCGGGTATGCTCGATAATTACATTATTGGGCCCTATGTTTTACCTGCACGTTTGACTGGTAACTATTTCTAGAGGAAACATTGTTACCAACGTTGTTAGAAAACATTCCGTTAGGCATACGTCATAACATGTGGTTCCTCTACGATGGTGCTCCATCCCACATTGGTCACAGCGTACGCAGATTTTTGAATAGTTGATTTCCAGGGCGATGGATCGGGCGTTTGAGTCCACGTCGATGGCCACCACACAGCCCTGATTTAAATCCACTGGATTTTTACTTTTGGGGCCATATGAAGAAACTTGTTTATGCTGAGCCAGTAAACAATGTGGACAAATTGACGCAGAAGATTTTAGATGTTGCCAATACCATAAAGGCCAATGTGCATGTGTGTGAACGAGTGCGACGAAACTGGGTTCGCCGTAATGAAGCATGTGTAGAAACGAATGGTGGTCATTTCGAACATTTATTGTAGTATTGGTGTAAGAGGAAACGAAGTAATGGGTTTTCTTTTTGATACGATGTTGTTGTAGAGAAGGAAAATAATGTGAATTTAGTATTTGTTATGGCATTGCCGTAAAAAGGTGAAAGAGGTGAGTGTAACTAATGCACAACTATCTACTTGGTGACTGAATTTGTACTAATGGAAATACATTGTGTTTGATATTAGCTTGTCATTACTACTACGACCTTCGTTATCGACTTGTTGAGAAACAGACTGGTTGTATTCAATTCACGTAAAGCGAATTACACATTCTTTACAACACAAAAACTGTTTACATTCCTTTTTTCGGTAGCACTTGTTTATCACACCACGTCGTTGTACACGTCTAATGATTTCAATCCTCTGGTCGGCTCGATGCCTTTCTCTGGCCGATCCGCCATTGTAGGCGATAAGCTCGGTACGCCGTGTACTGTCGGTTGACTACGTAAACAGAAATGCATATACTATCTATCCTACGAACATTAGGTTTTAATAACACAAAAATAAAGTACATGATAAAAGGAAATGGCATTAGACTTTTTTGTCAAGCACACCGAGATGTACCATCTGTACAATTTTGGTGCCTTATACCGTTTACACCCTGTATTTTATCCTTTCCAAATGAGATTATAATAACGAAATTACTTGCTTTCAAGCTAAATAATAACCACTGCATATTTACATTAACCCCCTAAAAAATTACAAACTGGGTACAGAAACTGAGTGACAATTGCAAAATAATTTATGTTTCTCCATATCAAGCTTTGAAAAAACAGCAAAGACCTACATTAAAATGTATGCAGAAAGCACTTATGCTGTAAATGATATGCCAAGGGATGCTCATAATGTTATAAAATTAAAGTTAAATTATTTACGGAAGCAGCAGCAGATTAAGGTTACACAAAATCAGTCATATGCCACGAAACTCCATTTAAAGATGATCATCCTGATGAGGATTGGTATCAGGCCTTTATGAAATGGAACCCCCTTTATTTCTTTGAAGAAACTTTAGCACCTGCAACAGTCCCCAAACACCGCTCGAGACCCATTTGCAGTTTATAACTTCTACATGAACTAATAATATGTGTTAAATATGTGGTCCAAAAGACTATGAGACATCATGCTTTGTCCACAACTGAGATGAGTCTGTGTTTTGCAGTGACTCAAGTAGGGTAAGAGCTCTTGCGGAAGATGAAAAGCCACTGAAAAAAAGTCTCTGCTGGATCAGGTATGGAGATTACAGCTGTTTTGTCCTGTGTTGCTGCAGATGACTCTTATTGCTACCATTTATCACAAATCAGGGTGGAATGGTCTGGAGTCTATTGGCTTTGTATAATGTGTACACAGTGACATTATACTGCTTTAACAAATGGGTGGCTGGAGGAGCCTAAGTTTTATCAGTGCTTCACTACAGCTTTTATACCTCACATACAAAACCCTCATACAAATAACAAATTACATAGCCAAAGTGTCATTTTAATATTTGATGGAAATGCTAGCCATATCGGTCTACAATTAGTGGAAACAGCTGTACAAAATAATATTCATTCAGTATGCTTGCAGAGGTATTTTATCTGAAAGACTACACACTCTTGACAAATTTGTGTCTAACCCTGCTCAAACAAATCGAGAAAAATCTTAGTCACACATTTGTGTGTTCTGATAAGGAGTATTTTTAACAACTTTCAGATGTCTCCACCACAACTTTTCTTATTTCCAAAACAGCCTTACGTGTTTTCAACATTCTACCACTTTCAAAGTCTATAAAATACAATAGAAAGGTGGTATCAAATGATATGAAAATATGTTACATTTCACCATTTATTTGAGAATTAATACTGTGAGAAGAAGATGATTTTTTTTAGCTTACCAGTGTTATCTCAATCATAGAAAACCGTTCAATAGGTACATTTTATCTCATCAACATTCTTCACCATGAGACAAGTGCAAACTACTACCAAGGAACAAATTAGAAACCAAACGGACTAAACTGTTAGTCAGTGCTAGATACATTGAATACAATACATTTGTTTGTTTGCAACAACCTTTTTCATCACTGGATTGTATAAAACCATATCATCAGTAAGGAATTCCTGGAAATCATAAAAAAAACTGTGCAACTGTATTTTTGAATGGTCAAAAACAATATGCGGACGAGGTCACTTGGTGACACTAGTGTAAATCAGGCAAATTGTCTGTTAACAAGTGCATCGCCATTCAGCAGCCCCTTCCATGTACCATGTATTGTTCTCATGGTCATTCAAAAATACAGTTACACATTGTTCTGTAGAAAAAAATGTGTGTCTGTAAAACACTGTGAAATAATTTCCATGAATTGTTTACTGATGAGAGCATTATATACAATGTAACAATCTAAAAGCTTGTTGTTAACAAAAAAGCATTGCGTACCATGTGCCTAGCACCGCCTAATGGTTTAGTCCACTTGGTTTCTAATTTGTTCCTTGGCAGCTACGCATGTGTGTCTCTGAAGAATGTTGACAAGATACAACTTATCTACGGAACAGTTTTCTACTGGTGCCCTCGCATGGCAGAAAATGCCTAAACGCCACATTCCAGTGTCGTCAACTGTATATGGCACCCAGCCAGATGGCCTTATCTATTTAAAACCCTTCCATACTCAAACAGTTTAACTATAACAACATCTAGAATTTCAACCCTTTTTTTCCCCGAAAATCCCTTACAACAGCACTACTACAGCTGTTCCCAAAAGCTTTCATGTTATTTTAATTGAAGTTATCATTATATAAAACATTTGTAGCACAGGACAACAAACAGTTTTACAAAAATCTCTAAAAGATTAAGCCTGTTTACTCCTTCATCCCTCTCTCCCTTCCCTCCATTAACCCCATCCCCTTGGCTCCTATCTCTCCCCCCCCCTCCCCCCTCTTAATTGCTTCATGACACTACAGTGGGACATACATAAAGATAAATTATTAAATAAAATGAACAGATTGTGCTATGCTTCTAGTATTTTAAGTTAAATCTGTGATATCGAAACACAAAAATGTGCCTACTTTGCATTAGTACACTCAATAATTACATACTGCATTCCTTTTTGGGGCTTCTCCCATAAGAATGTATTTATTATGCAGAAGCAAATAATTAAGACAATGAAACAAGTACCCCTGTCTTCACCACTAAACATCTCTTTAAGGAGTTCAGTATTTTGCCAGTGCCTTGTATCTATATTCATGAAACAGTGTGTTTTATTCATGAAAATCTCCATATATTTACAAAAAATAGAGATGTTCATTATCATAATACTCATCATTCAAATGGCATATTTATAGCTGATCAAAGGCTACATAAAGGGCACAGTAGTGTAAGGCACAGGGGAGTACTTCTGTATATGAAGCTACCTGAAAATGTCAGGTCTTGCCAGAAAGGATTCAGATCCTAAATAAAGTCAATCATACAGAAGCACTGCTTCTATTCAGT
The DNA here is from genome assembly GCF_023864345.2 of Schistocerca serialis cubense. Taxonomy (NCBI): domain Eukaryota; kingdom Metazoa; phylum Arthropoda; class Insecta; order Orthoptera; family Acrididae; genus Schistocerca; species Schistocerca serialis. The sequence goes on from NC_064648.1 coordinate 103,146,993, forward strand.
GGAAGAATTTATGAATAGTAATCTAAAACAATTTTTGTAATGTATTTTACTGCATGTGTTAAAATATTACTTTCAACTGACTTATTTGACTCTATTCACAGATATAACTGTTCCTGGTTATGGCTCATCTGCACTTATAACACAATGTAAATAGTGTTACTCTGTAATCATTATCTGATGACAGAATGTGTTGTTGTTGTTGTTGTTGTTGTTGTTGTTGTGGTCTTCAGTCCTGAGACTTGTTTGATGCAGCTCTCCATGCTACTCTATCCTGTGTAAGCTTCTCCATCTCCCAGTACCTACCGCAACCTACATCCTTCTGCATCTGCTTGGTGTATTCATCTCTTGGTCTCCCTCTACAATTTTTGCCCTCCACGCTGCCCTCCAATACTAAATTGGTGATCCCTTGATGCCTCAGAACATGTCCTACCAACCAATCCCTTCTTCTAGTCAAGTTGTGCCACAAACTTCTCTTCTACCCAATCCTATTCAACACCTCCTCATTAGTTATGTGATCTACCCATCTAATCTTCAGCATTCTTCATGACAGTATGTAACATACCAAAAAAGTTATGATTCACTATGTACAGCATATAATTTATATAGATGTATATCTTAAAAATGTCTACACTTATGCATGTAACTGCATACCTACAAAATAAGTATATTTGTGTATCAAAGTAAGTGAAATGTAACTTATCCTACATCTATGTGTAATAACGCAACAAGATTTCTGGATGAATAAATAAATGAAATAATGCTTGTTATTTATAGAAAAACAATTCCATAGTAACAGCCCCTCCCAAGATCTTGTAAACCTTATTTTGAATCGCCAATTCTAAATATATTCCCCTTCTCATCCTCCTTTTAATTTTTATTTTTATTCATTTAGCATATGTACAATTACAGCTTATGTTTTATATGTCTCTAAGAGTTTTATATGTCTGTAAGAGTTATCTTGGAATCATAAGAAAATGTGGAATGCAATATGAGAAAATAGGAACAAGTAATGGAAGTTTGCACAATTTCCAGTGTACCATTAACACTAATACTGGAGTGGTTTTTATATGATTTTAATTCCGGCTTGTGTTTTAGTTAATCTGATGTTTGGTGGCTATGTAGTTTTATTACACAAGGCAATGTGGATGCTTGGCGTACGCTATTGATGACACTGACATATGGTGATTCAAAAGTACATCATCTCAAATTGTTTGAATTTCCTGTATGGCGTTCATGCATTAGTTCCATTGGTGGAAACGAAAATGTGTGGGAGCCACTTGTCCCTCAACTATTTCTATGTTTTGTAAAGTATTTAAAGCATTTATGAAGTTTCACTGATGATATTCTGTAAGTTGTAAAAATAAAAATTTAAAAAATAAAAAATTAAAAAATAAAAATTGCTTGTTAACAATTTGCCTTATCTACACTAGCACTGCCCGGTGGCCTGTTCCACTGTGATATTTTCAACTGATCTAAAACAGTTATGCACCGTTTTGTAAACACGCCTCTTTGTAAGTAATTGTAAAATGATTTCTGTGAATTGTTTACTGATGAAATTGTTTTATACCAGGTAATGATGAGAAAAGGTAACAGTGAATAAACAAATGCATCATGCGCTGGTACGTATGTGGTCACATATCTAGCACCGTCTGGTGGTTTAGTCCAGTTGGTTTCTAATTTGTTCCTTTGTAGCAGTTTGCACTTGTCTCTAAGTTACTAATATTGACAAGATACACTGTATCTACTGAAGAGTTTTCTGTAATTGCTGAAACAGTGACAAGCTAAAAACCATATTCTACTCACTGTACTATGTCTCTAATCAATGGTGAAATATAACATATTTTCATATCTTTTGATATGTGTTTTGTGCTGTATTTTATAGCCTTTGAAATTGATGGAACAGTCAAAAGTGTATGGCGATTCTGGAAATAATAAAAAAGTGTGGTCAAGACATCTGCATCCAAATGGCACTTTCATGCAAATTGCAGCTGACAAGAAGTATGGTACCAACTATCTTAGTTTTAATGTTATTTGATAAATTCATTTCAGGAATGGTTCACTTTGGATTTTTTTATTACAAGTTGGCGGTTCATAAGTTGTAGAACAATGTTAGTTTATGGTTATACCTGCTGGCAAATACATACCCAGTCCACACTCAGATTGCAGTTTCCACTTACCTCTGACCTAATACGATAAATGTGAGCACATGGGGTAAATGTTAACTTTTTTGTCACAACCAACAGATTACTGAATCCAAAAGTAGAGTTCATATGCGCATGTCATTTGAGTCAATATTTGTCAGATTCTACTGGATCAAGAAGTCTCACACATATTGTAGATTTTTAATTTTAATAGCATTTTCTGAATTCTATTTTCATCCACCATGTATAGCAAACAGAACAAAATGATACAATAAATAAAACTGAACAACATATGGTGCAGTACACACAAGTTTCTACCCAGTCTCATCTGTGAAAAATATGGACAAGAAACTGAATGAAACTGGCAATTGATACCCATTTATATAACTGAATTATATTGTTCATGTAGGCCTATGATACCCTCATTTTATTTGTTTGTTATGTTCAGTGATTGTTCACGTAATTTAACTGCCTTGCTCCCAATGCAGTACTTCCAAGCTGTCTAAAACATATGGTACATGTGGAGACAAGGCAAAGTAACTGTGTCTCGTATTGCCTTGATATATTGCTGACAGAAAGCTCTCAGATTTCCAGCAGAGTAGCATATTTTAATAAAGGTACTTGTCTCTAAAATTAAAGACCTCATCAATAAGGCGAAGTCACAACACTCTTAACCATAATGAAAAAAACAGAGAGAAGATAACCTGACTTGAGTCAATATCAGCTGAGAACTGCACGTCATATTTGTTTCGAGAAACAAAACACGCTTTTAACTGTTTTAACCGCACTAAAATGAGAGGACAACGGTTTACATATTGAACAGAGCAACATACCAGGTGTAAACGAAAGCTCTTGTTGGGAAGAGCGTTTTACTGATTCAACAGTTGCAGTCAAAACAAAGGATGCGTGAGATTAAAGTTTGTGTCAACACGTAATTGGTAATCTGTTAAGAAGATGGTTCGTCGTGCTGTTTGTACTCTCGGCAGCTCACGCTAACACACGCAGTCAGGCGAAATAAAAATATATAACAGGTACACAGCCATTCTATTTACTGACATCCCGCAACGGCAATACTTCTGAGAAGCTATTTCAACTCTGCAAATCCATTACATGAACATTATGTGTACTTACAGAACACCCAGTCTCGATCAATGAACGAGTGGATCCCCCTTTTAGATGATCTTACTTTTCTCTGTTAAATCCCAGTCTATTTACGTTCACTACCGATTGCACCTTCAAACGGTATTTTGCTTTATCGCGTCGGTGCGAATGTCTTCTCATTAATATCGGTTTACAGTACACGCAGACTGCAAATCCACGACTAACTAGTGATGATCCCCACCCACGCTAAGCATGACACAACTGGAGCATTAGTCATCGGAAACTTAGCATCAGCTGCGCCAAACAAAGACGTCATCCTGTTTGCTATCATCATCACACTTTTTCTCTCTCTCTTTTCCCTTCCTCAATCGACCGCATTCGTAACAGCTAATACGCAATAAGCCAGATTCACAATTGTTTAGACAGAACGATCTTCCAATATAAAGGCACTCTGATGACAATTTACAAATCCAAAAATGGACACGAAAGCGCTTATGTGAAGGTGGTTTTTCTGCTCTATTACGCACCAACTTGATCGCCTTCTTGATGTCTTCTAAGATGCGATCCTTAACAGCGGAATTATCGTCGTGTAACTCCATTTTAGCCACGTCGTTTCGGACGACGGCTCCAATTTTTGATACTAAAGCTGAATTTGTTACATGTCAGCTGCCTTACAGAGCACAAATCACGTTAGGTTGGTCCGCACCAGACCACACGACGGCCATTTTTATGAGGACGTTCGAGAGCTTCGCTGCGGGAAACTAATCGATTGACAGGACAAAACACTGGCACTGCTGCGTTCTGCAGCGCCTTCGTATTGTATGTGTTTATGTTTGGATAATGAACGGAAAGAAGAGATGGAAATGCATTGTACAAGCGTATCACCGTAAATAAAATAATCTACGCACAATAACATAAATATTCAGAACCTCCCGTAAACTACATGTGTGGGCAAGTAAAACCGTAAGAATGATGTATGATGTTTATTTTGATTAACACCGGTGATTTCGTGCGCCTATTTTTAAAGTGTATAAAAATTGTTAGTTCTTATGGCAGAAATACCTTAGTTTGACATAGCCTTACGCTTTATACAATAGACCAAGCCATGAGCCAACTTTAGAGTTTTAGAAATAAAATAATTGTCATTGGGATTTGCGCCACAGTCGCATTGAAGGAGTACTAATGAAATCACGTTTAAACAAAACTATTGTAATTGTCATGATTAACTAGGAAATGCTAATTATTTCCACGAATAGTTGATAATTTATCTCATCGCATGTAATTTTTTTACTAATTTATTCAAAGGCGAATGCATTGGGTTGCTGGCTCTACCCTACGCCCACGTTGAAATAAATTGAGAGTCATAATTCTTTATGTAATTTGTTTTGAATGCTATTTCATGTTCACAAATAAATAAATTTACAACTGACAAAGAAAACATACGCCAGATAACGTTAAACACAATTAATTGTAGTGCTGCACAAATAAAACTGGTTTGCTATCTACCAGGATCTAGTCTTAAGACTAGTGTGCAGATATCTTGATTTACGTAATCTGGATTATCCAGAATAATTCAAGCCTAGTGTATGCCACACAGTAAGGCTGTTGTTTTGTTGTTGTCAGTGCAAAGACTGGCTTGATGCAGCTCTCCGCACTATCTTGTGCAATCCTTTTCATCTTTGAATAACTAGGCCTACTGCAATCTACTTCAGTTTGAACCTAAATCTGCTTATTGTATTCAGCCATTAGTCTCCCTGTACATCTTTTATTCACCGCACTTGTTTTCATGAGCAAAATGACTGTTCCTTCATTCCTCAGAATGTGTTGTAGGCCTGCCTGTGATATTTCTTCTCCATTTTTGGAAAATAAATACAGGACAACAGTGAACACTGAAAAAATACATTCCCTGCAGTGATTTTCTGTCTTCCATCATTTCATGTTAGTTGCACCATAGCAAATGCACAAGGGCCACAACTACTAAAGTTTCCGTAACACTTTTTTTCGCCTTCAGCATACATCTAATAAATTTCTTCCTAAACACTGAGTTCCTTCTCACTCATAGCTGGTACCTTAGCTCAATACATGTTATGTAAGATCAGTGAAGCAATAGCGAAACTCAAACAATGGAAAATCCAGGATGGAATGTAACAATATTAAGAAAAGGATTGTTGCTACTCTCCGTATAGTGGAGATGCTGAGTCGCAGGTAGGCACAACAACAAGGCTCTCACAAAATAAGCTTTCAGCCAACAAGACCTTTGTCAAAAATAGGCAACAGACACACACACACTCACTGATACAAATACAACTCTCACAAACACATGACCACATTCTCGAGCAGCTAAGCCAAACTGTCTCTGGCTTCAGCTGTCAGAGACTGTGATCGTGTGTGTGTTTCATTTGCATCAGTGTGCGTTTGTGTCTGTTGCCTATTTTTGACGAAGGCCTTGGCCGAAATATTATTTTGTGACAGCCTTTTTTGTAGCGCCTATCTGTGACTCAGCATATATGTTGAGTAACAACTATGCTTTTAATACCCAAACTCATTCATTCTTGACCTAAAGACTAATATGCCTTTTCTAATTGTGTTATTAAACACGTGACAAAAGAGATAATAATGTCTTTAACAAAAATAATAAACAAAACATTACATGAAGGTGCCCATCCAGAATGCCTAAAACTGTCTGTAATCAAGCCTATCCATGAGGAAGATAATGCATAATCATCTGACAATTATCAATCCTTTTCACATGTCCCAATAATTTGTAGTACACTGGACTCACATTCGGGAGGGCGACGGTTCAATCCCGCGTCTGGCCATCCTGATTTAGGTTTTCCGTGATTTCCCTAAATCGCTCCAGGCAAATGCCGGGATGGTTCCTTTGAAAGGGCACGGCCGACATCCTTCCCCATCCTTCCCTAATCTGTTGAAACCGATGACCTCGCTGTCTGGTCTCCTCCCCCAAACAACCCAACCCCCAACTCAATCATTTGTTAAGTAACAGAGTACTATATTCACCAACAGATAGAGCAATATTTTGAATATATACTATATGTGTTATTTAACATAACCTGCCATGGGCAGTATGGTTTCAGATGTATCCTCTTTCTGTGAAAGTAGTTGACAATATTATAACAAAAGTGTACAATGCTTTAAAAATAAGCCAATAAACTGTGTGAAACTGTTGGAACAAAGAAAACCCTTTGATACAATTGTCTGCAACATCCTAATAAGAAAGCTACAGTACTAAGGAATAAGGGAGAGAATGCCCTCCTACCACAGTTATAGCTAACAACACTAAAGAGTTACTGTGTGTAAAAAAAAAAAAATCTCTTACCTATTTGCAAAGATGTGTCGTCCCTTGGACCCTTTCCGTTTATTATGCGCATATAAACTGAATCTTCCTGGCAGATTAAAACTGTGTACTGGACTGAGACTCGAACTCGGGACCTTTGCCTTTCGCGGGCAAGTGCTCTACCAACTGAGCTACCCAAGCACGGCTCACGCCCCATCGTCACACCTTTACTTCTGATAGTACCTCGTCTCCTACCTTCCAAACTTAACAGAAGCTCTCCTGCGAAAAGGCAAAGGTCCCGAGTTCGAGTCTCGGTCCGGCACACAGTTTTAATCTGCCAGGATGTTTCATATCAGCGCACACTCCGCTGCAGAGTGAAAATTTCATTCTGGGCACATATAAACTGTCTGCCCTCCATATTTCCCCATGAGACAGTACTCTATGCGGATGACACCACGCTAATTTTCTGAGAATACCAACCTAGGTGAGTTAGAAAATAATGCAGCAGTTGCAATAAATAGGTGTGGGCTATCTTCTCATTTCATGCTAATCCAAACTCATAAAAATAGCAAAATATAAAACATTTTATTTATGTTAAATGTAACCAAAGAGGAAACCAATAGCTTCCATATTTTAATGTATTACCTGAAGTACCTAAGCATAAATAAATTGCGCACCAGATTCTCACATGTGATTTATCTGCTGTATAAGTTTAGAGGCTGTGTTGGTGAAACTCTCGTACTGTACACCTAGTTTTCTTTCTTCAGTTCCCACCTGACTTGCAGAATTCTGCTATGGGGAAACCACCCTGGATCAAAGTCTCTGTTTAAATAACAAAAAAGCTATAAGATGTGTTGCAGGACTATCATCGTAGGAATCGTGTAACTTTTTAAACGAAATTCATATTATGACAGGCCGTAGTATGTATGTGTATAGCTCTCTAGCAGATACTAAAGGAAACCTGGCTAACTTTGATCTTAGGATCTCAGTACACCACCATAACTCAAGAAATGAACATGCAATTGATAAGCCATATGCCAATCTAGCAAAAGTCCACTACAGTTATAAATATCTTGGTCTCACTCACACATTACTTAACAATGCTGTTTCAGTACCTGTGAATAAACTGAAGAATATAGTAACAAAACTGGTAAAAGGTAAAGCTTTATATGTGGTGGAGGAATTTGAAGAGTGTAATGGTGACCTAAAAATTTTTTCTGAATTATCTATATATGACTATAAATTTACCGAACGAAAGCGCTGGCAGGTCGATAGACACAAACATACACACAAAATTCTAGCTTTCGCAACAAATGGTTGCTTCGTCAGGAAAGAGGGAAGGAGAAGGAAAGACGAAAGGAAGTGGGTTTTAAGGGAGAGGGTAAGGAGTCATTCCAATCCCGGGAGCGGAAAGACTTACCTTAGGGGGAAAAAAGGACGGGTATACACTCGCACACACACACACACACACATCCATCCACACATTTACAGACACAAGCAGACATATTTAAATGGTCTTTAAGACTTACCTTAGGGGGAAAAAAGGACGGGTATACACTCGCACACACACACATATCCATCCACACATTTACAGACACAAGCAGACATATTTAAATGGTCTTTAAATATGTCTGCTTGTGTCTGTAAATGTGTGGATGGATATGTGTGTGTGTGTGAGTGTATACCCGTCCTTTTTTCCCCCTAAGGTAAGTCTTTCCGCTCCCGGGATTGGAATGACTCCTTACCCTCTCCCTTAAAACCCACTTCCTTTCGTCTTTCCCTCTCCTTCCCTCTTTCCTGACGAAGCAACCGTTTGTTGTGAAAGCTAGAATTTTGTGTGTATGTTTGTGTTTGTTTGTGTGTCTATCGACCTGCCAGCGCTTTCGTTCGGTAAGTCACATCATCTTTGTTTTTAGATATATTTTTCCGACGTGGAATGTTTCCCTCTATTATATTGATATGACTATAAATTGTAATATTTTATAAAGTTATAATTGAGGTACATTGTAGTAAAGTAATAACTTAGGTTCATGCCTGTGTCTAATGTTACATGTAGCCGATGAGCCATGTAAGAACACTGTAATGTAGTTATAGATGTATACAAACTTTATTTGATGGCGCCGGTTGCATGTAAACATGTTTAAAGGCAAATAAATATTCTGTTCTATTCAGTTCTGTTTTATGTCCATCAACTACCATCAGTACTTGCACTTTTTGAAAATAAAATATAATTGGATGGATAAAAAAATTTACTCACCTAATGGCAGAAGGAGAACACACTTATAAAGATATTTAAATTCGCAAGCTTTTGGAGCCAGTGGCTCCCTCCTTTTGGCAGAAGGGTTGAAACGGAAGGAGGAGCAGTGAAAGAAAAGGGTTGGTTTGGTTTAGGAAATGGCGATATTTTGGAAAAGTTGCCCCAACAGTCAGTCTTTCCGTCTCATCCCATCTGGCAAATCTCCCCTGATGCAAGGTTGTGGGTGACTTTTCCAAATACTCCCCATTTCCTAAACCTCACCAGTCCTTTCTCCTTCACCCCTCTTCCTTCCCATCAACCATACAGCCAGGAGGAGCCGCTGGCTCTGACAGCTTGCAGATTTAAATACCTTTATATGTGTGTTCTCCTGGTACCGCTCGGTGAGTAGATTTTTTTATCTATCCAATTACACCGATCAGCCAGAACATGACGACTACCCACCTAATAGGTGTGTCCACCTTTGGCACAGATAACAGCAGCGAGGTGCCACGGCATAAAAGCAATGAGACCTTTCTAGGCCACTGGAGGGAAGAGGCAACAAATATGCGCACACGCACAAGTCACCTAATCCCCGTAAATTCCAGGCAGGGGGTGATGAGTTCTGATGCCACGTTCAGTCGCATCCCAGATGTGTTCGATCGGGTTCGGATCTGGAGAGTTGGAGGCCAGCACATCAATTGGAACTTGCCACTGTGTTTCTCAAACTACTGTATCACATTCTTGGCCTTATGACATGGTGCATTGTCTTGCTGAAAAATGCCACTGACATTGGGAAATGTGATTGTCACAAAGGAATGTACGTGATCTGCAACCAGTGTATGATACTCCTTGGCCATCACGGTGCCTTGCACAGATGCCAATGTGAATGTTCTTCAGCCACCAGATTGCCTCTGTCTCACAGTACAGGTGTTGAGGAGCTGTTCCACTGGAAGACAAAGGATTTGCACCCTCCTGTCAGGATGATGGAGAAGGTATCAGGATTCATCAGACCGTGCAATGTTCTGCCACTGCGCCAACATCCAGTACTGATGGTCACATGTCCATTTCGGTCACAGTTGCCGATGTCGTGATGTTAACAGTGATACAGGCACAGTTGCCAGCTGTGGAGGCCCATCGTTAGGAGTGTTCGGTGCACTGTGTGTTCAGACACACTTGTATTCTGCCCAGCATTAAAATCTGATGTTAGTTCAACCACAGTTCACCGCCTGTCGTGTTTTACCAGCCTGCCCAACCTACGTCGTCTCGTATCTGTAACGAGGGATGGCTGCCAAATCCTACATCATCTGGACGTGGTTTCACGTGGGGTTCACCACATGTTGAAGACACTCACCACTGCAACACCTGACAAATCGTGCAGTTTCCAAAATGCTCATGCCGAGCCTCCGTGCCATCACAATGTGTCCTCGGTCAGATTCAGATAGGTCACAGGCCTTCACCATTCTACACACAGACAGCGTGCTCACTGGTACTACATGCAGTGTGCGTGTGTTTGACTAGCAGTCATACCTCACCAGGTGATGCTGCTATCGCACGGACGGTTTTGCATCGATAGTAGATCAGCAGTCAGAATGTTATGGCTGATCAGGGTACACAGTAATTGCACTTTGATATTTTGCATCTTTTTCATGTGTAATGTTTCCTCCACTCACTCACTGTGACTCATTGTGTACCATATATCTTGTCAAGAAAGAGAACTTACATTTACTTCCATAATCTGCAAACCATTGTAAAGTGGCTGATAGTGGGTATTTTCCATTGTACCTCACAGTATTTTTTCCTGCTTCATTTGCATACGGAGTGCAGGAAGAATGACTAATTGCGTCTGTGATGTTGTAATTAGACCAACCTTGTCCACACAGTTCCTACAGTAGCAATTCGTAAGATCCTGTGGTATATTCTTATACAGCTCACTTAACAATAGTTCTCGAAGCTGTCAGGTGACTGTGTCTACCGTTTCACGTTTTTCAGCATCTCCATGACACTCTCCTGTGACTGAAACAAACCTGTGATTATTTGTGCTGTTCTTCTGTGTACACATTCCGTGTCCTCTGTTGGTCCTACTTGTTATGGGTCCCACACACTTAAGCAATATTCTAAGAAGGGACACACAATTGATACGTAACCAGTCCCACTACATTTTCATAGTGTCTTGCTGATGAACCAAAATCTCCCATATACATTACCTATGACTAAGCCTGTGTGATCATTCCATTTCATATTCCCACAAATTTTAACTCTGTGGAGCCTTGGAGCCATGTTGAATTTTAGTGGTTTCAACTGTTCCTCAGAGCAACTGCCACTAGTAACTATAAGGAGCGTTCAAAAAGAAATGAGCTGGAGGCATAATTACGGAAACCAGTACCTGTATGTTAGAAGTATTGATCCTGGCTGTTGAGACACTTGTCCCACTGTGACAGAAGGCGGTGCATGGCTGTATCATAAAATTCCTGGGGCTGCAATGTTAACCAGTTCCACACGTACAGCTAGACGTCATCATCCGAAGTGAATCGTTTGCCCCTCAGAGCCTTTTTAAGGGGACCAAAAATGGCCCCCTTCTGATTCACTTCCTGCAGCATGGGACAACAGTGAATGCCCAGCATTACTCGCAAACCTCGACCACCCTTCGCCAAGCGATCAAATCGAAATGACTGGGTAATCTCACCCGTGGGGTCGTTCTGCTCCACAACAAAGCAAAGCCTCATACGGCCAACACAGTTGTCGCACTCCTGCAGAAATTCAAATGGAAGGTTCTCGGAAACCCTCCATATACTCCGAACCTCTCTCCCTGTGATTACGCCATTTTTGGTCCCCTTAAAAAAGGCCCTGAGGGGCAAACGATTGACCTCGGACGACGACATCCAGCTGTACGAGTGAAACTGGTTAACATTGCAGCCCCAGGAATTTTACGAGACAGCCATTCACTGCCTTGTGTCACAGTGGGACAAGTGTCTCAACAGCCAGGGTCAATATTTGTAACATACAGGTACTGGTTTCTGTAACTATGCCTCCGGCTTATTTCTTTTTGAACACCCTCTTATATACCACTCACCCTGTGGCAGTACTTCTATACCTACCTTAGTAGAGGAACATTTGGAAATTGAGTAAAACATGTCTGTTTTAGCTTTGCTATCGTCGATTTTAGTTCAGTGTCGTCCATGAATGTCTGGGCACTAACTGTAGCACCAATGACAGCCTTTATGTATGACCAGAATTTCTTGGTGTTTTTTTAAAGAGAGCATTCAGTCAGATTCTGCTACAAAGAAAGAATGAAGTCCTTACATCTGTACAGAAACCATGAAACGGTATTTGACTTGCTACCCAAAAACTGAAACTGAGAACATCTCAGAGCAAATGAGGTGCACGAATGCCAAACTCAGACTGAACTGGAGATGATGTCAACTTCATAAGAGTGTCGCTGGATGGGACTGGCTTAATAAATACCTCATGGGAAGTCTGGAGACTCCTCAGACAGATTGCAGAAAGGAACAAGATTTTAAAACAAATTTTCTAAAATCTGTTTAGCCTCTACGGTCTAACCTGTGACACTGTGCTGAGGTACAGACAACCTAACACATGTATTCCTGCCCAAGTGTCCCATCCAGTGGTCTCAAGGACCTCTTCTGGGCACTCTGAATGCAACTGACATTGCCCACTCCTGGGCTAAACTATTCTAGCGAATACACTTCTTTTTAAATATGCAATTTATGTTATAAATGTTGTAAGTGTAAACAATTATGTTAACGTAGTACTGTATTCAAAACTATCTCGATCGCATTTGGTAGATTTCTACCAGGTTCAACTCTTACGAGTTATCATCAGAGTTAAAAATGCAAAAAACAAAAAAGTTTTATTAAATATAAAAATTAAAAAGTTCAAGACAAAGAGAAAAAATAAAAGTATTCCCAATATATTGTTACAAAATAAATGTATCACACACTCATCTAGCACCTATCTCAGTCACTTGAGATCAACTGCCGTGCCTGCTCCTACATCCTACGTATAAAATCATTAAGTTCATAGGGGACATATGAGCATACTTGGCATGCATATCCAAAAGGTACAGTTCAGATTTGTAATATGATTCTTCCGGCATAAATATTTGAACATCAGATTTACATTCTAAGAGCACATAACCCTCCATGTGAAAAATATTGTAATGTAATTGATGGTTTAACTTCTGTAAATGAAAAATTTTTAAACATACTATGCATCTATAGCAAAACAGACAGATATGAATTTTTCGTGGGCATTCTGCTAAGTGATATTGAGATCTCTGTCTACTAATGTGTATTTGGCTTGTTTCCCACCCATAAAATGCAATTTAATGAGAGGATTTAAGGAACACAGAACGTAATGAATGAAGTTTCATTGTACTGAACACCACCACACTCCCTCACATATGTACATTCGATCCCAAGGCTGTGAGCGAGCATGTGTCTACCTAAACCCCCATGACATGTCTTGTACAGGGCTGTTCTGCTATATGAGTACTGCATGTTAGTCTTGCTGAACAGTTTTGGGCTATGAAAACATATTTTCTTAAAGATTAGTTGCTGCATAATGTAATGAGAAACAGATTATTGAAAGGCAGAAGGCAAGAACACGGTTTCCTGCACAACGTAAGAAGCCAGGATGGTTCAATGATGTACCACCAGAAAGCAAGCAAATGTTATGCCAAGCATATTATCAAAAATGAGAGTCATGAAGGGAAGGCAGGATATAGGGTTTGAGTTGAAATTTCAGAGAATTAAAATGGGACTTACTAGAACGGATAGAGCAAGCAATTAGATGGTGAGAGAAATAATGAGAGAAAAGCCCATCCACAAGACCAAAGAAACGACAAGATTAAAATTATCTGAGCATGTCAAAAGCTTCAGAGTTAGCAGGATACTGAGACAGGCTCATGAAATGGCAGGCGGAGGCAAGAGACCTAGAGGAAGCCTGAGGGACTGTCAGAATGAAGGAATGTGTAATGCAGAGAGAAGAGAAAAATGTGATGGGAGGACAGGGGAAGAGGGGCAGGAAACTGTAGAAGATGATGATTCCATAAACCAATATCTCTCTCTCTCTCTCTCTCTCTCTCTCTCTCTCTCTTCTTTCTTTGAATTCTCACCAGTAAGTAACTAAAAGGATTACAAATTTCCCCCACAGTAACCAACTTTTGGCCATCTACCAAACAAACTGCTATAAACGTGCAATAAATATTCAAATAACCATTTTTAAATAAGTAAAATGCTGCATTGAAGCAACAAGATTTTTTATATGAATGCATGATGTCTGTTCTTTTTTGACATGTCCAAAAGAAGAGACACCCCACGAAATCTGCAGCTATGAAAAATATTATGCAAAGCGAAAGTGGAGGAGGGAGAAAGGGAAGGAACTAATATCAGCTGCATTGGGACTTTGTGTGGAATCAACAGTGACAAGTAAAAATATGTGCTGGACCAGGACTCGAACCCTTGATCTGCTTACCAGGCAGTCGCACTAAGCACTGCACCACACTGACACAGTGTTAATTGCAAATGCACAGACTGTCTCAGTACACTCCGTGGCTGACTCACAATTTCACCTAGTGCCACCACTTACCCACAGTCCTTGTCCATATCCTCCACGCTAGATAATTTTAGATTCCCACTGGAGTTCAAATGTAAATGTGCATCTGCGCAGGTCATTGTGGATTCATACCCCATCAAGGTGTATCAATTATATGAACGGATGCACGGTGTCTGTTCCTTCGGACGTGTCCGAAAGAACAGACACAGTGCGGGCTTCACAGCAGTGATACATATTATGTAAATGGAAGGTGGAGGTGGACAAAAGGAAAGGAAAATGAAGGAACTAATTACAGCAGCTGTGTCAGGACTTTATGCAGAATCAGTGGAGAAAAGTGAAAATGTGCGGATTACAAACAGTGTCTGTTCTTTCAGACATGTCCAAAAGAACATATGCCGAGCATTCGTATAATTGATACACCTCGATGGGCTACGAATCTGCAACCGTCAATGTGGGTACACGTTTTATGTTCAACCTCCAATGGGTGTCTAAAATTAGTGAGCACCGAGAATGTGGAAGGGGATGGTGGATAAGCGGTGGCACTATGTGAAATTGAGTCGACTGAGGAGCACACCATGATAGTCTGTGTATTTGCAATTAACACCGTATCCAAAGGCGCAGTGGTTAATGCGACAGCATACTAAGCAGAAGATCCCGGGTTCATGTCCCGGTCCTGAATATTACACTTTCACTCGTCACCACTGAGTCCACAAAAAGTTCCGATGCAACTAGTGTGGTTAGTTCCTTTCTCCCCCCTTCACCTTCAATGTATGTAATATGTATCACAGCTGAAGTTGTGCATAGTGCCAGTTCTTTCAGAAATTTCGAAAACACATTCACGTTATTGCTACACCTCGATGGGCTACGAATCCCCAACTGTCAGTGTGGATTGAGATTTGTGTTTGACCTCCAATGGGAGACTGCAGATACCTGGTGGCGTTAGGTGAGAGTGAGAGTTGGCCAAGGAGCCCAGACAGTATTTTAAATGGAAGAACTATATTAAAACTGAGTTACACACACCTCGACACCTCTTCGACAATTGGCAAGTTCAGTAATTGAAATGTAGCCACACTGACAAGCAAAAGCTATTTCTGTGTAGGCTTTCAGAGCTGGAAGTACTAAAATGTGTTGCCCTCAACTTTAAGGACAATGAGGAGTTATGGCTTGAGAGAGGTACAGCAACATGCATTGCCAATAGAGAATCTGTCAGAATCTCTCCGGAAAAATCCATAACTTGATGACCAAGATAATGCCTTCTCCTCCTGGGTGCACGATATCTGAGAGCCGGCTGGATCATCTAGTCAAGCTGTGTGTGTGTATTGTACAGCTAACAAATATCGCATGCCTCACTGTGGATTATTAAAGGAATTTCTAGCAAACCAATATGTGAAGCTTGGTATTATCTTTTGTAGTGACAACAGTTAACCACTGCGTGAATTTCAATTTAATACATGAAGTAACTTCCAAAATAACTGAATTCTTCTAAAACAAAATTAAGACTTTGATAAATACCTTCCCCAAATGCCAACATATACTGTTTAAAAGTCAGTTAAGAACTACTTCTAAATAACTGGTCACTAAATTACAAACACATTGACTACCACAAGGCAGCTAGTAGCTGCAGCAGAACCTCATGTCCAACACCATGTGCCCAGTAGCCACCACAGCAGAGCCTCACGTTTGATGCCATGTGCCCACTAGTGACCACAGCAGAGCCTCACATCTGATGCCATGCGCCCAGGGGCCACCACAGCAGAGCCTCACATCTGACGCCATGTGCCCACTAGCCACCACAGCAGAGACTCTCATCTGATGCCATGCGCCCGGAAACCACCACAGCAGAGTGTCACATCTAAAGCCATGTGCCCAGTAGCCACCACAGCAGAGCCTCACGTCTGATGCCATGCGCCCAGTAGCCACCACAGCAGAGCCTCACATCTGATGCCATGTGCCCACTACGACCACAGCAGAGCCTCACATCTGATGCCATGCACCCAATAGCCACCACAACAGAGCCTCACATATGATGCCATGTGCCCACTATCCACCACAGCAGAGCCTCACATCTGATGCCATGCGCCCTGTAGCCATCTCAGCAGAGCCTCACGTCTGATGCCGTGTGCCCAGTAGCTGTTAAAGCAGAGCCTCACAACTGATACCTTGTACCCAGTAGCCGCCACAGCAGAACCTCACATCTGACGCCATTTGCCCACCCAGCCACAACAGCAAAGCCTCACGTCTGACACCGTGTGCCCACTGGCTGCCGCAGCAGAACCTCACATCTGATGCCATGTGCCTGTGACTATGACTGTGGGAGTCACTGTGTTAAACAGCATTTTGGTTAAAACGCTAAAATTCACACAATATTTTCAGTTTCAGACAACTATTTTTTATTAGTTGGATACTGTACTATTACTTTCATTCGTTGCTCTGCCTGAGAGAATGGGGGAGGGGTGTGAATCTACATCTAGATCTATACTCTGCGAGCCACCATGATGTGCATGGCAGAGGATACATCCCATTGTACCAGTTATTAGGGCTTCTTTCCATTCACGTACGGAGCACAGGAAGAAAGACTGTTTGAATGCCTCTGTGCTTGCAGTAATTATTCTGATCTTATTGTCACTATCCCTGTGAGAGCAACATGTAGGGGATTGTAGTAAATCCCAGGAGTAGTCATTTAAAGCCAGTTCTTGAAACTTTGTTAATAGACTCTCTCGGGATAGTTTACTTCCGTCTTCAAGAGTCTGCCAGTTCAGTTCCTTCAGTGTATCTGTGACTCTCTCCCACAGATTATCCCCTGTTAGTCCTGTCTGGCATGAGTCCCACACACTTGGGCAATATTACAGAACTGGTCACATGAGTGAGTTGTAAGCAGTCTCTTTTGTAGACTGACTGCACTTCCCCAGTACTCAACCAATAAACATGACTTGTATGTAAAGTACAAGTGATTGAAATTGTCCACATAGATGGTGGAAAGGGGGGATATGACAGTTGTTACGTACCCAGTTTTCGTGGTACTTGGTAATGTAATGCTTACTTTCGTCCTTCAGACGAATAAAGATGGGGTTCATTTTATTTGGTTTTTGGAATTTATTATTATTATTATTAGTCGTAAAGCTCCCAACATGGAAGACGCTAAGTAAAGATGGTTCACTTCTGGGGCTTCTTATTCTTCTTGTTTGCCCACCAGGTCTTCATTCTTTGCGAGAATTCAGCTTTTCTTTCTTCGCTCCATTTTGTTCCAGTTCTCGGCACTTTTGTCTCTGGTTTGACCTCCCATTTGTCAACTTTAAGTTTGAAATTGTTTCTTTTGTTCATGTCTTTAGTAATGTTGGCTAATTCCAGATCTTTCTTTACATTTTTGATCCATTCTCCTCCATTAACAAGGGATGCTACGTATCTTACTATTTTTTTTGTAAGTCTGTGATCGGGAAGTCTCATTATGTGGCCACAGAATTTTAGACGCCTCTTCCTCATGTCTATCTCTATGTTAGAATATTCTTCAATTTTAGAATTTTTCTGTAATCTATACCCCTCTTTGGTCCATCTTGGTCCCAGAATTTTCCTAATGATTTTCCTTTCCTCTTTCTTCAGGTTTTCCATATCTGTTTTCCTTATAAGTGTCAAGGTTTCGCTGGCATATAGCATTATTGGTTTAATTACCGACTTATAATGTTTAATTTTTGTATTTATAGATAGACATTTTTTATTGTAAATGTTTTGGACCAGCCCTAGACCCCTACGAGCTTTTAATATTCTTTCTTGTTGTGAGTATTTTTCAGAAATTCTCTCTCCTAAATATTTAAAGTATGGTACCCTCTTAATTTCTCCATATTTGGTTTGTAACTTAGAAATTTCTAGATTTGTTGTTGTAAACACCGTTTTCTCAAAAGATATTTGTAGGCCAACTTTTCCTGCACACTCTTTTAAGGTTTCTATCTGTTTGACTGCCATTTCACTAGAATCTGCCATTATTGCAAGATCGTCTGCGTAGGCTAAGTAGGGGATTTGTAGGTCATCTTTTTTGGTTCCCAGTGATATTGGTTTCCAGTACTTTTCTTTTTTGAGTTCTTTTTCCCATTCTGCCATGACTCTATCCAGAACTAAGTTAAATAACAGAGGTGATAATCCATCACCTTGTCTAACCCCAGTTTTTATCTCAAATGATTTTGAAAGTTTTCCCATGAATTTCACTTTGCATTTTGTATTTGTTAATGTCTGCTCTATGATGTTCCGTGTCTTCTTATCCAGTCCTTGTTCTTCAAGAATTTTAAATAGTGTGGGTCTGTGAATTGAATCATATGCCTTTTTAAAGTCGACAAAGACATATACTGTAGGCTTTTGGAATTTATTAATATGAGTTTTTGTGCAAATTGATTTTGTTAATGGCACTCATCAGAGGGAAGATTACTGTGGTGTACGAGTTAAACAGGAGGCCTTTTGGCAACTGATTTATTCAAACAATCGGCGTTCTTTCTTGTGCTTTGGTATATGGAGATTATTTTACAAATGTCTCAATGAGTCTGTGGTTAGGTCATGTGATGTAATGTTGTGTAGCTCAGAGCACTAACCACTTTTATTAAGGAAGTGTACTTTATGGCAAGTCATATTGATCCACAACAGTTTGTGGCTAATCTTGGACGACAGTTGGATATTTTGAATTTTTTTTTGTGGACATTGAAATTTTCTATGGTTAGTAGAAATACCATGTGGCGAACTGTGCAGTCATAACAGTAAACTTGAGCAAGTGATCAAAACCACCAAATATTGACTATTTACAAACTAATGTCCAGTGACACAAAGGCAGAATAAGGAAGATTAAGATTTAATATCCTCTCTCAACAATGATATCACTATAGACAGAGCACATGCTCAAGACTGAACAAGGAAATCCCAGCATTTGCTTTAAACAATTTATCTAAACAGAAAACCTAGATTCGAATAGCCAAACAGGGTGCTAAGCACTTTCTTCCCAAAAACGAGTGAAGTGTCTTACACACCATACCATGCCACTCGGTATCTAGGAAGCAAATTGCGGTCCAACAGTAATGTGTGCCTGCCTGAGCTATACTACAAGGCACTGTTTCTAATTGTATGCTATCAAACCTGAATCACCTCCCATATTACAATTACAGTCGTTTATTTATAATATGGAAAAATAGGCGTTCGGCTGGGAAAAGGAAGGAAACTTTGGTACCTTCCCCTGAGGTATTGTATACAATAAAAGAATACCAGAACAGTTTACAGAAATAATGATTTATAATTATAAGCACAAAAAAGTTATTTGTATACATATATATATAATTGTTATGTCTCACAATATCGCCCATGGTACTAATGGATTTCTCCATATGGAACACAGGCAATTGCACACAATCCAGTAGTCTCACAGCTTGAGGTAAAAAATTGGCAAAAATCTAAGAACTGAGGGACAAGCAAAAGACATGCTAGTACAATAATCAGTTCACTTCTTACTCATCCCTCCAGAACAAATCTGACATTAATTCTAAACACATGACATAAATAATACTTTTGCAATATAAATAGAATAACAAAAAACAGAAAACATTTAGCAGTGTGCAAATACAGCTCCGTAATTGCTTCAATTTTAGTTTCATTCAGACTGACATAGTTTACAAAAAGTAAAATACTACATGTTAATATATGTAATCTGTTTATCAATGCATACATATCGCAACATCAGAATGGAAGAGAGATTGTTTTATGGAAGCACTGAGCAAAAGTTTCAACATTTCTCCTTAATACTAAAACTGCACTGTGGTTATATGTAGAATCGATTGAGCATTGTAAGATAAACAGATACTGTTACCTCAGGTTTATACTACACTATTTCCTGATAATTACAGATACAGAAACAACAGCTATGTCATACTTCATAGCAGAAATTACAGATACATCTCACATGCAGAATTGAATGAAATGTATGTCAGGAAGTTCTTTTCCATTTATATCTTCTGATTAAGAAGAGAGACAAAAGTTATATTTTCACTTTCATACTTTATTTTTATAAGGAAGAAGGGAGTAAGGAAAAATCAGACATTGAGTGCATAATAAGCAGATTGCCAGAAAGGCCGGGAGTGAAACTGGAATTCTTGTACAACAGCTACATGGCACATACCCAACAGTAAAAACACCCACCGAGAGTCACTACTGTTCCAGAGTAGGACTGACAGCAGTGAGTAAATGATGACAAGTGTATTTTGCACAGCATGTACCATTAAAATCAGAAATAAATATCCGAGCACCCTGGTAAGCAAGCACAAAATTGCATCAGTCACAGAAGGCAACCTAATACATATTCACATTCCTGAGATGCTATGAATAAATACAGATCATAAGTAGAGCAGGGGATTTAGATACTTCAATCTGCTACAAAAGTTTGTTCCTGTAGCAGTCATGGCGCTGTAACTTTCACAGCACTCTATGCTGTAACTTCCACAACACTTTACTGCAACTTCCACAACACTCTCACCTAATTTCTTTTTTTCTTTGAAACTGTTGCCAGAATCTATCACAGGTGTGTCATCTCTGCATCATTTTCACCCAACTGCATTCTTGCCCCTGCTATTACCATCTTCTATGCATTCAACTTCTCCTCAGTAAGCCTTATAGTGCAATAAACACATGTACTGAAGGACTTTCAAATGTCTAGAACTAAGGAGATATTAAAACATATCAGTAATTTGTGCTGCATTTGCTGGACACACAGTACACTACAGAGCAAACAAAAGGACGACAAGACCATTTGTTATTAGCACATGTCCAGCATCAGTTCATATAACTGCAACTACAAGTATGTGGGACAGACAAACACATTAGGTAGCACAATGTCTACACAGGAACATTCATACAAGGTATTCAGTTATCAGTATAGTTCCAGATAATCTCATATTTGCTACATTTAATCTATTAAAGTAAAAAAAATAAGTGACACTACACTTAGCAACACAGTAATAACACAATTCTGAGATGACAACTGTGCACTGTCAAACAGTACAATTCTGAATTGAGAGCTCAATCTCTCGTGAAATTCTTTCAGGATATTGATGGGGTAGGATATAACTTCAGTTCCAGGTGCCCTATAAACTTTCCCGAACATTTTAAAACAAATCGGTATATATCTGCCAGCCTTTTAGCAATTGGAAAGCTTATTCCTACAATAATTTGAGCATCTGCATTTAGCTGTCATTGGATTACAATTACTTTTCAATATGAAAGTTGGACATAAAGGTAACCCGGAGAAATCTTACTGGCTGCTTGCTTAAATGAGAGTTAAATATGCTATGTATTATGCCTCAATCTCTACAGTAAGTCTTTCGCACAACAGGTTGTGGCAGTCATCTCAGAATACGCGGACCCCAATAACCAATTACGATTCTGTACGACACAGGCTGGAGGATACAGAAACCGATTAATGTGCCGGCATTTGCACACTGCTAGCTATAACTACACAGAACTGCAAGAAAAACATTATTTCTTTCCTTCTTTCTTAAAAATGTAACAAAATAAAAATGTCATAGTACAAATGCTGTAGTGGCCAATTCATCCAGTGCCACTGTTGAAATCAGTTTTTATTAAAGCTTTCTGTTTATAGACTTATAAGAGGAATTCCGACTTCCTCAATCCGAACTAACTTAACAAATATCACTCATTTCTGGAGCACCAGAAGGTAACCTGCTAAGAGAAGAGAAATTTCTTCGCCGGTTCGCACAGAAAGTGAGGTACAGACAAACGCATCGGTGTGCGAGCACACCACCGCTCCTCTCACGTCCCCTCGCCGAGGGACCGGACGTCGCAAAGTGCGTGCGCGTGTCAGTAGAAACTTCTATCTGTCCTCTGGTCGTGCAGCATGCAGTCTCCATCAGTAGAACAGTACACAGTGGAGGATGGGACGCTGGCACTTTGACTCAAATTCGTGGAGCATTTCATCGATGTCATTATCCAGGTCTTCACTCTGCGCCATCTGAAACAGAATGGCACATTTACCAAATTACAGCTGAAGAACAATCAGTTGTTGTATGTGGAACAATGGATGCTAGTTTCAATTTGAATAGTACCAATCATATATCTTCACAAATACCCTTAATTTAGAAAATACTGAATCTACAGTCGGTCCCTAAACTGAAGAGTGAACATGCCTGTCCCCGCAGTCTTTATCCAACTATGTTATGATAACCACCCACAGGCTGTTTGATGATGTTTTGCCAGCCCTTCCACAGTCCACCTTTTAAATGAGTGGGACTGTTGTGTTCAGATATTCCTGACAGTTTATTTCTCAATAAATGCATGAACACCTACATCAGTATCTAATATAACTAACACAAGAATGCACAATAGAAACTACGTGGCTCGCCACATACTGCACTGCACTGCTAAAGAGGAAACTGATTCATTGTAATTCTGTACATCAGGTAGAGCGTTCTTCTAGGAAAGACCAGTTGCCCACCAAAAGTGCTGTTCGCTCTTCAGTTTATCGACAGATTATACAGAGACCACCTGTACGCTCTGACCCACAATATAAACTATTTGTATGCATAAAATAAAGGATATATATAACAAGAATTTAGTTATTCTCATGACATCACATTCATTGGTTTCAATTCTCAAACCAACTTCAACATAATCTAGACCTTGGGTTATGCTACAGATTGAAGTGTTACCACAAAAGTAACGTTAGCAGTAAAATGAGTGTTTCCAGTGATTTGTCCATCCCCATTTGTGGACACATCACATTCCAAAACTTCATTGTCATGCGTCACACAGACACATTTGGTATTTGTAGCTTTTAATTACCCTTAATTCGTGCACAATAATAACAATAATGTAAAGGTGATAGCCAAGTACTATGCAGAGAAGCCCAGGTGCACTTGAGGATTCTCATACTTACAAAACAGCCCATTTGTTGTATAATAGTATTTGTAGGTAACAATAAGATTGAATTTAGGATTGACATTGTCCCTGTCTACATTTTAGAATGAAGTTTTATATTCTATGAAATATTATGCCAAACAAGGCAGAAAATCTGAAATCCCCAGACACTCAAAGACAAGGTAAAAGAATATCTTATTAGCTGCTACTCCCATAATTTATCAGAATATTTGGACTTATGGACATTAACCCCGCTCAACTCTAATGTTCATATTAAATGGGTTTTGACTTTGCCAATACACTATGTGATCAAAAGTATCCAGACACCTGGCTGAAAATGACTTACAAGTTCGTGGCACCTTCCATTGATAATGCTGAAATTCAATATGGTGTTGGCCCACCCTTAGCCTTGTTGACAGCTTCCACTCTCGCAGGAATACGTAGAGTCACATGCTGAAAGGTCTCTTGGGGAATAGCAGCCCATTCTTCATGGAGTGCTCCACTGAGCAGACATATCGATGTCGGTTGGTGAGGCCTGGCACGAAACTGCTGTTCCAAAACATCCCAAAGATTTTCTGTAGGATTCAGGTCAGGACTGTGCAGGCCAGTTACATGGATGTTATTGTCATGTAACCACTCCGCCACAGGCCGTGCAATGCAGATGCTCGATCATATTGAAAGATGCAATCGCCATCCCCAAATTGCTCTTCAACACTGGGCATTCGCCACACACACACCCTGCCATCAGATCACCACATTGTGTACCGTGATTCGTCACTTCACACATTGTTTTTCCACTGTTCAATTGTCCAATGTTTACGCTCCTTACACCAAGTGAGGCGTCCTTTGGCATTTGCCTGTGTGATGTGTGGCTTATGAGCAGCCGCTCGACCATGAAATCCAGGTTCCTCACCTCCTGCCTAACTCTCATGGTACTTGCAGTTGATGCTGATGCAGTTTGGAATTCCTGTGTGACGGTCTGGATAGATGTCTGCCTAATACACATTACGACCCTGTTCAAATGTCGGCGGTCTCTGTCAGTCAACAGATGAGGTCGGCCTGTATGTTTTGTGCTGTACGTGTCCCTCCACGTTTCCACTTCACTATCACATCACAAACAGTGGACCTAGGGATGTTTAGGAGTGTGGAAATCTCGCATACAGATGTATGACACAAGTGACACCCAATCACCTGACCAAGTTTGAAATCCGTGAGTTCTGTGGAGTGCCCCATTCTGCTCTCTCACGATGTCTAATGACTGCTGAGGTCGCTGATATGGAGTACCTGGCAGTAGGTGGCAGCACAAACGTATGTTTTTGGGGGTGCCCAGATACTTTTGATCACATAGTCTGTATAAACAAGTGACAGTGCTCCATCTAAATCTACATAAATGCTTATTGGGATGAAGTATGGATGAAAATAGCAGCTGCATAGTGAAAGTAGCTTTCCTCTGAAGCAGTAGGTTTTCTCCTAGTATAAGGGTGGATCTAAAAGTAGTGCCTTTTGTGTCATAAAAATTAAATAATGAACATGGAACACCAGAATTAGTACAGATCACAGCCCGAATGGTCTTCTACACAACAGTACCATTCAACAGTCACTACACAGTTGTACAAATTTGCACAACCATTGAATGCAGACATCACAACCAGCTTGAAAACAATTCAGTTTTTACTTCTTGACCTACGATTCTTAAAGCTGTTTTTACCTCACCCAAGTCACTAAATCTGTAACCACATAGTCAAAAATATCTCTGTAAGTTTCTTAAGTGTAGTCACATAGGTTTCACTGCCGATTGTGAAATCTAGCACGTGTGTCTCTTCAAATCACTTCATCAGCCTGTCCTCAACTGGCACCTGTGGCAGATGTTCTTGGCTGGCTGCTACATGGTTTACCTCCAATGACTGTTTCTCTGTTAGCAAACTTCTTCACCCAACACTATAGATTGCTGCTGTCCATTACAGTGCCCCATAACTCACAAATGCACAATGGCTATGCTGAATGGATAGTTTAGGCTATGATCTGTTCTACACAGTCCAGTCAAATTAATGTGACAGCCACCTATGTTCGAAATCAGCATGCAAGAACCACTAACAGATGGCAGTACTAGCACTTGACGGTATATAAAGTGTGTCGGAGGATGCAGGAGACAGTGCAGCCATTGTTGTAATGCAGAAACAAAGCGATTTATCTGCTGTCCAAAAGGGCCTGGGGTGGAAGGATTTCCGAAATGGCTAAGTTTGTAAACTGTTCGTGTGCTCCAAAGGTTAAAGCATACCGTGTGTGACAAAACAGTTTTATCCAAAACAGACATCGAGGCAACTGCAGTGCACTGCAGGCCACATATGACAGGGGTGAACAGATGTACAACATCATAACATGTAAGTTTTCACGGCCGGTGTCTTCATTAACTAAAATTTCCGGGCTGAATTGCTGTGGTCCATATATAAAACTTCTTCTCCTTCCTGATGTTTCGTTGCCTACTGTGGGCAACATCTTCTGAGGTGAGTCGGCAACTGGCTGCTAGGCGCTGGTGGTCCCACTTATATAGAGCGCTTAGATGGCGCCACCACTCGTCATGTGCTTTGGACTTTAAAACTATCTCTGGCTAGTGCCATCACTCTCGATTACAGGTAATCGATTGTCACTTCATTGGTACAAAGTCGATCGCCATATCTTGTCTAGTTTTAATCCTTCTTTGTTTTTATTAAAATTATTTCCGTGCTTGTAGATCTCTATAGCTTATCTATACATGCGAGTATAATAATGCGAGGTCCTAGCTATCACATTTGTCTCACTAAATTTTATTTCGTGATCACCGTCTTTGAAAACGTGTTCCGCTACAGCTGATTTGTCAATCAGTCCCAATCTACAGTTCCTTTTGTGTTCCGTTAGGCGGGTATTAACACTCCTTTTAGTTGTTCCAATATAAACCGTGCCACAGCTACACGGAATTTTATACACACCTGGGGTAGCTAAGTGGTGTCGTGCGCCTTTCACCAATCTTAAACTTTCACTAATTTTCTTGGTAGGTCGAAACATTGTCTCCATTTGAAACTTGGCCAAAACTTTACCAATACGGTCCGTGATGGTATCTTGCAAGATGAATTAAGCCATTTGCGAACAGCTTTCAAGAGAAATGGGTACACTGACAAGGAAATAGATCGAGCATTCCACCCTACAAGAAAAGTGTCCAAAATTACACGACGACAACCGCTGGCTGGAAAAGTTTTTCTCCCATTTATTCATAACATCACGGACCATATTGGTATAGTTTTGGCCGAGTTTCAAGTGGAGACAATCTTTCGACCTACCAAGAAAATTAGTGAAAGTTTAAGATCGGTGAAAGACGCACGACACCCCTTAGCTACCCCAGGTGTGTATAAAATTCCGTGTAGCTGTGGCACGGTTTATATTGGAACAACTAAAAGGAGTGTTAATACCCGCCTAACAGAACACAAAAGGAACTGTAGATTGGGACAGATTGACAAATCAGCTGTAACGGAACACGTTTTCAAAGACAGTGATCACGAAATAAAATTTAGTGAGACAAACGTGATAGCTAGGACCTCACATTATTATACTCGCATGTATGGACCTTGCCGTTGGTGGGGAGGCTTGCGTGCCTCAGCGATACAGATAGCCGTACCGTAGGTGCAACCACAACGGAGGGGTATCTGTTGAGAGGCCAGACAAACGTGTGGTTCCTGAAGAGGGGCAGCAGCCTTTTCAGTAGTTGCAAGGGCAACAGTCTGGATGATTGACTGATCTGGCCTTGTAACAATAACCAAAACGGCCTTGCTGTGCTGGTACTGCGAACGGTTGAAAGCAAGGGGAAACTACAGCCGTAATTTTTCCCGAGGGCATGCAGCTTTACTGTATGATTACATGATGATGGCGTCCTCTTGGGTAAAATATTCCGGAGGTAAAATAGTCCCCCATTCGGATCTCCGGGCGGGGACTACTCAAGAGGATGTCGTTATCAGGAGAAAGAAAACGGGCGTTCTACGGATCGGAGCGTGGAATGTCAGATCCCTTAATCGGGCAGGTAGGTTAGAAAATTTAAAAAGGGAAATGGATAGGTTGAAGTTAGATATAGTGGGAATTAGTGAAGTTCGGTGGCAGGAGGAACAAGACTTCTGGTCAGGTGACTACAGGGCTATAAACACAAAATCAAATAGGGGTAATGCAGGAGTAGGCTTAATAATGAATAGGAAAATAGGAATGCGGGTAAGCTACTACAAACAGCATAGTGAACGCATTATTGTGGCCAAGATAGATACGAAGCCCACACCTACTACAGTAGTACAAGTTTATATGCCAACTAGCTCTGCAGATGACGAAGAAATTGAAGAAATGTATGATGAAATAAAAGAAATTATTCAGATTGTGAAGGGAGACGAAAATTTAATAGTCATGGGTGACTGGAATTCGAGTGTAGGAAAAGGGAGAGAAGGAAACATAGTAGGTGAATATGGATTGGGGGACAGAAATGAAAGAGGAAGCCGCCTGGTAGAATTTTGCACAGAGCGCAACATAATCATAACTAACACTTGGTTTAAGAATCATGAAAGAAGGTTGTATACATGGAAGAGCCCTGGGGATACTAAAAGGTATCAGATAGATTATATAATGGTAAGACAGAGAGTTAGGAACCAGGTTTTAAATTGTAAGACTTTTCCAGGGGCAGATGTGGACTCTGACCACAATCTATTGGTTATGACCTGTAGATTAAAACTGAAGAAACTGCAAAAAGGTGGGAATTTAAGGAGATGGGACCTGGATAAACTAAAAGAACCAGAGGTTGTACAGAGATTCAAGGAGAGCATAAGGGAGCAATTGACAGGAATGGGGGAAATAAATACAGTAGAAGAAGAATGGGTAGCTTTGAGGGATGAAGTAGTGAAGGCAGCAGAGGATCAAGTAGGTAAAAAGACGAGGGCTAGTAGAAATCCTTGGGTAACAGAAGAAATATTGAATTTAATTGATGAAAGGAGAAAATATAAAAATGCAGTAAGTGAAACAGGCAAAAAGGAATACAAACGTCTCAAAAATGAGATCGACAGGAAGTGCAAAATGGCTAAGCAGGGATGGCTAGAGGACAAATGTAAGGATGTAGAGGCCTATCTCACTAGGGGTAAGATAGATACCGCCTACAGGAAAATTAAAGAGACCTTTGGAGATAAGAGAACGACTTGTATGAATATCAAGAGCTCAGATGGAAACCCAGTTCTAAGCAAAGAAGGGAAAGCAGAAAGATGGAAGGAGTATATAGAGGGTCTATACAAGGGCGATGTACTTGAGGACAATATTATGGAAATGGAAGAGGATGTAGATGAAGATGAAATGGGAGATACGATACTGCGTGAAGAATTTGACAGAGCACTGAAAGACCTGAGTCGAAACAAGGCCCCCGGAGTAGACAATATTCCATTGGAACTACTGACGGCCGTGGGAGAGCCAGTCCTGACAAAACTCTACCATCTGGTGAGCAAGATGTATGAAACAGGCGAAATACCCTCAGACTTCAAGAAGAATATAATAATTCCAATCCCAAAGAAAGCAGGTGTTGACAGATGTGAAAATTACCGAACTATCAGCTTAATAAGTCACAGCTGCAAAATACTAACACGAATTCTTTACAGACGAATGGAAAAACTAGTAGAAGCCAACCTCGGGGAAGATCAGTTTGGATTCCGTAGAAACACTGGAACACGTGAGGCAATACTGACCTTACGACTTATCTTAGAAGAAAGATTAAGGAAAGGCAAACCTACGTTTCTAGCATTTGTAGACTTAGAGAAAGCTTTTGACAATGTTGACTGGAATACTCTCTTTCAAATTCTAAAGGTGGCAGGGGTAAAATACAGGGAGCGAAAGGCTATTTACAATTTGTACAGAAACCAGATGGCAGTTATAAGAGTCGAGGGACATGAAAGGGAAGCAGTGGTTGGGAAGGGAGTAAGACAGGGTTGTAGCCTCTCCCCGATGTTGTTCAATCTGTATATTGAGCAAGCAGTAAAGGAAACAAAAGAAAAATTCGGAGTAGGTATTAAAATTCATGGAGAAGAAATAAATACTTTGAGGTTCGCCGATGACATTGTAATTCTGTCAGAGACAGCAAAAGACTTGGAAGAGCAGTTGAATGGAATGGACAGTGTCTTGAAAGGAGGATATAAGATGAACATCAACAAAAGCAAAACAAGGATAATGGAATGTAGTCGAATTAAGTCGGGTGATGCTGAGGGTATTAGATTAGGAAATGAGGCACTTAAAGTAGTAAAGGAGTTTTGCTATTTGGGGAGCAAAATAACTGATGATGGTCGAAGTAGAGAGGATATAAAATGTAGGCTGGCAATGGCAAGGAAAGCGTTTCTGAAGAAGAGAAATTTGTTAACATCCAGTATTGATTTAGGTGTCAGGAAGTCATTTCTGAAAGTATTCGTATGGAGTGTAGCCATGTATGGAAGTGAAACATGGACGATAAATAGTTTGGACAAGAAGAGAATAGAAGCTTTCGAAATGTGGTGCTACAGAAGAATGCTGAAGATTAGATGGGTAGATCACATAACTAATGAGGAAGTATTGAATAGGATTGGGGAGAAGAGAAATTTGTGGTACAACTTGACCAGAAGAAGGGATCGGTTGGTAGGACATGTTCTGAGGCATCAAGGGATCACCAATTTAGTATTGGAGGGCAGCGTGGAGGGTAAAAATCGTAGAGGGAGACCAAGAGATGAATACACTAAGCAGATTCAGAAGGATGTAGGTTGCAGTAGGTACTGGGAGATGAAAAAGCTTGCACAGGATAGAGTAGCATGGAGAGCTGCATCAAACCAGTCTCAGGACTGAAGACCACAACAACAACAACAACAACAACAACAACAACAATAGACAAGCTATAGAGATCTACAAGCACGGAAATAATTTTAATAGAAAAGAAGAAGGATTAAAACTAGACAAGATATGGCGGTCGACTTTGTACCTGTAATCGAGAGAGATGGCACTAGCCAGAGATAGTTTTAAAGTCGAAAGCACGTGACGAGTGGTGGCGCCATCTAAGCGCTCTATATAAGTGGGGCCACCAGCGCCTAGCAGCCAGTCGCCGACTCACCTCAGAAGATGTTGCCCGCAGTAGGCAACGATACGTCAGGAAGAAGTAGTAGTTTTATATAGGGACCACGGCAATTCAGCCCAGAAGTTTTAATTAATGGAGATGTACAACTATTGCGCAACTGACTGCCCAGATGAACTGAGGTGCTACTGACAGCATCTCCTCAACGACCGTTCAGCAAATGTTCTGCATATGCACTTCCGTAGCAGGTACCTGCTTTGTGCACCCATGCTGACAGCTGTTCATTGGTGACAAGGGCTGAAATTTGCACTGCAATACTGCAACCTGACATCCACCGAGTGGTGGCAGTCGGCCTTTTTAGATGAATCACGTTTTATGCTCCTTCGGACAGATGGCTGTTGGCACATACGGCACGAAACGTCAGAGCAAACACCCCACAACAACTGTCAGAATGATCCAGTCTGGGGGTGCAGTGTTACGGTCTAAGTAATGTTTCCGTGGCATTCCTCAGGTGATCTAATCGTTCTAGAAGGCACAATGGATCGACTCAACTGTATTCTCAGGGGCCATGTCCACCCCTACATGCAGTTTCTTTTTCCTCAACACAGTGGCATCTACTAGCAAGACAATGCAACGTGTCACACTGCTCACGGTCTGCGGGTGTGGTTCAGAGGGCACCAGAGGGAGTATACCGTACTTCCCTGGCCACCAAATTGGCCAGATTTAAACCCAATCAATAATCTATAGGACCATCTCGATCAGGTGTAAGCGACATGGATCCTCAACTGAGAAACACAGCACAGGTGGAGGTGGCATGGCTCCATATCCCTGTCAGTACTCACCAGAGCCTCACAGACATTCCTCCTGCATGTCTCTCAATGATCTGCACTGCAAAAGACTAACTTTTAGTATGTGGTCTCATTAATGGGACTGGACAGAGTAATTCCGCTGTTACATGTTCATTATTACACGACACAGGAGACATTGCTTTTTGATCCAACCTCGTATACAGCTGCATAAATGACGTACTCTAGAAATATTTCCAATAAATACCAGTATGAGCAGATTACCAGTAGTCATAATACACTGTTAGTGTACTTTACAGAATTGCCTGGAGTGGCTGCTTCTGCCTGTTATACTTGCTCCACTACCCTGACAGCTCTCTTTGATGATGGAACTTATGAACGATCTTTGTGTGTGTATGTGTGTGTGTGTGTGTGTGTGTGTGTAAGAGAGAGAGAGAGAGAGAGAGAGAGAGAGAGAGAGAGAGAGAGAGAGAAATAATTAAAATGGTATAAGTTACCATTTAGGCTTGGCTTACTCTTAGGTAGCTGTGAATGGGAGGGGGCATAGGTGGGAAGAAATGTTTCTTAGGATTTATCATCCCTTGTGTATCAGGTAGATTAGAAACCCTGCACATCATGGGATCAGCTGGGGGTTGGCGGCACTAAGAGAAGAATTATATGACAACTGGTGTAAACTGCCAACGCGAAGAGAATCCGACCCCCCCTCCACCTTTAACAATGCCAAACCCACAAATGTCATGCTGACCTTGTGAAGACACTAGATTACACCAGGAAGTAGTAGTAATGTGAAAAACTTGATAGACTTCAGATGCAGTAATGTTTGAGCTATTTATTGACAGGATCACCACCAGAATTCAGGTACTTGTTATATTAAGGGATCAACTTTTCTATTCCCGTGTCACAGAAGTCTGCCGCACGGGAATCGAATAAGTTGTGGTAGTCCAGCTCTCTGCCAGTGACAGTCCTGAGTATAGGACAAAAATTTCTTGATTGAGAACAAGATCATAACTGTGTTGTGGATGATCAGACAGCCCAGCCGAACTCCTTCAGAACATTGGTTGTGCAAGTTTTACATAGGCAGGTATTGTCACGGATCAGCAGATTACCTGCACTAGGTTTTACACACCTCTCGTTCTAAATGAGCCATTGCAGTTTCCACAGTATTTCACATTTACGGTCCAGCATTCACTGTTTCACCTCTGGGCAGGAAGTCAATAAGCAGAATGCCTTTATTGTCCCTTAACAATGCCCCCTCTCCTCCCCAAGACTTCTATGACAAAGAAATACAAAAGCTCATCTCATGGTATGACAACTGTCTTAATTCAGGTGGTGATTATGTCCTTAAACAGATCAAACATTGTTGTATCTATTGCAACAAAGTTTTTAATATGATTGCTTTTCTTTAAAATTGGGAAACAATTTCTAGACTGCCCTCATATACATGTACATTATCGGAAAAACAGCTACTTTGATAAGAATCACTGCTCCTTCTCTTATACTACTAAGCTGTTCTTTTTTATCTACTCCTTCGTTCTAAGCATTTGTGTAACTTTGCTAATTTCTGATACCACTGTGGCTCTTTGTATACGCCGTATTATAAGAATCTACGTAACACAAATGTAAGTGTTAACCAGCATCGACCAGCAAAAATAGGAACACAAATTCCTCTAATCTTGTATGCCCCTCACACTATAGAACTAAACAAATGCTTAGGCTGGGTATTCCTACCAGCATAAACTACAAAAGATTTGCTAGTGCCATAATTAGGAACACCAAAAAGTTTATACCAAGAGGCTACGGAAACCATTATATCTCTTGTTGGTCCCAAGAGAGTGAGCAATTGTATCAAAGCTTCCTCAAAAGTGGCAACTTGAAACTGCAGCTGTGACACAGTATGGAGAGAAGGCATAATAATGTAAAATTTTGTCCAATCTTGAGAATATGCTAAAAGATTGAGTTCTGAGTAGACACGACATCCAACATCAGTTCCCATAGTAAATTAAAAAATAGTCTACCACAGGGATCAGTCCTTGCTCCACTTCTCAACTTGTACACTGTAGACATGCCAAAAACAAATTCAAAGCAGTTCGGTTACACTGATGACTACGTACTTGCAACAAGACATAGCTAAATCAACCAGTCAGAGATAAACATACAGGAAAACCTTGAAGTAGCAGTAAAGTACTTTTGCAAATGGAGACTTCCAACTAAATGCTACCATAACAGAGGTCTTGAGCTTCCATCTAAATAAAATAAATTTCCTGGAAGAAAAGTACACATACAGTTTGAAAACATTACATTCACTCTTAATAAAACACCAAAATACAATGGGTGTAAACCTTGACAGAAATCTTTCTGTGAGCATTTAACAAAAACAGGCGAAAAACTGAAAACGAGGAACATCACTAAAAAGCTATATGGTACAACCTGGAGCATCTACCTTACATTCTTCTGCTATGGGTTTTATCTTCTCTATCACTGAATATTGTGCCCCATTTTGGCTAAACAGCCAATAAGCACGAAAGACAAGATTCCCAACTAAATAAGGGCATGAGAATAACTGCTGGGATTATTAAATCAATATTTATGGAATGGCTGCCAGTATAAGCCACATTCCTCCCCCTACATTGCTTAAGTGCTCTAACAAACGTGTACAAGAAGATCATGGGTAATAAAAATCTACCAATCCATCAAGATGTTGATGACATGAACCATAACCAATTCCACTTTAGAAGACCACCAACAATAACAGCAAGGGTCACAGTGGAAGATGAGTTACTAATGCATGGACTCCAGAATCAACAATACAACAATATACCAATATGTTGTGTACCACACAAAATCCATTAGGTTTAGACTTTTCACACAAAATATCATTAATGCTATACAGAATCAGAGTCCAACATGGCAGATGTGCAATTCCCCCATTCTTCTTCTCACAGATGGGGTTCGCAACCATCCCCACTTTATGGCTGTGGAAAACCATGGACCATCAGACACATCACAGACGAATGCCCAAAAGATCACACAATGATATACCAGAAGACTTTCTTCTCACAACCCCGAATTTTGTGTGTGATCTTCAGCCCAAAGACTGGTTCGATGCAGCTCTCCTTGCTACTCTATCCTGTGTAAGCCTTCTCATCCCCGAATAACTACTGCAACTTACATCCTTCTGAAACTATTTACTGTATTCCTCTGTTGGTCTCCCTCTATAATTTTTATCCCCCTCACATACCTCCAATACTGAACTGGTGATCCCTTGATATCTCAGAATGTGTCCTATCAACCGATCGCTAGTCAGGTGGTACAAAAAATTTCTTTTCTCCCCAATTCTACTCAGTACCTCCTCTTCAGTTATGTGATCTACCCATGTGATCTACCCACCTAATCTTCAGCATTCTTTTCTAGCACCACATTATGAAAGCTTCTATTCTCTTCTTGTCTAAACTGTTTATCATCCATGTTTCACTTCCATACATGGCTACACACCATACAAATACTTTCAGAAGAGACTCCCTAACACTTAAATCTACATTCAATGTTAACAAATACCTCTTCTGAAACACTTCTCTTGCCATTGCCAGTCTACATTTTGTCCTCCCTTCTTCCACAATTATTAGTTATTTTACTGCCAAAATAGTAAAACTCACCTACTACTTTCCATTATCCTCATTTTGTTTTTGTTGACATTCATCTTATATCCTTCTTTCAAAACACTATCCATTCGATTCAACTGCTCTAAGTCCTTTGCTATCTCTGACAGAATTGCAGTGTCATTGGCAAACCTCAATGTTTTTATTTCTTCTCCCTGAACTTTAATTCCTACTTCAAATTTTTCTTTTGTTTCTTTTATTGCTTGCTCAATCTATACATTGAATAACATTGTGTATAGGCTCCAACCTTGGTCTCACTCCCTTTGCAACCAATGCTTCCCTTTCAAGCCCCACAAGTCTTATAACTGCCATCTTGTTTATGTGCAGGTTGTAAACAGCTTTTCACTGTCTATATTTTACCCCTGCTACTTTTAATATTTGAATGAGATTATTGCAGTCGACACTGTCAAAAGCTTTATCTAAGTCTACAAATGTTAAAAACTTAGACTTGCCCTTCCTTAACCCATCTTCTACAAGAACTCGCAGGGTCGGAAATGTCTCGCGTGTTTCTACATTTCTTCAGAAACCAAACTGATCTTCCACGAGGTTGGCTTCTACCAGTTTTTCCATTCTCCTGTAAAGAATTTTTGTTAATATTTTGCAGCTGTGATGCATTAAACTAACAGTTCGGTAATTTTCACATCTGTCAGCATCTACTTTCTTTGGACTTTGAATTATTATATTCTGCTTGAAGTCTGAGGGTATTTTACCTGTCTCATACATGTTGCACACTAAATGGAAGAATTTTGTCATTTCTGGCTCTTCCAAGACCTCTGCTGCCTTCACTGTTTCATGTCTCAAAGCTTCCCATTTGT
Organism: Schistocerca serialis cubense; assembly: GCF_023864345.2. Lineage (NCBI taxonomy): Eukaryota > Metazoa > Arthropoda > Insecta > Orthoptera > Acrididae > Schistocerca > Schistocerca serialis. The sequence goes on from NC_064648.1 coordinate 103,182,584, forward strand.
CATCTACTGTATTCCTTTCCCCCGTCCTAGTCAGTCATTGCCCAAGTTCTATCTGAAACTATCATCAACTTCTGGTTCTTTCAACCTATCCCAGTCCCATCTCCTTAATTTCCTACCTTTTTTTTTAAATCTACAGTTCATAACCAATAAATTGTTGTCAGAGCCCACATCTGCCCCTGGAAATGTCCTACAGTTTAAAATCTGGTTCCAGACTCAGTCTTGCCATTACATAATCAATCTGAAACCTTATGGTGTCCCCAGGTCTCTCTCATGATTGTTAAACCAAATACCAGCAATGATTAAATTATGGTCTTTACAAAATTATACCCAGCGGCATCTCTTTCGTTCCTTTCCCCCAGTCCACATTCACTTAAAAATTTTCCTTCTGTCCCTTTCCCTACTATCAATTCCAGTCCTCCAACACAATTAAATTTTTGTCTTCCTTAACTATCTGAATAATTTCTTCTTTCTCATCATACACTTCTTCCGACTCTTCATTTACAGAGCTAGTTGGCATATAAACTTGTGCTACTGTGGTGGGTGTTGGATTTATGTCTATCTTTGCTACACGTTCACTATGCTTGGCTACGTGTTCACTATTCTGTTCTTAGTAGCTTACCTGCATTCCTATTTTCTTCTTCACTATTAAACCTACTCCTTCATTGACCCTGTTAGATTTTGTATTTATAACCATGTATTTTCACGTGACCAAAAGAACTATTCCTTCTGCTACTGAACTTAACTAATTCCCACTACATCTAACATCAACCTATACAATTCCCTTTTTAAATTTTCTAACCCACTTGCATGATTAAGAGGTCTAACATTCCAATCCATAGAATGCCAGTTTTATTTCTCCTGATGACAACATTCTCATGAGTAGACCCTGCTTGGAGAACTGAATGGGAAATTATTTCACCTCTAGAATACTTTATTTAAGAGGAAGCTGTCATCATTTAACCATACAGTAGGGCTACGTGCCCTCAGGAAAAAATTACAGCTGTAGTTCTCCCTTGCTTTCAGCCGTTTGCAGTACCAGCACAGCAATGCCAATTCAGTTGATCTTACAAGGCCAGATCAGTCAGTTATCCAGATTGCTGCCCCTGCAAATATTGAAAATGCTTCTGCCACTCTTCAGGAATCTCACATTTGTCTGGCCTCTCAACAGATACCCCTGAAGTGCTCAAATGCTCTACATGTTCATTTGTAAGATTTTATATTGTATTTATAATGCATATTGCTCTACATTCTACATATTTGTGTGTGTCACGAAGCCTCATGATAAATAAGATCTCAAAGTCCAAATAGTCTCATAAATCATGGGAGTAACTAAATAGGTACTCTTTTACTTTGCCTTTGGATTCAATTTTCCCGTGTATTACATGACTTATTCTTTCCTTATAGCCTGAACTGTGGCTACAAAACATCAGGATCCCATATTTACCAACAGTTTGAAATTAACTTTGGTCTAATCTCTGTTACTAACGAAGTGTAAATGCTAAAGAAAGAAAAAAAAAAGCACTAACAAAACTTATTTCACCAGAACCAACAGGTTATCAATCAGTGACCCACAAGATCTTATGGTCGGAGACTCACCATCGTAATCAGCTCACAAACGAGGAAGGCCCCTATCGTCGCCTCCTCGTGATTGTCCTGGATGTCAATGTTGATGACGTGGACTGCTGAGTTGTCAGTCGGTGTTCTGCTCTCCAGTGCTGAAACAGGCATTGGCAGGATACATCACATCCTCCATGAAGTGACAGGAAAGTGAGGGCTTTCAGGGCAGTGGCAACAAGTGTCATCCAACTAATCAGGACATATTTAAAAGGCCAGTCTATTTAATTTAACATAGTTCTCAGTAAAGCATATAGTGCTACGCAATGTACAAGGGTCATTCTAGATGTAAAGGAAGTTTTGATCTGACGAGTGACAAAATTCTCTCCTCTCCCCCCCCCCCCCCTTTCTGCCACCATCGTAACTGTTAGTGTGAATATGATAGTAGTTATTTGAAAAAGTGGAAATTATTCAACTCAAATAATGGAAGAGAACTAATTCATTACAATTATGAGAGAATGATATGCCAGAATTGGTGCCACACTTCAGTTTCATGAGCAGTTTACTATATTGACTCCCAATTATTGCTATTTTACATCATATTCACTTTCCAGTTCTCCCTTCCATATGAATCTATTCTACATGTGGGTTTTTAGTAACACTTTTCTCTGTGAGTGACATGTTTTATTTCCATGTATGTTCCTGTCAGTTACCAGAGAACAAAAAAATGTATACTGCTTAACAAAATCTGAATTTGATGATTATCTCTGTCTTCAAAACCATATCTGATGGTTTGGTGAAAGCCTTTTACTTCTCAATCGCTATTTTACTTGAAAGTAAATTCACGTTTAACTCACAGAATTTAAAATTAGAAAATTTGTGACGTGTGAACTTTCCTCCAGCCAAAAGGCATACACAAAAATTTTAAGACAAAATAAAATCATGCAATTACATCAGATAATAAATCACATATAATGGTAACTGGTGTAATGTATAAAGAGACTGCTATGATGTAACTTAGAATAAAATTTGCAAGATTAAGTAAAAAAAAAAAATCTACTTAGAGAATTCCTTTCCAATAATTACAGTGTCAAGTTGTGATTGGTTCTCACCTTCAATAACTTGGTCATAGACCCGTTCCTCGCAAGTGACGAGGATGTCAAACTTGTCCTTAGACGTCTGGAAACGCTCAGGCCTCGGTTTGATTCTCCTGTTACGGTCCAACATGTGGAGCAATCCATTCTGAGTGTAGCTGTAGTACGTGAGTCAAGGAGAAATGTAAACATGTACAAGAAAAAAAAATCACATCCAAAAGCAATTTCAATTACCAGATACAATCTCTGAAAACAAAAAGTAGGTCAAACAATTTTTATTTTACAAAATAATGACAATTTGTCAGTCAAAATACTGATACCCATTAATCATCTATGCAAGTGAGAACAATTTATCATTTGATGATCACATCTGGGGGCGGGGACGACTTCTTAAGAGATGGAGCTTACTTCTTAAGAGATGGAGCTTACAGCATTTTGGGAGGATGAAAAGTGTAAGAACAATATTTCTGCAAAAAAAAAAAAAAAAAAAAAAAAAAAAAAAAAAAAAAAAAATATTAGCACAAAACGTTGAATTTTGTGCTCTGGAGTGGTTTCTGTGCTGCAGGCTGAAAATTAATTTTGGAAATAATTCCCTATATTGAGGGTAAACCATTTCTCTGAAACATCCTTTTTCCAGAAGCACTAGACCTGCTAGGCGTGTATGAGAACTTTGGAAGGTAGGAGATAGTTACTGGTGCAATGGCAGTTCTGAGAGTGAGTCGAGCTTAGATAGCTCACACAGTACCGCATTTGCCCACAAAAAGCAAACATTCTCGGTTCAGGTCCAGGTCCAACAGAGCTTTAATAAGTCAATGTTTCAAAGTGCACACTCTGCTGTGAAGTGGAAATTCGTTCTGAATTTCATATGTTGATTAAATTGGTACTTTTGAACATAACTGGTTAATGCCAAACTGAAATATCTAACAAATGTGTTCACTAATTTCTCAAGACAAAGTTGCTTTGCCATCGACTCCCGAGAAGGAAGCATTAATCAGTGACATTTTTCAGTTGATAAGGGTCACTATTCGAAAGGAGCTCCTTCTTAATACGACAACCCTATCGGCTGATAAAATAGTTGTAAAACTGCGCCTGAACATTAATATTGACCGACCACAGTATGCAAACAGCTGCAGCCCATGGACAAAAATTTAAAAAAAGTTGGTGCAGCTGAATCTCTACATGGCTACTGGTGTATGCATGGGCACCTGTTCTGGGCTTGCTGTGTTCTGTGCTCACTTCATTGAAAACTGCAGGCAACTATGTCATTGCCCAATTGTTTCATCACCTGTCTCTGCAACAGCAGCATCATTAGCTATAGACTCTTTAGCTTATTACTTTGAGAAGAGCCATCTTGTAATGGTGGTGAGATGCCTCCTTTTTTCATTTTTGACCTGTTCATAGTTATTTTACCCAAATTATTTACTTTTCTTCAAATATGTCACCATTTTGACACAAACACTTTGCACGAAGTCTTATTTTTTTCTAGCCTCCATGATTACGCTATGGGTTACACGGTACAAAATAGCAATTAAACTTTTTTTTGTTTGCTTACAATCATCATAGATTTATCAAGCCTTGTACAAAATTAACTGCTGTTATTTAACATCACGTGTTTTAATACGTGGACTGCCACATGCTTAGCGACAGATGTTTCAATGCCACGCCAGCCCCAGCACACGGCATTAGCTGTGAGACTCTGCTGTGGCCTTTAGCGGACACACTGTTTCACGTGTGCAGTTATGCTGTAGCCACTGGTGGTCACACAGTGGTCAATATGTTGAACAGATAACCATTGTGTATTTCTCAAAATAAAGAAAATTACTACTATTAAGAAATTTACAGTGACTGTGGACTGATACATACAAAAAGATTTTTGAAGCACTGATCAAACAATGGAAAATCCAGGATGGACTGTAACAATACCAGAGAAGGAAAGTTGCTACTTACCATATAGCGGAGATGCTGAGTTGCGAAAGACACAACAAAAAGATTCACACAATTATAGCTTTTTGCCATTAAGGCCTTTGTCAGCAGTAGGCACATGAGCGCGCGTGCGTGGACACACACACACACACACACACACACACACACACACACACACACACACACACACATATATTCCTTCTCTGGTATTGTTTTTGAAACATTGGGCAGATGCTTACAGAAACCAGAAGTGGCATATTACAGCACTGCAATGTAAATTGTGTTGAAAGACAGTTTCCAAAGAAAGTTGTGGTTTTCACCACTTTAAATCATAAACCAGAAGTTTTTCACAAAATTGTAGTGTAGCTTCAACGCAACTTTTCCAAGTCTTGTAATAACTGCTACATGCAAATGCAAACAGGGCTTACACAGAACTCAGTAGCTATACTTTTTTATTACTTATACAATTACTCTCATCAAAGAATTTAATTTGAAGGTTATTATATGGCTCAAAAATTGGCTTTCTTGAGTAGGCACACAATTTGACTGGATTCATGATTTTCTGTCGAAAAGGTCACAGTTTGTAGTAACTGACAGGAAGTCATTGAGTAAAACAGAAGCAATATCTGACAAACCCCAAGGAAGTGTTATATGCCCTTGTTCCTGATCTACATAAATGGTTTAGCAGACAACCTGAGCAGCACTCTTAGATGGTTTGCAGATGTCTGTGTGGGTTGTGATGCTAAATAATGAAAAGTGCAAAGTCATCCACACGATTACTGAAAGTAATTCACTAAATTTTGGTTATAGGATAAAAAACACAAAACCAAAGGCTGTAAATTCAACTAAATACTTAGGGATTATAATTACAAATAACAAACTGGAACAATCACATGGATAATGTTGTGGAGAAAGCAAATCAGACTGTAATTTATTGGCAGAACACTTAGAAAATGCAACATGGCTACTACAGAGACAGCTTACATTACACTTGTCCACCTGTTTCTGGAATATTGCTGTGCAGCGTGAGAGCTGCTTCAGATAGGACTGACAGAGGACATCAAAGAATTTCAAATAAGGGCAGCTCATTCTGTATTGTAGTGAAACAAGGGAGTGTGTGCTGTGGATATGATACATAAATTGGGGTAGCAATCATTAAAACAAAGGCATTTTTGATTGCAGCAAGATCTTCTCATGAAATTCCAATCACCATCTTTCTCCTTAGAGCGTTAAAATATTTTGTTGGTGCCCGTCTACATAGGAGGGAGGGGGCAATGACTATCATAATAAAATAAGAGAAATTAGAGCTCGCATGAAAAGATTTAAGTGTCTGTTTCTCCTGCATGCTGTTTGAGAGTGGTATAGTACAGAAATAGCTTGAAGGTAGTTTGCCAAGCATTTACTCATGAACTGCAGAGGAATCGTGTAAATGTAGATAATGAGTTATACAGAAATTACACTCTCCAATCCAAGTATTCTGATAAATTGTAGGCGGAGCTACTGAGGTATTCTCTTCCTTTGGTTTTTAAATACTGGTGAATGTTCAACTTCCTGCCTGATGTCCACTGGCAACCTTTTATAGAGTTCTGCACCAGAATGCAAAAATACATTCTCAACACTAGACAAGGACGCAAGCCTGTACAGAAATTTTTTCGCAATCCCTTTTGCAGCTCAACACTGTGAGAAACCACCACTTCTAAAACAAAAGCAAAATGGCGAGTATACATCTCCTACATCAACAAAGAGGTCATTAGACAGGGCCTAAACTCAAATCAAGGAAGCATATCAGAGAAATTATCCCAGACATTTGCCTTATGCCTTTTAGGAAAACCACAGGAAACCTAAATCCTGACGACGGTACAGAAATATGAATCACCATCCTCTTCAACAAGAACAGAGAGTCTTAAGCAATGCGGCCCGTCACTCAGTCACTTCTTCCCAACAAGCAGTCTATTATTACAATGCAAGCAAATCCTTTGGTAAGGAGTGAGCAATAGCGCAAAGACTTAAGTTTTCGATAGGCCATACTTCTGTGAAAAGAACATGAAGAGTCATCAACTTTCTCACACATGATGCTTCAACCTTACTCAAAGACTTAACATGCATGTCATCTGGCTCTAAATTACTTCTCTACATTTATATTCACAGATTAGAATTACAACACTGTTTTGTCATAAGGGATAACATCTATTACATTTCCCCTTTTTTATCATGCTGCGCAAATAGTTTCAGTATTTCCAACGAAGTTGTCTTAAAACTATGCTGACCAGCCAAAATATTACAGTTGCATGTTGGCACACAAAATGTGTACATGGACAGCTATAAAAATTTTGCGAAGAGAAGTAAAGATTCTAAAATCATCAATTTCGGCATGACTGATCTGGTCAGTTTGCAAACATGTCATGCCCACGAAATATGAAAATACACGCACAAATCCTACTGCATCTCAAATGAATGACATCCATTTAGTATTTTGTGGTAAATTACTTTGATACACAAACAACAAAGGTACTCATAAAATTAATGTTTTCATTACTGGATGTCTTAGCTGCTGGCGAGTCTTCTGGATTGTATGGCAGTGAACCATAAAACATTTCTGTTCCTAACATTTCGGCCAGTGCAACTCTGGTGGAGCTCAGCCATACAACCTGAAAGACTCACCAGCAGTTAATAACTGTACTTAGACACTATGTATGAAGTGCATCTTTTTTATTATTAATATGAAAATGAATGTCACTTTTTTGTGTAAAAAACCTGAAATTAATTGCAATTATGATTAAACCCACAGTATCCAACAATTATGAAAACAACTAGAAAATAATTACAAAAAATATTTTTTCATATCCTCTTAAAGTTAGGTTGCAGCTGAACATCAAAAAGACAAAGAATGACAAAATAGTGTCGAACACTAACAGAAATAGCCAACAGAAGATACTCCTTGGGGTGGGGGTTACTTGTCGCACTCTTAATGCCATCCTGCAACAAACTGTTACCTACAGAACTTCACAGATGATCACATTACTGGATATAGTGTGTTATTTCCAGCCCTTTTTCATTTTTTGCTTAAGGGTATTGGTGTAGACTGCAGCCACAAATATGGTTGCCATATTCAAGTTGTGCTGGGGTTCCGCACATCACGGTGTCATATTGGTCCATTTTTGCAGCTCGATATGTGTGTTTTGAAGAAGTGCCACAGAAAATATTGAGAACATTATTTTGGCCCAATTCTATGAAAGTTCGCAGAACAGCACCAAAACCAACATTGGGCCAAGGAGTTGGTGCCATTTCCCATGAACAGCTTCACAGCAAAAATAAAATCCAAAATATATAGTTACTGCCACACAAATGTGACAAAAGTCGTGAAGTACATTCTAATATTGTGTCGGACCTCCTGTTGCCCGGCACAGTGCAGCAACACAAAGTGGTATGGACTCACCAAGTTGTCAGAAGTCCCCTGCAGAAATACTTAGCCATGCTCCCTCTACAGCTGTCCACAATTGCAACAGTGTTGTCAGTGCATAATTTTGGGCACGAACTGACCTCTCAATTATGACCCATAATTGTTCGATGGGATTCATGTCAGATGGTTTGGGTGGCCAAACTATTCACTCAAACTGTCCAGAACATTTTCCAAATCAATCTCTAACAACTGTGGCCTTGTCACTCATAAAAATTCCATTGTTGTTTGGGAACATGATGTTCTGGAATGGCTGAAAATGGTCTCAACGTAGCCAAACATAACCAGGACCCAATCCATTCCATGTAAACACAGCCCAGACAATTATGGAGCCACTACTAGCTTGCACAGTACCTTGTCGAAAACTTGGGTCCATGGCTTCGCTGGGTCTGCGTCACACTCAAACCCTACCACCAGCTCTTACCTATTTAAAGCGGTACTCATCTGACTAAGCAACAGTTTTCCAATTGTCTCAGGTCCAAACTTTACTATCACGAGCCCAGGAGAAGCGCTGCACGCAATGTTATGCTGTTAGCAAAGGCATTCACATCAGTAATCTGCTGCCATAGGCCATTAATTCCAAAATTCACAGCACTGCCCTGACGGAAGCGTCTGCCGTATGTCACACATTGATTTATGTAGTTATTTCATGCAGCATTGCTTGTTTGTTAGCACTGACAACTCTATGCAAACGCCACTGCTCTTGGTTGTTGCCCATGGTGAGAGGTGAGAGAGTTAACCTCTGAAATGTGGTATTAACGGCACATCCTTGACACTGTAGGTCGTGCAACGCTGAATTCCCCAACAATTTTCAAAATGGAACGCCCCGTGCATCTAGCTCCAAGTAAAGTTCTGCATTAAAAGTCTTAATTCCCGCTGTGCAGCCATAATCGTGTTGGGAACCTTTTCACAGGAATCACCAGAATACATACAACAGCTCCACCAATACACTGCCCTTTTACACCTTGTGTACATACTACCTCTATCTGTACATGTACATATCACTATCCTGTGACTTTTGTCATGCCAGAGTAAAGTCACAGTATTTTACAGTGCACACAGCAATGTTAAACGTAAAGTTTAGTAAAGTCACAGGCAATCATAGGTTGACATGAGCAAAAATTCTGTAATGAATAAAAATTCTATACACACATTCCAGGAGGAGGCAAATGCCCCATCTTGCCTCATCCCTTGCCCCTTCCCATTCCCACGGACACCGGTGCAACTAATTGCAGTGAGGGTTTTACAAGTTCTTGTCTAGTAACCATTAAGTAGCACCGGAGATCAACAGACCACAAGGAACAGGAATTGCTATTTAATCAAGGGACATATACAACAGTTGAACCCAAAGTTGTTTGGGGATATTTTCAGAGTATTTTCGTATAAGGAGCCAGTGGTTTCCATTGGCTCATTACTGAGTAATTGCGTGTCATTTGATTTCTTATCCCCATTTAGTTTTGTGACTATCGCACTGAAACTACCTGCACAGGAGTGTAAATGTCAATGATACACACTGTGTCTTGTTAGCAAGCGAACTTGTTCCAGCTGCACACGGTACTTGCTGTCGACGACAGTAATGCCCAATTTACGCTTTGCCATCAAGCTTCCATACAGTACTGCTCAGTTCTGCCTTAGGTTTTTTTCCCCAATAGTATTAGTTATACATTGCCAACAGTACAAAGCAGTATGCACTGATTAACTGGTGAAGAGGAGGAGGAGATTAGTGTTTAACGTCCCGTCGACAACGAGGTCATTAGAGACGGAGCGCAAGCTCGGGTGAGGGAAGGATGTGGAAGGAAATCGGCCGTGCCCTTTCAAAGGAACCATCCTGGCATTTGCCTGAAGCGATTTAGGGAAATCACGGAAAACCTAAATCAGGATGGCCGGAGACGGGAAACTGGTGAAGAGCTGGCCAACTTGCACCTCATGTGAGGGTTCACCGAATGCAACGGAAGAGTGGCACGAGCTGTTCCCGCAGCAATAACGACCGCAACACACTGCCTTTGATTGGCTTTTTTACTGTTTTGAAAGTATTTAAAAAAAAAACAAATGTAATAAATCACAATTACATCATTACTCTGTAATGAGGGAATGGAGATCACTCTTCCCTTACACAAAAATACTTGGAATGTATCCACAAATATCCTTCCCAATAAGGTATTTACATCACATGGAAAAAATTAAAAAGAAACGCATCCTATGCATGAAAATGACTTATTTAAAGAGATCGAAAGACTGAGAAGCCAAGATTGACGTGAAAATGAGGAGGTTAGTACTTTTATAAGTTATCACCACACTTCTCGAACCAATAACACAATTATGGCCGTTCACATCTAATATTCTTCACTGGATTTTCACATTACCAATGAATGGGCACATAATTCTTGATATGTGGTACATTATTTGTTCTGTCCAAATCTAGGCCTCTGAACAGCTTTTTAATTCACTGGATATAAGATTTGCCTATTATGCAAACTACTGTTTTTTTTTTCTTTTTTTTCCATGTAACCCAAACATTTTTCAACATCTGTGCCATCATAAGTGGGTTTCCTTGATTCAATTCTTAATTTTACCTTACACAGTTATGTTAGACCATTTATACATTATCCTGTAATGGTAGCCTATCATGTTTTACTGTGGCAGAGAGTTTTTCTTTCGCGTTCTCACAAGTTATTGATAACCAAATGCACATACTAATGTATTTTGCAGAGTTTTGTTCATAATAAATGCTTTTCACTTCACCAACACACAGTGTAAATGTTTTTATTCAGTTTGTCCAGGAGATTTGGGTAGTTTTTACCAGCTGCTGTTCTATCATATGCTAGGAAATTAAGCTCTCTGCTATCACAGAAAACACTTTCCATAACATTTCTGCCAGATGAAACTATGTATTTTTTGGTTTGCCTTTCCTCTCATTGTACTTCCACTGTGGCTTGTACAACAAATTCTTCGGAAGACTGCGAGCAGTCTTTCTTCAAAACTGTACAAAATTTGGTGACGACAGCCTTCTCGATCTCCTCAGTTGAGTCTAATTTACTGAGGGAATTTTACATTTTAAGTTTCAGGAGGAGGAAATAATACAATGGTGAGAAATTTTGTATATAAGGCGGACACTACTGTGTTCACACTTACTTTTCGAAAAGGAACTGATAATACAATTTTGCTGAGATATGTACGGAATTACTGCATGGTATGGAGAGATAAGAGAAAAAAAATGAATATTCATTGGATTCAAGCAAAATAAGCGTTTTAACACTTGTTGGTATAATTCCTTAATAACAATACTTCGTGAGGGCTCGAATTCTTTGTGAACAATGCAATTATTACCAAACAATGCAAACATTGCAATATTCTTGATTGTGTTGAGCTCCAAAGCTGGTTGAGACTAATGAAAACCACCACAGCTGTATTAACACATACTTATTATGTCATAGTTTTTTTTTAGATCATCACCAGGATGCTGAGTTGAACTAATATCAAGACAGCAAAGGTCTAAGTTCTAGTGCACCCAGCATACTGTGCTGAACGCACTTACTGCTCACCTACTTCTACTTAGTCATCAGCAGAATACTTCTGTGGTCTTCGTTTCCAGAACGTGTCTGTAACATTACACATGACAGCCAGACCTTTTATAGCACATTACTGGCTGGGCTCAACATTCTGATGGAGTTCTAAAAGAATGAAACTAGTCATAACACATTAAATATGTATGAAGACAGCGACATTGTTTTTCACTAATCATTAATATTAATGCAAAGAAGAGTCTCGTTATTGACGATTTTGGAAATCTGAGGTTTTTTCGGTCTTAGGGTCTGGCCTATTCAGCATTCTGTATATCAGTTACATTTGTGGCGATGACAAACTATCGGTCCCTGTGGAATCATAATTGCTCTAGGCGAAACATACAAGAAAATAAATTTAGCAACAGCTGCAGTGTTCTCACGGATACAAGTTGTCAGCTGGCCAAAGCATTCATCATTCTTCACTGCGTACTGTCATTCGCAGAAAATCAGCTATGTACTGATGCAAATCCCCACCCCACAACATGTGTGCATACTGGAAATAGTATATTTCTATACTCATTTTTGCAATTTGGGCTCTCTGAATATTTTTGAGTAAGGCCCTGCATGACATGTAACATTCCTTTTTGTAGTGTCTCCCATTGAAGTTCACTGAGCACCTACATGAGACATGCTAATTAAACAAACCTATCACGAATTTAAAAGCTCTTCTGTCTATCTTTTCAGTCTCTTCCACTCATCCAACTTGGTAAATGTCTTAGAGTGATGAACAAGGGTTACATAAGTGACCTCTTGTACGTTAATTATGAATTACACTTCCTAGAAGATTCTTTCACTACATCTAAGTCTGGCAATCTTCCATCGAATCAGATGAATTTGTTTGGTTCTTCCACCCTGAATCATTTCAGGCAGTGGCTCCTCCTGCAACCAGACTTCCTCCGAACTAACACAGCCTCAAAGCTCATTTTTCACATCAATAAAATTTTCCTATACTGATTGGGAAGTACTTTGAGTTCGGACACCACACAGATAATGTACCTAAATGTTTTCACTGTGTGTCAATGCAATAAAATCTTGAAGGGTTTCTCATCACATAACATCACAATGACCGTTTGATTTTTAGGAAGATTCCTCCCTCTTTCTATCTTCTGGCAAAGCACTGGTGTAATATAGTCTGCTTCCTTACCCATGTATCGGCTGCGGTCATTTAAATCTCATAAGAGCCACTCCACAACAGTTTAAAAGTGACCCACCTGACTGTTTACAAAGTTGGCAATCCACATTCGCCATCTGCTCTTCACTACAGTGCAAGATTTAAATTCCCACTGTTGATATCTAGATAAGGAGATGATCTGTGATACACTGGCACTTCACCTGACAGTGGAAAGGAGGAGGAGTCTTTCCAAAATGTCATGCTCACACTGCGATCTTATGCAGCAAGAAACTCGTGAAGAATTTATAACAGCATAGATAATTTGGAGCAACAAAGCGGCAAAGAAAATGACAGCAAACTGGCCATACAACAACATATATGAAAAGGGGGGGGAAGGTATAACACAACAGAAATTTTAGGATGGAAACAAGATACAAAAAATATCATCGTGCAACTGTCCATCTGCAGCTGAAGCATGAGCGCATATACAGATTACACATACGTAGGGGTTGTCTGATCTGTGTATCAACCAATGTTTCAGCCACAGGTCCCAGCTATGTGTGTGCAGAGGCCTGTCTTCTTACATACAGCAAACAAGACATTTAAAATTAAGAGTAAGAAAAAATAAACCAAAAATATTTGTCACAGTGACCTTTACATCCCATATGCTGAAATGCAACTATCATATTCGACTGACATACAAATTAAAAACTGAATTTATCATTTGTATAATTTAAAATTATTTGCTACATGACAAAAAAACTACAAATAAGCGTAGAACATGCCTGTTAACAGTCCAAAAAACAGTTTGCTCCAAATCTCCAAGTGACTATCCTCTCCAAACTATTTCATTTTCCGTATCTACTGCATCCTACACCCACATGACATACTTACACAGTTTGGTCACTTCCCCCCTCTTTTAAACCACCAACCATGCTTAAAGTATTCAAGGCTTGGTATACTATTATAATTTAATTTTCATCCCTCTCCTCAGTATTAAATAATTTTCTTGATGCTTCAGGAAGTGTCCTGCCAATCTACCCCTTCTTTTAATAAAACTCTTCCAGTAATTTTCTTTTCACCCAAATTTGACTAGGTATCTGTACCATAAAAAAATTGGAATAAAGCAAAAATGGGGGAATGCTACTCCTTGAACTACATAAGAGTACTAAAACCACTACTTTCAATAAGAAATTCCTGTCAATAGTAAACTCTGGCATTGAGGAGGATTTAATATCAAAATGACATTTATGTAGAATCAAAATTTTATGAAAAGAAGTAAGACTGAACATGGAAAAATCAGATACAGGATATCCAAAAGACTGATTGGTCCAAGCAAGAGAAAAATGTTAAATTCTTGCATACTCTTGGGGCAGAAGAGGGAGGGGGAGGGAGAGAATGGAAAAATACTGAGAAATATAAATGCAAGTTCCAGAAAACGGAAAAATTCTGTAGTTTGGCAGAAGAGAAAAAACTTTATTTGAAAGAGGTTTGAGATACTCCAAGTTCAAGATGGGACTCCATGCTGGGACGAAATTTTATTTTCTATGCATAAACCACAAAATTACTCATTCTGACCACTACAATGTACACAGGGGAAACTTCTACACTAAACCTGTTTTCCAGCTGAAGGATGGCTCTGCAGGTCTTTACTAGACACTGTCCTACTGGAGGTGGTACACCTTCGCCTTCCTCCACCTTTGCCTTAAACAGGGTACAGCATGCCACTTGTAACATTAACAGGTAATATAGAGGTGAAATAAGCAATAAGCAACAGAAAAATCCCAATGTAAATAATTTTTAAGTAAAGGAGACAACTCGCTGGATAGCAGACGTACTGAATTGTCAACAGGCATGTACTACTGCTCATTAAAGAATGTGTGTAAAGCTATTGAAGTCTCTAATCTTTTCCGAGTGCCTGTCAGTGACCTGACATTTCTACTATTCTGAATAAGTACCATGATTGATTCCAAATGTTTGGATTTGTTCTATCGGTAGTACACATTTGACAGTTGAAATGGTGCTGTGCTTAACTTTCAAATGTACATTTTTCATCTATCAAAGTTGCAAACTGAACTAACATTTCTAAAACTTTTACCACCTTTACTTCACTTGCAAACAGTATAAAGACAGCTACTGTGTTGTCCTCTCACCAAGGCAAATGGAACAGGTGGACAAGTCACTTAACTGGGACGAAATCTGATCTCTTAATGGTCACCGGACTGACAGTCCAGTGTGGATGGGTGAGACGTGCGATAGTGACATATTCGATCTGGGCCAGGTCACGGGTGCAAGATGCACAGCATACTTAGCCATGCGGGCACCGGGCCCGCCGCATCAATTTCTGAAAACAACTGCCGTCACAGTCAGCTGCCACAAGTGACAATGTGTCAATAACAGGGTTCTAAAAGAGACCACCACAAGTTAAAATGACAAAAGTGAAGGGTGTCTCTCAGTTTGTTACGTTTGGTCATACATCTGTCACTTGAAATGGTAGAAGACATACTTCATCTTAAACCCCTTGCAACTGATATCAGTACTTCAATTTAAAATGGATCAGTTTGTCTTGTATCTGGCATATTCATTAGAATGATCCCTAACTCATGCAAACAGGAATCAATAACGATTTTCGCCAGTCTATTCAAGGAAACTATCCTCAATTAATCGATACTTAAAGTGATTTAAAGCACAGGAAGTTTAACTAGGAATGGCTGACCAAGAATTAGAACCTGGTCCTACCACTGTGAATCCAGTGCCCTCACTACTGTCAGTTCATCCCTCCAAAGGTTTCACAGCTTTAGTTCTGTCACTGTAAACCCACTCTGCATGTTTGCTGTTTAATCTGCATATTGTTAAATTCATTTGTAAGTCTAGCTGCCAGGTACATGAAGTTGAATGGACTCTTTCCGGTAATTTAATTTTGTTTCCACTTTTTCCAGTTGTCTGCACATTTATCATGTCAATTCAATCTACTTTGTCTCTTGTAAAAGCATGTGCTATACATGCTGCATTCCTCTCAAGTACATAACTCCCAAATTCCTTCCACTCTTGCCAGCAATTGCTACTGCACCTTTCTGTCTCTCCCCTTTCTTGCAACAGTTAACTATATAATGCATTAACTTCTTTTGCTATTATGGTTTTCCACTTCTGTAGCTACACTCATATGTTGTTGCTCTGCAGTTGCCCATTCTTGGAGTACCAACCATATTTAGAATGAATCCATTCTACATTTTTTCCAAATGACAAAAAGACCTAATTCACCTGTCCACACCCAACCTGCTACAAAGAGTATGTTGTATGCACTGTTCACACAGATGATTTTCTTCATCATGCTTATGTTTGCATTTCATGTGAACTAAATATGTATTACAGCAACAGATTACATATTATTTGAAAAAAAGTAGCAGGCCTTTATAGATTACCTAATCAATGATGTTACTGAGTAGGTTGAACCTATCAATAATTAAACATCAGCTTTGACCTGTAACTTTAATGATGTGATGTGCAAGACCAGACAGGCACAAACAAGAACAGAACATTGATAATTTTTTGCCTGTATATTATTTTCTGGAATGTAGGATGCAGTAACAGACTCTTCTGTTGTGTAGCCCAATGTTTACCTTAGATTGGAATAGGACAATTTTGCTATGTTTTGCACAAGCTGAGAAATGTCAACACGAAATCTTGCAATGACTTACTGATGTGTAGCGTGGCCCACCTACATGGTCAGAATAAATGGTGACAGTTTGGCTGTAAGATGGTAAAGCCAATAAAAATAATGTCATGAGTATAACTACAATTTTGCTATGCCAAGACTTTTACAAACATCACATTCTGACAAGGGCTTTACATCCATCACTTTGATGGTAACACGGGTCAAAGCAGACTGAAGGTTTCAGCATGTTCAGTTTTTTGCCTAACCCATCTACATCTACATCTACATCTATACTCCGCGAGCCACCTTACGGTGTGTGGCGGAGGGTACTTATTGTACCACTATCTGATCCCCCCTTCCCTGTTCCATTCACGAATTGTGCGTGGGAAGAACGACTGCTTGTAAGTCTCCGTATTTGCTCTAATTTCTCGGATCTTTTCGTTGTGATCCTTACGCGAGATATATGTGGGCGGTAGTAATATGTTGCCCATCTCTTCCCGGAATGTGCTCTCTCGTAATTTCGATAATAAACCTCTCCGTATTGCGTAACGCCTTTCTTGAAGTGTCCGCCACTGGAGCTTGTTCAGCATCTCCGTAACGCTCTCGCGCTGACTAAATGTCCCCATGACGAATCGCGCTGCTTTTCGCTGGATCATGTCTATCTCTTCTATTAATCCAACCTGGTAAGGGTCCCATACTGATGAGCAATACTCAAGAATCGGACGAACAAGCGTTTTGTAAGCTACTTCTTTCGTCGATGAGTCACATTTTCTTAGAATTCTTCCTATGAATCTCAACCTGGCGCCTGCTTTTCCCACTATTTGTTTTATGTGATCATTCCACTTCAGATCGCTCCGGATAGTAACTCCTAAGTATTTTACGGTCGTTACCGCTTCCAATGATTTACCACCTATGGCATAATCGTACTGGAATGGATTTCTGCCCCTATGTATGCGCATTATATTACATTTATCTACGTTTAGGGAAAGCTGCCAGCTGTCGCACCATGCATTAATCCTCTGCAGGTCCTCCTGGAGTACGTGCGAGTCTTCTGATGTTGCTACTTTCTTGTAGACAACCGTGTCATCTGCAAATAGCCTCACGGAGCTACCGATGTTGTCAACTAAGTCATTTATGTATATTGTAAACAATAAAGGTCCTATCACGCTTCCCTGCGGTACTCCCGAAATTACCTCTACATCTGCAGATTTTGAACCGTTAAGAATGACATGTTGTGTTCTTTCTTCTAGGAAATCCTGAATCCAATCACAAACCTGGTCCGATATTCCGTAAGCTCGTATTTTTTTCACTAAACGTAAGTGCGGAACCGTATCAAATGCCTTCCTGAAGTCCAGGAATACGGCATCAATCTGCTCGCCAGTGTCTACGGCACTGTGAATTTCTTGGGCAAATAGGACGAGCTGAGTTTCACATGATCTCTGTTTGCGGAATCCATGTTGGTTATGATGAAGGAGATTTGTATTATCTAAGAACGTCATAATACGAGAACACAAAACATGTTCCATTATTCAACCCATCAACTCCTTCTTCCTACACACCACTTCAGCAAAACTAAACAGAAGCCTACTCATCAGATTTCCAAAGCAAGAGCAAGCAACATTAACATTACAGTTAGAAGAATCTTCTTATGTGAGGTCAATTTTGCTCAGCCACATCTGCTATATGAAAAAAAAATTAAAAACATTAATGGTAGTTATAATCCTAAATTCAATCAGTCTTTGACCTAACTAAGCAGCTGCTTTATCACCAATACTTGGAAAAGGATAGATTGCTACTCACTAAAAAGATAATCGCTGAGTTGCAGATGGGCACAATGAAGACTGTTACACATTATAGCTTTCTGCTAAAACCACCTTCAACAAAGAAAAAACACACACATTCACACAAGCCAGCCACACGTCACACACACGAACAGCAGCTCCAATGGGAATTCCACTTGCTTATGTGAATGTGGTCTTTGATGAAGGTGGCTCTGATCAATGCTATAATGTGCAACAGTCTTCCTGTTGTGCCTGCCTACAACTCAACATGTCTCCTTTATGATGTGTAGCGATCTATCCTTTTGCTAATATTGTTGATATTCCAAACTGGAGTTTCCATTGTTAGTTTTAAGAAACTGCTTTCATTTATGAACAACTTTAGAGGATTCATAATAAGAAGCCAGACAACTACTGTTTTACCATCAGCCCTAACACATACTACAGGATTGTGTTTTTTTCTTTCTTTCTTTTAAGAATATCTGCACTTTTTTCCACAGGTACCTACACAATATGACCTCAACTATAACTGTCGAATTGTAAGCAAGCATTACAACAGAGCTGACAATTAATATTTTCCAACTGGATAAAAGGACCACGGTTATCCAACTCGACAATCACAATTTGTAGAAAAACTGACACTTCTGAAAATGCAGTCTGGTATCATGTATGTCTCTATGGTTCAAACTAATGTGCTCCTTCCAGAACCTCACATCTGAATCCACTCAACTTACTACTACTACTACATGTCTTCCTACTGAGTCTATTCAGAAGATAAGCATACCTAGCCGCGTTATTTGCTTTACCGATGGAGGAGTCAAAGTGCAAACTCAATGTGCCACAGGTTAGACAAAATAACAGCTGCAACCCATTCTCCAAAAGCTGTATTCTTATGGCAAAGCACTGCCAAGTCTGACAAAACTTGTATCAACCACATTCTCATCTGGATAATCAGCAGTTATGTGAAACCCTTGGCATTCTTCACTTGTAGGGCTTGGTGTTGGCTGAACAGTCCACAATCAGCTCAAACATAAAAGCAGTCCTACTCTTATGCCTCCATTTCCCTCTCACCGATAACTTATCTTTCACAGCAGCAGCCTTTGCCTTAATTCCCTCATATGCAGCTTGGGATGAACTTTATTAAATCTAAAACTGTTGACATTTTGCCTAGTGCTGATTTTTAAGGCACTGTAGATATTTCCTGGAACAACCTAACTTGTTTCATTTGGTCCTCTTGGGTCACATGGCACATCCCTCCATAATTTTGTACTTGTCCACTGAGAAAGAATATTACTGCAACAGTTGCCATTTGGACCTACTAAAGGAATCCATATCGCATTGGCATTTTTCATAATCGTATGGGATACAATGCCAATTTGCTACACAGATACTCTGCCTGCTTTCTTACCATTACTTGATCTGGGGGAACACAAACAACCTCCTATGCTATCTTAGCTACTACCAGAACAAGGATGAGAAATAATTTAAAACATATCAGTATAAATGAACAGAATGACTTCCACACAACAACTATGATCTCAGAATGTTATGTACCAAAATGTGATCCATCCCACATGTTGTGCTCCTCTTACCTTCCATGACAGTTTTGCCTTTGGTTGCCTCATCCAGATTTATCACTAGCTTCACACACACCAAAGGCAGAGCATGAAGGGAGTACCCACAACTTATACCAGCTGGTATGCAGCTACTGTCTAGTTTTTAATGTCAGCATGCACTACTACAGAGTTGAATGCAGGCAATGTTCTTTACTTTTATGATATTAAGGATGGTCTACTGCTGAAGACATTGACACCGCACAAAAATAATTTTAAAGCACAACTCTGTCACAATAATGAACTAAACTGAAATGTGAGGTTTTATTAAAAAAGATGTTAATTCAATTGGCAGTAATACGATTATAACATGGTTCATGACCGAAACTAGAATTACAGAGCAACAATTGTGTGACTCCTGCTTGAGTAAACAAGTTTTGCCTGCACTATTTCCATTTCTTCTCCAGAATGTTTGTCCACTATACTCCACCATTTTGCCCAACTTTCCCACAGTTACAGTTTTACTTCTGGTCTACACTATTTTTGTTTCTGGTTAACTGATAATTATTTCCTAAATATCTTGCTTCACAAGTTTTCAAAATTACCTCTCACTAACTGCTCCCTGCCAACTCCGACTTATTTAATTCACGCAGGCACCTAGGGAGAACGTTTTTAAAACTGACAAACTACAGGGCTGGTTTCCTGATTTGATTGGAAATGGAGGAAAAAAGGTCCTATGAACATGTGTCTGGAAATGGACAGTGTGCTTGCAATAACAACAAATCATCTCGGAACACGGTACAGACCTGTCTCACATCTACGTCACAACAGGTGTTCAAAGTGGCCTTCATGCAATGCAATGCATGCGTTCACATGTTGCATCACGGATTGGCGCACTCTTTCACACGTTCTGGCCCCTCTCCGAATAGTGTCACAAGTGTTGTAAACACACTGTTGAAGTGTTTACACGTCAGAAACCCATTCAGCATACACCACACTCGTCAGTTGCCCCCAGCAGTAAAAATTCAGGGGGTTTAAGTGTGGTGATCTAGCAGGCCATGCTTCAGGACCTCTGCGTCATATCCAACGTCCGGGGAACACGTTGTTGAGCTGTTGGTAAACTGTAATGCAGAAATGGGGTGGTGCTCCATCATGCTTAAACCACATAACCTGTCATATCACCAAAGGCACATTCTCAAGCAGCCCACAGAGTATTCCACAGGAAGTCCAGGTATGGTCCTCCATTGAGCCGTGTGGAATAACAATTGGCCCAAGTATGTGAGACACCTCAACCATTCCTCCAAGACTGTGAACAGACCTCAGATGATGATCATGCAGATGAGGATCATGCAGATGAGGATTGAGGATGCCATTTCTGATAAAGATTACCTTGTTGGTAAAGAGGACTGATGACAGAAATCCCATAAATTTGATGGTCTGGTGCAAAAACAATTGACAAGATCCTTCCCGTATCGTGAAGTCCACTGCTATAGTCCTTGCACTTGTTGCAGGTGATAGGGATAGTAGCAATTGTCATGCAGCACACACACAATCATACTTTGGCTTACATCATGTTGGCAGGACACCTGACTGGAGCTTGTACTAGGGTTTGTCTCAATATCCTACAGAACCCAGTCTTCCAAATCTGGTGTAAGCACAGCCTGCTGCTCCCTGCACGTTAATCTGTCTGAAGGGACCCATGATCACACAAATGCCCAAAAACAGCTTGAAATGTTGTGTGATATGTGTGAAGGTACTTGTTTTGGTATAGTTGTGCTGCCTCTCAAGTCTTCATCTGCTTGGCCATACACAATCATCACCTTGGTTTGTTCCCAGCATGAATACAGTCTCATTTTGCTGCTTACAGAACACAGCATCAATCACATAAGGTACGCATGGCACATGGTCAGAGGAACAGTCATTCATCAGCGTCATCTAACATGGCAAAAACCCATTTCCGAATACATGTTCATAGGGCCTTTTTTCCTGCGGTCTGAACTATCATTGGCTCCTTCCATAATATATTGCTTTAAAGGGGGAATGTGGAGTCTGATAAAGGTCTAGGGATTCAAGGTAAAAAATTCTAACACTGTCAACCCTATTCATAGCAGTATGAGTCATTCTGCACTCACATTAAATTTACAAAAGCCACAAGGCATTTTCAAACGTAGCATCTACCAGCTGTCACATTATAGCAAACAAAACATCTACCAAGGCTCACATTACGTTACAAAATTAAGTTATTTCTATCAATAAAAAAATTTGAAATACGTAACTAATGACTTACAGAAGCCAACATCACTCCAGAACCTCCCTATTTTCCACTTTAATATGTTGAAACTATTATCTGTGGCCCAGAGAAGAACATCAAACAAACTTTGTACAAAACAAAAAGGGAAATGAAGAAACTCATGAAACTATATTGATTAATTAAGCTAAAGAGAAGATGAAAGAGATGAACAATGAAATTGTGGGAGGTGGTGTGCATGTGTATGTGTTCCCACAGACATTCAAAAGTACATGTAACAATATTATGAAAAGGACTACTCACCAAATTGTGGAGATGCTGAGTCGCAGATAGGCACAACAAAAAGACTGTCACAAAGAAATAAAGCTTTCACCCATTAAGGCCTTTGTCAATAATACGCGTGCGCGCGCACACACACACACACACACACACACACACACACACACACACACACGACCGCAGTCTCAGCCAACTGAAACCACAGAGAGAGAGAGTGTGTGTGTGTGTGTGTGTGTGTGTGTGTGTGTGTGTGTGTGTGTGTGTTTTTTCTTTTGTTTTTTTTTGTTTGACAAAGACATTAATGGCTGAAAACTTTATTTATTTTGTCCTGCCTATCTGGAACTCAGCATCTCCGCTATACGGTGAGTAGCAGCTTTCCTTTTCATGGTATTGTTACATTCCATCCTAGATTTTCCATTGTTTTAAAAGTACATGTAATTCACTTTCCTGTACCAATGCTCAACATCATATCACCATTGGAAATTGGTCACACAACTGAACACAAGGCCTATAAGTCAGGGAAAGACGCAGATTTGTTATTGTAGGTACAACTCCCAGTACTGCTGATACAAATAGTACATCAAAGTTTTGGGAATAACAGGTTCCTTTTTCCTTTCCTAAAAAAGACACCTTCAATTCCTAAAGCTGAGAATAATGTTTCACCTAAATTGGCCTTTCTATAAAAGTATTAAAAATGGGCATGCTAGTCATGAACCTAGCAAATTTGTGTTTTTGTGGAAAGGTGGTGATGTAGCAAATGGCACTGGCCACACTGATGATGTAGTCAAAGAAATTACTTTTGGACTCTACTTCGCTGACTTGCATGTCCCTCCAACTGTGGTGCTAGTTAATTTCCACAGCACTAAAAGGTGAATGGCAAGTTAAAATGCAGATCGAAAAATCCGGGTTGATACTACTGCTAAAGTGCCAAATCCGACTTTACCCTTGGTGACCATATAGCACTGGCTATCATATGGAGAAGCCAACTTGGTTACCACATTCATTTAAAAAGCTGCACAATGATTGTTGACAATATCATGTCCACACAATCCTTTAATTGGTATAAGTTGACTCCTACGAGATTTGCTTACGAAGATGCTGTATGGGACATGTATCACATCTAGTGCACAGAAGCGCCGAAATTGTTAGCTCCTTTTAAACAATGAAAAATGAGATGATGTTTTGCACCTGTGGGACCAGCTGACTCGATTACCTCTTCACTTCTGTGGACTCTCATCATTAATACTTTGAGTTTATGCAGATAGCAGTTGTTTATTTGTGGTGCTTCATTACCAACTTTGCACTCATAAATAAGACATGTCCAACAAAGAAACAAAAAAGTACAAGATCCATCACAGACAAGATAAAAAAACTAATGCTTCCATACTGATTGAGAAATACAACCTAAGAAGTTAAGCAGGACATATGGAAACCTATGGACTTGCTTTGCAGAGCTTACAAGGAACAAACCCAATAACACGAGGAGAACACATATTTCCTTCAGTCATTCACTGTATTTTTTTCTTCAATAAACAAACACTAATTTAATCGATGCCATACTCAAATTGTGGGTCGGCAGACTATGACTTATCTGTCATTCCCCTATCACTTCTGACAAGATTTATTTATGTGATAAATGCATCATTTCGCCACTGTTTGGAGACAATATTAAACTGTAGATTAACCTATAACTACACTGGTAAGTCAGTTTAAAGATTCGAGGAAGGCAATGGTGAACCTTTTATAGTACGACCACGTACATAAAGCAATGTAGTGTTCAAGTTGATCTTCAGGCTGATCCATTCACTTTCTCAGTCCTACTTTCTCAGTCCTACTTTCTACAGTAAGCTATCATACCTTCAGTCCAAAGTGACTTTTTACTTGAGACATACAAAGCCACGTCTTAAGTTTATTTACATATTTAACATGTGTGGGTGTCATATTTTCTTTTAATGAAGCTGTTCACCACTTTAACAAGATTGCAGTCACTATTATTGTGTGGCTGTATGTGCCCACAATTACTGCAGCCCTCCAGGAGGAATTGCTCAGTAACATCAAGTGCTTATCTGGCAATACCTAGATAGCACTGGAGTACCCCCCATGCCAGTTGCAGCTGTGCAATGTGCGAGCAACACTGCACAATGTGCCCTGCAACTCACTGGTGTTTAAGACCACAGAGTGTGGGATGGGGATCAGGAGTGGTGGTAAATGGCCAGCAGATCATACAGATTGGCTGGAGGGGAAACACTACTCTGGATGGAGAAACCACCACACATTATGTGTGACACACCACTTAAAGACTTCATCCTCACATCAAGCCTACTCAACATGAGTTATAACCATGTCAGTCAGCTTATTGAAGATATCATGAATGATTGAATCTCACTCCAGCAAATGAAGGGCAATGTGTGACATTACCAAGTCATCTCAATCAATGGCCACAATAAATTTGAGTAAGGGTATACTTGAAACATTAAGAATGTTTGCCATTCAGTACATTTAACAGCTCTCTTGTGGGTCACCTATCCATAGGTCTCTCTCTCTCTCTCTCTCTCTCTCTCTCTCTCTCTCTCTCTCTCACACACACACACACACACACACACACACACACACACACACACACACACACACAGAGAGAGAGACAGACAGACAGACAGACAGAGAGAGAGAGAGAGAGAGAGAGAATCGTGTTCATCCAGCACATTCCAACATGCAACAATCCTTCATCCACTCCCATACCATTATCCTCCTTTCCCGACTCATTCCATTCTAACATTCTAATCTTAATCTTACTTAACCCCCCCCCCCCTCACACACACACACACACACACACACACACACACACACACACACACACACACACACACACACACACAGAGAGAGAGAGAGAGAGAGAGAGAGAGAGAGAGAGAGAGAGAGAGAGAGAGAATTAGTTTTGACTGGTCCTCTCTTGTTCACACAGCCCTCCCTCACCGTGACTCTGTGCAGAAAAAAGTGTCTTCATCACTGGATCACCTTGCTCACTATCAAGTTTAAGTTAACTCCTGCCTTTAATTACATTCAAGAGCAATAAGGTGAGCAGCAGTCTGTCATTGAGATATAATTCCATTCAGCACTTACAATTAGTGGGGCAATTACTCTAAGACAGACATATTCCTGAACCTTATGACACAAAAAGATATCCTTTCTTTGAAGAGGAATAAAAAACAAAATAAAATATGAATAAAAATAAAAACTAGTGCTGCAAACTGACACTTCTGGTTTAATTATGTGAGGATATGTCAGTTTATTTGACATGTTGGATCCTCATTTTTTTAACCTGACAGACATTAAAAAAAAAGGAATTTAATTTTTTCACTCAAAATTGAAAATTCCTACCACAAATAAATCAGCCATTACACAATGACAGAACATTACGAATTACCTAATGAGCAATGAAACGTAACAATATATCATATATTTAAAGCAAAATGTGAAAAATGTGTCAACAGGATAAAAGCTCTCCTTTCTCAGTTTTCCAAGAGCACCACCTCTATTGTGCTGTTCTCCCCCTTTTTCTCTCTCTACAGTCAACACAACAAACAGGATTGAAAAACAAAGCAATACAGGGTGTTCCAAAATGATCTTCACAACTTTGATCAATATACAGGGCTATTACAAATGATTGAAGCGATTTCATAAATTCACTGTAGCTCCATTCATTGACATATGGTCACGACACACTACAGATACGTAGAAAAACTCATAAAGTTTTGTTCGGCTGAAGCCGCACTTCAGGTTTCTGCCGCCAGAGCGCTCGAGAGCGCAGTGAGACAAAATGGCGACAGGAGCCAAGAAAGCGTATGTCATGCTTGAAACGCACTCACATCAGTCAGTCAAAACAGTGCAACAACACTTCAGGACGAAGTTCAACAAAGATCCACCAACTGCTAACTCCATTCGGCGATGGTATGCACAGTTTAAAGCTTCTGGATGCCTCTGTAAGGGGAAATCAACGGGTCGGCCTGCAGTGAGCGAAGAAACGGTTGAACGCGTGCGGGCAAGTTTCATGCATAGCCCGCGGAAGTCGACGAATAAAGCAAGCAGGGAGCTAAACGTACCACAGGATGGTGCTCCACCGCACTTCCATCATGATGTTCGGCATTTCTTAAACAGGAGATTGGAAAACCGATGGATCGGTCGTGGTGGAGATCATAATCAGCAATTCATGTCATGGCCTCCACGCTCTCCCGACTTAACGCCATGCAATTTCTTTCTGTGGGGTTATGTGAAAGATTCAGTGTTTAAACCTCCTCTACCAAGAAACGTGCCAGAACTGCGAGCTTGCATCAACGATGCTTTCGAACTCATTGATGGGGACATGCTGCGCCGAGTGTGGGAGGAACTTGATTATCGGCTTGATGTCTGCCGAACATTTGTGAATGCCTAAAAAAACTTTTTGAGTTTTTGTATGTGTGCGCAAAGCATTGTGAAAATATCTCAAATAATAAAGTTATTGTAGAGCTGTGAAATCGCATCAATCATTTGTAATAACCCTGTAGTTCAGAAACTGGATAGGTAGAAAGGTGGTGTTCGCAGCATAATATTATCACACATCTAAAGCTAGCACACTCTCTCTCTCTCTCTCTCTCTCTCTCTCTCTCTCTCTCTTTCTTTCTTTCCAGGGTAGATCAACAAAACTGGCCTCTCCCCAGGAGATAGTGCCATTTGTGAACGGTTAAGAGAGACAAAATTTTACACCCATGTATAGCAGAGATACTGGACACTTTACAGAAGCATGCCACTATCACCTCCCACAATCATAAAGTGATGCAGGAGGTTCAAGAAAACTGGAGTTGTCAAAATGAGAATGAGTTTTGGATGTCTAAACAAGAGTAATGCAGATGCAGAACAAGTGCAACAAAGTAGATATCCTGCAGGCTACAGATACATTATGCCACAAAACACACCTTTCTCTATTTCCTCATTTTTTCGAAATATGATTGATCAAAGTGGCATAGATCATTTTGGAACTATGGTCATCAGAATAGTGTACTGCATGCACAATACCAAGTCAAAAGGAAATAAGATACAAAGCAATAGAAAGACAGGAATAGAAAGGAAAATGAGGAGGAGGGAGGGAGGGGGAGAGAGAGAGAGAGAGAGAGAGAGAGAGAGAGAGAGAGAGAGAGAGAGAGAGAGAGAGAGAGAGAGAGGGAGGGGGGTGCACTACAAGCAAAAATGAAGTTGAGAGAATCCATCATTCTGTTAAGGCTATTCTCTTTACCTGATGTAAACAGTGAATTTCAACCCACCTTGTCATTATTCTAACCATAAGCACCTAAAATAATCAAACCCACTAAATTACCCACGATGCACATATGGTATTGGTATACTGTGCATAAAAATGCCTTATTGCTCTTTTTGTTAAATCCCTTTTTCTGGCTACCTCTTTTTTCATCACCCCCTTTCCTCCCACAGTTTCAATTTGTCACCCTACTATTACTTCTCCTCACAGTTCCTCAAATACTTATATTCTTATCTCTAACTCTATTGCTGGTCAGCAAAATCACTGCTGTACTTTTTTTTCTTAATCTCATCCTGGGCACCCAACTGTCAAAAATAAACATTTCTGATGGCAGGTACAATCTACAAATGTCATATGATGTACTTTTTAAAAGTACAGTTTATTATTTTTAGCCCTTGCAAAATCAGTTACCATTCTCAAAGTTTGTCCACATTCTCATGCGTGACCTTGGTATGTCCACTAAACAACTTGACACACCTCTGTCAACATTGAGCAGTGGTATCAATTGTGGAGAGATCTCCAGAAGATAATACCAAGATGTTAAAAGGTATGAACCATGCTGGGAAGCAAGTTCTCACCTGTGATCATCTGGACACCTAGTATCGTGAAGCACTCACTTCAACTGTTCTACCACAGGGCACACACTACAACGCACTATAACTACGCATTGCTTGCATTCAGTCATTGTGTGTTTCATAATGACCGTAAAGTTCTCTGCTCATAAAAGGGAATTGACAAGCATGCAGTATTAGGAAATATATGCACTCCACTATTTAACAGCAGGGACACAGATTTCCTGCTTCGTATCTGAATACTGAAGCAATTCATTTTTCTTGCTCATACCTCACCTGGTCACACTTTGCCCTCTTTTTCTCTGTGTCCTACCAACTAAGACAAGTATCTTGTTCCCTCCTCATTACCATCTCTTTTCTATTTCTGGCACTCCCCCCACTGCCTTTTTTTTCCCTTCTCTAAAAGGATTAGGGTTTAACATACTGTCAACAATGAGGTCATTAGACAGCTCCTGTTTGGATATGTTTCAATTTTCCACCTCATCTGTATTTCTTATACTTTCTACTTCTACAAATATAATCCATAAGCAATGGTACAGTGCCTGGAGATAGGTGCTTTACACCGGTATCGGCGATTTCGTCCTATTCAATGCCTCAGTGTGTCCCATACTATCTTTATCTGAAAATCCTTGTGAGGTATACGGTAGCAGCGTTAACTGCTGCACACACTTCCTAAAATACTGATTTTCTCGAGATATCCAAACAGGATTTCACAAGAATATTATATTTCTCCCTAAGGCTTGCATTAAACAATTTTTGATGTTGCTGAGCAACACTCGTACAATAGTTTTTTAAATGAACACACTGCTATTTGACTGTATTGTTGTTTATTTAATTATGACCCAGGTTCAGCCTTCTATGCCATTCTCACGTTATTGAGCTTGTGACAAACAATGGCATAAAAGGCTGAAACCTGTATCAAAATTAATTAAAGTACAATGCAGGTGAGTGGCAGTGTGTTCATTTAAAAACTTGCATTCAAGTTCCCCGAGCATCTCTGATACTCTCCCACAGAAGCTATATTGACCTGCCACAATCTTACAAGGGAACCTCCCCATCGCACCCCCCTCAGATTTAGTTATAAGTTGGCACAGTGGATAGGCCTTGAAAAACTGAATGCAGATCAATCGAGAAAACAGGAAGAAGTTGTGTGGAACTATGAAAAAATAAGCAAAATATACAAACTGAGTAGTCAATTTGCAACATAGGCAACTTCAAGGGCATTGTGACCTCATGAGCGCCGTGGTCCCGTGGTTAGCGTGAGTGGCTGCGGAACGAGAGGTCCTTGGTTCAAGTCGTCCATCGACTGAAAAGTTTAATTTTTTATTTTCAGACAATTATTATCCGTCCGTCCGATGCGAGGTAACTGTCCCGTAGTATGAGGACGCCACACCTAAACAAACATCGAAACACACGATGTCAGTCGACTACAGCGCACAGAAGAGAGAGTATTCCTGCTAACGAGGCTCCCTGGCTGGCAGTTGACTGTTCACTACTTTGGACGAGAGTGCATTAAATACGTGAGATGTATTCTGTGGGCAATATGAATCCAGCAAATATAGCTCGCGACTTCAACAACAATCGCACGATTTTGCGGTTCGGTCGCAAAACACAGGCGCTAAACTTATTACAGTGAACAGAGACGTCAGTGAACGAACGGACACTTATTACAGTGAACAGAGACGTCAGTGAACGAACGGACAGATCATAGCTTTATGAAAATAAAGAACGTAAAATTTTCACACCAGGGAAGACTTGAACCAAGGACCTCTACTTTTGCAGCGGCGCATGCTAACCACGGGACCACGGCGCTTCTAAGCTTAGACAGTCCTTGATGTCGCCTATCTTCCACATGGACTACTCAGTTTGTATATTTTGCTTACTTTTTTCATAGTTGCACACAACTTCTTCTTGTTTTCTCGATTGATCTGTGTTCAGTTTTTCAAGGCCTATCTACTGTGCCAACTTATAACTAAATATGAGGGTGGTGCGATGGGGAGGTTCCCTTGTTAGCAGTGCATCTACAAATTTGTTCCATGTCTATCACCACCACTTGATAAGGACTTTTAACATACCACCAATACTTTCAAATTGGCCATATAAAATTTCCCTATACTATTTACTTTATGAATGTACAGTACTGTCCAATAAACCTAAGTCTTCAATTCTCCTTCCCCCATGGTAACTGTGTGTGTTGCTCATTCCATACCACTTAGAACACGATACCACCTGATCTTTAGTATTAATCTAGTAACTGAATTTTAACGGGTTCTAACTCAAAATCAAGGATATTACCTCACATTTACCCACATTTAAAGACAGCTGACAATGACTACACCAAATGGAAATATCTGCATTACCTTACAACCATCTGAGGATGGTTCTGTCCTGTAAACAGCATTGCTAGTGCATAATCTGACATTTCTGTTGACCCTACCTCATGAACTGTTTATGTATGTTGCCAGATTTCACTTTCCTGAGGCATACCCATTGTTACATCAGTCTCTGTTAAATATTCCGTGTGTTTGGTTCTGTCAGCCAAAGATCCACTACCACTTCTGGAAAGATATTCTGTATGATCACATCATCGTCATTATTCACCTATTAAGTGTTGAATGCCTTTTAGAATTTCCCCATTCTTATCTCTAACTTAATTGTTACCTCACAAAGAATTCTGTTTGGACACCCCCCCCCCCCTTCCTTCCTTCCCTCCCTCCCTCCCTCCCTCCCTCCCTCCCTCCCATTCTCAAACTTATCTTGTGCAGTCCACTACAAATTTCACTTCTGTCAAATCATTCTTTCCATACCGAGTCTAATGTTTAGCTTTTGCTTTAAAATAATCGCTTATTTCCCTTCCCTCTCTGCCTTTTCCTTCGTTGGAATAGAAAAGGATTCCTTGGTTCTGAAACTGCAATCCTCTTATTTCATTTGTATTTGTCAGTGTTCACAATGGATAGGCTGTTTTCTAACTAACCATTTCATGTGTACAATTTCTAAAAACTTACTCAGGCACTTGTAATGATAGGAGATCAGATTATTTATCTCACCAAGAAACAGTTAATACTAACAGCATGTCATTTAAGTATCTACACCATTTGAAGCAACATAAGTCACATTATCTGTGAAATTTTAGGACAAGAGGGGGCAATGAAAGTTTACATGTTCCCTAACACAACCAAAATACTGAAAAGTAGCTAACCCAGCTCTAAATATAAAGCACATTAAAAAGTTTAGTATTTAAGCCAGTTCCTTCTACCATGACTATTTCAGTCCCTCTACCTCCCTGCCCCCCCCCCCCAATAACAAAGCAACATCTTGAAGCCTCCCCCTCAACACCCCCCCCCCCCCCCAAAAAACTGAACTGTCAAAACTCCATTCATTTCACCAAAGCTACACCACCACTTACAGCAGGTCATATTCAGTGTCAATTGTATGGGACCAGGCAACAGCATGAAAACTTTGATTAATATATTTTATACAACAACTGCTATGAAATTTTAGTGGTTTTCGTGAGATTCAGAAGCTGACAGTTCAATATAACCTTGATATGTGTTGCCACGTTGGGCGATCATTTCTACATGGTTTGTTTAATGCTTTGTAATAACTGTTACTTCACAGCCACAGAATTTAATAATATTTAACTCCTTTTCCTCTTCTAGTCCACTTATTCCCATCAGCAATTGTACTAAAGAGTTTTACTTTATGCCTCGGGAGGTCTTTAACCTTGTCTCATTAAATTAGCCAATTGCCATTAAAATTAAAGTTCCTGATCCTTCTGAAAACTGATTTCACTATATAGCATCATTTACCTTTTATATTCATTAGTTAAACCTGAATCAGTTGGGGAATCTGTGTTGTTTGCTATTTCTACACTTGAGACTGCATTTTTGTTGACTAGTTTCTATGTTCTCAAATGCAACATGATACAGCCCCACATCCACTTCCATCACTATACCCCAGGCCTCCCACTCCACACGATTAACACACTGACTGCCGCATGGATAGTTATGGACATTTTATCACAAGACGCCATGGCATCAGATGTGAGGTTCTGCTGAGACTACTGGCAGCCTCGAGGGAGCTATTGTGTTAAAATACATGAACAATTTCCCCTCTGCAGTCTCCTTTACTGCTGTTCTCTCTACCTTTTCCAACCAAATAATTTTCCACTTTTATCATGTCATGAATGTTCCAGCAGTCACCACTCAGACAACCCTTCAAACTGCAGCCCTTGGATGATTTAGTCAGTCAGTCTCTCTCTCTCTCTCTCTCTCTCTCTCTCTCTCTCTCCCCCCCCTCCACACACACACACACACACACACACACACACACACACACACACACACACACACACACACACTCTGAACTGAAGTTTGTTTATCATTAACCTAGATGTGCCAACACTGGAGCTGCATCACCTGTGATAATTTCTCATTTATATAGCTATGGTGCATTCTCTAACTCTCACCATTCTGGATGGAGCTGCCAAAGTTGTTCCAACCACATCAACAAAGTTTCCACATATTAATCTAATCAGTTTGTAAATGGCCCCCAATATTTCAAATAAAGCAACATCCATCTGAGTTTTCAGGTTCACTCTTACCTAAGAGAGATACTTATTGCCATGCCTCCTCCTCCCCCCCCCCTTTCCTTTCCCAAATCTACAGCAGAAACACTAAAATCAAATAGTCTACCTCACTAAAGGGCACAGTTCTTTTAATGCAGAAAGACAGGTACATTCTTTAGCTGCTCCGCCTCTCATGTGAAAGTTACTACACACATTTCTGTCTGCACTGCAGTAACCACTTAAACCTAGTGAACATATTTCCAGCAACTATTTCCCATACAGCAGTATACTTCATAACCACTTTCTAAAAAGCTTAACCAAACGTTCTCTAAAGTGTTACACCATTTTTCAGTCAAGTCTACACCTATTTCTAACATACAGGGGAAGGGGTTGGGTGCCTTAGCAGATTTGCTTTGAGAACAATCACTCCTTTTTTAAACACTATTACTATCCGCAAATGCCAATCTCATCATTTCCTCACTGTATATAAATAAAAGCCAAATTTCATGCACACATTACTCCTGCTTTATTTCAGGCTGCTTGCCTCTCCGCTTGTCTTTTGATCCATGTACTCATTTCATACACAACTGTATATTGTTACTTTTGACTTAATTCCATTCAGATTCATCTCTTGACAGCTGAGGTACTTCCTCTCTTTCCCCTCTCAAATAACTGGCATATTTTTTAAAGTTAAATCTGTACTTTTCACACAAGAAGCTCAGAACAGATCAATATCATTGATTAGACTGTTACACATTAAATTATGGACTACGTTAATCTTATGTCAAAATGGTTGCTTTCCATTACATTACCAAAGAATTTTAACAAGCCACAGAGCTACCAGCAAATATTTCACTGGAGTATATGTTTGTAAGGGGTACCAACATGAAGTGTGTGTTACATTCACTAACTAGGCTCACTGATGATTCAAGGATTCAGCATGGTATGAGTGAAAAGGCAGTCAACCATTACAGCGTATATTCCACATCTCAGTAGACGAATTGCATAACCAACAATTTTCATAACTACTAAAAACAAGTTTATCAGCTTTTAATTCTCATTGGGAGAGAGGAATGCACAATCACCTTTACAGCTTTGAGTTTTTTTGAACAATGTTTTAAACCATTCAATTGTTACTGATAACCACAATATAGAACCTGAAATGAGCAATTTTTTTTAGGGGTATCTAATACCCAGAAATATAAAAATGTTTTTCTATTTTCATAGCCTTCATCCTACCAGGTTCTGCAAAACTTATCAGGAGTTGTTGATGTAATATAAATCTGATGTTTGAGACACTGCCTAGTGATGAAACAACAGTACTGACAATTAAGAATTTTTCAAAACAGAGAAAACTATGTTCGATAAAACATTTTTACAATAATCTTCCCAAAGTTAGTTAGCACTATCACCACCAATGACATATTGGACGAGTGCACAACACTAAGTAACATATGAGTTGGGTGTCACCTCTTCAATTACTGCTTGTAGCTGCTTCACTGCATTTCCAATGCTTAAATAGTTTAAACTGTTCAACCTAATTTCAATTTGAGCAATTCATATAATCATACTGCTTGCACACTCATCAGCTACAACTGCATTTTACCAGAAATGCGGAAACTTCTCATTAACCACATGCACAATAAAGTCATAAGCACTTTTAACAACAATATATTTCTTTTATTTAATGACTAGCAGCTATCTTCACACATTTCAGGAGACCATGGATCCCACTTGTGTCTACAAGAATGACATCTTTACCTCTACCTTAAGCTAACATTTTTTTCCATTGTCAAACTACTAATAAATAAACTGCACACATTTGCTTTCATCCTGCTCCCTACAAATACAAGACCTAAAGTGACACTGATTCAACTGCCCACTAAAAATTCTTGAGACACTAATTACCACAAAGTAATTTTGCCTTGCAACAATGAACTATGTCCTCCTTGAATACACTAGATATTTCAAAATAATGGCACCTAGTTTTCATAAAATTGAACTGAGATAGCTTATTTTTATCCTAAAATGAAAATCTAATCCCCACATACAACAAAACAGTTCTCTATTAGAACACCCTGGATTTTAAAAATAATACTTTAGCTTCAATACTTTCTCCTGGATCTCTACCTCTTCTTAACAAGGTGTTACTACTACAGATAAATGCTTTCCTGCACATGAATACAATACTGTAATTTAACACAAATCTCAATCCAACAGTTTCTACTCTTCTACCATGCCACTCTGTACCACAAACAAAACTCCCTGTGGGTCTTTTCATATTTGTCAACTGAATTACAGTGTTCGCTTCAATACCTGTGTTTTGCACTAAATCTTGCCACAGCAAAACATCGATTTTCTTGGACGCAACTAAACTGGGAATATGCCTTATGCATTCACGCACCACAATCTGATCCTTTGCAGTGACTAGATGAACACAAGAAGCAGAATATGTTCATGTGGGTGAATTCAGCTGAATTGTTTTTAACGTACCACCTGCTGGGAGTTGTCCACAGTACAGTATACTCTGCCCAAATCAGATTTAGCAGCATCAATAAAAACCAAAATCTCTCCGATCCGCATCTCACCTATCTTACTACAGATAACTGAAGACAGCGAAAGCCTCAACCGATTATAAAATATCGTTACCATATAACTAATAGTAGTCCGCGCGCCCGCCCGCACACACACACACACACACACACACACACACACACACACACACACACACACACACACACACACACACACACACACTCTCTCTGCCGTTCATACCACTGAGAAAAATAACGCCAAAAGTGTTAATATGTTTTCTGAATATAGGCTCTACATAACTAGCTTCATCTTCAATTAATTACACTGTAGAATCCTATGTTTTTAGCATTCCAGTTAAATGATGCATCTCAAACATGTCCGACACGATTATCAATTTGTATCCAAGTTTGATACTGTTCACACTTATATAAGCAGTATTTTCTTGTTTAATGTGTGTGCATATTTAGATTACATTACTTGCCCTTGCTGTTACGTATATCAGTTGATTACCAATTTTATATGCTTAAATGTCAACTGTCTTCTTGCTCAACTGTTTTAAGTTTACTCACTTAAACGTAAGCATTTTCCCATAAAAGCAAGTCACTTCACGTGAGAAACCCTAATCCCAATCCCACAAAGAAAACAGTTCATGCATGAGCACACACAGGCAGATTACGTGTTTCGCAGTGTAAATATGTTAACAGAAAATGTCGCTTTGGAATTTTGAGCTCTACATTTCTGCCATGTGTATTGATGTAGTACCATACAAACCAGCAGTCACCCAACCCTCTTAATGCAGTACAGGTGTTCTGTAAAATAAATTATAAGATATTATTCACAGACTTTTTTTTTATTGATGCAATACATGATCTCATGTAATGCTATACTAAGTAAAAATTTATACTAAGAATAAAATTTTAAAATAGAAATAGGTAAACTTAATTATAACGTCTGCCAGAACAGCTGGATGACTGTGGCCAACGTGGTGTCGAAGTTCCCACGAACCAGCCACCGCATTTCAGCAGCCTTGACCTATAAAACAAAACATGTGAGCGAGAGCAAAGGAAACATACGATCAGTCACCAATCACTCGTGAAAATAGTACACATCACTGTCAAATTTTATGAGTGAAATTAAATAAAAAAAAAAATCCGAGGAGGTATTCATTTTTCCTAATTTCATTAGCAGGTGTCAAAGGATACAAAGATTTATCTTTGAGGAGAAGATCTTGATATATTTCTTCGTATGTCACTCCGAATTCATAACAATTAGGTTTGTCTGGGGCTGTTCCAGGAAGCTTTACTTTGTCTCCAGTACCAAACGATTTCACCAAGAAGCCCTTTTTGCTGTACAAAATCAAAGCAATATCATAAAAAGAGTCTATTTAAACATAAACATGAACAACGAAATTAAGAGCCTGTGGAAATCAATCTCTAAACACTTTTGTAATAAATTTATTATTTCAACCTCAAATCCCTTAAAGGAACTATTACGCAATCGACGCCATTAAACACATTGGCTCAAAATCACGAGACGTATCTTGCTACTATTATACCTAATTTGTAAATTACAAACCTCAAAAACGCATGGGCTTCCATGCTTCTGTTCATATTACTCGAACATATAACGGCTACGCGTAAAGGACAGCACACTGGCATCTTTTTGTCAGTAATTAACGGTATTGACTAAAGTAATCTATACACTTAAATCCCTAGGAACGTACTCAAATTTAAATGAAACCCAATCAAAACATTAGCTGAACATTATAACATAGTATCAGACGCTTCGCAGATATTAAGAAATTCCATACACAAAAGTGCAGCCAGAAAATTCCAATTCCCTTTCTCTCCCTAATGAGTAATGTCCCTCCCTACGTCTTACAGGTGACCTACTTCTTGTTCTCGAATATTCGTTCCAATGCATTTCATCATAAAGATATTCTACTATACAAATCAAAGTGGTTTTCTGTGACTCTTTTGTAGGCCTCCCAGCAATTACTTCCTCAAAGTTATTTAATAAAAGACGTTTTATAAAATATATGAAAGCGTACGACAGTACAATGTCTTTTAAGGTCCGTGTAAACGTTAAAATTTCTTTGTTAAATTCGTCGTCTGATTTCCACGGGATTATCAAACAAACGTGCAAATGTACCAGCCCAGCTTGTCAAACAAAATCTCACGGTTGAAGCAGTTCTCACTTTGTGTGTAACACGCAGTGAAATTTTGAGAACATATGTAATGGGAAATAGCTACCAATGAAGCCAAAGCATATCTTGCAGGGAATTGCTCACACGCCACTTGGAGCGCTGGCGCTGCAAGTTTTATCATGTCGACTTGTTGTTGGTTGACGTATCGTATTGTAAGCATTTCAATATTTGTTTTCGCTTCGTTCAAAACAGCTGACAGCAGTTTATACACCACGGACAGGGGTAAATTTGTTAATGTGAACTGCTTCTTGTGTGTATCGTCTTAATTAAATTGCATTTTAAGTGTGTTGCGGATATTCTGCTAATTTCTTTTAAATGCACAATGTTGAGTGATGTAAATAATTCTCATGTTTGTGTTTCTTTCGTTTTTGGAGTTGCATGTATTTGTTCCTGGTGACGAAGACCTGTGTGTGTATTTCTCGAATTAATTGTGTTGTAAGTATATTGCTGTTATTACACATTATTAGCAACACCAGTTTTTCGGTTTTTGTTGAATTTAATGCAGAACTGTGTGCAGGTTTTACAGAATTGGAATTCAACTTTATTACGTCTTGTCACGGAATGAATATGTAACTCGGAAATACGGAAGCGTCCGATCCCACCCGTCTGCTTTGACCCATAACGTCACAAATATGGCGGAAACAAAAACAAACACACACACTTTCCACAAGAAGCCTAATGACACTAACGGTACAAGCGCGGGAAATGGGGTGTTTTGGGTGGGGGGCAAACTAAATATAAACAAATTTAGTCGCCTTGCGTACCTACAACGTGTAAGTGAAGACAGCCATGCATGAATACCGACCCACCTCCACAGGGGTCGTAACCCCTGCAACCCATAGAAGATAAAGATGCTTCAGTAGCTGATTAGTGTTTCTTGTCTTTTTTTAAAAAAAAAAAAAAAAAAAAAAATCTCACGGGATAGAACGAACAGATCAGAAAAGTAAATAAAATAAGATAAAACAGAACTGGAGACAGCCACACTCAAACCAAACTCCGCGCCGTCATGACGTCACACACGACAGCACCCTTACGGGTCAAAGCCGACGCGTGGGATCGGACGCTTCTGTCGACACTATCTTAATGATAAAATAAATAGTTACTGTGACAGGAACTATTGCACAGCAGACATATTCTACATCAAGGTGCAAGCTTGTACTTGGTGTTTAGTGTGGACGTGCTTCACCATGCTGAATGCTTCTCCATTTAGTAAACTCTTAGTTATACATAATTCACTACTGCATGAGCACGATAAGTTGGTAGTACGCTAGCGAACTTGAAAGTTGGAACTGAACTGTGCTTCACTGAATGTCGTTACATGCTGCTCAGTTGATCTGCAATGGTGTCCAAACTGTGTCCTTTTTTTTCCTTGTTTGATATTCTGCAGATGGCATGACTGTATTTATAGTTAAAAAGTGCATCTTGCTGCTGAAATGACGCTTTAAAAAAATCAGTAACACGTTGGAGGAGAAGGTCCAAATATGGGTGCTGATCTAAATATGAGCTAGGAGGCCTGGGGTCCCACTAGTACATATTGCCTATAAACAGTTAATAGATAGAACTTGTAATGTTTGGGTGCAGTTGATTTTCACATTTGAAAAACTCAGTTTTTTACTTATGTCTGCATGCAGTTTGTTCATAGAACTGTTTTACTTACATCTGAATTAGCTGTTAGCCACTTTCTTACCTACATTTTGTAATGATTGTCATGACCATTTTCTGAGAATCAGAGTGTGGCACAAATCTGGCTACCATAGTGAGTCTAATTATGAACAATCCCATATATTTGGACCAATTTGCATTCCCATAATTTTAGTTGAAATATAAATAAATAAAAAACACCCTTTTCATTGTTTTGAGATGACATATCCCAAGCATAAATACCGATCCAAAGGCAAAAAGAAGACATTGGGACCCTTTTGAGATGGGTGAAGCCATCACTGCTGAGAGGGCAAATGAAATGGGAACTCTTAAATTCTAAAAATGTTTGTAGTGTATGTCACTCTACTCTGCAAACTTTAAGCAATAGAAACCCCCCGTACTCCGGTGATCACGCAGAACTTGTTCCATGCGTGTTTATCGAGGCAGAAAAGCTTAATTTGTAAGTCCTGTGCCATGTATTTTTCACGAGCATTGGGTTTGAACAAATGAAATGTCACAGCTTTTTATGAACTATTAGAAGAGGTTTACAATAAACAGCACTATCCACCAGATCGCTCATATAACATTGATGAGACAGCTTTTGAGTATTGTGCAAAGGAGACCTTACCAAGTAATCGCAAAAAAAGGAACATTTCAAGATGCAGCCCTTACATTGCCGAAAGATGTTCAGCTATCACATTCATAGCTTGTATGAGTGCATCAGGATACTGTAGTCCTATTATATTATTTTTCCCAGGTTTAGAATGTCAGACTGGTTGATAAAAGGAGCTTCTCCTGTACGTATTGGCTGAGCCCACTCATTTGGTTGGGTTCAGAATCACAAATTTCCAGAATGGTCTGACTACTTCATCAAAATGGGTAAGGCAATTAAAGATTCATCCATTCTCCTCTTTTTAGACTAGCTTTACTGCCTTGTTCACAACCCTGAAATGATTCATAAGGCCAGGATGAACTAAATTTACATAATGTCATTGCCAAAAAACTAGCTCCAGCCCCTAGATGAAGCTTTCTTAGGATCATTTAAGGCCTACTATAGTGAGGATGCAAGAGAACTGTTATACCATATGAGGTAATGGAACTTTTCAGGAAAGCTTATCTGAAAGTTTCAAACTGGTCAGATGCAGTAAGTGGTTTTAAAGTGACAGGTATTGACCCACTGAATGAACACCTTTTCACTGATGCTGATTTTCTAGCTTCTGTGCAGGAAGCTCACTGCCTTTTTCTGTCGAAGTGCTGTCAAACGCTGCTGACGCGCCTTCTCTCGCTTTATCATATCAGCCAGGACCTTTAGCAGCAAGGCACCCCACCGTATTCACAATTATCCTTTCCTCAGACAGGAAAGACTTAAGCAGTTGTGCTGCATCAGAAAGAAAATGTCTGACAGAGGTTGGAAAGCTGCAAAAACTTGTTCTGTTACAGGATCACTGTAAATCAATTCGGACATTCATCGAATAGACCAGTGAAGAGGAAGATGGTGTGTCCAACTTCTCGGACTTCGAGATGTCTAGTAGTAATACAGTTAATTAGATCACTACGAATAAATAATACTTTATTAATCACAACGGAACTTATCTTTGCTTGCCAGGCTTGGCCTGCGAGCTAACATCCCAAAGATGTTCGGGCTCACATGTGGTTCCCCTCCGTCGAAATGTGTTGTCTCAAACTCGTCTAGGGATTGAACCACACGTGTCGCATTACACTCTGTAAATTAGACACTTGTGGCCCTTTGGTTACATTGTCTGGCTGATGGCAAGTTTGCAAAATACAAGGTTAACATAACATATGATAACAGTAATAATAATATCAGGAACTAAATTAATGAGCCATAAATGATGTAGGCCACATAGTTGCGATTTGGTTAGAAAAATGTTTATTCAGAAAGCAAACTAAAAGTGAAAGTGGTCGTATTTAGAGTTACGGTTACATTCGAGTGCATATCCATTTGACACAGTTCGATCATTCACAATCTCATTGCGAAATACAAGTTATCTACATGGAAAATTAAAGTTCACACCAGGCGCATGGCTGCTCACTGCACAGAAACTAAGTCCTGTGATACCACACAATGCGAAATTTTCTGTCGTTTCACTTCCTATCTGCCTAAAGTCCAACGGTCCGCTTTTGCGTCTGCATATGAACTGTACCCTTTGGTGTCTCCAACCGAACTGTCTGCTTTCGCGTCGGCCCCAGTACTCCCTCTGCCCGTCCCCAGCCGCGTTTCCTGCGCTCCGAATATCCTTGCTCAACTGACTAGGGCAGTTCTCTTTCCTGAAGCCGTCCATCCGATTGGCTACAGCTTATTCTACATTATTTTACATTTTAACATGTTTAAATAATCAAAGCATGACCACTTTCACGTTCTGAATAAAGTAACAATAATATCCATTACATAATAACGTTAAATTCTTTTACATAAAACCAATACAGTTTACTTCTTAGCTTTGAATGCCACGACTAGTAGCCTTGTACCAATGTGCTTTCTGATAAATAAATAAATAAAAAACAAAAGTAACTATTATGCACTAAACCTTACAACAAATATTCTACTACCTAATGATTCAGTAAAGTGTCATGCTGTCGCCGTTCATTGTGTTTTGTGGGGGAAATGATGATCTGATGCTTAACTGAAAATACTGATAATTTAAGTTTACTATATCTTTTAAACAAATAAAGTTGCAGAGTTGATATTTAGAATGTTTGTTGTGTTAATGATGAGCTTCTATACGAAATGTCGATCGTTACGATCGACCGAAGAAGTCATATTTTAGCTTTCAGGTCTTTGTTACAAAACTCTCTAATTTCACTTTAACAGTAAATCCTAAACTATTATAGATATGATCAATTTTCAAGTTTTATTGGGATCACCATGAAAATTTATGAAGGATGGTAGATTAAAATAACTGTGGCTTAATTCCCTGCATTACTATAGAATTAAATAGTTTCCATAAGTATTTCCCTTTATAGCCGATCTTAGGTCCGCCATATTTAACACTGCTACGTCTCCTCGACCACAAACGGCTTCTACTGGGTAACTCTTCAACGTAGGTTCTCTTCTGTCTCACTCGCACACGACAGCACTTAGGCCTCGGTAGACAATAGACGCCTGTGAATTTCCCCATCTGGTGGTGAATCTGTGTCCTTTGTGACTCGCAGTCCTGGACGACAGGGTTCATTTCTTAATTCCTGTAGGCTGACTCTTTCGGCTGTACATTTAAATGGGAGCGCAATGCTCATTAACTCGCAGGCCGCGGCTACGAAACTGCACGTGTAGACTTGCAGTTGAGAATGCACTAAATGAGTCACCATCACTGAGTGGTGAATCGACACAAGTTCAGAGTAGCCGTACTGGAGCTTCATTACAGCCACTAGAAGATGCAAGTTCCTAGACACTTGTTGATACAGTTCTGATAGTGTTGGCGCATAGGCACAATTCACAGGAAACGGGAGTCTCCTCGCTTCCCGACGGTCGAACGGGCTGTGTCACTGCGATTGGGTAGCACGGTGATGTTACTCTGACAGGAGCTTCCTGCAAATAGGCAGGATCTGACCTCGAACAGAACTGTCCTCCTGACCTCTGGAGATGCAGCTTCAGGGCAGTGGTGCCTCAAAATTACGAGAGGCACGGCTTCTTCCTAGAATCTCATTGGGACCTCTCGATACCACTGTGCCGTGTGTGCAGTATCACTGTGGTGGTCGATACTTCTCGAGATACTCGACGACACGACTGAAGAAAGGGCTGCTTTTTTGTGATCCAAAAGTGAAGCAGAATGAAAAATTGTGTAAAAAAAGGCAAAAGAAATAAAAAATCTATGGAAAAAGAAGAAAGTGTTTTCATCTGTCGAATCGTGCAATAATGGACTTCCCCTAGATGATGAGCAAAGTGATCTGTACACCTTCTGGAAAATGTGGAACATGCATATTCTGGTGGCATCCCATTCTCAGTGGACACCAGCGGAGAAACTTGGATTTGAAGTATCCGGTGCCATACGGAGGTGCATACTCAGCTTTTGGGGGTAGACATTGACATTTACATTTGTGATTATTCCAAAAAGCTTGTGCTTTAAATTCTTCTTCTTAATTTGAAGGTTGACTGTATTTTGACTCAAGAAAAAGTTTGGCATTTTTGTAATGTTTTTCAAAATAAATTATTTTAAATGAATAGATTGCTTTTAAATTATTTAATCCTTCATAACATTGAAGTGCACATGCTATAGTACAATTTCAGGGCTATTTCAATTATTTGATTATTAACAATATGGTAGTCTGTAGTTGGAGTCACGAGAAGTGTCCAATTCCAGCCACCTGCTTTGATCCGTGATGTAATGCTGGTGTGGTGTGGTGTGTGATGTCACTTTGGTGTGGTGTTTATGGATTTGTCTGTGTTTGTGATGTTGTGTTGTAGTATTTGTTGGTGCCCTCTTGTTGTAGATGTTGAGGTTTGAAGTTGTTTGTGTCGTGTGTGGTATTCGGTCATTTGACTCTGGGTAATGATTGTGTAAACTTGTTTTCAGAAGAGAATGCTTTGTCACCATTTTAGTTTATTTGTTCTGTGGTTTATAAGTCGTTTTTTTATTAGATGTGATTGGTTTTGCGTGTTCTGTGGAACAAAATGTAATAGTAGTTTTTTGTTTCTCACTAGCAATGGATATGACTGATAAATCCAATGGTTATTCTCTGTGTTGCATTGGGCTATGACATGATGATTATGATTGAATTCTTCCAACTGTACGGACTGAGTGCAGATTACGTGACGTGTCATTTTTGTGGTGAGAGTACGAAGTTGATAGAGACCCACGCTCTTGGGCCACAGGCTTATACACGTGGAGATGTTGCCGTGATAAATATTTGGAGATTAATTCGACGTGGGACCTACTTCGAGAGGCAGGCCGTGAGGGAGATAAT
This sequence comes from Schistocerca serialis cubense, assembly GCF_023864345.2. Classification (NCBI taxonomy): domain Eukaryota; kingdom Metazoa; phylum Arthropoda; class Insecta; order Orthoptera; family Acrididae; genus Schistocerca; species Schistocerca serialis. Next base: position 103,226,530 of record NC_064648.1, read on the forward strand.
TGTACTGACTTATTATGGGAGTGATTGTGAAAAGTGTATTAGATTGGTTTTTGCTGTAGGGAAATATGTTGAAAGTAATGTTGATGGCGTTGAGACGGCAACTGGCGACAAATTTATTTTAAGGTCCTTTATTCGAGAGGTGCCGTTACCAGTTTCAAATCATTACAGTCCATTGTCAGGTGGCTTTCATTAGCAAGTGTTGTGCATTTTTTACTGATTAGTTGTTGTGAAATGCCGGTTTGCAGTACTTGCTTTCAGAGTTTTCATCCAGCAGACGGTGTTCGTAGTTTTCGCCACATTCCCATCATTGCAGACATAAACTTGTATAATTGAGCATTTCAGATTTGCCATTGAATACATCTCCACCAAATTCCTACCATTGCACATGTAAATTTGTATCACTGAGCACTTCGTATTAGTCACAGAGCAGACTTGCGCCGCTTGTTTTGATAGATACAAAGTGTTTAATTTGTAGATACAAAGTGTTTACTTTGTATCTATCAAAACATGCGGTGCATGTTAGAAGTCTACTCTGCGACTAATATGAAGTGCTCAGTGATACAAATGTACGTGTGCAATGGTAGGAATGGGCTGGAGATGTATTCAACGGGAAATATGAAGCATTCAATTATACAAGTTTATGTGTGCAATGATGGGAGTGTGGTAAAAACTACGAACGTTGTCTGCTGGATGAAAACTATGAAAACAAGTACTCCAAACTGGCATTTCATGACAACTAATCAGTAAAAAATGCACCACAAGTTCTAATGAAAGCACAAAAGCCATCTGACGATGAATTGTAATGATTCGAAACCAGTAACGGTACACTTTTAAGTAAAGGAATTTAAAATAAATTTGTAGCTGGTTGCCATCTCTACACCATCAACATTTGTCTTCAAATAACAGCCAACAGTGTCCAACCATGTCATCATATGACAAAATGGCATGTTGAAGGTATATTTTTTTTAAGTTTGGAAACTAGTGGGGTTGACTGAAGAAAGCTTTGAGGAGGGGTCTGCTGCAATGTCGGATGCATTTTTGTCTTAGAGTGGTTTGGGGAAAATGGAGTATGACCTTCTGGTGGTAAATCATAATACCAAGTTTAAGGATTAGGACACTGGATTTTGCACAAATACTATAGAGAGGTTTTGGGGATCATGAGATCTGTGATAGGGAGAGGGAAGAGATGCTGTTCCTATTTGAAGTCTCATTTAGATGAGTATTGCTTGTAGTAGTGGATGGGATGTACAGGTCAATGGTGTTAAATTGAGGGGAGAGGGGGGGGGGGGGGTGTTCATATAGTTTGTGAGGTAATGGGGCAGGTTTTGCGTAGATGGTGTGTGTTTAAGACCACTGTGGTTTTTTTTTTTTTTTTTTTTTTTTTTTTTTTTTTTTTTTTTTTTCCTTTCATTTGGTAAGTTACAGCATCTTTGTTTTCAGATATATTTGAAAATTGTTTGTTAGACTTTGTGGATAATGTGTGTTTTCGGGTGGTGCTGTTCTTTTTTAATTGTATATTTAGATTGTAGCCTTCCTAAGCACCCTACTTCCCATAGTTCTCCCATTAGCTTCATTGTGTTGCTGGGGTGAAATAATCACATGTCGTTTTTATTTTTGATTGCGTGTGTATGCAGTGATGTTATGGTCGCCATATTGGATATGCTGAAAGTACGCGCGTCTGCCATGTTGGGACCTCGTGGATCAAAGCAGATGGTTGGAATTGGATGCTTCTGTAATGCGCACATTTAGATCGTCTCCTCTCCCTTCTGCCAATAAGTAACACAAAACAGGTCCTTCAACCCAAATGACATTTACACATAACATTGTGGTAATATTAAGTGCAACTGAAATTTTCTCCCTCTGTAATGCTTGGCATAATCTAGTATTATGGTTTAAAATAGATATTTATTGCACTAACTTTTCATCATAATATGTACTTGGATTTGGTCTATAAATGATACGTAGTGATATTTGCTTAAATATTACAATTATCAGTGTTATAAAATTCCACTGTTTGAGGAGTACTGTTCAATGGATTTGCATTACAGATCTGTTCTGGGACCACATGCCGTGATGTTGAATGCATGCTCACACTATAATTATTAGCAGAATGTACAGAAATGTAGTACAAATGAGATTTTTTTATTATTTTTGCACCTTGCTTTGTAGCAATAGCACGTTACCAAAATTACGAGCCATAAGCCTACTTAGTGACAATAACTAATATCTTTTCAGTATGGGAGAGTTGCATGTACCTTCATTGTTAAGATGTGGTAGCATTAAATAAATACATAACCACTTTTCCACTACCTGTTCATTACTACCGTCCACCACTGCTGAAATTTATCAGTTTAAATGTATCACTATTCTCCGCAGTTCCCACTCCCCTAATTAGAAAAAAACTCGGTGTTTCTTTTCTTCCATCTTAGTGATCAATATATCTTTACATCGCATATTCTTTTTCCATGTGTACAAAAAATTGTTTCATTAAGATATGAAAAGAGGGTGGTAAATCATACCTAAAAGAAGTTTTGCCTTTCATAATAATAACCAGATCAGAACAGTCACAACATTTTAACAAAAATTACATTGATTTGTGAAAGTATACTAAAGAAAACTGTGTGAAATTAATTTGTCATCCATGTGGTCTGAATTTGCTTTCCTTTTTTTTCAGAATTTTTGATTATAATAACAGACAAGTGAAGATGGATCATACGGGAAAGAAAAATTCTGGTTTAAGATTGAAATACTCATGTAAGTTTCCTGGCTGTAGAAGTGGTTATTTTTCAAATATAAACACGAACATAAAACATCAAAATAGACATTTTTACAAATTTCCAGCTCCATCAAAGAGTGAGCTGCTAAAACAGTGGAAACTAATTTGTAATATAGCTGAAGACATTGACTGTGGTTCTTATTCTGTGTGTGAAAATCATTTTTTCCAAGCCGATTTTGTAAACTTCTCTCGGCATAGGTTAAATCGTGGGGTTATTCCGAAGCATACGGAATTGGTGGTATACCACACGGAAACTACAGTGACTGGAGAGGCATCTGTCATTTTGCTGCCTATTAAAAGAGAAAATGATGAGGAAACTGCTTCTCATGAAACTGCTCCCCAGAAAACACAGTTAAAAACTAAATTACAGGTCCTCGTAAATCGCATTGATTCGTTGGATATGGAAACAGTGGGTACACTGGAAAAAGAAGTGGACCATTGGCTGTCACACACTAATTCTGGTTTCAGTAGGGAAGGTGCACATTGTGCTAGCAAAGGAAAAGTGAAAGTGCAGGAAATACCTGATCAGATTAAAATCCATATAAAAAGCATTATAAGAAAACCAACTCTTGCTGAGAAGTCTATTGTTGCAGATCTAATGATGCAATCTGACAATGATGTGTTGACTGTGCGTGTTGATTCTGACCACACATACTGTACCAGTTGTTCTGATCACACATACTGTAATAGTTGTTCTGATCACACTTATTGTATAAATAAAAACTGACTTTATCTGTCCTCAATTCTTGTGCATGCATGTGTGTCTATCATGGTTTATAGGCCTACTGGGGAAACTCGCCATTTTTTCTTATAGTGTTGTGGAAATTGAATCATCTTAATAAAGAAAATTCAGCGTGTACATGTTTCTGTTCATTTCTTTATCCTATCACATATAGTTAACAAGATTTAACTCAAATATCCCATTGACTATTTTGACAATAAGTGGACTACTTGTATTATCATTTTTAATGACTTTTGCTACTTTTTGCAGGTGAAGTGTGAGTTTTCACCAAAGTTGTCCTGAGCACACAGGTATCTCGCGAAAGAATACATAAACTAGTGGAGACCTATCCCCTCCTTTACACCATGCTCATTAAAATCAATACCTCTAGGATTTTTGTACTTTGTCTAACTTATTTAATCACTCGATTATGTTGTATCCTTGAGACAGATTTCCTCAACGTATCGGTGAGCATATGTTCAGTTGGATTTTTTTTTTTTTACTACAGTGCGAATCAAGTCCATTTTTTTTCTTTAGTGTTGATATGTGGTTTGTCTACTGTAACTACTTACATTGTATAAATCAGTCACATCACTGTTATCACAGAAGAGTTTAAGTGGGCCACTTTCAGAGAATGAAGAGATTTCTCTTCCTACACTTTGCAGCCATTGTGCCTGGTATTCGGACTCGGCAGTTTATAGGGTAATGTGGGCTGTGCAGTGGCGCTCCAAGTAATTTAAACAGAAATCTAGTGATTGACGTTCCGTCCAGTAACTGTAAAATGTAAATCTTCACAGTCGGAAATCTCTTCAATGTTCCACACTTTTACGCCACATTCGAATGGCTTTGTTATTGAAACCTGACAGTTTGTCCCTATTAGCGGAGGACGTCTTCGAGAGGGCTCTTAGCTTTTTTGAATGTCCGATGCACATCGCTACTAACCGAAGCAAATTCGATTTCTGCATGCTCCCAAGCAGAGACGTGACTTATCCATTTGCTGTCACCCCTTGGTGGAGAACTGGCACACATCTTCTCAAGCACCAGAATCCAGATACCATTTAGTTTCACACCTTCCTCCTCCTAGGCACTTCAGTCCGGAACCGCGCGACTGCTACGGTCGCAGGTTCGAATCCTGCTTCGGACATGGATGTGTGTTTAAGCTTTCTATGTGGGAATGACCAGCAACAAACTGTCCATTCGCATGAATGGACACAGGCAGACAGTGTTTGTTGGTAATGAGGATCACCCTGTTGCTAAACATGCCTTGGTGCATGGCCAGCACATCTTGGCACAGTGTTACACTGTCCGGTTTATCTGGATACTTCCCACTAACACCAACCTGTCAGAACCCCGGAGATGGGAACTTGCCCTTCAGTATATCCTCTCTTCCCGTTACCCGCCAGGCCTCGACCTCCGCTAACTTCAAGTTGCCGCCGCTCATACCTCACCTGTCATTCGACAACATCTTGCCTCTGTACTTCCGCCTCGACTGACATCTCTGCCTAAACCCTTTGCCTTGTGTCTGTGTATGTGCGGTTGGATATGTGTGTGTGTGCGAGTGTATACCTGTCCTTTCTTCTCCCTAAGGTAAGTCTTTCCGCTCCCGGGATTGGAATGACTCCTTACCCTCTCCCTTAAAACCCACATCCTTTCATCTTTCCCTCTCCTTCCCTCTTTCCTGACAAAGCAACCGTGGGTTGCAAAAGCTTAAATTTTGTGTGTATGTTTGTGTGTCTATCGACCTGCCAGTGCTTTCGTTTGGTAAGTCACATCATCTTTGTTTTTAGATATATTTTTCCCACGTGGAATGTTTCCCTCTATTATATCCATATCCTTAGGTTAGTTAGATTTAAGTAGTTCTAAGTTCTAGGGGACTGATGACCTCAGCTGTTAAGTCCCACAGTGCTCAGAACCCTTTTTTTCCTCCTCCTGATTATAATTGTTGGAGCATTTAGTAAGTTAGTATATCACTTCTATATAGCGTTTCATAGTATCCACTTGTAGCTACCAGTACCGGAGTCTTATCAAATGAAATCTGTGATCACCTGGCTGCAAAGCATGTTCTACAACAGCTGATGATGTGTCAGTTTCTCTTCTTTCACAGTTGCCCTTCCGTTCTTCTAGTTGTCTTTCAACCATTCTTTTAGTAGTACCCACATACACGTCTCCATAATTATGTGGTATCCTGGGTACTACTAAAAGAACAAGCAAACTGACGGGTAACTGTAGGAGGGGACAATTTTCTGCATAAACTTGCAAGCTGCCAACTGGTCACCAGATTTTGTAGAACTAACGAGTATGCAGGCTATAGCACACTTGTTCATTTCTCAGTAAAAGATGAAATCAAACAGTACCAGGGTGTATACGATCCGGGAAAAACCCGGGAACTTTTTCATCTGGGAGAAAACTGGGAAAAAATGAGGAATTTTTTAGAATTCCGGGAATTTTTCATTGTTTTAGTTTTCAGTTAAATTTTTTGTAATTTTGACTGGTAAGAACCGATACTCAAAGGATATTACTGTATCCCGCTAATACAGAATAATACTTCAACAATAAAAGATAAACAAGTGAAAAAAACGAAAATACAAAGGAAATGCTCCATATACGACGACGACGCACAGTGCTCATGCAAGCGCATGCCAACAGCAAAATGTGTCAAAGGCTTTAGGAAGACCATGCAATGCTTCGTTGCAACAATTTGCCTCCTATGAACGTGAAGTCACAACTGTTTACATTAGATTCGTTTAGCAGTTACGAGCGGGCTCATGCGCATGTGCACTTGAGTCGCTTTTAAGCAGTAGATTCTCCCGCTTCTGCGTACAGGAATTTAGGTGTTGGCTGTGCAAGCAGTCGCAGCAAGCACCTAGATGCTACTGGGAACAGGGGCCACCAAATTCATATTCTTGAGGGAAACAAAACTTGTTGCACAAAGCACTTAGCATCCAGCGCACGTTTGTCTATCGATTATTTACATGATTTTGAAATGCTTCCGTGTTGGTTTTTGAACATTTTAAAACAAATTTTGACAATGGTAGGAATAGCTACAGACTTGGTGATAACAAGATTGTTTGTTAGAACGAGGAAGGAGAAGAGACAGGGACATCACACAAATTAAGGAAGAAAAAGACGATTCCAAACTTACGTAAAAATTTCTTAATACTACTTTTTGGGTTGGGTTGTTTGAGGAAGGAGACCAGACAGCGAGGTCATCGGATTAGGGAAGGACGGGGAAGGAAGTCGGCCGTGCCCTTTCAAAGAAACCATCCCGGCATTTACCTGGAGCGATTTAGGGAAATCACGGAAAACCTAAATCAGGATGGCCGGACACGGGATTGAACCGTCGTCCTCCCGAATGCGAGTCCAGTGTGTAGCCACTGCGCTCGGTACTACTTTTTGATCTCATGCTTGAGAAGCTGGTGCGTATCAATGAAATGTGAAACTATTTCCTAACATAAAGCTTTTTGCTTATAGTAGGCCTAATAGGCATTTGATATTGGTACTTCGTGAATTATATTATGTCGTGTTATAAAAATTGCCATTTATGCCAAAACAGTCTCGTTTATTTGGTGTGTGTTACAAAATTGCTGCAATATTAGAAAGGCCTATTTTGTTTCATCTTGCAGACAATGACAAAATAGACGTTATCAGATCGAGAAACCACACCAGTCTTGGATATTATTTGTGTTAACATCTTTTTCAGTATTAGGTAATGACATTTCGATTTTTCATATAGCAAAACGTTTGACGAACTTTGATGAGGTAATAGATTCTTTCGCAGAAAGGAAAGCACGCCATGTAAAGCTGTAGCAAGATAAAGAGAAAAAAAAATATAGGTGCTAAGGACTGAAGAAATATGTGCTTTCTTGGTTATCTCTTGCCCTTATTGGTTTTATGCATCCTATATTTAATTTTATGTCACACTAAACAGCAAGTTATTTGCTAATAGGCAATAAAGAGTGCAAATTTTCGGAAGAGTTCTTGTTCTCCCGATTACAAATAATCCCATCTGTTAATAATTGCGAGTTTTTTTTTAATAAAAAAAAAAAAGAGGGACAGGCTGTCAAACCGGCCGACTGGGAACAGGAGAGGCACCACAAGACATTTCAATTTCCACCGTCCTGAATACAGTTTGATGACATCCATTACAAAATATACGCGTTTCAATTCCGCAGAGCGAAATACAGTGACGTGCGATAGAAGAATGCTTTATGAAGAGGCGTGGCACTGCACTTTGGCACACTTAAGACCAAATAACATGTCTTACATTTCCTCGAACACACGTTATATTTTTCAGACAGATAGACAGATGTGGGCTACAAGATGAAGAATTTTTAGTATTGACTCGGTTCGCAAATATCGAAGATCCGGGGCTGATGGCAGAGCAGTCTGAGTTATAGTGGGTAGTCTCCACGTGACCCGTGTTTACATTTAGTGATTTTACTGTTACCCCTTCATTTACCCCCACGTCAAGTGAAAACAAAACGAATATCTGTGGCCGGGAGCTATCAAGTGAACTAAAATACATTCACATAATTACGGAAGGCTAAAATATGTCATTAGTTTCAGATTTTATTTTATTTCCACCTTTCTGACAGTCGAGCATTAATCGACTTGCAGGACAACAAAATTATTTTAGTTTGTTTGCTAAAGAAATTTGACTTTTATTAACGTTTAGCGCAGACGCAGTCAATGTGTTTAAAACGAAATGTTTAATTCCACAGTACTCGCTAGTTTCAACCGTTTGGTGCATTTCAAGTGCACGTTTTCATCTTCTAGCACGTATGGCATTATGCCATAATAAAGGACCAAAGTGATATTATACAGTACTGACGCTCCAAGAAAAATTTACATCCCGAAAACCGCACTCAAAAGCTTGATATCAGGTCTAGGTCTACTTCATGGGAATCTGAACATACGAATGTGCACATTTTAGTATGGTTCACGAAATTCCGATGCTCTTGGCGTATCCTCTGATGTCTTGATTCTTTTATGACATAGTGTATGATCTTTAAATGTTTTAGACATACATACATATGGGCTTCCTACGTCATGGTAGCTGCGCATGTGCGCTGTCGCCTGTTATGTGCTCTCTGACAACTGCTAAAACGAACATATTTCTAACAGGTCGCGGGAAAATATTGGGAATGGTGGTTTGAAAAGCGTTACTTTCATAGTAAATATCCTTTGACGCAAGTTGTACTATGTGCGAAAATGTACCGTGAATTTCTTAAATCACAGATGGTTTGCCTCATTTAAAAATCAACTCTTTGATGACGAGCCATTTAGAAGAATTTCGAACCCTGAAGATCAGACATTTATCATTATTAAAAATTTTACTGGCACATTTGTGTGATATATCTTACAGTGTAACACGCGCAAAAAAGGTCAATATTATATGCGAAGGCTTAGCGTCTCTTGTAGCTTATTAACCTTAGAGACCAATATTATATGCGAAAGCTTTTCTTTTCTTGTAGCAACACTATGTATATTAATTTAAACTATTAACTTTCTCTCTTTGTGTATTCGTGCTACTTAAGGGTGATGTTACTGTTGGCTGACTACGTCGCATGTCCTATGCTCTGAATGTCCGCTGTTATCGGCTGGTGAGGTCACGTGACCGGAGCTATGGTTGGCTTACAGAAGCGTATCGCAATCTCAATTTCAATGATTCGGAAAGTAACGTGCGGTGTTTGGTGGAGATCAATGTATACTTTCCTTATACGAAAATACGCAGCTTCCATTCTGCTGCACATCAAAGATATTTCCAAAAAGTGTCTTTTTCTCTGAATTTCATTTTCTAATGTGCCGAAAATTCTATGCCCGTGTATAAAACCATAACCATTCAAAGGATTGATAATGGAAAATATATTGTCATTTAGCACGGAAAAAGCGTGTTTTCACCCGGGAAAAATTGTATTTTTAATCGGGAAATTCGGTAAAAATCCGGGATTTCTTTTTTTCATTGTCTGTGTTGTGTCGGTAGCTGGGCCGACACCGTGAAGTTGAGATGGCTGAAAAGGCAAGCTAGACTAACGCTGTAGCCGATAGGGCACGCAAGGCTAACGCAGACGGGCGTGAAGTCTGGAACATGAGAACTTATCAATGAATAAGAAGAAAAGTATGTAGATGCTTATTACTTATCTTTTTATTAGTCCTTGGAATACATCTCTCTTGAATACTCGTAAGCTATAGGCACTGATACAAATGGCGCCTTGCTAGTTCGTAGCCATTAACTTAGCTGATGGCTATTCTGTCTCTCGGCTAATGAGAGAGAAAGGCTTCGTACATCTGGTCGGTAGCTAGGTTCTCGTACAACTGGGGCGGTAGCTAGGTTCTCGTACAACTGGGTCGAGTGCTCTCTCGTATCACGAGACCTGCCTTGGTGGTGGCGCTAGGTCTGCGATTACACAGTGGCGACACGCGGGTCCGACATGTACTAAATGGACCGCGGCCGATTTAAGCTACCACCTAGCAAGTGTGGTGTCTGGCGGTGACACCACAGTCTGCATATACACGCTGAGTATGTTAGCCATCTCAATAAAGAGCTTACATTTGAAAGTTGTTGTACAGAACTTAAAGAGTATAACAGCCTAATCATCAGTATGTATCTCATCCCTGGGTAGTGTGTAAGTTCTGCATTCTTAGATAAATTTGAAACATTGTTACATACATGGAAAAACAAAAAAACCTGTGTACAAAACTAGCTACATGTGCTGACCTCATCATAGATGTAAGAACTGACATCAAATTGCTTCATATTTCTACATTTACATCTATACTCTGCAAACCACTGTAAGGTGCATGGCAGAGGGTATGCCTCATTGTACCAGTTATAACGGTTTCTTCCAGTTCATTCACATGTGGAGTGCAGGAAGAATGATGTGCATGCAGCAATTGTTCTAACCTCGTCCTCACAGTCCCTATTTGAGCAATGAGGGGGTTGTAATATATTCCTAGAATAATCATTTAAAGCCGGTTCTTGAAACTTTGGTAACAGGCTTTCTCGGAATAGTTCACATCTGTCTTCAAGAGTCTGTCATTTCAGTTCCTTCAGTATCTCTGTGGCACTCCCTCATGGATTAAACAAACCTATGACCATTTGTGCTGCCCTTCTCTGTATACAATTAATATCCCGTGTTAGACGTATGTGGCACAAGTCCCACACATTTGAGCGCTATTCTAGGATGGACCGTTCCAGTGATTTGTAAGCAATCTCTTCTGTAGGCTGATTGCACTTCTGCAGTATTCCACCAATAAACCAAAGTCGACCACTTGCTGTACCCACAACAGAACCTATGTGATCATTCCATTTCATATCCCTACAAAGTGTTACACCCAGGTATGTGTATGAATGGGCTAATTCCAACATTGATGCATTGATATTATAGGATACTGCATTGTTTCACTTTGTGAAGTGGATAATTTTACACCTCTGAGCATTCAGAGCAAATTGCCAGTCTATGCACAACATTGAAATCTTATCGAGATCTGACTGAATATTTATGCAGCTTCTCTCAGATAGTACTTCATTATAGATAACTGCCTCATTTGCACAAAGCCTGTTTTACTATTAATGTTGTCTGCAAGGTCATTAACATACAGCATGACCAGCAAGGATCCCAACAAATTTCCCTGGGGTACACCTGAATTTACTTCTACACCTGATGATGACTCCCCATCCAAGATAACATGCTGTTTCCAACCTACCAGAAAGTCCTCAGTCCAGTCACAAATTTCACTTCGATTTGGGTTTCACATGCTGGTTGGCATTAAGGTCACTCTGCTCACAATACCTCATTATGTTTGAGCTCAGAATATGTTCTAAGATACTACCACAAATTGATGTTGAGGATATTGGATGGTAGTTTTGTGGATCACTTCTACTACCCTTCTTGTAGATAAGTGTGACCTGTGCATTTTTCCAAGAACTGGACATGGTTTGTTGGTCACGGGATCTGTGATAGATTATAGTGAGAAGGGGGGGGGGGGGGGGGGGGGCTAACACAGCCACAAATTCAGTATAGAATCTGACAGTAACAGTAAGCAGGAGATCCCGGGTTTGAGTCCCAGTCGGGGCACACATTTTCAACTCTTCCTCCTTGATGTCTACCAACGCCTGTTGACATCTTAGGGTCTTGATTTAATTATCATTTCAATCTAAAAGTGATTCCATTAGAACCTGGAGCTTTGTTCAGTTTTAATGATTTCAGCTGTTTCTCAATACCATCAACACTATTATTCATTCACCTTTTCAATGGTACAAGGATTAAATTGGAGCAAGTCTCCTGGGTTTTCCTTTGTAAAGGAACATTTGATAACAGAGTTCAGAATTTCAGCTTTTGCTTTGCTATCCCCAGTTTCAGTTCCTGTCTCATTTGCTAGGAACTGGACGCTTACTGTTGTGCCACTAACAGCCTTTACATACGACCAGGATTTCTTTGGATTTTGTGAAATGCCACTTGGCAATATTCCGCTACAGAAGTCATTGAATGCGTCACACATTGCTCTCCTTACAGCCAAACATGTTTCGTTCTTCATCTCTCTATCTGTAGCCCTACTCTATTATGGAAAGGAAAGCTGCCACCCACCATATAGCAGAGATGCTGAGTCACAAATAGGCACAGCAAAAAGACTGTCACTAATAAAGTTTTCAGCCTGTAAGGCCTTAATATGGTTTGTAAGGCTACAAGAGAAACACAGGAAAGAAGAGAAAGAAGAACGAACATTAAGTATAGTGGTGCATTAGACAATAGTAACAAAGGAAACAACACTGGGTTAGGATCAAAGAAAAGCCATCAGCCAAAAATCAAACAATGGAAAATCCAGAATGGAATGTAACAATATTATGAAAAGGAAAGTTGCCACTCACCATATAGCAGAGATGCTTTGTTTGTGACAGTATTTTTGTTGTACATATCTCCACTCAGCATCTCAACTATATGATGGCAACTTTCCTTTTCATAATAGTGTTACATTCCATCATGTATTTTCCATTGTTTGATTATAGTCCTACTCTTTGTTTTGCACCTATTATGCAGTAGTCTCTGTTTCCTTAGAAGTTTCGTTACAGTGACTGTATACCATGACAGTTCCCTCCCATTATGAACTGTTCTGCGGGGTACATATATACCCAGTGTGTGGTCAACTACTCTTTTCAGCTTGTTGCCACAACTGCATCATAGCCAGTAATACCGGTTTCAATGTGGAAATCCCCAAGGAAGTCAGGACTATTTGTTGCTATAAGGTCCAATATATTTCTGTCATGAGTGCTGTTCCTAACTATCTGTTCTAGGTAGTTTTTAGAGAAGGCATTTAGAAAAATTTCACAGGATGTCTTATCACGCCCACCACTAACAAAATTTTAATGTAAAGCACCTGATAGCCACAAACGGAATAAATATAAAATCTGAATTTTGACTAATGCGCAAGAGTTACAGCAAGTACTTCAGCATGTAGTACTAATATTTTAATTAGTTATAATTACTGTGTAAAGAAAAATTTATTCTAGACTGAGGAGACCAAGCAGCACTATTTGTATCACTATCAAAATTAAATACAGGCTGCACAACAAAAAGATGTAGGAAATTCAGTCAAGAAAATGTGGAGGTATTTATTAATAAACGAAGCCTCACCATATGGTCAGTCAGCCAATGCAGTTCAACAAATGACAACACTAACTTTCCAACCAAATTTATTAGTATATTCAGCAAATGCTTTCCTTTTGTAGCAGAAATTAGAGTCTAGTATCAAGAAGAGGAACTTGCATATTGAGGCAGAAGTTAATAGAAATCCTGAATTACTTACATATGTGAGCACATACAAAAAAACATTTGACAAATAGTTAAACTAGATAAGCATACTACAAACACTGCATTCATTTAAAATGCAAAAACAAATTCAAAGTTGTTTGGTCTGTTATAAGAAGTGAAGTTGCCAATGAAATGGAGAGAAATTTCTCTCTAGACTAATGATAAACAGTAGAGCTGTTACAGATCTGCATGCTGTACATGAAGACTGCAGTGATTTCTTCATTAATTGTAATAAAATTTGTGATTGCTCACACCCAAGTACAAATCCTAGCATGGCCGAGACAAATTACTTGGGTTTTAAGTTTTCCCCCATTTCAAGATTTGGCATTATTCAAATCATAATATCAGTGGGTTGGAATGAGGTTCCAAATAGAATAATGAAAGTAGTTTGTCATAGTAGTGCACATCCACTCTCTCTCTCTCTCTCTCTCTCTCTCTCTCTCTCTCTCTCTCTCTCTCTCTCTCTCATCAACCAGTCTTTTGAAGAGGGATGTTTCCCAGACCACTTCAAATATGGTGAAGTTTGGTCAGTTTATGCAAAGGGAAAACAAGATGAAATAGGAAATTGTAGGCCCAGCTCATTGTCACCAATTTTTTTAAAACTGTTTGAAAGAGCTGCATGTGATCAAATAGAAAATTATAATTCATCCTGACACCAGTATTTGGTACAATCAATATGGTTTCGAGAAAGGCTGCAACATAATCCACACGATAAATGAATTGGTAACAAAAATCAGCAGTTGTCTCGATAACTGAATATGTGTGACAGGCATCTTTTGTGACCCTATCAAAGCCTTCAATACCATAAATCGCAACCTGATTCTTCAGAAACTGAGTAGCTGTGGTTTTCAAGGAAAATCATGTAGTTGAATGTCATAATTAACAAACAGAAGAGAAAGAGCATTTGTTAATAACGGTGGTAATAAATTCCTTTCTGACTCAAAACACACAATTTGGTGTTCCTCAAGGATCATTATTAGGCCCACTACTGTTCTTGTATTACATCAGTGATATGCCACATCAGGTACCATCTTTTATGCAGATGACTGAACACCGATAGTCTGCTGTGAAATCGTTGGAGACATAATCGACCGTATTTAGTAGACACTTGGGGAAGTGGCATCATGGGACAAAAATAATAATGTGAAATTAAACTTTGCAAAAACTGAAACTGTTCATTTTCGAAATAGTCAACACAATGTTTATGTGAAATAAGCTTCATGGGCAAGCTCTGTCAAATTCCCCCTAAGGTAAGTCTTTCCACTCCCGGTATTGAAATGACTCCTTACCCTCTCCCTTAAAACCCACATCCTTTCGTCTTTCCCTCTCCTTCCCTCTTTCCTGATGAAGCAACCGTGGGTTGCAAAAGCTTGATATTTGTGTGTGTGTTTGTGTTTTTGATATTGTCTCTATCAACGTACCAACGCTTTCGTTTGGTAATTTATATAACAGAAAGATACATTCCACATGGGAAAAATACATTTAAAAAAAGATGCTGTGACTTACCAAGCGGGAAAGCTCTGGTAGATAGACACAAACAGAAGAGAAAGAGCATTTGTTAATAACTGTGGTAATAAATTCCTTTCTGGCTCAAAACACACAATTTGGTGTTCCTCAAGGATCATTATTAGGCCCACTACTATTTTTGTATTACATCAGTGATATGCCACACCAGGTACCATCATTTATGCAGATGACTGAACACGATAGTCTGCTGTGAAATCGTTGGAGACATAATCGACCGTATTTAATAGACACTTGGGAAAGTGGCATCATGGGACAAAAATAATAATGTGAAATTAAACTTTGCAAAAACTGAAACTGTTCATTTTCGAAATAGTCAACACAATGTTTAAGTGAAATAAGCTCCATGGACAAGCTCTGTCAAATTCCCCCTAAGGTAAGTCTTTCCACTCCTGGGATTGGAATGACTCCTTATCCTCTCCCTTAAAACCCACATCCTTTCGTCTTTCCCTCTCCTCCTCTCTTTCCTGATGAAGTAACCGTGGGTTGCGAAAGCTTGAAATTTGTGCGTGTGTTTGTGATTGTTTGTGTGTCTATCAACATGCCAGCGCTTTCGTTTGGTAAGTTATGTCATCTTTGTTTTTATATATATAACTGTCAATTCGCATGAATGGACACAGGCAGACAGTGTTTGTTGGTAATGAGGATCACCCTGTGGCTAAATATGCCTTGGTGCACAGCCAGCACATCTTGGCACAGTGTTACGCCGTCCGGGTTATCTGGATACTTCCCACCAACACCAACCTATCCGAACTCCGGAGATGGGAACTTGCTGTTCAGTATATCCTCTCTTCTCGTTATCCGCCAGGCCTCAATCTCCGCTAATTTCAAATTGCCGCCACTCATACCTCACCTGTCTTTCAACAACTTCTTTGCCTCTACACGTCCGCCTCGACTGACATCTCTGCCCAAACTCTTTGTCTTTAAATATGTCTGTATGTGTGGATGGATATGTGTGTGTGTGCGAGTGTATACCTGTCCTTTTTTCCCCCTAAGGTAAGTCTTTCCACTCCCGGGATTGGAATGACTCCTTACCCTCTCCCTTAAAACCCACTTCCTTTCGTCTTTCCCTCTCCTTCCCTCTTTCCTGATGAGGCAACAGTTTGTTGCGAAAGCTTAAATTTTGTGTGTATGTTTGTGTTTGTTTGTGTGTATCGACCTGCCAGCGCTTTCGTTCGGTAAGTCACCTCATCTTTGTTTTTTTTATATATATATATATATATATATATATATATATATATATATATATGCCATGCACTTTAAGGTGGTTTGCAGAGTGTAGATGTAGATGTAACTTTACCAGAGCCTTTATTGACAGACAATATCCTACCCAGCTCATCCATAAAGAGATCTGTGCCGTCTCCTCCTCTGACACCTGTAAAGCAGCCACTAACCAGCACTCCTCTGACCACCCAGTGTCCCCCTGGCCTTGAAAAGCTCAACCACATCTTTCATCAGGGTTTTAATTACCTTTTGTTGTGTCCAGAAATGAGGCTTTTTTTCCAGTCTTTTGACTGGTTTGATGCGCCCTGCCACAAACTCCTCTCCTGTGCCAACCTCTCCATCTCAGAGTAGCACTTACAATCTACATCCTCAATTATTTGCTGGGTGTATTCCAACCTCTGTCTTCCTCTACAGTTTTTGCCCTCTACAGCTCCCTCTAGTACAATGGAAATTATTCCCTCATGTCTTAACATGTCTTAACATCCCCCTAAGGTAAGTCTTTCCACTCCCGGGATTGGAATGACTCCTTACCCTCTCCCTTAAAACCCACTTCCTTTCGTCTTTCCCTCTCCTTCCCTCTTTCCTGATGAGGCAACAGTTTGTTGCGAAAGCTTAAATTTTGTGTGTATGTTTGTGTTTGTTTGTGTGTATCGACCTGCCAGCGCTTTCGTTCGGTAAGTCACCTCATCTTTGTTTTTATATATATATATATATATATATATATATATATATATATATATATATATATATATATATATATATATATATTTCCTACGTGGAATGTTTCCCTCTATTATAACCATATATGTATATATATATATATATATATATATATATATATATATATATATATATATATATATATATATATATATATATAGCCATGCACTTTAAGGTGGTTTGCAGAGTGTAGATGTAGATGTAACTTTACCAGAGCCTTTATTGACAGACAATATCCT
Organism: Schistocerca serialis cubense; assembly: GCF_023864345.2. Classification (NCBI taxonomy): domain Eukaryota; kingdom Metazoa; phylum Arthropoda; class Insecta; order Orthoptera; family Acrididae; genus Schistocerca; species Schistocerca serialis. The sequence goes on from NC_064648.1 coordinate 103,243,543, forward strand.
ACCCAGCTCATCCATAAAGAGATCTGTGCCGTCTCCTCCTCTGACACCTGTAAAGCAGCCACTAACCAGCACTCCTCTGACCACCCAGTGTCCCCCTGGCCTTGAAAAGCTCAACCACATCTTTCATCAGGGTTTTAATTACCTTTTGTTGTGTCCAGAAATGAGGCTTTTTTTCCAGTCTTTTGACTGGTTTGATGCGCCCTGCCACAAACTCCTCTCCTGTGCCAACCTCTCCATCTCAGAGTAGCACTTACAATCTACATCCTCAATTATTTGCTGGGTGTATTCCAACCTCTGTCTTCCTCTACAGTTTTTGCCCTCTACAGCTCCCTCTAGTACAATGGAAATTATTCCCTCATGTCTTAACAGGTGCTCTATTATCCTATCCCTTGTCCTTATCAGTGTTTTCCACATATTGCTTTCCTCTCCGATTCTACACAGAACCTCCTCGTTCCTTACCTTATTAGTCCACCTAATTTTCAACATTCTTCTGTAGCACCACATCTCAAATACTTTGATTCTCTTCTGTTCCATTTTCCCACAGTCCGTGTATCACTATCATACAATGCTGTACTAAAGACGCACATTCTCATAAATTTCTTCCTCAAATTAACGCCGATATTTGATATTAGTAGACTTCTCTCGGCAAGGAATGTCCTTTTTGTCATAGCTAATCTGCTTTTGATGTCCTCCTTGTTCCATGTGTCATTGGTTATTTTACTGCCTAGGTAACAGAATACCTTAACTTTATCTACTTCGTGACCATCAATCCTGACGTTAAGTTTCTCAGTGTTCTCATTTCCACTATTTCTCATTACCTCTGTCTATCTTCAATTTACTCTCAGTCCATACTCTGTACTCATCAGACTGTTCATTCCGTTCAGCAGATCATGTAATTCTTCTTCCCTTGCACTTAGGATAGCAATGTCATCAACAAATCGTATCATTGATATCCTTTCACCTTGAATTTTAATTCCACTCCTGAAACTTTCTTTTATTTCCATCATTGCTTCCTCAATGTACAGATTGAACAGTAGGGGCGAAAGGCTACATCCTTGTCTTACACCCTTTTTAATGCGAGCACTTCGCTCTTGGTCATCCACTCTTATTATTCCCTCTGTGCCCCTGCCCATATTGTATATGATCCGTCTCTTCCTATAGCTTACCCTACTTTTCTCAGAATTTGGAACATCTTGCACCATTTTACATTGTCGAACACTTTTTCGAGGTCAACAAATCGTATGAACATGTCAATTTTTCTTTAGTCTTGCTTTCATTATTAACCGCGACGTCAGAATTGCCTCTCTTGTGCCTTTATCTTTCCTAAAGCCAAACTGATCATCATCTAAGATATCCTCAATTTTCTTTTCCATTCTTCTATGTATTATTCTTGTGAGCAACTTGGATGCATGAGCTGTTAAGCCAATTGTGCAGTAAGTTGCACACTTGTAAGCTCTTGCAGTCTTCATGATTGTGTAGATGATTTTTTCCTGAAAGTCAGCCAGACTCATACATTCTACACACCAACTTGAATAGTCGTTTTGTTGCCACTTCCCCCAAAAATTTTAGTAACTCTGATGGAATGTTATGTATCCCTGCCTTATTTGATCTGAAGTCCTCCAAAGCTCTTTTAAATTCTGATTCTAATACTGGATCCCCTATCTCTTCTAAATTGACTCCTGTTTCTTCTTCTTTCTCATCAGACAAATCCTCTCCCTCATAGAGGCTTTCAATGAGGCATATCATACCCAAAATCCTACTCACATCATGAAACCCCCCCCTCTCTCTCTGTCTCTCCCTCCCTCTCAACATCACATCATGGAACCCCCCCACCTCTCTCTCTCTCTGTCTCTCCCTCCCTCTCAACATCTAACTTAGATTTAAATGTTAAGAAGTCTTTTCTGAAGGTATATGTCCCAGAGTGCAGCCTTGGCTGGAAATGAGACGTGGACAATAAGCAGTCTAGACAAGAAGAGAATAAAAGCTTTTGAAATGTGTTTATAACAGAATAATGATGAAGATTAGATAGATAGATTGAGTAGCTAATGGGTAGGTAATGAACTGAATTGGGGTAAAAAGAAATTTGTTGCACAACTTTTACAAAATTGGTCATTTGAAAGGGCAAACCCAGAGACATGAAGAAATTGTTAATTTGGTAACGGAGGGAAGTGTGGTGGTTAAAAGTTGTAGAGGGAGACAGAGGGAGGAATACAGGAAGTCACTTTTCGCACGTTATTGTTTTGACCGTGTGGGAAAAAACTGAATGTTAGCAGTCTTTTAGTGGAGTCGAAAAGACCCTAGCCCCTTTCACATTGCACAGTGAAAGCAAAATGCGGCAGCTGTGCCGTATAGGAGCCATCTAGTACCACCGCCATCACGGTGACCGATAACATAGTCGTGTACATTGCCAAATATACACTTTCACATTTGATGGTTTTTAATTGTATGATCAGCAGTCAGTTGCCTTCGAGAGTGTTTAGTTGCATTTTCATTGTGTGTTACTTATTGTAGGTGTTTAAATAATGAAAATATCATATAGAAGTTTTGATTACCCTTGCGGAAGCTCAACTTGTGCTGTCAGACAATTTACTTGACATCTAGAGAGATAAAAACGCTACAGAAGGTGCCCGGCACAAAGTTTGCGTAGAGCTGCTCCCAGAATTTGGTACTCTTGAGGCTGAGGACAAAAATGTATTTGGTAAGTAAATTTTGACTAATACTATCATTTGTTCATAGGTTTGCATTTATATTCTTGAAAGAAAGAACTACTGTACAAAAACGCTTTTTAATGCTTATTTTACTTTATTAATTTAAGTTTATATATTTGCCATGGCACACTTCCGGCATCAGAAACAAAATATTTACAAAACGCATTTCTCAGATAGTTTGCAGCTGGTCCTCCTCTTACTGTTCAGTCTTGTGGTAACTTTTACAAACCTGTTTGTGATAGGCATTGTATCTACATCACTATATCTGAAGATTCCAAAGACGCACTTGACATAGCTTCTTGCTCTGCACAGCCAATAATTAAGTATTCCTTTCTCAACTGTCAGATTTGATCCTCCAAAGGGTGTCAACAAATACCAATGTAATTCAAATGGTTTTTTCCCAAGAAAGAAGTGAATTATATTTGGACTTCCTGTCCCTGGCAGAGATTTTTCTTCCAGTAATTCTTGCTCTGTATGTTCTATTCACTGCTACAAACTGGACGACTTAGATATTGATGAGTTGCAGTCCTTACCATAACTTCCTACATTGACATACATAAATATATATTTGGAATATTCTATTGCCATTAAATTTAAAGAATTAAATTCCTTTTAGTTAAAATACATTGACTCTGTGTTAAACAGGCAGGTAAGACAGATATGTTTCTCATCGACTGCAATGTGGGAAAGTAGCTATAGTTTCAGATCTAGAAGCTATCAGTTCCGCATCTTTAGCGGTGGTGCTGGAAAGCAATCCTCCATCATTATGGACCAGATTGCTCTACATACGTCGTGTACTATTTTATTTGTTGTTTAAACTCCAATTCTAGAACTGTAGTGTAGATCAGTAAAAGTTCAACCACTTGCAAGATACCTAGAAAAGAAAAATTGTACACAAAACTTTGAAATTTAACCAACAGTTAACAGACAGCCTTAATTATTGTTTTGTTTCAGGTGAAGAAGTAATAAGGAGTTGGACTGAACTTCGAGATTTGTTTTCAATGTACAAGAAGAAGATTGAGGTCAACAAGGCAAGTGGCTCATAAACGTTAAAATTGGAAAAAAAAATGTCCATTTTGAGCAACGGCAGTTATGAACTAAAATCTATGATGCACAAGAGACTGTTGATAGTATGGAGCAGAGCAAGAAACAACAAAATGAAGGGAAGGAGGCTCGGGGCTGCAGCTGCAATCTTTCACAGATATTTTGCGTGTTTCGACTCCAGTGACTGAAAAATCACGTGTACCAACCTCGTCAGAAATCTGATGAGGTTGAGCTGAGAATTTTAAAAGCAATAGGACGAGAGAAATCTTATAGTAAAATGGCTTTCTTAGAAAGGAATTCCAGCAATTTCAGAAGGGAGTTTTGAACATCATAGGAAACATCAAAGAAAAACAGAAAGGAATGCACCCTCATCCACCTCGTTTTCCTAATCTCCAATTTTCCAGTCATCTTCAAATGCATTTTCTGCAGACTCAATTCCCAACTACTTCTCAACACCCTCAATCAACCTCCTTTTTACTGTGAACAATTAAACATCCGTGGCCAAATTCCTCGACCTTCCACCCAACTACCCATACCTCAACAATCTCAGCAGCCTACAACCAGTAATAGTGCCCCTAGGGGGCTCACTGCTCTTTGGTCAGTTTGTGCTAGGCTACCGTGGGGCCACAGCCTTTGTAGCATCTTTTACCTTCCGTGCTGCATTTCTATCCTCTTGCTGTTCTTATCCCCTCCCTTGGGGAACATGTATGGGATGTTGTTGCAAATGTGTTCTGCATATTCAGTCACCGATATCAGAGCAGTCTTCCCACTGTCTGTTGTTCCTTCTTTCTTTTTTTGTTCCCCTTCTCCTACCCTTCCTCTGCTTTGGCGTTTGAGGTTCCTCTTTTTCTTCTTCCTCCTTGAGCTCTTCTGAAGACCAGCCCACATGTCTGCTGCATAGTAGGTGACTGGTAATGTGTAATTCCCAACCCCGGGTCAACAGGTAGGATTCGCACGTACCCCCTCTTAAGGCCAGGCCCAGGGAGGGGTGATAGCCTGAGCTGCTACCTTTCCAAATTGCCGATTGGTCCCTCTGTCAGGTGTTCGGGAGGTTTGAACTGAGTTGTGAACTATCACCTAAGGCGAGTGCACCCCCCTCCTGAGTGGGGCCCCCAGTTTGAAGGAGCGTGCCATCGCAGACACGCAATCGTGGGGGATTTTCTTGCAATGAGCCAATCTTCTATTCAGTCCATGTTTATTAAATGTAAATGGAATGAGGCTAACGATTCAAAGACCCTCCCAACCACACCACAGTTACTCGTGGTTTCACGTACTGAAGATGGTCAGTCCTTTGTTACGGTAAATCTGCGTATTGTTGAGAAAGGTGGCCCTGTGAAATCCCGCTCTTGTTTATGAAATGGCACTTTGCTTTTGGAGACTACTACTGATTCTCAATCACAACAACTGCTTGCCGCTTCACTCCTCCACAGCTATCCTGTACTTGTCGAGGCCAGTCAAACACTGAATTCTTCCCGTGGTATTATTTACGCTAGGCTACTTGATGGTCTGACTGAGGCAGAAACGCAAATGTACCCCTCTGACCAGGGTGTCATTGCAGTCCATCGGGTGATGAAAAAAGTAGATGCATCCTTAGTGCCCATACGCACTTCTTTTCTCACTTTCGATAGAGTGATTCTTCCGTCAAAGATCAAAGCAAGCTATGAAGTTATCACAGTACAACTGTACATTCAGAACCCGATACACTGCTACCATTGTCATTGTTACAATCACATCCGAGAGTCCTGTCGACACACGGCCAAATGTGTAACCTGTGGTAGGTATGCTCACGAGGCCGATCGTCCGCCTCCTCCTCTCCTCTGTATCAACTGCAATGGTGACCATCCCACTGTAACACCTACAGCGCCTCTCGGTGGAGAAAAAACAAAAATAGCTCCCAAATTAGGTCCCATGTCCTTAAAATATCAATTCACAAAATGACCCATGTCCCTCCACAAGTAGTAATTACAAAAAGTAAATAAAAAAACAAATTGAGGGAGATATCTAGTATAGAAAGCAAAAGAAAAGAAAAGGAAAATTTAATTATAAATTTTAGAAACATGGAAAAGGGGAAAAACAGTAGAAAATATTAAAATATTAGTTATTCCAATACGTAAGAAAATCAATATTATAGTCATAGAACATAGGTCTGGGATACCAAAGACAGTGTTTATTAAAGTATAAATAGCCATACATTGTAATTACGATACTCCAGTCTCTAGTCTGTTCTAGTTCGGAAGTTATTTAGGACGTACAGCTTTAGAGAACAGCAATTGGGACTTTATTAAACGGGGATCAACAATAGATCGTGACGAGATTGTTTTTGAGGATTGCCAATTCAAGACTTTAATTTGGACATTTATCAGATTAGATAAACGGGAAGGTGAATAGTAATCTCTTTGGCTTTAATGTCAATTCGTGTGAATATTTAAACGCTTTACTGAATTGAGAATTTTAACTGGATTCAGACTTTGAATTGTGGTAGTGGGAAACTTTAACTTCACACGACTAGTGATCACAGTTAATGACAGCTTGCGGATATCAAATAGAAATAACTTATTTACCGAAAGTGACAGGATATTGTCTGACATCTCTGATGATAGCGGGAATCCTACTTAGACATCTAATTAAAGAACTTCTTTCAATGAGATCGTATGAGTGAACGTATTTATTAATAATTATTGTCAATAAACTGATGTTGTTAATTTGAAACATAATACAAGTCTTTAACATTAATTTAACTTAGATTAATAAACGTTAAAGTTACATGGTCTATGCCAAGAACAAACTAGCGATTTGTAACTAAAACAAATGAACGAAAGGTTAGAGTATCGTCGTCTGTAAACATTGGTAGTAAAGCTACTAAAGATTTTTTCCCTCAGAGTTGGGAAAACTATACGTGTAGTGACCCACGTTTAACATTGGGTTTTAAAAGTAATCAAACTGATACTTAGCCGGGACAATATTAAATAAAAGTAAAACCCTTTAATGGCAGTAAAAAAACAAAAAAATCAAACTTTCACCTATTAGATGAAAAAGCGAAAACAGAAAAAGGGCTGCTACACCACCTCCTGAGCATGTTGTCCAGGAGATGCGGGTGAAGGAAAAAGTGCATTACCTGGTCGCTCGCAAGTTGTTGGCTAGCCAGAAACCCTGCATTCTACTATCTGGCATCTGCAGTACTGTTCTTGGTAAATCTCATGCCACAAAGGACACAGACATGTGATCTCAAATTTAGCACCGCAGTTGTGAAATTGCCCAGCGTCGTCGCGGCGTCCCCGTCTCCTCCTCCAGCTGTGCAACAAACCACCAAACTTTCGTCTCACAGGGCGAAGTCACCTGCTTCATGCTTCACATCCAGCAGGCTGGAAAGGACGGAAGGAATACTCCCGTAGAGAGTTCCTACGTCCGTCCAGCCAACAAACATCTGAGTCTTCCTGTTCGTCAGGATAGAGGTCAGGAGTGGTGGGTGTTGTGAAAATGAAAAGTAATGAAGTTGGGATGGACCCCGTTTATTCATGTAATGATGGTACATGGGTGCCTACGTAGGGCTGAGCAGCCCCAAGAGGGGTTGCCGTCTGTTCATCAGGAGGTTTGAGGAGTGAGGCAGAGGCTAGAGGAGCGACTACTTGGGGCCGAGGTCTGAAGCTGAGAGAGTGCGGACTTGTTTCCGAGCCGCCCTCGCCGCTCCCGGCCGCGTCCCCACGTGATCACACGACTGGTCTCTGATCGGAGGGTCGATTCCGCCGACGCGCCTCGCTAGTAGCGTACCCTCGTCAGTGCGACCGACCCGTGGGACTACAGCCTGCCCGAGGAGCACGTGGCAGGAATGTGCCGACTACGGTCTTCTGGCCAGCACCTTTCACCACAGTATGCCCAAGCCGGCTACAGCTGTACATTATGAATGGAAAAATTGTTTAATAAAATTTTATCGGCAATGATCCCTCTTGAGGGGGGTCTCTTCCCTGCACATTCCTCTGCCAACTGGAAAGGTTCCAAGAAGTTCAAACAAAGGGGAACGGCCTTCTCATTCGGCGACTCGGAAATCCTCTTCGGCGGTATCAGCACGTATATTGTCGCCCGGCCGACCTCCGTGTCACCAGTGCACACCGTCAACCTTTTTTCACCCTGGACTCAGCAGACCGACATAAACAGAATGCCGATGCCTCTGTAGACCTCGTGGAGCAGGATCCGCCTGCCTCTGTGCCCCGTAGCAGCGCATCTTCGAAGGCTGGCACTCGTGGTTGCTGATGTGAAACCCTTAGATTTTTTCCTCATTGTGACTCCTCCAATGGAATGTCCCTGGCCTTAGATCCAACAAACAGGACTTACTGCTGCTCTCAGAATCGTAGTGTCTGCTTATGCTCTGCCTCCAGGAAACAAAATTGCGTCCTCACGACCACTTTGAGCTGTCGCATTTCGTCCCAGTCCGCTTCAACCTTCCCCCCGAGGATGGCATTCCATCTAGTAGGGGTGTCGTGCTGCTCATCTGAGATGATATTCACAGTCAACCCATCTCCCTGACTACCCAGCTCCAAGCTATTGCAGTCAGCATTTTCCTTCCTCAATTGGCCTCTTCCCTTTGTACCACTTTACATCCCTCCATCTTGTAATGGCACCAGGGCAGATTTCCTCCAGCTTATTGGGCAACTCCCTCACCCTTTCTGCTGCTCAATGACTTTAATGCACACCATCCCCTTTGGGGCTCACCCAGAACCTGTCAGGAAGGCGCCCTCTTGGCTGACCTCCTTAATTATCTTAATCATCTGCCTTAACGCAGGAGCACCCGTGTTCCTTTCAGACTCCACACACCTGTTCCCATTTGGACATCTCCTTCTGCACTCATCATCTCGAGTGGTCTGTTGTTTCTAACATGTACTCGAGTGACCATTTCTCGTGTGCCCTCCGATTTCTGACTCCTTCTCCACCTATGTACACACGCAAATGACAGCTTTCTAAGTCCAACTGGAGGCTTTATCCCTCCCCGGCGACCTTCGACAAACAACAATTGCGGTGACTAGGTAGAATATCTTACAAATGTTATCGTTACTATCGCAGAATGTTCCATTCCTTGCACTTCTTCTTTACATCGCCGTGTCCCGGTCCCTCGGTGGATTGAGGCGTGTTGCACTGCCGTTCACTTGCAGAAAAATGCTCTCCACATTTTTAACCGTCATCCTACGATGACAAACAGCATACATTACAAATGGTTGTTTGCACTATGTCGTTCCATTCTTAGGGATAGCAAAAAAAGCTAGCTGTATTTCATTTACTAGTTCTTTTAACTGTCACACTCCCTCTTTCGTCACGTGGGGCAACCTCCGATGTCTCTCAGGGACCTAGGTCTATTCCCAAATTTCCAACTGAGCCGTCCTCACTATCCCCCTGCCTTCCTCCATAGGAAACGAGTGGAGGAGGCTCAAGCGATACCCTTCTCTTCTCAGGATAATGAGTATTACAACGCCACCTTTACTATGAGGGAGCTAGATGATGCTCTCACTTGATCCCAGTCCCCCGCCCCAGGGCCAGATGATGTTCACATTCAGATGTTGTAGCACCTTTTTCTTGTGGGCAAGCACTTTACCTGAGCAGAGGGCACATTTCCCAGACGCTGGCACGAAGCCACTGTCGTACACATACCTAAGCCCAGTAAAGATGAACACCTTCCTTCTAGCTACTGCCCCATTTCTAAGGTGATGGAACGTACGATTCGAGCCCAGCTGGTATGGTGGCTCGAGTCTCGTAGTTTACTAACCACTGCACAGTGTCGATTTCGAGGGTGTCGTTCTGCAGTTGACCGTCTCGTCACTTTGTCCACTCGTCTCACGAATGGTTTTCTGCGGAAATCCCAGAAGGCCTACAACACCTGCTGGAGGCCTCGTATCCTCTGTACTCTCTAACGTGGTGCTTCCGTGGCTGCATACCCCCTTTCCTTCAGGAATTTTTAAAAGACCAAGTTTTCGAGGTATGTGTGTGTTCTGCCTTGTCGGACACCTTTAGCTAGGAAAACGGTGTACCTCAGGGTTCCATCCCGAGTGTCGTCTTCTCTGCTATAGCCATTAACCCTATAATGGCCTGTCTTCCACTGGGCATATTCGGCTCCCCTTTTGTTGACGATTTTGCCATCTGTTGCAGTTCCCCGTGCACCTGTCTCCTCGAGCGGCGTCTTCGGCAATGTCTCGATCGTCTTTACGTGCGGAGGTTCGACAGTGGCTTTCGCTTTTCCACTGACAAAACTGTTTGTATGAATTTCTGGTGGCACAACTGATTTCTTCCACCATCTTTACACCTTGGCCTGTTGCTCTTCCATTCATTGAAACTAAAAAATTCCTGGGGCTCATGCTCGGTAGGAAACTTTCTCGGTCCTCCCACGTGTCTTACCCGGCGGCCCGCTGTATGCGGCCCCTCAGTATCCTGTTTGTCCTCAGTGGTACTTCCTGAGAAACAGATCGAACCACTGTCCTCCATTTGTACTGGTCCTTTGTCCATTCGAAACTAGACTATGGGCGTTTCGTTTATGCATCTGCACGTCTGTCCGGCTTACACCCTCTCAATACTATCCACCATCGTGGCATCCATTTGGCCACTGGCGCCTTTTAACGAGCCCAGCTGAGAGTTTGTACGCAGAAGTTGCCAAACTACTGCCGTGACTTTCTCCTCAGCAGATATGCAAGCCCTTTGTCTGCCATGCATGGCCACCTATCCTACTTTTTTGATGACTCCTTTGATTACCAGTATGGGGCGCACCCGTCTTCTCTGTTACCTCCTAAAGTTTGCTTTCGGCTCTTGCTCCGGCAGCACGACACCACGCTACCTGCCACTTTCCCAATGTGTGTGAACACTTCACCACCTTAGCTTTGTGCAGTGGCCCGTATTCACCTCGGCTTTCATTTGCCTTCTAAGGACACTATTACAACCTCGCTCTGCTGCCGTAAGTTTCACGATCTTCCCATGGAACTTCGCGATAGTACCTTTCTGTTAGCTGATGGCTAACGGACTGACTTTGGTCTCGGGTGTGCCTTCATCATTGGCACTGACGTTTTTCAGTATCGGCTTCCGGAACACTGCTTATTATTTACAGCAGAGCTCTTCGCACTGTATCGGGCCGACCATTTCATCCAGTGACACGGGACTTTCAATTGCGTCATCTGCTCTGCCTCTCTCCGTGCCCTTCAAAGCCTCTGTGTGCTGCACACCATCAATTCCTTAGTGCAACAGGTCCGGGAAAGCTGTTACTCGCTCACTCTCGATGGAGCCACTGTGATGTTTATGTGGGTTCCCGGTCGTGTCGGCCTGACGGGAAATGAGACAGCTGACACTGTTGCCGAGGCTGCAGTCCTCGTACCTCGGCCCACGAGTTCTTACGTGTCCTCTGATGCTCTCTTCTGCCGGCAGATGTGTCACTTTGGCATCACCACTGGTCCTCCCTTCACGGGAACGAGCTCTGGGTTATTAAGCCTCTCCCAGTGGCCTGGACAACCTCCTCTCAGCCCTCATTTTAGCTATGTCGTGTATCGGGCATTGTCTTCTTAGTCGTGGCCATTTGTTAAGTGGTGCTCCCCAACCACTTTGTGCTCGTTGCCCTCGACATTGACGATTCACCATTTCCTGACGGAATGCCCTTTTTTCAACCGCTTACATTCTCGTTTGTGTTTGCCGTCCGAGTTACCGGCCATTTTAGTGAACAGCGCGCGAGCTGTCGACCACATTTTACTTTTTATCTGCCGTAGCAATATTGCGAAGGAGATTTACTTTTTCGTTCGGGACCTCCGTACTCTTTTGTTTGGGACCTCCATTTCTTTGTGGCATATTTTATAAACATTTCTCCACAAAACTGTTCTTAGCTGTCTTCTCTTTCATCGATTGGGATTCACGTTTAGTCATTTTTAACTCTTCTCCTTGTCTTCGTGTTCTACAGTTTTGCACTCGGTGCGTATCACCCTAGTTGTTTTTGCGCTCTAAAACAAAACAAAAACTGGTAACGACCGAGCACTCCTGTTTCGAGAACTGTCTGTATCTTACTAGTCTGGGCCATCTACAGTTGGAAGTAACTGAAACCAACCATCTCCAGCATCATACTATTTCAGGGACTTCATCTCTCCAGAAAGTGAGGATAATACTCTTTCTGTAACTTCAGTGGCACCCTCAAATGCAGACAGTATCGATTTGGTAGAAATAACTAATTATGTATTAGTTCATTATTTTAAAAAATAAATGTTTTTTGCTTTCTCTGTATATTTCATTTTGCAATATTATATTGTTCAATAAAGGTATATAGAGATCATTTGTGTTTTTCTTCTTTCAGTATCAGACTTCTTAATAACCTATTTCAAGAGTACAGTTCCAGGAAATGCAAGTAGATTCAAACAAAGCATATATTTATACACTGAAGAGCCAAAGAAACTGGTACGCCTGCCTAATATCGTGTCGGGCTCCAGCAAGCATGTAGAAGTGCCGCAACACGGTGTTGCACGGTCTCGACTAATGTCTGAAGTAGTGCCGGAGGGAACTGACACCGTGAACTGTGCAGGGCTGTGCATAAATCCGTAAGAGTACGAGTGGGTGGAGATCTCTTCTGAACAGCACGTTGCAAGGCATCCCAGACATGTTCAATAATGTTAATGTTTGGGGAGTTTGGTGGCCAGCTGAAGAGTTTAAACTCGGAAGTGTGTTCCTGGAGCCACTCTGAAGCAGTTCTGGACATGTGGCATGTCCCATTGTCCTGCTGGAATTGCCCAAGTCTGCCGGAATTCACAATGGACATGAATGGATGCAGGTGGTCAGACAGGATGCTTACATATGTGTCACCTATCAGAGTCGTATCTAGTTTATCAGGGCTGCCATATCACTGCAACTTTACATACCCTTCACCACTACAGATCTTCCACCAGCTTGAACAGTCCCTTGCTGACTAGCAGGATCTACGGATTCATGAGGTTGTCTTCGTACCCATACACGCCCATCCATTTGATACAATTAGAAACGAGACTCATTGGACCAGGCAACATGTTTCCACTCATCAACAGTCCAATGTCATTGTTGACAGGCAAATTTGAGACATAACGCTTTGTATCGTGCAGTCATCAAGGGTATACGAGTGGGCCTTCAGCCCCGAAAGCCCCTATTGATGATATTTCATTGAATGGTTCGCACGCTGACTCTTGTTGATCGCCCAGAATTGAAATCTGCAGCAATTTGCAGAAGGGTTGCACTTCTGCCAGGTTGAACAACTCTCTTCAGTCATCATTGGTTCCATTCTTGTAGGATCTTTTTCCAGCCACAGCGACGTCAGAGATTTGTTGTTTGATTGGATTCCTAATACTCGTGGTACACTCGTGAAATGGTCGTATGGGAAATTTTCCACTTCATCACTAGCTTGGAGTTGCTGTGTCCCATTGCTCGTGCACCGACTATAATACCGTGTTCAAACTCACTTGAATCATGATAACCTGCCATTGTAGCAGCAGTAACCAATTTAACAACTGTTTATGTATCTCTGTATTTAAATACGAATGCCTGTGCCAATTTCTTTGCCTCTTCTTTGTATTTAGCTTAATGTAATAGCGAACATTTCAATTCGATGTACACAATTCCTAAATTGTATTGTTTTGGTGCTGAAGGGCAGTCTTGAGTTTTTCATGTTATTCATCAAATGCGATGGACCTTAGAAAATAATTGAAAAACTTTTTTCCATCCTTCCATAGATCCCGAGAAAAGATATAAAATAAGCCCACTTCCTCTTTCCTTTCATTGACAGGATGCAACCAAACATGAGGTTTTGCATAGTTGTCTCTTTTGACAACAGTTATATAAGAACAGTTCAATAATTTAAAACAGTACACACCATGAACTGAGCTTAAAGGTGGAAAGATCGAACAATGCAATGCATAAACTGTACGGTGTGATCTTGTCGCCCATTGGGATTTTCGTCATTCGATATTTTGCTGAGTGGTCAATACCGTATAGTGTGAAACGAGCCTATGCAGATTCAAATAGAGGTAGGTTGCAGAGATTAAGAGGATAGAGTAGTATGGGGACATTGAAGTGTGACGTGTCATTCTGGGAATGAGATGTCCACCTTCCCTGCTCACCACTGATCGACAAAAGATGTTTGTGAGTTAAGGTAGGTAGTGAGTAGGAAGCACCCCACATTCAGGAGGTATTTAATTGTCTGTGCAGATCGTAGTTGTACCGTTTCTGTGCTGTCGGCGAGGTGGGCCGTGACTGGGCCCTTCTATATGCTGGGTGGAGTCTGCTCTGTGGTGTCGTGGGTGAAGGGCACGGAGAGAAAGTGATATCTGTCACATCAAAGAAATGCTTGCCAGAGAGCAAATTACATGGAAATATTCATGTACCAGTTGTTGTGTTGTTGGACTCTGACAGACATTCATTTATTTTTATTTATTTATTCTCCATGGACAAATACAAGGGTTTGTTTTCTGTAGTTTACATAGTGATCATTTCTCCTTATAACATTGTGGGAAACAATTATATACAATAGGCCTACAGATAAAAAATTATGTTGCTTTTTTTTTTGTACATGTAAATACTATATATACAAATGAAAGTATTCTACTCCTCTGAGAGGAATTCCTTAATACTACAAAAACACTTATTGCCGAGGAACTCCTTCAAGGCAATTTCAAAGCAGCTTCCACTTAAGCTTTTTTTGGAAGTTTGTTATAAAATTTGATCCCCATGTAATAGGGGGTCCCTCCTAGTATTGTACGTGTGCACTTCTGTTGTCTGACTCGAATACATGCAATTGTTGTTGATCCCCCATCATCTATTACTGTATATTATAGGCAGAACATCAAGTTCAAACTAAGAAACTTCCTGGCAGATTAAAACTGTGTGCCCGACCGAGACCCAAAATCGGGACCTTTGCCTTTCTCCGGCAAGTGCTCTACCATCTGAGCTACTGAAGCACGACTCACGCCCAGTCCTCACAGCTTTACTTCTGCCAGTGTCTCATCTCCTACCTCTCTCCAAAGGTAGGAGATGAGATACTGGCAGAAGTAAAGCTGTGAGGACCGGGCGTGAGTCGTGCTTAAGTAGCTCAGATGGTAGAGCACTTGCCCACGAAAGGCAAAAGTCCCGATTTCAAGTCTCGGTCGGGCACACAGTTTTAATCTGCCAGGAAGTTTCATATCAGTGCACACTCCGCTGCAGAGTGAAAATCTCATTCGAGTTCAAACTATCTTGGTGTGTTATTCCAGTGGATACATCGAACAACAGAAATATCTTTTAGTTCTTTCGATGCGAAAGTGGTAGTAGTCTGCTAAGAAATTCTGATACACAGTTAAATAGGCACTAATTGGCAGAACACTTTCAGCACAAGAAATACAGTGATCAATAAACATATTGAAAGTACTTTGAAGAATTAAACTTCGAAAATTCTACAGATCAGCTAGTGAATTGTTTCATCTATCAACAGCTGTCACCAAAATAGGAAACATTTCAGTTGGCAACCTCGGTGAAGTACACTAAAGAGAAAAGGTGCGAAGAAAGGGAGGAAAAGGAGAGTTTAAAAAAACTTTTTTAAACACAAATAAGTGAGAAGATACGTCATTGCCCATGGCTATCAAAGTCGAAACAATAGAAAGTCTAGCAGTCCACACGCTGTTTGGTTGGATTCAAATCAGTAAAATATTAAAGATAAAGATGTCTGTGTTTGTTATAACAAGAAAAATAAGGAAATTATTTGAATAATAGGCAGATAAACATAGCAGTTGTCTGTAGCAACAGAGTCAACCGTTACAACATTGTCCTTGTTGACGGAGTAAGACATGAGTCTTGTACACACGTTTAGAGGAATGGTTACATTGGGTTTGGAGAAGAAAAGCTTTGTAGCAGTGGTCAGACCTCTTGGCAGCAGTATAACTTGGGATGCAGTCTACGGCTCCACGCAGTTTACCTATTGCCTGCTACACCGCAGCAATTTCAGCACTAGCCCACTACATTTGATCTCCAGAATACATTTGCAGTGTGTGCCAGATCTGTAATAGTTTACTGCAGCACAAAGTTACATCAGTGGGCGAGCTGTACTGGTCACAGTCTGTGATGAACGTTTTGATTTCTTTGCAGTGAACATTATTAAGAAGTGATGTTGATAAATTGTGTCTAGAGCTAGAATTCATTGCTGATTGTTAAATAGCGTTCATTTCAGGATTATAATTTTGTTAATAGCCTATGCCAAACACCAAACGTAAAATGACAATTGAAGCACAGTGAGTCAATATGGCAGCTCTACTTTTGAAATTCGGAGAGATTCTCGAAGCACAAGGGGATAAGAATAATAAAAAAATTAGAGTAAACCCTTAAGCACAGGGGGAAACAGTAAGTAATAAACTAGAGGAAACAATAAATGTGATTAAGATACAAGGTACTAGGATTACTACTTTAGAAGATGTCATAAATAACTTGCCTCAGGATTTATCAACTGAAATAAATGTGCAATGTAAGCTAGTACCTCAGGATGCAGACAATAATCTCAATGAAATTCATAATGATTTAAAAATAATCGATAAATAAATCTCATATACTAAGGAAAAGGATAGATGTATTAGAATGAGGTGGGGCATTTAATGAAATATTGAGCCCACTTACTACACTCCCTAGTTTGGAAGAACTATTGCAGGAATTTGTAGAACAAAAAGGATGGGAGAGGACTGATTCCTCTAGTATTACACCCAAGGTACAAATTAAGCTCCTACTAATCAGAAAGAGTTACAGAGATTATGGAGATAATCAGAAAAGCCACAACAAGACTTCAAGAGAAAAACCTAATGTAACTAGTGCAAGTAGTCCAGGAAAATGTTGGAAGGATAGGAATGAATTTGTCAAAACAATTTCCAAAGACTTAAGCCAGACAATGAAGTATACCCTACTTACTTTTTGTAGTAAAATGAAATCTTTGCCTAAGAACTAGAAAGACCATACAAAAATAGATTTTACTTTTAGGTACTTGATTGGAGATGCAGCTGAAAGGGGAACAGGCCATTCCAAAGTATTTAAATCATGGGTGCAGCTGATTCTGGAATTTCAAGTAGTAACAAATGAGTTGCCTCCTGCGTCCACAGATTATCTCCCTTTAAAATTATGGATAGATCTTTCATTGGGGAACCATTATTAGAATTGTTTAAACGGCTACCTACACCCAAAGAAGATTCAGGTGAAATACTAAAGACATTAGAACAGCATTTACAAAAACATGCAAATTTAAGAGTACATATGTTTAATAGACATGCATATATGCCAAAATTTAATATAGATGAATTAGTTATAGTTCAGGATCATCATTATAGTTTAGATATAAAAAAAGAAACAAGAAAAATTTTTACCAAGATATTGAGGACCATACAAAATAATTCCATAGCCAAAGGCTGTCTACCCTGTAGACCCTATAAACAGAGCAAGATAAAGATCTATACTGTGTAAACATGTTAAGATAATTTAAACCCTAAGGTAAAGTTGCACTCTGGTTAGGTTCAGTGGGGTTACATCTGCCAGACACTGAGTGAACATTTTCTTTTTTTACTTTTAGTTTCTGTGAAACAGTTTCTACCTTCCTTTTCTGTCCTGTCATCTCTTACTATTCTATCCTACAATTGAGTGTAAGGCTACGAGTGTTGTTGCGAGAGAGACGTACACATGTGGCTCGTCTATGTGCCTCATGTTAGACATGTCATATGTTGTGTGGGGTTGTTGTTGTTGTCGTGGTCTTCAGTACTGAGACTGGTTTGATGCAGCTCTCCATGCTACTCTATCCTGTGCAAGCTTCTTCATCTCCCAGTACCTACTGCAGCCTACATCCTTCTGAATCTACTTAGTGTATTCATCTCTTGGTCTCCCTCTATGATTTTTACCCTCCACGCTGCCCTCCAGTACTAAATTGGTGATTCCTTGATGCCTCAGAACATGTCCTACCAACCGATCCCTTCTTCTAGTCAAGTTGTGCCACAAGCTCCTCTTCTCCCCAATTCTATTCAATACCTCCTCATTAGTTATGTGATCTACCCATCTAATCTTCAGCATTCTTCTGTAGCACCACATTTTGAAAGCTTCTATTCTCTTCTTGTCTAAACTATTTATCATCCACGTTTCATTTCCATACATGGCTACACTCCATACAAATACTTTCAGAAACGACTTCCTTACATTTAAATCTATACTCGATGTTAATAAATTTTTCTTGTTCAGAAACGCTTTCCTTCCCATTGCCAGTCTACATTTTATATTCTCATTACTTTGACCATCATCAGTTATTTTGCTCCACAAATAGCAAAACTCCTTTACTACTTTAAGTGTCTCATTTCCTAATCTAATACCCTCAGCATCACCCGACTTAATTCGACTACATTTCATTGTTGATGTTCATCTTATACCCTCTTTTCAAGACACTGTCCATTCCGTTCAACTGCTCTTCCAAGTCCTTTGCTGTCTCTGACAGAATTACAATGTCATCGGCGAACCTCAAAGTTTTTATTTCTTCTCCATGGATTTTAATACCTACACCGAACTTTTCTTTTGTTTCCTTTATTGCTTGCTCAATATACAGATTGAATAACATCGGGGATAGGCTACAACCCTGTCTCACTCCCTTCCCAATGACTGCTTCCCTTTCATACCCCTCGACTCTTAGAACTGCCATCTGGTTTCTGTACAAATTGTAAATAGCCTTTCGCTCCCTGTGTTTTACCCCTGCCACCTTCAGAATTTGAAAGAGAGTATTCCAATCAACATTGTCAAAAGCTTTCTCTAAGTCTACAAATGCTAGAAACGTAGGTTTGTCTTTCCTTAATCTTTCTTCTAAGATAAGTCATAGGGTCAGTATACCCTCACATGTTCCAACATTTCTACGGAATCCAAATTGATCTTCCCTGAGGTCGGCTTCTATCAGTTTTTCCATTCGTCTGTAAAGAATTCGCGTTAGTATTTTGCAGTTGTGACTTGTTAAACTTATAGTTTGGTAATTTTCACATCTGTCAACACCTGCTTTCTTTGGGTTTGGAATTATTATATTCTTCCTGAAGTCTGAGGGTATTTCGCCTGTCTCATACATCTTGCTCACCAGATGGTAGAGTTTTCTCAGCACTGCCTCTCCCAAGGCTGTCAGTAGTTCTAATGGAATGTTGTCTACTCCGGGGGCCTTGTTTCGACTCAGGTCTTTCAGTGCTCTGTCAAACTCTTCACGCAGTATCATATCTCCCATTTCATCTTCATCTACATCCTCTTCCTTTTCCATAATATTGTCCTCAAGTACATCGCCCTTGTATAGATCCTCTGTATACTCGTTCCACCTTCCTGCTTTCCCTTCTTTGCTTAGAACTGGGTTTCCATCAAAGCTCTTGATATTCATGCAAGTGGTTCTCTTTTCTCCAAAGGTCTCTTTAATTTTCCTGTAGGCAGTGTCTATATTACCCCTAGTGAGATAAGCCTCTACATCCTTACATATGTCCTCTAGCCATGCCTGCTTAACCATTTTGCACTGCCTGTCGATATCGTTTTTGAGACGTTTGTATTCCTTTTTGCCTGCTTCATTTACTGCATTTTTATATTTTCTCCTTTCATCAATTAAATTCAATATTTCTTCTGTTACGCAAGGGTTTCTACCAGCCCTCGTCTTTTTACCTATTTGATCCTCTGCTGCCTTCACTATTTCATCCCTCAAAGTTACCCATTCCTCTTCTACTGTATTTCTTTCCCCCATTATGGTCTCCCTGAAACTCTGTACAACCTCTGGTTCTTTCAGTTTATCCAGATCCCACCTCCTTAAATTCCCACCTTTTCGTAGTTTCTTCAGTTTTAATCTACAGTTCATAACCAATAGACTGTGGTCAGAGTCTACATCTGCCCCTGGAAATGTCTTACAATTTAAAACCTGGTTCCTAAATCTCTGTCTTACCATTATATAATCTATCTGTTACCTTTTAGTATCTCCAGGGTTCTTCCATGTATACAACCTTCTGTGGGGTAGAGAACAGGAAATTTACAGCATGCGTAGCAAGTCAGTTAAAAAGGTGACCTGTGAACAAGGGCACATTGAGTATTTTTAGAAGGGATGAAGTCAAGAAAGTAGTATTTAGTGTCCATGAGAAGAGGAAATAACATTAAACGATAATATCATAGGATAACAGGTTAGGGCATAGTTGTTGATGGAAGACATCACAACCGTTGTAAAGAATTCTAAGGTAATTAATAATTTAAGTGCTATCACAGCACAGAAATACTAAGGGACATGGAAATGGTAATGGAAGACCTGAGGAAGGTGTAAACATACAGATAGTAATAAATCAAAAAGTGTAAATGACAAAGGAGAATAACATCTTCGAAATGTGATGTTATGAGTAGGGTAAGATAGTACATATAGAAATGGAAAAAGGACGGTGCAGTGTACCTAATATAACACGTATTTATGGATAAAAGGACCCAAAGAAGGGAATGCCCAGGTCAGGTGTATCAATCAATAGGTGGATTTTTATTAGGAAATAAAGGGTAAGTGGGCCTATGAAAAGGATGACTTACACCTTAGGCCGACTTGTTCTGAAAGAGGAATGACCCATATCACTGTAAAGAAGGGCAAGTGGTAAAAGGGAGGCTGTGAATTGGAAAGGCAATTGCAAAGTATCCACCCAAAGAATGGAGTGTACACGAACAGGTATAAGGAATATGTTCACGTTGAAGAAGCATTCTCCCAAACAAATCAATGTGCTATGAATCTGATTGACTATATTTGCATAATTTGAGGACATTTCTACTGTGGTTTAAAGACTCGGGTATCTTAGATTGGATATAGATTAGCATGTTGTTGATTCCTATGTCAGAAGTAACTCCTCAGGCAAATAAATGAAGCAGATGGAAATCAGGACAAAAAAGGTATCTTTAGCAAGATGTACAGTAAATTAATTTTGACAGTAAATGTGTGCCAGCTATGTTGCTAAGCAAAAACAAATATTTGGTTGAATGAATTATGTTGGAGGAAATAAAAAACCAGCGATAAATGTTAAAATACAATGTTTGAGTAAGGAACCCAGCTTCAAATGGTGAACACAAACAGAAATAATAAAGAATGGATGAATAATTTTAAGTTGTATAAAGATATAATGCATTAAAAATAAAACAGTACAATTGACAATTATAAGAAATATATGAGGGTGAGTCAAATGAAAACTTTAAATTTGTAACAACAACTTGAAATTTCGCACCATTATCCTGTAAGTTGGTAAGCGTGCTACAAACTTCATGCAGAATGGCCTGTAGGTGGCAGCATAATGCAGATGCACACATACCATTGCAGTATCAGTATAAATATGGCCGCCCCACTTGCAGCTTGCACCAGGGAAGAACAACATTCTGTTATTCGGTTTTTGTGAAGTGAAGGTGTGAAACGTATTGAAATTCATCGACGAATGAAGGTTCAGTACGGTGATGCACGTTTGTCACAGCAGCAAGTCTACAAATGGAGTAGGAAGTTGGCAAATGGTGTCACTTCAGTGGAAGATGCTCCTCATCCAGGTCAGGCACAATGAGTTGTGACTCCACAGAATATTGCAACAGTTGAAGCCATAGTGAAGGAAAACCACCGAGTGACACTGAATTATATTGCAGCATGTTTACAGATTAGTCACGGGTCAGCACACCACATTGTGCATGACGTGCTCCAGTTTCACAAAGTGTCTGCGGTATGGGTGCCACGGCAGCTGACTCCTGAAATGACAGAACAACGTGTCGATGCTTGTGAAGAACTTCTTCGGCGCTTTGAACAAGAAGGTGATGGCTTCCTTGCAAGAATCGTTACTGGGGACGAAACCTGGGTCACTTCCACCAACAGAAAATTAAGAGAGTGAGCAAGGAAAGGCGCCATTCCTCATCACCAAAACCAAAGAAGTTTCGAACTGAACCATCAGCAGGGAAGGTTATGGTGATTCTGTTTTGGGACGAAAAAGGTATCACTTTGGAGCATTATGTGCCTAGAGGGACCACTGTCACCAGTGCATCATACACAGATGTCCTAAAAAATCATCTGCGGCCTGCAATCAAATCAAAGCAACGTGGATTGCTGTCCTTTTGCAACATGACAATGCAAGGCCCCATGCTGCCTGTACAACAGTTGCAACAATCACAGACCTGCATTTTGAGTGTCTTCCTCATCCACCATACTCACCAGATCTTGCCCCAAGTGATTTCCATATGTTTGGACCACTCAAAGACGCAATGGGTGGAAAGAAGTTCCATTCTCACAAAGAGGTATGCCATGCGGTGCATAAGTGGTTGCACGGACTACCAAAACAATTTTTTTTCTAAAGGAATTTATGCACTTCGTAAGTGCTGGAGGACTTGCATTGAGCATGGGGGAGATTATGTTGAAAAGTGAAACAGCTTTGTACCACTTCTGCACAATAAATAATATTTAAAAAAATATTTAAGGTTTTCATTTGATTCACCCTCATAAAAAAAGGAAATGGTATTAGTAAATGGATTCACATAAATATTAACTAAACTATAGAAGTGTTTATGTGAGTGTCAAGGTGACAAAAACTCACATACTATTATATTTTGTAAACATAAATTGTTAAAAAAATTGTTAAAAATCAACTTATTGTGAATGTGTTAAATTTTTTAAAAATTAAGTCTAGAAGCATGACATCTTTTGCATCACTTGGGGGACATAAAGTGTGACGTTTCATTCAGCGATGCCCCACTTCTTGCTTTCCACTGGCCAACGAGAGGTGTTCATGAGGTAAGGTAATTTGTAAGGCAGTTTATAGGAAGCACATGCTTTTGGTAGGTGGAGTTGTACCGATCCTGTGCTATTGGTGAGGTAGGCTGTGAACAGACACTTCTACCTGCTGGGTGGAGTCATCTGCTCTGTGGTGCCACAGGTTAAGAACAGAGAGAGAATGTGATCTCTGTGACACCTAAGAAATATTCACTAGAGAGCGAATTATGTTGAAATATTTTTGTACAAATTTTTATTATCCTGACGGACTCTGACAGACGTACATTGTCGCGTCTGACTGGGATACGTGCATATGTTGTCGATCTGCAATCATCTATAATTGTATATTAGAGGCAAACATTGAGTTCCAACTATCTCAATGTGTTATTCCAGTGGATGCATCGAACAACAGGAATCTCTTCCAGCACCTTATGACACAAAATGAGTACTAGTCTGCCGAGAAGAGCTGATTCACAGTCAAAAGGGCACTGATCAGCGGTACCCTTTCAGCACAAGAAATATGGTGACTGATAAATATATTGAAAGTACTCTGAAGAATTAAACTACAACAATTCTACAGATTGGCTAATGAACTGCTTTACTTATCAAAACCTATCACCAAAATAGGAAAAGTAGGAAGAAACATTTCAAGGTGCATCACACCAGTCTGGACTAAAGACGTTATTCTTCGGTGTAAGATGAGGTGAAGCATTACCTCTAGTCCTCTTCTACTGTGTATTAGAAAAGGCCAGAAGAATTTGGGGTGAAAAATTAAAAGAATATCAAGTGTGACCAGTAAAAATGGGCTTAAGGTTAATAGTTGAGGAACACATATTTTATGAAATACACAAGCAAAGGCCTCGGCAAGATCACAGATATCAACAGAATAATATTTCCTGTTTAACCCTACTAGAAATGAGTTTGAGAGTTAATGTATTACTTTTTCTTCTGAGAAGCTGTTGATAAAAGGTTAGTCTCAAAATGACGGTTCAGTATTCTGTTATGAACTACAAGAGTACAACTTTGCTTCTGCCATTTTCCCCCAACATTTGAGGCTTTAATGAAACAAATCGGTTACACATGTATCATTCAAAGTCTTTCTATCGCTGGCCACTTCTTTCTCCCATCTTTTGGGCAGTGTACAAATCCCACATAAAAAAAATTGTTTATCTTTTGAAGCGATCCACGAATCAATCCAATTTGTGACTTGTTCATGAGATCAGAAGTGTTGGTCAGTCAGGCCATGCACTATTGATGTAAACAAGTGATAGTCAGAGGGAGCAATGTCTGGAGAATACGGCAGGTGGGGTAGGACTTCCCATTTTAACATTTCCAAGTACATTTTGACCTCTTTTGCAACGTGTCTCCGAGCGTTGTCATGCTGCAAAATCACTTTATCGTGTCTCTCGCTGTATTGCGGCCGTTTGACTTTTAATGCTCTGCTCAAATGCATTAATTGTGTTCAAAAACGAGTACTTGTGATTGTTTCACTCGGTTTTAACACCTTATGGTACATGACACCGAGCTGTTCCCACTAAATGCAGAGCATGATCTTGGAGCCGTGGATATTCGGTTTGGCCATCAACGTGAAAGCATGGCTGGGATATCCCCATGATTTTTTGCATTTAGGGTTATCGTAATGATCCCATTCTTCGTCCACGGTCACAATGCGATGCAGAAATCCCTTCTGTTTTTGCCTCTGAAGCAACTGTTCACAAACACGCAAACGCCATTCAACATCTCTTAGTTTCAGCTCACACGGGACCAAACTTCCTTCTTTCTGAATCGTGCCCATAGCCTTGAGACATTTTGAAATGGCTTGCTGTGTCACTCCCATTAATCGTGCCAATTTGTCTTGAGTTTGACAGGAGTCTTCACTCAGCGATGTCTCCAATTCTGCGTCTTTGAAAACATTCTCTCTTCCACCACTATGTCGGTCTACAACATTAAAAACACTGTTCTTGAAGTGTTCAAACTACTTACGACATGTTCTTTTGCTAATAGCGTCCTTACCGTATGCACTTAAGAGCTTTCAATGAGACTCAGCCGCTGTTTTCTTCATATTGATACAAAACAGTAACACCTCCCACAAATGACGAGAATTAGGCTCGTAAACTGACATTTTCAATCGAGAACAACTTTATGTGCAGACACAAATGGACTAATGTTTGAACGGGGTTATGTTGACTGAGGTCCAAGATAATTGCTTGATGTCTGCGATCTGTTTCTTTCGACCGCTACTTACCACTGTCACCACCTATCGGGCAAACGGCGGAAGCAAAGTTGTACACCTTTTACATTCTCAAAAACATTTGAGGACGTAGTGTGAGAGTACAGTATTTTCCATATTTTGTAAATAGTAATTCTGATGTATGTAGTGGATTGGTGGGAAAATCATGTACTGTAGTAGCATATAAATGAATGAGCATGACAAGTTTTGCATTAGTAGGAAGAGGAGCTCACAGATTAAAGTTACCCCTATTTTTGGAAAATAATTTCTTTAGATTACATTTTTTGTTGTTGTGCTTTGTCTGTCTGAGGTATTCCTTTTGGGCTCTGTGTAGTGCCGAGTTGGCTGAGCTGCGCTTTGCATTACCTGCAAGTGCAGCGGTATGTGTTTGTACAAACGAATTCTCACACAATGTGAGTACACACTTATGGACCACCTAACGAATTTTCCGTCTGCAGCCAATGAACATCATAAAGGCGTAGTGACCTGCGACATTTGTGAAGCACTACGTTATACTTCAGTGTAAGATAATGTAAAGCATTACCTCTAGTCCTCTTCTACTGTGTATTAGAAAAGGTCAGAAGAATTTGGAGTGAAAAATTAAAAGAATATCAAGTGTCACCTGTAGAGATGGGCTTAAAGATATAGTGTACCGAAGTAAACTGTCTGGGCATTTGCGGAAGATTTTGCTGTACTACATGAAAAAACTAGCAGGCCTAGAAATACAAGTCATTGGAACATATCTGGTAGAGCAGGTTTAAGAATCCCTGAAAACAAAATTTTGCCAGAAAGACTTTGGTCCATAGAAAGAATCAAAAAATGGAGCTATGTAGGAGAGGTATTTCAAGACAATAGGTTAGAAAAATCTGCCACACATGAAGGATTGACAATATGGGAAGGGCAGATGGAATAAAAGAAATATTTATAATAGAAACACCATATTGAGAAAGGCACAAATAATATACAACAACATGGAAGTGAAACTAGAATGCTTCTTTACAAATGAATGACTAGTACTGATTATAAATTAGACAGGCTAGACATATTAAAGAGAAGAACCATGAGCAAACTCTTAGGCCCAATAAGAAACATGGGAGTGTGGACATTAAGAAGTAATGATGAAATGTATAAAAATATAGAAAAAATAACAGAAACGGAAAGGAAAATAACACTAAATTATTTTGGATATTAATTCAAGATGAACGACAATAGGTGAGAAAAAAAATCTTCGAGTATCTCTCAGTGTGTACTATCAACCAATCTCTTCTTTTAGTCAATTTCTGCCGTAAATTTCTGTTCTGTCCAGTTTGATTTAGTACCTCTTCATCAGTTACTCAATATATCTATATGATCTTCAGCATTCTTCTGTAACATTAAATTTCAATAGCTTCTATTCACCTCTTCTGAACTGTATGTCGTGCACGTTTCGATTCCGACCGAGACTGCACTCCAGACAAATACCTTGAGAAAAGACTTCCTAAAATTTACATTTATATTACATGTTAATAAATTCTTCTTTTTTAGAAATGCTTTAGAATGTAGCCTGCCAGCATTTTATGCCCACTTTACTTCAGCATCATCAGTTACTTTGCTGGCCAAATATCAAAACTCATCTACTTCTTTTAGCATCTCATTTCTGTATTAATTTCCTCTGACCTGCCAGATTTAATTCAACTTTATTCCATTATTTTCGTTTTACTTTTGCTGATGGTCATCTTATATCCATCCCATTCAACTGCTCTTCCAAGTCCTTTGCTGTCTCTGACAGAATTACAGTGTCATTACCAAACCTCAGAGTTTTTCTATCCTCTCCCTGAACTTATTTCCTTCACTGCTTGCTCTGTGTACAGAATGAATAGTGTAGGGCATAGGCTACAACTGTATCTCACACCACTCTCTACTACTGCTTCTCTTTCATGCCCTTCAACTCTTAGAACTGCCATCTGGAACCAGTACAAGCTGCATATAACCTTAGGTTCTCTGTATGTTACTGCTGCCCCCTTCAGAATTTCACTGGTCCAGTCACCATTCTCAAAAGTTTTCTCTAAATGTACAAATGCTTTTAAGAGTAGATTAGTATTTCTTTCACGTATCTGCTAAGATATGTTGTAGGGTCAGTCTTCTTTTGTGTGTTCCTAAATTTCTCTGGAAGCCAAACTGATCTCTCAACCTGACTTATACCAGTATTTACATTCTTCTGTAAATAACTCATGTCAGTATTTTGCAAGCATGACTCATATATAATGTGGTTATAATAGAGGGAAACATTCCACGTAGGAAAAATATATCTAAAAACAAAGATGATGTGACTTACCAAATGAAAGTGCTGGCAGGTCGATAGACACACAAACAAACACAAACACACACAAAATTCAAGCTTTCGCAACAAACTGTTGCCTCATCAGGAAAGAAGGAAGGAGAGGGAAAGACGAAAGGGAAGAGAGAAATGCTGCAAGGTGGTGGTACTAATAACTCCATCACAATTAATTTATTCTCTTATGAAAGAAAAAGAAACAGACACAATTGGAAAACAGTAGTTCACAATTAATTTATTCTCTTACGAAAGAAAAAGAAACAGACACAATTGGAAAACAGTAGTAGTAATCTTTAAGTACAGCACTAGGTACAAAAAAAGCCTCCACTCTTGCACAGATCTGAGCAAGGCTTGCTTTCATAGACATATTTGATTACCTACCTTGTGAACTACAGATGCTGTCAGATAATAAAAAATTTGTGACTCTTCAAGCTTTCCCGGTGGATGCGTTGTAAATAGTCTTCACGGGTTTGCCGCTGGATCACGTTGTGCAAATTCCACAATATTTCCTCGGAGCAACTGTCCGACATCTTCAGGTGGTTCAACCTTGCTCGTGGCTACGTACGACTGACAGTATCTACACACTGACACCCCACTTTTCGAACATGCACGTGAAGAATGCACAGCCATGGAAATCGCGCATGCGCAGTGATTTGCCATATTCAAACTCCCGCTGACGAAAATCACAGAGCGGCTCTCCTGCGCTTGTGCTGTACACTGCATTTGTCTAGTGTGGCTAGACGTTACTCACCAGTGGCCGTACTAGGCCAGTGTTATGACGGGCCTGTTACCGAAGAATCTTGATTTTCGCGTTCTGATTTAATAGCAGCCAATGCAGGGTTCCAGGCTGTGCTCAGTTGATATCCTGTATCCTTGTTGATGAGATTATCAGCTGTACAGATATGTATTGCTTCCTTAATGACACAGTCCCAGAAAGATGATGCTCAGAATAAAACTTCCGTCTTTTCATAACTCATAGGATGTCCTGTATTCAGGCAGTGTTCCACAACTGCTGACTTTTCTGGTTGACGAAGGTGTGTATGATACTGATGTTAATTGCTGCCTTCTTGTACTGTGCAGCATGTCTGGCCTATATACGCTGCCCCACACTGACAGGGAATCTTGTACACACCACATTTCCTCAGTCCACGGTCGTCCTTAACCGAGCCCAACAGGTTTCTCAGTTTTGCAGATGGTTGAAAAATACACTTAATTCTGTATCTCCCGAGGACTCTTCCGATTCTTGATGACATGGCACCATGCCATATTTTGGACAGTAATGTCTGACCTCACTTGACAAACGCAGTGTACAGCACAAGCGCGGGAGAGCTGCTCTGCGATTTTCATCAGCGGGAGTCTGAATATGGCAAATCACTGCACATGCACGATTTCCGCGGCTGTGCATTCTTCACGTGCATGTTCGAAAAATGGGGTGTCAGTGTGTGGATAATGTCAGTCGTACATATCCACGAGCAAGGTTGAACCACCTGAAGATGTCGGACAGTTGCTCCGAGGAAATATTGTGGAATTTGCACAATGTGATCCGGCGGCAAATCCACGAAGACTTTTTATAATAAAAGTTTTGTAAACAAATTGAAATAATTTTTGCTTGGTGACCTGTTCTATGCAGTAGAGGGATTTCTGAATATGTATTATGTATGTTGTTGTATTACATTTATCTAATTTGGTTCTAGACCAAATTTAAAAAAAGAATACGGTTTTGTAAATGGCCAATACATAACCGTGTTTTCACAGAGAACATGTATTTCATTTGTAAACCTTGTGATACATTCCACAAGATAGCAAGATGTGGCAAATAAGAGCCACAGAACAGTGAAAATAACTAAACTAATCCTCTCTAAGTAAATCTAATGGATTTGTTTTCAATGATTTTTTGTGTCCCTCTGTTTTTGGCAACTGTAAGGAGTCTTAATTGCATGTAGTGAGCAATCAATTTGAATTTAATATCATATGTCTGACTGCCAGTTGTGATTAATTTTAATGTCATTTGCCTTGCTTAGTTAATTTGTTTCATGCCTAATAATGCTCCAAACCAGTCATCGTCAACTGTGGCCTGTGAGCATGCAGTCCAATAAAGTAGTAGTACAACCTGCGGTTCTCAGTCATATTTTATAATAATCAGCATCTAGCAACTAACAGACGATTAAAACATCAACTAATGTCAAAGAGATTTTTAAGAGTGTAGCTTTTCTGCTCAGTTTTTTTGGGCCTTTCTCCTGCGTCAAAGTGGGGTCGGCCAGGTTATTAGGGATTTGGCAGTGTTAGTTGCAGAGGGTGGCCGGATGCCCTTCCTGCCACCACCCCGAACCCCCCAGGATGTAAGCAGTGTACCCCAGCTGTCTGCATCTAGTGTAAGCGATGAAAGAGTGCGAATGTCTGCAAATGTCTGTGAGTCACATAACTGAGGCGGGACGTGGGGACCAGCCCGGCATTCACCTAGCGGGATGTGGAAAACCACCTAAAAACCACATCCGTGCCGGCCGAAAGACTGGTTCTCATCATTAATCCACCAGGCGGATTCGATCCAGGGCTGACGCACCTACCCGAGTACAGGAAACAGTGCATTAGTGCTCTCGGCTACCCTGGCAGGTGTAGCTTTCCTGCTCAGTAACAAACAAAAAGACTTAAGAGGCAATAATATTTTAAGATGTTTTTAATTTTAATTAACAATGGTGAATTCAGCCTTGAGCTAAGTAAGCTTGCCACTTCCATCGGGGATAGGGAGGGTGGTAAGGTAATATGGCCACTGTGGAGTTAGATGAATGGAAGGGGGTGGGGGGGCCATATATTATTGTTTGTCTTCCAGAACTGACTACATAGGGTGTGTGTGTGCCTCATACCAATCAGCTACTATGGTATAAATTAAAAGGTAATAACATGGATGTGTAGATGGGCATTACAGAGATGGTCATTCTCAAGTGTGATACATACCTGTAACAAGGAATATGAAATTAAATTAAGACTGTTATAATACATTGTGATGAGTAGAAGAAAAATGGCATTTGAACATTTAGTGAACATTTGTGATTGTTGATGCGACTGGATTACATTTTCCTGGAGACATTTGAGTCTCAACCTTTATCTTTGACATTGACAGAAGCTGAAGTAATGAATTAAAGTTTGTCTCAAGGCCAGGACTTGTACCTGAGTCTCCTGCTACTACGCAGATGTGCTATCCCCTATGCCACCCTGGCATTCTAGCTGAAACTGCTTCACAGAATACTTGAGTCTAATGCCCTCCCTAGCTTCACTTCACCCTCAGCTCATCACGATTTTCCCCTTCTTAAATTGTCAGTATTGCCGAGGCTCTCCGATACTGGGAAAGCATGCCATCTTTCTACGTAATGGGGAAATTCTGCCTGTACCTCAGGTGTAGGTGGTCTATTAATCTGATAGAATTACATTTTCCTGGAGACAAACTTTAATTAATTACTTCAGCTTCTCTACCATACTTCATCAGCCAATTGCAGAGTCCCAACTTTGGGGTCACAGGAAGTGACAGCAATAGAAAACACAGAATATTCGACACACAGTGTTCCCCATGATGTTGACTTTTAAAGAACAGTACTTGGAGCCGGTAGCCAATTTATTGAGCCATTACTAAAGCTAGTCTATTGGTGGCTCATAACATACTACAAGGGCAAATCAAATAAAAATGGGATTCTATTTTTTATTTAAATTCATTTATTGAAAAACTCAAGGCAATTATAATTTATTTTTCAACATAGTCTCCTGCTTTGGAAATGCATTTGTCCCAGAGTATGGGCAGCTTTTTGATGCCCTCATCATAAAAAGAACAGAGTCATGACACCAGCCAGTTGCCATGAAGTCTTCCACACTCTCATCATCTTCAAATTGTCATCCTCCTAGAGCTGCTGTAAGTGGTCCGAATAAATGGAAATCGTAGGGCGATAAGTCCGGGATGTAAGGGGGGTGATCGAGTGTAGTCCAGTGCATTTCCTGTAGCTTGGAGACAGTTAGAGCTGCAGTACGGGGTCACACATTGTCGTGGAGGAGGATGACCAGTCGAATCAATTGCTCTCATCTTTTCATCTTTTGCGGCGATATGCAACTCTCGCCTTCTTCAACATTTTGCAGTAGTAAGCAGCATTGATTGTGCATTGCTCTTGCAAAAACTCAATCACTGACAAAAAAAAAAGTTGAGAGGTTCAAATGGTTTAAATTGCTCTGAGCGCTATGGGACTTAACTTCTGAGGTTATCAGTCCCCTAGAACTTAGAACTACTTAAACCTAACTAACCTAAGGACATCACACACATCCATGCCCAAGGCAGGATTCGAACCTGCGACCGTAGAGGTCACGCGGTTCCAGACTGAAATGTCTAGAACCGCTCGGCCACCAGCGGCCGGCAAAGTTGAAAGAACCTTGCCAGCTGACAGTTGACTCTTTGCTTTCACTAGTGCTGCCTCCTGTTCCCTCCACCACTCCTTTCTGGCTTGTTTGTATTCTGGAGTATAGTGGTGAAGCCATGTTCCGTCACAGGTGATGATCCGACTCAAAAATGCATCACCTACCGCAAACCTTGCTGTAAGCCTCTGACAGACCTCCAAACGTCTCAACTTCAGATTTCTGGTCAAAAGTTTAGGGACTGATCTGGAACACACTTTACAGAACTGTAGGTCATTTGTGGTGATTGCTTGACAGCTCCCATAAATGATTCTAACTTTTTGTGCAATTTCTGATACTATCGCTCATCGATCGCTGTCAATAATGTCTTTAACTGCACTAATGTTTTTGTCTGTACTGCCGGTCCGAAGAGAGCGATCGTGTTGCTGATTTTCCACATGTTCTTGTCCTTCCTTGAACTTTTTATGCCAGGCGAACACACGCATCCTTGATAATGTTTTATCACTGAACAGTGCAGTCAATCTTTGGCAAATTTCCGCCGCTGTAACCCTTTCGTGAGTAAGAAATGGAGGGGTGCACCTGTTGCTCAGACCTTGTGAGCGTTACTGACAAAATGGCAGGAAATATCTAACAGCATGCACTCCTCACTTCTAACGGTCCCGCCTAAGCATAGCAGGAGTATGGGGCCAGTCCTACCAACTGTTGATGTTCAGGAACAAAAATCCTGTTTGTATTTGATCCCTCCTTGTAATTTATGTAGGTAAAATATTTTCCAGTCCGTTGGATGGC
This sequence comes from Schistocerca serialis cubense, assembly GCF_023864345.2. NCBI lineage: Eukaryota > Metazoa > Arthropoda > Insecta > Orthoptera > Acrididae > Schistocerca > Schistocerca serialis. The sequence goes on from NC_064648.1 coordinate 103,275,735, forward strand.
AGGTACAACAGTTATAAATTATTTCAAAAAGAAAACAGTCTTGGTTGCAAAATAATGATTACTTAATAAAGCATTTCATCCTTTTAGAGCATCATCGGATTATTAGTATTCTGCAAATAAGCATCCCTCAAAAAATGTGCGACATAAGGACTGACTTTAAACGCATCTGCGAAAGCTGGTGTATTTAAGGTCAATATTTAAGGTCAAGACTTTAAACACATCTGTGGATGCTGGTGTATTTATGGTCAATATTTAAGGGCAAGACTTTAAACACATCTGCGGATGCTGGTGTATTTGAGGTCAACGTCCTATCTCGCTAACTTGTGATGAATGCTAATTTGCAGAATACTACATAATCTGATGATGATCCGAAAGGATGAAACACATTATTCAGTAATCATTATTTTGCAATTGAGAATTTTCTTTTGTAATTTATGTAGCTTACTAATTAACAGTACGATTTGTATGTAAGTGGCTCAGGGTGACACCCCACAATATCAGTATAGGCTCTTGAGCAAAAAATTTTGATGATCACTGCTCTGAACTGTTTATGCTTTCTTTTTGAAATTCTGAATTTTTTTGGCCACAGTCGACAACTTTAACTCTTTCAATGATGCAGGGAACAATTGTGCAACATTGCTCAATTATAGCTAGTTCTTTGCATTGAATAAAGCTTTCTTTCTGGCACATGATATTTTGATCACAAAAGTTCGTCATCCTTCCAATGGTTTTTACTGTAATTCTCCCAGAGCCACATTAAAGAAAACTGAATTGATAGGTTTGAATGGATATTTACAGGAAATATTTCAAATAGTGTTTACCTTTGGTGAACTTCTTTCCATTGTTCATCAAGAAAATTCTGACTGAATCATGTGACTGAGTCAGTATTTGTGATTCCGTAAGGCACAGCAAGCAGTAGTGTATTGTTTCACACCTCTGTCATTACAAATGTACATTGTGTAACAGTAGCGAGATTAGAGTTTAATGTCCCGTTGACACTGAGGTTATTAAAGATGGAGAAGAGTTCAAATTAGAAAAGAATGCGGAAGGAAATCGATTGTGCATATTTAAATGGAACCTTTCCAGCATTTGCCCTAAGTGATTTAGGGAAATAGTGGCAAATCTATATCTAGATGGCTGGATAGGGATTTACCTAATAGAAGCTCAAATATTATTAAGTACTGTAGTTATTATTTTATCCATTACAGTTGGGAAACACCACAGCTGTTTTCATAAATTATACTGCAGGAAATACTGCAACCAGCCACAAGATTTTTAGAAATTACTGTACTGTACCATTGCTAGTTTTGGGGCTGAGTCCATCATCAGATGATACCATTGATTTTTTGGCAAGGTTTACATTTGTGTCTTCATGAAAAGCTCTCCTTTACATATTATGAGGAGAACTTTTCATAAAAACACACATGTAAACCTTGCCAAGAAATCAACACTACCATCTGACTATGGGCTCTGAAACTGGTAATGGTACAGTAAAGTCATTTCTAAAAAAACTTGTGGCTGGGTGCGTTATTTCCTACAGTGTAACATAGTAATTTTTCGTTGTTAATACACTGTACAGATTAAATTTCTAAGAGTTGCTTCTATTTTGTTAATGTACACCTCGTCTCGTTCTCAACCTTGAAGGTTCTTCTCAATGGCATCTCTTTAACCGTTTTACTGCCGTGGGCATGTGTACATGTTCTGCAATACTGTGCCTTAAGTGTTGTGGATGTGTATATCCACACTACTTGGGTTTTCCTACATTGCTGTGGGCTTCAGTACGCATCCTGAGCTGCCGACCTCTTACTGCTGCGGACAAGTTACTTCCATATCTCAGTTAATAAAAAGTTTTAGGGTGGTATTTATCATACAATATATGTGCCTCACTGTGTGCAATCATTTGCAAAAAAAACCTCATTCGATATCTTGAATTGTTTATGAGATACGAATATTGTTATGAGGACTTCATTTACGATGTGCAAGGACGTGAATGGACGCATTGTCCTTCAGATTTAAGACCCAATAACTTCAGAACAAAATGAGATATCCCTGCTGCTTCCATTTTAAGTAAAATTTTGATATCTTATGTACATTTCATTGACTGCAGTGTATGAGCTAAAATCAACCATATGCAAATTCTACGCAAATGTTTAAAAATTCTCGCAATGTTTTAGTTAATTTGATCCAGCACATTAACTATAGTGTATAACAAAAAGAAATTCAATCCTTTGTCGGGCAAAGATATCAGGCTATAAAATGTGCAAAAATGAAACTTTTTCACTGAACAGTTTTCGAAAAATCAAATAATAAGTATTTCGTATCAGCCAGAATGCCATCTATCCACACAGGCTGAGCAGTACAGCCATAACAAAATCTGTCTAGCACGGAATGCAAAGTATATGTCTGTAGCAGCAAAAGGGTTAACACTACAAGCTTTGTACACCAATATAGAGAGCAGCAAAAGGGTCTGTAGCATGAAAGTGTTAACACTACAGGCTTCATACATCAAAAAACACACAAAAATAAAAACTGACACAAGTTTATGTGCAGTAACGATAATGCCTTCAGCTGTATGTATTAGTTACTATTTATTTAAAACTGGTTTCGGTGGTACAGTTCGCCATCTTCAGGCCCCTCTACAGTGTATAGAGATCATGTTCTTTAACAGAACAACACCATTATACTTTCACTTAAAGTTCAGGACCCTCATTGTCTGCAAAATCGACTCTTTCACCTATAGTGTGTGCGGCTACACGGTGCAACTGTGGATGAAGATTAACAAGGCAGATTCCAAATTCCTAGATTTCCAGAAAGTGTTCGATACAGTGCCCCACTGCGGAATGTTATCGAAGGTCTGAGGATATGTGAGTCACTCGAATACTTCATAAGTAATAAAAACAGTACATTGTCCATTACGGTGAGTTTTCCTCAAGAATATCCCACGGAAATGAGATTGGACTTCTCCTGTTCTCTATACACATAAATGATGTGACTGTTTGCTGACAGTGCTGAAGTGCACAGAAAGGTGTCATTGTTGAGTGACTGTAGAAGGATACAGGTGACGTGAACAGAATTCTTGTTTGGTGCAATGTATAGCAGCTTGCTCTAAATGTGCATAGATGTAAGTTAATTCAGCTGAGTATGAAAAAAACAAAAAAAAAAAAAAAAAAAAAAAAATCCTGTAATGTTCGAATATAGGATTATTGTAGTGCAGTTAGAGACAGTAACACTGATTAAACATCTAGGTGTGATGTTTCAAACTGATACGAAATGGAACGAGCATGTACGCTCAGTAGTAACAAAGGTGAACGTTCAACTTCAGTTTATTTGGTGAATTCTAGGACAGTGCAATTCATCTATAAATGAGACTGTGTATATAACACTTGTGCAACACATTCTCAGGTGCTGCTCAAATATTTGGAAACCCCACCAGATCGGATTACAGGAAGACATCAAAGCAATTCAGAGGTGTGTTGTCAGGTTTGATTGACAAGGACTACACAAATGCTCCACAGACACATATGGTAATTCACGGAGGGAAGACGGCGATTTTTTTGAAAACATAATGAGAAAATTTAAACCAATGGCATCTGCTAACAGTATAAGTCTCCTGTAAGAACTGCAAAGATGAGATAAAGGAAAGTAGGGTTGATATGGAGGCATACATACAGCTGTTTTCCCTCGCTGCATTTGTGAGTGCAACAGGAAAGGGAACAACTAGCAGAGGAGCAAGGTACCCCTGCCATTCATTGTGTGCTGGCCTGTGGAGTAGGCATGTAGCTAGAGATATACATCAACATCTACACTCTACAAACCACCGTTCCATTCACATGTAGAGCATGGGAAGAATGATTGATTCAGTGTCTGTGTGTGTGTGTGTAGTAATTATTCTACTCTGACCCTCGTGATCCCTGTGTGAGCAATACGTAGTATATCCCTACAGTAATCGTTTAATGCCAGTTCTTGAAACTTTGTTAATAGACTTTCTTGTGATACTTTACATCTGTCTTAAAGAGTCGGCCATTTCAGTTGCTTCAGTATTCCCTATGGATTAAACAAACCTGTGACCATTTGATTGCCTTTTTCTGTGTATGTTCAGTATCCCCTGTTAGTCCTACCTCGTATGTGTCCCACACACTTGAGCAATATTCTAGTACCAGTTGCACGAGTGATTTGTAAGCAATCTCCTTTGTAGATTTGGTGCGAAGCAAGCTGGGAACTTTTTACTTCCTCTCTTGTTTTGTCATATGCCTCCTTAAACTAATTTTTTATTTTTGACTGATTACGAATAACATAAATGAGTATAATCTGCATTTTCATAAAAGAGAAAGGTTGGCCCTCAGTCTTAAAGAATATAGCACCAGATCTAGCTTTGTACATGTAATTAATTTCCTGATTTATTTTGACTATTTCTAGTTAATATCTTTCGTTGCAGGGTAAAATCAGTAATTGTTTCGTAACTTAAATTCTAATGCTGACTTACAAACAAATATAAATTCTGTACTAATTATAAACCTTTGGAGGAACAACCATTAGAATCCTTAAAGTATATATTTGGTTCTAATTGAATATAGCAAAGCCAGCCCTTAATTTCCAAGGTTTGTCAATTTTGGAATTAGATTTTATGTATACATTGTAAGTGACATATTTTCAAACATGCCATGATATTAAAGTAGAATTTATTATAAACACTGGTTAAGTCATTTTAATTATGACACAAATTAATTTTTGTTTTTGAACAACCCTAAAACATTACTGTGTACTTTAATTACGGATTCTCTGCAGGATTCGATTCTCCACAGTTTTTGAGTCCCCAGTTACCAAGGATAATCAAGAGTTTGCTGCAGTTTATTTTTTACTCACGATGTGGTCACAGATGCCGACTCAATGAGGAATGAGGCCTGAGCCCCATCAAAAATTCGTTTGGGGGGGGGGGGGACACACAGAGCACCCCCCCCCCCTCCCCCGCAGTAATTTAAGAAAATTATTAGTTATATTATGCTTTGTAAAATCATAAAATTGTGGTGGAATTTTTTATTTTACTTGTTTGTAGATAGTTACCTTTTAAAATACATTCAGTAATGAGTTAACACAAATAATTATTACGGTAATAAGCAGGTTAACTGAAAACAAGTGGTGTGAATCATGACAGTGTTCTGGTGCTGTGGGCACACTTAGAATTTGTCCCGGAGCGCGAACTTCGGGTAAAGTCTGGAGCCGGTGGCGACATCAAAAAGACTGGAGCAGAAGCACCTGGAACCCTCTGCCTCGCGTCACCTTGATGCTTCAAGACATTACAACAGCGCGGCTATATAAAGTACACCCAGCTGTCACAGTCATTCAGTGCGGATAGTTTCGTTCAGTGCATGCTGCGGACATGTTTAGTGTTCTGACTTTAGTGTCTGGTGGACTATTTTATATGACTATATTTTATTCATTTACTTTAGTCTCTTAGTGTACTGTGAATTAAGTTTGCAATGGATAAATTTGTTACGAAAAAGGCGCGCTTGATGATACTGTAAGTCAACCTCCAACAATTATTGTGTCATCAATTGCTTCGTCATCTTCAGGTAGGAATCATTCACATCCGAAACCTGGACAATCCGCTAAGGGAAGATCATTTCAGAAGATATAAAGCATCTATCGAAAAAGTTTTTACAAAACGTGCAAAGAGGCAGATGCTAAAAATCTATTACAATTTTCTTCAAAAAAGGAAGATGCATCTACTTCCGTAGGGTTTTCTAACTGGAAAAAGGGTTTGGAAAAATTCCATCTTCATGAAAATAGGTTTACACATAAAGAAGGTGTTCTGGAACTAAATTCTATCACTAATTGAATGAACAGTTAGATAGTGTTATGAAGAAAGGCCATTTAACTCTTGAGGCAATTTCTATGCCAACAAGGACTAGCTATTAAAAGGCACAAAGATGTAAACTCAAATGTTTTTCAATTGTTGGAACTGGCATACCTGAGTTTAAAGATTGGTTAAGGCATTCAGGGTATAAGTGGTTATCCCAATATATTCAAAATGATATCACTGATCTACTGGGAAAGTTTGTGTTGAGAAAGGTACTGACTTCAGTCAAGGAGACTGAACATTTTTCTGTTATGGTTGGGAAACAAGTGACTCTTCGATTCAAAAACAAGTGTCATTTTGTATTCGTCCAGTCGATGACTCCTTAATCATCAACGAAGACTTTATAGGACTACACAAATGCTCCACAGACACATATGGTAATTCACGGAGGGAAGACGGCGATTTTTTTGCTCGTCTTCATTTGTCGATGGATAACTTAAGAGGACAGTGCTATGATGGTGCCTCAAATATGAGAGGTAAGTTCAAAGGACTAAAAAAAGTTAGTTTTGGATATACAACCAAAAGCACATTACATGCACTGCACTGCTCACAGTTTAGACTTGGCAGTTATAGACAATCTCTGCCATCTTACGTCTATGAGGGATATTATAGCTTTAGCCAAGGACTTAATAAACACCGTAAGGAAATACAACAAACGAATGGGACTTTTCAGAAGCATACGCCATGTGAGTGCCAATGACCAAGCTGGTCTAGGACCCCTTTGCCTGACTCGATGGACTAGGGGAGCTTCTAGTATCTTGAGAATATTGAAAAACTTTGAAGAAATTCTAGAGTTTTTTGAAACGTTTTCAGCAGAGGACAAAACAGAGGCAGTTTACAAACATGCAGGCTAAGTCAATGTTACAATTCAAGACTTATTTCTTTTTATGTCTTTATTACCATGTATGAATCCAATAGAGGATGTCAATGAAAAAATTCAATGCCCTCATCTAAATGTTGCTGATCTGGAAAAAATATGAGGGCTTGATTTGTACATTGAATGGAAGGCGTGATAGTTTTGAACATTTTTGGGAATTGTATTTAAAAGAAAAACCTTCACAAGTTGATGATCCTTCGCTTTCTCAGAATTGAAGTATACCAAAGAAGTATGAAAACAATGAAGCCAGATATCACTGCACACTTTCAAAACCCCAAAGGATTACTACAAAGCTATTTACATTGAAGTTTGTGAAACGGTGCAATCTTCCATTACTGAGCGGTTTGCTTCGACTGGACTCACACAGGTCATTGCAGTTAAACAAGAGTGCTTGCTTTTAGTAAACAGAGGGGAAACAAATTTGGAAAAATCAACAGCTTTTCAAAAATGACCTAGACATTGAGAGACTGTGCTTACACTTGAATATGTTACCTGATATCACTAATAGAAAAGAACTGCTCTTAAAAAACATGTGTGATGTAAGAAAGTACATTACACAAGAGCCTGCAGTTGGAAAAATGTTATATGAAGTAGTGAAGTACATTAAGCTTCTCCAAGTAGTTTCAATCATGACAGCAACAGCAGAACGGTCATTTAGCGCCCTTAGACATCTGAAGTCATATCTCCGATCAACAATCGGACAGACGTGATTGAACATCTTGGCTGTTCTTCATGCCCACCGAGATGTTTTGGATGAATTGGATGTCCGACCAGTCACTGACGGCTTCATATTCAGTAATCCAGTCAGACGGTCGACATTTGCACCTTTCTGAAGACACTCTAGCCCTAATAATGGCATTTAAAGCAACATGAAAAATCTTTATAAAATAGAGAATTAAATACATACGTAATGTCAAATTTTCAGTTTCCAAATATTAGTACTAGTTTAGTACTGTATTACTCTATATCACTATAGTACTGTATGAGTTATTTTCAAATACTTAAATATTTTTAGGGTGTAAGACACAATTAAAACCCACTATTCACGTACTTTTTGACTGAAAGTATTAGGCATAATGTATTAACTTTATTAACTGTATTAAAGCATTAACTTTGAGTTATTGCTTTTATTTCATGAATGCTGAGCCTTATTCAAAGTAAGCTTAAATTAGCTATTTAACTTATTAATCAAAGTGCTATTACTGTGCGACAGTAATATTTTATTCTTTTAATGATAGCTTAGGATTCATTTACATATAATTTCAGTCTTTTCAGAGCTATATATTCGCTGCTCTGTAATAGTCTATAAGCATGATTATTACTGTAAATTAAATTAACTTTTTTACAAAAATACCGTGCATGTTGATGTTTTGTTTGTTTTTTCAAAGCCAAAAACTGTGTCAGGCTTGTTGAGTTTCTCGGAGTGTCGAGTTATCGAGAGTCCGGTTTTTGGGGTTCTAATGTTGATCATATGACTCTAAAATACTTACAAAAACTATTTTTCATGTACAATTAAGAAAATTTCCTGGGGCAAGACCCTCGATGTGGTACAGGACAATATTCTGATATAACTTCTTGCAAATATATAAGTAGACAGGTCAGTCAGTAATGCTTCCTATTTTTCGACCCCATTATACTGATCATGTAGTAATCACAAATTCGCCACACTTCTGTGAAGCTTCTCCTACAGCCCACTCAATTAACAGAACCCTACGTCAACAGGTGTCAACAGTGTACAAGTTTAGAAACTGGCCAACACTGACGTACGTATGTACGAGATTGTACTCTGTGGTCTGCAACTCGTGGTGTATTGGCTAGCGTGGCCGCCTCTGGATCACGGGGTCCCAGTTCCGATTTCCTGCCGGCTCGAGGATTTTCTCCACTTGGGGGGCTGGGTGTTTGTGTTGCCCTCACCATTTCATAACCATTTGGGAAAGATGCAAGAATGGACTGTGTAAAGATTGGGAATTTGTACGGGTGCTGATAACTGGGCAGTTGAGCGTCCCACAAACCAAATATCATCATCAATCGTGTACTCTGTGATTGAATTCCTTAGTGCAGAAAGTGAAATGTCCAATCACATTCACAAAAGGCCAAAGAAAGTGTACAGAGATGCTATAGTTGATGTCAGCACCATCAGACGACGGACTCGTCTGTGTGGAGAGGCTGGAGGGCAAACACAATCAGCAAATACAATGCGGAATGCCCAGCCAGCAAATTCAGTGACTTCAGACAACTTCCAGCATTATCAGATGAAATATCAGAAGGATAACTAACACTGATTTCTTTGTTGATCCATGAAACAATTTACATTGTATGGGCTTTGTCGTTCAAAACATTAAAAATCAACAACTTAAAATTAATTTCTTGCAATGAATTTTCTTTTGCTCTAATTACATTTGTTTTGTATATTTGCTTGTAGATGTGCAGGTTAGATTGAAAAGAATGTTGGTAGGTAAGGTGAGAGAGAAATGTAACTTGGATGTTCTGAAGGAAGAAGTAATAACCAAAAGGCTTGAAGAAGAGTTCAGAGACAAGTGGAAAATTAGAGAAAAAACAGAGGGCATAAATGAACAGTGGAACCAGATCAGAGACACCCTGAATGCAATCAGTAAAGACATTGTCGGTCTGGTGAAGTGCAAGCGGAGAAGGAAACTGTGCGTTATTGATGACATGATCTTGAAGGTGGCAGAAAGGAGAAAATGGAAAAATGCACAAACTGATGAAGGAAAAAGGCAATACAGAAGACTGAAAAATGAGCTGAGAAGAGTAACTGATCAGACTAGGGAAAAATGGACGAGAGAAATCTGCTCAGAAATTGAGACCCTGGAGAAAGAGGTGCAAGTACGAAAAGATGTATTGAGTAGCCAAGGAAATAGTATTTCAGTATTCCAGGGAAGGAAAAACTAAAAAAATATGGAGGTAGAAGGGAAAGACGGAACTCTTTTAAGTGACCCACATGCTGTTCAGAATAGATGGAAAGAATATACTGAAACTCTCTATGAAGCGGATCAGAGACCTTCCAATCTGCAGATTGAGATGGAAGAATCAGTAAATGACTGGCAGAAATCTTAAAGAGTTTAAAAGAAACAGGTGAAAATGTGTTGAACTCTCTTCGCAACTTCATCTATGACAGAAGAGAATGGCCATAAGACTTTCTCATAAGTGTAATAGCCCTAATCCCAAAAAGCGTGAAGACCACAGGACAATTAGCCAAATATTGCAGGCAGCAAAAGTAGTTCTTCGAATTCTGGATAGGTGACTATATGGAACGCTGGAAGAAACGCTTGGTGAAGAGCAATATGGTTGCATAAGGGGAAAGGGAACACGAGATGCCATCGGACTTCTAAGAACCATCAGAAAAAAAATAAATAGAAAAGAGTAAGGAAGTGTAAGCCATCTTCATAGGCCTTTGATAGAATGCAGTGGGTTAAGCTGTTAGATATCTTGAAAAAGAAGGGAGTAAAGTGGAAGGAGAGAAGACTGATGGCAAATCTTTACCTGAATCAGAACGCTCAGGTACGAATAGGTAACGCGATCTCCAAAGTCAGCAATATTGGGAGAGGTGTTAGACAGGGCTGTTGTCTCTCGATGATCCTATTTAACATCTATATGGAGGAAGTACTGGAAAGCTGTTTGGATGGGACAAGAGGGATCGGGATAGGTTGGCGGAAAATTGAATGTATAAGACTGGCAGATGACATGGCGATCCTTGCAGAAATTCAAGAGACACTGACTCAAATGTTAAATTACCTGAATGAAACCTGTGCAGCTTATGGTAAGAAAATTAATAAAAACAAAAGGAAAAACACGGTCATAGGCCTAAAGAAAAGAAAAGTGAAAATTAAGTTGGGGTCAGAAATCATAGAACAGATAAGAGCATTCAAGTATTTGGGAAGTTGGATTAAAGAAGACACGGATCGATAAGATATAAAAGTGAAAATAGCTCTGGCAAAAGAGGCATTTCAAAAGCAGAGAAGACTCCTAACTACGTAGTTGTTTAAACAAGGCATTAAGGAAGGGACTGGTTAAGTGCTTAATGTGGAGCGTGGCCTTGTACAGAGCAGAAATGTGGACTTTGAGAAAGCAGGACGAGAAGAGAATTGAAGCTCGTGAAATGTGGATATGACATAGAATGGAGAAGATCAGCTGGGCTGATAGTGTCGGAAATGAAGTAGTACTGAGGAGAATGGAGGATGCTGCAGATGGTGAAGAACAGGAAACTAAACTGGATAGGCCACAATCTAAGAAGAGATTGTCTTCTAGTTGAGGCAATTGAAGGTTTCATTCCAGGAAGGAGAGGAATTCCAATTTGGTGAAGTTGGTAGCAAAGACATCGATGTGAGTTCACTATAATACTCGTCAAACCACTGTACCAGGATTCTGGCTTTGTGATGCTGACAGTTACCCTGCTGGTAGGTGTCATTGCTGTTGGGTAGGACTTCGGGCACAAAGGGATACAGCTGCTGTAATCTTCACATGTTCCACAGCTGTCGTGATTCGGTTACTACCACAGGATACGTGAAGGACAAGGCGAATGTCCTCCACAGCACAATGCTGTCCCTGACGGCCCGCATGTGTGATGAAGTAAACATTTTGAACATTCCCATGTCCCCTAGTCGTAACCGACTACGTTACTGGGTCGACGTCGGAACACGTAGGAAACATCTGCTGCTGGGCCCTAAGTTTGTGCCCGCACTGGCATTGTACCCTATTACCAGAACTGCCACAGATTACCGCATGTCCTGCTTTTTGGATCAGACAAGTCTCTGACATCCACGTTATGTGACGAGACGTACTCATCCGACGCTTTGCCGCCTTTTTGTGGTCTCAACATCCTACAACCCCTTCGCGTAGATATTCACGATACAGGCACAAGAACTGTCGACCAGCTTCCCCTTTTCCGAGATGACCATTTCCAGTGTCAGGCCGTGACAATCTGCTCTGTGTTAAAGTCACTTATGTCAGCAGATTTGCCTCCCACGTTGTCGCTAGAATGGTTCCTCATTCGCCTTTGCTCTATTTATACACTCGCAACACCACCAGGCGGCATTTAATCTCGCAGTGGGCAATGTTAGAACATAACAATATTAGAGAAGGAAAGTTCTAATCATCATATAGCAGAAATGCTGAGTCGCAGATAGGCACAACAAAAAGATTCTCACAATTATAGCTTTTGGTCATTAAGGCCTTTGTCAACAATAGACACGCACACACCCACAAATGCTACTCGCACACACGACTGCAGACTCAGGCAACTGAAACCTCACTGCGAGCTGCACCACCAGTGTACGACGGGAGTGGCGACTGGGTGTGGGTAAGGAGGAGGCTGGGGAGGGGAGGGGGAGGGATAGTATGGTGGGGGTGGCGGACAGTGAAGTGCTGCAGTTTAGACAGAGGGCAAGGGAGAGGTGGGGAGGGGGAGAGGGTGGGGGGAGTGCGGAAAAGCAGAGAAATAAAAAGACTGGGTGTGGTGGTGAAAAGACGGCTGTGTAGTGCTGGAATGGGAACAGGGAGGGGGCTGGATGGGTGAGGACAGTGACTAACGAAGGTCGAGGCCAGGAGGGTTATGGGAACGTAGGATGTATTGCAGGGAAAGTTCCCACCTACGCAATTTGGAATGGGCAATGTTTGGTTCTTCAGTGTTGTGGTATTTCACTAGATAATTTGGTGGCATTGTAGAATAAACTTTGCAGAGTTTTAACTTTTTTATGTCCATATGCAAATTATAGTTTTTTTTTTAATTTCTTAATAATGTACTAAACAATTGTTAATATAGTAGTCAATATTTTCACGTACATAATATTACAAAAAATGTTTTCACAAGGGACATTTATTATTTCCAGCATTTTAAAAAGTTCAAGGCAGTGAGCTGTGTTGTCACTTTTAATCATTATATGTATTTCTATTCCTGAACTCTGAATATAGCTTGAATATTTTTCCTATTCACTCCCCAAAATACAGGGCGTTTCAAAACAAATATACGTCTTTCGAATGCATATATTTATTAAAGTTTAAGACATACAAATATGAAACTTTACACAAATATTCACGAACCTCACAAGTTCAGATTACAGATGTTCAATATGTCCTCCGTCAACGATACGAACAATGTCACATCGATACTCAAATTCCTCCCATGCTTGGGCAAGCATGTGCTTTGTCACTGATGTTATGGCAGTAAGGATCTGGTTCTTCACTCTTCCAGGTTCTGTGGGGGTGGTGGTACACAAATGTTGTATAACGAAACCCCACACGAAGAAGTCAGAGGGTGTCGAATCTGGTGACCGTGGAGCTGACACTTCAGTAGAGTTTCATTCAGATATTGACACTCTTGGTGACTCCAATGAGGGTGTGCCCCGTCTTTTTCAAAAGTGAAGTTGTCTTCGTGCAGCCTTGGAAATAACCAGTTTTGTAACATAGCGAGATACTGCCGACTGTTAACCGTGTTTCTATCAAAGAAGCATGGGCTGTAAACAGATTATTGGGATGTCCCACAAAACACACTGACTTTGAGTGAATCTTGTACATGTTCAGTGGCTGCATATGGGTTCTGTAGGCCTCAAATTCGAACACTGTGTTTATTTACCTGACCACTAACATGTAACGATGCATTGTGCAAAAGTGTTATCATTGTCAATAGCATCGAGAATCACATTACAAAATGCCACACCTTTGTGTTTGTCATCACGACACAAAACTTGTAACAGCTGTACTTTGTACGGCCTCGTAACCAACTGATGTCTCAAAACACGCCAAACTGTTGTTGTAGGCAGTTGTAACTCCCGACTGGCACGACGGATTGATATTGAAGGACTATGTTGGAAAGCAGTTTGAATTCTTGCAACATTTTCTTTAGGAACACGATGGTGGCCAGGACTCTTTCCTTTACATACACATCCTGTATCTACAAACTGTCGATACCATCAGCGAATGTTCCAACCATTCGGAGGATCAATTTGGTACCTCAACCTGAAATGTCTTTGCACTGTAATAACTGAATTGCACTCTGCAAACTCGAGAACACAAAATGATTTCTGCTGCAGAGTAGCAATTTCAAACGTATGACGGCTACCAAGCAAAATAGAAGACAACTGACATCTAGTGGCTATTAATATAAACTAGACTATGTATTCATCTCTCCAATAGTTGAGCCGAGGTGCAGCAATCGACAGTTTGGACAAAATAATATTTTGTAATACATATATTCTTTTTGAAACACGCCGTATTATGCCATAACTAATAACAGACTGAATATAAGCAAAATATGGAGAGCATTTATCCTGGATGTGTGTTCAAAAGATGATGGAACATTTGATATGTCAACCAAATTATTCGTAACAACTCCTGGGTCAAACAGGTGTATTGTGTTGACACTTGTCCGTCGGTAAAGATTGTGTCCATTATTGAGAAACAGGGCAACTGCAAGATTTGTGCATGCTGTGTTCCAAGAGTGTTAACCAATCAGAATAAAAAGGCAAGGAAAACAACTGCGTCAAACCTGTTACAGCATTTCATTTTGGTCCACTCAAAGATGTGGAGACGTTTGAAAAATGTACACACCAGTGGTTGAAGGAGCAAGACCGTGATTTTTACCTTTCACATATACATGATCTTGTTTCGATGTGGAAATTTAATCGTGATCTCTGTTATCCTATGCACACAGTACTTGTAAAATAAAGAAGTAAGCATTAAATTTCTGCCTGACCCTCGTATCCATTGCATAAGAAAGAGTAATTACAATTATACTTGCATTTCACACAGGTACATCACGCAGGCTTCTGTATAAGCAGTTGGGAAATATTAACAGTGACCTCAGAGTACACTTATTCTCTGAGAAAGTTTATAAACAATTTAATGAACCATGGACCATGCCGTTGGTGGGGAGGCTTGCATGCCTCAGCGATACAGATAGCCGTACCGTAGGTGCAACCACAACAGAGGGGTATCTGTTGAGAGGCCAGACAAACGTCTGGTTCCTGAAGAGGGGCAGCAGCCTTTTCAGTAGTTGCAGGGGCAACAGTCTGGATGATTGACTGATCTGGCCTTGCACCACTAACCAAAACGGCCTTGCTGTGCTGGTACTGCGAACTGCTGAAAGTAAGGGGAAACTACAGCCGTAATTTTTCCTGAGGACATGCAGCTTTACTGTATGGTATCTGTTGAGAGGCCAGACAAACGTGTGGTTCCTGAAGAGGGGCAGCAGCCTTTTCAGTAGTTGCAGGGGCAACAGTCTGGATGATTGACTGATCTGGCCTTGCAACACTAACCAAAACGGCCTTGCTGTGCTGGTACTGCGAACGGCTGAAAGCAAGGGGAAACTACAGCCGTAATTTTTCCCGAGGACATGCAGCTTTACTGTATGGTTAAATGATGATTGGGTAAAATATTCCGGAGGTAAAATAGTCCCCCATTTGGATCTCCGGGCAGGGACTACTCAAGAGGACGTCATTATCAGGAGAAAGAAAACTGGCATTTTACGGATCGGAGCATGGAATGTCAGATCCCTTAATCGGGCAGGTAGGTTAGAAAATTTAAAAAGGGAAATAGATAGGTTAAAGTTAGATATAGTGGGAATTAGTGAAGTTCGGTGGCAGGAGGAACAAGACTTTTGGTCAGGTGAATACAGGGTTATAAATACAAAATCAAATACGGGTAATGCAGGAGTAGGTTTAATAATGAATAAAAAAATAGGAGTGCGGGTTAGCTACTACAAACAGCATAGTGAACGCATTATTGTGGCCAAGATAGACACAAAGCCTATGCCTACTACAGTAGTACAAGTTTATATGCCAACTAGCTCTGCAGATGATGAAGAAATAGATGAAATGTATGACGAGATAAAAGAAATTATTCAGGTAGTGAAGGGAGACGAAAATTTAATAGTCATGGGTGACTGGAATGCGTCAGTAGGAAAAGGGAGAGAAGGAAACATAGTAGGTGAATATGGATTGGGGGGAAGAAATGAAAGAGGAAGCCGCCTTGTAGAATTTTGCACAGAGCATAACTTAATCATAGCTAACACTTGGTTCAAGAATCATGAAAGAAGGTTGTATACATGGAAGAACCCTGGGGATACTAAAAGGTATCAGATAGATTATATAATGGTAATACAGAGGTTTAGGAACCAGGTTTTAAATTGTAAGACATTTCTAGGGGCAGATGTGGACTCTGACCACAATCTATTCGTTATGAACTGTAGATTAAAACTGAGGAAACTGCAAAAAGGTGGGAATTTAAGGAGATGGGACCTGGATAAACTGACTAAACCAGAGGCTGTACAGAGTTTCAGGGAGAGCATAAAGGAACAATTGACAGGAATGGGGGAAGGAAATGCAGTAGAAGAAGAGTGGGTAGCTTTGAGGGATGAAATAGTGAAGGCAGCGATCAAATAGGTAAAAAGACGAGGGCTACTAGAAACCCTTGGGTAACAGAAGAAATATTGAATTTAATTGATGAAAGAAGAAAATATAAAAATGCAGTAAATGAAGCAGGCAAAAAAGAATACAAATGTCTCAAAAATGATATCGACAGGAAGCGCAAAACGGCTAAGCAGGGATGTCTAGAGGACAAATGTAAGGATGTAGAGACTTATCTCACTAGGGGTAAGATAGATACTGCCTACAGGGAAATTAAAGAGATCTTTGGAGAAAGAAGTATCACTTGCATGAATATCATGAGATTTTTTATGGAAACCCAGTTCTAAGCAAAGAAGGGAAAGCAGAAAGGTGGAAGGAGTATATAGAGGGTCTATACAAGGGCGATGTACTTGAGGACAATATTATGGAAATGGAAGAGGATGCAGATGAAGATGAAATTGGAGATATGATACTGCGTGAAGTTTTTGACAGAGCACTGAAAGACCTGAGTCGAACAAGGCCCCCGGAGTAGACAACATTCCATTAGAACTACTGATAACCTTGGGAGAGCCAGCCCTGACAAAACTCTACCATCTGGTGAGCAAGATGTATGAGACAGGCAAAATACCCTCAGACTTCAAGAAGAATATAATAATTCCAATCCCAAAGAAAGCAGATGTTGACAGATGTGAAAATTACCAAACTATCAGTTTAAAAAGCCATGGCTGCAAAACACTAACGCGAATTCTTTACAGACGAATAGAAAAACTGAAAGAAGCCGCCCTCGGGGAAGATCAGTTTGGATTCCGTAGAAATGTTGGAACACGTGAGGCAATACTGACCCTACGACTTATCTTAGAAGAAAGATTAAGGAAAGGCAAACCCACGTTTCTATCATTTGTAGACTTAGAGAAAGCTTTTGACAATGTTGACTGGAATACTTTCTTTCAAATTCTGAAGGTGGCAGGGGTAAAATACAGGGAGCGAAAAGCTATTTACAATTTGCACAGAAACCAGATGGCAGTTATAAGAGTTGAGGGGCATGAAAGGGAAGCAGTGGTTGGGAAGGGAATAAGACAGGGTTGTAGCCTATCCCCGATGTTATTCAATATGTATATTGAGCAACCAATAAAGGAAACAAAAGAAAAGTTCGGAGTAGGTATTAAAAACCATGGAGAAGAAATAAAAACTTTGAGGTTCACCGATGACATTGTAATTCTGTCAGAGACAGCGAAGGACTTGGAAGAGCAGCTGAACGGAATAGACAGTGTCTTGAAAGGAGGGTATAAGATGAACATCAACAAAAGCAAAATGAGGATAATGGAATGTAGTCGAATTAACTTGGGTGATGCTGAGGGAATTAGATTAGGAAATGAGTAAAGGAGTTTTGCTATTTGGGGAGCAAAATAACTGATGATGGTCGAAGTAGAGAGGATATAAAATGTAGTGGCAATGGCAAGGAAAGTGTTTCTGAAGAAGAGAAATTTATTAAGATCGAGTATAGATTTAAGTGTCGGGAAGTCATTTCTGAAAGTATTTGTATGGAGTGTAGCCATGTATGGAAGTGAAACATGGACGATAAATAGTTTGGACAAGAAGAGAATAGATGCTTTCGAAATGTGGTGCTACAGAAGAATGCTGAAGATTTTGGGTAGATCACATAACTAATGAGGAGGTATTGAATAGAATTGGGGAGAAGAGGAGCTTGTGGCACAACTTGACTAGAAGAAGGGATCGGTTGGTAGGACATGTTCTGAGACATCGAGGGTTCACCAATTTAGTATTGGAGGGCAGTGTGGAGGGTAAAAATCGTAGAGGGAGACCAAGAGATGAATGCACTAAGCAGATTCAGAAGGATGTAGGCTGCAGTAGGTACTGGGAGATGAAGAAGCTTGCACAGGATAGAGCAGCATGGAGAGCTGCATCAAACCAGTCTCAGGACTGAAGACCACAACAACAACAACATGTTAGTTTGACAGAAACAGAAGTATTCACATACACAACACCAGCAGGATAAGTGATCTGCATTTCCCTCTAGTGAATACTGCTTGCACAAACAACAAAACTAAACATAAACTGTGATCTGCACCAATTTAGTACGAGATAAAAGACAAAAACCATGTAAATATGAACAGAACAGCATTTCATCAAAAAATTTAATTAATGCTGGGCCGAAACAAGACAATGGTTTTCCTAGAAACGACAAAGCCCTTTGAACTGCCAAATTAAGACTAGCTTATAATAATTTTAACAGAAAGTCTATTTTATTCTCTAGATGAATTCTTTGACTTGACACAAAATACATAGAAATACTCTGCTTTGAAAGGCTTGAACTATTAGGTTATCCATGAGCAATTTAAGGGTGATATGAAAATGTGATACTGTTCTAATATATTAACACATGTGAAATGTAAAATATATTGTTAAACTCAGAACTAGTTTATAAATTGCAAAATTCAATATTGCTACCGGATATATTCATAAAAATAATCTGTATATCTTGAAATTTCATTGTAGAAATTGTATTGGTTACTAAAAGTCAAATAGATGTTATTATTGTTATCATCATCATTATCATCATCATCATCATCATCATCGTCGTTGTCATTGTTGTTGTTGTTGTCATTATCGCCTAGCTACTGTCACAGAAAGGACTGTGATTCAAAGCTATAAAACTTTTTACAATCTGACCAATGGCATCAAATGGCTGAGATGTCAGAACACATTCTAAATCTTATTTTTTATCTAGAGTGTGGTCTACAAAATGTGGAATTAGATCTGATATGCAATGCCCTGACAGAACATAAATAATTTAGGCATGAAGGTAACAACTAACTAAATAATAAAGGCATTGAGTAATCAGAAGGCACATAAACAAGACTGAAAACTTCACTTGCATTTGGATGAATAACTAGTTCAAAGAACTGGCCATTCATCAGAAAGCTAGCTGGCCATTCATCCCCCGTCACCCATCCACACACACACACACACACACACACACACACACACACACACACACACACACACACACAGAGAGAGAGAGAGAGAGAGAGAGAGAGAGAGAGAGAGAGTGTGTGTGTGTGTGTGTGTGTGTGTGTGTGTGTGTGTTTGTGCGTGCATGTGGTCCAGTAAAAATACTTGACCAGGTGTGATTAGGGTTGAGTGTTCTGCACGAACTTAATTATGTATACAGACAGTTCGTCCATTCCAGGAATTGAGGATCTTGACGGATCTTCCCCGTCATCAACATTGAAGCTAATATTTTTATACCACCAAAAGACCACGTTGTGACATAAATTTCAATTTAATTCATCTACCTGTTCCTGTACCCATTCCAGAGAAAAAGGGGTCTTAACGACAGATGGACAGACAGACAGTCTAACAACAAATCAAAGAAAAATTTTTCTTGTAATTTAATTACAAATTAACAATTTTTGGATTTTTTTTCCTTTGGTTGTAGAGTAAAACCTTACTTCTTGGAAAATTTCATGACTATAGATCGACGGGAAATCACTGTAGGTTTTGATGTCAGAGTTTGTGAGTATCAAAATATGTGGCATACTGTATTTACTCGAATCGAAGCCGCACTCGAATCTAAGCCGCACCTGAAAAATGAGACTCAAAACCAAGGAAAAAAGAATTTCCCGAATCTAAGCCACACCTGAAATTTGAGACTCGAAATTCAAGGGGATAGAAACGTTTTAGGCCGCACCTCCAAATCGAAACAAGGTTGGTCCATTTTAGTATGAGACTCAATTTAGGTCGAATGAATGACGATACAGCTACAGTAGTTTGGTTCGAGTCATAAGCTTAGCAGTTAAGCTTTACCAGGTAGCCATTGCTATGCGTCAGGCGCTCCGTCCGTATTTATACGGGTACCCTTCCTTTTTCATGTGCTTCGTCTGGTTTGAATTGATTGCTTATTTTTCTTTGATCTCATAAGTGCCATTCTCTTTGTTATAGGTGTTTATGTCACTCTAAGCTGAAAATGCATTACTATACTGTGTCATGCATTGTTTGTCGCATTCTGATGATGAGTGTTTATGGCCCGTCACTGCTCGCAGCATGGCTTGCTTTTGTGCACACTACCGCCGCTTACAATGAGGGGGGGAAAAAAAAAATAATAAGAAAGGATTCGTCTCATTAGCGAAACAATGGCAAGGGACTGCTATTTGTTGTTACTTACACTGCTGCTTTCTTTGATAATGATCAACACAAACCAAATAATAGACTGTGTATGATAGAAGATGTTCTGAACGAGAGTTTAGCAAAATTTTTCTCCGTTTGAAAATCTTTGCAGACGCCTCTTTAGTACATTACATTCTGCACAGAAATAAGAGTCATCTTAGATTTAAAAATCTAGTCAATCGCTGTGCTTCATTTCTGACTGTATCACTACCAAGCATAAGAATAATACGAATATAAACATGACATGATATGTATATTCTTCCGAGTTTGCTGTTGTCTCACTCTAGTTTCATAGTTTATTAAGGCAGACAGGATTCAAATGAGATAGCAGCAAACACGAAAGAATACATCGCAAAATGTTTATATTCATATTATTCTTATGGTCAAGAGAATACTGCATGTGATTCACAATTCATAAAAGTTCCTATTAGCAACCATCTCTTCTCACAGGTAGGAAAAAATTCAGAATGTAGAGTTGGCCATATTGACAAAAACCCCAAACAGTCTTGCCAGTCGGATTTTCGTAGTACATTGAAATGCTGCTACATTCGAAGGTGAACAATGCTGAATTTGTATTTACTTCGTTGGATAATGTATGAAAATGCAGTGGTCGAAACTCGGGGCAGAGAAAAAAAGCTCATCTTCCACCTTTTTTTTTTTAATTTATTTACTGACGCAGAGGTTTTGGCGCCAGTATTTATCTTTGTGCCTGCAAAGCAAGCCTGTGTAGCGCTACATATATTCGACAGCAGAAGTTAGTTGTGGCGGCACCTACCAACATTTTTCAGAACTTCCGCTTACTTTGCACTCGATTCTAAGCCGCAGGCAGTTTTTTGGTTTACAAAAACAGAAAAAAAGTGCGGCTTAGATTTGAGTAAATACGGTAAGTGGCTGTATCTTTTTTTGATTGCATAGTCTTAGTAACTTAAGTTTTATACTTCATCAAGGGACCATAGAGCTTCATATTTGACATAAATTTCTACTCGATACAACTGCCCGTTTATGAGAAAAACGATTTGAACAGTCACATGGACAGACAGACACATCAACAACAAAATAATTCTGTAAGAGTTTCTTTTTTTACCAACGGAGGTACGGAACTCCAGAAAGGACTTATTCGAAGGCTAGCAAAGTTTCCAGTCTTTTTTTAATGTGCCTTTCAATGACTGAATACCTCTTCTACTTGGTTAGTCGTTACGTTTACTCTTCAACTACGTAGCTAGTCAAATGTTTACAGTTTCAGTACTTCTTTAACTACAGGATTTGCGCAATGTTTCATGGCTTATGCTCTGTGATTTTGCTTAATCTTGCTCTGAAAAGCATCTGTCACTTGTTTTAGAAAATATGCTCACATTTACTTATTATACTTACCTCTTGACACGAGCACGTGGTGGTTTATCATAAACAAGCTTATGGCGTGGGCACATTTGTGTGGCTAACTTCAAGATACAGACGTGGATCTTGAAGAAGAGGGACAAAACACTGAGTAATATGATAGGAAGGCAGGCAGTGGGAAGAACTTCTAAAAATGGTTTTAATTCAATTTATTAAATACATTATAATCCTTGATATAAATGACAAAAATGTCAAAACTCAAATTAAACTCAAGTCTTCTGCATCATAAAACAGTGGAGACAGAATGATATTTCAAAATAACATTTGAATTCTTAGTGTCAGATAACAGGTTGAAGTAAGGATAAAGCACATGTTGTGTTATTATATGACACACTATTTTTTTTAAACAGGAATGGCAATAAAGTTTTTTTCTTTATTTCTTTTAATTATACTCCTTTTTTAGCATAATACAGAAGTGCAGATGTGCACGAATGACTGCACAGAATCAAGAAAGCGGTTACTCGTGTGGAAAATAAAAGGTTTGCCATATATTACACAGGACAACTCGACGGTGATATACTTAACATGAGACATCATTATAATTTAAAATAACACCACTTACTTGACCACATGCTGCAGTTCTCATCACTCTGAATATAATACATAATCAATTTAATGTAGTAATGTCCATTTTGCTCGGCATTTTTCTGTTTAATCCACACAGCCTTCTAACGTAATTTAGCTCATCGCAACTGCACACGCAGCATCCGACAGGCAGTTCACATTAACTGAATAAATGTTGTCAACGAAATGATGCAATAAAAGGCATTCCCAACAAAAGTACTTCAAACTCGCCACAAAATCTTCCTTAGCAGCAAGCAGCAGTACTCGCTCGACCTGCGCACAGCTGTCACAGAAGGTGATCTGAGAATTGTGGTACTGCAGAGAAGGACAAGAGAAGCCACAAAGCTCTTCACCGGAATGCACCCGACGACCGCAGAAGGCCACCTTCCATTGCAGTCCCCGAGGTCTTCTTCCTGCACAGCACAAATTTACATTAAAGCTGTCTGTCCACATCGCAAACTCAGTTACCAAAAAAGATAACTTTACTGACACCTGATCACTGTCAATCTTTTAGTCACAGCTCAGTTAAAAGGAGATTCTGTACATTGTCGTAACTGTTAACTTCTATGAATTATCATTAGCAAAATATAGGAATAGCATGCAGATGGTGATCAAAATAAAGCATTCAAAAACATAATATTTTTGCAGTAATCCACATGCTCCAGCTGTTGACAGCCACAATGTTTGCTGTAATCACCAGATATTACAAGCTTTTCACGTCACAAATTTCACATGTCGATATTTTGTGATCTTTCCAAAGCATTTATGTACTGATTGTGATACTATCTTGGAAAAGGTATAGCAAACAACTGGGTCGAACCATACTTGGCAAGAAGAATGCAAACAAGAGTTGCTCAGTAATTAAAACAAGGCGAGAAAATCTTAAGTCAGAAATGGAGCCCCACAAGGTTCAATTTTAAGTCCACCTCTGCTCCTGAAATATGTGATTGACCTCCCACTTCAGATGTGTCACACAGTGTTGGTACAATTTGTAAAAGACCCGTATTATTGTTCATTCTGCTAGAGCAACAGATCTCAGATTACCCCATGTGGGGCGGGGGGAGGCGGGGGGGGGGTTTGTAGGAATTAGATTATCTGAGTAGTATACACAAAAAGCGTTCAATCACAGACCAGTCCTGAAACGATATTCTTTTATTAAAATCATCTTTATTATGCTGTATAGTCAGACTAAAATTCATTAGGTAAGTAACTATAACACACACATCAAAAAAAGTGTTGCATCAACCCGGTTCCCAGAACTCGGGAAGATAGACGTTGACTGTGGATATTGTATCACAAACACAGTCCCTTAGACTGTTCAGAGATGTCACTAATCCCACCAAAAGATGTAAACAACCATTACAGTGCCTATTAGAGGGAGGGGGCCTGACAGCCGTTCAGTTTCAGTCATAACACCGGGAAGGAATACACAGTTCGTGCTGTCTGTAGTTCAACCGTGCCTAGACGGTCAATACTGCGGTTGGATCGCGTCCGCATTGTTACTTTGTGCCAGGAAGGATTCTAAACAAGGGAAGTGTACAGGCATCTCGGAGTGAACCAAAGTGACGATGTTCAGACATCCACAGGACGTGTTACTACTCAAACTGTGCTCAATAGGCTGCATGATGCCCAACTTCACTCCTGACGTCTGTGGCAAGGTTCACCTTTGCAACCGTGACACCCTGTAGCGCGGTACAGGTGGGCCCAACAACACGCCAAATGGACTGCCCAGGATTGGCATCACGTTCTTTTCACCAACAAGTGTCGCATATGCCTTCGACCAGAAAATCGTCGGAGACGTGTTTGGAGGCAAACCGGTCAGGCCGAACGCCTCGGACACACTGTCCGGCGAGTGCAACGAGGTGGAGGTTCGCTACTGTTTTCGGGTTGCGCTATGTACGCCGCTGGCAGACGTTCCTAAAATGGTGGAAAGTGGTCATTTTGACCCCACATAAAACATTTTCATATTTGACTTAAACAAGTACTTTTTTTTAGTATTTGTTAATCCATACTTTATTTCTAGTAATCACAACAATTATTTACAAGTATAAATAATGTGTGTGTGTGTGTGTGAATTCCTAACAGACCAAACTGCTGAGGTCATCAGTCCCTATACTTACACACTACTTAAACTCATATAAATATGTGAAACAAATACTAACAAAGAGATAGAGGGGCTGGCCAGTACTTACCTCAGCTCAGCACAGCCGATAGATACACAAAAACAGAACCGAAAATTTACGTTCCTAGCTTTCGGAACAAATGTTCCTTCATCAGGGAGGAGAGAGGGGAAAGAAAGGGAAGAAGGGAAAGTAGATTCAGTTACTCACAACCCAGGTTATGAAGCAACAGGGAGAGGAAAACAGGGAGGGTAGCAAGGGTGGAGGCATGGTTGTCAGAGGGAAGCCAAAGATATTCTACTGTAAGTACTGTGCCAGCTTCAAACCAAAGAGGATGCATACAGAAGTAAAGAGGTATATAGTATAAAGATAAACACAACTATGTAGGATGAAAAGATGCGTGAATGGCTAAAGAGGAAAGGGAAAGAGGAGAAGACTGAAGAGTAAATGGGAGTGAGGTTGTTTAACTCCAACACATCCTTTCATCCCGCCATCCCCCTGGACTGAACCTACGTTAAACCACGACTTAATACTTCTGCAGGGGGCTTCCGACAACTTGCCGAGACCGTGCCGTGTCGAACTGCTGCAATACGCTGGGCATAAGGAGGTCTGATACAATATTAGGAGGTATCCCGTGACTTTTGTCACCTCAGTATCTACTGCGGATGGCAGAATGACGCTATCCAAAACCGGCACTGAGGAAATTGTGGTGCACCACAGGCCACAGATGATAGGACTGAACGACAGCTGTCGATAGCTGTGTGAGTGAACAGACTTGCAACTGTTGAGCTGCTGAAAGAGGCCAGATGAACTGAGGGGTTACTATCTGTCTCAATGAATGTCTGTGTGCAGTATGGGCCTCCACAACAGGCCAACTGAAGCCTGGAATTGGCATAGCAATACTGCAACTGCCTGTCCACTTGGTGAACGCAGGTGGCCTTTTCAGTCGGATCACATTTTATGCTCAATCGGACAGATGCCTTTAGATCGTCAGAAGGCTTCGGGCCGGAGGAGGGAGCATTACGGTCTGGGGACTTTTTCTGAACCATTAACTGGGCGGTCTCATCATGCTGGAGAGCAAAATGGATGAACGTAAGTAGCATGAATCCTCGGGACCGTGTCCACCGCCTCGTGCAGCTTGTGTTTCATTGGCACGATGACATCTGCCAGCAGGACGATGCAGCATGTTACACAGCTCACAGAATACATGTGTGGTTTGAAGAGCACCGGGACAAGTTTACTGTACTCCCAGATTTTAACACAGTCAAAAATCTGTGGGACCATCTCGACCGGGCTGTTCGTGCGACTTATCGTCAACCGAGAAATCTGGCAGAGTTGGGCACAGCACTGAGTCGGCACGGCTCCACACGTCTGTCGGTACCTTCCAGAACTTCACTGACTCTCTTCCTGCACGTCTCCAACTGCAAAAAGTGGTTATTCAGGATCTTGACAGGTGGTCTCATTAATGTGATTAGAGAAGTGTAGTCGAGTACCTTGGTGAGACTGTGCAAGAAAGCAGACTTGAAAAAGTTGCTGTAGTGAACTCAATCTTAGAACTGGAGGGCACATACGGGCCAAATAAAAACTTTTACAGCAAAAAGTTCATCTCCTGGAATGCCAAACTAAAATGTTGTAATACTGTGGTCAAAACAGAATGCCTGTGTGCCAGGAAACAGCTCCCGATGAATGAGCTAGAGAAATTGGTGAATCCAGCAAGGAGAATGACAAAAAATCATGGCTGTAATCCAGATTGAGACCAGCTGGAAACTTCAGAGCAGCAATGTGAAGTATTACACGCCATTCTGGCTAATGATATATCACACTCCTTGTGTAGTACAAGGAAAGATGATCGTAAAATATAAATGTCGTGTGACTAGGGCCTCCCGTCGGGTAGACCGTTTGCCGGGTGCGAGTCTTTTGATCTGATGCCACTTCGGTGACTCGAGCGTCGACGGGGATGAAACGATACTGATTAGGACGACACGACACCCAGTCCCTTGGTGGAGAAAATCTCCGACCCAGCCGGGAATTGACCCCCGGCCCTTACGATTGACATTCTGTCGCGCCGACCACTCAGCTACCGGGGGTGGACAAGATGATCGTGACAAAGTAGGGAGTAAGTCACGGAATGTATGTTGTGCACAGGTGTTTGTTTTTGTACGTGCAGACATTAAATGGGAGGTGTGGAATATGAGAAAACGGCAAGGTGTGGAGACAAGTAAATGGCTTCACCTGCTGTGGGTGGAGCGTTTTACTTATTGGAATTGTGGCTTGACAGTTGCTTGATCATCAAGAAGCAACCACACTCTCCAAGAATGAAAACAAAAGACAAGATGGTTTTGTGACAAATAAAGTATACGGTAATCTTGTCATGTTGAGCCTTCGATACATATGTAGTATGAAAAGTTGTATTCTACTCTAATCCACATGTCACCCTAACATTCTGCACAACCATTCAAGGAAATATATGTCTGTAAAAGGAAAGTAGTGGAGGTGCTTTTTGTGATATGAGTAGAAGTTGTCTTCTTTTGCTCCAATAACAGCTTCAAAATGTGAAGAAGTAAAGCCTTTCCTCAGCTACACAAGGGATTTCAAAGGTGCTGATTACCAAGGTGCCTAAAAGAGAACCAACTACGATGACTGGATTAAAAGAAAAAAGTAAATATGTCAGATACTACGTAGGGTGACATATCTCGCAAAGTGTTCTGAGTCAGCTTCAACTACAATTAGTGAGCCAGCAGCTACATAAACCCTTTTTTTTTTTTTAAAAAAAAAAAAAAAAAACCGCTCCAAATGCGGAGAGGATCTCTGAGACTGCTAGGAAAAGAAGGCTGTTATTTATTTGACATCTGTACGGAATGGTCAAAAATAATAAACACTATCCAAACAAATATTTGATTACCTCTGTAACAAGAAGACCACCACGACATAGACTCAGGAACCTCAATAATACCTCGAGACACCCAACAACCTGGAAGCCCTCAAAATACAAAGTTATGAAGTGTTTCACGTCAACAGGTATCGTATGGAGTAATATAAACAGAGGAAACTATGAACTAAGAGGGCAAACTGAAGCTCTAGTGTGATCCTAAATGACCAATTTGCCATTTAGAAAAAATTAATAAATAAATAAAATGAATAAAAAAATCACAACTGAAAAAAACAAAGAGAGCATACAGGAAAGTGACAAATCTGTACAACAAAAAATTTTTGTCTAAAGATGTTAAATTAAGGCATTATAATGCAGTTCTAAAATCCCAAGTCCTGTGTGGGTCACAAACACTGCTTTTATCTCAATGCAAAACAGCAATAGAAGATTTAGAAAAGAAAGAAGGAAAAATATTGCGAAAAGTATTAGGTCCAATCGAGAACAAAAATGATAATTATGTTTCGAGACCAAATGAGGGAATATATTCGATCTGCTCTAACAGATCAAAAGAGGTCAGGAAGAGGTGTGTTACACTCTACGAACATCCAGAGGTAATGGAGGGAGACAGATTAACAAAGAAGATCCACACACAATCTTCCAAAGCAGGCAAACGGACAAAGAAAATGAGTGGGGAGAGAAGACAAAAATTGTTCGACCCAGAACACTTGGGCGTCCCGTGCCGTAACTGATCTGCCCCGTCAGGTCACGTCATCTGTCTGCCAGCCACACGTGCCACGAAAGTCGCTACGACACATTTACCTCAACATTACGAAGGGAGAGGAACTTACACGCTCAGACGTAGTAGGGAGGTTTCCGCACGACGATGCCATATTCTGCGAGGGCGGGCGTCAGGTCCTCCAGTGTGAGCGTGTAGCGTCGATCCTTGAGGCGCGCCTTGGTGTTCTGTGCGGAAGAGCGCGTCTTGCAGTGCTGCAGGGCGTCGTTGGCCACATCCGAGATGAACTTCTGGGCTGCCAGCGAAATCAGCCGCACTCTGCAAACACACAGTCCTCTGTAGCCGTGTGAGGAGGGGCTATCCTACTTGTTACCATCTAACCTTTGTGCACATCGTTGTCTACCAACCCAAGTTCACCACAGGATCAACATAGCCCAGCTATAACCAACACTTTTTCGCCTTTTTTCACACCAGATCTCCAGTTGCTTTCTAGTTCACCTTTATTTCTCCCCATATATTTTTATTTTCATTTTCATTTCAGCCTCATGTTACACTTTCCACCTTCTATACCATGTCACCCTCACAACACCCCCACAACAACCCCATTAAGTTTTATTTACATTCCCTCCGCAAACATGCCTTCGCCCTAGCCAGATTACACTCCCATATTTTATTTTCTCAGGCTTGTCTGACATTTGGCATTACCCCCAAAGGCCTCACACTTAAAGTTCCCATCTCTGGCTGTAACTCTTCTTTCCATCAGTCCCTATACCAGTTCCAAACTGAACAATCCATTGCCCTCAACCACCTAATCCTTCACCTACACATCAACTCAGCCAACGAACACACCCGTCATCTCCTATCCTTAATAAAAGTCCTCAATCTTTCCTCTCCCACATCCACACCGGCTGTCCAGAGCATCCTCCTACAGGCCAACCGCAAATTAGAACAGCATGTCACCCTCCACCTCAAAAAACTATCCAATCTCCTGGTTTCCCACCTCCGGAAAGGCAACTCACTCATCCTTCACAACCTTTCCAGCAAACCTCAACCTCCTCTCATTGCACACAGACCCAGTCTCTCCCATCTACTCAATCTCCCACTTCCAGCTCCACTCCCCCCAAAACCTCAAAATTCTAATCAACACATTCTGTAACCACAACGTCCCAATTCAGTAGTTAACCTTTCAACCAAACAGCCCTTGTCAAAGATTCACTGTCCTACACCCGTACTCTCTGCTGGAAATATCACTTTGCCACGAAGAAAAATGATCCTAATCCTACTCCTAATGATCCAACTCCCCAAGACACTATCCAAATTGAACCCTGCCTGGAACAGTTCCGTCCTCCGTCAAAGCGGGACCCACCTCCTCTTCCTCAAAATCACCCTCTCCAAACTTTCCAGGAATTTCTCACTTCCAGCCTTGCCTCTCAATCCTTCTTAAAAAACCTTAATCCTACTCCCAACATCACCACTGCTGAAGCCCAGGCTATCCGTGATCTGAAGGCTGACCGATCCATCGTCATTCTTCCGGCGGACAAGGGTTCCACGACCATGGTACTTGATCGTCGGGAGTATGTGGCTGAGGGACTGCGTCAGCTTTCAGACAACACTACATACAAAGTTTTCCAAGGTAATCCCATTCCTGATGTCCAGGCGGAGCTTCAAGGAATCCTCAGAACCTTAGACCCCTACAAAACCTTTCACCTGACTCCATCAACCTCCTGACCCCACCAACACCCCGCACCCCTATCTTCTACCTTCTTCCTAAAATTCACAAATCCAATCATCCCGGTCGTCCCATTGCAGCTGGTTACCAAGCCCCCACAGAGCGCATCTCTGCCTATGTAGATCAACACCTTTAACCCATTACATGTAGTCTCCCATCCTTCATCAAAGGCACCAACCACTTTCTCGAACACCTGGAATCCTTACCCAGTCTGTTACTCCCGGTAACCATCCTTGTAACCATTGATGCCACTTCCTTATACACAAATATTCCGCACGTCCAGGGCCTCGCTGTGATGGAGCACTTCCTTTCACGCCGATCACCTGCCACCCTACCAAAAACCTCTTTTCTCATTACCTTAGCCAGCTTCATCCTGACCCACAACTTCTTCACTTTCGAAGGCCAGACATACCAATAATTAAAGGGAACAGCCACGGATACCAGGATGGCCCCCTCGTACGCCAACCTATTCATGGGTCACTTAGAGGAAGCCTTCTTGGTTACCCAGGCCTGCCAACCCAAAGTTTGGTACAGATTTATTGATGACATCTTCATGATCTGGACTCACAGTGAAGAAGAACTCCAGAATTTCCTCTCCAACCTCAACTCTTTTGGTTCCATCAGATTCACCTGGTCCTACTCCAAATCCCATGCCACTTTCCTTGACATTGACCTCCACCTGTCCAATGGCCAGCTTCACACGTCCGTCCACATAAAACCCACCAACAAGCAACATACCTCAATTATGACAGCTGCCACCCATTCCACATCAAACGGTCCCTTCCCTACAGCCTAGGTCTTCATGGCAAACGAATCTGCTCCAGTCCGGAATCCCCGAACCATTACACTGACAACCTGAAAACAGCTTTCGCATCCCGCAACTACCCTCCTGACC
Organism: Schistocerca serialis cubense; assembly: GCF_023864345.2. NCBI lineage: Eukaryota > Metazoa > Arthropoda > Insecta > Orthoptera > Acrididae > Schistocerca > Schistocerca serialis. Next base: position 103,306,324 of record NC_064648.1, read on the forward strand.
TGGTACAGAAGCAAATAACCAGAGCCATTTCCTCATCTCCTCAAACCCAGAACCTCCCACAGAAGAACCACAAAAGTGCCCCACTTGTGACAGGATACTTTCCGGGACTGGATCAGACTCTGAATGTGGTTCTCCACCAGGGATATGACTTCCTCAAATCCTGCCCTGAAATGAGATCCATCCTTCATGAAATCCTCCCCACTCACCAAGAGTGTCTTTCCGCCATCCACCTAACCTTCGTAACCTCTTAGTTCATCCCTTTGAAATCCCCAAACCACCTTCCCTACCCTCTGGCTCCTACCCTTGTAACCGCCCCCTGTGTAAAACCTGTCCCGTGCACCCTCCCACCACCACCTACTCCAGTCCTGTAACCCCGAAGGTGTACACGATCAAAGGCAGAGCCATGAGTGAAAGCACCCACGTGATTTACCAACTGACCTGCCTACACTGTGACGCATTCTATGTAGGAATGACCAGCAACAAACTGTCCATTCGCATGAACGGACACAGGCAGACAGTGTTTGTCGGTAATGAGGATCACCCTGTGGCTAAACATGCCTCGCACGGCCAGCACATCTAGGCACACTGTTACACCTTCCGGGTTATCTGGATACTTCCCACTAACACCAACCTGTCAGAACTCCGGAGATGGGAACTACCCCTTCAGTATATCCTCTCTTCTCGTTATCCGCCAGGCCTCAACCTCCGCTAATTTCAAGTTGCCGCCTCTCATACCTCACCTGTCTTTCAACAACATCTTTGCCACTGTACTTCTGCCTCGACTGACATCTCTGCCGAAACTCTTTGCCTTTACAAATGTCTGCTTGTGTCTGTATACGTGTGGATGGATATGTGTGTGTGTGCGAGTGTATACCTGTCCTTTTTTTCCCCCTAAAGTAAGTCTTTCCGCTCCCGGGATTGGAATGACTCCTTACCCTCTCCCTTAAAACCCACTTCCTTTCGTCTTTCCCTCTTTCCTGATGAAGCAACCGTTTGTTGCTATAGCTTGAATTTTGTGTGTATGTTTGTGTTTGTTTGTGTGTCTATCGACCTGCCAGCACTTTCGTTTGGTAAGTCACTTCATCTTTGTTTTTAGATATATTTTTCCCACGTGGAATGTTTCCCGCTATAGTACATATACGGTAGTTACACAAAATAACTAATTTCTTTTTCAAGCAGTATTTAATTAGACTTTATTATTTGCAGTATAATTTAATGACTGCCTAATACATCTGAGTACATCTGATGTGAAAATATTTTATGTGACGAAATATTCGTGATTAGCTATATGTGCGAACAATATGAACATAAAAACATACCGATGATAAAAAATTGTTTGTTTCAAGATTGACTTAGCTGACTTATGAGCTCTCATACTCCTTTTTCAACAAACATCTTACTTTTTCTGCAATTTAATTTTTGAAATGTTATTCATATTCAAAATTTTTGGATTCCACAATATTCGAATCTTTAAAAGTAATTTTTTCTAGAATCCAGTGCCCTAGTTTTGCAATCTTGATTCTTCCTCTTCCAAAACTGTATTCTTTCACTAAAATATCTCATTAGTTTGTTAAGTACCCAAGGTGAAAGATTTCAGTTCAAAAGCTCTTTGACGAACTTTAGGAATCCCTGTGTACATTACACAGATCTCCTGTAAAACAGTACTGATAAATTTCCCATTTTCTAATTATGCAGCACATAGTTCAACACACTTACTTTACTGCCTATTGTACCTTTGTTCCTACTAATTTTCTTGTATTTTCTGTTGATATCTGAAATGGATTAGCTTAGCATTTTACCAATTTGCAATTTTCTGTAATACATGTACATATAAATAGGTACCACACACAGAGCACAAGTCAGTCAGATTGGTTGGTTGGTTGGTTTTGGGGAAGGAGACCAGACAGCGTGGTCATCGGTCTCATCGGATTAGGGAAGGATGGGGAAGGAAGTCGGCCGTGCCCTTTCAGAGGAACCATCCCGGCATTTGCCTGGAGTGATTTAGGGAAATCACGGAAAACCTAAATCAGGATGGCCGGACGCGTGATTGAACCGTCGTCCTCCCGAATGCGAGTCCAGTGTCGAACCACTGCGCCACCTCACTCGGTACAAGTCAGTCAGAGGTGAATATTCAATACATAAACATTGTGTAATTTTCAGTTATTCTGCAGTTGGTATTCAGTCAGTACAGTTACTGCGTATTTAGTTTGTCCACGCCCATTAGGCAAAACATGAATATCTACATCAAGTTTGGCTTACTGACCCTGTGCAATGATACAGATGTCCTACAGCTTACAAATCTCATCACCATCAAATTAAACTGTTTGCTACACAATGTGAAGAGAAATGAAAACCAGATACTACAGTGTTGTGCACATCTTTTAATAACAGTGTATCAGACTCAACAGTTACAGCTTGGAGACTAAAGCAGACATTTCTACACAACTTATTACGTAGAGACGTACAGACCTGGTCGGTAAGCTACACCTTTACCTCAATACTGAACTTAACGTTGTTCCAAACAATGCAAGTCGCCTCTGCAGCTGACAAAAACTTTGGTGAAAGTCTTCATACCATTGACAAAAAAAAGGTGTAAGACATAATATGCACTAATATAATAAAGCATCACTTCACGTCTTGCACAGGAGATGTTACAACTTTGTGAAGACACACTGTAGCAGTGCACAGAATGTTAAGATCCACATGCCACATTTTAAAATATTCCACACCAAAGACAATCCACATGTAACTCACAGCAAGTGTCTGTGGTCATTAGCCACATAAACAAGTATGAAAACAAACCTATGCTTTGGGGCAATGTCCTCCTGCAGAGCTAACTAGTACAGAACACAATAATCGCCCCGCCAGCCCCAGAGACAGTGGTCACGTGTGTGTGTGTGTGTGTGTGTGTGTGTGTGTGTGTGTGTGTGTATTTTGGAAGAAGACCTTCTGGCCGAAAGCTTGCGTGTTTAGCAGTCTTTTTTGTTGTGCTTATCTGCAACTCAACATTTCTGTCATATAGTGAGCACCAACCTGTCCTTTTAATATTATTGTGGTGGAACACACATAAATAAACATAAGGTAATGGAAAGTAGTCCTGGTGGATTTATGTGAAATAATAAGTCAACAAACAATAGCAGTTTCGGAAAAATCCTATAAAAGATAGGCACCTGTATGAATATCAAGAGCTCAATGGCGAGCATGGACTATGCAAAGAAGGGAAAACTGAGAGGTGGGAGGAATAAGCAGTGTGTCTGACTAGTATAGGTACAAATGAATGGTGTGAGTAGAGAACAATGATACACACAAACAATTCTAATAAACAGAGGTCCAGAAACCAACAGGTTCCCTGACTTGACATATTATGAATGAGTACACCAACACCATCATCACCACCATCCTGAACAGTTTCTAGCCACACGCTGGGTCTGTCTGGAACATAATCCTCACCATCTAGTCCTGTTTGTTCCAGTGCTTGTCTCTTTTTCCAACACTCTCCTCCACACCTTACCGCCATCTACCCTCGGGTCCTTCCCTCTGTCATTTCCTCCGCATCTCCATTTCGTTTATCTTCTTGGGAATCATCTTGTATTCCATTCTCTTCCAGTGCCCATACCATCTTAGCCTTGATGTTTCTATCCCACCCTGCAAGGGGTTCCTCTTGCAGTATTTCCCTTATCCTTTCGTTCCTCATCCTCTCTTTCTTTCTTACTCCTATACTACGAGGTGTGTTTTTTAAGTAAGTACCATTTTGAAATTTAAAAAAAGGCGTGCTAAGATATCTCAATAATTTTATTTTTACATGAAAGCCTGTACCTTAATCTACGCACTGACGCCATTACAGTCCAATTCTTGTTTACGTTGTGTACTGAGTGTTTAAGATGCCTCCGATAATCTCGAGTCCCGCTAACTGTGAAGTACGGGCTGTTATAAGATTTCTTAGTGCTTAAGACCTAAAAGCGATCGATATCCGTCGTGAGATCTGTGCAGTTTACGGAGAAAACATTATGAGTGATGAAACGGTAAGAAAGTGGGGGAGAGGATTTAAAGATGGCCCCACAAATGTGCATGACGAACAACAGAGTGGGCGTCCTTTGGTCGTTAATGAAAGTACGGTGCAGAAAGTGGACAATAAGGTGAGAGAAAACAGACGCTTTCCTCCTTGCGGGATGACTTTCCTAATGTTTCCCGTAGTGTTTTGTACGGCATTGTCACCGAGCACTCAAATTACCGAAAATTGGGCGCACGTTGGGTACCGAAAATGTTGACAGATGTGCACAAAACCAAACGTTTACACAGTGCATTGATTTTCCTTGAGCGGTACCACGATGACGGTGATGATTTCTTAAGACAAAATTTTACGGCTGATGACACACGGGTGGCCTACGTCACACCAGAATCGAAGCAACAGTCCACGGAAGTTGAGCAAGGGCATCGTTTTGCTGCAAGACAATGCCCGTCCGCATGTGGCGAATCAGACCAAAGATCTCATCACACCTTTTCGATGGGAAACTCTAGATCATCCTCCGTACAGCCCCATTCTTGCGCCCAGTGACTACCATCCGTTCCTGCACTTGAAGAAACACCTGGGCGGTCAGCGTCTTCGAGACGGTGACGAAGTCAAAACAGTGGTGACGCAGTGGTTAACAAGTCAGGCGGCAGACTTCTATGAGGAGGGTATTCAAAAACTGGTACAACATTATGACAAGTGCCTCAATATTGACAGAAATTATGTAGAAAAGTAGATTAAGGTACAAGCTTTTATGTAAAAATAAAATTAGTGAGATATCTTAGCACATCTTTTTTTAATTTCAAAACGGTACTTACTTAAAAAACACGCCTCGTACTTCTGAGGAACTACATTTCACATCCCTATAATATGCTTGCATTGATTTCCTACGTTTCAGATGCACAGGTCAGTACTGTGATGTAGTAACTTCTATGTATTACGTCTATGCCTTCGTGTGGGATGTCTTTGTTCAAAAAGAACAACACTTCACAGGAATGTTTCTGACTGTCTGCCACATTCACTCACCTCTTTCTCATTTCTTCCATTTCCCTCTACCACACTTCCCAAGTACTTGGCACTTCCCACCTTCTCCAATCCTCATTCCACTAGTTGGTCTTTCTTTCTTTCTAGTTGCAGCCACGATCTCAAATTTGTTTGCACCAATTTTCATTCTGTACTGTCTCTCAGTTTCTTCCTGAGCATCCTGCTGTTCCTGAATCTCCTCCCACCTGTTTCCCCAGATCATGAAGTCATCTGTGAACACCACTGCTTTCATTTCCTCTTCTCCAGTTTTTCTGGCACCTCAGTCATCACCACATCTGAGACCACTATGATGAAGAGAGGAGACAAGAGGTTGCTCTGTTTCACACCACTTATTTCCTAGGACCAGATTGTCATTACATTTCCCACTTTCACACAACTCAGGCTTCCACAGTTCATCTCTTCCACAATGCTTGTTGTCTCTTTTTCCACTCCTCCTCTTCTACTGCTTCCGAGACCTTTCTTCTACAGATGCTATCGAATGCCTTTTCTGTATCGAAAAAAGTCATCAGCGGATCTTCCCCAAAATAACATTGGTTCCCCCGGAGTTACCTCACTGCAAATACTAGGTCAACAGTTGACCTTCCAGGTGCGAAGGCTCACTGCTCCTCTCGCAATTTTTTCTCGAATCTCGTTTCGATTCTGCTTTGCAGGACATACCTTGGCACAGTGTGTCATCAGTAGTCTATCTATCTATTGCTGGTGCCTTTTCCCACAGTTCGCAGGGTCTGCATGGTTAAACAGATTTGGCGAGGTTAGTTTAAGGGGTGGCCGGATGCCCTTCCTGTCACCACCTTGTACCCTCTGGGACAGAATTAGTGTATCCTAACTGTCTGCAACTAGTGTAATCCATGTCTGCGAGCCGTGCAACTGAGGTGGGACGTGGGGACCAGCCTGGTATTCACCTAGGGGGATGTGGAACACCGCCTAAAAACTACATGTGGGCTGGCTGGCACACTGACCATCGTCGTCAATCTGCCAGGCGGATTCGAACCAGAGCCAGCGTGCCTACCCGAGTCTGGGAAGCAGCGCATCAGTGCCCTCGGTGAACCCGGTGGGTCGAGTGTGTCGTCAGTAATGAGTACAGGAAAAACTTATAAAGGAATCCCTGAACATTCGGAAGTGCACTCGAGGACAGAGACACTACAAAAATGTGAAACCCAAGTTTCTCCCGGTATATACAATTTTCAAATAACTTACAAGAATGCAGACAGTTGACAAATGCATATGTGCCTCAAAAATGACAGGGTGCACACCTGTCAAAATATCAGCAGTTACCGAAGATGTCACCCGGCTGTACCCCGGTAAGTTATTTGAACATTACGACAAGTGTCCTACGTGGCTCTTGTCAATGCCCGTGCACGTTCAAAAAATCCCAGTTGTGTTCCCAATGAACTGACAACCGTCCACAAATGTTTCCCAGAGTTCGTCGAGACCGTCACCAGTGTCAGAATACACCGGAAGCTTTTAATGTACCCACTCAAAAATTCTAACAGTTTCAAGTCCATGGGCCTAGGATGCCACAGTTTAGGTGAGCAATCGGAGACACTAGTTGCTGAAACACAATTTATCAGTACTTAAGAACCTGAAATGATGATGAATCAGTGAGCACAGTTTTTCCCTTTGTAATTTATGCCCCACTTGCAATGTTTGAAAAGAAAAGTAGCCTTAGACATTAGCAGTATAGTAACATGGCGTGACTTCACTTAGGCATACACTGTAGTGGACAAACCATTGGTTTGCAGACTCATATTTACAAGGATTACTTGCACATTTCATTGTCCTCTACTTACTCCTTTTGTTTGCACCTGTGTACGAGGTGTGTGAGAAAAGTAATGAGACTGACAGCCCTATGAGAAATCTTGTACTCTTCTACAGATGTAGACCTGTGTGTTCAACCCTTCCAAATGCTCAGTTGGAGTTTCTGCTCTGTACAGCCATCACGTGCTTTTTGAGAACACCATAAGTGAAGTTGTGTTTTTGTTGTGTGTTACGAAAATCGAATAGTGCAATTTAGAGCAATGTTATGCCTTCAAGTTTTGCAGTAAACTTGGGTATTCCCAACTGTGATCTTTGAAAAGTTGCAACTGGCCTACGGGGAACATTCCTTATCAAGAGGAGAATTTTTCACAGGCACAAATCATTTGTGGAAGGCCGAGAACATGTTAAAGGTGAACCCTGTTTGGGGAGATCTTCACCTTCACAAACCGATGAAACCGATAAATGTATACGTGCCCTAGTGAGATGAAACTGATGTTTAAAAATAAGAATGACGGGTGACCAGGTAAACAGTTTCGCTGTACACCAAATTTTGTTCTGAAAAAGGAAGAAAACCGCAGGACAACTGCTTAATCTCCATCTTTTATTTGGAACAGTTAAGTTTGTAAACTGCAGTAGTAAAAATACTCTGTTACGTGCAAAAGGGAAGGGAACATCAAGTCTGAAATATTACATAAGGAACTATGGATCTCAAATTTCAAAATTAAAACAAATTAAAAGACAGAGAACAGGATGTTACTTACAAAGTTCCGTGTCAAAAAAGTAAAAGAGACCTAAAATGAACTGGGAGCAAACAGCCGTCATAACCACACACCAAAAGTTTCCAAACTAATGAAACATATAAAATGCTATAAAAATTGGGGACGGGTGGTTAACATACTGCGTGGAATTGCCTGCAAAAATTCCATAACAGCCATTCTCTCATGCTGTGTGACCAGAAACACAAACAGGAAAACTGTGTAACAATAAATACTAGCCATGAGTATTGAAGCCGCACACGCCCCAAGAACATGTGTGGTATGTAACAAACACGGCAGTGGTGAATTGTTTAAAGTGAAAGAGTTGGGAATAACAGCTGAAAAAAGATGGAACAATCACAACATTAATGGAGAAGAAGACATGTACATTTAAAAAACAAGGAAAAATATTATGTTACATGGACATCTTAATCTGCCTGGATAATGTATAAATAACTGTTTGCAGGTTTGTTGGCTTATTAATTTTATCAAGAGGATGGGAATGAAGACTCCTTAAAATTTCAATTTCTGGCTTTTATCGCACTCAGTACGATCCACTCTGGGATAGGAGGAGGGTCGTTTTTGAAGATTTCATGGTTCCTTAATCTACTACCAAAATTTTTTGGTATGAAAAATGACTTGAGGAACTCCTCCCTTCCGTGTGTAACAGAATATTTTTACTGCTGCAGCTTATAACAGATGATGGAACTGCAACTGTTCCGAAACTGGAGGATAATGAATATGTCCTGCAGTTTCCTTCATGTCTGAAAATGAATTTTAACAACTGTGGCTGCCCCATTAAGAGAACTCTTCATGCATCAAATTTTGACTGAAGAAAGATTTGTGCCATAATGGTGCCAAAAAACCTCAAAACTAAGCAGGTCAGCTGGAGAAACGTGTGCATCGATCTCGTTAAGTGGAGTGCTAATAACTACTGTAAAGGAACTTAATAATCTTTCTTATTGATAAATGTATAGATAATTATTCAACCCTCATACCAAAGATCCGCCTGAAAAGTATTAAACACTGACTGACAAAAGAAGCTTTACACTATTTGTTTATTAGTTTAGTATTAGTTACCTTTCATTGTTCTCATGTCCTGGTGATAAGACGTGCACTGTAATTTTAAGAAATTGTGTTATACAATGAAAGCTGCTTATGAAACAGAATGACTTTCTGATTTACGATACCATGGATTCCAGCTGCTGTAACTCTGGAAGGTTATTATTATTTTAATTTTATATGGAGAATTTAGATGGAGGCGACATCTTCACCATGTGAACGTGTTCATCTCTTTCCCTTTGTGACCACCAATATCAATTTCAATATATTTGGCGTGACATTCAGAACTTGGAATCTTTCTTTCCATTTAATTACGAAGTCCGATTATTTTCTATCCCAGACAAATAAGTGCATTTTTACCACAATTCTTTTCAACCCAGGCCACAGGAAATGATAGTACTTACAATGTACGTGCCTCTATCCCAATCGTACGTTCGCATACATTGAGTGTGTACCAATGTAACTATACTTACGACCCATTTCCTTCATAATATCATTCTTATTTTGTACCACTCACTCGCAACTGTGTGTGCTCTCTTATTTTGTGCAGTCAGTCAGTTGTAGTCTTTAATAACTTTACTTATAATATTCAGTTGCTTAGTTTCCACAATTGGCCTTTGCCCATGTCAAAACGGTGCTTCACGCGAAATACTTATTACCTGATCTTCATAATAACTCTCATTTCAAAATTACGACAATGGCTGACTAAGCTTGTAACAATTTAACATGGAGGTTATAACACAAATGGTTCAGTCACTTGATCATAGGTGATGAATCCTGGACTTCTGAGTACAATTCTGAGACAAAGCAGGAAAGTGAGGAGTGGCACACTGAGACACCTCTTCAACTGAAAAAAGCTCGAATGAGCAAATCTGAGGGGGGGGGGGGGGGGGGGGGGGGGGGGGGGGGGGGGAAGATGATTTGCTTTTTTGACAATAGCGGTATTGTGCATAAAAAATTTGTTCCTCCAGATGAAACTGTCAATGAAATGTTTTACAAAGATGTCATCAAAAGGCTCAGAAAAAGGGAGAATTGAGTGTGATCGGACATCGCAGACAATGCCCCACGTCACAAGGCCACTTCAGTTGCTGTATTTTTCACCTCAAAAGGCATTTACATTGTTCCACAGTCCCCCCTATTCACCTGATCTCAAGCCTTGTGACTTTTTTTCTTTTTCCGATATTGAAAATGTCTTAAAACGATGTAATTTTGGGACTCTACAGAAAATTCAAAAGAATGTGATTGACATGTTAAAGGGCCTATCAGTTTGTCTTTCAGAGCAAGACTGGGAAAAAACGACTCTACCAGTATATAGCTTCTGAAGGGAAATATTTTGAAGAGGACAGTATTATTGTTTGAAAGAAATATAAACTCTGGGAGATAAAAAATCAGTCATTAGTTTTCTCTCACACCTAGTATAATCAAATAATGTGTATAGCGGATGACCTAAGGGAGGTCTGTCATCAAAGAGTGGGACAGGCTCAAGCCGACGGGGGGGTGCGAATCTGTCACAGTGCACTGCGGCGAACGACGTGACAGTGCGTGTTAGCAAGTGGCAGATTTTGATTTCACTGATGACTGAGGATGTTCACTTTGCCTTTATTTTGGGTATTTTTTGTTTCTATCCTAGCAGATCATCTGATAGACATCAGGCTCTGGCAGATGATCACATTCCTGAAGAACTTATCGATAATGTATACAAAATTTACAGAACTAGTTTAATCTGTGTCGAGAAAGAGAGCAAATTATCAGAGTGCAGACGAATACCTGCAGCAGTACAACAGGGATGTGCACTTTCACCACTCTTGTTTATTACTTACATGAATAAACTCATCCAAGGGTGGAGACAAATGCTGTACAGCTTCATTCAAATCAACAGAAACACAAAGCTACATCCTTTACTTTTTGCACATGATTTAGCTCTTTTAGCACCTTCAGAGATGAGCTGCAGTATTCTGTACACAATTTACAGATATATCTGACAAATACAGTTGGAGGAGGGGGAAGCGGGAAAAGGGGGGGGGGGGGGGGAAGAATTGTATCCTTCTGTGGAAAATACCCTTTACCGAGTAAGAACGGTTTGAAAAACAAAATTCTAGAAAGAATGAACAGATTGATATACACATATCAAAAAAAGTTTTGCATCACCCCAGTTCCCAGAACTCCTGAAGAGAGACGTTGACTGTGGATATTGTATCACAGACACAGCCCCTATAACTGTTTAGAGATGCATCAGCAGCACCTATTAGATGGAAGGAGTCCAACAGCTGATCAGTTCCAGTCATTCCACCAAGAAGAAAGTACACTGCTCATGTTGTCTGTAGTTCAGCCGTGCTGAGACAGTCAGTACCACAGTTTGATTGTGTCAGTATTGTTACTTTGAAGGGAAGTGTCCACGCGTGTCGGAGTGAACCAAAGCGATGATGTTTGGACATGGAGAAGATACACAAAGACACAGGAACCATTGACGACATGCCTCACTCAGGTCCCCGCCCCCCTCCCGAGGGCGATTACTGCAGTGGATGACCACTGCCTATGCCTATGGATTATGGCTCAGAGCAGCAATGCCACCATGTTGAATGAATGTTAAATGATGCTTTTCGTGCAGCCACAGGGCGTCGTGTTACGACTCAAACTGAGTGCCATAGGCTGCATGATGTGCAACTTCACTCCCGACATCCGTGGCGAGGTCCATCTTTGAAACCAAGACACCATGCAGCGCGGTACAGATGGGCCCAACAACATGCCGAATGGACCGATGAGTGTCGCATATGCCATCAAGCAGACAATCGTGGGAGTCATGTTTGGAGGCAACTCGGTCAGATTGAACGCCTTAGACACACTGTCCAGCGAATGCAGCAAGGTGGAGGTTCCCTGCTGTTTTGAGGTGGCATTATGGAGGTGGGGCCGACGAACACTGATGGTGGTTACAGAAGGCACCGTAACAGCTGTACAATACGTTAATGCCATCCTCTGATCAATAGTGCAACCATATCGGCAGCATATTGGTGAGGCATTTGTATCCGTGGATGATAATTCGCACCCCCATCATGCACGTCTTGTGGATGACTTTCTTCAAGATAACAACATCGCTCGACTAGAGTGGCTAGCATGGTCTCCAGACATGAACCCTATTGAACATGCCTGGAATATACTGAAAAGGGCTGTTTATGGATGACGTGATCCACCAATTACTCTGATGGATCTATGCCAATTTACCATTGAGGAGTGGGAGAATCTGGACCAACAGTGCCTTGATGAACTTGTGGATAGTATGCCACGATGAATACAGGCGTGCATCAATGCAAGAGGATGTGCTACTGGGTATTAGACGTACCAGTGTGTGCAGCAATCTGGACCACCACCTCTGAAGGTCTCGCTGTATGGTGGTGCAACACACAATGTGTGGTTTGCATGAGCAATGAAAAGGGCGGATGTTTATGTTGATCTCTATTCCAATTTTCAGTACAGGTTCTCGAACTCTCAGAACTGAGGTGATGCGAAATTTTTTATTTATGTGTGTATTTAAGCTACAAATTAACATTTTTGCAAGAAACAGACTTAGCTGAAATAGTCACTAGATATACAAAAGCAGTGAGAATAATTAATAACATAATGAAAGCTTTCCCAGTCCAGAAGCTCAGTTGAATATGTTTATGAGACCTTAGCAAGACCTGTACTGTGCTACTGCAATTAAGCCTGGACAATAAAGGCAAAAGATGTGAAAAGACTTACAGCTTGTGAAATGAAAGACGAACAGCTGGTTATGACAAATGGGATCACAAAAGAAATGAAGATGTGCCGAAGGAACTAAAAATGGAACCCCTCGCACATAGTCAGAACTACCAAAATACCTGGAGAAAACATCTACACAAAATGAGCTCAAAGATGTCAAAATACACACTACACTGCTGATTAAAAGTCGGCAGGAGAATTTCTTGACGAGATCGTAACAGGTAGAGAAGCCTAATACTTGGAAGGAATATAATGACGACGTTTTGTTTATATTTCACAGTAAAGTCATATTTCAGTTTCCTAAGGTCATTCCTTCATATGCTGCTCTCTTTAAATCTAAGCGCACACACACATTAAAACACACGCAGGTGGTGTCCAACTTTTTTCATAATTTACAGTATAGCAGTGAGTGGGCCAGGTAGAATTTTCATAATTTACAGTATAGCAGTGAGTGGGCCAGGTAGAAATGTGGTAAAGAGAAGGGGTGACCCTCTTTTTGATTAATTCATTTACACACTGAGTGATTTTTTTAAACAACCTTAGATAAATGTTGAGTTGGGTTGAAAATGTCGCTGCAGCTTATTTCTTCCACATTCTGCTCCAACCGAACTAATGGTCTACCTAAGACGAACTCGATGTCATGAGACATCAAATATTTACCTATTTCCATCCGTCAGAACTGCTTACGTATAATCTCGATTTTTAACGTGAAACGATTAAGGCAGAGAAGTGACAACAACTTACATTCGGGGGTCCTCAGTATCGAACCCAGCTGTCTGCAAGTAATAGCTCGTGACTGCATCAGGAATCTGCAACAGAAAGTATGTGCATTTTCTACAGCATTCTGTTCCTGACTGACTTAAGAAATGTGTCTGAGGTACACCAAGTGTTTGTGAAAATCACACTGTCCTAATCTTCCCAACCTCTCGGTCGAAAGCTGGAAACGAAGCAATAATTCCATCACGTAAGTACTGCCTGTACGAACTGCAAAATTTGAAACTTTAAACAATTTAAAAGCTGGAGAAAGTACAAAAGCGTATATATTGGAAAATTACAAGGAGGCACAACTACTGGCCAATACATTGCTGTTAGCAGCCCAAATCCCAAGTAGCACAACTGGCAGATGGCTTTTTAATTTTTTCTTGTCTTCTTTCCTGCTTTCCACCAATTTAATTGTACTAGTTATTTCACTTATCATTTCTCCCTCTTAATCCATTCCACTTCTCACTCCGCCTTTCTGTCATCTTCGGACTGCTTCTGGAAAAGTGCTTACTGGTGCATATTTATACCAATACATTCTTACATTAAGTTCCCAGTATATTTATTGTATAATCCTCTCACTATGATTGGGACATATGTGTCATGGATGTGCTAATGAGGAGAGGTCACCAGCGATGGGATGGACTTATTGAAATCGTCTATGTGGTAGGCCCTCATTTGCGAATAACTGATGAAAATAATTTCAGAATTTCGCGTAATGCTCTACAGCTTCGACAAAGATAAATTATACAGATCATCTGTGTAAATGCAACGGTTATAGTACGAGCCTCGTATACTAGTGGTTGTAGGTTCAAATCTTGTTAGGCTCCTTGAAATCTTTACCTAAATGACTCTGATGATTATTTCCAATCAGTTAATGTGTTTAAATCTACACTCCTGGAAATTGAAATAAGAACACCGTGAATTCATTGTCCCAGGAAGGGGAAACTTTATTGACACATTCCTGGGGTCAGATACATCACATGATCACACTGACAGAACCACAGGCACATAGACACAGGCAACAGAGCATGCACAATGTCGGCACTAGTACAGTGTATATCCACCTTTCGCAGCAATGCAGGCTGCTATTCTCCCATGGAGACGATCGTAGAGATGCTGGATGTAGTCCTGTGGAACGGCTTGCCATGCCATTTCCACCTGGCGCCTCAGTTGGACCAGCGTTCGTGCTGGACGTGCAGACCGCGTGAGACGACGCTTCATCCAGTCCCAAACATGCTCAATGGGGGACAGATCCGGAGATCTTGCTGGCCAGGGTAGTTGACTTACACCTTCTAGAGCACGTTGGGTGGCACGGGATACATGCAGACGTGCATTGTCCTGTTGGAACAGCAAGTTCCCTTGCCGGTCTAGGAATGGTAGAACAATGGATTCGATGACGGTTTGGATGTACCGTGCACTATTCAGTGTCCCCTCGACGATCATCAGTGGTGTACGGCCAGTGTAGGAGATCGCTCCCCACACCATGATGCCGGGTGTTGGCCCTGTGTGCCTCGGTCGTATGCAGTCCTGATTGTGGCGCTCACCTGCACGGCGCCAAACACGCATACGACCATCATTGGCACCAAGGCAGAAGTGACTCTCATCGCTGAAGACGACACGTCTCCATTCGTCCCTCCATTCACGCCTGTCGCGACACCACTGGAGGCGGGCTGCACGATGATGGGGCGTGAGCGGAAGACGGCCTAACGGTGTGCGGGACCGTAGCCCAGCTTCATGGAGACGGTTGCGAATGGTCCTCGCCGATACCCCAGGAGCAACAGTGTCCCTAATTTGCTGGGAAGTGGCGGTGCGGTCCCCTACGGCACTGCGTAGGATCCTACGGTCTTGGCGTGCATCCGTGCGTCGCTGCGGTCCGGTCCCAGGTCGACGGGCACGTGCACCTTCCGCCGACCACTGGCGACAACATCGATGTACTGTGGAGACCTCACGCCCCACGTGTTGAGCAATTCGGCGGTACGTCCACCCGGCCTCCCGCATGCCCACTATACGCCCTCGCTCAAAGTCCGTCAACTGCACATACGGTTCACGTCCACGCTGTCGCGGCATGCTACCAGTGTTAAAGACTGTGATGGAGCTCCGTATGCCACGGCAAACTGGCTGACACTGACGGCGGCGGTGCACAAATGCTGCGCAGCTAGCGCCATTCGACGGCCAACACCGCGGTTCCTGGTGTGTCCGCTGTGCCGTGCGTGTGATCATTGCTTGTACAGCCCTCTCGCAGTGTCCGGAGCAAGTATGGTGGGTCTGACACACCGGTGTCAATGTGTTCTTTTTTCCATTTCCAGGAGTGTATTTTTCTATTTCTATTCCATTGTCGCACAATTTTTAATCAGCATATTAAATTTTTCAGTTGCTCTCATTTTTCTTCCTGTAATTCTTTTTTCGCTTGGAATTTTTGTGTTAATGATTTTAATTATTTCCGTGCATTAACATCGATTTAATTTCTTCCCTTTCATCATCCAATATTTCTGTCCATGTTACTGCGTTCATTATTCATTATTTCTATTCCTCAGTTTGCTAAAATTTCGTTTTACTTACAATCCCTTCTTTTGTTTAAATCTTCATTTGTATTATTTTGTTGATAGTGCAATAAGAATTAATGTTTTTAATGTTTATGTGACAATTGCCATCGAGGAAAATGTAAATCTTGTAACGAAAATTACATTTTTGACACCGTTGTACGAATAAATAAAGTATTTCATCTTTTCAAACAATGGAAAATCCAGGGTGGAATGTATAAGGAACATGTCCCCAAATTTTTAAAATGTCATTCTGAAACACCCGGCAGGTTACAATGTAGAACATGGGAGCACAAACGACAAGATTGTTTTTGGCCATCACTTGAGAAGCATAAAACATACAGAAGGTAGTATTTAAAATACTATGAAAATTTAACAAATACAGCCTACAGGAATGGAGTTAGACATATTTGAAGAATGCGAAATATATAAACAGAAAATAAAGGAGCCAGACAAACTGATGAACACACAGACTGAAATGAAATACAATAATTTTTCAGCTCTTTTTAAAAATTATTCAGTGAAGCAGTTAACTAATGAGATATCAGTAATTTATAAAATAGTGTGTTAACGTCTGAGACCCATATCAGTACAGTATACCGATATATGCATTTAGATGTAATGTTACAATCTCTGGAGAGACATGGCATATGAACACACAATAAAAACTAAAGATGCCTATTAAATTTTTATGTGTAAACAACAAAAGACACCTACCAAATTTTGAACGTGCCAAGACAATTGTAATACAGTCAAACAACATTCATTACATAAATCTCATGCAGAAACAAATGTAGTGTGTACAGTAAAACATCACAGATACAAGTGTCACACGAGATTTATTACGCTGCTGTAATCTCCCCACATAAAATGTTGGCAAATTTTATATTTCATGCTTTATTAATAATATTGCACCTCCAAATGTACATAATGGTTTGAGAATGAATAAAAAGGTTCCTACGCTCGTGACCTTATCGGTTGGGTCCTTCGTGACTAAAAAACCGTGACCTAGTCAAACGAGTTCCAATTTCAGTTGGTAAGAGCTGACGGTAGGGTCTGAATGTGGTGTAGATCCCACAAAGGGGACCCGAGGTGTCAACAAGGCAATGTGCCATCTGATGGTAGCTCCATAAAGGTGTGGGCTGTATTCACACGGAATGGACTTAGTCCTCTGGTCCAACTGAACCAATCATTACCTGGAAATAGTTCTGTTTGGCTACTTGGAGACCATCTGCTGCCACTTACAGAGTTTACATTCCCAAACAACAAAGGAATTTTAATGGACGACAAAGCGCCACATCACCCGGAGAATTCGAGCGAACGATTTTGCCACCCAGATCGCCCGACACGAATCCCAATGGACATAATCGGGAGGTCAGATCGTGCACAAAATCCTGTCCCGTCAACACGTTCACAATTACGGATGGCTGCAGAGGCGGCACGGCTTAATACGGGGTGTCCCAAAAAGAATGACCCGATTTTAACTTGTAATAATATTGAGACAAATGTCACTAGGTAGCTGAAACAGTGCTAGATGTAATCGGCACGGTCTGGAGTTTCAGAAAAAATCCACTAGATGTCGCTACGAGCACTGATCTGGAGCGTGCAGCCAGTCTCGTGCAATATGGCATCCGCGCAACAGAAGGTGTACTGTGTTATTGAATTTAGTCGTACTCAATCTGTGATCACAATTCAGTGGGCATTTCATATTCGATTTTGTGCTAAACCACCATCACCGAAGAACATTCGACGGTGGTATAAAAAGTTTGAAGAAACAGGGTGCCTCTGTAAAGGTAAAAGTTCTGGCCGGCTACGCGTTCCTGAACAAACAGTGGAAACATCCGACAAGCATTTGAGCAGAGCTCCAGCAAGTCTGTCCGTCGTGCTAGCCGAGAACTTGTGTTACCGCACACGACAGTGCGGCGTGCGTTACAGCGGCGTTTAGCCCTCAAACCGTACAGATTACAACTGGAGATACTGACAAAGCGAAGCGAGTGAACTTAAGCAATACTATTCTAGAGGACACGGAAGATGGCACTTTTATGTCACAGTTGATATTCAGCGATGAAGCAACTTTCCATATCAGCAGTAAGCTTCACCGTCATAATGTGCGTATTCACCAAAAGTGAATGTTTTTTGTACTGTTTTGCAAAGCAAGGTTTATGGACCCTAATTTTTTTGAGGAAGAAACTGTAACAGGAAATTCATATCTTGCAATGCTACAGTACTGGTTATTTCCACAACTTGAATCTGACAATTTCATCTATCAGCAAAATGGAGCACCTCTGCACTGGCACAACAATGTGCAGTTTCCTCGACATTGGACCGGGCGTACAGGACCACGAGACCAGGCTGTACACTCTTGGCCTCCTAGGTCCCCTGACTTAACACCATGTGATTTCCTCCTGCGGGGACATATTAAACAATGTGTTTACGATCCTCCCTTACCTCGTGACACTGATGAACTAAAAACCAGAATATCAGCTGCTGTAGCTTCAGTGACAGAAGACACCTTATGCCCAGTTTGGGATGACTTTGGCTATCAGCTAGATGTCATCCGTGCAGCCAATGGAGGACATATTGAACGTTTGTGATGGATTTTTATAAACTGTCTTTTCTAGTAATTTAGTATGCAATTTGTTGGTGTTAAGCCCTTCTTCCTAATAAATAATTCTATTTAAAATTGGGTCACTGTTTTTGGGACACACTGTATTTCTGCAGGGAACTTGGAACAGCTCGTCGAGTCCGCGCCGTGTCGGGCTGCCACAGCACACTGGGCAAAAGGAGGGTCGACACAATATCAGGAGGTATCCCGTAACTTTTACCACCTCGGTGTAAAAATGACAGTGTTGTTTATGTGTTTACTGTGAGAAGTGGAAGCAAAGTAAGGCATGACAGATGAACTGAGGAGGACATAAAAAGCAGACTAGCACAGCAAGGAGAGCTATCCTGGGTGAAATAAGTGTGGTAGTGTCAAACAATGACCCTAATTCGATGAAGAAATTTCTGAGAACACACGTCTGGAGCACGGAATTATACAATAGCAGGGGGATGCTGAGAAGAAGAGAATCGCAGTGTTTGGTATGTGGCACTGTACAAGGGAGCTGAACGGTGCAACAAGAGGTTCTTCAGAATAGCACACCTCACTTTTATCCTCTCAGGCTGATGAAAGATGTCTGTGAGAACTCGAAATGTAGTTTACATACCACTTGTTTTTTGGATATCACAGCTTGGCAGTGCCTTCAGAGGTTGAGAAGCAAAATGACATGTGTGAGAAGGTAAACAAAAAAAGTGCAGAATCATCACAAGAACTGCCACATACGAAGTAAAAGAGATCTGTTCACCCACGACGATAACAGAAGTTGTGTACGAAAATACTGAACATAAAATACAGAAGAGTTACTGCTAAGCTGTTTACGTCAATTAGTAGCTTGGACAGATTGGAGCTCTCTTCCAGCACTTGCACATTGCAGCAAGGTGAAAACCTACATCTACACAGATACTCTGCAAATCACACTTAAATGCCTGGCACAGGGTTCTTTTCGAACCACTTTCACAACAATTCTGTTACCCTCTCTCGAACAGTGCGTGGAAAAAATGAACACCTACATTTTTTCATGCCAGTTCTGATTCCTCTTATTTTATTATGATGATCATTTCTCCCTATGTAAGTCAGCATAAACAAAACATTTTCACATTTGGAGGAGAAAGTTGGAGATCAAAATTTGGTGACAAGATCCCACCACGACAAGAAATGTCTTCATTTTAATGATGTCCACCACAAAATTTGTATGATGTCCGTCACACTCTCTTCCCTATTGCTCGATAATACAAAACGTGCTGCTTTTCTTTGAACTTTCTCTACATACCGCCGCTGTCGACAGGGGATCTCAGGTTGATTCCATATTTCTAGATTTCCGGAAAGCTTTTGACACCGTTCCTCACAAGCGACTTCTAATCAAGCTGCGGGCCTATGGGGTCTCGTCTCAGTTGCGCGACTGGATTTGTGATTTCCTGTCAGGAAGGTCACAGTTCGTAGTAATAGATGGCAAATCATCGAGTACAACTGAAGTTATATCAGGTCTTCCCCAGGGAAGCGTCCTGGGACCTCTGCTGTTCCTGATCTATATAAATGATCTGGGTGACAATCTGAGCAGTTCTCTTAAGTTGTTCGCAGATGATGCTGTAATTTACCGTCTAGTAAGGTCATACGAAGACCAGTATCAGCTGCAAAGCGATTTAGAAAAGATTGCTGTATGGTGTGGCAGGTGGCAGTTGACGCTAAATAATGAAAAATGTGAGGTGATCCACACGAGTTCCAAAAGAAATCCGTCAGAATTCGATTACTCGATAAATAGTACAATTCTCAAGGCTGCCAATTCAACTAAGTACCTGGGTGTAAAAATTACGAACAACTTCAGTTGGAAAGACCACATAGACAATATTGTGGGGAAGGCGAGCCAAAGGTTGCGTTTCATTGGCAGGACACTTAGAAGATGCAACAAGTCCACCATAGAGAAAGCTTACACTACACTTGTTCGTCCTCTGTTAGAATATTGCTGCGCGGTGTGGGATCCTTACCAGGTGGGATTGACGGAGGACATCGAAAGGGTGCAAAAAAGGGCAGCTCATTTTGTATT
Source organism: Schistocerca serialis cubense (assembly GCF_023864345.2). Taxonomy (NCBI): domain Eukaryota; kingdom Metazoa; phylum Arthropoda; class Insecta; order Orthoptera; family Acrididae; genus Schistocerca; species Schistocerca serialis. The sequence continues at coordinate 103,326,629 of NC_064648.1, forward strand.
ATCACGTAATAGGGAAGAGAGTGTGGCAGATATGATATGCGAGTTGGGATGGAAGTCATTAAAGCAAAGACATTTTTCTTCGCGGCGAGATCTATTTACGAAATTTCAGTCACCAGCTTTTTCTTCCGAATGCGAAAATATTTTGTTGAGCCCAACCTACATAGGTAGGAATGATCATCAAAATAAAATAAAAGAAATGAGAGCTCGAACAGAAAGGTTTAGGTGTTCGTTTTTCCCGCGCGCTGTTCGGGAGTGGAATGGTAGAGAGATAGTATGATTGTGGTTCGATGAACCCTCTGCCAAGCACTAAAATGTGAATTGCAGAGTAATCATGTAGATACAGATGTAGATACTCCGTAAATCCTATCTGGTAAGGATCCCACACCATGCTGCAGTACTTCAAAAGAGGACAGGCAAGCATACCGTAGGCAGTCTCCTCAGCAGATCTGTTGCATCTTCTAAGGGTTCTGCCAATAAATCACAGTCCTTGGTTCACCTTCCCCACAACATTTTCTAAGTGTTGCTTCCAATTTAAATTGTCCATAACTCTATCTGCTAGGTATTTAGTTGAATTTACGTCCTTTATATTTGATTGATTTCTCGTGTAACCGAAGTTCAATAGATTCCTTTTAGCACTCATGTGGATGACCTCACACTTTTCATTATTTAAGGTCAATTGTCAATTTTTGCATCACACAGATATCTTATCTAAATCACTTTGCAATTGATTTTGATTTTCTAATGACTTTAATAGATGACAAATGATAACATCACCTGCAAACAACCCAAGATGGTTGCTGAGATTGTTTTCTAAATCATTTATATACACAAGGAACAACAGAGGGCCTATAACACTACCTTGGGGAACACCAGAAATCAGTTCTGATTTACTCAATGACTTTCCACCAATTACTAAGAACTGTGGCCTCTCTGACAGGAAATTACGAATCCAGTCAAATAACTGATACGATATTCGCAATTTCCCTAGAAGCCATTAGTGACAAACAGTGTAAAAAGCCTTCTGGAAAACTAGAAACAAGGAATTAATTTGAAATCCTTGTCAATAGCAGTCAACACTTCCAGTGAGTAAAGAGCTAGTTGTGTTTCACAAGAACAATGTTTTCTAAACCTGAGTGTCAATACACCATTCTCTTCGAGGTAATTCACAATGTTGAAACACAACATATGGTACAAAATCCTACTGCATATCAATATTAAAGTTATGGGTCTGTAACTTACTGGATCCCCCCCCTGCCAATCATATTGAAAACTAGGACCATGTTAACAACTTCAGTTCCTCTTCTTCCTTTGTTGTTGTTTCATATTTTTCCAGTATTCCCTCATTTTCTCCCCATGAAGTCTCTTCCTTTCTTCTGTCCATGTTGTTCCCGATTTTTTATTTCTACTGCTTTGGAAGCCTTCCAAATTTAGTATTTTGTTTTTAAAACAGTGTCTTTCTGCTATTTCTGATTCTTTGATGTTGTTTCTTTCAAGATCTTTTCTTACTTCTGTAATCCATGCTATTGTCGATTTCTTCTTCCAGAAATATAAGAGTATTTGTTTTGTTAGTCTATTTCCATCCATTCGGTAGAGATGTCCAAAAAAGGTTAATCTTCGTTTGGCCATTACTTCAGATATTTTTTCTATATTTTTGTAGATCTCCTCATTACTGCTTATTTTCCAACCATCTGCAGTTTTCATTGCACCCATTATTTTTCTAATAATCCTTCTTTCCAGTACCTTTAGTTTCTCCATCTTATAGTTCATCGTTAGGCATTCAGATCCATATAAACATTCTGGTCATACCACTGTGGCGTAGTGTTTTAGTTTTGTTTTTCTAGATATACATTTCTTGTTGCAAATATTTTTGGTCAAACCATATGCTCTTTCCATTTTGTTAATTCTTACATCTATTGCAGATTTTTCTAGTCCATTCTGTTGAGTAGTTTCTCCAAGATATTTAAATTTATTTACTCGCTCTATTTTACCTATATGTGGTTCTATGTATTTTGGTGCATTTTTTTATATTTGTCATGATTTCTTTTTTTTTCGGCTGAAATTTTGAGACCAGTTCTGTTAGCTAATTTTTACAGAATGTTTATTTGAGTAACTGCTTCTGTCAGGTTTTCTGAAAGTATTGCGAAATCATCCGCAAAAGCCAAGCAGTTTACTTTAATTCCATTTGTTTTCCTTCCCAGAGTTATTGGCTCAATTTTGTGATTTTTTAGCTCCGAATTCCAGATCCTTACTGGATTACTCTTATTGCCTTTCTTGAATATTGGTGTGACCTGTGCCACTTTCCAGTCCTCGGGTTACGCATCTTTCGTCGGGCGAACCCTTGTATACAATTGATAAGAATGGAGCTATTGTATCAGCATACTCTGAAAGGAACCTAATTGGTACACAGTCTGGACCAGAAGACTTCTTTTTTATTAAGTGGTTGCTTCACTACACTGAGGATAGCTGCTTCTAAGTTATTCATGTTGATGGCTGTTCTTAATTAGAATTCTCGAATATTTACTTTGTCTTATTTTGTGAACGAATTTCGGAAAGCTGTGTTTAGTAACTCTGCTTTAGCAGCATTGTCACTGATTGTGTCTTGCCGCTAGCATACTTTACAAATGTGCACAATCTCTCTGGATTTTCTGCCAGGTTTCGAGACAAAGTTTCATTGTGGAAACTGTTATAAGCATCTTGCACTGACGTCTATGCCAAAGCTCAAGCTCCTGTAAAAAATCAACAATCTTGGGGGTTTTGCATTTGTTTAAATTTGGCACTTTTTGCTGTTGTTTCTGCAACAGTGTTCTGTCACATTTTGTGTACCACAGGGGATCAGCTCCGCCATTTGTTAATTTATTTGGTATAAATCTCTAAATTGCTGTCAATGAATTCAAGCCGCATCTGGTCTAATTTGTTAATTTGGAAAGAATGGAGATTGTCCCTCACGAAGGCATCAACCGGATTTAAATCTGCTTTTTTGAAGAGATATATTTTTTGTTTATTTTTGGAGGATTTGGGAGTTACAGTGTTTAATCTCACTACAACAACCCTGTGTTCACTAATCTCTGTAACCATTTTGACACTGTTATTAGCTCAGGATTATTTGTTACTAAGAGGTCAGGTGTGTTTTCACAACCATTTACTACTCAAATGGGCTCAGAAACAAACTGCTCAAAATAACTTTCAGAGAATGCATTTAGCACACTTTCAGATGATGTTTTATGCGTACCTCCGGATTTAAACATGTATTTTCGTCAACACATCGAGGGTAAATTGAGGTCACCACCAACTACAAACCCGACAGAACATGACTGGAAATTGAGTATGAGGTAAAACTGACAGACACGCTTCAGGATGACAGATTGCACACAGAGTACAGTTCACAACCGGCCGTGAAACATCCACTTGATAAGGAATGACAGGAGTTGTTGAAGTTGCAGTGTTGTTTCGCTTTCTATATATAATTGGTATTATATACTCACATACAGTGCTGTTTCCCATGATGTGTCTTTTTTTAATGACAACAAACTCAGAATCCGTACCCTGCTATTCTCACTTTTTTTCATTCAATCACATGTCTGATCCGATGCAGCCTGCCGCAACTTCCTCAACTGTGCCAACCTGTTTGTCTCTGAATAGCACTTTCCAATGCTGAGAATAAAAATATGTGAAAAACACTGACAGGAGAACAGGGCAGAATGAAGAATGCATGTCAAGATACTGAGGAATAGCTTCCACTATATTGGAAGCAACTGTAGAGAGTTAACAACTGCAGGGAAACGCAGAGATTGGAATACGTCCAATAAATAATTTACAAATAACTCTATGGTTGAGGCATCTGCAACTGTGGTAGCACATTTTTTAGGAAGAACTCTGCAAACAGCCGTACCTTGAACCTATTTCATTAAGGCACTACTTTTTTCGTGGCTTGTAGCCACGTCACCAGGTACATATAAAAATTAAAACACGGTATACAAATAGTGGACAACCTTCACCACATCCTCAGGGTAGATAGTCAATGAATAAACTTCGTGCACTACGTAACGAGGACGCAGCAGAAAGATGGCAGGACACGGAGCCATCCAGGTGAACCACAGAAACTACTGGCTTTGCTGCTCTCGTGGAGTGAGGTGGTGAAGCAAAGACCTCCACCATCTAGCTCCAATCGACAGTGTGGCCAGTGGTTGCCGACGCTCACCTGGTTGGCTCCGTGTCACATCGACTTGCTGGCGCGTCCTCGTTACATAGCGTACAAAGTTTTCTGCTGCCCAGCTGTTTACTCGTCGACTATCTGCCTTACAGGAATGGTGAAGGTTGGGCCTTCTATATTCTCCACTATTTGTTTATCGTGTTTTAATTTTTATGTGCACCGGATGATGTGGCTACAAGTCATGAAATTGGTTGTGCATTAATAAAATTGGTTAGAGATACAGCTCTTCATGGACTTCTCACTACAATAATAAGTTACACTATTGGGAGTAAATTCAGGGTGGGCCGCATTAACAAGTCGGAAGACATACAAGAATAAAAGAACGCAAAGTACGAGTGTGCTGCCATTAAAAAAGAAACAGAATTTCACATGAGTAGATAATACCGATAATATTATATAATAGAGGGAAACATTCCATGTGGGAAAATTATATCTAAAAACAAAGATGCTGTAACTTACCAAGCGAAAGCGTTGGTATGTCGATAGAGACAATAAAAAACACACAAACACATACACAAATTTCAAGCTTTCGCAACCAATGGTTGCTTCATCAGGAAAGAGGGAAGGAGAGGGAAAGACGAAAGAATGTGGATTTTAAGGGAGAGGGTAAGGGGTCATTCCAATCCCGGGAGCGGAAAGACTTACCTTATGGGGGAAAAAGGACAGGTATACACTTGCATACACACTAATATCCATCCGCACATATACAGACAAAGGCAAAGAGGTTGGGCAGAGATGTCAGTCGAGGCGGAAGTACAGAGGCAAAGATGTTGTTGATAATATTATATATACAGGGTGTTGCAAAAAGGTACGGCCAAACTTTTAGGAAACATCCCTCACACACAAATAAAGAAAAAGATGTTATGTGAGCATGCGTCCGGAAACGCTTAATTTCCATGTTAGAGCTCATTTTAATTTGTTCTTCCACCTACGCTCAATGGAGCACATTATCATGATTTCATGCAGGATACTCTACCTGTGCTGCTACAACATGTGCCTTTACAAGTATGACACAACACGTGGTTCGTGCACGATGGAGCTCCTGCACATTTCAGTCGAACTGTTCGTACGCTTCTCAACAACAGCTTCGGTGACCGACAGATTGGTAGAGGCGGACCAATTCCGTGATCTCCACGCTCTCCTGACCTCAACCCTCTTGACTTTCATTTATGAGGGCATTTGAAAGCTCTCGTCTACGCAACCCCGGTACCAAATGTAGAGACTCTTCGTGCTCGTATTGTGGACGGCTGTGATACAATACGCCATTCTCCAGGGCTGCATCAGCGCATCAGGGATTCCGTGCAACGGAGGGTGGATGCACGTATCCTCGCTAACGGAGGACATTTTGAACATTTCCTGTAACAAAGTGTTTGCAGTCACGCTGGTACAATCTGTTGCTGTGTGTTTCCACTCCACGATTAATGTGATTTGAAGAGAAGTAATAAAATGAGCTCTAACATGGAAAGTAAGCGTTTCCGGACACATGTCCACATAACGTATTTTCTTTATTTGTGTGTGAGGAATGTTTCCTGAAAGTTTGGCCGTACCTTTTTATAACACCCTGTATATTACATATATTATATTATGCAAAGGATGGATATTGTGGAGATGCTGACTCACAGATAGGCACAATGAAAAGACTGAGTTGTGTTTACAGGTGTGTGTGCGTGGGGGGGGTGTCTAATTTACACGAATGGTTTTGGCCGATGTTTAACAGTCTTTTTGTTGTGCCTTTCTGTGACTCAGCATCTCTGCTATACAGTGAGTAATAGTCTATTTCTTTCCTAATACTGTCATTATTCCATCCTGGGTTTTCCATTGTTCGATTACAGACAAAAAGAGATGCAACACCACAAGTTCGTCACTGTTCCCGATGACAGTGACAGGATCGGTCACCGAAATACTGAGCCCTTCCAACACTGACAGTCAGACATTGACTTGCAAATTATTTTGTTGCAATATGCACCGGGAGCAACTGAATGACAATTTGCGGTCTGCGTTAATAAGACAACACAGAGTAACACTCACCGTGGGTGTGTAGTCCTCGAGCTGGGTGAGGAAGTCGCAGAGCGGTTGACCGGCCGACCGCCCGCCGGGACCCGCCCCCGCCAGCTCGTCTTCCGCTCCCGGGCCGCCACCGTCGGCGTCCTCCCCGCCCACCTCCCGCTTGGTGCCACCTGAGATGCCAGTGCCGGTCACGTCGTTCGAGCTCTGGCTGTTGGAGCTGTCACCGACAGAGCCCGGGCCTGTCGCGGACTGCAGCGAGCCTCCGGCCGCGGAGCTGCCTCCCTGTGGGCGAAAGTTGACAAAACGTGTCGGTGGGGCCGGTAAAAAAGAAATCTGTCTACTCGAGCGACATTTCGTTTTATGAACCCCTCCCCCCCCCTGCTCCTCAGAAGTTAGTAGCTGCCCTTCCTTTGGCTATTGGTAAGACCACTAAAAATGAATCTAAATCTAGTGATCACAGTTATGGTCAGGTTCCTTCTTTTAAAATAAGTACTACATACTCATTTCGCTGTAACAGAACAATACTTCTGATTTTTTTCCAGCACTAAATATTAAAAGGAAAAACAATGCATTTAAGGTAATTCACAAGGTCTTTAAAAGATTTTTACTGAAAGCAGAATACTTTGTCCTATTTTATTGTTCTAACTGCAATAAAAATGTGCTAGATAGAAACACTGAAAATACACAATGTGTTTTTTTTTATTTCAATAACAGAATTGTTTGATTCTGAAATTATCAAACTTACTTCACTCTCCATCAGAAACGGGGGAAAAGAAAGAAAAAAAAATCATTTAGCTTTAAACTAACATGTTAAACATAAAGCAAACCACTGTTTATAAGTTGTATGTTAGATGTAAACATAACTAACCAGTAAGTAGTTAAATTTTAGAAAATTTGGCATTATACTGAAAAGCAAACATACATTTTGGTGTGATACAAGAGAGAAATCGACTGGTAAACTGGAGTTCTGTTTCTGGTGACAACACCCATCACAGAAATACACATTTCTCTATATAGGACATACATGAGTGTTGCACATCTTATTGACAGTACTCATTCATTTGTTAGAGGAAAACAGAATATAATTAAACATGTATTTAAAAAAAGTAATATTGAATTGTGCACATAATAGCATACGCTTCTGCAGATGCAGACTATTTCAATAAACTTCTTTTTGACTTTGTGATGCACAGTAAGAACTGCCACAGAAAATTAGCTGTTAAATGTACAACGAGGTGTTAGTGGTAATGTGGGCAAAATTCTATGCTGAATAAGAGACTTTCCGGATTGCAGAGACAAGTCCCAAATGTCAGGAGCACACGATCTAATCTGCGATTTTGCAGTTGTCTACACCAGTGAGAGGGGGCACACACATTGCGGAGCACAAGCATACGCGCAGCTGAGTCACCGTACTAATTTCGCAGTGGCAGAACGTGCAGATACGTTGGCAGCTCAACACAACTTAAACGTGCCCCAGTTTTAGTGGTTCAGTCAGTTACTATCAAGCAAAAGACCAGCGAAACTCTCTCAGTAGCAAAGCATCCCTCTGACACAAAACTTGAGGAGACCCGTACAGTTTCGCCATTTCAGCTACCAATACTGCATTTACTCGAATCTAAGCCGCATTTTTTTCCGGTTATTGTAATCCAAAGAAACGCCTGTGGCTTAGAATCGAGTGCAAAGTAAGTGGAAGTTCTGAAAAATGTTGGTAGGTGCTGCCACAACTAACTTCTGCCGTCGATTATATGTACCGCTACACAGGCATGCTTTGCATGGACAAAGATAAATACTGGCGCCAAAACCTCTCTGTCAGTAAATAAATCAAAAGACAAGATAGAAGAATGTATCTATTATGCCATGTATTCTTCCGTGTTTGCTGCTATCTCATTTAAATCCTGTCTGAATAATAAACTACGAAACTAGAGTGAGACAACAGCAAACGCAGAAGAATACACATATCATGCCAGTTTATATTCGTATTATTCTTATGCTGAATAGTGATACAGTCAGAAATGAAGCACAGCAACTGACTAGATTTTTAAATTTAAGATGACGCTACTTTCTGTGCAGAATGTAATGTACTGAAGAGGCGTCTGCAAAGATTTTCAAACGGAGAAAAATTTTTGCTAAACTCTCGTTCAGAACATCATCTATCATACGCAGTCTATTATTTGGTTCTTGTTGATCATTATCAAAGAAAGCAGCAGTGCAAGTAACAACAAATAGCGGTCTCTTGCATTGTTTCGCTTAGGAGACAATTCCTCTCTTTTGTTACTGTAAGCTGCTGTAGCGTGCACAAAAGCAAGCCATGCCGCTAGCGGCGACAGGTCGTAAACACTCATTATCAGAAAGCGACAAACAATGCATGACACAGTACAATAATGCATTTTCAGCTTAGAGTGATGTAAACACCTATAACAAAGAGAATGGCACTTATCAGATCAAAGCAAAACAAGCAATCGATTCAAACCAGACGAAGCACCTGAAAAAGAAAGGGTACCCGTGTAAACACGGACGGAGTGCCTGACACATAGCAATGGCTTCTTGGTAAAGCTTAACTGTTAAGATTACAACTCGAACCAAACTACTGTAGCCGTATCTTCATCCATTCGACCTAAATTGTGTCTCATGTTACAATGGACCAACTTTGTTTCAATTTGGAGGTGCGGCCTAAAACTTTTCTATCCCCTCGAATTTCGATTCTCAAATTTCAGGTGCGGCTTAGGTTCGAGTGCGGCTTAGATTCGAGTAAATACGGTAATTGCAACCAATGGGCCAAACACACTCAGCGAGCTGGCTCACGTGCACCATAAATGCCAGATTGCAGGTAACGCGAAACCTTGACAGGTACAGGCGTTACCGGCAGCTGCGTAAGCAGCTCTACGTCTCAGTAGCAGCTTCTACCTGCGACCGAGACAGCTTTCCAACTGAGGTAAAGCACTCGGTGACAACAAACGAAAGGAACAGGTAAGAAGGGCGCAAATCGCTAGTACGCATTTGATTTGACAGCAACACTCGCAGCAGAGTCAACAGAACCTTGGAGCAACACAAAGTCAAATTTTTTTTAAGTAACTTCCTCCACTCGTAATAGTTCATTTATTTTACACAATCATGACTTTGGCTTCGTAGCCGTTCTCACGTGCATGCTGAAATGTTAAAATGTCTGTTGCATATTTTAACATTGCCAACGGCCTAACACCGGTTTATTTCCGATCACCGAAGTTAAGCAATGTCGGGCTGGGCTAGCACTCGGATGGGCGAGCATGCGGTCTGCCGAGTGCTGTTGGCAAGTGGGCCGCACTCAGCCATTGTGAGGCAAACTGAGGAACTACTCGATTGAGAAGTAGTGGCTCCGGTCTGGTAAACTGACATACGGCTGGGAGAGCGGTGTGCTGACCACACGCCCCTCCACATCTGCATCCAGTGACGCCTGTGGGCTGAGGATAACACGGCAGCTGGTCGATACCGTTGGGCCTCCGTGGCCTGTACGGGCGGAGTCTAGTTTAGTATAACATTTCAACATGTGGCTGAGAATGGCTACGAAACCGAATCGTGATTGTGCAAAATAAATGAACAACTGACAGTGAAATGGCAAAAATTTCTTTAAAAAAATTCTATGACTTTTGTCCCACAAGAAGGAAAGCTCAGTCTCAAATGTGAATTTCACCAATCCCCCTAAGACCTTCACATTATTAGGTTCAGCAAAGAACAATCTAGGCCTCTGCAAACTGGGGGTCTAGCAAATCCCCTGCCAGCGTGGAAAGGTGTACACTGGGGAAACTGTATGCACGGAAGAACAGAAGTGCTGTGAATGCAGATGCCACACTGAATTATGCGAGGACCACCAAACTGGCCGTGGCCGATGTCAATATAAAATTGGCCACAATATAAATTACAACAAAACCGAGATTGATTGGCAGTCATCTGCCTCCTGGGATTGCGCAATAAAAGAGGCCATTGAAAATAGGTCTAAGGTCATCACACAGGAATTCTAAACTGCATTAGCATCTACTGCAAGTACTATGACAGTTAAGTGGGAGGTGAGAAAACTTGGATTTCATGCTCATGTGGCTGCTCATAAGCCACACATCTTGCCAGTAAATGCCAGACGATGCCTCACTTGGTGTGAGGAGTGTAAACATGGGACGATTGAACAGTGGAAAAACATTGTGTCGAGTGACAAATCATGGTACACAATGTGGCAATCCAGTGGCAGGGTGTGGGTATGGCGAATGCCCGGTGAATGTCATCTGCCAGTGTGTGTAGTGCCAACAGTAAAATTTGGAGGCTGTGGTGTTATGGTGTGGTCGTGTTTTTCGTTGAGGGGGCTTGCACCCCTTGTTGTTTCGCATGGCACAATCACAGCACAGGCCTACATTGATGTTTTAACCACCTTCTTGCCTTCCACTGTTGAAGAGGAATTTGGGGATGGCAACTGCATCTTTCAACACGATCGAGCACCTGTTCACCGCCTGTGGCAGAGTGGTTACACGACAATAACATCCCTGTAATGGACTGGCCTGCACAGAGTCCTGGTCTGAATCCTACAGAACACCTTTGGGATGTTTTTAAACGCCGACCTCGTGCGAGGCCTCGCTGACCACCATCGATACTTCTCCTCAGTGCAGCACTCCGTGAAGAATGGGCTGCCATTCCCCAAAATCTTCTAGCACTCGATTGAGCGTATCCCTGTGAGAGTGCAAGCTGTCATCATGGCTAAGGCTGGGCCAACACCATACTGAATTCCAGCATTACCGATGGAAGGTAACACAAGTTTTTAAGTCATTTTCAGCCAATACTTTTATCCTACACTGATTTCTGTGATTATTTCAAACAGTGTTGTTCGTACAGTAGCACTGACAACTCTGTGCAAACACTGGTGCTCTCGGTCGTCAAGTGAAGGCCGTCGGCCACTGCGTTGTCTGCGGTGAGGGGTAAGGCCTGAAACTTGGTATTCTCGGCACACTCTCAGAACTGTGGACCTCGGAATATTAAATTATCTAACGATTTCCGAAACAGAATATCCCAAGTGTCTAGCTCTAACTACTGATGCACATCTGAAGGTCGTCAGTTCTCATCGTGCAGCTTTTTCACTCGAATCACCCGAGTACAAATGACAGCTGCTTCAATGCACTGCCCTTTTACAGCACATATACACGATACTACTGCCATCCGTATACGCGCTTCTCACTATCCCGTGGATTGTCACCTCAGTGTATATTAATGTCAAAAGAGTTTACGTCGAGCAGTAAAAGGTTTCTGACACACACTGTCATTCCGACTGTCGGTCTGAAACTTGCCGAGTAGAGGTGGCCGTGTGGTGCTCCTACCAGGTGCTGGTGCTGGTGGTGGTGCTGCTGTTGGAGCTGGTGCTGGTGTTGGTGCTGCAGCTGGTGCAGGTGGTGCACCGCCGACCCCGGCCCGGGGCTGCTCGCCACCACCTCCATCGTCTCGTACGGCTCCTGCTTCACCTGCCCGTCGGACACCTGCGACAGCACGCCGTCGGCCGTCTGGATCCCCGCGGGGGTGAGAGGTGCGCCGAGGCCGAGTGCGCCGTGGATCCCCGCCTGCTGGTCCGACATCGCTCCCACCTGCGGACGGAGGGCACGTCGCACTGTAACATTACGTCACGGACCTCCTTCCCGGCTTCGACACATAATGCGGTCTGCCTACTACTTTATTGGTGACGATTTGAGAAAACTGCATCTGTTGTTGTAAATGGCACTCGAGAAAAAAATCTGACGCACCACACTTATCGACAAATAATTTACTTTGCTGTAACTGTAAGGGGCAAACAAACGAAAATGAGACAAGTGGAAAAAAATAAGTAAACTGTTTAAATCACACGATGACAAATCCAGTACGGAATAACGACAAAGGATAGATTGCTTCTCTCCACACAGTGGAGACGCTGAGTCACAGACCGGCACAACAAACAAATAAGCTTTTGGCCAAAAGACTTCCTTCTGATGTAGGTAAAACACACACACACACACACACACACACACACACACACAAATTATGACCACTGTCTCTGGCCAATGAGATAGTGGACACGTCTGTCTGAATTGTATTTGGTGAATTTGAATGTGTGTATATACACTACTGGCCATTAAAACTGCTACACCATGAAGATGACGTGCTACAGACACGAAATTTAACCGACAGGAAGAAGATGCTGTGATATGCAAATGATTAGCTTTTCAGAGCATTCACACAAGGTTGGCGACGGTGGCGACTCCTACAACGTGTTGACATGAGGAAAGTTTCCAACCAATTTCTCATACACAAACAGCAGTTGACCGGCATTGCCTGGTGAACCGTTGTTGTGATGCCTCCTGTAAGGAGGAGAAATGCGTACGATCATGTTTCCGATTTTGTTAAAGGTTGGATTGTAGCCTATCACGATTGCGGTTTATCGTACTGCGACATTGCTGCTCGCGTTGGTCGAGATCCAATGACTGTTGGCAGAATATGGAATCGGTAGGTACAGTAGGGTAATACGGAATGCCGTGCTGGATCCCAACGGCCTCATATCACTAGCAGTCAAGATGACAGGCATCTTATCCGCCCGGCTGTAACGGATCGTGCAGCCACGTCTCGATTCCTGAGTCAACAGATGGGGACGTTTGCAAGACAACAACCAACTGCACGAACAGTTCGACGACATTTGCAGCAGCACGGACTATCAGCTCGGAGACCGTGGCTGTGGTTACCCTTGACGCTGCATCACAGACAGGAGTGCCTGCGATGGTGTTCTCGACGACAAACCTGGAAGCACGAATGGTAAAATGTCATTTTTCGGATGAATCCAGATTCTGTTTACAGCATCACAATCATCGCATCTGTGTTTGGCAACATCGTGGTGAACACACATTGGAAGTGTGCATTCGTCATCGCCATACTGGTGTATCACCTGGCATGATGGTATGGGGTGCCATCGGTTACACGTCTCGGTCACCTCTTGTTCGCACTTTGAAGAGTGGATGTTACATTTCAGAAGTGTTACGACCCGTGGCTCTACCCTTCATTCGATCCGTGCGAAACCTACATTTCAGTAGGATAATGCACGACCGCATGTTGCATGTCCTTTATGGGCCTTTCTGGATACAGAAAATGTTTGACTGCTGCCCTGGCCAGCACATTCTCCAGATCTCTCACCAATTGAAAATGTCTGGTCAATGGTGGCCGAGCAACTGGCTCGTCACAATACGCCATTCACTACTCTTGATGAACTGTGGTATCGTGTTAAGTTGCACGGGCAGCTGTACCTGCACACGCTATCCAAGTTCTGTTTGACTCAATGACCAGGTGTATCAAGGCAGTTATTACGGCCAAAGGGGGTTGTTCTGGGTACTGATTTCTCAGGATCTATAGTCACTTCTCATTCAGGTAGCAGTAAAAGTGAATGGACGAGAGGCAAAAGCATGCTAACATTTTGTATGCAAGACAGAGAGAGAGAGAGAGAGAGAGAGAGAGAGAGAGAGAGAGAGAGAGAGAGAGAGAGGGAAGGAGGGGGGGGGGGAGGGAGGGAGGGATGGAGGAGGGGAGAGAGAGGGGGGGGAGGGAGAGAGAGACAGAGAGAGAGAGAGAGAGAGAGAGAGAGAGAGAGAGAGAGGAGGGGAGGGGAGGGGGGCAAGTATTTTTTTAAAATTATGTTATCACATCTGCCTTGTGTTTTACTTTTTTGGTGTGTATATTTTTTTGCCGCTGAACTGAAATATTGTTGTCGAAGAACAGATACCTTACCAGGTGATAGACGCTGTATCTATTTGTCGCTTAAATCCAAAAACAGGAGCAGGCACAGCACCTTGTTATTGATCATTACACACCTCTGTGTGTTGGAAAGCAATTCTCCAGTCAAGGCTTCAGTTGAGTGAAATGGACAGCACTTCACGAGGCGATCATTTCGAGAAAGAGGGCAGTGCTTAAATATGGTGATTTGTTTTTGAGAGTGATTGACAGCTGTCAGCAATTGCAGGTCTTCCTACACTATGCTGCAGTCTTTGGGCATTGCAACCTTCCTGTAAACAACACAATCCACAGCCAGGCGCACCTAGCTACAGATGCTTCAATAAGACGGTATTTCACTACTCTGCAGTTACACTTCTTTTTACCTCATACAACTTACACGGTATTCTTTCAGCTACAGTTTCATTTTAAAGACCTGAGAATCCATCGTTCCCGTGGAAACAGCAAGTGCACCGAGAAGAGTACACCGACTGACTGAAATGCACAAAAGCCGGTACCACGATATTGTTTCTCCGCTGACAATTTGTAGGTTCCTCAACACACAACTCCCATGGATGTACCTTATCTTCTCAATTTCATTATTTTGTCCAGATGTGCAGGCTGAAACTGTCATATTTTGTTAATCTCAGCAGTATAATTATTTATCAAAAGCAAAGTTCATTTTCCTATTTTGATTAACATCTTTTTCTTCTTGCTACCCTTCTTGTTCTTACTGCCATGCCATAAGGTCATGCATATTTTATGCTCCGTAATCTAACTTGAAATAATAACTCATTTGAACTTGACTATATTTTTGTCCATTAGCAATGTGATTGATCCTGTTCGCTAATAACAAACTTAAGTATTTGTACATTTTTCAGCCTGTTAAATATGCCACCGTTTCCAAATTTCATTGTACATCTTTCGAGCCAGCAGTTAATGATATTAACAAAGTCTGGCCATTTTATTATTTTCATGCAAATCATTCCTTGCATTCAGACTTAACATACAACTCACTCTTGTGCAACCAAGCGTTTCCACTCTCCGACAACAGCTTCTGTGCCTGATGATTCATTTCCATAAAAATAACAGGTATTTAACCAATCGAACAGAACAGGAGAATTTTATTCCAGTTCGTTCATTCTGAAGTTTATGTTTTCATGCTTTTAGTATTCTTTTCCCGCTGTCAGTGTGATGGGGCCTTATTTCGTGAACATTTTAGTTCTGATTCTGAAGCATTTAAAAAATCAAAATGGGTCGAAACAAAGCCAGTATTACAAGGTTCAAGGCTTTTGTTGATGTCAGGTTAATCTAATGTTGTGTTACCAATGAATAATGAAAGAAACATTTTACAATGGTTGCTTACTTTTATTTGAGCACATGTGCACGCATAAGAAATTATACTGTAGGAAACACTGCAACGAGCCACAAGTTTTTTCGAAATGATTTTATTACACCATTACTGGTGTAACTTATATAAGTCTAAAACTATGTAATCACAAAAAGTTTGTTATATTTTAGGATGTAAACGTAGAACTACGCACCACAAAAATTTGTTAGATTTTAGGACACAAATATAAAACTTGCAAAGAGGTCAACATTACTATCTGACGATGGGCTCAGGTCTGAAACTAGTTATGGTATAATAAAATCATTTCAAGAAAAATTGTGGCTGGTTGTGGTATTTCCTACAGTGTAATTAAAAAAAAAAAAAACAGATGCAGTGTTCTCCAACCAAAATAGATTAAATAATGCCACACTAGAAATTCCAAAATGGCTGACATGAATATTACCATCATAAAATTATGTAAAATGAATGCAGTGGTGCAAGAACTGTAGCAAACAGTACATGTCTACCTAACCTGGACGCCGTCAGGGTAAAGAATTTGGCTGAATTATGTCCCAGAATTTTCCCAAAAGCATTATCGGTAACCTCATTGTTTAGAAATGAGAAAGCATGGACACAACAAATTTTATCACAATTTCTATAATGGTTAAATTACAGAAAGACGTCATTTAAATGTATTTAATATCCTGTATTAGTTCAAATATTTTTTTCCCCATAAATCCTTGGGCAGCATGCAAGAAAAGGAGTTTGTCAGCAGACACCTATACATCACAGCACATCATGCAGAGAGCTACCGATGCCACACCGTGTGCCGAGGAGCGCTTCAAAGTACTACATCAACAGAAATCTTTACAAAAGTGTCTTTGAAAAAAAGGTCTTCAGTCAAGTTCAAGCCGTTGATCATATCGTACACCCGTATTCAATCATATCATAAATGTTGCTTTTCATTCATACATGAAAATTATTCGAAATAGAATAATATTAGAAGATTGGTAAGTAATTACTTCTGGAATAAAAACATATACTGAGAAATTGGTTCACCACCCTTTCAACACTGCAACTTATATTTTGCATATCATTCCACCTCTCCCGTTTTCAGTTTCTTCCATTTCCTTTGATCACTTGTTCCCCACATCATTGTTGTGGTGCCACTCGATCTAAATATCATAATTATGACACGTATTTTGGATCAGTTTATATTCTCCATAGTCCTCATTTTATACCCAAAATTAGTGCAACAAAATAAAAACATATTTATAATAAAAGTGTACATAAAGTCTGTGAACACTTTCAATTATTTATTGCACAAGAGCCAAACATTGTACAGACATCATACATACGTGATTTTGAAGAAAAACCCTGTATACCGCTACAGCATAGTTTGGTAATTTGCCAATAGTCACTGCTAGTTGCAAATATGGCGAGTTCAGGTGAGGAGCAAGGTTTCTGTGTGTTGGAGTTGGACTAAAACAAGTGTGCTACAGTTGTTCAATGGATGTTTAGAACCAAGAACGGTAAGAAGCCACCAACAAGGAAGGGCATTTACCACTGGCACAATAAATTCGTTACAACGGGTTGCTTGTATCTGGCAAAAAGAAGCGGTTAGTGAAGTGAATGTGGAGTGCTATCGTTCTTCGCCGAGAGTACTGTCACTGGATATTCCTACTTGGCATGTTGCAGCAATGGCTGATGCCTCAAATGCTATCAGGCTCTCCACTCATCTTTCAGCAGTATGGGGCTCCACCCTATCTTCATCACAAAGTTGGTGGGTACCTGAACACGGAGCTGCCGCATCGATGGGTCGGCCGTGCTACAGAAGGGGACACATGTTTCATGAAATGGCCTACCCAATCACCAGATCTCATTCCGTGTGACTTTTTTCTGTGAGGACACATTAAAGATCTGGTGTATGTACCGCCTCTACCACGTTATGTAGCAGAGCTCCAGCAGAGAATACGGGAAGCGACTGCCACAGCCGACAATGCCGTGCTGGGACGGGTGTGGCAAGAATTCGATTACCGTATTGACGTCTGCCAGGTCGCTCGTGGTCTGCATATCGAATGTTTGTAAAAAAAATAAATTCAGAGTTTCTCTTCAAAATGCAATATGTATGACATTTGTGCAATGTTTAGCTCTTGTGCAATAAATAACTGAAAGTGTTCCTGGACTTTATGTTCACCCTATATATTGATTGAACTAGATCGAATCTCTAATGACCTCGTGATCAACTCTGACCTTCCTTCCATTTTGAAACTAGGATCAAAGGGCTAAACTCAAACAACAAAATCCATATAAATAAAAATAAACTGGCGCATATACGAAATATCAGCACTTGGGAATGACTTTCAGTTTGACAGTTCTGCTGCCGCATGTTTTCATAACAACAAATTCTGCAGTGAATATTGACATTTTGCAAAAAAGGATACAACGTGTTAACGGTGGTGCTCATATCTTTCATGTGTTGCAAAGACTGAAGTTCGTGGTAATTTCTTGCATTGCAAACACACAGTTGATTTCAGTTCGCAGTTTACTACCTTAGGTAAAATGCTACCACAGAGGCTTCAAATTATTGATTGGCGTGCGTGCAACACAGGCCGAGTAAATGACACTGACTAAGAGCTGGTAACAAATTTCTTCCGATTGATTTCCTCGAAAATTCTGATGATGAAATCAAGCAACATTGCGCCATCAGTCATGCAGTTAAGTGAGAGATTATTGTGCAAGTACAACTTAACATCATTAACTGATCAAATTGGTCAAGATTTTCAGATGACCACAAAATAGTGGGCAGAGCAGACAAAAGGCCAGACTCAGTTGGGATGAACCCCTTCTCAACCATCTGACAGACAGACATTGCACAGCCTAAACAACTCAAGATATAGACACATTACACACTAAACATTTCTGTTAAACTGGCTGCAAGAAAGAACATGCAAAGCCATGTTGTGAAAATGTACAGTTTTGTTCTCCTTATCATAGTCATTTTTAACAGAAAACAGGGCAGTTGTGATGAAGACTAACTTTATGATACTACCTGTTTGCACATTAAAACCACGTGAAATACTGTCATTAAAGCTACTACCCTCACACACCCAACAGCTGGAAAGGTTTCTCTCATACCACGTGCACTAATGATTGCAACTGATTAACCCATTCATTATGACTTCTGCTCCCAATTGAGGTTCCATTTGCAATAACAATAAATAACGTCACAGAGAGAGTGGAGGGAGAAGATGAATAGACACGAAGTGGGGGGGGGGTGGAGGGGGGGGGGGGGACGGATATGAACGAGAGGAAGGAGGGCAGCGACAGAGAGATAAGGGAGGAGTAGCTGTATAGAGTGTGGGATAAGAGATGTACAAGGAGCAGGGGGCAGGTGATGGAAAGAGATACGAGGAGATAGACAAAGAGAGGAAGAAGAAAGAGAGGGTTAGAGAGATGGAGGGAAAAAGAGATTAGGGCATGTATCCAATTCCCATATATATTTAGCAATTATGAAGCATTGCCAGTTTCGCCAGTGTACTATATAATTGCAAATATTTCTTAAGTGTTTCTGTTGATACAGGTTTTCTAACATTATTTTTTTTCATTTTTGTAACTTGTTAGGGTGTGAAATGGCTAAGCAGGCAAGGCTAGAGGACAAATGTAAGGATATAAAGGCATATATCACTAGGGGTCAGACAGATAACGCACACAGGAAAATTAAAGAGACCTTTGGAGAAAAGAGAACCACTTGTTTGAATATCAGGAGTTCAGATGGAAAAATAGTTCTAAGCAAAGAAGGGAAAACAGAAAGGTGGAAGGAGTATACAGAGGGTCTATAAAAGGGTGATGTACTTGAGGGTGATATTATGGAAATGGAAGGGGACGTAGGTGAAGATGAAATGGGAGATATGATACTGCGTGAAGAATTTGACAGAGTGCTGAAAGACCTAAGTTGAAATGAAGCCCTGGGAGTAGACAACATTCCATTACAACTACTGATAGCCTTGGGAGAGCCAGCCATGACAGAACTTTAGCATCTACTGAGCAAGATGCATGAGACAGGCGAAATACCCTCAGACTTCAAGAAGAATATAATAATTCCAATCAGAAAGAAAGCAGGTGTTGACAGGTGTGAAAATTACTGAACTATCAGCTTAATAAGTCACGGCTGCAAAACACTGGCATGAATTCTTTACAGACGAATGGAAAAGCTGGTAGAAGCTTACCTCGGGGAAAATAAGTTTGGACTCCGTAGACTTGTTGGAACACGTGAGGAAATACTGACCCTACGACTTATCTTAGAAAATAGATTATGGAAACGTAAACCTATATTTCTCACAATTGTAGACTTAGAGAAAGCATTTTACAATGTTGACTGGAATACTCTCTTTCAAACTCTGAAGGTGGCGGGGATAAAATACAGGGAGCGGAAGGCTACTTATAATTTGTACAGAAACCAGATGGCAGTTATGAGTTGAGGGCAGGAAAGGGCATCAGTGGTTGGGAAGGGAGTGAGACAGGGTTGTAGCCTATCCCCGATCTTATTCAATGTGTATATGGAGCAAGCAGTAAAGGAAACAAAACAAAAATTTGGAGTAGGAATTTCAATCCATAGAGAAGAAATAAAAATGTTGAGATTTCCTGATGATATTGTAATTCTGTCAGAGAGAGCAAAGGAAATGGAAGAGCAGTTGAAACTAGGATATAAGATGAACGTGAAGAATAGCAAAACGAGGAAAATGGAGTGTAGTCGAATTAAATCAGGTGAGGAATTAGATTAGGAAATGGGACACTTAAAGTAGTGAAGGAGTTTTGCTATTTGAGTAGCAAAATAACTGATGATGGTCGAAGTAGAGAGGATATAAAATGTAGACTGGCAATGGCAAGGAAAGCGTTTGTGAGGAAGATAAATTTGTTCACATCGAGTATAGATGTAAGTGTCAGGAAGTCTTTTCTGAAAGTATTTGTATGGAGTGTAGCCATGTATGGAAGTGAAATGTGGATGATAAATAGTTTAGACAAGAAGAGAATAGAAACTTTCGAAATGTGGTGCTACAGAAGAATGATGAAGATTAGATGGGTAGATCACATAACTAATAAGGAGGTATTGAATAGAATTGGTAAGAAGAGGAATTTGTGGCACAACTTGACTAGAAGAAGGGATCAGTTGGCAGGACATGTTCTGAGGCATCAAGGGATCTCCAATTTAGTACTGGAGGGCAGCGTGGAGGGTAAAAATTGTAGAGGAGACCAAGAGATGAATAGAATAAGCAGATTCAAAAATATGTTGGTTGCAGTAGGTATTGAGAGATGAAGAAGCTTGCACAGGATCGAGTAGCATGGAGAGCTGCATCAAACCAGTCTCTGGACTGAAGACCACAACAACTTCTTAGGTTCACTAATTTATAAAATGGAACAATAAAATACTATCGATTACACTACTGCTGCTGTTTGTGAAGTCTACCAAAATAAAACCGGACAGAACGCTATTACACAAGGACATAAGAAAGTAAGCTACACACAGCTTCCGACACTAAAATCACTACACTAGAAGAGTGGTGCACTGTCAGAAGAGAATGCACCTTGTGGGCTTCCTGTAGGCACAGTTCCGCTGCAGCATGGATAACAGGTCACCACAATGTGGGAGTGAAATGGGGGTGCAAGTGGAAAAGTAATCCAAGGTTGAAGTACACGAGCAGTATAATTCGTGTGGGCGAAGCATCTAAATTGCACACAGATTCGCTGTGAAATTCTGGTGGTACGTCCACCAAATGCAATGTCACTTCCAGCCACAGTGAAATGGTGTCAACAATCAACAGCTTGACTGAACCCGCACAGAGACAGATGATGCTGATCCACTATACAGTCCAAATCCTGCACTGTGATTTCCGCCTTTATGGCAAGCTGAGAGAACATTTCTGGCAACGAGATTTACCGACAATAAGGACATTTATTAAGTTCTCAGATGGCTCCATTACTGAGGAAGGCGATTCCTATCACTGAGGAACTGAATGATTGGCAGAATTTTTGACTGTTATTTACAGAGACTTAGACCAAAATAAAGTGTCATGTACCTATGTCACTTTAAATGTAGTGCAACATTCAATAAAAGTTGCATGGCCTGCCATGATAATGTGTAACTAATGTTTCGAAGTCCTCTGGTATTATGTATTTTAAAAAATACCGGTCTATTGTTGTTGTTGTTGTGATCTTCAGTCCTGAGACTGCTTTGATGCAGCTCTCCATGTTAATCTATCCTGTGCAAGATTCTTCACCTCCCAGTACTTACTGCAACCTACATCCTTCTGAATCTGTTCAGTGTATTCATCTCTTGGTCACCCTCTACGATTTTTGCCCTCCACACTGCCCTCCAGTACTAAATTGGTGATCCCTTGATGCCTCAGAACATGTACTACCAACCGATCCCTTCTTCTAGTCAAGTTGTGCCACAAGCTCCTCTTCTCCCCAATTCTATTCAAAACCTCCTCATTAGTTATGTGATCTACCCATCTAATCTTCAGCATTCTTCTGTAGCACCACATTTCGAAAGCTTCTATTCTCTTCTTGTCCATACTATTTATCATCCATGTTTCACTTCCACACATGGCTACACTCCATACAAATACTTTCAGAAACGACTTCCGACACTTAAATCTATACTCGATGTTAACAAATTTCTCTTCTTCAGAAACGCTTTCCTTGCCATTGCCAGTCTACATTTTATATCCTCTCTACTTCGACCATCATCAGTTATTTTGCTCCCCAAATATCGAAACTCCTTTACTACTTTAAGTGCCTCATTTCCTAATCTAATTCCCTCAGGATCACCAGACTTAATTCGACTACATTCCACTATCCCCGTTTTGCTTTTGTTGATGTTTATTTTATATCCTCCTTTCAAGACACTGTCCATTCCGTTCAATTGCTCTTCCAAGTCCTTTGCTGTCTCTGACAGAATTACAATGTCATCGGCAAACCTCAAAGTTTTTATTTCTTCTCTATGCATTTTAATACCTACTCCGAATTTTTCTTTTGTTTCCTTTACTGCTTGCTCAATATACAGATTGAATAACACCGGGGAGAGGCTACAACCCTGTCTCACTCACTTCCCAATCACTGCTTCCCTTTCATGCCCCTCGACTCTTGTAACTGCCATCTGGTTTCTGTACAAATTGTAAATAGCCTTTCGCTCCCTATTAAGGAGTACAAATCTGGACTCAGAATTTCTCAAGCAATGTATTTTGACAGTTATCAATGCATTTTTATAAAATTTATGAGACAGCATTGCCAACACACATGAAGATAAATACAAGGCACTCTCCTAGCTTTCAGAATTACTAGAACCTTCCTTAGTAAGGAGCGTGGGATTATCTTTAATACACAGGTCCACCCTGCACTCTGTGCACAGTTCAATGATTTGCTGCATCCCTTAAAAAATAACATGTACAGTGCACTTTTTTCCTGTCACTCAATAAACCAAACATTCCCACCTTTTACCAGTTATAATTCTTTCTGTTTCTGTTCCTCACTGAATTGACCTACTTTCTTCCCCCTCTTCGTTACTCACATTTTATCACACGCCCCTTTCTCTTTCCCTCCCATCTTTTCTGAGGTACCAACTGCTGCTGGTAATTTTCGATTACATCCACACAACTATAATCTGTCTGTCGTGCTACCTTTTGTGAACTAATATAATTTCTACCTTTTTCTACTAAAGCTACTAATGGTGTCCACTTTTTATGTTCTAATTACTAACTGTTGTATCTCACATAAAATGTAAATCTTTTTATAACATCTGCGTTGTTACATGCACGTAATACACAATAAAAAAAAGTTTTGAATCACCACAGTTCCCAGAATTCCTGAAGACAGACGTTGGCTGTGGATATTGTATCACAGACACAGTCCCTTTCTTCAGAGATGTCACTCAATCTGCACAAAAATGTAAACAACCATACATGAGCAGAGCCTATTAGACGGAGTGGGTCCCACAGCCGATCAGTTCCAGTCATTCCACCTGTAAGGAGGTGGCTCGTGTAGTCCGCAGTTCAACCATGCCTAGACGGTCAGTTCCGCAATTAGATCGTGTCCGCATTGTTACTTTGTGCCAGGAAGGGCTCTCAATGAGGAAAGTGTCCAAAGCAATGCTGTTCAGACATGGAGAAGATACAGAGATAGAAACTGTCGATTTAACTGTCACTCAGGCCGCCCAAGGGCTACTACTGCAGTGGATGACCGCTACCTACGAATTATGGTTCGGAGGAACCCTGACAGCAATGCCAGTATGTTGAATAATGCATTTTGTGCAGACACAGGACATCGTGTTGCAACTAAAACTGTGCACAATAGGCTGCATGATTTGCAACTTCACTCTCGATGTCCATGCTGAGGTCCATCTTTGCAACCACGACACCGTGCAGTGCAGTACAAATGGACCCAACATGCCGAATGGACGACTCAGGATTGGCATCACGTTTTCTTCACCGATGAGTGTCGCATACGCCTTCAAACAGACAATCATCGAGTTTGGAGGCAACCAGGTCAGGCTGAATGCCTTAGACACACTGTGGAGGTTCCCTGCTGTTTTGGGGTGGCATTATGTGGGGCCTACGTATGCTCCTGGTGGTCGTGCAAAGCGCCGCAATAGCTGTACGATGCATGAATGCCATCCTCCGACCGATAGTGCAACTGTATCGGCAGCATATTGGTAAGGCATTCGTCTTTGTGGATGACAATTCGCGCCCCCATCGTGCACATCTTGTGAATGACTTCCTACAGGATAACGAATTTGATCGACTAGAGTGGCCAGCATGTTCTCCAGACATTAACCCTATCGAATATGCCTGGGATAGACAGAAAAGGGCTGTTTACGGATGACGTGACCCACCAACCACTCTGCAGGATCCATGCCAAATGGCCATTGAGGAGTGGGACAATCTGGACCAGCAGTGCCCTGATAAAGTTGTGGACTGTATGCCACGACGAATACAGGCGTGCATCAATGCAAGAGGATGTGCTACTGGGTATTAGAGGTACCGGGTTGTACAGCAATCTGGACCACCACCTCTGAAGGTCTCACTGTATGGTGGTACAACATGCAATGTGCGGTTTTCATGAGCAATAAAAAGGGTGGAAATGATGTTTATGTTGATCTCTATACCAATTTTCTGTGCAGGTTCTGGAACTCTCGGAACTGAGCCGATGCGAAACTTTTTTTTATGTGTGTATAAAACACACTAGCTGACCACAGATACATGCACACCTGTTATCCTTCCTCTTTATGATAGCTTCGACTGTGATGGGAAGACTTTCAATGTACAGAAGTAGTCCCGAGTGAGAGTGGGCTGAGTGGTTGCCGCCTGCCATCCCATACTGCGGCAGCAGAGGGCACCTGTGCTACTGAGCTCCTAGAGGTACGGCTAACCAGACATGCTCCACTGGATCCCTCACGACTGCAATTGGCGTCTCATGGAAACTTGTAATTCCGTTGCTATAATGCCTGGGGGGGGGGGGGGGGGGGGGGTGCCTGGAAGAATCACAGCCTGTGCTTCATTAAGAGCCCCATCCTAAAGATGTTTCATTTGGTTATTTGGTTCAGGTTAGGACTCTGGGCAGGTCAGTCCATTTCTTTGTCCACAAACTATTGCCACTGTCACGGCATAAAGTCAAGCGTCAGCATGCAGGTCGGGAACGAGAGAGAATAGATGGCTGTGAGAAGAAGTCAGCCAACTGCACGCCGACCGGACCTCCCTCCAGAATGACAATGTGATAGTAGTGGCCCCTACGGAAAGAGGACACAAGCGCCGTGACCCAGTCGAATAGCAGCTTCAAGTTTAGGCACTATTATAGCAGCGTCAACTCTATTCACTTCGCTTGTACTGTCTATGGAGCACAGACTTGCAATTGTTTATACTGAAGAAGATTGCTTATTTTTTATGTCGCCTTTTGCTTGCGACACATCTGTGTAATTGTCGAAGCTAAGTATTGTCATTTACTTTTTTGTAATAAAGCTCATTAATACGATTTGTCTGAATGTTTGTCTAGCAAACCTAGTAAGCGGGCTTCCTAGACACCACATATTTGACAAGGCTGGACACAGTTGCTACAAAGATGCCACTTTATAACAGGCTGCACTGTCAGGCTGATACAATCATTGTATTCAATCTACTCCTCTACTTTTCTTAGCAGACAATGCTGTGAAATGGGTTGTTGTTCTTCCACATATTGTGTTTTCTTAAGTGCAATAAACAACCACAGTATTGCACCTGCTGTTTCGGGGTAGCGTCTTTGATTAGGAATTGAAAGTCCTAGGTCCTGGGTTCGATCCACACCACCGCTTAAATTTTGAAGAAAAATCATTGGTACTGGCAGACGAAGACTTCCTGCACGAGAAGTTGTCCCTCATTCTGCAAACAGCCTTGTCAAAGAGGGAGGAGGAATGGAAAGAGGTTCGGGGCACTCTCTTTCCCTCGGGGTGGGAAACTGCCCCTAAAGGTAAAGAATCAGCACTGATCAATGGCTTGACAATGCAGAAGGCAATGAAAACCAGTGCATTAAAGACACATAATGTGTATCCACAGCACATGTGGCCTGTAATTTGAAAGTGTCACGATCTCTCCATTGGTAAAAGACTGCAGACTAGTTCACTTGAAAGATCTCCGGGAGGGGGGTGCTGAGGGAGAGGTGACCGTGAGAAAAAGATTGAATGACCGACGAATGATAACATTCTATGAGTTGGGGTGTGGAATTTCAGAAGTATGAATGTGGTAGAGAATCTAGAAAACCTGAAAAGGGAAATGATAAGGCTACATCTAGATACAGAGAGGGTCAATGAAGTGAAATGGCAAGAAGACAAGAATTTCTGGTCAGACGAGTACAAGGTAAAATCAACAACGATAGAAAATGGTAACAGGAGTAGGATTTGATATTAAGAGGAATGTAGAGCAGAGAATGAGTTACTGTGAACAGTTCACTGATCAGGTGGTTCTCATCAGAATCGACAGCAAACCAACACAGACAATGATAGTTCAGGTATACAAGCCATCATCACGAGTTGAAGGTGAAGAGATAAACTACATGAGGATATCGAATGGGGAATTCAGCACATAAAGAGAAATGAAAATCTAATAGTCATGGGGGATTGAAATGTGGTTATAGGAGAAGGGATAGAAGAAAGGGTTACAGGAGAATGTGGGGTTGGTAGCAGGAATGAGAGAGGAGAAAGATTAATTGAGTTCTGAAATTAATTTCAGCCAGTAATAGCAAACACTCTGTCGAAGAATCACAAGAGGTGGAGGTATACCTGGAAAAGGCCAGCAGATATGGGAAGATTTCAGTTATATTAATTACATCATGGTCGGGCAGAAATGAGATATTGGATTGTAAGGCATACCCAGAAGCAGATATAGACTCAGATCACAATTTAGTAAAGATGAAGATTAGGCAAAAGTTTGACAGCCTACTTAGCAAGAATCAATACACAAAGAAGTAGGATACAAAAACACTTAAGAATGATGAAGTACACTTGAAGTTTCCTACGGCTAAAGGTTCTGCAATAAGGACTAGCTCAGTACGCAGTTCAATTGAAGAGTAATGGGCATCTCTAAAAAGGGCAAGTCACAGAAGTTAAGGAAAATCACTGGTACAAAGAATGTATCTGTGAACAAAACACGGGTAGCCGAAGAAATACTTCAGTTCATCAATAAACGAAGGAAGCATAAAAATGATCCAGGAAATTAAGGAATACAAAAATACAAGTCACTTAGGAATGCAATAAATAGGAAGTGCAGGGAAGCTGACAAAGCTGCATAAAAATGTGAAGAAATTGAAAAAGATGTGATTGTCAGAAGGACTGACTCAGCTTATAGGAAAGTCAAAACAACTTTCACTAAAACTAAAAGCAAGGGTGTTAAGCCTGTCCGTCAGTTTATGAGGTCTGTCTTGTCTCTGTTTAGTTGTGGTCGTTCTTTCACATTTTCACTTCACAATCACATCATCAACAGCTGAACTGAGCAGATTTAGAAGGCTTGAAATTTCTCTGATGGATTTATTACTCTGTAAAATCCAATGATTACTCCATGTCTGAAGCCACTGACTTACCTATTGGGCTGTCACTGCCAACACGAACTCCACGCCACCTTTTCCACCTCCTGAGACATCTAGTGTACAGAATACCTCATTACAGTTAAGAACAATCCCGATAGCCATAATATTGCCAGGATAAATAAATCAGTAAATTAGTGTGATATACACTACCAACTTTTCCATCTCACCAGCAACATAAGGTTGGTAGAGATGTTCTGTTAACACAAATTGAGGAGATGACTGTGCAGAAACACAAACCAAGTAATTAATAGGTTGGCCTATGTACGTAGCTACCCACAATTCTTTTCGAAACACAGGGGGATCATAGGAGGGGGGGGCAGAAGAGGAAATAAATAAATAAAATTCTATGTATTGCGTAAAGCTGCTTTATTTGTTACAGTGCATGAACCACATAACTTGGTCATTGTCAGAGAAAAAAACACAGAGTGTGTAGTTAAGCATCTCCAAACAAAGAGAACATTGTTAATTATAAAAATAGTGTACATCGTGCCTGTACAGTAAATATTTCAATAAAAATAAACATCTGTATATCTAAAAAAATACAGAAAATATATAATGATCATCTGTTACAGTTCTTACTTTTTCTTTACATACATTACACAAAATAGATTTAAATCTTTGGAACAATAACTGCCTAAGAATCTAATTCGGCAAATGATCAAGTTATTGTACAAATCTTTGGTTACTACAGAATCACTCTTGTTGATAATACACTTCTTAAAATTACAGATTATGTGTTAAGAAGAGAAAGCGTACTTCAGTTTGCTGAATATAATACCAAAGACGCAGCTACAGATTCACTTCTTTTTACAAATTCCTTAAAATGCAACTGATCTTTGGCATTTTTTTTAACAGGCTGGCTATTATGCACAATGCAATGGAAATAGCACAATAGAAATATTATCTTTGGTTACAATGGAAGAACACAATGAGAGCTATTGTTACATTATTACATTTTATTTTTAGCCCACTCTATCAAAATGATAAATCTTTGGATTATAAATTGTGTAATATTATATATATATATGTATTAATAGAGGGAAACATTCCACATTGGAAAAATATATCTAAAAACAAAAATGATGTGACTTACCAAACGAAAGCGCTGGCACGTCGATAGACACACAAACAAACACAAACACACACACAAAATTCAAGCTTTCGCAACAAACTGTTACCTCATCAGGAAAGAGGGAAGGAGAGGGAAAGACGAAAGGAAGTGGGTTTTAAGGGAGAGGGTAAGGAGTCATTCCAATCCCGGGAGCGGAAAGACTTACCTTAGGGGGAAAAAAGGACGGGTATACACACACACACACACACACACACACACATATCCATCCACACATATACAGACACAAGCAGACATATTTAAAGACAAAGAGTTTGGGCCCAAACTCTTTGTCTTTAAATATGTCTGCTTGTGTCTGTATATGTGTGGATGGATATGTGTGTGTGTGCGCGCGCGCGCGAGTGTATACCCGTCCTTTTTTCCCCCTAAGGTAAGTCTTTCCGCTCCCGGGATTGGAATGACTCCTTACCCTCGCCCTTAAAACCCACTTCCTTTCGTCTTTCCCTCTCCTTCCCTCTTTCCTGATGAGGCAACAGTTTGTTGCGAAAGCTTGAATTTTGTGTGTATGTTTGTGTGTCTATCGACGTGCCAGCGCTTTCGTTTGGTAAGTCACATCATCTTTGCATATATATATATATATATATATATATATATATATATATATATATATATAAAATGTACAATATGGCAAGAAAAGAAAATTTGCTTCAAAGTTGTAAATTGACTTGAATAAAGCAGGTAAAAATTTTCTTTACTTGGAAGTCAAAATTGAGTTAAATATATTCTACAATACAAGTTGCCTAGGTTTAAAATCTGATAAATGATAGGGGAAAAAAATCTTTGTAAGATCTCTTGATAAATTTGTACACTATCATTAATGTGTTATCTTCAACGGAAACACTTTGTACAGCATTTTTGTGCAATTAAGGTTCAGATCCTATAAAATGAAGATGTAGTTGAGGAGATTCAAGATGCAGCACAATTCTCACATGTTTTACAATATATTCACTGACAAGATTTATTCCTAAACTCAGAATAAAAATTGTTGCAATGCCTTTCTACTTGTAAATAGATGACTGTCACATTTTCTCTGTCACAATTTTGCAGTGTATTATCACAAAGTTGTTGACACTGATACTCATTGTTTACATTGTATATTTCAACATCAGGTCACAAAAATAGTGCCATTACTGGTATCAACTTATTACCAAGGGCTTCAGTAGCTGATCTGTTCAAAACAGAAGTGAAAGTGTGTGTAGCCAAATTTCAAATCAAATTAACTTTTACATGTCCCGTCGACATAGAGCTCATTAGGGATGGAGTACATGCTCAACTTGTTTCAAACATGGGGAACAAAATCAGCTGTGCCCTTTTGAAGGAACCATCTGGCATTTGCCTGGAGCCGTTTAGGAAAATCATGGGAAACCTAAATCTGGATAGATCTGGATAGCTATACAGGGGTTTGAACTGCCTTCTCCTGAACGTGAGTTAGTTGGGTATCACTGCACCATATCACTCAGTGAAAGGCCCAGAGAAGTATCCATTATGTTAATGTGCCTGCACTCTGATTGTTGAAACTCTAGCCTACAGCTGATTATGTAATGGTATAAAGTTCATAAATCAAACCACAAATCTAAGGCAAAAAATAATCACAATATAAAAAACATTGGAAGAGGAAGCATTCTAAAGGTGAAAACTAGTAAAACATTACATGACTACTAGTGTAGATACACCAGATGTGCACTATTATAGAAGAAGGATAGATGACGGCCATTTGCAGATGTTATCCACAAGTAGCAAACTGGAAACTGGCAATCGCAACTGTAGTTACACTAAACAGCCGGAATGAACAGCTGTTAAATTTAGTTACAATTACACGAGTGTGAGCCGGCAGAATAAGAAATTCTGACAGAGGAAAATGCAAAACACTTGCAGAAGCGACAACATAAGAGATCAGAAAATACTTGGAAAAAGGCTTTGTTATAAAAATTGCTTTTTCATTTCAGCAACTGGTGTGGGTATTGCTTTTAAATTAGTAAAAATTTCAAGCTCTTCATGTGTATCAAAATGGTACCTTTCAGGAACATTGCGAAAGATATAAAGATGTCCATCTGTACGTCCTACTTTTTGTGTGCAAGGTTTTAAATGAGAGCCAAATGCAGTTACATTTGTGTACAATTCCTGACACGTGCCACAGTTTACCTTACGCATACCTTACGAAGCCAGTATGCCTTGGAGATGCTTAGACTTCCTGAGAACTTTCTAAAGGAAGCTAGAGGAACTTTTCAGAATGAGAATGGTGTTGAAGCCTGAAGCTACAACACGTTAGATAAGTACAAGCTGTCAATGTATCTGAAGCACAGAGAAAACACTACATATTAAACTACAACTGGGGTCAAATATTTATTCTTGAAAAGTGGTGTACAGGAAATAACTTTTTAAAAAACAAATTTATAACAGTAAATACAGTACTGGCGATGGGAATTCAAATGAGCAACATGAGAAGCCATGGTAAAACTACTGTTAC
Organism: Schistocerca serialis cubense; assembly: GCF_023864345.2. Taxonomy (NCBI): domain Eukaryota; kingdom Metazoa; phylum Arthropoda; class Insecta; order Orthoptera; family Acrididae; genus Schistocerca; species Schistocerca serialis. The sequence goes on from NC_064648.1 coordinate 103,357,611, forward strand.
ACGTATCTAACAGCAACTCAAATCTGGAAAAATCTACACCACAATATTTTGGTGTAGTTTCTCTAAAAAAAACGTCAGGCAAATGGATAGGTTTTGCTAAAGATATTGTCTCAGTGCAGAAAACTTTGGCAGAAATGACAAGGTCCAATGCAACACTGACACACCGGACAAGACAATCTGGGTCAGTAATCCCACACCAGTAAATGGAATGTGCTAGCACTGTATAAAGGGAAAGGAGAAGAAAGGGTAGAGACCTGTCCGAAGAAAATTTCTAACTCTTAATGTCAAGTGTCTGGTTGCAGCTTGAAATTTTAAACACAACACAAGGGAGCAGATGAGATATACTTTTATTCCTTAAAGCTAATGTACAGCACGACAAAACAAAAATAAGAATCTATAAAACAGGTAATAAGGGAATGGAACCTTAGACTTCAAGAAAAAGAAATAAAAGAAATCAGAATGGAAAAAGATTCAATGAACAACAAACTCTACTGTCTAGCCTTTGCTGGTTGTTTAGCAGTATTTTCTGAAAACATAATACAGCAACTGAGCAAATCAAACTATTGAAAGAGATGGTGGCTTACAAATTTCTTTCAAAAAAACAATGCATAATAGACATTAAAAAATGTTCAAAAATTCCTAAGCACAAGATATGGTAGAATCATGTAATGAATAAACTTAAGTATTCAGGGGAAATAATACAAGCAAATTGTCTAGATGATGAAGCATACATAAGTGAACACAGAAAATGGAAGTGGCTTATCAAGTAATGAAGGACATTTAAAATAAAAATCACTTTCAGTAAAAACAAAAATACAACACTATAACAGAAAACGAGTGCCTTCATGTAGTGGAGGGTTTAGTCTTCAACAAAAAGGGAGAAACTGAAGAGCTGGCAAGTACAAAAAGAAAATACTATGGAAAATACTTGGTCAAAGAAAAGTTGGGAAACCTACACCCAAATGGCAAAACAGCCAAAATGCAAATGAGTCATTCCGGGGAAGTGAAAAGGACTTAGCAGCAATTAAAGTTATGAAAGCAAAAATTCTAAATAGGCAGACCTTTCAAAATAAGATGATGAAGTTCAGGAATTTTCAGGAAGATGTTGAGAAGTGCAGCACCGTATCGACAGATGAAAGATGAAAGAAAGAACAAAGAAATAGTGTAACTACCGAAAATCAGGAAAGAAGACAGAATCACGAGGAAGTTACTTCATGTGGACCACAGGTGGCAATTGAAGAAGAAGAATATACACCCACAATCAGGCTAGAGACAATGAGCATGGAAACAGACCAGGAACTATAAACCAGTTTTGAAAATATAGTCAAAAAATTTCTGGGCAAGCGACTTTGGACGGCACATGAAGCAAAGAACAAATAATTAAAGGAAGTATAGACAGAAGCAGACGTAATGGCAGTTATCAGTACTGGAAAGGTATAGTCCCAGGCACATCAGCTAAACTGCTTCCAGAGGAAGGCCGGAGGGGAAAATACCTTCAGGCAGATGGAGTAAGGAAGGACGTGCATCAGGGCAGAGATAAGTGGAGGAGGAGGTTGAAAATAGGCAACCGCAGGTGTACTACTGCCTGAGATCGTGTAAAATGTTGCATTGAAAATGGAAAAAAAAGAAGAAAAATACCATACAGAGGCAGATAAGCTTGTATGTAGACACCATTGCTTGTGTGACCCTTGGCTTGACTTTGTTATTCTGTTAACCGTGAACGAAGGACAACAGGCAGAGTCTATATTCCTAGATTTCTGGAAAGTATTTGACAAAGTGATCCACTGCAGGCTGTTAACAAAGGTCCAAGAATACAGTTTAGGTTCTCAGATAAGAGAGTGGCTCGGAGACTAACTAACAGACAAAAATGGCTCTCAGCACTATGGGACTCAACTGCTGTGGTCATAAGTCCCCTAGAACTTAGAACTACTTAAACCTAACTAACCTAAGGACATCACACACATCCATGCCCGAGGCAGGATTCGAACCTGCGACCGTAGTGATCGTGCAGTTCCAGACTGTAGCGCCTTTAACCGCTCGGCCACTCCGGCCGGCTAACTAACAGAACCCAGTGCATTGCCCACAGACAAAGAGAGTTAACTAGACACAAGTGTACCGTCAGAGTTGTCCCTGGGGAATTTTATAGGACCATTCTTCTTCTCAGGAGGATATAGGATGACTTGGGTGGGATTACTACTTGATGTGATGAGTAGTAGCTAGCTCTATGTGTCAAAAATGTAAGTTAATGCAGATGAATATGAAAAAACAAATCCACTATTTTCAAATACAGTATTAATGGTGTGCTGTTCAACAGTTATGTTGATTAAATATCTAGGCATAAAGGTACAAACCAATATGTATTTGTGATTGTATTTTACTGTTAACTTCCTTGCCCAAGTGTGTTGGTAAAAATGAAATAATTATTTTAATTCATTTTGTTTTACTGAAAAATAATTATTTTAATTGACTCTGTATTGCATGTGTCACCCTCTACTGAAATTATGAACAAATCCTTCCAAATGTGTTTCTGTATGATGTCGTCATAAATGAAATGTTTTGTACTATTATACTGTTTTCACAACTGACCTAATATTTCTTATTAACATTTCAATTTTACACATTTCAGAAGTGCTGCCCTGTAGTGATACGAGCTTACTGTTTAGCTGTACTTCTTGTACATACAACAGGAAATTTTTGCTCGACATTTGTACGGACATTGTTCAGCGTCTTTGTTAACGAACATAATTATCTTAGTTGGTACGTACTAATGTTCTTCAAAATTGTGTACCATTAATTTCATCTGAGATTTATATAACTTCATTTATTTGGTGAAGCTGTACTGTACTATATCATTATTTGCACTTCTCTTTATTATTTGTTACCAGGTCATCTGCCGAAGGGCTACGCCTGAAACGTGTGACAAGCACTTACCAGCATTTTCAAATTCACTCTCAAAGTGGTATGAAATGGACCAAGCACATAAAGTCGGTTGTAGGGAAGACAAATTCTACATTTGTGTTTATTGAGAGAATTCTCGGACAGCACGGTTCATCTACAAAGGACACTACATGTAAAAGATGTGTGTGATCCATTCTCAAGTACTGCACGAATGTTTGGGATCCCCACCACATCAATTTTTGAGAACTAACATTTGCAACTGACTGCAAAACAATTCTACTGCTGCCAAGATACATTACATGTGAGGACAGCAAAGACAAGAGGAGACAAACCAGGGCTTCTATGGAGGCACATGGACAATCATTTTTCTATCAGTTTTTGAGTGGGACAGGAAGTAAATGACTAGTTCTGGTAAAAGGCACCCTCCGTCACACACTATACGGTGGCTTACAGAGTACGCATGTGGCCACAGATGCAGATACAAATTCGTGCTACAGTTGTGCCACAAGATATTAATGTCAAAGGGGCAGGGGGGCACGATAACAGAAATGTCACGTGTGAATTCACAATTCATTAAGAAAGTAACAGAGACAGACATCTCGCCATTAATGTGATAAGTGGGCTATTGTTGGTACTTTAGGCTACAGCTGTATCTATCGATATCAAATGGTATTTTTTGCTTTGTGGTCACTGCTAACGTTAGTTACTTGCAGGCAACTTTATGTTTACAGTGAATATAGTTATGAAACCAGACATGACACTATTGCTGAAATCTTGAGTGGAATACTTGACACACACACACACACACACACACACACACACACACACACACACAGACAGAGACAGAGACAGAGACAGAGAGAGAGAGAGAGAGAGAGAGAGAGACTGAGACTTTATATGCCCATTTCTGCTGCTTCTGTGGAGTACTAGGTTGTTTTTCCTTGAACCATTTCCCCCCTCCCTGTACTGACACAATGGTTATCCACATATATTCAGAAAAAGAATCAATAACAAACAAGTGTATCTATTGTTGCAGCCTAGAAGAAAAAGTTACTTGCTCCCAGCACGCAGGTGAATGCACATGCCCTTCAGAGTATTTTGGAAGGAAATTTAGGACAATTGCCAAATTCCTCAGTCAATTGGCTGGCGCTGCACTGTTCCCCGAGGGGCAGCATTGTGTCCAGAATTAAATCGAAGCTACAAAATATCAAGGTCTCAAGAAACACGTCCACAAACAGGTGCACCAACAGAACAGCACGGCACAGCCAGACAAGAGGAACAAAATTATCTCAAAAGTAATCAGGTCCCCTTGGTGCAAAGATGGAGTGAGGGAAGAGGGGGGGAGGAAGCGAGGGGGGAGGGGAGGTAGAACACATCACAGTCTCCATAATTTGTTCACACAAATCAACATTAGGAGGGGATTTAAATAAGTGTTTCTTTTCGCATAAACAGCACTGCGATCAGTAAGTCAGTCTGTGTAAATGACTAAGATGAAACACAGGCAGCAGCTTTGGCTCAGAGTACGATGTCTAACATAAATAATCAGAAGATAGGACATCATACAAATATATATATTATACACACAAAGCACTATCTATGGTGAAAGACCGATACACATCAGAGAAAAATTCCTACAATCAACTTTCGATCGAACTGTACGTCTCTAGATTTGTAGCACGATACTAACCTATTTGTCCATCACCTGTGCATAAAAAAAAAAGCACTGCTAGATTTGGGGACCACATATTTCTTTAATCAGTAGAGAAAGAGGAAATAGTCTGAGGAACTGAAAAGAAAGAGGAGTGGACTGCAGAGGAATGCAAGTTCAGAGCACTAGATAAGGAATAAAGAATTTTCATTAACAAAAATTCAACAATATTCACATTTAATCCATTTCATGTTGATTAGAATGGGAAAAGGTGTTATATGCGGGAAACTGACATTCCCTGTTCAGGCATTTAAAGTCGTGTTTATGCTGAGCTTCAAACTTGCTCTGCAACAGTTTAACAACAGCTATTCCTTGACTATCAATGTCTGCAACACAATGCAAACATAAAATCTGCTGTGCATCTTCAAGTTTTTGAAGGGCAATAACTCGTTTGAAACTCGCAGTATTTTGGAGATACTCTGCTGGAAAAAAAGTAGTACAACAGGAAAGATGACACTGATTTCGAACCAATGACGGCATATGCCACATGAGAGGGTTTTAGATGTACTGATAAAGGTTTCAACTTCATCTGCCAACAGACGCCATAGTGGCATAGCTTCCAGAGCACCATCTGTTTCTACCCTTTAATAGGGAACAGGTTTCTACCATTTAATAGGAGAAGGCTCAGTTTGGTGCAAACATGTGAAGCAAGAAGTTAACTGTGCCAAGGAGATGCAGTCCTGCTTTCTACAACCACATGAGTGTGTTCGAAAGGGATCAAATTGTGACCATCCGAGTGGCGGGCCGATCCTTTTGGAGAATTGCCACACTAAGTTGGACGTGCTGCATCAGTTGTGATACAATGCTGGTATCAGTGGTCAAATGAACATTCTCATGCCTGCAGACGTGATTCTGGACGCCCACACACCACAGATGTCCATGGGGATCACTGTATTGTAAAAGCAGCAGTGGCAGATCGAACAACTACCACAGCACAGATAAGGGTGCTTGTGACTTTTTTTTCTTTTTGTGGTTTTAGCGTGCAGAACTACAGTGGTCATTACCGCCCAGACTAAATTATGAATGCACTGCGAGGCACAATGTTAAAACAGCAACTAAAAAGGACAACACTATAAAAGGCACATTAACAGGCAAGGGAGTAAAAGAAAACAGCATAATCAAATGTCCTTAGACAGCTGACACCATAATGTATGAACCTGGGCAATGTAAGAGCTGAATACCAGGCTAGGTGTGGTTGCCAACTGTCGTACTGTTACATACAATTAAGTAGTTTCTTAAGACACTGTGCTTCCACCAATCTCACACTGCACGATGGTGACCAGTTGGTAAAAATGTGGCAGTCGTCACTGAATGTGCAATGATCAGGGGCATTGCCCAATTTGTATTAAACATGAAATGCCTGAGTAGGCACAGATTATCCACTAACAGTGCCAAACCTGCTTCCACACAGTACGAGTTTTAAATACTGGCTTCTCATTAGTTTTTGCATTTTGAGTCCCACAGAATAAAACAAAAAGGGGGAAGGAATTTTCATCATGCACCTCAATTACATTTATGGCTAAGAGTAGGTCAATTTACTATAACTGAATGATTTTGGCTTTGAGCCATTTTCAAGTGTGCAAAGTATATTTTTTTGTTCTCTCGACGTACAAAAAAGACTACGGCGCAAGCTGAGAATGAGGCTATTAGCCCGATTGTAGGTAGAGTAAAGCCTACCTCCGTGGCACTACGACGGAGGGTGGCAGCCCACGTCCTTTCATCCCCAGGAAAGACCAGCGAGCACTCGTCTGATAGTCTGTTAAGTAGACCTGAGGCCGTACTGGAGTGGGACGAGGAAAATTTCTCCTCCCTATGTCGGACTGAACCTGGGGCTTCTACGGGCAGAAATTAGACCACCATAGCCACTCCCTCAATGCATTCAGTGTATATTTTCCCACTCACCTGAAAGTGGTACAAGGCTTTTTTCAGCCAAATGTGGGCAAAAATTGTGATTTCAATAAATACAGCAATGATGGGTGTTATTCTTTAAATGAGATATGTTCTGACAATGTTTGTAAGCAAAAAGAATGAAAATAATATCACAATCTTAGTCACAACATTTAAAATTCAAACTCATGATGAAATCATAAAAAACATAGTCAAAGACGGTCTGACAGATTTTTGGGACACGAAAGGTATACACACCTCAGATCTACCCTCGGAGGAAGTGATTGTTTATACAGAAAGTAACGTAGTGCCCAATTAAATATTTTTTAACTTAGGTTTTTAAAAACTGAGAAGCCTTCTGTGACAGATGCACTTAGTACCTAATCTTTCTTTTTTTTTACCCATGTCTGACTATTTTCTCTCAGGCACACAGTAAATTCTTTAATAACTGTCACAGTAACGGCAGATGAGAACGGAGAACTGTCGCCCTCTACTCTATGACGATGGGTGTGGCGCGGACGGGAACGGTGAGCGAAAAGCGCGGGCCGCCCTCGTACAGGGCCCGCATCTGGCGGCGCCGCTCCGGGCTCGCCGTGGACTCGCCCAGCGCGTCCAGCCAGTGCAGCGTGATTTCCGCATCACACGGGCACGACGCGACGAAAGCCGGGAGCGAGTACGCCGCGTGCAGCCAGCGCCACAGTCCGGTCAGCTCAGCCGAGATTTCGTAACCTGAAACAGTGGGAGTGCCACGAGCAGTAAGTCACGCGTCTCACACGGGCAGTTCGATAAGCACCCTTTTTATTCTTTTCCGAAAGAAAATAACTTATTTTTAACACAGTCCACTTTTACGGTAAACACTCCTCCACATGACATCTTGGATATTCGGGAATTCAGCCAGAGGTTCGCGTGGCTCTCGCACGATATTTCAACGGCGTGCCTCGCTGTCTTCTTCAGGTGCTACCTGAGACTGGTCCTTGGGCCGATCGAGTCCAGTATTTATACCTGGGAGGAGCTGGGCGTTCCCTAATCGGTCCGCACCAAGTCGAGTGTACCATCTGTGGTCCGCGCCCGCCAGACTCGGCTTCAACGGACCCCTCCAGTCACGTATGTTCCGACTGCCGTTGGCGCCTGTTTTGGCCATTCTCAATGGTTGCGGTTGTCATCTGAGGTGTGTCAGGCCCGAACATACCATGCCAGTGTGGAATGTCATTGGCCAGACCACCAGAACTGTGGAGATCAGGTGTAAAGAACACCAGAGACATACCAGACTCAGGCAGGCAACTACATCAGCCATAGCAGAGCATTCTCTGGAACTTGGTCATTCAATGGATTACAATGACACCAAGATTGTGACACAGACCTCAAGATTTTGGGACAGTGTCATTAAAGAAGCCATTGAGATTAAGGTCACAGACAATCTAATCAACCGTGACTTGGGATACCAAATCAGCACTGCCAGGAATCCAGTGCTTGAACTTGTGAAAACTCAATGCAGGACACTCCGGGATTCTACAATAAATAGAAGTGGAGGCTGAGAGAACAGCCGTGAGACAAGGTGTCGGACATTAGAGACCAGATCTGCCACACGCCAGATCATGAACTCGACTTCAGAAGACGGCCAGGCCGCGCGTGGATGGCGGAGGGAACACCGGCGACCAGAGAGGGACAATGTAGCCGCGTCTGGCGGGCGCGGACCTCAGACGGAACACACGACGCAGCGCGGACCGATTAGGGAGCGCCCAGCACGAAACACAAGTGGAAATCATAGTAACAGTCATGAGATAGAGTACCCAACATATCAGATCGGGCCTGACACACCACAGATGACAACCACAACCGTTGAGGACGGCCAAAACGGGCGCCGATGGCAGTCGGAACATCCGCGACTGGAGGGGTCCGTTGAAGCCGAGTCTGGCGGGCGCGGACCACAGATGGTACACTCGACTCGGTGCGGACCGATTAGGGAATGCCCAGCTCCTCCCAGGTATAGATACTGGACTCTATCAACCCAAGGACCAGTCTCAGGTAGCACCTGAAGAAGACAGCGAGGCACCCTGTTGAAATATCGTGCAAGAACGACGCGAACATCTGGCTGGATTCCTGAATATCCAAGATGTCAACAGATCACCGGGAAAGCATGAAGAATTACACTCCTCCACATGTTGGCCATATTTATCACCTCCAAAGCTGACATCTTTTTCTCGATGAAGATCTCGTGTCAGTAATGTTTTATTAATCTGAGCCATTACTTCATATTCTGGGGTGAGAAGAAATTTCAGAAAGCCAGGTCGGTCAAGCAATACGCGATGTGGCTCCTACTGTTTCGCCACCCAGTTTTAGTTTTTCACTACTTCCATACATCTCTGGAGGCTAATGCTAGAACATTTCCTTTAAGAAAGCAGCCAATTCTCTTCACCCCTCTCAACTTGTATTTCACCTTGAGTAACCTCATTCTCAATGGTATGTGAAACCCTACACTTCCTATTTTCCACATGTTATTTCACAGCACTGGTATGCATTTGGCCATCACAGGACATGTACAAGAATAGTCAATTAAATGGCAGTGTTTGAAAACAAATGATGTCGTTAATGCTAATGCAACTTGGAGTCGCGACTGTGTGTCATTTTCTGTTAATGATACCAAAATAAAAATTGACACTTAGAAATACATTAGCTTGGATGTGGTTAACTATTTCAGTAAGCTGCACAATGTGATTTTTGTTGAGAAACAAGAGGTGCAGTATTGTTCCCATATTTTCTAGTTTACTTTTGGATGGGAAAATTTGTGATGAGACAAAAACAAAATTTTATTCTTTTTATGGGAACCCTTCGCCATCAGTGACAGCATTTAGACATTGGTCACATGAATTAAAAAACAACTGAACAACAGTTTTTATAGGGATGAAAAAATACACTGACAGAAAAAAAAAATAACACAAAGATGGAGTTAAGTGAAATAAATGAAAACTGTTGGGCATGTTTTTACATCCACAAGCTGGTACTGTATTGCCACTATGAGCATGCAAATCAGGTTTGCTTTAAATACAGACCGTAACGGTCATGAGCATTAATTACCTTTGACGTTGGGCATGGCAAGTTGATGTTAGTTAAGAATGTCTTTAAGGGGGGTAGGACGTTAAACGGGCTGACCTGGAGCAGGAGAGGCACCACAGGACATTTTAATTTCCACTGTCTATACTTTTACAAATAAACTCATAAAACTTTAACAGCATGACCAGGAAGGATTCAGGATTCATACTCATAGCAGTGGAAGCTCAAAAACGTAACAAAACACTTTTTTTTTTTTTCCATGTGAAATTTCATCATTTTCACTTACTACTGGCTGCATTTGTTGCTATTCTTCCTAAGTAAGAGAGATTCTTCGATGAATTTTTCATAGCATACAAACAGTAGTTACAGGTGTATGAAACTCTAGAATTTTCCAAATCTATTAAAAAACTGTGGAAAAATTGAGATAATTAACTATAAAACTTGAGTTTTTTCTAAACATGAAGTTTAAAATGTAACAGTTCATTCATTTTTTCATAAATTAAATAACTTCTAGAGCTTCATACACCCGTAACTACGGTTTGTATGCTGTGCAAAAGTCATCGAAGAATTTCTCTTACTTAGGAAGAAAAGTGTACCTATAGCAACAAATGCATCCAGTAGTTAGTGAAAAAGTGATGAAATTTCACATGTAAAAAAAATGTGTTTTGCTACGTTTTTGAACTTCCACTGTGATGAGTGTGAGTCTTCAATCCTTCCTAGTCATGGTGACAAAGTTTTATGAATTTATTTGTAAAAGCATAGGCAGCAGAAATTAAAATGTCCTGTGGTGTCTCTCCTGCTCCAAGGCGGCCCGTTTGATTATCAACAACTCACCGAGTTTGAACAAGGTCATGTAATAGGGCTATAAAAGTTTGACAATGCTTCTGCGATACCATGGAAAGACTTGACAGGAATGCAGCCACTGTACAAGATTGCTGGCAGTGGGGGTCACGAGAACGTAGTCACAAGACTGTGCTCTAGATTGCCACGTGGCACTACCGCGAGGAAAGACCACCGTGTTCGGCATACGGCTCTGGTGCACCATACTGCATCTGCAGCGGCAATTCGAGAAGCAGTGAGGCGAAATTTGCTATTAACGGGATACGGCAGCATCCGACTGACTCTAGTGCCTTTGCTAACGTCACGACATCGCTTGCAGCGGCTCTCTGGGCCCGTGTAGTATCAGTTGGACCCTAACCGAAAGGGAAAACTTTGGCCCGGTCAGATGAGTCCCGATTTCAGTCAGTAAGAGGTGATGGTAGAGTTCACGACTGGTGCAGACTCACAAAGCTACAGAACTAGGTTGTCAACAAGACACTGTGCAAGCTGTTGGTGGCTCCGTAATGGTGTGGGCCGTGTTTGCACGGAATAGACTGGGTCCTCAGTTGTGTCCTGCTACTTAAAGACCACTTGCAGCCATTCACGGACTTCATGTCCCCAAACAACACTGGAATTTTTACGGATAACAATCTGCCACGTTGTTCACGATTGGTTGGAAGAACATTCTGGAAAATTTGAGCAAATGATGTGGCCACCCATACTACCCTACATGAATCTCATCGAACATTTATGGGACGTAACTGGGAGGTCAGTTTGTGCACAAATACCAGCACCAGTAACACTTTCGCAACTATGGACAGCTGTAGAGACAGCACGGTTCAATATGTCTGCGGGTGACTTCTCACGACTTGTGGTTCCGCACCACGTCAAGTTTCTTCACTATGCCAGGTAAAAGAAAGTCCGATACAATATTCGGAGGTATCTCATGACTTTTCTCACCTCACAAGGGAACCTCCCCATCGCACCCCCCTCAGATTTAGTTATAAGTTGGCACAGTGGATAGGCCTTGAAAAACTGAACACACATCAATCGAGAAAACAGGAAGAAGTTGTGTGGAACGGTGAAAAAAATAAGCAAAATATACAAACTGAGTAGTTCATGTGCATCATAGGCAACATCAAGGCAACTGTGCGCCCAATAGTGCCATGGTCGCGTGGTTAGCGTGAGCAGCTGCGGAACGAGAGGTCCTTGGTTCAAGACTTCCCTCGAGTGAGAAGTTTTATTTTTTATTTTCAGATAATTATTATCTGACAGACTCTTACGTTTTCATCACTTCTTTGGGAGTGATTATCACATCCACAAGAAAACCTAAATCGGGCCAGGTAGAAGAATCTTTTTACCCATTCGCCAAGTGTACAAGTTAGGTGGGTCGACAACATATTACGTTTATGTGACGCACATGGCGTCACCAGTGTAGTATGGAATATATCAGACGTGTTTTCCTGTGGAGGAATCGGTGGACCTACGACCTTGCGATCAAATGTTTTCGGTTCTCATTGGAGAGGCACGTCCTTTCGTCTACTAATTGTACGGTTTTGCGCTGCAGTCGCAAAACACAGACACGAAACTTATTACGGTAAACAGAGACGTCAATGAACGAACGGACAGATCATAACTCTGCGAAAATAAAAAATAAAACTTTTCTCTCGAGGGAAGATTTGAACTAAGGATCTCTCGTTCCGCAGGTGCTCACGCTAACCACGGGACCACGGCGCTCCTAGGCTCACGGTATCTGGGATGTTACTTATCTTGCGCATTGACTACTCAGTTTGTATATTTTGCTTATTTTTTTCATAATTCCACACAACTTCTTCCTGTTTTCTCGATTGATCTGTGTTCAGTTTTTCAAGGCCTATGCACTGTGCCAACTTATGACTAAATCTGAGGGAGGAGCGATGGGGAGGTTCCCTTGTCAGTGTACTGTCAACAATTACCAAATCAGTCCTATTGTTATGTCCGACAGCTCTCTGCACCACGATTCCGGCAGTTTGAAAGGTACGTGTCTCAAGAATCTGTACTTCTTGCAACCTTAAGCCACTAGATACCGAGTGTCAGCTTAATAGCGTATGCTCAAGGTGCCCAGGGTGTAAGGATTTTCAGAAGTTTCCATTTCAGTTTCGATAAAATCCAACCTAGCAGTCCTTGTAAACCAAGACACTGAGTACACTGTGACTGACGAACATGTACATTCATGTTATAGTTCCTGTTAGACACCTTCTGGACAGTGAGAGAGTTATAAATGAAAGACAAGTGTGAGAAGGTGATACAGAATAGCACTAAAATTACTTTCAGCAAGTCTGCAGGAAGTTTTTCGAATCTGTAAACTTACACATTAACAGAACATATGTAAATTACCTTTCTTTTTCTGACTATTTTATGCTGTTGCCTCTAAGTTAGATGAAGTTCAAAAATGAATGGAAAAGTTAATAGCAAAGGCGTCAAAGTAGGCCAAAAAAATTATTTACAAGAATATTTATGTCTACATACATACTTTACAAGCCAACATGCAGTGCATGACGGAGGGTGCACTGTACCACTGCTAATCATTCCCCTTCCTGTTGCACTCACAAAAGGGGGGGGGGGGGGGGGGGGACTAGTATCTATGAGGGTGGTTTGAAAAGTTCTCGGAATCACCACGGGAGGTCATTGCTAGCACAACAAGCTGAGTTCACGTGATATTCACTGGACTGTTGCCTGTAAACACGTGCCACGTCAGCTCACGGAAGAGAGCTGTGGCAGTGACATAGCTCTGTCGTCGTTCCTGCGTATCAATTTGCGAAAATGGAAAAAAACCACGATTCCAGCAGTGATTAAGTACATTGTAAAGAAAGGTATGAAAGCAAAGGACATTCGTGCCGATTTCCAGAATACACTGGGGGATTCTGCTCCTTCATATTCAACTGTTGCCAAGTGGACAAATGAATTTAATTTTGGTCGGGAGAGATGTGTCACTACTCCACAAATCATTGCAAAAGTGCACAAAATGGTCACAGAGGATCTCCGATTGAAAATGTGTGAAATTTCTCACACTTGCCAGACATCATCTGAAAGGGTATATCGCATTTCAACTGAAAAATTACAAATGAAAAAATTATCGGCAAGACGGGTTCTGCGACTCTTGATGCTGGATCGAGAAGGCACGAGAATGGACATATCGGAACAATGTTTGCCTGTTTTAGGAGAAACAAACAAGATTTTTTGGGCCGGTTTGTGATCACAGATGAAACTTGGGTGCACTACTGTACCCCAGAGACAAAAAAAGTAAAAGCAGTGGAAGAATGGCTGATTCTCTGCCACCAAAGAAAGCAAAGATAATTCCTTCGGCGGAAAAGGTCGTGGCATCAGTGATCTGGGATGTGAAGGGGGTTCTGTTTGTAGATTATATCCCCACTGGGCAAACAATTACTTGAGAATACTATGCTAACCTCCTGGACAAATTGCAACAAAAGATACACAAAAAAGGACAAGTTTAGTAATGAAGACAGTCATCTTCCATAAAGACAATGCGCACCTACACACGTGCTGCCGCCATGGCAAAATTACACGAACTAAGATATGAACTGTTGCCACACTTGTCTTATTCACCTCATATGGCTCCATCACACTTCCATCTCTTCCCAAAACAAACTTTTTTTTGGTGGATGAAGATTCATGTCAAACGAAGAATAGATAGCCGGAGTTGACAAGTATTTGGCAGGCCTGGAGGAAACTCATTTTCGAAATGGGATAAAAGCACTGAAACATTGTACGGCCAAGTGCATTAATCTACAAGAAGACTACATTGAAAAATAAAAATTTTCACTGATGGAAGTGGTTTTTTCCTATTCCATTCTGAGAACTTTTCAAAGCACCCTTGTATATACTTCCATAAAAGCCAATTTTTTGTATTTTATCTTTGTGGTCCATACCAGAGATCTATGCTGGCTGCAGTAGGATCATTCTGCAGTCACATATGCCAGTTCCCTAAATTTTCTGAATAATGTTTCACAAAAAGATCATCATCTCCCACCAGGGATTTTCAGCTGAGTTCATGAGCATTTCCATAATACTGGTAACAAATGTAGCAGCACAGCTCAGAGCTGCTTCAATGTCTTTATTTTTACAGACGACAACGTGCGACTGCAACAAACAGTGCTGGTGGAGTAGCTTTTGAAACACGAGGATATTTGGCGAATGGACTGTCCTGCCCATTTCTCTGACTTAACCCTTTCATGAGCCGTGGGAAACGTACTTCCCAGTACAGTGAACTCACTTCTAGTCCCGTGGGATTCACAGTTCCCACCTCTGTACGGTGCTACCATCGAGTGAACAGTGTAGGTTACTATTTCCAATCGGAAGTTCCCGCCGTTTTTGCTGTACCTTCGCGCAGAGGCATTGTATAGCTGAGTGTTGCTCTGTAGAGGAGCCTTTTAGTGCTGTTTGCGTGACATTTTGTGATTTTTTCCTTAAAGCTATAGTATAAGGTAAATGCTTTTGATTTACCAAAGTTCATGAAGGAAAACGTAAAATTGGAACGAGGAGAATTCCAGTTTGAAACAAAAGGTGCCATTTCTGCTGTAAAATGAATGGATAATCGTCCAGCCACTTTCCTGTCCTCAATTCGTGACCCATGAGAAACAGCCGCAGTGAAAAGGAAACACAAGGATGGTACTACTACAGAGATTTCTTGTCCTGAAGTTGTGGCAGAATACAACAAAATAATGGGTGGTCCCGATAAGTTTGAGCAATTACAAAAAAGGTATACTGTTGGCAGATGTTCTGTAAAATGGTGGCACAGAATATTTTATTTCCTGGTGGACGTTGCTGCAGTGAACAGTTTTATCCTGTGGAAAATAAGTAAAAGAGAAAGTGGACAGCACGATCAGCTCACATACAGGATCCATCTAGCCGTACAATTGATCGCTGGCTTCTCATCCCAAAAAAGGCGTGGACAAAAACCCCTGTCTTTCTGGCAAAAAGGGGTAAAGTGCCTGAAGATTTTCGTCATGTGGCTGTAGGGGAGCATCGACCCATTTTAAGAGGAACCTACTGGACGAGCCGTCATTGTAGTACCAAAGCTGCGGAAAAGAGCACTCACTGTGTTTGTACATATTGTCAAATACCACTTTGCATAGACCAGGGGTCTCCAAACGTTTCAGTTTGCGGGCCACATTGATTTCTCCACGAAGTCACAAGGGCCAAGATCTACCTAGTGGGATTAAAGAACCCTAGCACTCCACGATCACCGTAATGTAAGGCTAAAGGAAAGATGAAATTGCAAAAATCTAAGGTTGTGGGAATAGCTAGCACTGACACGAACTACGATTTTTATTTCATTACATAATTTTGATTGGTGGACGTACCTGACCGAATTTCTAGCATATTTTATTCTGGTGAATTTCACTGACAAAAAAGTATATCACTGCACATTCTTCACGAAAGCGTCCTGCAAAGTTAACGAAATCTCAAAATCATTGTTAGCAACACTATTACTACAAGTCGTAACAAAGGTAGAGTATGTCAGCGCATTGTTATTTCAAGCAGCGCAACAATAAGTTTAGTTATGTAGTCTTGAAGCGAGTAGCAGAGCCAGAGCATATATATGATAGTTCTGTTGCGTGATTGTGTCTATGTTGCGAGTGTCTCATGAGTTTTTTAGTGTTTTATGCGCTGTACTAGTAGGTGTGTGACAATTCAAAGTTTGAATTCGAAGAGACAAGGAAAATCTGAAAATCGAAACACGTAAAGAAAGTGAAACCTCGCTTAAGAAGCATCTTCCATAATGACTGATTACTAAGGCTAGTCGCCGAAGTGGCGTCCATTTGAAAGACTTGCACTAGACTCGTGAGTAGAATAAAATGCAAAGAACTGTTTTACTTAAAATGTTTTCGCCAAACTAGTCTGTTAACCATCTTTGTTTTTTTCACTATCGCAGGAAGAATGGTCTGTCTGTTTATTGTAGATAGCCACAAGTTTAATCATGACCTTCCGCTTTGTAAAGATAGAACTCCGACAATGTCACGGTGTATTGCTCACGATAAGCCTCGAAACTCAATTGCTGGCAGTATAGGCACCACCTCAAATATTTGGCGGGCCGGATACCGGGGATGTCCGGCCAGCTAACGCGGGCCGGTTTCGGCCCGCGGGCCGTAGTTGAGACCCCTGGCATAGACCCATGTTTCAGAAAATTTCATGGCAAGTAATTGTGAACAATCATTGTAACAAGAGAAGTAAATTTATCAAACAAATATGACATGTATTGAAGAAGTTGTTTTTGTCATTTAACTCCAAGGAAGAGCAGTGGGAAGAATACTTCCCACCTTTTTGTGTGACCTCACTTTCACAGTTGGAGCAAATTTGATATTCTGTATGGGAAGTATTGGAGAGACGTACTTCAGTATTTCCACACGCATTGACAACCACCCAGCAGTTGACCACCACACCCTGTCATATGAACTCATTACCAACCTCGTGGCCCACTCGGGAGCACATCGCCACGCACACACTGCAGCCACTGGTGATCACACACCCCGTTAAGAAAAAGACGATAGTGTGAAACCCAGTTCGCGCTATTTGCCCACGAGACTCAGAGGGCCATAGACACGGGTTCCCAGGTAGATGCCGTGTTTCTTGATACAGTTCCCCACAGTCGTTTAATGAGCAAAGTAAGAGCATATGGACTATCAGACCAATTGTGTGATTGGATTGAAGAGTTCCTAGATAACAGAACGCAGCGTGTCATTCTCAATGGAGAGAAGTCTTCTGAAGTAAGAGTGATTTCAGGTGTGCCCCAGGGGAGTGTCGTAGGACCATTGCTATTCACAATATACATAAATGACCTTGTGGATGACATCGGAAGTTCACTGAGGCTTTTTGCAGATGATGCTGTGGTATCTTGAGAGGTTGTAACAATGGAAAATTGTACTGAAATGCAGGAGGATCTGCAGCGAATTGACGCACGATGCAGGGAATGGCAATTGAATCTCAATGTAGACAAGTGTAATGTGCTGTGAATACTTAGAAAGATAGATTCTTTATCATTTAGCTACAAAATAGCAGGTCAGCAACTGGAAGCAGTTAATTCCATAAATTATCTGGGAGTACGCATTAGGATTGATTTAAAATGGAATGAGCATATAAAGTTGATCGTCGGTAAAGCAGATGCCAGACTGAGATTCATTGGAAGAATCCTAAGGAAATGCAATCCGAAAACAAAGGAAGTAGGTTACAGTACGCTTGTTCGCACACTGCTTGAATACTGCTCAACAGTGTGGGATCCGTACCAGATAGGGTTGACAGAAGAGATAGAGAAGATCCAACGGAGAGCAGCGCGCTTCGTTACAGGATCATTTAGTAATCGCGAAAGCGTTACGGAGATTATAGATAAACTCCAGTGGAAGACTCTACAGGAGAGACGTTCAGTAGCTCGGTACGGGCTTTCCTTGAAGTTTCGAGAACATACCTTCACCGAAGAGTCGAGCAGTATATTGCTCCCTCCTATGTATATCTCGCGAAGAGACCGTGTGGATAAAATCAGAATGATTAGAGCCCACATAGAAGCATACCGACAATCCTTCTTTCCACGAACAATACGAGACTGGAATAGAAGGGAGAACCGATAGAGGTACTCAAGGTACCCTACGCCACACACCGTCAGGTGGCTTGCGGAGTATGGATGTAGATGTAGATGTATCTCACCTTTTGTACTGTCCAGGGAAACATCATATATCACGGTGACTTTAGTGTAATTATTGTCTGTGAATAAAAGCATAATTTCTCTTCATCTTTCAGTTACGTTCTATGCTATATTGCAGCAGCTCTTTATATGTACAGTCCCAAGTTTCATCGATCTCTGTTACTCGGCAGAGATACACTGTGCGAAAGTTACTTTCGTCCTTAAGTTTTGCACGCTAGTGTAATATGTGACAGTACCGAAACAGCCCTACTTATGGAGCAAACACACACTGTCTAGGAGGAACAGAAGTCACATCCCGAACTGTCACATCCCACAGTAGCGAGCACTGCTTTTACACAACACCCTTGTTGGTGTCACCTGTATGCGACAGCTTATTCCTCCAAGTGAACAGTGCTATGTGACATTAGTGGCTGCTCAACGGGGTTGCAATTCTAAATCACTCAGAAACAATTCTAAATCACTCAGAAAAACTGAAGAACTTTTGTAAGCATAGGACCATCACTACGTTGCAACTGCCACCTCATCAACACGGATGACAAATGCCTTAACAGTAAAACCTTGTTTTACGAGGGAATTGAGTATCTGCGTATGTATTTACACTCCACAAGCCACTGAACTTTACATGAGGGAGGGAATCTTACCCAATACCAGGAACACTCTGTACTACTTCATACATATACCGAATGCGGGAAAAAACGACTGACTATAGGTTTCCCTACATGATATGTACACAGTAATCTACAAGAAATGGTCATTTTTAGACCGATTACTACAACTGCTCTGAGTGATAGGTGGAGACGGGACATACGAGGGGGGGGATTTTTTTAAAAAAAAGAAAACACTAATTTTTTGGTGGGCAGACTTCAAAAGTATAACGTCACTAGAAGCGCACAGAGTGGACACTTCAGAGCCAGTAAGCCGAGTGCCATTGCTAAAGGAGGTCAGGACTAGTTTCGGTACAGTTTACAGTAAACCACTGTTTTGTACAAGTGTGGTTTCTGCAATGGCCAATTTTTGTGAACACCGTGTGGCAGTGAAATTCTGCTTTTTGCTTAGAAAAAGAGGAACATAAACTCCTTAAATGTTAAAAACGCTTGCAAGAATGACAGTGTGGGGAACACTTGAGTGTTTGAGTGGTTTTCCCATTTCAAATATGGTGAAATGTCAATTAGTGACAAACCTCGTTCCAGTCATCCTTCACAATCCGAACACGTGAAAATGTTGAAAATGTTCATGCGATCGTCGACAAAGACAGACGACAGACTACTGGAGAAATTGTGAACTGTCAGGAGTGACTGAGTTCGGTGCAGTGAATTGTGACAGAAGATTTGGGAACAAAAATAGTGGGTGTCTAAAATAATTACAGCTAACAAACTCAGTGCTTCACTTACAATCCTGGATCAAAGCAATAATCGAGCCAGTGGAAGACTTCAAGTTCGCCTCCGCCCAAGTAAGCTCATCAGGTGAAATCAAACATTAAAACAATCCTGAATTGCTTTTTAGATGTGAGAGGAGTCGTCCATTTAGAGTTTGTCCTGCAGGATCAAACCAGACTTTCTGCTCATAAGTTTTAAAAAGACTGCGTAACAGTGTGCAGCGGAACTGGCCCAGTTATTGATAGTCGAGTGCCTGGATTTTCATTGTAACAATGCCCATGCCCCTGCTCACACAGCCCTGTCTATATGACGATTCTTGGCCAAAAATGGTATGACCCCTGGTCCTCACCCCCCCCCCCCTCCCCCCACACTCAGCCAACCTAGCCCTGTGCAATCTTTGTGTGTGTGTGTGTGTGTGTGTGTGTGTGTGTGTGTGTGTGTGTGTGTGTTTTTCCTGATGTTGCTGGGATTAAGGAAAAAAAGAGAGGCACTATCAAGCATCACAAAATATGAATTCAAACAATGTTTTGAACAATGGAACAAAAGATTAGAAAAGTGTATTAGTGCAAGTGGAGAGAACTTTGAAGTGTATTGAAGGTTTGTGCCTAAGATATGAATAGTCAAGTTCAAAATCATAACAATAAGTTTGGCTTCTTTCGGGTATCCCCGTACATCGTTCACTTTGGGATTTCAACAGAGAAATACCACAACCAACAGGTTGCAAATAATTTTTAATACACTAACCTAGGTTTTGACACCTCTAAGGATGACTTCATCAGAATGAAATTTCAACAACCCTATAAAATATAAAGAAAAATAAGTTCAAACAGAAACATCGACAAAGGTTAAACCGCCGTAACATAAAGGCTACTTATGTACAGTTACACTCTGAGCTGGCAATAGCCAAAATTATAAGCACACGTGCTCAAGTCAAAAATTAAAAATATTCTGGCATTTGGTACGTATACCTTGTAATGATCATCGTCAGACTGATCGGCCCAGTGGCTTACACTGCTGTTGGTAATGCTTCGGTTCAAACTTATTTTATAGGGTTGTTAAAATTACATTCTGATGAAGACATCCTTAGAGATGTCAAAACCTAGGTCAATATATCACAAATTATGTGCAATCGGTTGGCTGTGGTGCTTCTCCGTTGAAACTTAAATAAAGTTGCTGAGAGAGAGAGGGCCATTTTCAAAACTGCACTTTGGGACAGTCTGCCATTTCAGTAGCTGTGAATGACAGAATGCCATGTGTCGACATGTAGGACCACAGTCCTAAGCACTGAATCTGTCACTGTAAAGTCGCGAATATTTTGTTCGCATCTCAACTGCTCAGTTCCAAGTAGCAATGTGATCCTACAACTGGCTACAGCTTTCATAGCAATAGGAAACATTCTTCAGAAGCTGCCATGTCCTGATAAAAAAGTGAGGTCACCTAAAAATGTCGCCACTGTGAGAGGGGCAATTGCCATGGTGCTGAGGCAAAACACACATCGACATGAACACCGTCTACAGACAATTTGCGAGTGTGTGAGAAAAATGTTACATTTCTATTTTAAAATCTGCCTGTACAAAATGCTGGAGCATCTGCAGATCAAAGATAGAGGCTTCCAACGACGAGGAGACTTCCCAGTACGAGTGCGAGCAATTTCCGAGTCCGGCCCAAATGCAATAGTGTTTAAGAGCAATGAGAAGCATTTCCACTTAAATGGGTCAGTTAAAAAATAGAGCTACCATATTCGGGTCTGTGAAATGTCTCGCCTAGCTCGGGAAAGATTTCTTCACTCCCAGCACATGTCTATGTGGTGTGCTGTAGCAGCTGTCAGTGGAATTGAGCGTTATTTTATGAGGAAGACAAGTTAACATTGACATGGATTTCTGAATGTTACTTACAGGCATACTGGAGGGGGGGGGGGGTTCATTTCTCTTTTCAGTGACGTGTCGTGACCACTGAGATCGTCAGACTTACGGCTCTCTTGTGAAGGTATTTTAAAGGCTGTGTCAGTAAAAGTCATCACATGCCGACACTGGCAATAATCTGTGTGATGATATTTTGTTCTATGTGGTTAGAATTTTTAGTGAAATTGGAAATAAGACAGACAAGTGGGTTAGTGCAAAAACAATCATTTATCTCGGGCTATGCGAAACATCACTTTCTAACAGCAGCCATATTTTCATTTTGAGATTCACTGGCTGTGCAAACTCACAAGCAAAGTATAGCATTCCAAACCCAACCTAGGCTCTGGGTTTTGTTACAGGTCAGTCTCTCAGAACATCTAGTTTTCTTCCCATTTTCCATATCAAAAACAACTGTAACCAATATGAGATTTTCACTCTGCTGCAGAGTGTGCGCTGATATGAAACTTCCTGGCAGATTAAAACCGTGTGCCGGACCGAGACTCGAACTCGGGACTTTTGCCTTTCGCGGGCAAGTGCTCTACCATCTGAGCTACCCAAGCACTCTGCAGAGTGAAAATCTCATTCTGAAAACATCCCCCAGGCTGTGGCTAAGCCATGTCTCCGCAATATCCTTTCTTTCAGGAGTGCTAGTTCTGCAAGGTGTGCAGGAGAGCTTCTGTTAAATTTGGAAGGTAGGAGATGAGGTACTGGCAGAAGTGAAGCTGTGACAACGGGGCGTGAGTTGTGCTTGGGTAGCTCACATGGTACAGCACTTGCCCGCAAAAGGCAAAGGTCCCGAGTTCGAGTCTCAGTCCGGCACAAAGTTTTAATCTGCCAGGAGGTTTCAATCGTAACCAATTCGTATCTTCCACCACATGAAATCATTAGATTCAGCAATTCTCATTGGCTACCATATACTATCACTCAATTGTTTACAACCTACATCAACGAAATGCAGACATCAGCACACAACATAGGAGCTGCAGACTCTGTTAATTGCAACTTCCTGGCAGATTAAAACTGTGTGCCCGACCGAGACTCGAACTCGGGACCTTTGCCTTTCGCGGGCAAGTGCTCTACCAACTGAGCTACCGAAGCATGACTCACGCCCGGTACTCACAGCTTTACTTCTGCCAGTACCTCGTCTCATTCTGTTAATTGCACTTTAGCTGGCCACATCTATGTTAGCAAACACCAAAGATTTATGGAGTTGAAATCTGCCTGTAAAGAAGATATGAGTTTGATTGAAGGAGCCTGTAAGTCTGAGTTATGAGTAACTTCTGCAGAGCTGAAAATTGTTTTTGAGAGAATGACTGCCACTTCGATGATGGTAACTTTCCCTAAGTGCCCTCATAAATCAAATACAAGCTGTTAAACTTTGAGCCCAGACAGATGTTATTTTTTTTTTTTTTTTTACAAATCAACACACTATTGTTCATTCGAAGACTGTCTGCCAACCTGTATGATGGAGATAGCAAAATTGTAACTGAGTCTTCCTGTAATACCCATTCTTAAATACACCCCACCACGTTTCGCAGGCAATGTTGCATATCCGTTTTTCCTTTCCAAAGATTCTCATTAAATTCCCCGAGACCTCTGTTATACTTCTGTATAGTCTACAATAACCGTTACGATCCTGGCAGCGTGTCTCCGTATCCATTTGATATCTTCTGTTGCGCCTACTTCTTCACAAGACATTTGCAAGCAAAAAGTTGAAATTTCTGGTATTTTTCAAAATACCAGAAATATTCATTTCATTATTTGCTTGTCTGTGAAGCTATTTAATTTTGAACAGACAATTCTTTAAATATGGATATATCTGAAACTACTACACATAAAAGGATACACAGCACTCAATGTTGGCTACCCTATCATTTACAATATGCCCAGGGAGGACAGTCACACACCTGAGAAAATTGAACCGAACTCTGTACAGCACCCGAAACAGTCAGACGACAGGCCACTGAGGGATCAACTGCACGATAAAACAATAAAAGACCTTCATTAGTATTATGAAATTACCATCATGAACAACAGAAATAATTTAGAAGAAAGAAGTCTGGGATACATATTTCCACAAAGTCTAAAAAGACAAGAAACCAATAAAATCACTTTGCCAGTATGGATCTGAACCGTAGTGTTAATTCCAAATGGATGAAGTTGAAGATTGTGTTTCAGACAAATGAATTCTACTCCTGAAGTTGTTACAGAAGCCAACGAGGCAATTTGTAGGGACATCAGTCACTGAGACCTCCTCCGAAAGTGTCTGTGTGTGCACTTTCAGAACCCCAATGAGTTATTCAGTAATATGTTTCAGACATGGGCACGTGAGAACATCTTTGTGGGGTTAAGTGCTACGATACAGGGTGTCCGTGATGCTGTGTTATCAATTAATGTCGGAAACATGGGAAGAATACGAGTCCCAATGCATCTCAACATTTACCCTGGCTATCATACTATAAATAGACTGCAACTTTTAGGCAAATTAGCCATTTCACACCAGTGCTGTAACATTTCTGCCTCTCCTGATACTTCTAATCTTCATTACGCTCAATTTCTGTGGAAGTTTGACCTATGTGGCATTTAGTAGCTCTGTTGGTAGACTGTAGTTAGCAATAGTGTCACCAGATGGCAGTTGCACTCAGTTTCAAAGCATAGTTTCAGCTTCTGTTGCACTACTGATTTCCTGCTTCATTTCAGTTCTGTACTGACGTATTGAGCTCCTCGCTTAGTTGCGTTGTAAGGAATGCAATACAACACTATACACGTTTCCCTTCTTCAAGCTTTATCACACACAGAAGAATTTTTGAATGTTGCACTCTATGTGAAGAAATTGACAGAATGTAATGTACTGAAATGAAATGTTTACTGAATGTAAACATTATCACACGTGTGAAAACAGAAACAACATTTAACATAAATTTCAAATAATAAAGTACCCACACCACCAGTACTCTGTCCAAAACCATGGACCTGACAGAAGGTATAAAAAAATTATGTGAAGTGTCTAAAAGATCAAGAACAACCTTTCTATTCAAAATGAAGATCAAAAATGTTTGAATATATGTAAAAATATTTTCCCAAATAAGGTTATAATACAAAAGTCTTATTGTGATTAAGATCTAAGCAGTGACAAGGAAGTACAGGGAAAAACGGGATAAGTTCGCCCAAGCGGGACTGGCTCGTGCCCACAGCACACGGCTCTGCTACCACTACACCGGTGAGAAAAGGTTAAGGGTTGCCAAGTCACAATGTGCAGCTGAGTTCAACACCAATGAAGCAAGACAAGGTGAAAGGAAAACTTGCACAAGAATTTTTGGAATATATACTGCGTTCGAACACTGTGAATAACATCACAGAAGAGGGTCTCTTCGCCAGCAGGTCAACATGTATTCAGAAAATAACATCCTTGTGAAACACAACTAGCACTTCATTCTCACGAAGTAATGAGTGCTATCGAAAGGGGGACCTCACATTGATTCCATAATATCTCTAGACTTCCGTAAGGCTTTGATACTGTTCCTAACGGAAGCTTCTAATCAAATTATTTGTGTACGGAGTATCGCTTCAGTTGTGCAACTGGATTTGTGACTTGCTCTTGGAAAGGTCACAATTCGCACTAACTGATAGAAAGTCGTTGAGTAAAACAGAAGTGATAGTTGGCATTCTCCAAGGAAGTGTTACACGCCCTCTGTTGTTCCTAATCTATATAAGTAGTTTAGGAGATGATCTCAGCAGTCTTCTTAGACTGTTTGTGGTTGATGTGTCATTTATCATCTAGTGAAGACATTAGAAAACCAAAACCAATTGCAAAATTACTTAACACGACATATGTGTAAGAAGCGACTCTAAACAACAAAAATTGTAAGGTTCTGCACATGATTACCAAGAGGAGTTCATTAAGTTTCAGTTACACCCTACATCACACAATTTTAAAGACTGTTGAGTCGACTAAATACCTACAGATTACAATTACAAACAGCTAAAATTAGAACCTTCACAAAGAAATTTGTGGGGAGGGCAAAAGAAAGACTGCGTTCTATCGTCAGGACACTTAAGAAAATCAACAAAGCTACTGAAAAGACCGTCTACCATACACACTCATCCACCCTCTTCTGTATCGTAACTATCCAGTACCACAGAGAATTGACGGAGGACACTCAAACATTCAAAGAAAGCCAGCTCTTTTTGTATTATCGAGAAACAGGCGAGAGAGTATGGCAGACACAATATGCGAGTCTGGACTGCAATCCTTAAAATAAGTGGCAAGTTCTTTTCACGACCAGCCGCCAACTTTCTCCTCTGAATATAAAAATATTTTGTCGACTTTCTTCTATTACTTTCATTTATTTTTTACATTCACAGGAAGTAAAAATTTCATCAAGCCAACTGCATATCTGGAAGGATACTCTGTACAATTGTATCTCGGATATTAGTCGAGGACGTCACGGACGAGGCTCTCTTCTGGGGTCACTTGTCAGACAGCCTGCCGACTAGGGGAGTAAGTGCAGCTCACCCCTGATGGTGTGGGCGGCGACGCGCGCCTGATGCAGCTTGGGCAGCACCTCGACGTCCAGCAAGGTGGGCGCGGCGCCCGTTAGGAATGGCCCCCGCAGCCCCAGGAGGTGCGCGTCCGCCTTACGCAGCTCCGCCTCCAGCTGTGACGTGTCGCGCACCACGCCGCGAACCAAGTAGCAGAAGCGGGAGAACATGTCCCTGCAGAGCAGACGGGACAGGTCACGGGTTCAATACCGATGAAGCTGTTCCTTAATCTGTACTGTTGCGCTAGTGGCTGTGCTCACATATCAATAGTTTTGCTATGATGATTGATGGTAAGTAAGCCATTGTCTGTGCAATAACATCAGTTGCCCTTACATGTCTGCATGTACGAGAGTGGGAACTTAAATAGTGGCAACACTACTGTGGTGACACTGTGCAATGGACTTTACTATTGTCGCCGACAGCACACGTTGTTGATATACGTACCTTACCTCCGAGCAAATGGACTCGTCTGTCCCATGTCACCGGCGTGCACACACTGAGGAAACAGTCACTTGTGAACGAGCGGTCTAACGTAATGGCGCCACTATGTTTTCGAAACAGGAACAACGGAGTTGGATCGAGATTGAATGTGCCAGAGGTCGTACAGTAAGACAGTGTCATCAAGGTCTTCGAGAGGCGTTCGGGGAATCGGCATTACCACAACCCACCCATCATTTTGCACGACAATGCGCGAGCGCATACAGTGCAAGCTGTGGCTGCTCTGTTTGGTCAATGGGACTGGTAAGTACTGTTCCATCCACCATACTCCCCGGACTTAAGTCCTTGCGACTTTGATTTGATTACGAAGGTGAACTGTTCCAGAGATTCGACAGGCAGTAGATCACTCCATTCGCACAATCAATAGAATGGGCTCCGCCAACGATATACCACGCCTTCCACATCGCTGGCAACGGGTTCTATACAACACTGGTGACTACTTTGAAGGACATT
Source organism: Schistocerca serialis cubense (assembly GCF_023864345.2). NCBI lineage: Eukaryota > Metazoa > Arthropoda > Insecta > Orthoptera > Acrididae > Schistocerca > Schistocerca serialis. The sequence goes on from NC_064648.1 coordinate 103,384,440, forward strand.
AACAGGTGCAAACATGTAACTGTTTTGTACCAGTTGTGAATAAATAGTTGCCACTATTTGAGTTCCAACTCTCGTATATTCAGGGTGAACATTAAGTTTGGGAACACTTTCAATTATTTATTGCACAAGAACTAAACATTGTACAGATGCCATACATATTGCATTTTGAAGAGAAACTCTGAAAGTTGTTTTTACAAACATATCATATGGGAACCATGAGTGACCAGGCAGACATCAATACGGTAATCGAATTTTTGCCATACCTGTGGTAACATGGCATTGTCAATTGTGGCAATCACTTTCCATATTCTCTCCCAGAGCTCTGCTACATCACGTGGTAGAGGCGGTACATACACCAGATCTGTAATGTGTCCCCACACAAAAAAGTCACACAGAGTGAGATCTGGAGATCGGGGAGGCCATTTCGTGAAACAGCTATCCCCTTCTGTAGCATGGCCGATCCATCGATGTGGCAGCTCCGTGTTCAGGTACCCACGAACTCCACGATGAAAATGGGGTGGAGCCCCATCCTGCTGAAAGATGAACGGAGAATCTGATTGCATTTGAGACATCAGCCACTGCTGCAAGATGTCCACATAGGAATACCCAGAGACAGTGCTCTCGGCGAAGAAGAATGGCCCCTACACTTTTCGACGTGACAAGGCACAAAACATATTTACCTTTGGAGAATCACAGTCAAATTCAATGCATTAATTTGAATGCTTTGTGCCCCAGATTCGACAATTATGCCTGTTCACTTTCCCATTAGTGTGAAAAGTGGCTTTGTCGCTAAAAATTAAGCGATCAAAAATGCCATGCCCATCCTCATTCAACTGTTGCAACTGCGAACAAAACTCAAAACGCTCTTCTTTGTCATCATTATCGAGCTTCTGCACTAGCTCCAATCTGAAAGGTTTCACAGACAGCTTCTGTTGCACGACATTCCGCACTATTATTGGAGCCATTTTGAGCTCATGTGATGCACGACGCACTGATTTCTCTGGACTCCTTATGAACATCTCTCATACGAACTTCACATTCACTTCACTCACACTGAGACGTCCACAACCCATCATAGCAAATTTGTTGTGCCAGTGGTAAATGGCTTTCCTTGTTGGTGACTTCTTACTGTTCTTGGTTCTAAACATCTGTTGAACAGCTGTAGCTACTTGTTTTTGTCGAACTCCAACACACAGAAAGCTCGTTCCGTACCTGAACTCGCCATGTTTGTGATTACCACTCACTATCAGCAAATAGCAAACTACGCTGTGGTGGGGAAAGAAAAAATTTCAGGGTGTCTCTTCAATATGACATATGTGTGATATCTGTACAGTGTTTGGTTCTTGTGCAATAAGTAATTGAAAGTCTTCCCAGACTGTGTACACCCTGTACACACACACACACACACACACACACACACACACACACACACACACACACACACACACACGTTCAGTGTTCAGATAAGCATAGCCTGTGATGTGCACCCACCTTCCATCCCCCCAAAATGGTCCAGCACATGACGCAGTGGCACACGCAGCATAGCTGCCGAGGGGGGCACGTGGGGGAGCGTGGGCTGGATTGCGCATCTACACATTGTGCTACTGCAGTAGCTATACATTATACAATATCTCCATTACACAATAAATTTAATAATTTTTTGGTACCATTTACTTTAATAGATGTAAAAAAAAAGATATTCCATTTGCTACTTCACCCTTCTATGTTTCTTTTTTTTTTTTTCTTTTCTTTTTAAAGTGGCCTGTGTTCTTCCTTAGGATTGAAGCTATCTCCATACCAAATTTCAATGAAGCTGGTTCAGCGGTCTAGTTGTGAAAACATAACAGTTGTTACATAATTACTGGAATGTTAAACCGTGACACAACATATAATTTGTCCCAAATCACTGGTCAAACAAGACATTTCAAAAAATGAGTTATTGTAAAGATAGTGGATATTGGACAGTGAAGATGGATGAAAACAATGATTTTTGGTTTTCATCCTGTCTGGTGCACCATTTAATTCTGCTCTGCCAAATGTGTGCCATAAAGATTATGTGACTGGTTGATTATATTATTTTTTACATATATATTTACAAAATGATCTCACAAGCCTTTCACTATGGCATACCAACTTCATCAAGATAGCTGTCCTCCTCAGATGGTCAACAGATAAAAAGAAGAGACAAACGACCACAACAGAATATACTAAAATCTACCATTTACATAATGGTCATTATGTAGGGAGTTACCAGTCAGAGTTTACATATTCTATAATGATCATTTGTCTCCTGTTTTTATCTGTTAGCAATCTGAGGAGGGCCAGTGACTGTGGCCAACTCCTGTTACGGTTCTGACAAATGCTCATCCAACTGTGTAGTAAAAAATATAAAAAATAAAAGATCAAAAGGTTTAAATTAAAGATAGAGGCTTTATTCTGGCACTTAAAGACAGTGGGCACAAATCTCCGCTGCTTTCATTGATCGAACAGTGTCATATTTCTCCGAGTCACAGGTAAGACAATTTTTTGAAACACCTGTTACATGATGTCCTTATGTAATTTTCTGTTAGAGGTATCTGCAGTTTGTGTTACTCTATGATTAAAGTGTGTGTGCTTACTGTTATTAAATTTTTAGTCACTTTTGATTTTTAGTTTGTACCTCATTTGTAATGTCCAGCATAAGACGCTGTCACAGGTGCAAATATAATGATAACGGCCATTTCTATAACTGTTCTATAAAGTATGAATGTTGCAGTAAAGGAATAGAAGGTGGAGACTTCCAAATATCTGAGACATTACACTGCTTATATACATTAATAACTTCAGAGGAGGAGACGTCACAGACATGCACAAAAAGAATGTGGTCCAAATTGCAAAGACTCGAGGAGGATCTGAAAGGCAACTAAGAGACTGTAGACATCTCACAGACACTGCTCCAGTATTATTATGGTTTGGCTATATTGAGAAGAGCAGTACAACCAACACCGCTAGTCCATCCCCAAATGACAGCACTCGTTTGTCGCAAAAGTTCCAAGTCACGATGTGGGTTTCACAAGGGAAATTACATTCCTAATATTTACTTGAAGTAGAAAGAACAACTAAATGGGAATGTTGAGAAACTACAAATGTCCAAAAAACTAAACTTTTCATGAGATATAAAAAATATTCCAATCTTAAGATTATGTCAAAATTCCAATTTTCTTCTCGTTTTTCATCCAAATGAAAATAGAGGGAAGAATGACACTGCACTACAGACAATCATGACAGGTTTTCTTGATGTTAAGGTAAAATTTATTTAGTGAATATGTGGGCTTTCTCAATATTTTGTAATAAATAAGCATAAATCATCACTCATACTTTATTGCTAATATGGACAAAAATAAAACAAATTACACCTATTTTCCATTCTCTTTGGAATTATACTCCACACATTGTTCATTCTTTGACTCATTAAGTGTAGAAGATCCTGATGTTTTCTTCTTTTGGTATGAAAAGTATAAATCACTTCAGTTCATGCAATTTCTTGTCATTTATAGGCACGTATCAGTCATTCTCTTTGTATAAATCAAATGCTGACAACACAAAATTTTGAGAATACCCACATCTTTTCTACACGAGGCACTGCATAACAACAGAGAGAATGCCGGAATATATGAGGTTTCTCTATATCATGATAGACCTATATGTTTTAAGCACAAAATGATAGGCAACGCAATTTTGTCAAAAAAAAACTTGAGTGTGTTTGGTTTCTCAATATTCTCATTCAACTATTAAAAATGCCTTTTGAGATCTAAGTGATTGAAGGCATTAAGGAAAATTTCATTACAGTCATATAAATGAAAGTTTCAGTCACATAGTCTGAAAAAAGTGTGTCAAAAATGTTTTTGGAAAAAGAAGTACCTGGGGGCTAATAGTGCTGAATTTTGTAAGATCCACTAATAAACAAATTAAAGCTACAGAAGTAGAGTTCATATAAAATAACAAGACTCCAGTGTAGAAATGCAGTCTCACCGTGAGTGCTGGGTGAGTACCCCTATCTCTTTTCTGCACAGTGTGCCACTGAAGCCTTAGTGCATCACAGGAGTAAAGAAAGTTCTTCATAATCAGACTCGTTTGATTATACACAGTGTCATTATATTTCTGTCAAAAGATGCAAAGGAGGAAGCAAAAATCTCTTTAAAAACTAATTGGATCCTCATCAACCCTTCTGCCACAAGAAGGAGCCAGTGGGTTCCAAAAGCTCGCAAATTTCAGTATCTTTATACATGTGTTCTCCTGCCACTGCTTAGCGAGTAGATTTTTTATCTATCCAATTACAGACTGCAGGAACTGCTAGCTACTACCGTCTCTCAATACAGAGGACAAAGGAAGAGAGAAAACATAGTCACATCTACTTCCTAAGGCTTCATTACTTCAGAAAAGGTGCAGAAGGAGAAGAAAATTTTATATCTATGTAAAATTTACAGGCAGGTCAGTAGCATAGTAAGCAATTTTATCTGCATTTTTTGTTTTATGAGATTTCCTACTGGCAGGTTTCTGTTGTCGAGCTGCACCTCCTCTACCTCACAATGGCCGTTCTTGTCCCCTACCGTGGCATCTGTGCAAGTAAGGACCGAGTTATTTTGAATGCCCTTTACTATGGGGAGACAGAGGGGACCATGCCACTGCAGTTTTCACTGCTGACAAAGAGCGTCTTGCCATAGCAGAGAGACTTGATCTTCAAAAGTTAAAGGACCTGGAACTAAGAAGATAGTCTCTCAAATTGAAGAAGACTATGGCACTGGACTGTTCTAGTGCTATACAAGTTATCTGAACTCTTACTTATTTACTGTTTTTTTTCCATTTCTCTTAACTTTTACTGTCTGCGCTTTAGGTACAGTTTACTTTGGAACCACATGCAATAGGGAGTTTCAGAATTTGTGTGCTGTTTGATACAACATTCCTTAGAATGAAATGAACAGTTTCCTTACCATATTGAGAAAAAGTTTAGAAAAACAATCATTTTTTTCTCAGCAGTTGCTAGACTACAATATTTTTGGTTTTGTTTTGGTGTTGCAAGCACACACACAAATTAAATATTGGGTTCATTTTATTGGTCGTTATGTTTTTATTACTTTGAGTAAGCTTCTCTATGATAGCACTGTAACTTTTCTTGTAAAACATAGGCTCTACTGAAGCTGTCTGCAGCAACAGCAAAACATTTAATTCAAAATTGTAGGCTTATTGTGCGAGGATACTTTGAGCTGCATTATAAAGCATTATTTCCACAGCTTAGGGCACCAAATAATTACAAATTGCATCTAAGTTTGTCATAGCATTTCTGCAAAGCATTTAAGCAAAATAGTTGAGCTACTTGTAACTTTTGACATTCCTAATATTCCAAATTTTTTCACGATTTTTGGTTCTTCGAACAAGTCCACCTTGTTCCCTTTATTCAGTTTGTGCAAAATTACAATATTTTATCTAGTCCAGATAGTGGACATCCAGTCCTACAAATGTACCTGGCTACTGCAGATTTATTGACATTATTATGTCCGATGGAACTGTGTGTTTGATGAATCTCACTTTCAAGTTCTTCACCATCTTGCCCTCCATATTCCACATCACATCAACACTGTATTTTACAGGCACCTGATCTGTCATTTTTATTTAGTATTATTCTTCAGATTGTCATGCAATCTACGGCACTTTATATGGTTCATGTGTTTTCTTTAAAATCTCTTTAAAAATGCTATAATAAACTTGATTATTTCTTTTAATAACTGGGTGATTTCATTTCAAATCATACAGGTCATGTCAACTTGTGGTCATGAATTTCTCTGGAAAAAAATATATATTAGACCTCTATATTACAAGTATTAAAAAAAATAAGGTATTTTCATTTTATTTTAATTTTTGTAAATCGTGCAGCCCTTTGAGAAATGTATATTTTGTTAATAACTCTTAAAACAGTAGAGAACAAAAAATATATAACTAATAAACCAAAAGTGCTGGAAACCTGGCAGATATTTTGCATTCAAGTTTCCTCTCAGTGTGTTGCAATTTAGTTGAGACCCCACATTTACGAGCTTCCTTTAACTTACAAATTTAATATGCTGATTTTTCCACTCAAAAAATTTTTGTTTCTGATTTGGAAAGTCACAGAATGCTTATCTTTTCGGTCATATTACCAGATACTACTGATGTACTTATAAAACAGTATCTTCTCTGATTCAGCTATCTGTATTATGTAAATATTTACAACCAAAAAAGTAAAAAATTGCATTTTTGCTAGTTTTTACCGAATTATTTATTCGAAAACCCCTATCTGAAAACTTTTGAGAACTACACAAAATATTGTTTGATTAATGTGTCATTAAGCAGTGCAAACACAGTGGGCAATATTTTTCTGTGTTATGTATTAAAAATTTCACTACATTCTGCACCTTTTACATCACTGAATTTCTAATATAAAATATCACTGAATTTCTAGTACAAAATATGCACGTTGGCAACAGTGTTTTCAGTGCTCTTCTGTTTTTAACACACATTTGTTTTTTCTTGTACGTTAACCAATTTTGTATTAAGTTTCGTGTTTGGTTTGAACTTTTTGTTAGATACAATGTCAGTGGAAATACAGCAGTGAAAGAGTGAGGTGTGTGGACTCTGAAAAAAGACAAAAGACTGTGGTTTGTAAGAAAAGTGAAACACACTTGTTGGAAATCTATCAAAGGTATTGCGGAAGTATCTTGGTCCTCAAGTAACAGTATTAGAATGACATTCATTGTCCAGGAACAGCTACACTCACTACAAAAGAAAATTAGTGACAATTCATGTGAACAATCACCATCACAAGTCAATACAGATGTTTATATTCCAGGGTGTGAAGCCATTGATGCACTGAATGTTAAAATTTCTGCTGGGGCCCCTGCTATATCCCCCTTTAAACCTCTAGGAAAGGTAAGAAGCACAAGAAGGATGTATAAAGAATAGTGGAAGAAATTGAAACAAGTTCTATACAAGCAACATCTTCAAAACATTGGGAAGATATAATGTAGATGCACTTGGTACAGAACCTGAAGATAGTGATACTTGCACAAAATGTGACGTGTGGTTTCAAAATCTAAATACTGCTACCTCAGCAGCCACCTATACTGAGAAGGTACAGTTACTGACACCGATACCACGTAGCGATTCTAAGCAGCAGATACAGAAATACATACCCTATTCCTCACATTACTAAATTTCAAAAGTTCACAAAATAAAGAATGAGAAAGGTATTGGGTACGCCCAAATTCTTACCGTGGGCATCTGTTGCAAGACAATATGCTTACTGTTGCTCTGGAATATTACCTAAGTGATGGCAAAGATTGCACCAGACGAAGACCTTACCAGTTTGATGTTGTCTCTGTTAGTCAAACGATGAAAAAGTTAAAAAGATATATGACAAGACCAATAAAAGAAGTATATCTCCTAATGAACAAGCAGAACCCGAATTTAAAAATTGGTCTCACAAAAGTCTACTCCTTATGACCAAAATGGGTATAATGCCAGCTAGTGAAGGAAATATACACATGTATTTACTGCACTAATTTGAAACTTGTTTGTTTTGCCATAAGCAGTGTCACAGGAATGAAGTACACAGAGATGGACCTGATGTTTTTGTGCATATGCCAAGTGCCGCAAGATAAATGTTGGTAGCAGGCCTGTGCAATGTGTCCTAGTGCTGAAGTGATGACTGTTAAAGCATTGTACATACAGGATACTGACAATGACATAATATATGCATTGTGGAAAAGGGGGAGAGTTGGTGAGAGTAAAGTCAGAGAAGTTTGCTACAGATGTTGGGCATTGGGTCACGAAAGGGATAGCTTACCATCTTATCCGGAGGATCGGAAACACACCATAGCACAAGTAAAATCAGACACATCACAGAATACTGACACATTAGTGCTCCATTTCGACTTTGCTTAGAACAGGTCTGCTGCTTTGTAGAACGAAATTCAAAGTTACCACTGCCACATATCACAGGTACCAATATTTGCACGTGTTGCTCACTTCGTTGGAACATCACACTGTTTTGCTATTGTCAGTAATGACCTCATTCACAACAGGGCATGTACGTGCTACGCTGTCAGAATGATAATTGATGACATAGCATCTAGAGCCCATGCATTTTCTAAACATGTGTACGTGACTGATGGTGCAGCATCTCATTTTAAAAACCGCTTTCAGCTTTATGAGCTTGGTCAGGAATTAAGACAAAAAAATGTATATTTTCAGCAGCAGATCACAAAAAAATTGCATGTGATGGGGTAGGGGGTTTCTGTAAACATCTTGGGGTTGGGTTGTTTGGGGGAGGAGACCAGACAGCAAGGTCATCGGTCTCATCGGATTACGGAAGGACAGGAAAGGAAGTCGGCCGTGCCCTTTCAAAGGAACCATCCTGGCATTTGCCTGGAGCGATTTAGGGAAATCACAGAAAACCTAAATCAGGATGGCCAGATGCGGGATTGAACCGTCGTCCTCCGGAATGCGAGTCCAGTGTGCTAGCCATTGCGCAACCTCGGTCGGTGTAAACATCTTGCAACAAGATTTAATCTCCAGCGTGATGCTGTTGCTGCTACAACTTATGCTACTGGATTTGTACACACCGTGCCAGCATTAGTGAACAAAACATGAAACTCTTAATACTAAATGAAAGTATGAGGGTAAGACCATTATTATCCACAATTTAGTTATATTTTTGTTTATTTTGGTAGTATTGTCAGTTTAGGTTGATGATGCATGCTTTGTTTATTTGTTGTTATATCTTTACAATTTTCAACCTGCTAGGTTAGTCTCGTTGTCGCTGTCGTGCTGTTAATCATGGCTGCCCTGCTGTCTATTTGCACCAAAGAAGAGCAACGTTCAGTGATTCGTTTTTTGTGGTAGGAAGGCGTATCGGGGGCCGAAATTCATTGAAGAGTTTCAGTACAGTACAGGAACAGTGTTTTGCCACAACGGAGTGTCTACGAATGGATTGAAAAATTCCAAAATGGTCGCACAAGTGTTATGCATGATCTAGGAGCCAGACAACTGTTTACCGCCACAAATGAAGAAACCATGGACCGTTCAGGTGGAATGATTCTTTAGACAAACGATTAACTATTGATGAAGTGGTACACTGTCTGCAATTTAGTGATGGTTCTCCCTAGCAGACTTGGGTTTCATAAAGTTTGTGGAAAATGAGTCCCAAAACAACTCGCATAGTTCCATAAACAAATGCGCTTGGACATCTGCAAAAACATTTACGGTAAAGAAGGGGACAACTTCTTAGACAAGAACAGTACTGGTGACAAAACATGGATCCATCATTACGAGCCGGAGAGTAAACGGCAGAGTGTGGAATGGAAACATCCAAATTCACTGTGCAGGAAAAAGTTCAAAATCCAACTGTCCACAGGAAAATTGATGCTTACGGTTTTTTGGGACACACAAGGTCCTGTACTGGAACATTATGGGGAAAGGGGCACAACAATAAACTGTGTACGTTACAGTGAGATGCTTAATGCCACATTAAAGCCTCCAATTCGAAGCAAACACCAAGGATTGCTGTCAAAGGGTGTTGTGTTGTTGCACGACAATGCCCATCCGCACACTGCTGCCCACACTACTGAAACGCTCCAGAAACTCAAATTTGAAGTACTGGATCATCCTCCATATAGTCTGATCTTGCCCCTTCTATCACTTGTTTGGTCCACTCAAACAGGCATTAAGAGTCTGTCGATTTGCCTCTGATGAAGTGGTGCATTCTTGGCTCACAGCTCAACTGAGAACCTTCTTTTATGAGGGCATCAGGAAGCTTGTACATTGATGGATCAAGTGCATTTCAATGCACTATGTCGAAAAATGATGTTCTTGTAAGTTTCTTATTTGGTTACAATAAAATTTTATAACTACTTTGCATATAATAATCGACTTAGCCTCATACATTAAGCGAATTCCATTTTAAAAAAAAGAGAGAAGAGTGGTCTGCTATGAAGACTGCGATAGGAATTCAATCAGGTCATTACTGGGTTGCATCCTGAAGTGGTACATACATTGCAAGAAAGATTCATAACAAAATGCAGTCTGTTACTGTGGTCGAAATGCAGAGACCACGATATACATCAGAAGGCTTTGTTGCAAGCCACTTCATTTCTTGTGTGTATAACAGTCAGTGGTGGGTGGGACAGATACATGTGTCTCATGAGGTGCATGATATAACCGTCTCCTTTATGACAGCTTATGGTCCTGCTAATGCTTTCTAATCGTCATCATCAAAAGGTCAGTGTGCAGTTCCCAGTCCCCCATTACTGCTCTTGTTGGATCATCCTTGTCCTTGCGCAAATTCAGCTCAGCTATGCAAGTTCAATGAGGAAAACAAATGAACTCTTTTCAACAGTGCTGTGTTGATTGTTATAGTGTAGGCAATTTTAATTCATGGAAAGTCATGAAGACATGAAAATCCTGACATGACAATAACAACTTGTGAATAATATAATAAAAAGAAAAATGGGTATAAATATTCTATATGTCACTTTTGTTATAAAAAGCTTTTGAACAAGATTATGAATTGTTTTCCCACTCACTTATAATATTGTAAACAATTTTTTTGATTCTGAAACGCCACCGATGGATGATATTTACTTAAAATCAGTGATTTAAGTGTACATGATTTCTTGACTTTGAGGGTAGAGACAGGTCTGCTTAAAAAATTCCTCACATTTTATACACACTGCCCACTCTAATTGTACATTCCCTAAGTACAATGACCAACCAAGTACCATAAAATTTTTAGAACAGTTAGGATGGGAGTTTTGGAGAAAATAATTTTTAAATAACCAAAAAATTTCAGATAGTTTCTTCTTCGTGTATAAATATTTTGACAGTTTAAGGCTTTCATGTAGTAATGTCATATCTGACAGTTAGCGGTCCTTCCACTTTACCATTTCTCAAGATAATTAACATCCTGTGACTACTCATATTTTCAAAACAATTTTGAAATTTGCAAATAGTTACAAATTTTCATAGTTTTTTCCCAAAAAGAAGAAGAAGAAAGAAAAAAGCTCAGACGTGTATGTATTAATCATATCTCATAGTATTGGGAACAAAGTATTTATTGAAAATAAATTCAGATCTCTATCACTTTTGGTTTCTTTATTACAATTTTTCAATTTTCCCCTTCGTTACGACATTTTCATGAATATTCGCTTGGAGAGTTATCATGTGGAACTTCAACATATATTTTTTTTTTCAGTAAACTTTGAAATGGTGATGTGACACATTCACTTCTGACCTGTACGATTTGATATGAAATCGCCCAACTTATATCAAGATGCCCTAAATTATGTGAAAGTCACAGGCTTCAATCTGACAACGTGTCAGTACTCAAAAATCTTCATAGCTGGTTGTAATGGATCAACACTCCATAATAACAGGTTGTGATGACAGACTGTACCATAACTCGAGCTCTAGGTTAGGGGGGAAGGTGACAATTTGGGAGTGATTTGGTGAAGCCAACAATTGAGTATGTGAAAGAAAGGTTATGTATTTCACGGTCAAATTTCGCTACCTATTTACTCAGCTTCTCATTATAAACACACAAAACTGTGAGGCAAATTCAGAAAACCTGAAATACACAAGACAAATTTATCATACATCAATGATGAGAAATGCAGATGGGAGGTGGGCACATAACTCATGCTACTGGTTTTATATAGCCAACAAATACTGATATAAATACAATCTTAGAATGTGCTCTGTATTTGGAAGTCATTGATATTAACTCCAAAAATTTGTAGGCATTTACCATAACAACAAAAATAATTTTGTGACCCATGGTGCATGTACTAAGCCACTAATTGAACTGCACAGGTAGCGGAGATTTTTCTCATGCCACAAACTGTGGTTGAATCAGTGCTTTATGCATCATAATGATGTTACGGCACGTGATGTCGTGTGTGTAAACAGAAGCAGAATAGAACATTGGAACCGAATTTAGCGATACTGAACACTGGCTTTGATATGTGTCGTAACGACAATGTGGCATATGCGCGCAAACAGAAAGAGAACAGAATGCTGACAATATTTCTTGTGTGTCTGTATTTTGGAGTGTAGATAGTGGTGACAGACTGATCTATAGCATAGCTCAAAGTCTGGGTTAGGTTGTGAGTTGGTGGAGTCAATAAATTTGAATATGAAATCTTACATATAATGATATTACAATCTGTAGTGGAGCCCAAGTCTAGGTTAGGTAGAAATGTGACAGTTTGTTAGGAGCTGTAGAAGCGGTATCAAATGTTTCCATTAATCCAGCACAATTACCCACAATAACAGCAGTTCAGATATGTGAGGCATAAACAGAAATTATACAACATATAGGCCTATAATGGATCATATACACCATTAACTGCTACCATTTACTACAAATAATAAAGTACAGCATTTTTTTCTCACCTGGTCGCTAGCTCCGCAGCAGCCTCCAGCTCAGGTGTAGCAGCTTTTGCAACACCACCTGGGAAGTATTTCTCGAGAAGAGCCGTAATGTCATCTGCGCTGTCAACAACTGACTCCGGACCCCATGGCCCGGCATCCAACTTTGCAGCAGGAAGGCGAAGTCTTGCTCCACCTTCGCCGAGGCATGTGAACTCCGGAGGAGGTCGAGAAGGACATACGGGAATGATGCGGTACTTGAGAGGTGGCTTGGTGTCACCAGAAAGAGATTTAAGTTCGGCCAAGAAGATGGAACGCTGACTATCTGGGCACGCTCCCAAAGATCGACCATCGCGTCCAGCACGGACATACAGTGTCATAAATGGAGTGGACTGGTTGTCACTTGAGTTGTGCGATGCCATTGTATGACAATTTCAAATAATAAAATATTCTTATGAGAAACCTGGAGGGTAGCACTGGTAACAAAATTACAGAAAATGCTTTGTGAAATCTCTGTATCTCTCTCAGTATTCAGATTCTTCAACTATAATATGAACAAATGGCTGGCAATCTCTGCCCAACTCTTAGGCAGATGCAACTTTCCCTCTGCCAAAGGTAAGTGACTCTTCTAATTCGTTTTGTTATACAGAGTACAACACAAATAAAAATGGAACTGATGCCTTACGGAACTATTTCTTTTCAAAACAATATTAAAAAAACGAACAAGAGAAAAGTATTTTGTCAAAGTTCTGTCGAATTAAAATTTGTCTGAACCAGTTTGTGCTATTTTGATCCCTACTGTCAATCACAAAAGTGACGCTAAATAAAATTAAAATAAATACAACTCGTAATAATCACATCACTGTTTCTGTCCGATAAATTTTGAGACAGAAATTGTTCCGCCTCAGTATGTCCTACTCGGATATACACAGGAATATTCACTACACTTGTGTATCATTGATAAGTTCACAGCCGATCTTACCACTAGGGGCCTTCCACAATGTTACTTATTGTCGTAAAATAATTCAATCCATCGCAACATAAAATTCACCTCGTCTCGTCAAAGGCAGAATTTGCACTGGCTACTGCACTTTCGGTGAAACAAGGGAACTAGCGTCGCAGTAAAATGCGAAACCATTGGCATTAGATGGCGCCTTTCTGCTGACGAACGATGCTGGTAACTGACTTTGCAGCTTTCCTACCGTCTCCGGTATCCCGAGTACGACGCCGATCTGAAATGAGCGCCGACGCAATACGCAGAAAAATAGATGCTATCTTCTGTTAGCGGTGACGCCCATCCGACGCCAGAGGATCTCTGGTCCACCTCTCCTTCACGCTTTACTAACACTTACTCGAGGCAATAATTATTTTCTATTGGACACCCGTTGCGTCATAACCTAACTTTAACTGCTAGGCATGAACCAAATTGGCCGTGAGCGAAGTTAGAAAAAGACGCAAGAACATAACGTAAAACAGCATGGGAAGTCAAACGTCGAAAACACATGACGCAAGACGCGGTCTATATGTGGGGCCAAAAAATAAAAGAACTCGCTGGCCTTCCTTTATAAATAGTTCCGGAACTATTGCCACAACGGACAATGAACGAGAATACTGTGCATCCACCATCTCCCGTTATTTTAACATGTAACTCTCGGACGTTGTAGTATCACAGCAAATTATAAACCAATTAAAAAATAAACTGCAGACTTACCTGAATGACGAATTTGCTATTGTTACGCTGCTTATTAGACCGGAACCAGTAGAAGAATACGAGTGCTTTTTCCTGTAAGCCTAGTTGTCAAATGATTGATTGCTCCTTAATAATAAATAAGCAATTGGTGAGATAATCCCAAATTGTTTATATTCCAACTAAATTGTAAATCCTAACAGTTGTCTTGCAAACTCTTCTGCTCCACACGTAAACAAACAATTGAACCCTGGGTGTGTGATCTAAGAATATGTCTGAAAGATATCCTTGTATTTCGAGGGGTTGGCAAGAAAGTTTCGCAAAATTGCAGTCCGCAGTGCCCATACTTTTTTAAAAGTTCGACAGCAGCATACGAAAACACTTAATTTGCAGTTTTCATCATTGTAATATGAATTTGGTGCAGTCAAATTTTAAAGCATTCCCAGGTGTTTCTTGTGACCTGTGAAATACATTTAATCAATACATGTCTTTAATAAGTTTCTAGGTACTGCGTTTTTTGAAGTCGGTTGTTTTACTTGATCTTTTTTATAGGAATAGCAACACGGAGTGGCAATAGATCTAGTGCACCGTACATGAAAAAGATTAAAATCTTCATAACAAAGCGAGAAAAATTATTGTGTGTGCAGTGTTACGATTTTAGTTTCTGGGTGTTGACGGGCTAGACATTGCAACAAAGTTGATGAATTTCAGTACTTGCAAATCATGCCTCGCCTGTATAAAATAAAATGTACAAAATAATCCAAAGTTCTGTAGTTCTCTTAAAACACTATGAAATGAATAAATCGTATTTCGACTACGAAACTGAACAGAGTTGCAATGCGATCCATACCGAATGCATGAAATATGTACCGGTAATGTTATGAATGGGTAAATAAAGTAAATCACATAACCATGCAAAAGTACTTGTGATATCTGCAAGGTCGGTGTCACCAAATATGTGGTATCTGGTAGAACTGAAAATTTATTTCCACAAAAAGTACCACTATACAGGATAGCTTGAAAGTGTGGAAGGCCGAACAATGAACTGTTGAGAGAGGCATGGATTCGTCTACATCACTAACGTCAGAGAGTAACTATGATGACAAATGCTAGTCACATGGATTGTTTATGCACCCCTGTACACTCGCGTTTGTGGGAACAGAATAAGATGCTACATACGAACCGTAGAAGATTCACATAGCAAGACAAGTTTGAAGTATTTAAATGGTGTCCAAGGGTGCATTACCGCAACTTCCAAACCTTGTCTACCTTGAAACATGCACATTATACTAGGAGAATAATTTTAATTTGGAAATATTCAAGCAGACAATTGTTATTTGTTCGTATGGTATGTTTTTAGGTGGGTTAGTGATATACTCAAATTTGTGATTCTCTTGTTTCTTATTTGTATAGGGTTTTGTCTTTATGCATGTAATGCTGTGTGGTAACACTTGGTGCACAGGTAGCTGGTTCAGATTGACTACCAACTGTCAGGCAAGGAGATTAGAGGTGACGGTGTGGATCCCTCAATGCATGAGGCACCATTTAGGATGTTTTGGTTGTATCCAGAACATTAATGTACACTTAACAGGAACCTACCCTCTTCATTAAATGTAGTGGTTTACCTATCCAGGTACTATGTGTATTAAGTTTGATGTTATAAGTCTATAGGAGTGGTATTTTATGTGCCAACTTTGGGTACCAATACCCACCCCCTATCTTGTTTCTTCCCCTCACCTCAATTAAGAATACAAACATATGAGCACACTTGTGTCAAAGAGCTACAACCATGAGTTAACACTCAGATTGTCATTTTATATCTATGGTATGCATTGTAAGCTATAGCCAGTAAGCAGAAATAGTTCTTTTTGCTGATTTATTTACTCAAGTCAGAAGCATACACATGGGATTCCATAAATTTGTATTTTTGAACAAGGAAATCGAATGAATATTTACACATACACATATACAAAATTGAAACCAAACGGTATTTGCCCGAAATGAGTAACTGCTGCAGCATTTGCTTGTACCTAACTGCTTGTAAGAATTAGGGCAGTGTAAACATTGACGCAAATGTTTTTTTGTATGTCTCCACTTTCACACAAAGTTGGCCCTTGCAAGTATCCCCATTTCAGAATGAGATTTTCACTCTGCAGCGGAGTGTGCGCTGATATGAAACTTCCTGGCAGATTAAAACTGTGTGCCCGACCGAGACTCGAACTCGGGACCTTTGCCTTTCGCAGGCAAGTGCTCTACCATCTGAGCTACCGAAGCACGACTCACTCCCGGTACTCACAGCTTTACTTCTGCCAGTATCTCGTCTCCTACCTTCCAATCTTTACAGAAGCTCTCGCAGGAGAGCTTCTGTAAAGTTTGGAAGGTAGGAGACGAGATACTGGCAGAAGTAAAGCTGTGAGTACCGGGAGTGAGTCGTGCTTCGGTAGCTCAGATGGTAGAGCACTTGCCCGCGAAAGGCGAAGGTCCCGAGTTCGAGTCTCGGTCGGGCACACAGTTTTAATCTGCCAGGAAGTTTCATCCCCATTTCATTTGGTTGTCCTTAGATCTGCCAACACTCATTTGTAATCCATTCAGTGATATTCATGTGGTCCAGTCCAAGATGTGTCTGCCAAGTAAACATTCTGCTGGCTTTACCCCCTGCTGGGAGATGATTTATTTTGGCTGCATACAGTTTTCCTCTGATTGATGATGTAAGATAATAATGGAGAAATGTCTCTACTTTTATATTTTTCTGAAAATTTTTAATTGATCATCTACATCTCTACTCTGTCAACCATCACGAGGTTGCCCTGAACAGACACGATACAAGCAATTTTATGCTGTGCAAAGCCTGATTACACTGTTAAAAGTAAAAATAAAGAAATGGAACAGAATATTCTCAGGTGCTCATATTGATAGAGTTTTAAATGAAAGTCACATTGCCACTGATTTTCAGCCTCAGACCTCGCAGCTTGTTCATTTAGAACACTAACAGATTTTGGAAATGTAATATAAAAAACAGACTTGTTTTTGCTTTATGGACTCGCTACAGTCTTATGGCATCATATTTTGAGGCAGCTC
Organism: Schistocerca serialis cubense; assembly: GCF_023864345.2. NCBI lineage: Eukaryota > Metazoa > Arthropoda > Insecta > Orthoptera > Acrididae > Schistocerca > Schistocerca serialis. The sequence goes on from NC_064648.1 coordinate 103,401,640, forward strand.
TTTATTGTGGAAGAATGTGTTTGTTGCACTGAAGCATGTAAGGCTAATACGCTTTCTACTCTGTATCCTATCCTCATGCAGACAGTTCATGAAACAGTTGACATACTGATAACAACCTCTAGCACATTTGCTGCCTTATGAAGTTTATTATCAACAACCCACCAGAGCTCAGATACAAAGTAACACGACAAATGTAGCGTCAGAACAAGAAGTAACTTACACAGAAATGAGTGAGGTATTCACCTGTAAAAATCTTTTGACTATTTACTCAGTGATGAGAACACAGTAAAATTAACATTGTAAAAGGTTATTACATAAATTGTAAGAAAATGAAACACCTACAACCATCCTTATGGTGTTATTTATTGTGTTGCTTACTGGTTTTTTTTTTTTTTTTTTTTTTATGGTGCACTTAAGATAATTGTTACATGCAAATAACTAAACACAGTTCACTAAGCAAATGTGCCCAACTTGTGTAAATATAGAAAAATTTCCCAAATACAGAGCCTTTCCAAGCAACATCATGTCACTCATATCCATTTTGTGTAAGTTGATATGCCAGGTAGCATTATTGTAGAGATTGCTTGTTAAATTGTATATTGACCAGTAGCTTATAATTGTTGTCATAATCATTGAACTCTCACTGGAAGCAATCACTTTCATTAAATATGTAGGAGTATGTGCACAGAGCAATTTAAAGTGGAACAACCACACAAAACTAATTGTAGTTCAGGTAGATGCCAGACAGATTTACTGGAAGAATTCTCAATAAATGTCATTCACCCACAAAGGAGGTAGCTTAAAAGACCTTCATTTGACGAAAACTTAAATATTAATTGTCAGTCTGTAAAAAACCAGGTGGATCCCCCCCCCCCCCCCCCTTTTCTCTTTTTCTTCCCCCAAAAATTTTTCTTTTCATGTTTGCAAATATTTCCAATAGTGTAATTTTTTATGACAAGGTGCTCAACACCAGAAATCTTGGAAGTTAACTCCGAGCTTAGCCAACTTAACTTTATTATCCGGTATATTCACTTAGTTAATACAAGCCTGTGGGAGCACGCAGACGAATAGTTGCATGTGCACAGTACAGGGGCAGCGGCAAAGACTCTAGTGTGTATATAATCATTTACTCTTTGCTTTGTGTTTGTTTTTGTCGTAGATGTTCTATGATAATGTCTGGCTCATTGCTTCACGATAAAGTTGAAGATTAAGAATACGAACGAGTCCATCATTAATAGAATGGAGCTACGTAGTGGCTACAAGCCCTTGGTGTAATTAATTTACCTAAGAACTGTGATAATTACAAGTACCAGTAATTGCAAACTTCATTACCATAGTTCATATGTAAACATATATATCATAACTGCCTTTCAGATAAAGTAGACTGAAAATACATATTAATAAATGAAGTATCCCTAGGGTTAATGGTAGAAATATGTTAGTAACTTTTGCCCTCGTTTAGTCTCAGAGTAATAAGCATTCTCAGTTAAAACATAGTTACTGAAATAGAGAATACCATATTTTGCAAAACTAGACAGCATAATTCAATAGTAGTTACTGTTGTTTCTAAAATTTCATATTCAGAAGCCTCTTTCCCCACCATTCAGCTAATCAGGAATGTAAAGTTGTAGTTGTAACTCAGGAAAATACAGCAAGCAACAATAGATGGCTTCAGTTCTAATTATTGTAATATTATAAAAGAGAGGCTGCTGGGAGCCATTTTAGTCAGTCTGCGGACCGTTACAATACGAGTAAAATCTGTGCCCGAAATTACTACAGATGAGGTTGCACAAATTAATCTCATACAATGCATCAAGTTTTCTGTGACAACTGTATTGGACTTTCAACTGCATTATTTCCAAAGCATGCTTACTGTGCACATGCACTGTGTTTCTATATGACTCTCTATTTGGAAAGATGTATTAGTAACTGTGTTAATGATTTACTTGCCACATCTAAACATTTGTCACTTCAATGTTAGGTTACTGCACTCGAACAATCATTGTCATTATAGGACGTCACTCGAGAGTATGATGTGGCTTACCCTGTATTTGTGCTTAAATTATAGTGAATGAGACTCGATCTGGGCATAAACAGCAGGATGTTTAATATTGAAGTGGAGTTAAAATGCTTTGAACTGTAAACCTGGTGCAGTCAGTATCATTTGAAATAGCCTACCTTCGGCGATCATTTTCCATCCAGATGTGTAGGAGGCACAGCTACCAAAGGCGTATCAGCACAGGTAAACACGGTAATGTTACAAGCCTGGGTTTGTGCCAGAGAGAATGAACAGAAAAAATTGAGAAGATCCAATGAGGAGCAGCACATTTTGTTACAGGGCCATTAAGGAAGCATGGAAATATGACGGAGGTGCTCAGCCAAATCTAGTGGCAGTTGCTGCAAGAGAGGTGTTCTGGATCATGGTGTGGGTTATTGTTCCAAGAGTTTACAATGCATCCTCCTACGTATATCTTTCGGGGTTGGAACAGGAGAAGAAGAAAATGATAGTGGTAGATAATGTACCTTCCACTGTGCACCAGGAGATGCCTCGTGTAATGTAGATAATGCACAGTGATTTTCAAACCAACCTTCAAATTGTACTTTAATTAGATACTGGTTAATATATTAGATACAGTATGTTGTTTGTTGTGTACGCCCATCGTGAACAGATCCCCGAGTATGTGAAACTTGTATGCTTCATATGTTAAACAAGAACTGCTATTCTAAATGTTCCTTCCACAGATTCAGAGGAGACGATCCTATAGAATGTTGACAAAGTAAAACAAATATATGTTTCTCCATTGATTAAAGCTCTTACCACAAACATACTTCAACAACTATTTTTACGTTTCTAAATTTGTCGTAGCAATTAGGGATATACAGGGTGTTTCAAAAATGACCGGTATATTTGAAACGGCAATAAAAACTAAACGAGCAGCGATAGAAATACACCGTTTGTTGCAATATGCTTGGGACAACAGTACATTTTCAGGCAGACAAACTTTCGAAATTACAGTAGTTACAATTTTCAACAACAGATGGCGCTGCGGTCTGGGAAACTCTATAGTACGATATTTTCCACATATCCACCATGCGTAGCAATAATATGGCGTAGTCTCTGAATGAAATTACCCGAAACCTTTGACAACGTGTCTGGCCGAATGGCTTCACATGCAGATGAGATGTACTGCTTCAGCTGTTCAATTGTTTCTGGATTCTGGCGGTACACCTGGTCTTTCAAGTGTCCCCACAGAAAGAAACCACAGGGGTTCATGTCTGGCGAATAGGGAGGCCAATCCACACCGCCTCCTGTATGTTTCGGATAGCCCAAAGCAATCACACGATCATCGAAATATTCATTCAGAAAATTAAAGACGTCGGCCGTGCGATGTGGCCGGGCACCATCTTGCATATACCACGAGGTGTTCGCAGTGTCGTCTAAGGCAGTTTGTACCGCCACAAATTCACGAAGAATGTCCAGATAGCGTGATGCAGTAATCGTTTCGGATCTGAAAAATGGGCCAATGATTCCTTTGGAAGAAATGGCGGCCCAGACCAGTACTTTTTGAGGATGCAGGGATGATGGGACTGCAACATGGGGCTTTTCGGTTCCCCATATGCGCCAGTTCTGTTTATTGACGAAGCCGTCCATGTAAAAATAAGCTTCGTCAGTAAACCAAATGCTGCTCACATGCATATCGCCGTCATCAATCCTGTGCACTATATCGTTAGCGAATGTCTCTCGTGCAGCAATGGTAGCGGCGCTGAGGGGTTGCCGCGTTTGAATTTTGTATGGATAGAGGCGTAAACTCTGGCGCATGAGACAATACGTGGACGTTGGCGTCATTTGGACCGCAGCTGCAACACGGCGAACGGAAACCCGAGGCCGCTGTTGGATCACCTGCTGCACTAGCTGCACGTTGCCCTCTGTAGTTGCCGTACGCGGTCGCCCTACCTTTCCAGCACGTTCATCCATCACGTTCCCAGTCCGTTGAAATTTTTCAAACAGATCCTTTATTGTATCGCTTTTCGGTCCTTTGGTTACATTAAACCTCCGTTGAAAACTTCGTCATGTTGCAACAACACTGTGTTCTAGGCGGTGGAATTCCAACACCAGAAAAATCCTCTGTTCTAAGGAATAAACCATGTTGTCTACAGCACACTTGCACGTTGTGAACAGCACACGCTTACAGCAGAAAGATGACGTACAGAATGGCGCACCCACAGACTGCGTTGTCTTCTATATCTTTCACATCACTTGCAGCGCCATCAGTTGTTGAAAATTGTAACTACTGTAATTTCGAAAGTTTGTCCGCCTGAAAATGTACTGTTGTCCCAAACATATTGCAACAAACGGTGTATTTCTATCACTGCTCGTTTAGTTTTTATTGCCGTTTCAAATATACCGGTCATTTTTGAAACACCCTGTAGTAAGACAGTGTAGTTGTTAAAACACCATGGTGTCATTCCTTGTCAATTCCACCAAAGAAAGGCATTTTCTCACCCACCATTTCAAATTTTAATGGAACCTGGATTCTTTGTTCTCACTACAGTGATGAATATCCATACCATATTTTAGCATTTTATCTCTCTGCATTTTCATTTTATAGCGTTTCAAAGTCTGGAAGTTTCAAATTTTTAATGCCATATGGCACAAAATGACACTAGCTAACCTTTTTAAAATACTTTTTCTTTCATTTATCATTCAGTCTACATAACTGTTGGTTTTACACTATAAACTACAAAGGATTTTAGATAAAATTACCTAATTTAGTTAAACCCACCAATGAAGGAAAAATACATATACTAACATTTTTTTGTTTTATTTTTAAAAAATAGTTCAGCATTGCAATGAATATTGAATAAAGGGAATGGTATAATTCCCAACATAATACTCAAAGCTTGAACTGTCCCATGGAAAAATAAAATAATTGGGGTTTTGTTGTTTTGTGGTATTTTTCCTGTGAGACTGGAAACTTATATCTTTTTTATCATTTATTATTTGTTTGTCTCAAAAACATCTTTTTTTGTTCAAATAATTACTTAGAACCCCTTATATGCTTTTTAACAAATAATGTTTTGTTTAAAAATCGAGGAAAAAGTGCTAACATAAGCTATAAAGTCTCAGCAAAACACTGCATTTTCTGGTCTTTAACACTGTAAATTTTACCCCAGCCACCTTCAGAAAGGGTAAAATACAGAGAGCGAAAGGCTATTTACAATTTGGTCATAAACCAAATGGCAGTTATAAGAGTTGAGGGACATGAAAGGGAAGCAGTGGTTGGGAAGGGAGTGAGACAGGGTTGTAGCCTCTCCCCGATGTTATTCAATCTGTATATTGAGCAACCAGTGAAGGAAACAAAAGAAAAATTCGGAGTAGGTATTAAAATCCACGGAGAAGAAATAAAAACCGTGAGGTTCGCCGATGACATTGTAATTCTGTCAGAGACAGCAAAGGACTTGGAAGAGCAGTTGAACGGAATGGATAGCGTCTTGAAAGGAGGATATAAGATGAACATCAACAAAAGCAAATCAAGGATAATGGAATGTAGTCGAATTAAGTTGGGCGATGCTGAGGGAATTAGATTAGGAAATGAGACACTTAAAAGTAGTAAGGGAGTTTTGCTATTTGGGGAGCAAAATAACTGATGATAGTCGAAGTATAGAGGATATAGACTGTAGACTGGCAATGGCAAGGAAAGCGTTTCTGAAGAAGAGAAATTTGTTAACATCGAGTATAGATTTAAGTGTCAGGAAGTCATTTCTGAAAGTATTTGTATGGAGTGTAGCCGTGTATGGAAGTGAAACATGGACGATAAATAGTTTGGACAAGAAGAGAATAGAAGCTTTCGAAATGTGGTGCTACAGAAGAATGCTGAAGATTAGATGGGTAGATCACATAACTAATGAGGAGGTATTGAATAGAATTGGTGAGAAGAGGAGTTTGTGGCACAACTTGACTAGAAGAAGGGATCGGTTGGTAGGACATGTTCTGAGGCATCAAGGGATCACAAATTTAGCATTGGAGGGCAGCGTAGGGAGTAAAAATTGTAGAGGGAGACCAAGAGATGAATACACCAAGCAGATTTAGAAGGATGTTGGTTGCAGTAGGTACTGGTAGATGAAGAAGCTTGCACAGGATAGAGCAGCATGGAGAGCTGCATCAAACCAGTCTCAGGACTGAAGACCACAACAACAACAACACTGTAAATACTATTTTCACAGAAGTGAGGTACTCACCTTTATTTATTTATGCATTCTTACGTCAATTCAGCGCAACAGTGTCAGACATGTAAGATATGTTACAGAAAAAATATATACATGTGTAAAGCATATACAAAGGGCGATAGGATCATGGAACTACCCCAGCATTCACCTTAGCAACTTGGGCAAATTCAAGTCAGGATGGCTGGATGCGACAGAGTCCCATTCCTCCTGAAAGCAGGCCCACTGTATTAACACTGGTTAGCTACTGTGCTTGGTACATCATTAGGAAAGAGAACAACATACACACAGTCTATAAGAAGATTATAATGTGCATAAGAAACATAAACAATCATATCCTTAGAGCATGAATCTTTGTTACACTGCACTTCTGAAAAAAAGCGTGTAAATATACGAACACATTATTTAACACTGCAGATAAGTAAATACACAAACATCTCCCTACAAAATGACCTCTTCTATGCCAGCCATCATGGAATCCAAACACATCAGTCATGTAAAACAAAACTTGTGCTTTGCTCACATGACATCCATAAAGCTGTTGGTTAAGGCAATTGGGAAGATGCAATATTTCTTGAGTTCCAAGAAGCATTTGACTTGGTACCACAACAATATCTACTAACATAAGTATAATTATATGGGATATGAAACATCATCTGTGACTGAGTTGATAATTTCTTGGCTGGGGGAGGGGTGGGGTGGGGGGTGCAGCATGTTATCTTGGATGGAGAGTCATCAGCAGATGAAGAAGTAACTTCAGTCATGCCACAGGGAAGTATGTTGAGCCTCTTGTTCATTTTGCATATTAATTTCGCAGAGAACATAACATGCAAGATGGGTTTCACTTAAGGGGGGTAGGACGTCAAACAGGCCAACTTGGAGCAGGAGAGGCACCACAGGACATTTTAATTTCCACTGCCTATACTTTTACAAATAAATCCGTAAAACTTTATCAGCATGACCAGAATGGATTCAGGATTCACACTCATAGCAGTGGAAGTACAAAAGCATAACAAAATAATTTTTTTACACGTAAAATTTCATCATTTTTTTCACTTACTATATGCTTCATTTGTTGGTATAGGTACACTTTTCTTCGTAAGTAAGTGAGATTCTTCGATAAATTTTGCACAGCATACGAACCATATATACAGGTGTATAGAACTCTAGAATTTTCCAAATCTATTAAAAACTGTGGTAAAAATGTGAGTTTTTTCTAAACATGAAGTTTAAAATGTAACAGCTCACTCATTTTTTCTTAAATTGAATAAATTGTAGAGTTTCATACACCAGTAAGTATGGTTTGTATGCTGTGCAAAATTCATCAAAGAGTCTCTCTCCCTTATCAAGAAAAGCAACAAATTCAGTCAATAGTAAGTGAAAAAAATGATAAAATTTCACATGTAAAAAAAAAATTATTTTGTTACGTTTTTGAACTTCCACTACTATAAGAGTGAATCCTGAATCCTTCCAGGTCATGCTGACAAACTTTTATGAATTTATTTGTAAAACTATAGACAGTTGAAATTAAAATGTCCTGTGGTGCCTCTCCTGCTCCAAGTTGGCCCGTTTGATGTCCTAACCCCCCTTAAACAGCGTAGGCAGAAGGGAAATTGCTAATATCATATTAGAAACTGTGAAGAAAGAAAATGAACTAACAAGGACTCCCTTAAGTGCAAGGTTGCAAAAGGCCAATGATGTTTACCTTATTCGACACTTCACGTATTGTCTGCCATGCAATCACAATACTCGCTCTAATGACATTGGGGAACAGCGCTGGAGGTATCCAATGGTGGGCACAGCATTAGGCTACGGAGTGTAGTTGAACTGCTTAGCCGACAAGTAACTCACAACAGTCCTATCGTGCTATTGGTGTTAATACAATGCAGAGCAAAGGCAACTATAAGCAAACCAAACATTCCATTATATCTACAACAACAGTTGCCAAAGTTGAAATTTCATCAGAAAGGAACCTAAGGAATTTCACAGAGTGGGAAAGAAGTGGTAGATGAAATATTAGTGTTTCTACAAGACGAGTGAGTGGAATATGTTGTGTCATTAACATTCAACTGTGCTGACATTGTATGTGAGGAGTACAGTGACAATGATACATGCTTAACTAGTGAAAGCGATACTGAAACAGATGTTGAGCCGTGGAGTTCATCATTCTCGCTGGACAGGGAGCCACAAATTCTGTCTCCTGTGAAACGCAATAAAGGCCAATCGTTGTCCAAGGAGCAGGTACTAAACATAATAATGTATGTGGAAGATCAGCCACAGCATAGCCAAAAAAATTATGAACATATTTTGAAAAGTCCATAACAATATTACCCTGTAACAGATAAGGAAAACTAGAGATGTTCAAGGTACGACAATGCACACTTGTTACAAAAACTGGTGTTTGTGCGTTTCAAGGATTCTCAGTAGAATCTACAGGATGTGCACAATTGTGACATACTACATTATGCACATAATATTGCCTATGACATAGATTACAGTGATTTCAAGAGAAGCATAACTTCAAACAGTGCTACAGATTTGGAAGACATAAATAACAAAATTTGAAACAAAATATTAACATCAAACTGTGGGATCGGCCCAAAAATTTGTAGATGAGATAAACAAACTTATTCCATCGTTCAGTGAGGAATTTGTTTTCAACTCCATCCAACTGAGATTTAAAGAGGAAATTCATAGGAAAGGAACCTTGGAAATTAGAGGCATCACGAGAGTTGTATCAAGGTCAACTAATATCAGTCCCTTAATGCATTTGTATATAAGTATACTGACTGTTAATCTGGATGGTGCATTGCCTCGAAAATTGTTTATTGTGCTGTGAGAAGCTGGAGGTGCTCTGCCCCCTGCAATTCTTTCTCATATGCACGATCTTGCAAGGGCAGTTGGGAATATTTACATCACAGCAAGGAAGAGAGGTAAAATGGGTGTAAGTGAATTACAGCCATAGTATGAGCACAGCTTTTGGTCAATAGCTGGTCAAAATAACTTGCTTTTGTTTGATTCCTAATCTGTGTATAAAAATTGTACTTCTTTAGAGCAAATTATCCCTCCTAAAAAGTGTGTGACATGGCAATCGTAATATCTCGAACCACTGGACAAATTCAGCCTCCTGGTATTTGTTTTTTCTGTGCCTACGAAACATATTATTGCACTATCTGCAGCTACACCTTAAAGGATAGTCACTTGCACAACAAGTTCCATGACAGGCTGTTTCACATTCAGTTGCATGCCATCACGTTCCATCAGTTCTCATCACCCTTCATACCAATACTATTCTATATGCATTCTTTAAGAGTGGATATGTAGCTGAATGTCCTTCACAGTCTGTAACTCCCAAGGAATTTGCCTTCCATGTTGATGGTGCAAACCTTTATAATCATTATGGTGCACAATTTTTCGTTTGGTGTTCATAATGTAAGCTAATGATTTGATGTGTACATTTCTTGAATGTCAATTATGTCGATTTCATAATGTTTAATACGTACATCCCATAGAAAGTTGATCTCTGCACCTCCTGGACAGTCATTTTCTGTTGCCCTCCTGATGCACACAGTGGGTTATTAGCTGCTAATATTTTTCCTGCCATAATTGTTAACACGACATTTTCAAATGACCCTTACTAGTGATGGAACTTGTGACCTCGCACTCGAGGTTTGTTGTAAGTGGCCCCACTATACCATTCAGTTATAAGGAACTAAACAGCACTAAAGAAAATTTTGTACACAAAGACAAAAACAGTGCAAAACATACAAATAAGGCAAATGAATGTAGCACATTTTAATTAGAAATTTTCTTATGGCCAAGCAACCTATTGCAGGAGAGGTGATAATAAAGAGCCATTTGTGTCCAGATATGTGCAGACACATCTCAGAGGAAAGAAACTTGATGGAGCCTCAACAGGCAACCTATACCCAAGATACCATAGATAATAATGTAATATACCACCTCCACAAAAATGTAAGAGAAACAGCTTTTCTGTACACCACCAAAATGTGCAGTCAATAAACATTCAACTCTCATCCCAACAGACGTGAAATATGTAACTGTCATATGTATTACAAAACAGTGGACAAAATCACAGAAAATTTTACCCAATTAAGATACCTGTTAATATACTAGCATCTGACTATTTCAGAAAAAGTAAGAAAGGTGGAGGTTCTACCACATTTATAAAAAATTCTATCAAATATAGAAGTTTTACCAGTTTGGTTATTTAAATAAAGTTAAAGATTCTAAAGTAGTTTATGGAAATTTTATAAACAAATATAATTATCGCAAGTTTTTACTATTCTGCGGCAGGTAATGTACATGACTTCCTCAAAAATCTTGAACTAATCCTATACAAACTACACTAAAACAAAAGGGTACTCTTTTTAGTGGTGACTTCCATGTTGATTTTCAGTCTCCAGGGCAAGCTAGAGAAAGTCGGTCGAATCTCACAAGCTCACTCAGTCTGAAAACTACAGTAACATTCCCTACAAAATGTAAAAGTTCTACCAAAACCACCCTCGACCAGATATTTACTAACTGTCTCTACCAGATTGCAGAACCATTGGATACAAGCTATAGTGATCACTGTGCCCAAGTCCTGTACCTTACAGACTGCAGCAAAAAATACACAAGCAAGGAAAGACATAACAGCAGTGAATATATAAAACTTTCATTGTTTCCTTAGCAGCAGAAAAATAGAATGAAGTGGATGATATAGACAAAAAATTGGAATACATCTTAAATATATACCTATACCTCATCAATATTACTTTTCCTCTCAAATTGAAATGTATGAAATCAAAAGAAAGCCATGGATAACAACTAACATGAAATTTAGTGTCAATGAAAGACCCATCCCCTTTCAAGAGAGATGTATTAAGCAATGTGGCAAAATCTTTAAGAAAGATATAGCACAAGCCAAGCTAATGGCAAATGACAACTATGTGATAACATCCTCAAACAAAGCAAAGGCAGTGTAGAGCAACGTAAGAAACAACATAAGAAATGAAACAAATCAACTGCCTCATGGACATGAAAATACTACTCTGATCCACAAAAGTTGCAAATACATTAAAAATTACTATGGAAGTACAGTAAGGAAATTACTACAAAGCATCAACAAACCCACACCCAGAAGACAAAACAAAAGAAAAACATCCACAGACTCATATTTTCTGGAAAACTGCTGCTGACAAAATTATATCAATGACAAAGAGCCTCGAAAATAAATTCTCATGTGGAATTGATCACATTCTATTTATCATTAAGAACTCCCTAAGTAAAATGGCTATCCAACTTAGGTGCACTATGTGATCAAAAGTATCTGGACACCTCCAAAAACAAACGTTTTTCATATTAGGTGCATTGTACTGCCACCTACTGCCAGGCACTCCATATCAGAGACTTCAGTAGTCATTAGACATTGTGAGAGAGCAGAATGGAGCCCTCCGCAGGACTCACGGACTTCAAATGTGGTCAGGTGATTGGGTATCACTTTTGTCATATGTCTGTACACGAGATTTCCACACTCCTAAACATCCCTAGGTCCACTGTTTCCGATGTGATAGTGAAGTGGAAATGTAAAGGGATACATACAGCACAAAAGCATACAGCCTGACCTCGTCTGTTGACTGACAGAGACTGCTGACAGTTAAAGAGGATCGCAATGTGTAATAGACAGACACCTATCCAGAACATCACACAGGAATTCCAAACTGCATCAGGATCCACTGCAAGTACTATGATAGGCGGGAGGTGAGACAACTTGGATTTCATGGTTGAGCGGTTGCTCATAAGCCACACATCACGCCGGTAAAAGCCAAGTGACACCTTGCTTGTGTAAGGAGCATAAACATTGGATGAATGAACGGTGGAAAAATGTTGTGTGGAGTGACAAATCACGGTACACAGTGCGGCGATCCGATGGCAGGGTGTGGGTATGGCGAATGCCCAGTGAACATCTTCTGCCAGCAGTAAAATTCGGAGGCAGTGGTGTTATGGTGTGTTTGTGCTTTTCATGAGGAGGCTTGCTCCCCTTGTTGTTTTGCATGGCACTATCACAGCACAGGTCTACGTTCATATTTTAAGCTCTTTCTTGCTTCCCACAGTTGAAAAGCAATTTGGGGATGGCAATTGCATCTTTCAACACTATCGAGCACTTGTTCATAATGCACGGTCTGTGGCGGAGTGGTTACACGACAATAACACCCCTGTAATGGACTGGCCTGCACAGAGTACTTACCTGAACCCTATAGAACATCTTTGGGATGTTTTGGAGTGCCACTTTTGTACTAGACCTCACCGACCGACATCGATACCTCTCCTCGGTGCAGCACTGCATGAAGACTGGGCTGCCATTCCCCAAGAAACCTTCCAGCACCTGAGTGAATATATGCCTGTGAGAGAGGAAGCTGTCGTCAAGGCTAAGGGTGGGCCAACACCTTATTGAATTGCAGCATTACCGATGTAGTGTGCTGCAAACTTATAAGTCATTTTCAGGCAGGTGTCTGTATACTTTTGATCACATAGTGTAGATGTCCTGACTGTATAAAAGTGGCAAAAGTTATCCCAGTCTTTGAGAAAGGCAGAAAAAAGATCATCGAAAAATAAGATCTGTATTATTGTTATCTATGTTTGGTAAACTTCTGGGGGGGTTAAATTATCAAAGATTAGCTGAAACCAAATCTCTGATGCTCATAAAGGTTTCAGGGAAAATAATTCCACAACAACTGCTATATAGAAAAGGCATACACCTCACACTATATACTCTAGGCATAAAACAAAGCTGCACAGAGTGGCCACGCAGTTTGAGGCGCCATGTCACGGACTGTGCGGCCCCTCACGCCGGAGGTTCGAGTCCTCCCTCGGGCATGGGGGTGTCTGTTGTTCTTAGCATAAGTTAGTTTATTTAGTGTTTAAGTCTAGGGACCAATGACCTCAGCAGTTTGGTCCCTTAGGAATTCACAAACATCATTATAAAACAAAAAGCAGTTGGGATTTTCCCAGATTTGTCAAATGTATTTGATGACTTAGGCCACAAAATTCTACCAGACAAACTGCAGTCATATGGCAGCAGATGGGTCCCTCTAAACAGGTTCAGCTTGTATCTTACAAACTGCAGTCATATGGCAGCAGATGGGTCCCTCTAAACAGGTTCAGCTTGTATCTTACAAACAGGAAAAGTAACAATAACACACAGTGATCCAGGTAATATCAAAATGTACTACTCTGACAATGGTGATAATGCACAAGGCGTGCCCCAAATATCAACACTTGGAACATTTCCGTTCCTTCTTTACATACACGACTTGCTGTTGAATGCCAGTGCTGCTACTATTACACACTTTGCGGGTGACACTAGTATCCACATTACCAGCAGAAGTGACTATGAATACAAAAAGGCCATCACTGAAAGTGCAGGTGAGCTGGACGATTGGTTTGATGGAAGTAACCCGATAGCCGACACAAATAAAATCACCTTCCTGAACTTCCTCCTGAGAAACGAGAAATTTATGCCTGATAAGAAATTCCGTGGCTCTGAAATATCCCTAACATCAGAGACAAAATTTTTAGACCTGTGGATGCAGAGCAACTTACAATGGCAAACACACACTAGCAAAACTAACAGTACATTGACCAAAGTGTGGTACACTTTATACACCCTCGCATGCTGCTCGAGCCCAGAGACTGTTTGCACTGCTCACTATGGACAGTTTCATAGTGTAATGCAGTACAGTATTGTATATGGGGAGACTCCGCATGCAGCTCAGACATCCTCACACCCGACAGAGAGCTGTGAGAGAATAGGGCAAAGTCGACTGATAGCTGCAGGCCTCCCAAACGTCACTCATTCTACCTCTTGGCAGCCTCCGCATATTAGAAAAGGGTAAGTTTGTAAAAGCGATTTTGCATAATTCAGCTAAAATGTGAATGTCCACAATCGTGGTACAAGACAGAAAACGAAACTCCATGTTTGAAAAACGCATACCTCTGCCTTTAAAATTTTAACATTTAAGCAAGGCATTTGATTTGATTTGATTTGATTTTTTATTGTCCAGTTTTATCATACAGCACAAATTGTACAATTGACATTGGATAGGTCAAAGATAAGTTACAATAATATATAGTATTAGCAAAAAAGTAAGCAAATTAGAAATAGGTACCTATTACAATTAATTTTGTTACGTATTCAGAAATTCTCTGACAGAATAGAAACAGTGCTTTATTAGAAATGCCTTTAGTTTAGCTTTAAATAGTGGATGAGTAGCATTTTTTATTTCCTCTGGTATCTTATTGTGTAGTATTACACCAATGTTAATTATGGTCGGCCGGAGTGGCCAAGCGGTTCTAGGCGCTACAGTCAGGAACCGCGCGACCGCTACAGTCGCAGGTTCGAATCTTGCTTCATGCATGGCTGTGTGTGATGTCCTTAGGTTAGTTAGGTTTAAGTAGTTCTAAGTTCTAGGGGACTGATGACCTCAGAAGTTAAGTCCCATAGTGCTCAGAGCCATTTGAACCATTTTTTTTTTTTTTTTTTTTTTTTTTTTTTTTTTTTTTTTTTTTTTTTTTTTTTTTTTTTTTGTTGTTAATTATGCTCCTCTGATAGGTGGTTGTTCTGTGATATTTTTGATTTCCCTCTGGTACTATAGTTGTGTACATTTTTGTTCTGTAGCAGTTTGCCTGTTTTCAGGAGGTAGTCCCTAGTGAACAATATAGTTTCATAAATGAATAAGCTTGGAACATTTAGAACACCAAGCTCAGTAAAATGGGATTTACAGGACTTCATCTTTTTAAGGCCACAAATTATTCTTAGAGCTCTTTTTTGCATTCTAAAAACCTTTACACTGTGAGTTGAGTATCCCCAGAAAATGATCCCATATCGGATTAGTGAGTAGAACTGTGCATAGTATGCCTGCAGTACTGTTGTTTTGCTTGTTGTAGCCTTTAAAATTCTTAGGCCATAGCACACAGATGATAGCTTTCTACACAAGTTATTTATATGTGTGTCCCACTTTAAGTCTTGCTGAACCCATAGACCCAAAAATTTTGTAACACTTACATTTTCTAGGGGATCATTTTTTAATTGTGCTTCAACAGACAATTCATTAGTTGGTGGAATTAAATGAAAATCGACACACGCTTTTTATTCAGTATGTATAATGAGTTTTTTTTTTTTTAGCCACTCAGAAAGTGTTTTAATAGAACTTTCTGCTGTGGACTGCAAAGTTTATGGACTGGATCCACTGAGCAATATGCTGGTGTCATCAGCAAACAGTATAGTTTTTGTGAGACTCATACATTCAACTAAGTCGTCCACATAAATCAAGAAGAGTAGTGGACCTAAGATTGAGCCCTGTGGTACACCATATTTTATTGGTAATTCACTAGAAAGAAAGAAGTTGTTTCTTGTTTTATTAATATTGTTGAATTCATACTGAAGCGATAATTTCTGCCTGCAGTTTTTTAGGTATGAACACAACCAGCTATGTGCTACACCTCTTACTCCTCGTCTTCCTAATTTTTCGAGCAGAATGTTATGGTCCACTGTACAACACTTTTCCATCAGAAATAAAAGAACAGTAAAGTCTCTGACTTTGTTAATAAGAATATAACCTGAGACAGAGAGATGCAATATCATCCTACAAGGTGAACAACTTTGCTTCTGCCATTTCCAAATAGGTGGTGACAACGGTAAGTAGCGGTCGAAAGAAACAGATCGCAGATGTCAGGCAGTTAGCTCGGACCTGGGTCAACATAACCTCATTCAAACATTAGTCGATTTGTGTCTGGACCATAAAGTTGTTCTCGATTGAAAATGTCAGTTTACGAGTCTAATTCTCGTCGTTTGTGGGAGGTGTTACTGTTTTGTTTCAGTATGAAGAAAACAGTGGCTGAGTCTCATCAGATTCTCTCAGGTGCATGTGGTAAGGACGCTATTAGTGAAAGAAAGTGACGTGAGTGGTTTCAACATTTCAAGAACGGTGATTTACCATCATAGACCAGCATAATGGTGAAAGGGAGAATGTTTTCGAAGATGCAGAACTCGAGACATTGCCGAGTGAAGACTAGCGTCAAACTCGAGAAAAATTGGCACAATTAGTGGGAGTGACACAGCAAGCCATTTCAAAATGTCCCAAGGCTATGGGCACGATTCAGAAAGAAGGAACTTGGGTCCCGTGTGAGCTGAAACCAGGAGATGTTGAAAGCTGCTTGTGTGTTTGTGAACAGTTGCTTCAGAGGCAAAAACCGAAAGGATTTCTGCATCACATTGTGACCGGGTACGAAAAATGGGTTGATCACGATAATCCTAAACACAAAAAATCATGGGGACATTCTGGCCATGCTTCCACGTCAATGGCCAAACCGAGTATTCACCGCTCCAAGCTCATGCTCTGCATTTAGTGGGAGCAGCTTGGCGTCATGTACTGTGATGTGTTAAAACCGAGTGAAATAATCACAAGTGCTCATTATCAAATACAATTAATGTGTTTGAGCAGACCATTAAAAGACAAACGGCCGCAATACAGCGAGAGACACGATAAAGTGAGTTTGCAGCACGACAACGTTCGACCCCATGTTGCAAAAGAGGTCAAAATGTACTTGGAAACGTTAAAATGGGAAGTCCTGCCCCACCCCCCTTATTCTCCAGACATTGCTCCCTCTGAGTATCACCTGTTTAAATCAATGGTGCACATTCTGGCTGACCAACACTTCTGACCTCACAAAGAAGTCACAAATTGGATCGATTTGTGGATCACTTCAAAAGATGAACAATGTTTTCGACGTGGGATTCTTCCACTGCTCGAAAGTTGTAAGAAAGTAGTGGCCAGTGATGGAAAATACTTTGAATGATACATGTGTATCCATTTTGTTTCATTAAAGCCTCAAATGTTGGGGGAGAATGGTGGAAGCAAAGTTGTACACCTTGTAATAATTTGTAATGTGAAGATATGCCAACCAGGTATTGGTTGTGTGTATGTGTGAAAGGGATACAAAACTAAAATAAAATTGTAATTAAAAGAAGTATGTAAAATCATGTTTTGTAAATTTTCATCACATCACTTCATTTCCTCAAACTGTCACATGATGCTATGAACTGAGCAATATCAAATGTATGTTTTGTGCTTCACCATGCACACGTCTTACAGAAGAGTGAATCAGAGGACAAATAAATAAATGACATGGCAGACATTATTAGTAGCAATCTCAAATTTTTCACAGTAATTCAGTTACGTATAATGAAGTGCTGTCTGGAAAAAGCTGCACAAATATTCACTCAGATCCGGATAAGATTTCAATGTGATGTGGAGATTGGCAACTTGTTTTAAGTGTACAGAAATGTAAAATTGTGCACTTCACAAACTGCAGAAAATTAGTATCCTATGACTACAATATCAGTGAGTCACATTTGGAGCTGGTCAGCCCCTACAAATAGTGAGTGAAACAGCTTGTGGGAATATCAAATGGAATGACCACATAGGCTCAGTCATAGGTTAAGTGGATGGCAGACTTTCGTTGAGTATCAGAATATTGATCACATACTGTCAGTCTACAAAGAAGACTGCTGACAAATCACTTGTGTGCCCCACCTTAGAATATTGCTCAAGGGTGTCAGACCAATATGAAATAGGACTAAGAGGTGACAGTGAATATATACAAGAAAGGATGTCAGAAATGGTCACAGGTTTGCTTGACTCAAGGGAGAGCATCATGTGAATGTTGGAAAACCTGAATTGGCAGACTTGATAAATCTAAATTGGCAGACTATTGAAGATACACTATGTGATCGAAAGTATCCGGACACCTGGCTGAAAATGACTTACAAGTTCGTGGTGCCCTTCATCGGTAATGCTGGAATTCAGTATGGTGTTGGCCCACCCTTAGCCTTGATGACAGATTCCAATCTCGCAGGCATGCATTCAGTTAGGTGCTGGAAGGTTTCTTGGGGAATTGGAGCACATTTTTTACAGAGTACAGAGTGCTGCACTGAGGAGAGCTATCAATGTCGGTTGGTGAGGCCTGACCCGAAGTTGGCATTCCAAAACATCACAAAGCTGTTCTATAGGATTCAGGTCAGGACTCTATGCAGGCCAGTCCATTACAGGGATGTTATTGTCGTGTAACCACTCTGTCACAGGCTGTTATTTTCATTATGAACAGGTGCTCAATCGTGTTGAAAGATGCAGTTGCCATCCCCAAATTGCTCTTCAACAGTGGGCTGCAAGAAGGTGCTTAAAACATCAATGTCGGCCTGCGATATAATAGTGCCAAGCAAAACAACAAGCAGTGCAAGTCCCCTCCATGAAAAACATGACCACACCATAACACCGCTGCCTCTGAATGTTACTGTCACCACTACACATGTTGGTAGATGACATTCACCAGTCATTCACCATACCTGCACCCTGCCATCGGATCGCCATATTGTGTACTGTGATTTGTCACTCCACGCAACATCTTCCCACTGTTCAATCGTCCAATGTTTACGCTCCTTACACCAAGTGAGGTGTTGTTTGGCATTTACTGGCGTGGTGTGTGGCTTATGAGCAGCTGCTCAACGATGAAATCCAAGTTTTCTCACCTCCCAGCTAACTGTCACAGTACTTGCAGTGGATCCTGATGCAGTTTGGAGTTCCTGTGTGACGACGGTCTGGTTAGATGTCTGTCTATTACACATTACGATCCTCTTCAACTGTCAATGGTCTCTGTCAGTCAACAGACAAGGTCGGCCTGTACGCTTTTGTGCTGTATGTGTGCCTTCACGTTTACACTTCAGTATCACATCAGAAACAGTGGGCCTAGAGATGTTTAGGAGTGTGGAAACCTCACATACAGACGTATGACACAAGTGACACCCAATCACCTGACCATGTTCGAAGTCTGTGAGTTCTGCGGAGTGCCCATTCTGCTTTCTCACCATGTCTAATGACTACTGAGGTTGCTGAAATGGAGTACCTGGCAGTAGGTGGCAGCACAATGCACCTAATATGAAAAATGTATGTTTTTTGGGGTGTCTGGATACTTTTGATCACATAATGGAACTATCCAGTACCACACAGAATTGGTGGTGCTGACAATTCATATTTTAACTTGTGCAGACGTGGTTTATCCTGTTTGTAGCACATGTAACTTACCTTCCAATGGCTTCAGAGAACGGTTCAAAAGCTGTAATGTTGGCTATGACACAAATAAACTACTCAAAGGTTCCAACTCATCCATAACAAAAATGGATCAGGGGATATCTGAACAGGTATATAAATGGTTCACAGCTAACATTTTAAGTCTTACCCTCACAGAGACTAATGCAACGCTGTTTCCAATGAGCAACGTTCTAGCAATAGATACACGATGTGCAAAATTCCTTGGGGTCCAGCCAGAAAATAAATTAAAATGGAGTCAACACATGGATAAACTAATTGAGAAGCTCAGTACAGCACATTATGTGTGCTGACCTAAAGGTAACAGTACTGGATTATTTTGCAGTTTTTTCACTCCCTGTTGTGACATTGAATTATCTTCTGGGGCAGTGCAGCCAAAATAAACTGCTTGTTCAGCAGATGTGAGCAATAAGAATATTGTGTAAAGTATATAACTGTCCTCCTTTTTAATGATCTTGGAATCCTTCAACCCTTCTTCCCAGTACATTTACTCCTTAATGGCTTCTAGTGCTGATAAAAATATTTCAGCTGAACTGTGATATATGCAGTCACAAACAAGAAACAACAATAACTTCCACGTAGACCCTGCCTTCTTGTCCAGGGTTCAGAATGGAGTTACGTGCTCTGGTGGTAAAATATTCAGTAAACTCCATCTGACATTTAGTAAGGAATCGGGAATCACTACTGCAGTATCAACTGTTATATCATCAGCTGCACTATCAAGTACGCACACTGCCAGCTATGCCACATAATTTTATACAGCTACCACCACGGCTCGAGTGTGCTGCCAGGAACGATTATGCCACTGCCAACGAGATGCGAGCATCCCCTCTCCAGAGTTCCAGTGGCGGGTGTATTTAAGTTCGAACATTTATACACTGAGCCATTTTGTATGTTTCCCAGTTGAGTAACATTTACAGACTTTCACAGTGATCAGAGCTCAACATCTTCTGAGCAGACATTGTATTGGAGGGCGACAGATTTATAAATCTTTTGTATCTGTATAAATTTCTACAGTCAAATCTACTGGTAGCAATTTGTGTTGCAAATAAAGCAACAAAGTTATATATTATTTTTGCTACTTGATATTAGATGTAAAATAAATTAATATTTAAATTCCCTGTTCATGAAGAGCATCTGTTCCTCGCTCCTGTATCCAATAAAGAATAGTACAGCAAGCAAGAAAGCCACAAGAAACTGGTGACAAGCAAAAGGATAGTTTTGGACACCAGAGCAGGAGAGTTCTTTTCTTTCTATTGAATTCTTTTTTGTGTCTGAGCATATATTAAGTTGAAATGTGAAATTACAATGAAATCCAGACCATTAGCTGCTTACAGGCATTGATAAATATCAACAGGGGCAGTCGAAAATGTGTGCCCTGACAGGGACTCGAACCCAGGATCTCCTGCTTATATGCAGACGCTCTATCTGACTGAGCCATTGAGGACACAGAAGATAGAGCGACTGGAGGAACTTATCACTGGCACGCTCCCCATGAGACCCACACTTCCAACTTACTGTCCACACACTACAATTGTAGCGCCCCTGCCCACTACACTCATTACTCGAGGCAGTCAATCTACCAATTGCCGTAAGAGTTTGAGCAATGTGAGTGCATCCACACTGAAGAAGTAAGCCTTAACTATATGAAGATTGTATCTGTTCTTTTGGTAGAACAGATACCATTTTCATAAGTTGAAATACATGGGGTGAAGTATTTAAGTTGAGATATTGGGTCAACTGAAGATGGGGATACAACCCATCTGTTTTGACCATGTGACATCATAATTTACTCAAAGACATTAATGTCTTTATTTTTGAGCCATAGATAATAAATCATCTTCTGTGGTGAAGCATCATCACTGTAAACTGATATAAATGAATGTATTTTTAAAAGACAGGGCTTGACATTGTGTAAGGTATTTGGTGCTTCTATTAATTCAAATCATTTGTTTGTTCCAATTCAGTTGGTACTTATTTTCATTCTTAGTGAGTTTGAGATATTTTGGAAGAATTTTTTCATTCTGGAGAGGTTTTGCTTTTTGATTTTCATTTGTAGGTATAGATTTATCAGCTCAGCTGAAGAATTGGATGCTGGTGCAAAAACAAAAGAAAAGAAAAAAATGATGGAGGTAAAGTTAGCATGGAATACTTCAGTTGACATACCGGTATACGAGTTGCATCCCAAACTTCAGTTGATCCTGTATAGGTTAACTGGAATTGATGGCATTTCCAGCAAAATACTAAAAGCTTGTTCTCAACAGATAAGTAAGATTCTCAGCCACCTGTGTAATAGCTCTCTGGAACAGGGCATTTTCCCTGATAGACTGAAATATGCTATTGTTATACCTTTGCATAAAAAGGGGGATAGATCTGATGTCAACAATTACCATCCAATCTCCCTTCTAACAGCTTTATCCAAAATTTTTGAGAAAGTAATGTATTCAAGAGTAGCTTCACATATCTGTAAAAATGAAGTACTAACAAAATGTCAGTTTGGTTTCCAGAAAGGTTTTTCAACAGAAAATGCCATATATGCTTTCACCAGTCAAATTTTGAATGATCTGAATAACCGAACACCTCCCATTGGGATTTTTTGTGATCTCTCAAAGGCTTTTGATTGTGTAAATCATGAAATTCTGCTACACAAGCTCAAGTATTGTGGCATGAGTGGGACAGTGCACAAATGGTTTAATTCGTACCTAACTGGAAGAGTGCAGAAAGTTGAAATAAGTAGTTCTCGTAACATGCAAAGATCAGCACATTCCTCAGACTGGGGAACTATCAAGAATGGGGTTCCACAAGGGTCAGTCTTGGGTCCTTTGTTGTTCTTATTATATATTAATGACTTGCCATTCTATATTCATGAAAAGGCAAAGTTAGTTCTCTTTGCTGATGATACAAGTATAGTAATCACACCTGAGAAACAAGAATTAACTGATGAAATTGTCAATACTGTCTTTCAGAAAATTACTAAGTGGTTCCTTGTAAACGGACTCTCACTGAATTTTGATAAGACACAGTACATACAGTTCCGTACAGTGAATGGTATGACGCCATTAATAAATATAGACCTTAATCAGAAGCATATAGCTAAGGTAGAATATTCCAAATTTTTAGGTATGTCCATTGATGAGAGATTAAATTGGAAGAAACACATTGATGATCTGCTGAAACGTTTGAGTTCAGCTACTTATGCAATAAGGGTCATTGCAAATTTTGGTGATAAACATCTTAGTAAATTAGCTTACTACGCCTATTTTCACTCATTGCTTTCATATGGCATCATATTTTGGGGTAATTCATCACTGAGGAATAAAGTATTTATTGCACAGAAGCGTGTAATCAGAATAATAGCTGGAGTCCACCCAAGATCATCCTGCAGACATTTATTTAAGGATCTAGGGATATTCACAGTAGCTTCTCAGTATATATACTCTCTTATGAAATTTGTTATTAACAACCAAACCCAATTCAAAAGTAATAGCAGTGGGCATAACTACAATACTAGGAGAAAGGACGATCTTCACTATTCAAGATTAAATCTAACTTTGGCACAGAAAGGGGTGAATTATACTGGCACTAAAGTCTTTGGTCACTTACCAAATAGTATCAAAAGTCTGACAGATAACCAACAAATATTTAAGAAGAAATTAAAAGAATTTCTGAAAGACAACTCCTTCTACTCCATAGAGGAATTTTTAGATATAAATTAAGAAAAAAAAAATATTAAAAAAATAAAAAAAAAATAAAAATAAAAAACGCAAAAAAATATAAAGTTGTTATATTAACTTAAGTATGTTGTTAAATTAACCTAATTATGTCATGTATTGGAAAATTCGACTCGTTCCACATCATTACGAAATATCGTATTCATGATCCATGGAACTAGTATTAATCTAATCTAATCAGTATGGGACACAAATTTAACATATGTTGACTTTTCCACTTTGACTAGCACTGGTATCCAATTCTTAGCTGACCTATGTAAATCAACTGTAGTACGGGATACAGATTTTACAGGTGCTCCTTTTTTTTCATCACCGCTACTACAAGCATCCTATTCTTCAGCTGATACTAGTACTAGCAAAGGTGGAAAGACCATCATACACTACTGGCCATTAAAATTGCTACACCAAGAAGAAATGCAGATGATAAATGGGTATTAATTGGACAAATGTATTATACTAGAACTGACATGTGATTACATTTTCACACAGTTTGGGTGCATAGATCCTGAGAAATCAGTACCCAGAACAACCACCTCTGGCCATAATAACGTCCTCGATACGCCTGGGCATTGAGTCAAACAGAGATTGGATGGCGTGTACAGGTACAGCTGCCCATGCAGCTTCAACACGATACCACACTTCATCGAGAGTAGTGACTGGCGTATTGTGACGAGCCAGTTGACCACCATTGACCAGATGTTTTCAATTGGTGAGAGATCTGGAGAATGTGCTGGCCAGGGCAGCAGTTGAACATTTTCTGTATCCAGAAAGGCCCGTACAGGACCTGCAACATGCGGTCGTGCATTATCCTGCTGAAATGTAGGGTTTCGCAGGGATCGAATGAAGGGTAGAGCCACGGGTCGTAACACATCTGAAATGTAACGTCTACTGTTCAAAGTGCCGTCAATGCGAACAAGAGGTGACCAAGACGTGTAGCTGATAGCACCCCATACCATCACCCCAGGTGATACACCAGTATGGCGATGGTGAATACACGCTTCCAATGTGCGTTCACCGCGATGTCGCCAAACACGCATGCGACCATCATGATGCTGTAAACAGAACCTGGATTCATCCAAAAAAAGAACATATTGCCATTCGTGCACTCAGGTTCATCATTGAGTACACCATCGCAGACGCTCCTGTCTGTGGTGCAGTGTCGAGGGTAACTGCAGCCACGGTCTCCGATCTGATAGTCCGTGCTGCTGCAAACATCATCAAACTGTTCGTGCAGATGGTTGTTTTCTTGCAAACGTCCCCTTCTGTTGACTCAGGGATCAAGACGTGGCTGCACAATCCGTTACAGCTGTGCGGATAAGATGCCTGTCATCTCAACTGCTAGTGATACGAGGCCATTGGGATCCAGCACGGCGTTCCAAATTACCCTCCTGAACCCACCGATTCCATACTCTGCTAGCAGTCATTGGATCTCGACCAACACAAGCAGCAATGTCTCGATACAATAAAAACCGCAAGTGCAATAGACTACAATCCGACCTTTATGAAAGTCGGAAATGTGATGGTACTCATTTCTCCTCATTACACGAGGCGTCACAACGTTTCACCAGGCAACGCCGGTCAACTGCTGTTTGTGTATGAGAAATCGGTTGGAAACTTTCCTCATGTCAGCACGTTGTAGGTGTCGCCACCGGTGCCAACCTTGTGTGAATGCTCTGAAAAGCTAATCATTTGCATATCACAGCATCTTCTTCCTGTCGGTTAAATTTCGTGTCTGTAGCACATCATCTTCATGGTGTAGCTATTTTAATGGCCAGTAGTTTACATAAAATTTGTATTTCATATTTCAATTGATCTATATAGATCAACTGAAGAATAGGATACTAATACTAGCGAAGATGAAAAAAATCAACATATGTAACATTGGCATCCTGTACCTCAGATGACCTATGCAAAGGCAAAAATCAACATACATAAATAATATATAGGTCAACTGGAGTATTGGATACGAATTTTTTTTTTTCGCCTTTGATACTACCATCGACTGAAAATTATCATAGCAGTATTAGCATTGGTGAAAAAACATGCGACAGTAAAATTTGAATTCTGTACTTCAGTTGACCTACGTAGGTCAACTGAAGAATAGGTCACTAGTGCTAGTGAAGGTGAAAAGTAGTGACATATGTAAGATTTCTATCCTGTACTGCAGTACTGAGAGAGGTGGCACAGTGATTAACATCCTGGACTTGCGCTTGGGAGGACGATGGTTCAAAACCGCGTCTGGCCATCCTCATTTTCAGGAGTCGAAAATTTAATAATAATAGGGGACTGGAATTCGATAGTAGGAGAAGGAAGAGAAGGAAACATAGTAGGTGAATATGGAATGAAAGAGGAAACCACTTGCTAGAATTTTGCACAGAGCACATATTAATCATAGCTAACACTGGTTTAAGAATCATGAAAGAAGATTGTATACATGGAAGAGGCCTGGAGACACTGGAAGGTTTCAGATAGATTACATAATGGTAAGACAGAGATTTAGGAGCCAGATTTTAAATTGTAAGACATTTCCAGGGGCAAATGTGGACTCTGAACACAATCTATTGGTTATGAACTGTCAATTAAAACTGAAGAAACTGGGAAAAGGTGGGAATTTAAGGAGATGGGGCCTGGATAAACTGAAAGACCCAGAGGTTGTTGAGAGTTTCAGAGAGAGCGTTAGGTAACGATTGACAAGAATGGGGGAAAGAAATACAGTAGAAGACAAATAGGTAGCTTTGAGAGATGAAGTAGTGAAGGCAGCAGAGGATCAAGTAGGTAAAAAGACGAGGGCTAGTAGAAATCCTTGGTTAACAGAAGAAATGTTGAATTTAACTGATGAAAGGAGGAAATATGAAAATGCAATAAATGAAGCTGGCAAAATGGAATACAAACGTCTCAAAAATGAGATCAACAGGAAGTGCAAAATTGCTAAGCAGGGATGGTTACAGGACAAATGTAAGGATATAGAGTCATGTATCACTAGGGGATAGATAGATACTGCCTACAGGAAAATTAAAGAGACCTTTGGAGAATAGAGAACCACTTGTATGAATATCAAGAGCTCAGATGGAAACCCAATTCTAAGCAAAGAAGGGAAAGCAGAAAGTTGGAAGGAGTATGTAGAGGGTCTATACAAGGGCGATGTACTTGAGGGCAGTATTGTGGAAATGGAAGAGGACATAGATGTAGATGAAATGCAAGATATGATACTGCGTGAAAAGTTTGACAGAGCACTGAAAGACCTAAGTTGAAACAAGGCTCCAAGAGTGGACAATATTCCATTAGAACTACTGATAGCCTTGAGCCTGACAAAACTCTACCACCTGGTGAGCAAGATGTATGAGACATGCAAAATATCCTCAGACTTCAAGAAGAATAAAATAATTCCAATCCCAAAGAAAGCAGGTGTTGACAGGTATGAAAATTACCGAACTATCATTGTAATAAGTCGTGGCTGCAAAATACTAATACAAATTCTTTACAGATGAATGAAAAACTGTTAGAAGGTGACGTCGGAGAAGATCAGTTTGGATTCCGTAGAAGTGTTGGAACCCATGAGGCAATACTGTCCCTATGACTTATCTTAGAAGATAGATTAACGAAAGGCAAACCTACGTTTCTAACATTTGTAGACTTGAAGAAAGCTTTTGTCAATGTTAACTGGAATACTTTCTTTCAAATTCTGAAGGTGGCAGGGGTCAAATACAAGAAGCGAAGGGCTATTTACAATTTGTACAGGAACCAGATGATAGTTATAAGAGTCGAAGGGCATGAAAGGGAGGGAGTGGTTGAGAAGGAAGTGAGACATATACACTTAACATTATGTTCGAAATATGAATGTACATGCTATAGGTCTACCATCTGTTTTCTCTGTCCTACATTCCTTTGTTTCTCAGTGTTTGCCTTTGCTGTTAAATCTATGCAATATATCGTCTCTAGTAACTTCTGATGTCATTAGTCAAAGCTGACGGGTAGTATCCCATTATTCAGTGATCCTGAGATAGTTAACGTATCATGGAAAATCAGAGGGAGTAACATATAAGTGCCAAGCAGCATCTAAAATCTCTTGTTCAGTTTCAGAGTCAACAAATAAGAGAACTGCTGTCAGCTGTTTCTTGCATAGTAGAAGTGCAAGCAGCCCAGCAGCAAAATGCACCAAAAAGCTAAATAAGGAATTCAGCTGCCACCTTCGCCCTTATGACAGTGTGATAACACAGTCACATCAAAATTTCAACGACTACAAAACTGCAGGTGAATTGCATCACGCATTTTTCTTTCTATGTGTAGGTGTTCATACCTACTGCCTCCTAGTGAAATTGTTTACCCTCGGTGAGCCACAAACCCTGCCCTATGAGGTCATAATTGCAAGATTAGATGAATTTTTTGAGAGTCAAATACACGATGCTGCGGGACTGTATAAATTTCCCTGCGCAAAACGTTCTATAAAGAATGGATTGGGGAACTGCAGGGCATGACTAGAGACTGTAAATTCAACTTATCAGGATGAAATGCTTTGCGATGCTATTATTCAGAATCTGTCAGAACAAAAATTGAGTGCCAAAATTCTAAAGTATCACAACCCTAGCTTCAGTGAAGTGCTTAAGCATACAGGATGCTTTTTCAGCTCAATATTATGTAAAAATCAACAGCTATTTCTTTCATGCACTGTTTATAATGTGTATGTTTTACAGATTTTTTGTTGATATCAGTTACTGCAGCACACTTTCCATACAAATTAGAAGTATTTTGAATATTTTTGAACCTGCTTAGGGTAATCAAAAAAATTTCAAATTCTGCATCTTCGAAAACTTTCTCTCTTCCGCGACTATGCTGGCCTACAACGTTAAAATCGCCATTATTGAAGCATTGAAACTACTCATGACACATTCTTTCACTAATAGCGTCCTTAGCATATGTACTTGAGAGCATTCAATGAGATTCAGGTGCTGTTTTCTTCATATTGAAACAAAGCAGTAACATATCCTAGAAATGACGAGAATTAGGCTTGTAAACTGACATTTTCAATTGAGAACAACTTTATGATGCAGACACAAATCGACTAAAAACTGTCTGCGATCTGCTTCTTTTGACCGCTACTTACCGTTGTTGCCACCTATCGGCAAACAGCGGAAGCAAAGTTGTACACCTTTACAATGGAATACAACATGTCAAAACAGTACCATTCTTGCCACAGTCTAATGGCAAGGCAGAACATTCCGTTCGAATGTATGAGGCACAAATGTCAAAACTTTGAGCTTCACATTCACATGAAAATGTCTTACTTACATTTCTGAGTTCGTATTGTACTTTGCATGCTACCAACATTTCACCGGCAGATCATTTGCACGGGAGAAACCGTCACACCTCAGTTCATTTGCTTCATACTTACTGCTCTGCTCCATCTTCAGACCTCAACAGAAAGTTTCACCCAAACATCAGAGTTCAATATCGAGTGTACTACGAGCCACATTTATGGGAATATGGCGTTGTTTTCTGATCAGCTGTCAGAATGCAGTACACTACTTGCGGGAGTGCAGATACGCATCGGCGCCACCAAAATCGGCTACGGTTCTATTCAGTGATCCTGCTGTGGATCAACCTGTTTCAGACTTCTTCACTGCACAACATCCAGCTCATGTGATGCAGCCACATCTGTCTGCCACAACGCAGCCTCCTATGCAACTTATCTAGTGTTTGCCTCCACCTTCTGCCGTCTCGTCGACGGACGTGTCTAACACCATTGCCACCGACACTGCACATCACCTCTCCCGTGGACACTCGTGCCGTACCCGCCAGCTGGTCGACGGCACTCTCTGCGGCACCCTCTGACTTGCTATCTGTACCGTCGGATGCATCCTGTTACCAGTTTTCCTGGGCATTCTCCCTGGTGCTCGTAAGATGCAATGTTGGGACACAAGTCGGTCTGCTCTGCCCCCAGCTGAATGACCAGCTTCGTCACTATCCAAGACACAAGTCTCCCCCCCTCCCCATCCCCCCCTCCCTCCCTGTACCTTCCAAGATGGGATGGAGGGGTCCAGTATTGGCCATTAACCTATTGGCCAAACTTTCAAATATGTGAGCTGCCAGGTATGCCACCACACTTCCTGCTACCACCACCTCATCTCGAGGGTGCTGCCACAGACGATTACAACACTGCCGATGAGGTGCGAGCATCCCTAGTTTTGAGCTCCAGTGGAGGGTGTACTTAAATTCGAACGTTTGTGCAATGAGCCATTTTGTGTGTTTGCCAGTCGAATAACATTTACACACTTTTATAGTGACCAGGGCTTGACATCTCCTGAAAAGACGCTATATTGAAAGTGACAGATTTATAAATTTTTTGTCTCTGTATATATTTCTACATTCAAATCTACGGTTAGCAACTGATGCTGCAAAAACAGCAACAAAATTCTGTATTATTTTTAGTGTTTGATATTGAATACTAGAATAAATTAACATCTGAATTCTTTGCTCATGAACAGTATCTGTTCCTCAGTCCTGTGTCCACCAAAGAACCACACAGTGTGCAAACTAGTCATAACAACTACCAGTGCAAAAGAAAATTAAAAACATATCTCTTTAGTCACTCTTCCTACAAATTATCTGAATACCTAGATTCAGTGGGAGGTTCTGTTAGCCACATCACCTTTGCTAGACCCAGTCCTCCAAAAGTATCTGGACACCCACAAAAAACGTTTTTCATATTAGATGCATTGTGCTGCCACCCACTGTGAGGTACTAAACATCAGTGACCTCAGTAGTCATTACACATCGTGAGAGCGCAGAATGGGGCACTCTGCGGAACTCACAGACTTTGAATGTGGTCAGGTGATTGGGTGTCACTTGTGTCATATGTCTGTATGTGAGATTTCCACACTCCTAAACATCCATAGGTTCACTGTTTCCAATGTGATAGTGAAGTGGAAACGTGAAGGGACGCGTACAGCACAAAAGCGTACAGGCCGACCTTGTCTGTTGACTGACACAGACCACTGACAGTTGAAGAGGATCGTAGTATGTAATAGGCAGACATCTATCCAGAACAACACACAGGAATTCCAAACTGCATTAGGACCACTGCTATGACAGGCGGGAGGTGAGAAAACTTGGATTTTGTGGTCGATTGGCAACTCATAAGCCACACATCATGCCGGTAAATGGCAAATGGCGCCTTGCTTGGTGTACGGAGTGTAAACATTGGACAATTGAACATTGGTAAAATGTTGTGTGGAGTGACAGATCACGGTACACAATGTGGCGATACGATGGCAGAGTGTGGGTATGGCGAATGCCCAGTGAACGTCATCTGCCAGCGTGTGTAATGCCGACACTAAAATTCAGATTCAGTGGTGTTATGGTTTGGTCTTGTTTTTCGTGGAGAGGGCTTGCACCTATTGTTGTTTTTCATGGCGCTATCGTAGCACAGACCTATATTCATGTTTTAAGCACCTCCTTGCTTCCCACTGTTGAAGAGCAATTTGTGGATGGCGATTGCATCTTTCAACACGATCGAGGACCTGTTCATAATGCACGGCCTTTGGCGGAATGGTTACATGACAGTAGCATCCCTGTAATGAATGGACTATCCTGCACAGAGTCCTGACCTAAATCATACAGAACACCTTTGGGATGTTTTGGAACGCCAACTTTGAACCAAGGCTCACTTACTGTATCGATACCTCTCATCCGTGCAGCACTCCGTGAAGACTGGGTTGCCATTCCCCAAGAAACCTTGTAGCACCATACGCCTGCAAGAGTGGAAGCTGTCATCAAGACTAAAGGTGGGCCAACACCATATTGAATTCCATCATTGTCAATGGAGGGCACCACGAAGTCATTTTCAGCCAGGTGTCCAGATACTTTTGATCACATAGTGTACTTACCCCCTTCCCTGCTTCAACTCCAGCTCAACACAGTCTTGTACTCCACCAAAGCAAGTACTAGTCTTTTACCCTTCTCTACTTCTCTCTGTTTCGGCTCCCCTCCCTCCCCCCTCCACCAAACCGCACAACTGCGTTTAGCCTGTCCCCACCACATCCGTGCATGCTCCCAGAACTAGCACTACGAGGTGTGGCTAGAAAAAAACTGCACTAGTACTGGTGAAACAATAAAACGAATGCAATAAGGCTGAAAGTCGCGTGGCCTGTCACGTGACTCTCGCTCCGCCTACTGCTCGAGTTTCATCTGCCTCCTGCACTCAGTCTGCCCGTGGCGTCTGTTTTAAGTAGTTGACGTTTTGTCTGTGCGTCGGAAAATGTTGAGTGTACAGAAAGATCAGCATGTTAACATCAAATTTTGTTTCAAACTAGGAAAATCTGCAAGTGAAACGTTTGTAATGTTACAACAAGTGTATGGCGATGATTGTTTATCGCGAACACAAGTGTTTGAGTGGTTTAAACGATTTAAAGATGGCCGCGAAGACACCAGTGATGACACTCGCACTGGCAGACCATTGTCAGCAAAAACTGATGCAAACATTGAAAAAATCGGTAAACTTGTTTGACAAGATCGCCGTTTAACAATCAGAGCAGCGTCTGAGTTAACAGGAGTTGACAAGGAAAGTGTTGGGCAGATTCTTCATGAAAGTTTCAACATGAACAAAGTGTGTTCAGAAATGGTTCCAAAGTGTCTCACAATTGAACAGAAGGAACGCCGAAGAATGATTTGTTCTGACATCCTGGAAAACATTGAAATTGATCCCACCTTCTTACAAAATCGATGCATTGGAAAACTCCTGGTTCCCCACGACAAAAAAAAAGCACGAATGTCAAAATCGAAATTCAAGGCAATGATGATTGTTTTTTTTTGACATCAAAGGGATTGTGCACATCGATTGGGTACCAGAGGGACAAACAGTGAATCAGCATTACTACATTAGCGTCCTGGCTACCCTACGTGAGCGAGTATGGAGAAAACGGAACGATTTGTGGAGAAAAAAGTCACGGATCCTTCACCAAGGCAATGCCCCGGCTCACAGTGCGTTGTCAGTGAAGACGTTTTTGGCAAAACACAACATTCCCATCTTAGATCATCCACCCTACTCACCTGATTTGGCCCCCTGTGACTTTTTTCTTTTCCCTAAAGTCAAGTCAGCTTTGAAAGGAACTACATTTGAGACTGTTGAAGCAGTAAAAGAAAAAGCGATGGAAGTAATGTATGGACTTACCGAAAATGATCTGCAGCATTGCTATGAACAGTGGAAAATTCGTATGGAGCGGTGTAGAGACCGAGGAGGAGAGTACATTGAAGGAGATAACATGAAATTGTAAATAATTGTAAATAAATGTTTTTTCCAGCATCAGTGCGGTGTTTTTCTAGCCGCACCTCGTACATCTTCCCCCACCCCTACCCTGCTTTCCCTCCCTCTCTCTGCCCCTGTCTCCTCCTTAACCCTCCCCCTCATCTCCCATGCCAGAGTGCAGTCCCAATTGAAACACAGTCTGGCCACAGTAGAGACAGTGGTCTCGTGTGTGCGTGTGTGTGTGTGTGTGTGTGTGTGTGTGTGTGTGTGTGTGTGTGTGTGTCCTCTTATGGTGATTGATTTTATATCAAAAGTCACAATCAAGCTACAGTAGCCCGTTACAATCAGTACTGTAAGGTGCTTAAAAATATTATTAGGAAGGCAAAGAGTATGTGTTAAAAGCAAATAGAAAAGCTAACCATATCGTCAGTTGTGAAGTAAGTGTCTGGTCGGCATCACTCGGCCCACAATATAAAGTCAGTTCGTAGTAAAAATATTTCTGTTACTCATAAATCAGATATATGTACAGTATTTAACAATCATTTTCTGATCATTGCTGGTGAATTAAATAAAAATTTAGTTTCTACAGGGAATCATATAACCCTCTTGGCAAATGCCTTTCTGAGATTGCTGTGTGAAATACTCCTCTGTGATACAGACAAGGGGCAGATTGATCAATAATTAAATCACTGAAGACTATGGACTTGCAGTGTTACGTGGCTTTATGCTTAATTACAGACTTACTATTTTATCAGTTGATTTGTTTTCCCCACGTAACGCCCGCTGTTTACGTCCTTCTTCGTTGCTGAGCGATGTATCACTTTTTGTTCTGACGCCATAACTCTTCCTTTCCTATATCTTTACTACTTTTTATCCATATAAATGATGAACTATTGGTCTTGCCGTTTAACAACTTTTTAATATCTGTGGAAGTATTACAGGCATCGGGTCCCACCTAATGTGTCACCCAGCTATACGTTTTACACAAACCTTTCGAGATTCGATCGATCTGTTTACAAAGAGAAAGCAGAATGTCTCTTCCTCTGACATTGTCCGACAATGACCTAGGAAGCTCGACGCCCTCGTGGCCCGGGCTCTTCCGTGGCTCGCGGTAGTTTGCAGCATTCGTTTTATTCCTCGCCCACTTGCCACTACGTCGAACTTTCGTGGTGATCGTCGGGCGACGTCTTCCACATTATCTGCAACATAAATAAACTTCCTTCCCACAGTATTTCTGAAAACCCAAAAACAAACTTAAAGAACATAATAATAATAACTGCTCTTACAATTATTCGTATAAGTCTTGGTCGATTTAATGAGGGGTGGGACAGGTCTAAGCCTTGTGACACCACAGACTCTAATGAATATGATGGAGTGCCTAGCAGAATTTTAAAGTACTGTATTTAGCCATATTTGTAATTTTTCCTTTAGGAATGGTCAGTTTCCTGAACGATTAAATTACTCAGTAGTATAGTTGCTTTATAAAAAGGGAGAAAGGGATAATGTAGATAATTGTAGACCTATTTTTATGCCATCAGTGCTTGGTAAAGTTATTGAAAAGGCTGTGTACGTAAGGATAATGGATCATTTTATATCACATAATTCACTATCAAATGTACAGTTCGGATTTAGCAGTGGTTTAACAACCGCAAATGCTATATTTTCATTTCTCTGTGAGGTACTGGATGGGTTAAACAAAAGGTTTTGATTGCTAGGTACATTTTTTGATTTAACTAAGGCGTTTGATTGTGTTGATCACAAAATCTTGCTCCAGAACTTGGACCATTATGGAATGCGGAGAATAGCTCACAATTTGTTCACCTCTTACTTTAGCAACAGACGGCAAAAGCTATTATTCACAGTGTTGAGAATTGCTGTGATGTGGGGTCTGAGTGGGGTACTGTCAAGTGGGGGGTGCCCCAGGGATCAGTGTTGGACCCACTCCTGTTCCTTATTTACATAAATGATATGCCATTTAGTATTATGGGTAACTCTAAAATATTTCTGTTTGCTGATGACATTAGCTTGGTAGTAATGGATGTTGTGTGCAATATTGGCTTGGCTTTAAACAGTGCAGTTCACCACATAAGCTTGTAGACATTAAACTAACGCTAAATCACAGTAGGACTCAGTTTTTACACTTTCTAATGCATAATTCAATAAAACCTGATGTTTTAATTTCGCAGAATGGGCATATGAGTAGTAAAACTGAACAGTTCAAATTTCTAGGTATACAGATAGATAGGAAACTGTAGTGGAAAGCCCACATTCAGGATCTTGTTCAAAGACTTAATGCTGCCATTTTTACTATTTGAATGGTATCTGAAGTGAGTAATTGTTTGACATGAAAATAGTCTACTTTGCTTATTTTCATTCACTTTGGTATTATATTTTGGTGTAACTTTTCCCATTCCAAAAGGATATTTTTGGCTCAGAAACAGGCAGTTAAGGCAGTAGGTGGTGTAAGTTCACAAACCTCTTGTCAACCCCTGTTCCCGAGTATGGGTATTTTGACATTGATCTCCCAATATATATATTCCTTACTGTCATTTCTTGTTAACAATATTAGCTTATTGCCAAGAATAATCAGCTTTCACTCAGTCAATACTCAGAAAAAATCAAACCCGCATTTGGCTCGGACTTCCTTAACTCTTGCGCAGAAATGTGTGCAGTACAATGCTGCACCCATTTTCAATAATCTACTACAAGAAGGGAGACAAAAATTTAATAGTCATGGGTGACTGGAATTCAACAGTAGGAAAAGGGGAGAAGGAAACATAGTAGGTGCATATGGATTGGGGCTAAGAAATGAAAGAGGAAGCCGTCTGTTAGAATTTTGCACAGAGCATAACTTAATCATAGCTAACACTTGGTTCAAGAATCATAAAAGAAGGTTGTATACATGGAAGAATCCTGGAGATACTAACAGGTATCAGATAGATTATATAATGGTAACACAGAGATTTAGGAACCGGGTTTTAAATTGTAGGACATTTCCAGGGGCAGATGTGGACCCTGGCCACATTCTATTGGTTATGAACTGTAGATTAAAACTGAAGAAATTGCAAAAAGGTGGGAATTTAAGGAGATGGGACCTGGATAAACTGACTAAACCAGAGGTTGTACAGAGATTCAGGGAGAGCATAAGGGAACAATTGACAGGAATGGGGGAAAGAAATACAGTAGAAGACGAATGGGTAGCTCTGAGGGATGAAGTAGTGAAGGCAGCAGAGCATCAAGTAGGTAAAAAGACGAGGGGTAGTAGAAATCCTTGGGTAACAGAAGAAATATTGAATTTAATTGACGAAAGGAGAAAATATAAAAATGCAGTAAATGAAGCAGGCAAAAAGGAATACAAACGTCTCAAAAATGAGATCGACAGGAAGTGCAAAATGGCTAAGCAGGCATGGCTAGAGGACAAATGTAAGGATGTTGAGGCACATATCATTAGGGGTAAGATAGATACAGCCTACAGGAAAATTAAAGAGACCTTTGGAGAAAAGAGAGCCACTTGTATAAATATGAAGAGCTCAGATGGAAACCCAGTTCTAAGCAAAGAAGGGAAAGCAGAAAGATGGAAGGAGTATATAGAGGGTCTATACAAGGGCAATGTACTTGAGGACAATATTATGGAAATGGAAGAGGATGTAGATGAAGATGAAATGGGAGATATGATACTGCGTGAAGAGTTTGACAGAGCACTGAAAGACCTGAATAAAAACAAGGCCCCGGGAGTAGACAACATTCCATTAGAACTACTGACGGGTTTGGGAGAGCCAGTCCTAACAAAACTCTACCATCTGGTGAGCAAGATGTATGAGACAGGCGAAATACCCTCAGACTTCAAAAAGAATATAATAATTCCAATCCCAAAGAAAGCAGGTGCTGACAGATGTGAAAATTACCGAACTATCAGTTTAATAAGTCACAGCTGCAAAATACTAATACGAATTATTTACAGACGAATCGAAAAACTGGTAGAAGCCGACCTCAGGGAAGATCAGTTTGGATTCCGTAGAAATGTTAGAACACGTGAGGCAATACTGACCTTACGACTTATCTTAGAAGAAAGATTAAGGAAAGGCAAACCTACGTTTCTAGCATTTGTAGACTTAGAGAAAGCTTTTGGCAATGTTGACTCGAATACTCTCTTTCAAATTCTAAAGGTGGCAGGGGTAAAATACAGGGAGCGAAAGGCTATTTACAATTTGTACAGATACCAGATGGCAGTTATAAGAGTTTAGGGGCATGAAAGGGAAGCAGTGGTTCGGAAGGGAGTGAGACAGGGTTGTAGCCTCTCCCCAATGTTATTCAATCTGTATATTGAGCAAGCAGTAAAGGAAACAAAAGAAAAATTTGGAGTAGGTATTAAAATCCAGAGAGAAGAAATAAAAACTTTGAGGTTCGCCAATGACATTGTAATTCTGTCAGAGACAGCAAAGGACTTGGAAGAGCAGTTGAATGGAATGGACAGTGTCTTGAAAGGAGGATATAAGATGAACATCAACAAAAGCAAAACGAGGATAATGGAATGTAGACGAATTAAGTCGGGTGATGCTGAGGGAATTAGATTAGGAAATGAGACACTTAAAGTAGTAGAGGAGTTTTGCTATTTGGGGAGCAAAATAACTGATGATGGTCGAAGTAGAGAGGATATAAAATGTAGACTGGCAATGGCAAGGAAAGCGTTTCTGAAGAAGAAAAATTTGTTAACATCGAATATAGATTTAAGTGTCAGGAAGTCGTTTCTGAAAGTATTTGTATGGAGTGTAGCAATGTATGGAAGTGAAACATGGACAATAAATAGTTTGGACAAGAAGATAATAGAAGCTTTCGAAATGTGGTGCTACAGAATAATGTTGACGATTAGGTGGGTAGATCACGTAACTAATGAGGAGGTATTGAATAGGATTGGGGAGAAGAGAAGTTTGTGGCACAACTTGACTAGAAGAAGGGGTCGGTTGGTAGGACATGTCCTGAGGCATCAAGTGATCACAAATTTAGCATTGGAGGGCAGTGTGGAGGGTAAAAATCGTAGAGGGAGACCAAGAGATGAATACACTAAGCAGATTCAGAAGGATGTAGGTTGCAGTAGGTACTGGGAGATGAAGGAGCTTGCACAGATAGATTAGCATGGAGAGCTGCATCAAACCAGTCTCGGGACTGAAGACCACAACAATAACAACCACAAGAATTAAAAAATCTTAGCAGTAATCCTCACGGGTCACTCCTTTTATTCTGTTGAGGAGTTCCTTGAAAAATTATACTGATTCTTGTGGTATTGTTGACTGCATTTACTTGAATTTATGGCTTGACTTTTTTTGGGTTCATAAACAGTCTATTTTTATCCATTATTACTTTTATGTTGTAATTTCATGTACTGACACGTTCCATGATCTTGGAGATTTGCTCCTCAATTTGATTCTACGGAACTTGATGGGTAAATAAATAAATAAAAAGCAGCCTATCCCTATCATAATATTAGGGTATTCCATCCTGGATTCCTATTGTTTGATAAGTAACAGAATTCCAATAAAATTGTGAGACAAATAATATAAACATCAGAAAAAGTTTTGCATCGCCTCGGTTCCAAGAGTTCTGGAACCTGTACAGAAAATTGGAATAGAGAGCAACATAAACATCATTTCCACCTTTTTTATTACTCATGAAAATTACACGTTGCATGTAATACCATCATACAGTGAGACCTTCAGAGGTGGTAGTCCAGATTGCTGCACACACCAGTACCTCTAATACACAGTAGAATGTCCTCTTGCAGTGATGCATGCCTGTATTCATCATGGCATACTATCCACAAGTTCATCAAGGCACTGTTGGTCTAGATTGTCCCATTCCTCAATGACGATTCAGCTTAGATCCCTCAGAGCGGTTCGTGGGTCACGTCATCCATAAACAGCCCTTTTCAATCTCTCCCAGGCATGTTTGATAGGGTTCATCCCTGGAGAACATGCTGCCTACTCTATTTGAGCGATGTTGTTATCCTGAAGGAAGTCATTCACAAGATGTGCACAACGGGGATGCGAATTGTTGTTCATGAAGATGAATGCCTCGCTAAAATGCTGTCAATATGGTTGCACTATTGCCCACAGGATGGCATTCACAAATCGTACACCCATTACGGTGCCTTCCGTGTCCACCAACGGCATATGTAGAGCCCATGTAATGCCACCCCAAAACAGCAGGGAATCTCCACCTTGCTGCACTCGCTGGACAGTGTGTGTTAGGTGTTCAGCCTGACCACCATTGCCTCAAAACATGTTTCCGACAATTGAAGGCATATGCGACACTCGTCGGCTAAGAAAACGTGATGCCAATCCTGAGCGGTCCATTTGGTATGTTGTTGGGCCCATCTGTACTGCGC
Organism: Schistocerca serialis cubense; assembly: GCF_023864345.2. NCBI lineage: Eukaryota > Metazoa > Arthropoda > Insecta > Orthoptera > Acrididae > Schistocerca > Schistocerca serialis. Next base: position 103,440,385 of record NC_064648.1, read on the forward strand.
TGCACAGTGTCATGGTTGCAAAGATGAACCTCACCACGGATTTCGGGAGCGAATTTGCGCATCATGCAGCCTATTGCGAACAGTTTGAGTCATAACATATACCGTGATGACCGTTGTGTTGTTGTATTGTATGGCGCCTCGTATACCGTTTGTATATGTGTATGTGTATGTCGTCGTTGTCGTCTCTTCTTTCCCTTGATGATATCAGAGCATGAGAAATGTTTATTTTAGTGTTTACCTATTTGTTGTCAACAACACACAACTACATGGCCACAGTATCACCTGATTCCGGAATAGATAGCTTAATATAGTATAAAGATAGTGGGTTTCAATGCTGCGTTATTTGAGTGTGATATTATTCTTCACTTAACCTTTGAGACTTTAAGATCCAGCTACTCTTCATTAGGCTCAAAACTTGACTTGAAATGAGAACACTTGCGATCAATCTGTCATAATATTAATAATACGTAAGGCTCTACACCACTATAATAAAATATCACTGTTCATGGAATAACAAAATATACAAATAAACTTATTTATATTTTTCCTTTTTATTTAATCCAATGCTTTCAAATGTTTATTTCGTGCCCACAAAACACCCATACTTCGATGTAGAGTGTAAACGTGTGCATGAAAATTGGTACACTGCTTGTAGTGATAACCACGTATGAGGTTTTGGGTTGCTAGGCTACTTCGATCAGCAGGATTTATATTGGATTTTGAAAATGATCTTTCTATCCAAAATTGTGTCCTCCAGAATTATTCATGAAATATTCTCCCCTTTCACGATAATTAAGAATTTGCGTAAATTGTATTTTCGCAAGTTTAAAGCAACCCATCGGTGACGCGAAAGCAGTCTCGATACCGCGACACACTCGCGACGCTTAGTAGCCTGTCTCGAAATTGACCTGCATACATCTACAACCAATTTCAAGGTCATAATTCACCCTACACAATTGTGTGCAATTGAACTTCATCCAATCAATTATTTCTGGAATAGTAATCACTGATCCCGACACTGACCATCCAGAAACGCACAATTAATACTCTTTCTCACATCATCTACATAGCTATTAAAATATTATTCCAAATGATCTCAAAGATTTATCGTCATTATATTTTAACGGTAATCAGAAAAAAATATGATTTATTTTCAGAAAATAACACATAACAGATCGCAAATTGCACATAAATAAATGACAGCTTTGAATAGTGCCGGGACTTAATCACGCAAAACTATAGAAAGAAATCCCCTAAATCTCAATTTCTTCATACCAACCGACAGATACAAATAAGATATTCAAGACCTCATAGATCAATCCCGACCTGTAATGTTACACGGTCCTGTAATGTTATAATCAACAGTTCCCGTATCTCTGTATCTCCTCCATGTCTGAACAACATCGCATTGGTTCACTCCGAGACACCTGGACACTTCCTTTGCTTAGAGCCCTTCGTGGCACAAAGTAACAATGCGGACGTGATTGAACTGCAGTACTGACCGTCAAGGCACGGTTGAACTACAGACAACACAAGTTGTGTACCTCGTTCCTTGTGGAATGACTGGAACTGATCAGCTGTTGGACCCCCTCCTTCTAATAGGCCCTGTTCGTGCATGATTGTTTACATCTTTGGGCAGGTTTAGTGACATCTCTGTACAGTCAAAGAGACCATGTCTGTGATACAATATCCACAGTCAATGTCTATCTCCAGGAGTTCTGGGAACAGGGGTGCTGCAATACTTTTCTTAGTGTGTGTAATTTAGCCTGTACTATCAGATTCTTCATAAACAAATACACTACTAGCCTGGTTTACTGAACAGCATTGCAGGGGCTACATGTGCCGATGAGTGTGACTGGGGAGAGACTGAGGCAGGTAGAGGAGGGAACAGATAGAGCGAAGGAGAGGAGGAAATGGACGGAGCGAGGGGAGATGGGGGAGATGCGTGAGGCAGGTAGAAGTGTAGAGGTGTAGTGGGCAGGTGGGAAAGGAAGAGCGGGTGGTGGAGACAGAAAGGGAGAGGGAGAGAAAAGAGGGAGGATACAGAGAGAGGGAGGGTGGGGAGAAGATATGGCCGGAGGGGTGGGTGGAGGAAGTGGTCAAAGAGAGGGGAGGAAAAGATGAAGAGACAGAGAGAGTGGGGAGGAGGAAATCGATAGAGGAGGACAGACAGGTGGAGGAAGAGATCAACACAGGCAGAGGGAGGAGGTGTGTTCAGTATATGTGTCAAATGCATAGGTGGGTGAAGCTGTCATAAAAACAGGTAATGGTTGGTATAAATCTAACTCTTAACGAGAAACAAACAACAAAATGTAACTTCCTGGCAGATTAAAACTGTGTGCCAGACCGAGGCTCGATCTCGGGACCTTTGCCTTTCGCGGGCAAGTACTCTACCGACTGAGCTACCCGAGCACGACTCACGCCCCGTCCTCACAGCTTTACTTCTGCCAGTACCTCGTCTCCAACCTTCCAAGCTTTACAGAAGCTCTTCTGCGAACCTTGCAGAACTAGCACTCCTGAAAGAAAGGATACTGCGGAGACATGGTTTAGCCACAGCCTGGGGGATGTTTCCAGAATGAGATTTTCACTCTGCAGTGGAGTGTGTGCTGATATGAAACTTCCTGGCAGATTAAAACTGTGTGCCGGACCGAGACTCGAACTCGGGACCTTTGCCTTTCACGGGCAAGTGCTCTAAAGGTGTGAGGACGGGGCGTGAGTCGCGCTCGTGTAGCTCAGTTGCTAGAGCACTTGCCCACGAAATGCAAAGGTCCTGAGTTCGAGTCTCGGTCCGGCACACAGTTTTAATCTGCCAGGAAGTTTCATATCAGCGCACACTCCGCTGCAGAGAGAAAATCTCATTCTGGGAACAAAATGTAAATCATTACATGTTTATCTCGAACCTTTCTTCTTCTTTTTCCCGGTCTTATGACCCGTATCTTGATGAAGTTTGCATGTTGATTTTGGATTTGGTAATATTATTGGTAGAGGGCAGCTGGATGTTCTTCCTGTCCTGAAAAAATAGATACTGGAAAATGGGAATTATTTTCTTTGTGAGTCCAGAACCGCAAATAGCCTAATCCTTGAAAAGAACACAATGATGAAGGTTGTGTTTCACAACTCCCATTGCAAGGGACTGTATCAGGACTAAAGAATGAGACAAGTTGTATATTAATGGCAGAAGCAGTGCACACTACAGAGTAGCCTTACCCTGTGAAGTACAGTATCAACAAATTACGACTAGTGCTAGTTTACTCAGATGGATAATTACAGAAATTACTTCACGAGTACTTTATGTATGTGTGTGTATGTTAAGAGAAATACACTGGTGGCAAAAAACTACAACACCAAAAAGTAATTAATGTGAAATGGTTCAAATGGCTCTGAGCACTATGGGACTTAACTTCTGAGGTCATCAGTCCCCTAGAACTTAGAACTACTTAAACCTAACTAACCTCAGTACATCACACACATCCATGCCCGAGGCAGGATTTGAACCTGCGACAGTAGCAGTCGTGCAGTTCCAGACTGTAGCACCTAGAACCGCTCAGCCACCCCAGCTGCTCGATTGGAGACAGAGCTACTGATTGAGCAGGCGCAAGCAACATGTCGACACTCTGTTGAGCATGTTGGGTTACAACAGCAGTACGTGGGCAAGCGTTATTCTGTTGGAAAACAATGGGTAGTTGTTCACAAAGAGCGGTACAACGAGTCGAATTGCCACACTGTTGTACGAATTTGCTGGCACGGTGCGTGGGATAATCACGAGAGCGCTCCTGATGTCATACAAAATCGCAACACAGACCATAACTCTATGTGTACGTACATAGTGTCTAGCACGTAGACAGATTGCGTGTGGGTCATCAACTAGCCTACTTTTAATGAACACACAGCCGTCACTGGCACTGAGCCAGAACCAGCTTTCATCAGAAAACACAACAGACCTCCACCCTGCCCTCCAGTGAGTTCTCACTCGACACCAGTGAAGTCACAAATGGCAGTGTCTTAGGGTCAGTGGAATGCGCACTACAGGGTACCTGGCCCAGGGCTGTCCTCAAAGTGTTTTGTTGTGGTCTTCAGTCCTGAGACTGATTTGATGCAGCTGTCCATGCTACTCTATCCTGTGCAACCTTCTTCATCTCCCAATATGTACCGCAGCCTACATCCTTCTGAATCTGCTTGGTGTATTCATCTCTTGGTCTCCCTCTACGATTTTTACCCTCCACGCTGCCCTCCAATACTAAACTGGTGATCCCTTCATGTCTCAGAACATGTCCTACCAACCGATCCCTTCTTCTGGTCAAGTTGTGCCACAAACTTCTATTTCCCCAATCCTATTCAATACCTCCTCATTAGTTATATGATCTACCCATCTAATCTTCAGCATCCTTCTGTAGCACCACATTTTGAAAGCTTCTATTCTCTTCATCTCCAAACTAGTTATCGTCCAGGTTTCACTTCCATACATGGCTACACTCCATACAAATACTTTCAGAAACGACTTCCTGACACTTAAATCTATACTCGATGTTAACAAATTTCTCTTCTTCAGAAACGCTTTCCTTGCCATTGCCAGTCTACATTTTATATCCTTTCTACTTTGACCATCATCAGTTATTTTGCTCCCCAAATAGCAAAACTCCTTTACTACTTGAAGTGTCTCATTTCCTAATCTGATTCCCTCAGCATCACCCAACTTAATTCGACTACATTCCATTATCCTCGTTTTACTTTTGTTGATGTTCATCTTAAATCCTCCTTTCAACACACTATCCATTCCGTTCAACTGCTCTTCCATGTCCTTTGCTGTCTCTGACAGAATTACAATGTCATTGGCGAACCTCAAAGTTTTTATTTCTTCTCCATGGATTTTAATACCTACTCCAAATTTTTCTTTTGTTTCCTTCACTGCTTGCTCAATATAAAGATTGAATAACATCGGGGAGAGGCTACAACCCTGTCTCACTCCCTTCCCAACCACTGCTTCCATTTCATGTCCCTCGACTCTTATAACTCCCATCTGGTTTCTGTACAAATTGTAAATAGCCTTTCACTCCCTGTATTTTACCCCTGCCACATTCAGAATTTGAAAGAGAGTATTCCACTCAACATTGTCAAAAGCTTTCTCTAAGGTTAAAAATGCTAGAAACTTAGGTTTGCCTTTCCTTAATCTAGCTTCTAAGATAAGTCATAGGGTCAGTATTGCCTCACGTGTTCCTATATTTCTACGGAAACCAAACTGATCTTCCCCGAGGTTGGCATCTACCAGTTTTTCCATTCGTCTGTAAAGTCCTCAAAGTAATGATTTGTAATAGTATGTGACTGTGTTACCAACTGCTTCTCAAATTGCTGCTGCAGATGCGGGACGAGGAACCAGACCTGTACGCTAGTCGTGATAGTCTGAACACTTGGTAGCGCCAAGTGGCTGTCCGGAGCCCGATCTTCTAGTGACTGTGCATTCTCGTAACCACCACTGCCAGCAATTGTGTGCAGTGGCTGCATTTCTGCTGAGTGTTCCTGCAAGAGCACAGAAGGAAGATATAGCGTCTTGTAGCCCCATTACGTGACCTCATCCGATCTCGGTGCAGTGTCGATAATGGCATCTTTGGGACCTTAAAGGCATTCTCGGCTAACATCGGCTCACCACATCAAATCTCAAAGGTAACTACCACTCACAATTGTTAAAGTATTTATGAGGGTGGTTTGAAAAGTTCTCCAAATCACCACGAGAGCTCAGCGCTAGCACGACGAGTTGTTCAGGTGATAATCGTTGGACTGTTGCTTGTAAACACGTGCCACGTCAGTGCTCTCAGAAGAGAGCTGTAGCAGTGACACGGCTCTGTTGTCGCTCCCGCATAGTTGCGGAGATGGAATAAAAATCAGTTTTGAGCAGTGATTAAGTTCTTTGTAAAGAAAGGTATGAAAGCAAAGGACATTCATGCTGATTTCCAGAATACACTGGGGGACTCTGCTCCTTCATATTCAGCTGTTGCCAAGTGGGCAAATTAATTTAAATTCAGTCAGGAGAGCTTAGATGATGCACAGTGGTCGGCCGAGATGTGTCACTACTCCAGAAATCATTGCAAAAGTGCACCAAATGGTCACGGAGGATTGCCGATTGAAAGTGTGTGAAATTGCTCACACTTGCCAGATGTCACCTGAAAGGGTATTATCACATTTTAACTGAAAAATTAGAAATGAAAAAATTATCTGCAAGATGGATCAAAAACGCACGGGAATGGACACATCAGAATAATATTTGGACACTTTTAGGAGAAACGAACAAGATTTTTTGCTCCGGTTTGAAACCACAGATGAAACTTGCACGCACTACTATATCCCGAAGACAAAACAACAGTCAAAGTAGTGGTAACAAGCTGATTCTCTGCCTCTAAAGAAAACAAAGACAGTTCCTTTGATGGGAAGGGTCATGGCATCAGTGTTCTGGGATGCAAAGGGGATTCTGTTTGTAGATTATCTCTCTACTGGGCAAACAATTACTGGAGAATACTATGCTAACCTCTTGGACACATTTCCATAAAGGATACCTGAAAAACGGTCAGGTTTAGCAAGGAAGAAAGTCACCTTCCATCAAGACAATGTGCGCCCACAAGAATGTGCTGTTGCCATGGCAAAATTGCACAAACTGAGGTAGGAATTGTTGCCACACCCTCCTTATTCACCTGATATGGCTCCATCAGACTTCCATCTCTTCCCAAAACTGAAAATTTTTCTCGGTGGACGAAGATTCACTTCAAACAAAGAATTGAGAGCTGGAGTTGAGAACTATTTTGCAGGCCTGGAGGAAGCTCATTTTCGAGATGGGGTCAAGGCACGGGAACATCTTTGGGCCATGTGTATTCATATATGAGGAGACTACATTGAAAAATGAAAAAAGTTTCAGTGATGTAAGTACTTTCTTTTTCTGTTCCGTTCCGAGGACTTTTTAAACCACCCTCGTACTTAAAGCAAGTCTGAGTTACATCATCATAATGGTGCTACCAGCACCATTATTATGTGACTGATGTGAAATTTGAACAGACGTCATATTTCAGATGTGGAAACACACTTACCAGTTTTCATTTATGTCACACAACTCCTTCTCAGTGTTGTGATTTTTTTCCCCTTTAGTGTAGTTATATTTTAACATAGTGAACACTTTGTCATACTAGAGACAGATATAAAGCCACAACTGATTACAGTAGCAGAGGTGTAAATGCCTACGAGAGATTGAAAAAGGTACACTGGCTGATAAAAAAAATGGAGCATTTCCTTTGGCTCGGATTCATGCACTGATTCAGTTGGGAAGGGCATCACAAAGCCATATATCTTCTCCTGAAGCAAGCCAGCCCACAACAGACAAAACTGGTTCTCAGTATCTTGGATACCATCACTGGGAAGGAGTCGATGTCCAAGCTGGTCCCCCACATGATCTGTCAGGGACAGATCTGGGGAACTTGCTCCAACGGGGGTACCTCAACATCATGTAGGCAGTTCACAGAGATATGTGCCATGTGGATGAGCATTCTCTTGTCAAAAAAGGACACTGCTCTACCATCACGTGAGAGGTACAGGTTGACAATTATTGAACTATATGAAAAATACGTAAATTAGTTACTAACTTTGGTGTGCACACACTTTATTCAACATGTAAACATCACTACAGATACTGGGATCTATACTACGCAATCAAAAGTATCCGGTTACCCCCAAAAACATGTTTTTCATATTAGGTACATTGTGCTGTCACCTACTGCCAGGTACTCCATATCAGCAAACTCAGTACTCATTAGACATTGTGAGAGAGCAGAATGGGGCGTTTTGCAGAACTCGTGGACTTCAAACATGGTCAGGTGATTTCCACACTCCTAAACATTCTTAGTTCCACTGTTTCCGATGAAATAGTGAAGTTGAAATGTGAAGGCACACATACAGCATAAAAGCGTACAGGCCGACCTCGTCTGTTGACTGACAGAGACCGCCAACAGTTGAAGAGAGTCGTATTGTGTAACATCACTCCAAGTACTAAAATGTAGACTTTCACGGCTGGAAATATCATGTCCATTATAATTATCCGGGCTGTTATGCCGTGGTCGGTTGATGAATTCTGTGTCGATTCCCAACGTTTCGTCTCCGACTGCTGGAGACATCTTCAAGGGGGTCCGTAGCTCGATGGAAGGTCCAACACACCCACTGGCTCGCTACTGACTGCCGCTAAATTCCGTGTCCGCGCGCTCCCGCACAGCGGCGTGACGTCACATGTTTTGAAAACGTCAGTGCAATTGGCCGCTGTCCGTCGCCGTCCGTTGCCATCACCCAGTAGTGGACGGGTGGTACACATCTTCTTAAACACCGGCATCCATATACCGTTTAATTTCACGCCCTCCTCCTTTTGGTTGAAATTATTTGGGTGTTTAGCAATTTCGATTGCCTCCCTGTAGAGCCTTTCGTAATATCCGCTTGTGGCCGCTAGTACTTGCGTCTCCTCGAAATGAATATTGTGGTTCGCTGGCTGGAAAGCATGCTCCGCAACAGCTGATCATTCCGTTTCTCCTCTTCTACAATTTCCCTTGTGCTCTTCCAAACGTTTAGAAACCGTTCTTTTAGTGGTACCCACATAAACATCACCACAGCTGCATGGGATCCTATACACTCCAGCTTTTTCCAATGGTTTGCGAGCGTCCTTGGCAGGCTTAAGGTATTCCTGTATCTTCCTGGTGGGCTTGTAAATTACGGTAATATTCCGCTTCGTCAAGATCCTCCCTATTCTTTCCGTTACATTTTTAACAAACGGCAGGAAAACCTTAGATTTTGCAGTAGCCTGTACGTCAGTATGATTTCTGCGTGGCTGCCTCAACGTACGTTTTATTTCGGCGGACGAATATCCGTTCTTCATTAGTGCATTGTGGAGATGTTCCATCTCAGTGTCGAGCAACTCAGGTTCACAAATGTTTCCAGCTCTGTCTGCTAACGTCTTGATAACACCCCACTTCTGTTGTGGGTGGTGGTTCGAATCCTGGTGCAAATAACGGTCCGTGTGCGTGGGTTTGCGGTATACTGAGTGGCCCAAACTACCATTTTCGTTTCTAAAAACAAGCACATCTAGGAAATGTAATTTGCCGTCTACCTCCTCCTCCATTGTAAACTGAATTCTCGTGTTTATACTGTTCAGATGTTCGTGGAACCGGCTTAGTTCCTCCCTACCATGTCTCCATAGCACAAACGTGTCATCCACGTATCGGAACCAAACATTTGGTTTTTTGCTGGCAGTACCTAAGGCCTGTTCTTCGAATTTCTCCCTAAAGAAGTTTGCAATTACGGGACTTAGGGGGCTTCCCATAGCCACGCCATCCGTTTGCTCATAAAACTGTTCATTCCACTTGAAATACGTGGTCGTCAAAAAGCTGGAATGTATAGGATCCCATGCAGCTGTGGTGATGTTTATGTGGGTACCACTAAAAGAACGGTTTCTAAACGTTTGGAAGAGCACAAGGGAAATTGTAGAAGAGGAGAAACGGAATGATCAGCTGTTGCAGAGCATGCTTTCCAGCCAGGGAACCACAATATTCGTTTCGAGGAGACGCAAGTACTAGCGGCCACAAGCGGATATTACGAAAGGCTCTACAGGGAGGCAATCGAAATCGCTAAACATCCAAATAATTTCAACCGAAAGGAGGAGGGCGTGAAATTAAACGGTATATGGATGCCGGTGTTAAAGAAGATGTGTACCACCCGTCCACTACTGGGTGATGGCAACGGCGATCGACGGCGACGGACAGCGGCCAATTGCACTGACGTTTTCAAAATACGTGACGTCACGCCGCTGTGCGGGAGCACGCGGACACGGAATTTAGCGGCAGTCAGTAGCGAGCCAGTGTGTGTGTAGGACGTTCCATTGAGCTACGGACCCCCTTGAAGATGTCTCCCGCAGTCGGAGACGAAACGTTGGGAATCGACACAGAATTCATCAACCGACCACGGCATAACAGCCCGGATAATTATAATGGACATCACTCCAAGTATTATGACAGTTAGGCAGAAGGTGAGAAAACTTGGATTTCATGGTCGAGTGACTGTTCATAAGCAACACATCACAATGGTAAATGCCAAACAACACCTTACTCAGTGTAAGGAGTGTAAACATTGGATGATTGAACAGTGGAAAAATGCTGCGTGGAGTGATGAATCACGGTACACAATGTGGTGATCCGATGGCAGGGTGTGGGTGTGACGAATGCCCGGTGAATGTCATCTGCCAGTGTGTGTAGTGCCAACAGTAAAATTCGGATGCCATGGTGTTATAGTGTGGTCGTGTGTTTCATGGAGGGGGCTTGTACCCCTTGTTGTTTTGCATGGCACTATCACAGCACAGGCCTACACTGATGTTTTAAGCACCTTCTTGTTTCTCATTGTTGAAGAGCAATTCAGGGATGGCGATTGCATCTTTCAACACGATCGAGCACCTGTTCGTAATGCACGGCCTGTGGCAGTCTGGTTACACAACAATAACATTCCTGTAATGGACTGGCCTGCACAGTTCTTAACCTGAATCCTACAGAACACATCTGGGATGTTTTGGAACACCGAAAGGCTGACATTGACACCTCTCCTCAGTGCAGCACTCCGTGAAGGATGGTCTACCGTTCCCCAAGAAACCTTCCAGCTCCTCACTGGAAGTATACCTGTGAGAGTAGAAGCTGTTATCAAGGCCAAGGTTGAGCCAACACCATATTGGATTCCAGCATTACCGATGGAGGGCGCCACGATCTTGTGTCAGTTTCAGCCAGGTGTCCGGATACTGTTGAGTGCATACTGTAGGTTACGACACATTTGAAACGCCTGCAGTCACGGGCGATGATGTTGCGCAAATGAATAGTGAAATTGTGCATGACCTGCTGAAGTGTCGGAACATCAATTTTCAGCTCGGCAATGGCTCTGGGGTTATTACTGTACTCCGTGTTTTTAATAAGGCCCCCCCCCCCCCCCCAAAAAAAAGGAGTCCTACGTGTTCAGATCCAGATAATATAGTGGCAAATTAAGGCTCGTGCCAGTGGCCTCTGGGTACCCCAGAGCCAGAATGCGTCCATGAAGTGCTCCTCCACGACATCTAATGCTCTCATGCTTCGACGGGGTCGAGTTCTGTCTTGCAAAAGCACGTCTTGTCAAAATCGGGGCCATTTTAGATAACAGGGATAAAATCGTCTTCCAAAACATTCACATACCATTCGGTAGTCACCGTGCTGTTGAGGAATATTGTACAGATTATTCCGCCACTGGACATTGCATAGCACACAGTCGCCCATTGAGGGTGAAGAGACTTCTCGATCGCAAAATGCAGATTCTCACTCCCCCAAATGCATCACTTTTGCTTATTGACGAACCCCTCCAAATGAAAGTTGGCTTCATTGCTGAACTGAATTGTACTGTACTAATACCCATCGGGTGCTGCGGCCATCCGTGCAGTCTGTATGTCTTAATACCATTCAGAAGTTATGATGATATTATTTCATACAGTTCAATAATTGTCACACTGTAACACCTGAGGACACAGGACATCCGTGACATATCGTCATGCTGCCAGAGTTCCCTCGATTGCTGTCAGCCTCGACCCAAAGTCATTCCTAAGAGCTTCTCACATCACGACTCCAGGAGTACGAGGGTGGTCCCGTAAGTGCCCGACCCGACAAAGAAAACACAAATATTTTGGAAAAAAAAGTATTTATTTTTTGACATAATCTGTTTTCAGCTCTATACACTTTTTCCAGCGGTGTTCAGTAAGTTCGATACCCTTTTTATTATGAGAACAGTCTAACTCCTCAAAATAGCCATTAAGTGCTGATATTAAGTCTTCATTTGTTGAAAATCTTCAACCACTGAGCCATTTTTTCAAGTTTGGGGACAGAAAATACTCCAAGGGGCCTAAATCTGGTGAATAGGGTGCATGAGGTAGCAATTCAAACTTTAATTCATTAATTTTGGCCATTGCAATAACGGACTTGTGAGCTGGTGCATTGTCCTGAAGAAACAACACTTTCTTCTCGGCCAAATACTGCCATTTTTCCTCATTTCTTCGCCCAAACATTGGAATAAGTTTGCATAATACTCGCTGTTAATAGTTTTTCCTTTTTCAATGTAGTCAATGAATATTTATCCCACGCGCATCCAAAATAATCAACGCCATCCTGGCCTGCAGATGAAATAGTCTTCGCCTTCTTTGGAGTTGGTTCTCCAATTTGTGTCCATTGCTTCTATTGTTATTTTGTCTTGGGTGTGAAGTGGTGGCCCATGTTTTGTCCACAGTTATGAAATGGCACCAAAAAATCAGCTTTGTTGCTGCAAAACTTCGCTACACACTCAAATGAAACATTTTCACAACACTGTTTTTGCTCGAGTGTGAGAAAACGCAGCACAAACATTGCACACAGTTTTCTCACGTCCAAATTTTCAGATAATATACAATGTACCGCACTTTTTGAAATGCATAATATGTCTGCTAGCCAGCACACTTTCAGTCGACGATCATCCATTTTTCTTCACCATTTCTGGCAGCGTCACCTCATTTGGTCGACCATCACAATACTCATCTTGGCAGCTCGTACAGCCTCGCTTAAAATCAGCTACCCAATATTTTACTGTTGTCATCGAAGGAGCAGGTTCTCCCAAAGTAGAATCTAGCTCAGCTATTTTAAAAAAAAAAAAAAAAAAAAAAAAAAAAAAAAAAAAAAAAAAAAAACACTCCCCATTTTCACAAGTTCACTTACAACGTTTAGTATTGATGGCTGCCAAACAAATACTAAACAATGTGGCGTCTTCAGACTTGAAACATATGCTTCATAGCTCGTATACTTTCTAATCCAGAGATATTTTTCAACAACGACTGCCATCTCTCGGTCAGGCCGGGTACTTGTGGAACCACTCTTGTAATAGCACTGTGCCTCTCAAAAACGCTGTAAGAATGGAGCCTCTCCCCAGGTCATCCGGGTACTGCAGAATGATGACTCGTTGCCAAACGCAGTGTGGTGCCATTTGTCATCAGTCCTTACTTCCCGGTTGTGGCATCGTTCCGTGCAGTAGTGTTAACAACAGCCGTCACGAGGGACGGTAATTTCGTACTCCAGTTGCTACTAGTCTCTGAGAAATGGTGTGGGATTACTCAGAATGCTGCTGGGAGTCCATTACCTGTACACAAGTGATGGGTGCAGGCATTAAGGGGTACAATGTTCTCAGTGTACAATACGACAGTCCACCCTCGTGGTAGTCTGAGACAGTCAACCGGAAACTTGACAACGAGTGTGCCTATCGTTACGTTCCCCAGTGGTGCAGTGTCGGGCCTCTGTCGGACCCAAATGCCCCACAAATCTGGATATTCCACAAGTTGACCAGCCAGCCAAAGGGAGACCCGCAATGATGCGCTTTCAAATTTTGTCAGGCTGTGACAATGCTGACTCAAATGAGTATGTGGCAGCTTCGTGTCCTTTGCAGTGGTCACTCGACATCCCATGCTGTTCGTGCCCTGTAAATACCCTGCCACAGCTGGTAATGACACGAAATGTGAATGGCACTAATCCATTTGTTGAAAGAATAAACCGACATTTGGCAATGTACTACTGCATTTATCTTAACTACTATCCAGATTTGCCATCAGATCACCGAACTCAAACGCTATCGGGCTGAGCTAGCACTCGGGTGGGTGACCGTCCGGTATGCCGAGTGCTGTTGGCAAGCGTTGTGCATTCAGCCCTCGTGAGGCAAACCGGGGAACTACTCGATTGAGAAGTAGCGGCTCTGGTCTCGTAGACTGACATATGGCTGGGAGAATGGTGTGCTGATCACATGCCCCTACATATCCGCATCCAGTGACACCTGTGAGCTGTGGATGACACGGCGGCCGGTCGGTACCGATGGGCTCACCGGGGCCTGTGAACAGAGTTTATGTTTACTATCCAGATTTCACCTTTTATGCCATTGTTGAGTACAGTACCGAGAGTACTTAGACCGTTGACACACCACAGCTGTTGAGGCAGTCCAAAGTTGGAGTGCCTTAACAGATACGATGCATCAACAGTCTAAGGACTTCTGGCACTGTACTCGACAGTGGCACAAAAACCAAAATCTAGACACTACAGAAGATAAGTACAATAATACACAGTCAAGTGGTGATTTATTCTTTAAAAGAATATTGCGTGACTGTGGCTTGGCACCGTCAAAATCTTTTTAAAACTAACGCACTCTGGCGGACTGCTACATATCACAGAAGATTGCAGGTGTAATCATTTACATACCGGGCAATGGTGTGTACGTGTACAGAGTTACACAGATATCCGACTGCATATTCTGGATTCTTCACATTTTTTCTCAGGTAGTGGATGACGAGATAAATGAAATTACTCAGTACATTAAGGGAGATAAAAATCTGACTGTGGTGGGGGATTGTTTCTTTATTTATTTACACGTTAAGTTCGACACGACCAAAGTGAGGAGCAAATCTCCAAGGTCTTGGAACATGTCAGAATATGAAATTACAACATAAAAGTAATAACAGATAAAAATAAAATGTTTATGAACCCAGAAAAACTCTAGCCATAAGGTTAAATAAACGCAGTCAACAATATAACATAAGAATTAGCTTAATTTTTCAAGGGACTCCTCAACAGAATGGAAGAAGTGACTTATGAGGAAACTCTTTAGATTCAATTTGAAAGTGCATGGATTACTGCTAAGATTTTTGAATTCTTGTGGTAGCTTATTGAAAATGGATGCAGCAGTGTACTGCACACCTTTCTGCACAAGAGTTAAGGAATTCCGATCCAAATGCAGGTTGGATTTATGCTGAGTATTAACTGAGAGAAAGCTGCTTATTCTTGGGAATATGCTGATATTGTTAACAAGAAATGACAGTGAAGAATATACAGGGTGGTCCATTGATAGAGACCGGGCCAAATATCTCACGAAATAAGCATCAAATGAAAAAACTACAAAGAACGAAACTTGTCTAGCTTGAAGGGGGAAAGCAGATGGTGCTATGGTTGGCTCACTAGATGGTGCTGCCATAGGTCAAACGGATATCAACTGCGTTTTTTTAAAATAGGAACCCCCATTTTTATTACATATTCATGTAGTATGTAAATAAATATGAATGTTTTAGTTGGACCACTTTTTTTGCTTTGTGATAGATGTCACTGTAATAGTCACAAACGTATAAGTACGTGGTATCACGTAACATTTCGCCAGTCTGGATGGTATTTGCTTCATGATACTTTACCTGTGTTAAAATGGACCATTTACCAGTTGCGGAAAAGGTCGATATGGTGTTGATGTATGGCTATTGTGATTAAAATGCCCAGTAGGCGTGTGCTATGTATGCAGCTTGGTATCCTGGATGACATCATCCAAGTGTCCAGACCGTTCGCCGGATAGTTATGTTATTTAAGGAAACAGGAAGTGTTCAGCCACATGTGAAACATCAACCATGACCTGCAACAAATGATGATGTCCAAGTAGGTATCAATATAAGACAAATTGCGTGAGAATCGGGAATCTCAAAAACGTCGGTGTTGAGAATGCTACATCAACATCGATTGCACCTGTACCATATTTCTATGCACCAGGAATTGCATGGCGACGACTTTGAACGTCATGTACAGTTCTGTCACTGGGCACAAGAGAAATTATGGGACGATGGCAGATTTTTTGTATGTGTTCTATTTAGCGACGAAGCATCATCCACCAACAGCAGTAACGTAAACCGGCATAATATGCAGTATTGGGCAACAGAAAATCCAGATGGCTGTGACAAGTAGAACATCAGCGACCTTGGCTGGTTAATGTATGGTGCGGCATTATGGGAGTAAGGATAATTGGCCCCCATTTTATTGATGGCAATCTAAATGGTGTAATGTATGCTGATTTCCTACGTAATGTTCTACCGATGTTACTACAAGATGTTTCACTGAATGACAAAATGGCGATGTACTTCCAGCATGATGGCTGTCCGGCACATAGCTCACATGCGGTTGAAGCAGTATTGAATAGCGTATTTCATGACAGGTTGATTGGTCATCAAAGCACCATACCATGGCCTGTACGTTCACCGGATCTGACGTCCCTGGATTTCTTTCTGTGGGGAAAGTTGAAGGGTATTTGCTATTGTGATCCACCGACAACGCCTGACAACATGCGTCAGCACATTGTCAATGCATGTGTGACCATTACAGAAGGCGAACTATTCACTGTTGAGAGGAATGTTGTTACACGTACTGCCAAATGCATTGAGGTTGACGGACATCATTTTGAGCATTTATTGCATTAATGTAGTATTTACAGGTAATCACGCTCTAACAGCGTGAATTCTCAGAAATGATAAGTTCACAAAGGTACATGTATTACATTGGAACAACTGAAATAAAATGTTCAAACGTACCTATGTTCTGTATTTTAATTTAATAAACCTACCTGTTACCAACTGTTCATCGAAAATTGTGAGCCATATGTTTGTGACTGTTACAGCACCATCTAACACAAAGTGAAAAAAGTGGTCCAACTAAAACATTCATATTTCTTTATGTACTACACGAATATGTGATAAAAAATGGGGATTCCTATATAAAAAAACGCAGCTGATATCCGTTTGACCTATGGCAGCGCCATCTAGCGGGCCAACCGTAGCGCCATCTGGTTTCTCCCTTCAGGCTAGACAAGTTTCTTTCTTTGTAGTTTTTTCGTTTGACACTTATTTTGTGAGATAATTGGCTCAGTCATGATCAATGGACCACTATGTATATACTGAGAGGAAAATGTCAAAATACCCAGACTAGTGAATGGGGGTTGACAAGAGGTTTGTGAACTTACACCACTTATTGCCCAAACTGCCCATTTATGAGCCAAAAATATCCTTTTAGAATGGGAAAATATAATACCATATGACATAAGAGAATGAAAATAAGCAAAGTAGACTAATTTCTGTGTTGAATGACCACTTACTTCAGATACTGTTAGAATAGTAAAAATGGCAGCATTAAATCTTTGAACAAGGTCCTGAACGTGGGCTATTCATGACAGTTTACTATATATCTGGACACCTAGAAATTTGAACTGTTCAGTTTCACTAATCATATGCCCATTCTATTAAATTAAAACGTCAGGTATTGTGTGTTAGAAACTGTAAAAGCTGATTCTTACTGTGATTAAGCTATGAACTTATGTCATAAACAGCACTGTTTGAAACCAAGCCAATGTTGCACACAACATCCTTTACTACCAAGCTAGTGTCATCAGCAAACAGAAATATTTTAGAATTACCCACTAAAGGGCATATGATTTATACAAATAAGGAACAGGAGTAGCCCCACACTGATTCCTGGGGTGCCCCCCATTTGACCGTACCCCACATCAAAGCCATTCTCAACACTATGAATAATGACATTTTGCTGTCTGTTCTTAAAGTAATAGGTGAACTGATTGTGAACCACTCCCCATATTCCATAATGGTCCAACTCCTGGAGCAATATTTTGTGATCAACACAATCAAATGCCTTAGTTAAATAAAAAACTAAGCCTAGCATTCGAAACCTTTTGTTTAACCCATCCAGTACCTCACACAGAAAAGACAATAAGCTGAATTGTACATTTGGTAGCAAATTATGTAATATAAAATGATCAATTATTCTTAAATACACAGCCTTTCCAATAACTTTAGCAAACACATATGGCAAATAAAAAGGTCTAAAATTGTCTACATTATCCTTTTGTCCCTTTTTATAAAGCAGCTTTACTAACGAGTACTTTAATCATTCAGGGAACTGACCATTCCTAAAGGAAAAATTACAAATATGGCTAAGTAACAGGGCTTGTAATTTGAAAGTCGAAAAAGGAAGAGAAGGAAAAATAGTATGAGAACATGGACTGGGGAAAGAGATGAAAGGGGAGGCACAATAGGATTTTGCACGGAGCATAATTTAATCACTGCTACGACTTGCATTAAAAATGGTTAAATAAGTGCAGAATTTCAAAAGGATGACCGATAGCTGAAACCTATTATTTACAAATGCAGAAGAGTTTGGAAGACAGTCTCAGATTACATACATACTATAAAATGGTAAGACAGAGTTTATGACACCTTGTTTTAAACTATTAAACTTGTCCAGGGGTAGATATGGACTCTGACCATAATTTATTGATTACGAACTGCAGATTTAAATTGAAGAATTTCTAGGAACGTAGAAAATTAATGAAATGCAGCGTGGATTAGTTTAAACAACCAGATATTGTTGAGATTTTCAAAGGAAATATTATAGAATGACTGACAGACTATTAGAAAAGAAAGTCAACTATCTATGATTGGGTAGCATTGAGAGATGGAACAGTGAAGATAGCCAAGTAACAACTAGGCAAAAAGACAAGCAGCTGTGGAAATCCTTGCATAACAAACTAGACAGTAAATTTTATCAAAAGGAAAATTCGCTCAAGAAAACTACAAAAACATATGAAACAGAATTGGGGGACAGTACTTACCTCCAAGACACAAAATATTCAGTACTGCTGATTAACACACATAAAAGCACACTATTTCATGAAGTATTAAATTTAATTGATGAAAGGAGAAGGCATACGAATGCAGCAAATGAAGCAGGCAAAAGGGAAGAGAGACGTTTAGAAATGATTTTGTGCAAGACCCCTGAGAAGTAGGGTGCGATACCACTCACCTCGCAGTGCTCAGTATTCACTTTCCTGCATCAGTTGACTCTAAGTGACGCTGCTGGCAGTGAATAAAAGCTGTCCATGCAGAAACAAAGCTGCTGGCTCATGTGCACTTATAGAGTTGGCGGCTCTTGCATTGTGTGCTGATGTTGGAAATTTGTTGCCATTGATCGTAGCCAGTTGGGTGGCAGTATACAGTGGCCAGTGAGAATCACTGAATCTACTGATTTCTTTTGGCAGAAGATACAAACTGATTAGATTTGTTTTTCGATATGGAAAGCACCAGGATACCTTTTACTGTTCTGGTTATATTGAATTTTATTGTTGGTTACTGATTTTCCCATTTATTTGGTGAACGAGGAAAACTAGATGTGCTGAAAGACTGGCCTGTAGTGAAACCTGAGGACTAGGTTAGGTTGGAATGTAAAACTATGGTTTCGAGTTGGCAAAGTCAACAAATGTGAATGGAAGAAAACTAGATGGGCTGGCAGACTGACCTGTAACATGATCTGAGGCCTAGATCAGGTTAAATTGAGACAATTTGCTTGCAAGTTGGTGAAACCAATGGATCTCACCACAAAAATATGTTAACTCTAATAGACTGATGTGTAGCGTAGCCTGAGATACACATTCTTACTTGTATGCCTTATTTCCAGTTTTGCTGAAAATAGTGATAATGATATTAAATGCTAACCTAATAGAACAATATACCAGCTAGCTTTACTTACAAACCATAGAAAATTATGATTAGGCATTCTGATTCAATACCAGCAACTGACTCATGATTCGTTGTGCTTAGCTCCCATCATTCATCATTACCAAAATTGGCACACAATGTAACAGCCACGCACAGTGTAAATGCACTTTCACCAAGTTGTCAGTTGCGCTCTTTTCACTACCGATGATGTCCGCACTCAAATTAAGTCAGCATGGATTGGCCGTGTGTGTTTATCTATGTATTGTTGTAAAAATAAAGGCACGTACAATTATCTGACTATGGCTGTGAGTGTTGAAATGTTATAAAAAAAGTTTCAGTTTCGAAAGTGTTAAGGACTTGCATAATTGTAATACCACAACCCTTTGTGATCCTCTATCCTCTTATCAGTCTCATTCCCACTCTCCTGAAGAGAGCATATATGTTATATCAGTATGATGTTTTGATTTTGTCTTTCTTGGTTATCTGGATTCGAATACACTGAAGATTTTCTTTTTCAGCAAATTAGTAATCTGCATTAATTTAAGATATTGTTTTGACATTGTTTACATTGGGCCTCACCAATATGCAGAATGAATGAAACATGTTGGGTTGAAAGCTGATGTACCATCATAATTTATACATTATACAAACTTCAGGCACATGGTAGGAATAAAACTGATATTGTAATCAAGGAGTAATTAACGATTAAAGTTCCGATATTTTTAGTCATCAAAAGACAACTATTTTTACATTTTCAAACTAGAAAACAAATTGTATCATTACATTACATTACATTTTTATTGCTCCTTTTGATCATTTGTTGTACAAGGCATACAATATGATATTGGACAAGTCATTGTGATTTACAATACATATTTTTAAATGATACAAGAATATTTACATCGATTTAGGCTTAATATTTTCACAACTGAAGGTTCAGCTTCCATACATTATATTTAACCCAAGTGATTCAATGTTTTTTTAGCAATAAATTTTTATGTTTCAAGATATTCATCTATACTATAAAAACATTTGTGCAATAAATATTTATGGACAGCAGTTTCAAATTTTGAAGTGTCTTTCTGACAGCACATCAAAAGAGACACTAAAAGATGTATACTTTGCCCAGGCAGAAGCCTTACTGCAATATGGCATAATATTTTGGGGAAACACATCTGCTAGCAAAAGTTGTATTATACGCCAAAAGAGAATTATAAGAGCCATAGAAAATGCTGCATCAAGAAGCTCATGCAAGCCCTTATTCAAGAAACTACATATCCTTCCACTACCATGTCTGTAAATTTTACAAGTAATCATATTTGTAAGGCCAACGGCCTTGCCGCAGTGGTAACACCAGTTCCCGTCAGATCACCGAAGTTAAGCGCTGTCGGGCTGGGCTAGCACTCGGATGGGTGACCGTCTGGCCTGCCAAGCGCTGTTGGCAAGCGGGCTGCACTCAGCCCTTGTGAGGCAAACTGAGGAGCTACTTGATTGAGAAGTAGTGGCTCCAGTCTCGTAAACTGACATACGGCTGGGAGAGCGGTGTTCTGACCACATGCCCCTCCATATCCGCATCCAGTGACGCCTATGGTCTGAGGATGACACGGCGGCCGGTCGGTACCTTAGGGCCTTCATGGCCTGTTCGGGAGGAGAATATTTGTAAGGAAAGTCTTAAAAAATAGCAACAATCTTGTGTCAACTAACCAGGGTATTTACCTGTATAACGCAAGGAGAAAGCAGGACATACATGTTCAACATACACACACTCATGCACACATTCCGTAATAGAAATATGACATGATAATTTTTCAGTCAGAATTGAGCATACTAATGTTTTAATTGAGTCAGATAATGGAATTGTAATTACAACTATACAGAAATGTAAAGTTTTACTCATACAAAATTTAATTAATTTAATCTCAGCCTTTCATTCAATAAAAGTAATCCCTCTGTTCATCTGAAAATGATAGGGTGAATATCCTTTTAGTAAGTAAAATGAAAAATTGCAAGTTAATGAAAGATATTGTTGTAATGATAAAACATGTAATTTATAGTCTTAATAGAAACACATTCTTTGCTGTCTTTGTATGAAATTATTCACTTTTATTTCATGTAAATTTCTGTGTAATTTGGGAAGATGTATGTAAAAGTTTTAAGTGTTAAAAATTTAGTACATAACAACGTCAGTAAATGTTTAAAACTCATATAAATAGAGGCAATTTGTACTCTGCCAGATATCAGTTGGAGTTTAGTTTGACATCAGTGTTAAGTCAATTTTACATGTAGTTCTCCGCTGAACATCTAGCGTGCGAAATAAAACTCGTTGTGAACATGAATTCCTGCACCTTATTTCTACAATTGCATGGTTCCTGATTGGTGATGCAGTAACATCAAGATGAACCTACAGCAGCATTAAGAAGTAGCACCTCAGATTACACAAAATATATAATATTTATTTGGTGGAGGATATCCGTAGTATAGTGTGGTATATTATTTTCTTGTGTTAAGCGATGATACACATCCCAAACTTCACCACAAAAAAAAAAAAAAAAAAACAATTTTTCGCTACATTATATTACATAATACCCACTTTTAAACCATTTTCTTGAAGGAAATACACCTGCCCACACCATGTCTTTTCCTTTCTCAGGGTGGGGGCATCCATGCACTAATGGAGAGAATTTTCTTCTTTCGTAAAATAAATGTATTATAACAACTTTTTACACTTGAGAAACAACTTTAAACAATTCTCTATCTGCTTGACACATGTGCCTCAAATACTTTAATGATGATGAGAACCTACTAACTCAAACTTCTTTTGTTCTGTGGCTTTTTCATGTCTGGTCACACCTGTCTTTTTCCATAAAGGCTAGCGCCACTCTAAGGCGGGTTGTCTGCTGAGTGGAGGAAACATTAAGAACAATGAGTGTGGCAGAAAGCGGGCCACCACCAGCATCATCTTGTTGACTAGTGACACTATCTCCATTGCCATTCAGTTAAAATGCACGCACACCGAAACACTGTGATCAACATGCATGTCACACCTTCCAAACTACAATAAATAAATTTTCTTCAGCAGTTCACAATCAACATTTGTCAGTCATAAATACACTGTGTGACACATCACTTTACCAAAGCAGTATGTTACACTACAGTATTGATCACTTGCTAGCCCTTTATGAGCCCCAAATCCCAACACTGCTCACCATGAATGAATGAGATGCCTTATAATAGAGAGAAGGTGCAAAGATGGGGCGATGAAGTAGTCTGAGGAGAAATGCAAAGTGGTAGAATCGTGCATGACTTAGGAAAGATAGATGCATGACATAGGAAAATTAAAGAGGTCTGTGGAAAAAACTGGAAGTAGCTGTATGCATATCAACAGCTCTGTTGGGGAGCTTGTGCTATGCAAAGAAGGAAAGGCTGATTAAGATAACACAATCTAACATGGAAGGGGGAAAAAAAACAAAGGAGTTATCCAAATAGGATGGAAATAGGCGATGTACATATCAGAGCCGTATCTGAGGGGGGGGGGGGGGGGGGGGCAAAGGGGGCAGCTGCCCCGGGCGGCAGAATTTGGCGGATGGCAAATTTTGGGATGGTTTTCTTTTTTTTTCTTAGGAAGAAATTCTGAGGAAGCTCCTTAGTGTTGCATTCATACTCTTGTGGCTGTTAGTCTAAAAATTTTTTGATTTTTATGAATGGCAGCAAATTTAAGCTTGGCCCTGTTCGTAAAACTCCTAGATCCGGCGCTGTACATTTACAAACATGTGATTATAATTTCAGGAAAATTGAATGTTTTATCTTCACAAACTGAGCAAGTCAGTAATGCGTTGGTCCACCTCTGACCCTCATGCAACCAGTTATTCAGCTGGGCATAGATTGATAGTTGTTGGATTTCCTCGTGAGGGACATCAAGCCAAAGCCTGTCCAGTTGGCGTGTTAGATCAAAAAAACACATAGCTGACTGGACAGCCCTGCCCGTAATACTCCAAATGTTCTCAATTGAGTTCAGTTGGCTGAAAGGAATGGAGGAGTGCGTCTAGAAGAAAGGATAAGACTGGACCGACGTGAAGATGGAGAGGTGGTGGCAAGACAGAAGACGATGGCGAGGCTTATTTTCCAAACAAACCTGCCCAGAGGCTGATTACTGTCCAAGACGCTGATGAAGATGTGACTGGATTTGTGATTTCCTGTCAGAGAGGTCACAGTCTGGAGTAACAGATGGAAAGTCATGGAGTAAAACAGATGTGATTTCTGGCATTCCACAGGGTAGTGTTATAGGCCCTCTGCTGTTCCTTATCTCTATAAATGATTTAGGAGATAATCTGAGCAGCTTTCTTAGGTTGTCTGCAGTTGATGCTGTCATTTATAATCTAGTAAAGTCATCAGAAAATCAAAAAAAATTGCAAAATGATTTACAAATGATATCTGTGTAGTGCAAAAACTGGCAATTGATCCTAAATAATGAAAAGTGTGAGGTCATTCACGTGAGTGTAAAAAGGAATCTGTTAAACTATTGTTAAACAAGAAATCAGTCAAATATAAAGGCCGTAAATTCAATGATATACCTAGGAATTACAATTTTTTATTTTTTTGAATCATCAGTCTTCTGACCAGTTTGATAGGGACCGCCATGAATTCCTCTCCTGTGCCAAAGTGTTCATCTCAGAAAAGCACTTGCAACCTATGTCCTTAGTTATCTGCTGAATGTATTCC
Source organism: Schistocerca serialis cubense (assembly GCF_023864345.2). Taxonomy (NCBI): domain Eukaryota; kingdom Metazoa; phylum Arthropoda; class Insecta; order Orthoptera; family Acrididae; genus Schistocerca; species Schistocerca serialis. The sequence continues at coordinate 103,464,494 of NC_064648.1, forward strand.
AGTTTAATAAGCCACGGCTGCAAAATACTTACACGAATGCTTTACAGACGAATGGAAAAACTGGTAGAAGCCGACCTCAGGGAAGATCAGTTTGGATTCTGTAGAAATGTTGGAACACGTGAGGGCAATACTGACCCTACAACTTATCTTAGAAAATAGATTAAGGAAAGGCAAACCTACATTTCTAGCATTTGTAGACTTAGAGAAAGCTTTCGACAATGTCGACTGGAATACTCTCTTTCAAATTCTGAACCTGGCAGGGGTCAAATACAGGGAGCGAAAGGCTATTTACAATTTGTACAGAAACCAGATGGCAGTTGTATGAGTCGAGTGACATGAAGGGGAAGCAGTGGTTGGGAAGGGAGTGAGACAGGGTTGTAGCCTCTCCCTGATGTTATTCAATCTTTATATTGAGCAAGCAGTGAAGGAAACAAAAGAAAAATTTGGAGTAGGTATTAAAATCCATGGAGAAGAAATAAAAACTTTGAGGATTGCCAATGACATTGTAATTCTGTCAGAGACAGCAAAGGACCTGGAAGAGCAGCTGAATGGAATGGACAGTGTCTTGAAAGGAGGAAGTAAGATGAACATCAACAAAAGCAAAACGAGGATAATGGAATGTAGTTAAATTGAGTTGTGTGATGCTGAGGGAATTAGATTAGGAAATGAGACACTTAAAGTAATAAAGGAGTTTTGCTATTTGGGGAGCAAAATAACTGATGACGGTCGAAGTAGAGAGAATATAAAATGTAGACTGGCAATGGCAAGAAAAGCGTTTCTGAAGAAGAGAAATTTGTTAACATCGAGTATACATTTAAGTGTCAGGAAGTCGTTTCTGAAAGTATTTGTATGGAGTGTAGCCATGTATGGAAGTGAAACATGGACGATAAATAGTTTGGACAAGAAGAGAATAGAAGCTTTCAAAATGTGGTGCTACAGAAAAATGCTGAAGATTAGATGGGTAGATCACATAACTAATGAGGTGGTATTGAATAGAATTGGAGAGAAGAGAAATTTGTGGCAGAACTTGACTAGAAGAAGGGATCGGTTGGTAGGACATGTTCTGAGGCATCAATGGATAACAAATTTAGCATTGGAGGGCAACATGGAGGGTAAAAATCGTAGAGACCAAGAGATGAATACACTAAACAGATTCAGAAGGATGTAGGTTGCAGTAAGTACTGGGAGATGAAGAAGCTTGAACAGGATAGAGTAGCATGGAGAGCTGCATCAAACAAGTCTCAGGACTGAAGACCACAACAACAACAACAACAACAACAACAACATTCCAATCTCTGCCTTCCTCTACAGTTTTTGCCCTCTACAGCTCCCTCTAGTACCATGGAAGTCATTCCCTCATGTCTTAATAGATGTCCTACCATTCTGTTCCCAGTGTTTTCCACATATCCCTTTCGTCTCTGATTCTGCACAGAACTTCCACATTCCTTCCCTTATCAGTCCAGTTAATTTTCAATGTTCATCTGTAGCACCACTTAGCAAATGCTTAGATTCTCTTCTGTTCTGGTTTTCCCAAAGTCCACATTTCACTACCATACAATTTTGTCCTCCGAGCGAACATTCTCAGAAATTTTCTCCTCAAATTAAGCCCTATGTTTGATACTAGTACACTTCTTTTGGACAGGAATGCCCTTTTTGCCAGAGCTAGCCTGTTTTTGATGTCCTCTTTACTCCATCTGTCGTTGGTTATTTTGCTGCCTAGGTAGTAGAATTCCTTGACTTCATCTACTCTGTGACCATAAATCCTCATGTTAAGATCCCCGTTGTTTTCATTTCTGCTACTTTTCATTACTTTTCTCTTTCTTCCATTTACTCTCAATCCATATTCTGCACTCATTAGACTGTTCATTCCATTCAGCACATCATGTAATTCTGCTTCACTTTCACGGAGGATGGCTATGTCACCAGCGTATCGTATCATTGATATACTTTCACCTTGAATTTTGATTCCACTCTTATTATTCCCTCTGTGCCCTTGTACATATTGTATGTTACCCATCTCTCCCTACAGCTTACCCCTATTTTTCTCAGAATTTGGAACACCTTGTACCATTTGAGATTGTCAAATGCTTTATCAGGGTCAACAAATCCTATAATCGTGTCTTGATTTTTCTTTAGTCTTGCTTCCACCATCAACTGAAACATCAAAATGTCATCTCTGTTGCGTTTACCTTTCCCAAAGCCAAAATGATCATCATCTAAAACATCCTCAATTTTCTTTTTCATTCTTCTGTGTATTATCCTTGTCAGCAACGTGGATGCATGAGCTGTTAGGCTAATTGTGTGATAATTTGCACACTTTTAAGCTCTTGCAATCTTCAGAATTGTGTGGATGATATTTTTCCCATAGTCAGATGGTATGCCACCAGACTCTTACATTTTGGTTACCAATGTGAATAGTCATTTTGTTGCCACTTCCCCCAATGATTTTAGTAATTCTGATGGAATGTTATCTATTCTTTCTGCCTTATTTGATCTTAAGTCTTCCAAAGCTCTCTTAAAATCTGATTCTAATACTGGATCTCCTATATCTTCTAAATTGTCTCCTGTTTCTTCTTCTATCATGACAGACAAATCTTTCCCATCCTAGAGGCCTTCCATGTACTCTTACCACCTATCCGCTTTCTCCTCTGCATCTAACAGTGGAATTCCACTTTTACTTCTAATGTTACCACCTCTGCTTTTAATTTCATCGAAGGTTGTTTCAACTTTCCTATAAGCTGAGTCAATCATTTCTTTTTCGATTTTTTCACATTTTTAATGCAGCCATTTCATCTTAGCTTCTCTGCAATTCCTATTCATTTCATTCCTCAGTGACTTGTATTTCTGTATTCCTGAGTTTCCCCTGAACATTTTTGTACCTCCTCCTATCATTTATCAACTGAAGTATTTCTTCTGTTACCCATGGTATCTTTGCTGTTACCTTCTTTGGACCTATGTTGTCCTTTCCAACTTCTGTGATTGCCGTTTTTGGATATGTCCATTCCTCTTCAACTGTAGTGCCTACTGAGCTATTCCTTATTTCTGTACCTGTAGCCTTCGAGAGCATCAAGTGTATCTCGTCATTCCTTAGTACTTCCGTATCCCACTTCTTTGCATATTGAATCTTCCAAACTAATCTCTTAAACTCCAGCCTACTCTTCATCACAACTACATTGTAATCTGAGTCTTTATATGATCCTGGGTATGCTTTACAATCCAGTACCTGATTTCAGAATCTCTGTCTGACCATGAAGTAATCTAACTGAAATCCTTCTGTTCACCTGGCCTTTTCCAAGTATGCCTCCTCCTCTTTTTATCTCGAACAGAGTATTTGCTATGACTAATTGAAATTTACTACAGAACTCAATTAGTCTCTCTCCTCTCTGAGTTCTTGACCTTACCTTCTACTCCTTCTCCTGCAACTGCATTCCATTCCCCCATGACTATTACATTTTCATCTCCTTTTATGTACTGTATTACCCTTTCAATATCCTCATACACTTCCTCTGTCTCTACATCTTTAGCTTGTGATGTCAGCATGTATACCTGAACTATCGTTTTTGATGTTGGTTTGCTGTCGATTTTGATAACAACTCTATCGCTGAACTGTTCACAGTAACACACTCACTGCCCCACCTTCCTGTTCATAATGAATCCTATGTCCATTATACCAGTTTCTGCTGCTGTTGATATTACCCTATAATAATCTGACCAGACATCCTTGTCATCTTTCCATTTCACTTCACTGACCTCTGTTACATCTAGATTGAGCCTTTGCATTTCCCTTTCCAAATTTTCTAGCTTCCCTACCACGTTCAAGTTTCTGACGTTCCATGCCCTGACTCAATGTTAACCTTTTGTTGGTTATTCACTCTTTTTCTTGTGGTCACCTCCGTCTTGGCAGTCCCATCCAGGAGATCCGAATGGGCGACTATTCTGGAATCTTTTGCAAATGGAGAGATCATCATGAACCTTTTCAATTCCAGGCCACATGTCCTGTGGATATATGTTACGTGTCTTTAACACAGTGGTTTCCATTGCCTTCTGCATCCTCATGCCGTTGATCATTGCTGACTCTTCCAGCTTTAGAGGCAATTTCCCACTCCAAGGACAAGAGAGTGCCTTGAACCTCTGTCCGCTCCTCCGTCCTCTTTGACAAGGCCGTTGGCAGAATGAGACTGACTTCTTATGCCAGAAGTCTTCGGCTGCCAATACCGATTATTAATCAAAATATAAGCGGTGATGCATTCTAATCAAGGATGCCACCCCCACCCCACCCCCTTTTTTTTTAAAAAAAGAAAGAAACTCATTTTGTTCATTGTACTCGTTCAGGGCAGACATCCCATGACACCCATTCAAGTTCATGCGTTCAGTTCTTTTATTGCAGAGGGTAGCTAGCCCTGTGACCGAATATGCTGAGCTATTGTGCTGGCTGTACCCCTAGACCACAAACGACCTACACAGGATAGAACACATAGAAAATTTTGTGGTGAAGGTGAACCAGAGACTGCATTTTATTGGCAGAACACTTAAAAGCTGCAACAGATTTACTAAAGAGACTGCCTACACTATGCTTGTCCGTCCGCTTTTGGAGTACTGCTGCATGGTCTGGAATCCTTACCAGATATGATAAATGGAGAACATCAAGAAAGTTCAAAGAAGAGTGGCACATTTTGTATTATCCAGAGATAGGGAAGAGAGCATCACGGACATGATACAGGGTTTCGGGTGGCCATGATTAAAACAAAGGCATTTTTCGTTGGGGAGGAATCTTCTCAAGAAATTTCAATCACTAACTTTCTTCTCTGAAAGCGAAAATACACACATCAAAAAAAGTTTTGCATCACACCAGGTCCCAGAACTCCTGATGATAGATGCTGACCATGGATATTGTATCACAGACACAGCCCCTCTGACTATTCAGAGATGTCACTAAACCCGCCCAAAGATGTAAGCAATCATGCACAAGCAGCACCTATTAGATGAAGGGGGTCTGACAGCCAATCAGTTCCAGTCATTCCACCAGGAAGGAGATACATGGCTCATGTTGTCTGTAGTTCAACTATGCCTAGATGGTCAGTACTGCAGCTTGATCATGTCTGCATTGCTATTTTGTGCCAGCAAGGGCTCTCAACAAGGGAAGTGTCCAGCCATCTTGGAGTGAACCAAAGCAATGTTGTTCAGACATGGAGGAGACACAGAGTGACAGGAACTGTCGATGACATGCCTCTCTCAGGCTGTCCGAGGGCTACTACTGCAGTGGATGACCGCTACCTACGGATTATGCCTCAGAGGAACCCTGACAGCAACGCTACCATGTTCAATAATGCTTTTCATGCAGCCACAGGACGTCATGCTACAGCTCAAACTGTGTGCAATAGGCTGCATGATGAGCAACTTCACTCCTCACATCTATGGCGAGATCCATCTTCACAACCGTGACACCATGCAACGCAGTACAGATGGATCTGACAACATGCCGAATGGACCGCTCAGGATTGGCATCACATTTTCTTAGCCGACGATTGTCGCATATGCCTTCAACCAGACAATTGTCAGAGACATGTTTTGAGGCAACGGCGGTCAGGCTGAACACCTAACACACACTGTCCAGCGAGTGCAGCAAGGTGGAGATTCCCTGCTGTTTTGGGGAGGCATTACATGGGCTCTACATATGCCATTGGTGGTCACGGAAAGGCACCGTAATGGGTGTACAATTTGTGAATGCCATCCTGTGGGGAATAGTGCAACCATATTGACAGCATTTTAGTGAGGCATTCATCTTCATGAACGACACTTTGCGTCCCCGTTGTGCACATCTTGTGAATGACTTCCTTCATGATAACAACATCGCTCAAATAGAGTGGGCAGCATGTTCTCCAGGGATGAACCCTATCAAACATGCCTGGGAGAGATTGAAAAGGGCTGTTTATGGATGACGTGACCCACGAACCGCTCTGAGGGATCTAAGCTGAATCGTCATTGAGGAATGGGACAATCTAAACCAACAGTGCCTTGATGAACTTGTGGATAGTATGCCATGATGAATACAGGCGTGCATCACTGCAAGAGGACATTCTACTGTGTATTAGAGGTACTGGTGTGTGCAGCAATCTGGACTACCACCTCTGAAGGTCTCACTGTATGATGGTATTACACGCAATGTGTAATTTTCATGAGCAATAAAAAGGGTGGAAATGATGTTTATGTTGATCTCTATTCCAATTTTCTGTAAAGGTTTCGGAACTCTCAGAACCGATGTGATGCAAAACTTTTTTTGATTTGTGTATTTTGTTGATGACGACCTACATAGGGAGAAATGATCATCACACTAAAATAAGGGAATTCAGAGATCACACAGAAAGATATAGGTATTTTTTTTCCACTCACTGTTTGAGATGGGAATAATAGATTATTATTGTGAAGGTGGTCTTTGAATCCTCGGCTAGGGACTTAAGTGGGATTTGCAGATTGGCTGTGTAGATGCAGATGTAGATGTAGAAGTGATTCTGCTGTTGCAGCTTCTCTCCTGATAACACACTACTCCCCGTCTCCTTTTATACTGCCAGATACATCTCTCATGGCAAACAATCCTCAATTCTGCATTACCGAGGGCTGGCCGTGTACTTATGGTCAGATAGTATACAGAAAGTACACGACCCTACCCCAGCTTTTGGAACTATTAATTTCTTTCCCAGGGAGGTTAAAAAGGAATGGTGGCTCACTGAGATTCCTAGATGAGAGGGACCTGCATGTTAAGAGGATGAGATACTGCATCTTATAACATCTTTTTCAACATCCATCTTACCTGTCATCCAAGAGGTGATTGCAAATGAAAGATTTTAACTACAATAAGATGGCACTCCACATCACTACCATAGAGATGTCAGAGCTTACTAGGATGACAATCTACCAGACAACGGACAGGTCGAAGAGGAGCTGCCGGATACACAATACTGTCTCTAGGCTTTATGCCTCTTTACTTTTACCTATGGGGGACATATAAAAATGAAGTTTATCAGCAGAAGCCAGCTACACCGAATGAGCTACGAGAAACCGTCGAGGCGTCCCATGCAACACTGATGGCTGTAGATTGTGCAGTGTTACGTGGCTTTATGCTTAATTACAGACTTACTATTTTATCAGTTGATTTGTTTTCACCACGTAACGCCCGCTGTTTACGTCCTTTTTCGTTGCTGAGCGATGTATCACTTTTAGTTCTGATGCCGCAACTCTTCCTTTCCTATATCTTTACTACCTTTTATTTATATAAATGATGAACTATTGGTTTTGATGTTTAACAACTTTTTAATAACTGTGGAAGTATTACTGGCATCTGGTCCCACCTAATGTGTCACCTGCCTATATGTTTTACACGAACCTTTCAAGACTCGATCAATCTGTTTACAAAGAGAGAGCAGAATATCTCCTCCTTTGACATTGTCCGACGACGACCTAGGAAGCTCGACACCCTCGCGGCCTGGGCTCTTCCGTGGCTCACGGTAGTTTGCAGCATTCGTTTTATTCCTCGCCCACTTGCCACTACGTCGAACTTTCGTGGTGATCGTCGGGCGACGTCTTCCACATTATCTGCAACATAAATAAACTTTCTTCCCACAGTATTTCTGAAAACCCAAAAACAAACTTAAAGAACATAATAATAATAACTGTTCTTACGATTATTCGTATAAGTCTTGGTCGATTTAATGAGGGGTGGGACAGGCCTAAGCCTTGTGACACCACAATTGGTTGACAATTCGGCGGCAAATGGGGATCACTTTGAACACATAAATAAGAATCAAGAATTAAACAAGAATTATAATGGTATCACATTGTTCCATTGATATTATCAAAGAGTGACTATACTTTTCTGGACCCCTCTGAGTATGCAGACTGAAGCAATGAATGAAAATTTGTAGCACGACTACGATCTGAACCTCGGCCTCCTGCTCACGAGGCAGAGGCACTAACCACTACACCAGCCTGGCACCGTGTCTTTGCACAACTGCACGGATTACTCTAGCACATCTCCCATGCATGCCTTCGCCCTCTCGGTATACACCCTAAATGCTGTTCCAGTTTAGGGGTTACACCAAGTGGACTGAGGCGTGAATGGAAATTTGGACTGAGGAAGGAGGCAGAGGGTACATCCAGCCTGGTCAAATCGTCTTGCAACTGCTTTGCTCCTTCTGAGAGAATTACGAGGGTCACTCCAAAAGAAATGCACACCACTTTTTTTTAAAATCCATCTTTTATTCTACATGTTTGAAAGTTTTACAGTGTACAGATACATCCTTAAGGGACAATATTTTCATTTCTCCACATAATTCCCATCCCTCTTAACTGCCTTACACCATCTTGGAACCAGCGCCTGTAAACCCGCACGGTAAAATTCTGGACCAACCTGTCTGGCAACGTGCACAAAGGAGTCGTCATCTTCATACCTTGTTCCATGAAGAGAGTCTTTCAGTTTCCCAAAGAGATGATAGTCCACACGGAGCCAGGTCAGGACGGTAAGGCAGTTGTTTCAGTGTTGTCCGTCCGAGTTTTGTGATCGCTTCCGTGGTTTTTTGAATGACATGTGGCCGTGTATTGTCGTGCAACAGCAAAACATCCTGCTTCTGCCGATGTGGTCGAAACGACTCAGCGACTTTGAAGTTTCTTCAGCGTCGTCACATATGCATCAGAATTTATGGTGGTTCCACTTGGCACGATGTCCACAAGCAAGAGTCCTTCGGAATCGAAAAAAGATGTGGTTTTGAATTTTTTTTTTTTCTTGGGTGAATTTGCATGATGCCACTCCATTGATTGCCTCTTCATCTCTGCTGAAAAATGATGGAGCGATGTTTCATCACCTGCCACAACTCTTCCGAGTAATTCATCTCCACCATTCTCGTACTGTTCCAAAAGTTCGCTGCATACCATTTTTCTTGTTTCTTTATGAACCACTGTCAATATCCTGGGAACCCACCTGGCACAAACTTTTTTTAACGCCAACACTTTTGGTATTCTGTGAACACTTCCTTCCCCTATCCCAACACAGCGTGACAATTCCCGTTCACTGTGATGCATCTGTCAGCAGTCACCAATTCGTTAACTCTCTGCACAATGTCCGGAGTGTGTGCAGTATGAGGTCTGCCACTGTGAGGGCAATCCTCAATATTGCCGTGCCTGCTTTCATCACGTAACCTGCTCGCCCACCGACTAACTGTATGGCGATCGACAGCAGCATCTTCGTACACCTTTCTCAACCTCTTGTGGATGTTTCCCACTGTCTCGTTTGCACAGCATAGGAATTCCATGACAGCACGTTGCTTCTGACGAATGTCAAGTGTAGCAGCCATCTTGAAGACACGCTGTGACGGTGCCACTCACGGGAACAGTTTGAATTAAGTTTGAAAACAAGCGGGAAGCACGTATCTACACACCATAAAACTTTCACACATGCAGAATGAAAACAGTATTTTTACAAAAATAGTGCACATTTCTTTAGGAGTAACCCTCATACAACACCATTGGCAAATTTGATTAACGTTTTTATTTTTTCACTTCGAACCTTAATTCCCTTTTCATATATCTTGTCAATTTTCACTACTCCTCGATCTGTGTACAAACAGAATGACATGTGGGATACCTTATCACCCTGTCTTGTTCCTTTCTCTACGTCTACACTCTGCAAACCACTGTGAAGTGCATGGCAGAGGGTACATCCCACTGTGCCAGTTACTAGGGTTTCTTCCCCTTCCTGTCATACGAGGTGCAGTAAAGGAAGATACACATGGATTTCAGGCCATGTCTTGTAACAGTACTGCAAGAAACTCTTACAAAGAGATTGCTGTGTACAAATTTTATATCAATGTTTACTTCAAAGGACACCCATCTAAATTTCTTTTTAAGTTACTGTGTATATAACAAAGGTCTGTTACTGACAATTCCCATAAATTTCATTAACTTCCAACAAATGACTGCTACAATAGGTCAATTTAAATAAAATGCTGCATTTCTGTGCCACGAAATAGTATAAACTGCTCAGGAAATAAGGTCGCAAAGGATCTATATCGACATCTGCATAGTGCTGTTAAATGCACAGTTTGTGTCCTAAATATCTATGTGTAATACTGTGTCACTCTTATAGGGTTCCTCCTTTAATAACTGAAGAAAAAATTAAAGCTTAAAACATCATCAGAAAGCTGACTAGAACAGGTTGATTAGCACAAGCAGGCACTTCATGTACTCCGGCATAATAAATTGTGTGTTCTTCTGCCTAATACTGAGCCACTGTGTGGTCTACAAGCAGTCACATAAGCAAAATTGATGTCCAGCTAAACCCTACAGTGAGAATTGTCTCTGATATGCTAAAACTGACACAAATTCTGTGACTTTAAATCTTACCATATATGTCAAATACAACATCGAAAGCACATTTCTGTGCACCACTAACATGATGACTGCTGTCCACTTTGAAGCTGTTATTGGACATTCTAATTTTGTGCTGTCTCTTTCATAGGAGAATCCCACTGTTTTAGAAGTGAGGGGCAATAGAAGGTGCATTCAAGTTCTAAGGCCTCCGATTTTTTTTTCTAATTAACTACTCACCCAAAATCGATGAAACTGGCGTTACTTCTCGACGTAATCGCCCTGCAGACGTAAACATTTTTCACAATGCTGATGCCATGTTTCCATGGCAGCAGCGAAGGCTTCTTTAGGAGTCTGTTTTGACCACTGGAAAATCGCTGAGGCAATAGCAGCACGGCTGGTGAATGTGCGGCCACGGAGAGTGTCTTTCATTGTTGGAAAAAGCCAAAAGTGACTAGGAGCCGGGTCAGGTGAGTAGGGAGCATGAGGAATCACTTCAAAGTTGTTATCACGAAGAAACTGTTGTGTAACGTTATCTCGATGTGCGGGTGCGTTGTCTTGGTGAAACAGCACACACGCAGCCCTTCCCGGACGTTTTTGTTGCAGTGCAGGAAGGAATTTGTTCTTCAAAACATTTTCGTTGGATGCAGATGTTACCGTAGTGCCCTTTGGAATGCAATGGGTAAGGATTACGCCCTCGCTGTCCCAGAACATGGACACCATCATTTTTTCAGCACTGGCGGTTACCCGAAATATTTTTGGTGGCGGTGAATCTGTGTGCTTCCATTGAGCTGACTGGTGCTTTGTTTCTGGATTGAAAAATGGCATCCACGTCTCATCCATTGTCACAACCGACGAAAAGAAAGTCCCATTCATGCTGTCGTTGCGCGTCAACATTGCTCGGCAACATGCCACACGGGCAGCAGTGTGGTCGTCCGTCAGCATTCATAGCACCCACCTGGATGACACTTTTCGCATTTTCAGGTCGTCATGCAGGATTGTGTGCACAGAACCCACAGAAATGTCAACTCTGGAGGTAATCTGTTCAACAGTCATTCAGCGATCCCCCAAAACAATACTCTCCACTTTCTCGATCATGTCGTCAGACCGGCTTGTGCGAGCCCGAGGTCGTTTCGGTTTGTTGTCACACGATGTTCTGCCTTCATTAAACTGTCGCACCCACGAACTCACTTTCGACACATCCATAACTCCATCACCACATGTCTCCTTCAACTGTCGATGAATTTAAATTGGTTTCACACCACGCAAATTCAGAAAATGAATGATTGCACGCTGTTCAAGTAAGGAAAACGTCGCCATTTTAAGTATTTAAAACAGTTCTCATTCTCGCCGCTGGCGGTAAAATTCCATCTGCCGTAGGGTGCTGCCATTTCTGGGACGTATTGACAATGAACGCGGCCTCATTTTAAAACAATGCGCGTGTTTCTATCTCTTTCCAGTCCGGAGAAAAAAAATCGGAGGCCTTAGAACTTGAATGCACCTCGTATATGGAACATGGGAATAATAGCTGTTTAAATGCCTCTGTGCACACTGTAATTAATCTAATCTTGTCCTCATGAACTCAACGTGAACAATACATCGGGAATTGCAGTATATTTCTAGAGCCATCCACTGAAGCTGGTTCTTCTAGCTTTGTGTATTTTCAAGAGTCTGCCATTCCAGCATCTCCGTACACTCTCACACGTATCAAACAAATCTGTGACTATCTCTGCTGTCCTTCTCTCTATATACGGGGTGTTTCAAGATGAACACATGGATTTTAAGGCTTTTTGGCATTTATTACTTTCAACTTACAATTCTAAATAATACACAAAATAAAAGAGCAGCTCAAATAGTTTTGTTTGTACACCTGTATGCAAAGGGAACAGAATGGAACGAGCCAAGAGTGACTGAAAAACGTGTTGAATGAGTATGAGCCTCTCACGCACAGCCCCAAGAAATCAGTTTGGAAGGCTAGTCCTGAATTAGCAGCTCCAGTGGCATCTGTATGGAGGCTTTTAAGGAGACATTTATAACTATGTCCTTATCGTTTCCAGTTGTTACAAGCTCTAAAGCCTACAGGCTATGGTTTAAGTGCCAACTTTGCAAACGAAACGTTGCTGCATGGTAATGAAGATTTTTCTGGATCGTGTCGTCTACGGTGATGAGTCGACATTTCACTTAAGTGGAAATGTGAACACAGGTAATGTGTGAATCTGGGGGTCAACAAGTTCCCACGAGATATTATAGTTGGAAAGAGACTACCCTAAGCTGAATTTTTCTGTACCGTATCCCAGCGGAAAGCTTATGAGCCTTTCTTTTTTGGAAAAGCAACTATAACTGGTGTTTCTTATCTCGATGCTCTAGGATTATGGCTCTTTCCATCAACTGGAAGAAGCTAAACCACAGAACTTTATTTGGCGGCAGGATGGTGCACCTCCTTATTGGCATAACTCAGTGTGCGATCGGTTAAACGACATTGTACCTTAATGCTGGATTTGTCGCAAGGGGCCGAATGACAGATCTTGTTTTGCGTGACCACATTCACACGAGCTGACTCAACGCTACTTTTACATTTGGGGATTCATAACGGATCTTGCGTATGTGTCTCTGCTACCCACTGAGCCACCTAACTTTAGAAACAGCATCGTTGCAACAATTATACCAGACCCACTGATCGAGGTTTGGGAGGAACTCCCATACCGACTGGATGTCAGACGAATGGTGATCACACTGAACTCTTGTAAGAAAAATGTTTCAGCTGCTCTTTCATTTGATGTGTTATTTATAATTGTAAGTTGAATGTAATAAATTCTAAGGAGCCTTAAAACCTGTATATTCATTTTGAAACACCCTGTATTTAATACTCCCTATTAGACCTATTCGGAGTAGGTATTAAAATCCATGGAGAAGAAATAAAAACTTTGAGGTTCGCCGATGACATTCTAATTCTGTCAGAGACAGCAAAGGACTTGGAAGAGCAGTTGAACGGAATGGACAGTGTCTTGAAAGGAGGATATAAGATGAACATCAACAAAAGCAAAACGAGCATAATGGAATGTAGTGGAATTAAGTCGGGTGATGCTGAGGGAATTAGATTAGGAAATGAGACACTTAAAGTAGTAAAGGAATTTTGCTATTTGGGGAGCAAAATAACTGATGATGGTCGAAGTAGAGAGAATATAAAATGTAGACTGGCAATGACAAGGAAAGCGTTTCTTAAGAAGAGAAATTTGTTAACATCGAGTATAGATTTAAGTGTCAGGAAGTCGTTTCTGAAAGTATTTGTATGGAGTGTAGCCATGTATGGAAGTGAAACATGGACGATAAATAGTTTGGACAAGAGGAGAATAGAAGCTTTCGAAATGTGGTGCTACAGAAGAATGCTGAAGATTAGGTGGGTAGATCACATAACTAATGAGAAGGTATTGAACAGAATTGCGGAGAAGAGGAGTTTGTGGGACAACTTGACTAGAAGAAGGCATCGGTTGGTAGGACATGTTGTGAGGCATCAAGGGATCACAAATTTAGCATTGGAGGGCAGCGTGGTGGGTAAAAATCGTAGAGGGAGACCAAGAGATGAATACACTAAAAAGATTCAGAAGGATGTAGGTTGCAGTAGGTACTGAGACAGGAAGAAGCCTGCACAGGATAGAGTAGCATGGAGAGCTGCATCAAACCAGTCTCAGGACTGAAGACCACAACAACAACAACTGTCATTTTGAAAGATCACACTAAATTGTGAAACATTCACAACAACAACAAAAACAACAACAACTACTACTACTACTGCTGCAACTGCTGCTCCTGCTGTTACTATCACGCTAATTTTTGACATATGGAATAATCGGGTTTACTGCCGGATTTTTGTGTCGCTCTGACACAATATTTCGGCCACGTAACTCGTTGCCTTCTACAGGTGCTACCTGAGACTGCCGTATTGGAGAATCTTGTCCAGTATTTATGCCCAGAGGGCGCTGGGGGCTCTCTTTGCTGTCCGCGCCCACCTGGCGCTGATTGTAAGATGTTGTCTCTTCTCCGATGCTCCCTCGGACGTCCGCACCCGACTTGGATGCCATCTGTGGTAGCTCTCTGAGGTCCGTCCTTTGTCGGGCGCTCCATTCGCGGTCTGTGCCCGCCTGGCACCGCTCCTGCGGTGCTACTACTTCTTGAGGAGTTTCTCGGTTCCTTTCGTTGGGCCCTTATAAGCTCCAGAGCCGGACTCCACACCGAGCTGAGCTGGTAACTGGTGTCTCGGTTTATTAGATTGTCTGTGACCTCAATCTCGATGGTCTCCTTTATGACACTGTCCCAAAATCTTGGCATCTGTGTCACAATTTTGGTGTTGTTGTAGTCCATCGAGTGACCGAGCTCCAGACAGTGCTCTGCTATGGCAGATTTGGTTACCTGTCCGAGTCTGGTGTTCTTTGCACCTGACGGCCACCGTCCTGGTTGTCTGGCCAATGTATGATTTTCCATACTGGCACGGGATGTTGTAAATGCCCGGTTTACCTAGCCCCGTGTCGTCCTTCACACTCCCTAGCACTGTCCCAATTTTGGAGGGGGGACAGAAGATACTCTTTATATCATATTTTGAAAGAATTCAGCTGATCTTTGCAGAAATAGGTCCAGCATATCGCAGGTATGCCACCTTCTTCACCTCCTCTGGCTCCTCTTCTGTACCCTGCGGTTGGCCGGTAGCACGAAGTGCCCTTTGGATATCTGTGGAGGAGTATCCATTTCTGCTGAACACCAGCTGCAGATGATCTATCTCTGTGGTCAGACTTTCCGTATCCGACAGAGCCTGAGCCCTGTGAACTAATGTTTTCGAGACTCCATTCTTCTGTGCCGGGTGGTGGCAGCTACTGGCTTGAAAGTATAAGTCAGTGTGGTTGGTCTTACGATACACACTGTGCCCCAGAGTGCCATCTGCCTTCCTCTTGACCAGGACATCCAAGAATGGGAGCTGTCCATCCTTCTCTAGCTCCATAGTAAATTTTATACTTGGGTGGCGTGAATTTAGATGTTCCAAAAAGTCATCTAGCTTCTCCCTGCCACGGAGCCAAATGATAAAAGTGTCATCGACATACCTGAGAAAGCACTAAAGCACTTGGGTTGGTAAGTGGCTGATGCAAGTGCCTCCTCTTCGTACCTTTCCGTGAAAAGGTTGGCCACCACTGGTGATAAAGGGGTGCCCATTGTCACTCCTTCCGTTTGCTCATAAAATTGACCCCGGTAAAGAAAATATGTTGAGGTCAGTACACGCTTGAACAGGTCGAGCAGGGCACCATCGAACTTCTCTCCAATGATACTGAGTGAATCGGTGAGTGGTGTTCGTGTGAAGAGCGACACCACATCTACATCTAGATCTACATTTATACTCCGCAAGCCACCCAACGGTGTGTGGCGGAGGGCACTTTGCGTGCCACTGTCATTACCTCCCTTTTCTGTTCCAGTCGCGTATGGTTCGCGGGAAGATCGACTGTCTGAAAGCCTCCGTGCGCGCTCGAATCTCTCTAATTTTACATTCGTGATCTCCACGGGAGGTATAAGTAGGGGGAAGCAATATATTTGATACCTCATCCAGAAACGCACCCTCACGAAACCTGGCGAGCAAGCTACACCGCGATGCAGAGCACCTCTCTTGCAGAGTCTGCCACTCGAGTTTGCTAAACATCTCCGTAACGCTATCACGGTTACCAAATAACCCTGTGACGAAACGCGCCGCTCTTCTTTGGATCTTCTTTATCTCGTCCGTCAACCCGATCTGGTACGGATCTGACAATGATGAGCAATACTCAAGTATATGTCGAATGAGTGTTTTGTAAGCCACCTCCTTTGTTGATGGACTACATTTTCCAAGGACTCTCCCAATGAATCTCAACCTGGTACCCGCCTTACCAACAATTAATTTTATATGATCATTCCACTTCAAATCGTTCCGCTTGCATACCCCCAGATATTTTACAGAAGTAACTGCTACCAGTGTTTGTTCCGCTATCATATAATCATACAATAAAGGATCCTTTTATCTATGTATTCACAATACATTACAGTTGTCTATGTTAAGGGTCAGTTGCCACTCCCTGCACCAAGTGCCTATCCGCTGCAGATCTTCCTGCATTTCGCTATAATTTTCTAATGCTACAACTTCTCTGTATACTACAGCATCATCCGCGAAAAGCCGCACGGAACTTCCGACACTATCTACTAGGTTATTTACATATATTGTGAAAATCAATGGTCCCATAACACTTCCCTGTGGCACGCCAGAGGTTACTTTAACGTCTCTAGACGTCTCTCCATTGATAACAACATGCTGTGTTCTGTTTGCTAAAAACTCTTCAATCCAGCCACACAGCTGGTCTGATATTCCGTAGGCTCTTACTTTGTTTATCAGGCGACAGTGCGGAACTGTATGAAACCCCTTCCGGAAGACAAGGAAAATAGCATCTACCTGGGAGCCTGTATCTAATATTTTCTGGGTCTCATGAAGAAATAAAGCGAGTTGGGTTTCACACGATCGCTGTTTCTGGAATCCATGCTGCTAGGCAGCACAGTGGAGAAGACGGAGCGATTTTAAAACTCTTGCCCATAAATGATTGCCAATTGAATGACATTTCGTTAGTACTTCAATTCTCTACACTCACCTACACTCTTCACTCGAGTTCCCGATAACGATAAGATGCTGGGAGGATACGCAAATCTAAAACAGTTTTCCTACGCCCTTCGTAATATGCCAGATTCTAGTCTATGTCGTACTTCCATGTACGACATTTGTAAGTGAACCTGCATCTCATTCGTAAGTTGATTCGAGGGGAAATAAAGTTTATTCACATAGCACAGGGCTACCTTACGGCAGTCTGTACAATTACGCAGGTCGGTCCGAGATGTCTGCTTGGCTGTGTTTGCAAAGCAAATGCCGTTTCTGACCACCGTGTTCTCACATTGTAGGGCATTTCTCGAATTTACGACAAGTTTCAACTTCAACATAAACAAAAGCTTTTGTTTTATTGTGGTCTTCAGTCCTGAGACTGGTCTGATGCAGCTCTCCATGCTACCCTATCCTATGCAAGTTTCTTCATCTCCCAGTACCTACAGCAACCTACATCCTTCTGAATCTGCTTAGTGTATTCATCTCTTGGTCTCCCTCTACGATTTTTACCCTCCACGCTGCCCTCCAATACTAAATTGGTGATCCCTTGATGCCTCAGGACATGTCCTACCAACCGGTCCCTTCTTCTGGTCAAGTTGTGCCACAAACTTCTCTTCTCCCCAATCCTATTCAATACTTCCTCATTAGTTATATGATCTACCCATCTAATCTTCAGCATTCTTCGTAGCACCACATTTCGAATGCTTCTATTCTCTTCCTGTCCAAACTATTTATCGTCCATGTTTCACTTCCATACATGGCTACACTCCATACAAATATTTTCAGAAACTACTTCCTGACACTTAAATCTATACTCGATGTTAACAAATAAACAAAAGCTATACCACTGTAATTATCTTCTGAAGATCTATCGCATGCTGTTATAAAAAACGAACGGTTCCGTTTAAAAAAAAACGTACTTAACTCAATGTCTCAGTTGATACCGGCGCTAAAAACGTTAACCAAACAAAAAAATGTGTGCGCCTCGGCGCTCTAACATTTGCCGAAAACCGCGTTTACGAATGTGTAAACGTTCGCGAAATAAAAGGGATATTGCGTTTTACGTGACTCACCCTGTATATAAACACTGCTATTTCCATCACTGCCAGCTGATTTCGGCGTGTCGCTTCAAGTGAATACATATATAGCCTGAAATACACAGGCGAGGACAACGTTCTATGCTTGTCAACACTTTTTAAAATTGTTGTGACGGTTTGTCGCAAATGAATTGGGTTCTGAACAGTTGATAAAGGACATATTTATTGTATGCATAAAATGCAAGAATTGAGGATATGCGCGGAAAAACGGGCTAACACTCATATGTAAAAGCTTAGGTATGAGTGTTGTCATCTAAATATCACTTAGGGGTGAGACCAATGTCAGTTTTATAGTTCCCGTACCCAGCAACAGATGGCAAACATTTATCTCTAAGCTTTTACATTTGAAGGTTAGCCCGTTTTTTCCGCGCATGTCTTGAATTGTAATATATTTATAGTCAAAATGAACACTTTTTTATCCTTTGGTATACAACTTCAACTTTGCTGTTGGTCAGAGTGTAGATACATTTATATACATAGACCAACGAGTTTCGTTGACATAGACAGAAACAGTCTAACACATATGCTGAACTATACAGTCGTTGGTATACGACTCGAAGTACTGTTCAGTAGAAACTCTTTCTCGTAGCACTGTTCAAAGACAAAGTTCACAAACATATGCAAGGACTTGCAGAATAACATGGAGAGTGTAACTGGCATCGGGAAGTAGTCTTCTGATGCCCCGACACGTAACATTGGTGAACGGCATGACACCGGCTCGGGTCATAACATTGGCATCAGGAAGTGGTCTGATGCCCTGACACATAACATTGGTGTAAAGAAGTGTAACTGACATGTAACATTGGTGTCGGCAGTGGTTTGGCACGCTACCATGGCGTCAGAAGGTGGTTCTGATACACCACGTGTTACTGGAAAAACCAGCAGTCTTAAATGCCGAGAGTCTGAGATGCTGACGTCGGCTGAACGAACCACACTTGTATATTGGCAGTTGACGGCATCTGTCTGAGGTGCGATGTTTCACCAAATTTTTGTTGGCCTGTTTTCCTTTTTTTGTTTTGGGGTCTCATTGAGTCGGAAGGACCTGCAGGGTATGTTGGTAGTTACATTGTGTAGAAGACATGAGCTTGCAGAACTATCACAGTTTAGAGGTAACTGTAGGGAAGAATATTTACGCATGAAAAGGTGCCAGTTTTGTAATTTATCACGGCATGTACTAAGGCACTGTCGCTAACGTGAAGCTTGTAGACGATTTAGCTGTGAACAGGGTGTATACGACCCGGAGACAACCGGGAGATCAGGGAAAAGCCCGGAATTTCTTTCATCCGGGAGAAAACCGGGGGAAACCCGGGAATTTTTTAGAATTCTGGGAATTTTTCATAGTTTTAATTTTCAGTTACATTTTTGTAAGTTTGACTGGTAAGAACCAATACCCTAACAAAGGACATTACTGTATCTCGCTGGTGCAGAATAATACTGCAGCAATAAAACATGAACGAGAGAAAAAAGAAAACGAAAATAAAACTTAAGTTGCAAAGGAAATGGGCCATATACAACAACAAAACACAGAGCTCACACAAGCGTCTGCCACCAGCAAAATTTGTCAGAGGCTTTAGGAAGACTATGCAATGCTTCATAACAAGTTGCCTCTGATGAGCGTGACGTCACAACTGGTGGTTCGACTGAGCAGTTGCGAACAAGCTAATGCGCGTGTGCAGTTGAGTTGGGGAGGGGGACACCAAATACACAGTCTTGAGGAAAAAGACCTCGTTTCACAAAGCGCCTAGCATCCAACGCAAGTTGGTCCATCGATTATTCATACGATTTTGAAACGTACCCTTGTTGGTTTTTGAACAAACTCTAAGTTGATTTCCGAATGAATCATAAGTTGATTTATGAGTGTATGCACAGTGTACGTGATGTGTCTGCCAGGGGAATCCCCGTCGCATCTAGAAGTCCGGCAGACAAAAGGGGACGGGGCTATACGAGCTGAGCCGAATAAACCCGAACGGGTGAGTGTCAATGGCTGTTTGCTTAAGTGATATTTTGGGTTTGCGAATGATCAGCGTCGTTGTAATTACTGGCGAAAACCATAGATTCAGGCTACCAGAGTTGAAATAAATGGCTAACAGGTAAGAAAGATTAATTATTATCTTCTAGGTGTATCCAAGAAAATGAAATTTTGATAGAAAATTTTTGGCTAGACCATTTTGACAATGGCAGGAATAGTTACAGAATTCGTGGTGACAAGATTGTTAGAACGAGGAGCGAGACACACAAATTATGGTCGAATATAACGATTCCAAATTTGCATAAAAATTTCGTACTACTACTTTTCGATCTCATTCTTGAGGAGCTGGAGCTTATGAGCGAAATATGAAACTATTTTCTAACGTAAAGCCTTTTGCTTGTAGTAGGCCTAACAGGCATTTAATATTCGTACTTCGTGAATTATGTCCTGTTGTGTTATAAACATTACCATTTGTGCCAAAAGAGTCTCGTTCATCTTGTGTGTGTTACAATTGCTGCAACATTAGGCAGGCCTATTTCGTTTTATCTAGCAGTGACAGAATACACGTAATCTGATCGAGAAACGACACCAGTCTTGGGTGCTATGTGTATTGACAACTTTTTCAGTATTAGACGGCGCCATTTCCTTTTTTCATGTAGCAAAACGTTTGAAGAACTTTGATGAGGTAATAGATCCTTTCCCAGAAAGGAAAGCACGCCACGCAAAGCTGTAGCAAGATTAGAGAGAAAAAAATGCTAAGACCTAAGGACTGAAGAAATGTGTGGTGTCTTACCTTGCCTCTTGTCTTTACTGGTTTTGTTCCTATTTTTAATTTTATGTCACACAAAACAATAAGTTATTAGCGAATAGGCAAGAAAGTGCAAATTTTCTGAAGAGTCCAGGTTTTCCCGGTTAAAAATAATCTCATCCAGAATTAATTGCGAGGGTTTTTTTTAATTTTTTTTTTAAAAAGAGGGCGGGATGTAAAACTGCCGACTGGGAGCAAGAAAGGTACCACAGGACATTTTAATTTCCTCTGTCCTGAATGTAGTTTGATGGTACCCATTACAAAATATTATAATACAGTGACGTGCGACAGATGAATGCTGTATGAAAAGGCGTGGCACTGCAATTTGGCACACTTAAAGACCAAATAACATGTCTCACATTTCCACGAACACATGTTTTATGTATCAGACTCTTCAGAAAGATGTGCGCTGCAAAACGAACATATTTTTGTAAAGCGATGTTTTTAAAATTTTTTGCGTCCTGTCTCAAACGTTCGTAAGGTGGTGGGGGGGGGGGGGGGGGGGGCACTATCTAGTATTGCGCCGGTTTGGAAATGTAGATCCGGGGCTGATGCACAGAGCAGCAGGCTGAGTTGTGTTGGGAAGTCTCCACGTGATCCGTGTTTACGTTTAGTGATTTTGCTGTTTCCACTTCATTTATTGCACTCACGTCAAATGAAAACAAAAGATTTCTGTGGCCGGGAGATATCAAGTGAATTAAAATACATTCACATAATTACGGAAGGCTAAAATATGTTATTAGTTTCAGATTTTATTTTATTTCCACCTTTTTGACAGTCAAGCATTGATTGCCTTGCAGAACAATGAGGTTATTTTTGTCGGTTTGCTAAAGAAATTTATAAATCTTTTCTACTGAGGGAGTCAATATATTTGAAACAAAGTGTTTAATTCCACACTGTTGGCTAGCCTCAACTGTTCACTGCATTTCAAGTGCACGCTTTCTTCTTCTAGCATGGCATTATGACAAAGAACCAAAACTTGAGATAATACCATACTGGTACTCCAAGAAAATTTACATCTGTGCTGTGCTGTTCTGTTCTGTATACTTATCACTCCGATATTTATGCAGCAGAAGCAAAGAAACACACATTATTTCAATCATTTTGTGAGCACACATAATATGTGGTATTTCTGGTATAACAGAGATGATTTTGGATGAAACTAGCCCAGAAACTAATAAAATGGACAATATCTACTTAATTTGTTCCTTTCAGGTTTTAGAGGGAGAAAGTTAATGTGGTGTGGCCCCACTAGTCACTTCCACAGGCAAAGAATGATAAGTTGGTTACATTGTTTTCTTTCCCTTGTGGTTAAATGTGACTGTTACTTGATATGTGCTGTTCCTTTATTCTGTTTCAACAGTTCTGTGACCTCTAATGCGCTTGAGAGATTCCCTTGCAACTTACATTACATTTTGAAATAAGCGTTTTATTATGTTGACTTGTTATAATGTGTAAACCCATATTTTCTTTTGTAAATCATCATTATAAATTGTGTTATTCAGGAAAAGATCTTTAAGTGTTATTTAAGCAGGGAAGAGCATTAAAATTAAAGAACAAGAATGTAATTTATGTTGTGACTCATGTTACAAATGTGGGACATACTGTTTCTAATATGCATTTTAGGTCAAAAGCGTCCTCAAACTATTAGCAGTATGGATCTGGTTTTTATCGCAGAAAATTCATTTTAGGTTGGCATTCAAACAACAGTTACAGATTTCTAAAAATATTTACACCACGTGAAATATTGTAAAGTCAGAGAAATAAAAATATCCTCTTGTATTGACAACGTCAAGTGGATTAATTTTCTTTATAATTTCATCACATTTTACAGGCCATTTCCAATAGTGACCAGCACATTCAATTGAACTGATTAAGTAAGAATTCCCAAAAACTGCACATACTTCTCCAACATTTGCTGTCATATTCTACTTTGTACTAGTCTCCAATTTCCCCACTTTCTAGTTTCTTCAGTATTATGATTCTTTGGAGACAGCAGATATGTTTGTAGTACTCATTTCTTGTACTGAAAGCAACAAATGCTTTGTATGTTTGGTGCTGACGAAAATATTTGAGCCAGATTAAGTTTCACATTGATTCCTTGAGTTTCATCAATAGACACATGAAAAACCAGCATAGTAATTGTACTTACAGCTGCCCAAGCGAAGTTGATGCATCATCTAGCATGAATTTTCGCTTTTTTTACTGCATGCCCCACTAGCCGTTCCGCAACTGCACCAATTCCATCTGTGGCACCTTTACCATGGATGTAGCAAGTAAGTTCCAGTACATTTCAACATTGTGAAATGATGGAAATTGAAGTACAGCAGCAATAACATATTTTTCTAAAATTGTGAGGCAGGTCCATCGGACCAGATTGAAACTACCTCCACATATTCAGATATAGTTTACAGTACCTTGCCAATGTAAGCAATTGCAGCACTCGAGCCATGGATTTATGCAGATCACTATGTGACTTATACGGTGACGAACTTGCTTTACTAGGTTGCTGATCTTGCATCTTATGTTACCTATGTTTTCCAACTCTCCCCATTTTTAGCTCTTCTAATAACAGTCCTTGCATGTTGACTCAACTGTAGAAACTTTAGTTTCGCTTCTGCTGACTTTTTCGAGCTTCTTCCAGATACTGCTTCTTAAATTTTTCATATTTTCCTTCACTCTAACTTTTCCCTCCTCCTACTCTGTGTCGTCCTGCTGCTGCTAAGCGCATCATCTTCTTCTACTCTTAAAATAATACAACTGTGACTCAGATTACGTGACTCACGTCATTTCTCTTTTCACAATACTGGTTGAAATTGGGAATTTTTTTGTAGTGACTTTAGTTACACATTATTGTTGTTGTTGTCGTTGTCGTCTTCAGTCCTGAGACTGATTTGATGCAGCTCTCGATGCTACTCTGTCCTGTGCAAGCTGCTTCATCTCCCAGTACGTACTGCAACCTACATCCTTCTGAATCTGCTTAGTGTATTCACCTCTTAGTCTCCCTCTACGATTTTTACCCTCCAATACTAAATTGGTAATCCCTTGATGCCTCAGAACATGTCCTTCCAACCGATCCATTCTTCTAGTCAAGTTGTGCCACAAACTCCTCCCCAATTCTACTCAATACCTCCTCATTAGTTACGTGATCTACCCATCTAATCTTCAGCATTCTTCTGTAGCACCACATTTTGAAAGCTTCTATTCTCTTCGTTTCCAAACTATTTATCGTCAATGTTTCACTTCCATACATGGCTACACTCCATACAAATACACTTAAATCTATACTTGATGTTAATAAATTTCTCTTCTTCAGAAAAGCTTTCCTTGCCATTGCCAGTACACATTTTATATCCTCTCTACTTCGACCATCATCAGTTATTTTGCTCCCCAAATAGCAAAACTCCTTTACTACTTTAAGCATCTCATTTCCTAATCTAATTCCCTCAGCATCACCCGAGTTAACTCGACTACATTCCATTATCCTCATTTTGCTTTTGTTGATGTTCATCTTATACCCTCCTTTCAAGACACTGTCCATTCCGTTCAACTGCTCGTCCAAGTCCTTTGCTGTCTCTGACAGAATTACAATGTCATTGGCGAACCTCAAAGTTTTTATTTCTTTTCCATGGATTTTAATACCCACTCCGAATTTTTCTTTTGTTTCCTTTACTGCTTGCTAAGATTTTATTTCTTTTCCATGGATTTTAATACCCACTCCGAATTTTTCTTTTGTTTCCTTTACTGCTTGCTCAATATACAGATTGAACAACATCGGGGAGTGGCTACAACCCTGTCTCACTCCCTTCCCAACCACTGCTTCTCTTTTCATGCCTCTCTACTCTTATAACTGCCATCTGGTTTCTGTACAAATTGTAAATAGCCTTTTGCTCCCTGTATTTTACCCCTGCCACCTTCAGAATTTGAAAGACAGTATTCCAGTCATCATTGTCAAAAGCTTTCTCTAAGTCTACAAATGCTAGAAACATAGGTCAGCCTTTTCTTAATCTATCTTCTAAGATAATCCGTATGGTCAGTACTGTCTCATGTGTTCCAACATTTCTACGGAATCCAAACTGATCTTACCAGAGGTCTGCTTCTACCAGTTTTTCCATTCGTCTGTAAAGAATTTGCATTAGCATTTTGCAGCAATGGCTTATTAAACTGTTAGTTCGATAATGTTCACATCTGTCAACACCTGCCTTCTTTGGTATTGGGATTATTATATTCTTCTTGAAGTCTGAGGGTATTTCGCCTGTCTCATACATCTTCCTCACCAGATGGTGGAGGTTTGTTAGGCCTGGCTCTCCCAAGGTTGTCAGTAGTTCCAATGGAATGTTGTCTTACTTCCGGGGCCTTGTTTCGACGTAGGTCTTTCAGTGCTCTGTCAACCTCTTCACGCAGTATATCTCCTATTTCATTTTCATCTTCATTCTCTTCAACTTCCATAATATTGTCCTCAAGAACATGGCTCCTTATAGACCCTCTATATACTCCTTCCACCTTTCTGCTTTCCCTTCTTTGGTTAGAACTGGGTTTCCATCTGAGCTCTTGATATTCATACAAGTGGTTCTCTTTTCTCCAAAGGTATCTCTAATTTTCCTGTAGGCAGTATCTATCTTACCCCTAGTGATATGTGCCCGTACATCCTTACATTTGTACTCTAGCCATCCCTGCTTAGCCATTTTGCACGTCCTGTTGATCTCGTTATTGAGATGTTTGTATTCCTTTTTGCCTTCTTCATTTACTGCATATTTATATTTTCTCCTTTTATCAATTAAATTCAATATCTCTTCTGTTACCCAAGGATTTCTACTAGCCCTCGGTTTTTTACCTACTTGATCCTCTGCTGCCTTCACTATTTCGTCTGTCAAAGCTACCCATTCTTCTTCTACTGTATTTCTTTTCCCCATTCTTGTCAATCATTCCCTAATGCTCTCCCCGAAGCTCTCTACAACCTCTTTTTCTTTCCATTTATCCAGGTCCCATCTCCTTAAATTCCCACCTTTTTGCAGTTTCTTGTTTTAATCTACAGTTCATAACCAATAGATTGTGGTCAGAGTCCATATCTGCCCCTGGAAATGTCTTACAATTTAAAACCTGGTTCCTAAACCTCTGTCTTACCATTATATAATATATCTGATACCTTCTAGTATCTCCAGGCTTCTGCCATGTATACAACCTTCTTTCATGATTCTTGAACCAAGTGTAGCTATGATTAAGTTATGCTCTGTGCAAAATTCTACCAGGCGGCTTCCTCTTTCATTGCTTCCCCCCAATCCATATTCATCTGCTACATTTCCTTCTCTCCCTTTTCCTGCTATCGAATTCCAGTCACCCACGACTATTAAATTTTCGTCTCCCTTCACTATCTGAATAATTTCCTTTATCTCATCATACATTTCATTGATCTCTTAGTCATCTGCAGAGCTAGTTGGCATATAAACTTGTACTACTGTGGTAGGCGTGGGCTTCGTATCTATCTTGGCCACAATGATGCGTTCCGTATGCTGTTTGTAGTAGTTTACCCGCATTCCTATTTTCCTATTCATTATTAAACCTACTCCTGCATTACCCCTATTTGATTTTGTATTTATAACCCTGTATTCGCCTGACCAAAAGTCTTGTTCCTCCTGCCACCGAACTTCACTAATTCCCACTATATCTAACTTTAACCTATCCATTTCCCTTTTTAAATTTTCTAACCTACCTGCGCGATAAAGGGATCTGACATTCCACGCTCCGATCCGTAGAATGCCAGTTTTCTTTCTCCTGATAACGACGTCCTCTTGAGTAGTCACCACCTGGAGATCCAAATGGGGGACTATTTTACCTCCAGAATATTTTCCCCAACAGGACGTCATTATCATTTAACCATACAGTAAACCTGCATGCCCTCGGGAAAAATTACGGCTGTAGTTTCCCCTTGCTTTCAGCCATTCGCAGTACCAGCACAGCAAGTTTTGGTTAGTGTTACAAGGCCAGATCAGTCAGTCATCCAGACTGTTGCCCCTGCAACTACTGAAAAGGCTGCTGCCCCTCTTCAGGAACCACACGTTTGTCTGGCCTCTCAACAGATACCACTCCGTTACGGTTGCACCTACGGTACGGCTGTCTGTATCACTGAGGCACGCAAGCCTCCCCACCAATGGCAAGATCTATGGTTCATTAAGTTCACACTAAAAAGTAAATTACTGGACAAGATAAATTTATCTCTAATTTCTTTCTTGGTATAAAAAACGTAATTAGATGAGAGTGACTCATGCTACATGAAAGTTCATGCTGTTGTATTATATTATTTACCCCAACCTATAATTTACCTACTTCAGTTTTACTCTTTTGCAATACACTAGGGTATGTAACAGTAATATAAATAATTATATGCTAATTCTTACCTGCCAATTAATTGAAATGAAGGTCCAAAATCTCCAATAATTCACACTCTTCATCACATGAAAAACATATGGTGTTATAAATATGGCTACAAATTATGGAGGGAAAGCAATAATGGGCCACAAACCATTGTTGCCATACAGTAAAAAAGTCCAACCTTTTCAAAAATATATATATAAAGTACCAAATTTTAAACTTTTAAATATCGTAAGCGTGTCCTACTTTACATGGAATTTCCCACTTACACCCTTACGTTCAGTTACTCGTATGTATTTCAGTTTCCCAAAATCCTAAAGGTGTGAGACAGTGAAGTTAACTGCAGGATGAAGACCCAATATTGTAAATCATGTTTCCTTCAGCAGCAAGTCTTTAAAAGGAATTTAAAAAAAAAAAGTTTTTACAGTTATCAGTGTTCTGGTCCCAATGCACCAATTTCAGAAAACACTGACCACTGAAGTCACTGTGATAGAAAATAACAGTGTGTTGCTAGATGACATTATGGCAGGTGTGCAGCTTAGCCTCAGATTTAGCACCCTACATTGGGCACAGTATACTTCAATTTCACAAAAAGTTTGCTACATTAGTGCCTCGGTTGCCGACATCCAAACTGAAATGGAGATCTGTCGATTTGTGAATGTCGCTTGAGGAGGAGAAGGTAAATACTTCTCTCACAAGAGTTGCCTTGGAGGCAAAATCCGCATCTCTTATGACTGACCAGAAACGATGGGAGAGAGTGAGGGATGGTGCCACTTATCACCTAAACCAAAAAGCCCAAATACCACTGTCAACAAGAAACATTGTGCATACCCAGTTTTGGGACAAACAGGGTACCGTAAACTGTGCATTGTACTCCGACCTGCTAAAGATCAGGTGCTGTTCGCAGTTAAGTCGAAACATTGTGCATCTCTGTCTGCAGGTGTTCTGTTGCAAAATGAAAATTTAGGACCTTTTACGACCTCTAAAACAGATGCATCAATAACAAAATTCAGGTCCGAGAGTTTTTGTCCACAGTACTCACCAAAGGTGTTCCCTAAGCTATTTCAGTGTGATTGTACCTCTCACAGAAGCGCTGGATAATGAGAAGTTCCGACAGAAAGATACACCGCACTGAACACAAGTCGTGTATGAAGTGTAAGGCTTCAGCTCAATTTCTTTACCTTGCAACTGCACAAGTTATATCAGACTAATTAGCCTTTCTAGTATTTTTCTGGCCTAGTTGTCACAAAACAGTCTTTTTCTTCAGCTTACAGCAATTTTTTGGCTGTCAAATTTCATTTTTTGATTTTTGTATCGTGCTCATATCAACTCGAGCTCTGATGCAATGCTTTGACTACCAATGCCAAAGGGCAACCGTCAACTTTGTGGAACACATCGAGTCCAATAGCGACAAAAAGGCATAAAAGTAAAAGATTCCTAATGATTTTAATATGAAATGATAATTCTAGATAGTTGGAATTAATAGTCTGCACTCCAGCAACAAGAACAAGGCAGACTACACAATAATAATAGATCTCAGTGAAAGTTGTGCTGAGAATAGCTCTACGTAGTAGTAAGAGTGTTCACTTACTTTTTGTCATCTTTGTGACAGTTCCTCGAGGTGACACCAGACAACGCCAACCCGTCATATTAATTCTTTAAACCCTTGCGTGATTCAGATTATTACGAAAATTATTAGGCGGTCTGTCTACCTGAAAAATCATTACACTGTTATTTGTTTGTAATTACTAATAGTTTGAACCTCCATCGCAAGGTTTCTACCCGCGGTACCATTCTCGTTATTTTTGGGCGAAGCTCGGGCCGTTATTTCCTTGTGTGTCAATGACTCTGAAGCATCCATGTTTAGACTGTTCAATGGCATTGCCAAATACTGAGTGACGAAAGTACTGCAATTCCTTTTTAAGTGCCCAGTTGTAGACGAACTGGTACACAAATACTCTCGTACAGTATTTGTGTACTTGCAATGGGTGTGGAGGAGATTGTACCATAAAGTGATACAGTTATTTCCATAAAATTCTTCTCAGATGTAGACTATCATTTTGCAAAATAGTGTGCCAATATTTCAGCCACTATTCCAATTATCTTTTGTCATGGTATCCATATTAGTAAATGGCTAACATGGTGCATGGGCGCCCACTTCCAGTTACATTTTACTTACCTAATGGTTCCAAGGGGCAACTAAATGTTGATTTTAAGTATTTTGTACAACTGTTGACCAAATTTAAAATGCTGTCATAATTGACGCACAAAGAGGTGTAATCTTTAAGTTAATGGTTTAACACAGTAAGGCAAGTACCCCACTGGGCACACGTGTGTCGCGGCAGCGTAACCCACCATGCACGTATACCTAGGCTATGTTTACTGTATGTTTAAAAACGAGAGCACTCAGCAACTTGTAACAAAACTTTACACATAATTTCAAACATTGTCTAAACTTCTTCTCACTTACACTCCAAATGTCAAATATTTAACACATCAACTGATCTGCAAAGTAATCAAATGTTTGAAGCTGTTTTGTACAAGGTAATACAGTTCTTTAAAGAATTGGGGGCTTACTGGTGTCATTCTACTGGAGCTGTGCAAGTTAACACGTTCACTGCCATCGGCGCACCAGCGCGTCCGGCCGATACTAGTGCATATGCCGTCGACGCGCCTGCGCGGCGAGACACTCAGCTGTTTCTCAGCGCCACAGTTTAGTCGGGCACAGCCATTCGGTGTGGTTCATTGCGCAGGCACTCTAAGAACGTATTGTTTTCAATTTTTGCGGGTGCGGTTCGTGTGTTTTCCCTACAGTTTTTCTCTGTTGTGGGACTGAAAATGGAAGACAATCGTGACACGGCGGGCCCTTCAGAACCTAAGAAACGTAAAACACAGGACACAAGAAACGTACAAAAACTAACGGATGCGGAATTATTACGAATATTAGAAGAAAGCGATTCGGAAACGGAACTGGCCAGTGAGGAGGACGGCGTGGAATCCAGTGAAGAGTCTGACGGAGCCGAGTTTGTTTTAGATGAGACTGTAGAAATGGCTGTGAATCCTAGCGACAGGGAAATGGCAGAAGGAGTGGTAACAAGAGATAACGCAGCTGATACAACTGTTGCGTGGGAAAGAGAGCCAGTTGGAATGATAAATTGCCCATTTATAAACAATGAGGGACTGCTTATTCAACCGACGGAAAACACTCCCTTAGATTATTTTCGTCTTTTGCTGACAGACGAATTTCTATTGACAGTTGTAGAAGAAACAAATCGAAACGCGATTGAATTATTCCTTTCTGCGGGAACCAAAGGACAATCACGAATAAACTGTTGGAAAGATGTGACTGTTGGCGAATTGTTAGTGTTCTTGGGAGTTTTCCTGCACATGGGAAATGTAAAGATGAGGAATTTGCAGGACTATTGGAAAAAGGACGCTTTATTCAACGTGAAAGGAATTGCCGATAGTATTTCACGAAATCGTTTTCTGCTAATACTACGTGCATTACACTTTTCTGAAAATCCAAAACAGGGCAAACCAACACCATCCGACAGGTTGTATAAAATACGTCCCGTTATCAATTTTTTCAATGAAAGGATGTGCCAAGTTTACTACCCTGGACGGGAACTGTCTCTGGACGAATCAATGATCCTTTGGCGTGGACGATTACTTTTCCGCCAATACATCAAAAACAAAAAGCACAAATATGGCATAAAGCTATATATTTTGACAACTCCCACTGGAATGGTCCTAAAATTCGCGGTATACACTGGCATGCTGGACGATTTAGGAGGAAGAGGCCATGCGCAAAAAATTGTTCTTCATTTACTAGATGAAAAGTTGAATGCTGGTCACCATGTGTACATGGACAATTACTATAACAGCTTCGCATTGGCAAAGCTGCTCCTGGATAAGAAGACCCACTGCACGGGAACTCTGAGGGCGAATAGGAAGGATACACCCAAGGAAATACAGGAAGCAAAACTACGAAAAGGTGAAGCCGTTGCCAGATTTGCGGAAGGAGTTATGATAGGTAAGTGGCGTGATAAGAGGGAGGTTTGCTACATTTCTAATGCATTTACAAATGAAATGGTTGAGGTTGAAACCAAAAGAAAGGAGAAGAAATCTAAGCCCTTGGCCATTGTAAACTACAATAAATTTATGGCGGGAGTTGATCGGCACGATCAGATGTTATCATATTACCTCTCGGAACGCAAAACCATACGCTGGTACAAGAAACTTTTTATCCACGTTGTGGAAATGATACTGACAAACGCACATGCCCTACACAATAAATATTGTGGCACAAAAATGCCCCTCCAAGAATTTAGACTCAGTATTATAAGAGCACTATTGCCACGAAAGCAGGTAGAACGGCCAGTCAGAAATCCCCAACATGTTGTGGTAAAACGAGAATCAAATGGAAAATCAAAAACACCGCGAAAAAAGTGCAGATCATGCGCCAGCCGTGGACAACGAACAGACACGATTTACGAGTGCCTAGATTGCCCAAATAAAGCAGGATATTGTTTGAATTGTTGTGTTATTCACCACCTCTAAAGGCAGATAGCACTTTCGTTGCTCATTTATTTTTCGACAGTTATGTGTCGGTACTATTCTTAAACTTTGTATTTATTTTATTTGTTTGAGAGTAATGGATAAAGCTCTAGATTGTATTTTTCTTAGATTTGACATACATTTTATTTCAGAAGTTTCTTCGAGATCTTGTGTTTGTATTTGAATGTTTCTACTATATTTTTTGTCCAATAAATATGTCGTTTGTCAGTAGGATGTTTCGTTTCATTTATGAATATAAAATGAAATTGTAGTAACCTAAACTGTCACACTAACCAGGAACAATACACTAGACGCATTGGCGCGTCCACGGCCACCCGCTACAGAATATGGCCTGATATGCCACTGACGCCTTAGTGCGCCCCAAAACAACTTTGATTCACGAGAGTAAATTTGATTGTGTACTTATAAAATAAATACATGTTATATTACTTTTAGCAATATATTTTCAGATTCTATTAAGAAAAATATTGGTTACGTGGCAAAGCAAGGCCAATTACAGTGGCAGTGAACGTGTTAATGTAACATATGCAGCTGAAATGTTGGCACATTGTTTTACATAATACAATCTAAAATGAAGAAGAATACTTACTCCAGCTGCAAAATCCTGTGCTGACTTACACGATACCTTGTGTTGGATGCAAACAATAAACAGTTTTCTGCATTTATATTAGAGTTTACATTTGAATGCTCCATGAAAATCTCAGGCCCGTTACAAAGACCTGCAAGGCTGAACAAAGCAAGAAATGAGAGCTGAAGTAAGCAGGAACAAAAGGGGATAGATCAAAAATATTGCAAGACTGACTGATAAAAACCCGAATGAAGAAGAATTGTAAAATTTGACAGGAGAGTGGAGGAATTGCTGTAAAAAAGAACTGTTTCAAAAAGAAAGATATTCTGACAAGGGGAGAGGGTCAATAGAAAAGGGAGGAAAGGAATACTATGGTGGAGGATGAAAAACAACAGGGGAAGAAGTTAGTATCAATTAATAAGAGGTGGTGGCTGAGGGCCTAAAGTATTTATAAACTCTGCATTTATGTTTTAACAAGTATTAGAGTAGTAGTTGTAGCAGCAGTAAGTTTTTCACTGCTGTGAACAGTTTTGTTTGTTGCCCTTCATTCTGACAGCTTGTTTGTGGCTGCATCAATAATTTTTCCTTTTGTTACTCCTACAGTTTGCATTGAGTCACATTCTCAAATTCATCAAAAGTATTTTTACGGCCATATATGCAACATTCGCGCTTTTTATTTTTAAACTACTGGCCTTCCGGTGCACAATTACTTCTTATTTTAGTGCCTTGTGTAAAGTGACAAGTTATATCTGTCAGAAAATTAAAAAGGTCTGAGGAAGATGTGAATTATCAGTATAGAAAAACACACTACACAAAATTCACAAATTTATTTCAGAGGTAATACAACATAGTAATCAGTTCTGGAATGATTTAATCCAACTAACATACTTCATCTTTCACATCTAATTTTATGGAATACTGTATTACATTTCTATAGTTCATAAATAGACAAACAAATAAAACTTATGAGACTCATATGCTTTCCTTCTGAAACCGTATGAGGTCACTACAAGTTTGTTTTTCTTAAAGACATTTTACAACGCATCTTTCTTTGGCTACACAATCCACTTCAGTCTGTTTTTATGGCAGTGTACAATTTAAAAAGCTATAGACCAGTACTCCTCACAAAAAGTTGTTAAAACACAGAAAAATGTCTTTGGTCTCAAAAGCACCACAATAATGATAGGAAAAAGTTGTCACTATTTTCCATACTGAATTTGTTTACAAGTGGCAACACTCACAACACTGTGCCACACAATGTGTCTGTAGCTACTTTTTTCGGTCTCTCAGGGACTGTGCCCCTTCAATATCTCCACTCCTACATGATCACAGTAATAGAAACGTGGAAGAGAGTGGGACTTCCTGTGTATTTATCTGTTTACAGGATTCAAACTGAGGTATTTGCATTTTGGCAGGAACAGAATACTGTGGGAATCACCCAAGTACACCTCACAGTACCGAGCTTTCCTGCATTTGTTGCTAGACTAGAATGTGTCACACAGGAAGAGGCTGGCTCCACAGTAAAGATTTCATTATGCAATGGAACTAAAATTTAAATTTATTCACTCCATCAAACACACACAAACTGAGTACTCAAAATTATTTAATATAATTATATTTGATGGTGTAAATAAACTTAGCAATATGACTAATTAAATAAGGAAGTATAAGGAGTATTTCACAATATTATTTAAACAGTTTGGGGGGGGGGGGGGGGGGGGAGAAGTAGAAGCTGCTGCCCCAATACATTTTCTCTGTAATTCTTCTCACAACTTTCACACACCATACATAATGATTTGGCCCCAGAAAAGCTCAGATACAAGATCTTTCAGATTTTGCACTTCTGTCAACACAACCAGGTATGCAAGTAAACCTAACAATAGGTACCTTGTAGACCAACACTATAAAATTTAAAATTTTTATCCATTCCCTCCGTTTACATATGTGAGATGGTGGTGTTCTTATACAAAAACCAATACACATTTGATACTTTGCATTTCCATCGCAGCTACAACACTAGCCACAGAGAGAATTTTAAACTTCTGACACTATTTAAAACTCTTTACGTCCAAACAATAGTCTATGGGATCAAAAATTTGCAATAAAATAAAAGGTAGTAATATGTTCACAGAAAAGATTGTTCCTAATTGGAAATGTGCAATTTTTCTATTAAAGAATTTACTGAGCACTATTTCACAGTTTGAACAATGGAAGTACATATTTAATTTTTATTTTTTTATTTTTTTTATTACTTCAAACTATGATAAGTATTTGTATAGCTGTAACACAGAAATGCATATAAATTGATGTATGTTATTATTGTAAAACTTAGCGTGTCTCAAATGTTTCTAATGATTTGGAAATTTTATGTAATTTGATGAAAAAATCCTATTTAACTTCATTACAAACATGGAACTATTCCCAGCTTTCACACTAAAAATTAACAGAAAACATTTCATTTTGGTTATGTCGGGATCTACATTTCACTCCAGTTGAATTTTCTGCCAATTTCATTTGGAACTGTGTCGCATTACACAATTGCGTAAAGTCATTGCAAACTAGCACTCAACAGATAATGCAACGCAATTGACTATCGGAAATGCTACTATTTTCAATTGGAAGCTAATTTTATGTTAATACATTCACCAGTTTCCACAAAGCAGGCAATAAAGGTCAACATTTCATGATAATTCAACAACAAAATGAAAGATTAATTGTATAATATTAGGTAATAAATCATCACACACAAGCTGTAGGCTGAGATATATACAACTAAATACTTTTACAATAAGTTTTATGGCCGACTTTAAAGGAAGCACAAACTAATCATCAATGGCAATGGCATTAAAAATGCTTTTTCTCCCTCAGTTGTAATATTATTTAAGCCATCACTGTTTGATACATTTTGTTATTATTTTCAGATTCTGTGGAACCACATCCCTGGCACAAGTCAATATGTAATTAATATAGTCCTGGTTTACATGATCTGATGAAATGATGCAAAACAATAAATCTCAGGTATGAAATACAAATAAGTAATATCTAGCATTTGTAGATTGCAGATGTGGCAGCATTTTAGGCTGTGCAACACATTTAATAAATATGTACATTTAAATGGTTCATTATCTTTATCAAAAATGGGCAACTGAGAATACACTTAATCAAGAGACACTATTTCTCGCCTTGTAATCACATTCAACATTGGCTGGCATTAAATTAATTTCATTGACTGCATTCAAAGTGCCTGCCTCTCTCTCTCTCTCTCTCTCTCTCTCTCTCTCTCTCTCTCTCTCACACACACACACACACACACACACACACCAGGTAATGTGGTTAGTGGGTAATGGCTACTTGCAAGTTACTTGGCTTATGGGCTTTCAGAGCCAGTAAACAATAAGCAGTACAAACTTGGGTAGCTACACTTGTGTAATTTATAGCATGTAGGACAACAGAACTTTAAGCAGGCAATGGTTGTTGCTGGTAGCATATTTTTAAATACATTACCTAGCAGATTGAAGGAAACACAAAACCATAAGTTGCTTAAAATAATTCAAGATGTTAGTGAAAACAATGAGAGTTAAAAGTGAGCAGTATAACTAAATTTAAAGTAACAAATGCACTCATCAGTGAATGGACCACTGTTAAACAACAGCCGTCTCATGAACATATGATTATTGCAAATAAAATTTGGATTCTCTGAAATTATGCCTACACAAAATTTAAAATGATAAATTCAACAGGCATGAATTTCGAGTGTGTGTTTGGTAGAGAATTTTCATGTACAGTCTTGTACATAACGTGATAAATTCCCTCCACACGGTAGGTATCAGGCAAGGAAAGAATGAATAAATCAATATTACAACAGTGTCGCCGTTGACAGTCACTTGAGCAAGAGAACTAGATATAGCTAATGTACTGAGCGCTCAAAACTTCACCTACTAGCAACTACTTTAGTGTGCGGGCATACGAATTTCAGTTCCTCAGTAAAGATAATTTTGAAAACATTAATGTCAGTGCTCCACTTGTTATTTACACTCACCACTAATTGTATAAAAAAACTTTGTTTTATTACATTCTTATTTTACTGTATTATGTAATGTAGACAAACCGTATAATATTGACCTGTTACCCTCTAAAGAGAGTGATTAGACACAATCTTCTGCTGATCTAGATACAATCAAAACCAGTTACTACCGACAGGTGATTTTTAATTTTCAATAAAAATTTGCAAGCAAGACTTGAAAATGAGAAGTTGTTCATACTAAAAATTTCCACCACCTTCGCAATTTGCTCGATTTCATTTGCTCGTGACACTTATCAGCTGAAGTTATTTTTTTAGGCAGAGTACCTCAGTTGCTCTTGCACTAAATGTTGCAACAGTTGTATGACAGTCCACAATCTGTAACAATACAATAGAATAAAAAACAAGAGAATGCTGTATTTGGTATAGAAGTATCATCCATTCCAAATCCCTCTGTATCAAGAGCTACATAGCAGTGATGTTCGGCTCAGTTTTGAGTACTATTGTAGGTTCTCCAGCAAGACAATAATTCTGTGGAGAATGTGTTGTTGACTTATAATGTAACATTCAGAAAACATAATATTGTTGATTTGAGAAATGAGCACTACTCATCAATAGAAAGCCGACATTGGATTCCTAAGATGTTCAACTAATGACAGTTGAGTGAGAACATTTGGTGCGACAAATCTGACTGCACCTGACCGTCCCTTATTTCACTGACATTGAATAGAGACAAGCACACACCTTTTTTGATAAATACTTTAGCATTGTTATCGGAAAACGTGACTTAAAAACTAGTCATATGACATGGTTCCGATTTGATGGACGTCCTGCCTGTAATTCTTCTGTAGCAAGAGAAGCAATAAGCCACTGATTTCCAAACTTGTGGGTGAGAAGGCAACAACGATTATAGAACTGCTAACCATTCAGCAGATGTCCACATTTGTAGTAAAATGTGGGAATTTCTCAATTTTGTGCAGGAGGCTCTCTGCAGAGGAGAGAGACAGGAGACTGGTTCAGGTGACTTATCTTGCAACACACATACAGCTAAAATAAATAGGAAATTAATAAGATAAAAATTGAGCAACAATGTGTTGCAGCCACATGTAGTAAGCACTGCTTCATGCAGTGGAGAATGGCAAAACAGAGGCACGCCGGTGACCGAGACGTTGCGAAGTAAGCATGACACGCGAAGTTACGCTGCATTATACTGCGGGAGTAACAACAAAAAGCTACCTCAGAGGGTAAAAAATGTGTCGGCCCAAGTTCGGACATCGCGACCGACGGCTTTCCAGCCGCCAGTGCAGCAGGCGTCGGCAGCTGACCTCACGGCGATGCGGCTCCGTGGGTGTGCCCGTACTGGGGTGCCGATGAGTTCATCTCAACCACAGGGCGTCCTGGCTTCAATGGAGCACTGGTGGCCTGAGGCTCCCGAGTGCGATCAACGGCGTGCGTTGCACGCATTGTCGGAGGATCTACACAGCAGAAGCCAGGCGGAGGGATCCGCAGGGCTTGGCAGTGACAACGAGAAATTGTAAAGAAAGTTCAATAAATAATCGTAAAACTCCAAGCCATCTCAGACTTGGCGCAGCCACTGTGTGTGCTGCTAACAAGTGGTGCAGAAGTCTTAACAAACTGCTCACCGTCCACTGTGTGCCATGTTTCATGAGTCCCCAAGGTCAGCCGGGTCCCCAGGGTCACATGGCGGCTGTCAATGTGACGCTGAGATAATGGTCCGTTTAGGACCTTACCTGGGCAAGCACCCATGCCAGCAAAAGGTTGGCGTGTGTACAATTTTTAGTATCAGCGCCATTTGTTATTCATATCGTTTTTCGCGCTATGTTTGCATAACATGATAATGGTATATAAGGCCTGGGTTTGGTAGTCGATGTACCCCGTCGTCTTCAGAAGTATCAGCGTCATCTTCTGCATCATCGTTGTCTGCGTCACATGTGCCTGAACCCACACCCGTAAGTACATTATAGAATAATGGTGTCTTCATTAGTAGATTTGTCCCAACATGTAATTGTAGGGAACCTCAGTAATGCATTAAATGTATTGACGTTGCCTCTACCAATAGTGTTAAAGAAAGATATTCTTTTTAATGTCCGACGTGAGAAGTTGAATTGTGTGTTAGGGTGCTTCAGGTTAGATAGCTCTTTTATATATACTCAATCTGTTAATGTGCCTATGATAGATGAAATTTTACGAACCGTGGCAGATTGTGGTAAGAAGTTTCGTTCATAGATGTACAAATCGTGGGATGAGATATGACATTTAAAAATGTGTAAATTAAATGACTGTATATTTCCCCATAATGAGTTCACAATTAATTTTCGGTTTTTTGAATTATATGTGGCCTTTAGTCCAGTAGCTGGTAGCGATGCTGCCATGTTCAAAATATGTGAACGATGTTTGGATAAATGTATCGCATTACAGTTTGATGAAAGTTTTACAACAGTGCTACGTGTTATACATCAAAGGGTAATAGAAGTCCACATTTGTAGTAAAATGTGAAAATTTCACAATTTTGTGCACGAGGCTCTCTGCAGAGGAGAGAAGCAGGAGACTGATTGAGGTGCATTATCTTGCAACACACATTCAGAAAGAGGAAATAAACAAGATAAAAATTGGGCAACGACAATTATAGAACTGCTCGCCATTCAGCAGATGTCCACATTTGTAGTACTGGGTGGCCCAAAAAGGATGGTCGGATTTGAACTGCGTAGTACCATTGAAAGGTGAGGAGGGGGGACCACTGCCGGCCGACTGCAAGTCGGCCATTACACCCAGTTTGCCACGAGATGGCGCAGTGGACGGTCGAGCATCGTGTTTTTGCTGTGGAACAGTTTTTCAGAAATGATGAATTGTTTATTACTGTGCAATGATTGTTTCGACAACGTTTTGGTGTAGCGCGTGATGGACCCATTCCAGATCGCAGATCCATATCACGTTGGGTGACTGCATTCCGGACAACAGGGTCTGTCAAAAGTGGTAAATCTACAGGGCGTACACGTACGGCAGTTACTCCACAGAACATTGATGATGTTAGAGCGTCAGTGCTGCAAAGCCCGCGTCGTTCCACTAGGCGTCGTGCTCAAACTTTAGGCCTCAGCCGTAGTTCGTTGCAGCGTATTTTAAGCCGTGAGTTACAGTTTCACCCATACAAAATTATGATTACACAAAAGCTGTATGATCGTGATTTTGAGCAGCGAAGACGATTTTGTGAATCAATGCTTGACATTTTGTACTCTAATAATGATGTTGTGCTTCTTATGTCAGATGAAGCCCATTTCCATTTAGACGGCTATGTCAATAAACAAAACTGCAGGTATTGGGCAGCAGATAATCCCAGAGAATTGCACCAAAAGCCTCTTCATAGTGCTAAGGTAACAGTCTGGTGTGGAATTTCAAGATTGGGGATTGTTGGTCCTTATTTTTTTGAGGAGAACAACGCAACAGTCACAGTGAACTCGAAACGTTACGTTAACATGCTACGTAGCTTTTTGGTGCCGAAACTGCGAGAGTTACATGTAAATCGAGATCGAATTTGGTTTCAACAGGACGGGGCCACGGCCCACACAGCCAATGACTCCATGTGTGTTTTAAGGCGGATGTTCCCCCACCACATCATCTCGCGTTTTGGAGATGTCCACTGGCCCGCGAGATCACCTGACCTCTCAGCCTGTGATTTTTTTCTTTGGGGATACCTAAAGTCAAAAGTCTACGTAAAGAAGCCCCGAAACTTAATTGATCTGAAGGAGGCAATCAGTGCGGAAATTATGGCAATTCAAGAAGAAACAGTAGTGAAAGTGATGGAAAATTTCGAGGAAAGACTTGTGGAATGCATCACCGAGGAAGGACACCATCTTCCGGAAGTCATTTTCTGTACATGATTTTTTGTGGTTAGTTCTTGTAATTGGGTGCCTGGGAGCATTTAGTTACGTAATTGAATAAAATTAATTTGTAAAACTGATGGAGTTATAGTTATTTAAAATGTGACCATCCTTTTTGGGCCACCCTGTACAAGGGTTGTTTTTTAAGGGGAGTTGGAATGCCGGAAAATGGAAAAAATTCACATTTTCAGTTTTTAACCTTATAACTTAATTTGAAATTTTCTGCTTAAAATGGTGCAAAATTTGTTAAGAAATTCCAATTGGAAGTATTTTTATTTAATTTTTCAAAATTACATGTGCGCCCAGCAAAGTTACCCATCTTGTGATTTGTACACATTTAAATCTTCGCATTTCCGAAAACATTACATATAGAAGGCTGTGGATTTCACTCTTCAGTTGTAGAATCTTTGATCCTTCCATAGGTACCATTGTTTTTACGACTAGCTGTGTTTATTGTTCAGTTTTTGATCTGTGAGTGTTTGTTTTGAGCCTCGAGTTTAGTTTGTCGCTCATTTGGAGTTTGTTATCTGTCTTGTTTTGACTTTCAGTGGTGAGTGCGTAGTTTCTACGATGCCTAGGAGTGCATCATTATTTAACCCGTAACTGGTACACCTGGGTCCCAGGGACCCGAGCGAAATTTCTTTTTTCCAGCTCCGTGATGTGTGTGGTAGCACTGACTTCCCTCTCCCTGTACTCTCCTAACAATCAACTGGCTACCAGCCCACAACATTGTTGCAGGCGTTTCTTTGTTAGTTTTGTTTCTATAAAGGTGATCGGGTCCCGTGGACCCAGGTGTACCGTTAGTGAAAGTTTTCTTTTCGTGGCATTATTTCCGGTATCTTGGATTTACGGTGTAGTGCTTCAGAAAAATGAGCGAGGAAGATACTACAGATAATCTGAACGAACCATTGGACAGTGATATTGAAGACATAAGTGGAAGCGACAGTGACTATGAAATTAGTGAACATGAAACTGGAAGTGATGAAAGTGATGATGGAGACAGTAACAACGAACAATCTGGAACTAATTATATCTATGGAAGAAACAGATTCAAGTGGTCAACAACACCCAGCATACGTGGAAGAACCTCTCAAACCAACATCATTGCTCCAATGCACTTTCCTGGCATACGTAATGCAGCTAGACAGGTAACAGAAAAGACCCCTCTAGCATTTTGGGAACTACTTTTCAGCAAAGAAATGATTGCAGAGGTAGTACTCAGAACCAATGAAAAGATTATGTCATTGCCACCTGAGTCAAAAAAGAATTCTTTTTCAAATCTAACAGACAGTACTGAAATAAAAGCTGTCATAGGTCTTTGTTATTTGTGGGGAGCCTTCAAGTCAAACAACGAAGATCTGAATGGTTTATATGCTACAAACGGCACTGGTAGACCAATTTTTAGGGCAACTATGCCCTTGAAACGTTTGCTGTTTTTATTACGTTGCCTTCGTTTTGATGATGCAGCAACCCGTGACGCAAGGAAACTCACAGATAAACTGTACCACATCTCTTGGCTCTTCAATTCATTGATAGAAGCTTGTCAAGAAAACTATTCAGTCGGAGAGTACGTCACTGTTGACGAAATGCTTGTAGGATTCCGTGGTAGATGTCCATTTAGGATGTACATTCCATCCAAGCCACGGAAATACGGTATAAAAATATTTATTCTAGCTGATGCCAAAATGCACTACTGTTTGAATGCAGAGATATATTCGGGAAAATCAGCTGTAGCCATCCCGCGCCGTGTCCTCTTACCAACAGCTGTTGTCATGCGGTTGGTTGAACCAATCAAGGGAAGTAACAGAAATGTGACAGGGGACAACTGGTTCTCAAGTGTGGAGTTGGTCAATGAGTTGTCGAACTGTAATTTGACTTATATTGGCACCATGAGAAAGAACAAGGCTGAGCTACCACCAAGCTTTTCAACAGCAAAGGGCAGAAATGTGTCTTCTTCAATCTACGGATACTCTGGTTCTGTAACAATACTTTCACACGTCCCCAAAAAGAACAAGGTTGTCAACCTGATATCGACAATGCACCATGGAGAATGTATGGTGGAAAATAAGCCTGAAATAATCCATGACTACAATAAAACAAAAGGTGGAGTTGACGCACTTGACGAAAAGACGCATAATTACACGACTTCTAGAAGAACAAGGCGGTGGCCTATGGCAGTCTTCTACACTATGCTAGATATAGCAGGTGTAAATGCTTTTGTTTTGTACCATGGGAAAGAAGATACTGATGATGTGACACGCAGAGAATTCCTCATTGAACTAGGTACACAACTCATAAGTGATTGTATGAAAAGAAGATTGGATTCTCCATTTTTGAGAAAAGATATCCGAAATTCCATTTGTGATATTCTAGGCATGACCCCCTCCAAGGCATCAGGAACATCCCAGGTTCACAGTGAAGCTGGTGCTACTAAATCGAAGAGGAAAAGATGCTCAGTGTGCCCATCTAAAAAAGACAGGAAAGCATCCCGGGCGTGTGCCAGATGTCGAACACCATTATGTTTGGAATGTTCCACTGCTTTATGTCCAAACTGTTTCGGTAGTCTGGATGAATGAAATAACTGAAATGGACTGGTGAAGATGCTGTATAATTGAAACCTAATATTTTGTCATAATTTCTGCTATTTTCAAAGATCACATAGTCATTTAGCTGAGAAATGTACTAAAATTTATCCAAAAGTTGTGCCTGCAGAAATTTTTATATTGATTTTGAACTTTTCTTCTGGCTTACTGTTGTGAAGCATAGTACATTTTGTGTTTAAACGTGAAGTTTCAGTTGTCTATCTTACTATTTGTAACTGATGTGCAGGACTTTCCAAAAGTATATTTTTCACATTTCGTATTTTATGCAGTTTATTGTCCTTTTTTGTAACATCTTTAAGGTATGACCATAAATGAGGAATGTGGTTTTAAAACATTAGTAACAAAACATTAATAAAAGTTTCATATTTAAATTTCATTTAAATGTGTTTTTTTTACCAAAATATACTCAAAACTTGGGTGGGTCCCGAGGACCCAGATGTACCTTATGTGTTACAATTTATAGGTGTACCAGTTACGGGTTAAAAAGCGAAAGTTTCGCGGTAATAGATTTACAAATAACGTTTGTTCAAGTGATTCTGCTTCAGCACCTGTTGATGCTGGTGAAAGTTCTGACGTTTGTACAGCTGAGATGTGTGAAGGAGACACGCCCACCAGTGCATCAAAAAAGAAGTTATCAAACTGTGCAAGTGAAATTACAGATGAAGCTTCTAATGAACAATATGTTTTAGTCGACTTTCCTGTTTTTACTGAGTTTATGAAGAAATGTTTGTGTTGTAATCTTTGTGGAGGTTCTTTTGATATGAACATAACAAAATCTATAGGACTTTCCTGCAAAATTGCTATAGTTTGTGCCAGTTGTGAAAATGAGACCTGTTTTTGGAGCTCTAAAACATGCAGTAGCAATTTGTTTGAGAGTAATATCAGGCTAATGTATGCAATGAGAGCAATTGGTAAAGGACATACTGCTGCTCAAACATTTTGTGCCATAATGAATCTTCCACCTCCACCTGCTAAAATTGACAATTACACTGAAGTGATAGGAGATGCTGTTCAGTCTGTAGCAGATTTATCAATGAAAGCTGCTGCCAGTGAAGCAAAATATATAAATGAAGGAAACCCAGATATCCCTGTTGCTTTTGATGGAACCTGGCAGAAAAGGGGTCACACATCCAAAAATGCTGTTGCTACTGTTACTAGTGTGGACAGCGGTAAAGTTTTGGACTATGAAGTGCTCACTAAACATTGTTACCATTGTGCATCTGGTAAGATAGAAGCAGCTCACATATGTAGCAAGAATTATGAAGGTACGAGTGGAGGCATGGAGGCTGCCGCTGCTGTGAAAATGTTTAGCAGATCAGAAAAAGAACGGGGAGTATTTTACACAAAATTCCTTGGAGATGGGGACTCCAAGGCATACAAAAGTGTTACAGAATCCATGCCATATGTCAATAAGACAATAACTAAACTAGAATGTGTCGGTCATGTTCAGAAACGAATGGGCACTCGTCTAAGGAAACTGAAACAGAATCTGAAGGACAAAATTTTGTCAGATGGTAAAACCATTAGAGGTCGCCTGTCAGATAAAATTATA
This sequence comes from Schistocerca serialis cubense, assembly GCF_023864345.2. NCBI lineage: Eukaryota > Metazoa > Arthropoda > Insecta > Orthoptera > Acrididae > Schistocerca > Schistocerca serialis. Next base: position 103,508,966 of record NC_064648.1, read on the forward strand.
AATGAATTACAACAATACTATGGTATGGCAATAAGAAATAATGCAAATAATTTGCAGGAAATGAGACAAGCTGTATGGGCCACATATTTACATCGATCATCAACTGATGATAATCCTCAACATTTTGCTTGTCCAGATGGTCCTCAGTCATGGTGCAATTATAGAAAATCTCAAGCTACTGGGGATCCTTATCACCATAAAAATTATATTCCATTGGCTGTTATGGAAGTAATTAAACCAATATATAGAGACTTGGGGCATCCTGATCTTCTGCGAAAATGTCTTCATGGTTGTACCCAGAATCAAAACGAGTCGTTCAACAACCTCATTTGGACTCGTGTACCTAAGAATGTATTTGTTGGGATAAAAACATTGAAATGGGGAGTCAGTGATGCTGTTATTTCATTCAATGATGGTCATATGGGTAGGCTAAAGGTCATGGCAAGGCTCGGCATTGCTCCTGGTATCAACACCATCAGAGGTCTTCAGCTTCTGGACAGCGTGCGAGTAAGGAAGGCTCAGTATGCAGCTGAATTTAATACAAAAAAAGCAAGGGCAGCAAGGAGAAGAAAGCTTCTAGGTGAAGAAGAAGAACTAGAAGATGACCCTGATTACTCTGCTGGACACTTTTGATAATAGAATAAAAGGTATTTGTGAATTTTCATAATAAATTACTTTAATCGCATTTTCTGGCATTTGACATTTTTAGTGTTACATGTACCTTTATCTCATAAACCACTCAACCAACAACATTCAAATTTTCAGAAATGCTGCAAAACAGTTCAAAGAGGCCACTGAACTAGAATCATGACAAGAACTGGCTTATTCTCTGAACTAGGGAAGTTTATGTTATACTTTTTCCAATAAAAAATGGCTTAATGGTAAAAAATTCATAAATACTATACCAACAAAAAGAAAACATTGGTTCTAGTTCAGTGGGCTCACAATATATGCTGAAAACCTCTGCCAGAATTTCAAAGTTCTGAAGATAATAGTTCCAAAGAAAAAGGTACACAAAGTTAGCAAATTTAACATTGGCGAGATAGGGCATTCCAACTCCCCTTAAGTAAGGGCCATTCACGCGTATAGTCCTGTAGTTCGCGCGGACGCCGCAACAAGCCACCGCACCACTTGCTGGCATCCTTCCCGTTCACACTGACGCAAGTTGCAGCTCTGTAGTTGACGTGTACGCATCGCTGTGCTACTTTATTTTGTTACGATTATTGAATCGCCCACCGCGTGAGAGATATGGTCAGAGATACGTTTTTTGACCGCGAGAAGCCTATCAGTTGCAGAAATTCGTCATCAGTTAACAGAAGTTTATGGCTTGAATGCAATGAGTGAAGGTAAAGTGTCAATGGGTTAGAGAGTTTAAAAATGGCCGTCAAAATGTCCATGACGAAGAACGCTCAGGCCGGCCCTCTGTGATCACTGATGATTTGGTGGCTGCAGTCGAAACAAAGATTTGTGAGTTTCAAGATTGGCTTTGTACAACATTGTGTCTGAAAACCTAAACTTTAGGAAACTGTGTTCTCGGTGGGTACCCAGACTCCTCACAGAGGACCACAAAGGGAAGAGATTTGCCACTTCATTGGACTTTTTGATTCATTATGAGGAAGAAGGGGATGACATGTTGAGTCAAATTGTCACTGGAGATGAAACGTGGGTATCCCATATCACTCCCGAAAGCAAGCGACAATCGATGGAATGGTGACACACAGCCTCACCTGTCAAGGTCAAAGCCAAACAGACGCTGTCAAAGTGCAAGATTACGGCAACTGTGTTCTGGGACCGGCGCAGTGTTTTGCTAGTGGACTTTACACCACGAGAAACGACAATCAACTCAGATGCCTACTGTGCAACTCTAAAGAAGCTCCGCAGAGCAATTCAAAACAAAAGGCGCGGCATGCTGACAAAAGAAGTTTTGCTCCTGCACGATAGTGCTAGGCCTTACACCTCTCAAAAGACTCGGGATTTGATAGATTCTTTTGGCTGGGAAGTTTTCGACCATACACCATACAGCCCCGACCTTGCTCCTAGCGATTTTCACCTTTTCAGTACCTGAAACACCATCTTGGCGGGCAGCGCTTCAATGATGACGATGAAGTGAAAGCGGCCGTGAACTCTTGGCTGTCGGAGCAGGCGGCCGAATTCTTTGAAGAGGGAATTAAAAACTTAGTTGTACGGTATGACAAGTGCTTAAATAAACAAGGCAACTATGTAGAAAAATAGGTAAAAGTGTGTAGAATCATAAAATAAAAGTTTTTTTTACAAAAGTATTTGTATCTTTTTTTTAAAATAAAAACGGCCCTTACTTAGATAACAACCCTCGTAAAATGTGGGAATTTCACAGCTTTGTGGAGGAGCCTTCCTGAAGAGGAGAGAGGGAGGAGACTGGTTTAGGTGGCTTATCTTGCAACACACAAAGCTAAATTAAAGAGGAAATAGATAAGATAAAAATTGGGCAACAATGATTATAGAACTGCTCACCATTAAGCAGATGTCCACATTTGTAGCAAAATGTGAGAATTTCACAGGAGGCTCTCTGCAGAAGAGAGAGGCAGGATACTGGCCCTTGTGGCTCATCTTGCAACACACATACAGCTACAATAAAGAGGGAATAAATAAGATAAAAATTGGGCAACAACAATTATAGAACTGCTCACCATTCAGCAGATGTCCACATTTGTAGTAAAATGTGAGAATATCAATTTTGTGTAGGAGGCTCTCTGCAGAGGAGAGAGGCAGGAGACTGGTTCAGATCTCTCACCTTGCAACACACATACAGCTAAAATAAAGAGGAAATAAATAGGATAAAAATTGGGCAATGACAATTATACCTGTAGAACTGCTCGCCATTCAGCAGATGTCCACGTTAGTAGCAAAATGAGAGAATTTCACAGGAGGCTCTCTGCAGAGGAGAGAGGCAGTAGACTGGTCCAGGTGGCTTATCTTGCAGCACACATACAGAAAGAGGAAATAAGGCAAAAATTGGGCAACGACGATTATGGAACTGCTCACCGTTCAGTAGATGTCCATGTTTGTAGTGAGATGTAGGAATTTCACAGCTTTATGCAGAAGCCTTCCTGGAGCGAAGCGAGGGAGGAGACTGGTTCAGGCGGCTTATCTTGTAGCAGTGGATTAACTTCAAATTTTGCCGACATTGGGGGAACGTGGGGGTGGCGAGCTGCCTGGTAGAGAGTGGGGTGGAGGTTTCAGAACACGTATCTGCATAGGTCACACAGAATTGCTGCACACAAGAGTGGCTGCCACGTCATTGGGCAGTACCGAGTGTCCGTTCCATTCGAAGCAGGAGTGGACGGGGGGACGAGGGATAACGAGAGGTGGACACCTTCAGATCTTACTGTGTGGACAAAAGACGGGCACACGATAGAGGTACTGCAGTTAAGCTTCCATTCTGACCGCACGAAGGTATTAAGGAATAACTTCAAATTTTGCTGACATTGGGGGAACGTGGGGGCGGCGAGCTGCCTGGTAGAGTGTGGGGTGGAGGTTTCAGAACACGAAATCTGCATAGGTCACACAGAATTGCTGCACACAAGTGTGGCTGCCACGTCATTGGGCAGTACCGAGTGTCCGTTCCATTCGAAGCAGGAGTGGACGGGGGGACGAGGGATAAAGAGAGGTGGACACCTCCAGATCTTACCGTGTGGACGAACGAAGGGCACACGATAGAGGTACTGCAGTTAAGCTTCCATTCTGACCACACGAAGGTATTAAGGAAATAACTGTGTCACATTGTAATGCATGTACTCCTATGCAGGATGTTAAAGAAAAAAACACTACCTACCACCGTAAATGCAACACCCTGAAGGAAGCATCGAAATCAAGTGAAATTTACACCATGAGTTTGCAGCGATGAGATATGCAACTGATTAGAATTTCAGCACAGACGCACATCACGTGCGCCTGTGGCGCCACCTCATAGCGCCATTTAAGGCTTGGCGATTTCGACGAGTGTACGTTCGGCACGTGTGTTTACCTTGTGGTTGTTTCACAAGACGATCAGTTATGCCTCGTAGACAACAGCGAACATCTTTTGATCAAGTATCCGAGTTCGACAGAGGAAGGATAGTGGCTTACCGAGATTTTGGATTATCATACAGAGAAATCGCTAGTCGTGTTGGACGAAACCAAACAACTGTAATGCGGATATGTGACCGTTGGATGCAGGAGGGTACAACGGACCGACGTGGTCCATCGCATTCACCTCGGTGCACCACTGCACGTGCTGATAGGCAAATTGTGCGCATGGCAGTGACGGATCGCTCAGTGACATCCTGAACCATAGCACAGCACATTGCGTCTGTAACGCATCATCCAGTGTCTGCGCGTACCATTCGACGCCGTTTACAGCAGAGTGGTCTGTCCGCAAGACGTCCATTGCTTCGTCTACCATTGACGCAGAACCACAGACGTCTCCGTCGCCAATGGTGTGATGACAGACTGATGTGGACGGCAGAATGGAATGATGTTGTCTTTACTGACGAGGCACGCTTCTGTCTGTAGCACCACGATGGTCGGATTCGAGTGTGGAGACACCGTGGAGAGAGGATGCTGGACAGCTGCATTATGCACCGCCACACTGGTCTTGCACCGGGTATTATGGTATGGGGCGGTATTGGATATTACTCTCGCACGCCTCTAGTATGCATTGCCGGTACTTTAAATAGCCGGCGCTACATATCCGAGGTGCTGGAGCCGGTTGTCCTTCCTTACCTTCAGGGCTCAGCCACAGCCATATTTCAACAGGATAATGCGCGACCACACGTGGCACGCATTGTTCAAAGGTTCTTCGTCAATAACCAGATTGAATTGCTTCCCTCGCCGGCTCGCTCTCCGGATCTTTCGCCGATAGAAAACATGTGGTCCATGGTTGCTCAACGAGTGACCCAAATTACATCCCCAGCTGCCACACCAGATGATCTTTGGCAACGTGTGGAAGCTGCTTGGGCTGCTGTACCCCAGGAACACATCCAATGTCTCTTTGACTCAATGCCGAGACGTGTGGCAGCGGTGATCTCCAACAATGGCAGCTACTCTGGCTACTGATTCTGGCAGGAACCACATGTCACAGACGTCTGCAAACGTAATCATTTGATACTTGGTCAACATGTTATCTACAAAATAAATTTTGTTGTGCTACCTCTTGTCTTTCTTGGTGTTGCATTTACAGTGGCCAGCAGTGTACTTGGCGTTTTAGTGTTGATTGTGGTAATATTCTGTATCGAACATGAGCAAGTTTGTTTTTAAAACTCGGGTCATGGGCACTGATAAACTAAGAGATATCACTAATGAGCATATTGCATCAGCTGTTCCGCAGTGAGAAAACGTGTTCCAAAAAGCGTATGTTCTGACATACGAACACGTGTTCGTAGGAGGTGCTCTCGTGATGTCATCCACGGCAATGTGTTATTTGTCCTATTACAGACGACACCCGATTATTAATGTTAATTACGATCCCCGGCACGGAATACTGTGAGGTAGGAAGGCATCACAAATGTGTGGTTGCAGATACGAGCACTGCTGTTGTACTGGTGCTCCGTGTCATACCGGAGTAGGCAGTGGGCCGAGATACTGCTGTGCGGTGGTGCGGGGGGGTCACGTGGTGTGGTGCACTAGTTTTACTTGGCACTGCCCGTGCTAAAAATGCTAGACCAGAAGTTGGCATGAATTTCGCCTTCACAGTTCACTGTAAGCTAGTGAAGAGTAGAGACGCTTTCTTAACTTGGCTGCAGTGGAATTTTGATGAGGAATATTGCTTAGCAGATGAGGATTTTCATGTGAATGAAGGTAAGCACATTCACACTTATATTAAAGTTAAGCAGGCACTGTACGTTAACTTGTTGTGTGCCAGGTTTATTCTTTCTCATGGTAATAATGCAGTATTTGATCTACAGAGTGTGCGAAATGTTGCGAACTGGTTACATACCTAAGGAGGACGGCTATGCTTTAACAAATGTTTCCCATGGCCACCAAAAATTTTAGTACCAGTTGCACAGGTTTGCGAAAGGACGTCTGTGATTGATTATACGGATCCTTTCGTTTGTAGGTTCTCTCACAATCTTCAATATATAGAACAATTTATAAAATCGTACAAAGATCCAATGGTCTTTATGACAATGGTCTTGATGAGGCCATTTACTAAGTTTGATTATCCATACATTGGCTGGGCTGGCAGTGTAGTAGAGTGGTGTAATGCGATCTACTGGAATTCGCAGGTGAGAAAACGACATTGTTTTTGTATGGCTCAGGTCTGCAGCGAGTTGTTCCTTTTAGTTTGTGCAAATGTATCGTAGTCCTGTTACATCTGTTTACGTTTGCGTACATTTCTCCTAACTCCGGGTGAGTACCGTGACGTTTGGGTCTACTTGCACGTCACCGTTAAAGCACATGTTATTCTGATGTTTTTGGTGCGCCTTTTATTCCACAAGGGACACGGCATACATGATTTTCTGCTACGATTTACCATATGGAGTAATCTGAGAGACCATAAACTGTACACTGTACAATTTCCAGCACACAGGGCACCACACGTTAAACTGTTCAGCCAATTGTTAGAGCAACTCAGGGAAACAAGTTTTTTGGCATACGCCAAAGCAGACAGTGGGGAGCCTCGTTCCGGATGCAAGCCTAAAATCGAGGGGCAACTGAAAGTGTTAGTTATCGTCTGGTCTGGGTGGTACTCTGTGAGCAGTTGTATTCGTACCATGTTTCATGTGTCCAGACCCTCAGGGCACGAGAAAGTGCAGTTCTGCCAATGGTTGTTGCGGCAGTGTGGTGCAGATCCACTATTGCCTCCGCAAGATTTTGTTTACCGATGAGGCAGGGTTTACACAAGATGGCATCTTAAATTTCCATAACCAGCATGTGTGGGGCGATGAAGATCCCCGTGCTGTTCAAGAAGAGAGACATCGGGGTCGATTCTCAATCGACGTATGGGTAGGTGTTCTTGGCGATAAATTACTGGGGGCCGTACGTGCTACCACTGCCCTCTGAAGTATGTACGCCTATCTTACTGCAGGATGTGCCACGTAAGGACACACTACAGGTGTGGTTCAAGCACGATGGTGCACCACCACATTTTTTCTGCACTGTGTGTCAGCACCAGATGAGAACATTTGAAAACCGGTGGGTTGGCTGTGGAGGTCCCACATCTCAGCCTGTTCATTCCCTGGACCTAAATCCACTAGACTTCCGGTTACGGGGACACACAAAGCAATTGGTCTACACCACTCCTGAGAGCAGACACTACACAATCGTGTCTTCTGTGCATCTCAGCACATTCAGAACTAACCAGGGCGATTTCAAAGGGTGCATTAGTCCTTACACCAAAGGGCAGAGGCATGCATTGAAATGAATAGACACGTTCTGCACCTCCTCTGAACAAGTGGTCATATGTCAGAATGGATGCTTTGTATGACCCACGGTTATAAGGAATTTTTTTTGACGCATACAATCATTGGATAGTTTTTCTTTCTTTTTTACTGCATAGTGTGTTCTTCAGCAGATGCCCACATTTGAAGTAAAGTGTGGGAATTTCACAGTTTTGTGCAGGAGCCTGTCTGGAGTTCAGGTGGCTTATCGTGCGGCAGTGGACAAACTTCAAATTTTGCCAGCAGTAAGTGAATGTTGGAGCGACTAGCTACCTGTTGGAGAGTGGGGCGGAAGTGTCAGAAAACATCTCTTTCCAGAATGGCAGCACAGGTGTGGCTGCTGCTGCTGCATTGGGCAGTATCGAGTTGCTACTCCGTTGGAAGCAGGAGTAGACAGGGGGGCCAGGAATAACGAGAGGTGGACACCTCCAGACCTCACTGTGTCGACGAATAACTGGCACTCGATAGAGGCACTGAAGTTAATGTTCCGGTCTGAGCGCACAAAGATATTAAGGAAATAAACTGTATCACCTAAAGTCTGTGCCCCTTTACAGATTCCAAAATTCTTACACTACGCTCGACCTTTGTAAGAGGGTCGGTCAAAAAGTAATGCCTCCCATTTTTTTTCTACGTAAAGAAATTAAGTTAAGTGAAAAATTTGAATTTGGCGCCATTCCTCAAACCTTCTTCTGCAATCCACTGCAGTAGTAACTTTCTGTGTCAACAGGTGGCAGCACAGCAGAAGTTTGTAAGATGGCCGACATCGATGTTCGTTTGAGACAGCGTTGTGTGATTGAATTCTTGAATGCAGAAGGTGAAACGCCCATACGCATTCATGAAAGACTGAAGAAGGTGTATGGTGTTGTGACAGTGGATGTCAGCACTGTTAGACGATGGGTTCGTCGTTGTAAGGAAGCTGAAGGGCAAACACCGTTGACTGACGAAAAGCGGAGCGGCAGGCCGGTGAGTGCAGTGACTCCACACAACATTCAGTAAGTTGATGACATCATTCGTGGTGACCGTCGGGTGACTGCAGATGAAGTGTGTCGCATTATTTCTCTTAGTAAAGGCAGTGTGATCACGATTATTAAACAATTGGGGTACTCAAAAGTTTGTGCACGGTGGGTTCCAAGAATGTTAACCGATCAGAATAAAGAGGCAAGGAAAACAATAGCCTCCCAACACTTGCAGTGCTTCCGTTTGGAGGGAGATGAGTTTCTGAAAAAAATTGTGACCGGGGGCGAAACATGGGTCCATTTTTTTGAACCCGAATCAAAGAGGCAGTCAATGGAGTGGCGTCACACAAGCTCGCCGAGGAAGAAAAAATTCAAAACTGTGCGATCGGCAGGGAAAGTTATGGCAACAGTTTTCTGGGATACAGAGGGTGTGATTCTGGTTGATTTTTTGGAGCAGGGATGCACAATAAATTCTGTTCAATACGTCACAACCCTCAACAAACTTAAAGCACGTCTTCAGCGAGTTCGCCCAACAAAATCAATGGCAGATGTTCTTCTTTTGCATGACAATGCAAGACCACACACCAGTCGTCACACCTCTGACGAGATTGTCAAAATTGGATGGGAAGTTTTGCCTCATCCCCCATACAGCCCTGACCTGGCACCATCAGACTTCCATCTGTTCGGGCCACTAAAAGAAGCTCATCGTGGGATTCATTTTGAAGATGAGGAGGCCGTCAAAACATCCGTGCGTCAATGGCTTAGGAAGCAGAGCTGTGATTTTTACCGTGCTGGGATACATGCCCTTGTTCAAAGATGGACCAAAACTGTAGAGATGGGCGGAGATTACATTGAAAAATGACAAAATGATCCTCAATGTTGTGGTTTTCAACCTATGTAATTGCATTTAAATTTCCTGACAATTAAACGTAGAAAAAGAAATAGGAGGCATTACTTTTTGACTGACCCTCGTACTATTACCTAAGTAACACTCTTGAGATTAGAAGGAATCTTCCCTCTCGCCTTCACCATATATCGACAGCTTGGTACTACATCACGTCATCAGAATCCTGAACGTGTAACAAAGTGGTGCACGAAATGTGTCACTATTTGTTTCACACATAATTTACAAGCTGCAGTAGATATCCTGTTGAGCATTTCAACAACAGTAACAGTACATATTGAAGAAAAATATGAGTTACAAAATGATGCATAATTCACAATACAGTTACTAGGAGACTAGTTTTCACAACACGGCCGACAATGGACAACTGACATTGTGGCAGTGATCGGCACTTGTGTTACTGCTTCACAAAAAGAGAAGCCCCATAGTGACTGAGGTGGTTTTGACAACAGTTTAACATGTGGTGTCGCGAACATTAAAAATCTGCAATGGACAGTATATTCATTGGTATAAGTAGTTAACTTGAAACCAGTAAGCCGGATGGGAAAACATCTTGGGCAAGAGGCTGTGAACAGTAGTGTAAACGCCGGAAGCGGCTATCTGATACTTGCTCCACTAATACAGAGCGGACTATGAGATGATATGCCGTTGCTAAGATGTCGACACACACTACAAAGAATTTCTCTGTTGTCGTCTGCCCCAATCACAATGGTACCATTCACATTCAGCCTACAGACCATCTGGGCTCCTCTGTAGCATTCATCCTGCGTGGCTTGCAGCTCTTGTGACATTACCCTTTTTCCAATGATGATATGAAGCATGCCCTTAGACTATCCATCCATTCTTGACCAGGCCCTTGTATGGAAACTTGACTGTACCATCTAGTTACGGACTTGTTCAGTGATGATACAACTGAAGCAACACTGCTTCCCTCCTCTTTTTTCCTGGTGTGATGGTTAAGCAGAGGTGTTTTGCACCCAACAACACAAACATACATTCACACACTAATAGCCCTGAATGTTTGACACTGCCCTCCCACACTAACACCATGCGACTTTCATGGTCCCGGGCAACGAGATGCCCCACCTCTGAACCAGCTAGTTCACGTAGTTCTTGACTGATTTTACTGTACGGCCCACAAGCAGCCTGAGAAGTTTTCCAAAATTTCACCAGCCATCTTCGTATAGTATTAGTAATTCCCCAAACTCTTGAGCAAATTTGCTACATGGTGGTTACGTCACCACTGACACACTTGTGCCAAACACACTTTCCATTTATCTTTTTCTTTAACTCCTCAAGCGTGTGCAACGGCATGCTATTAATACCTCTATGTAAGGGTGCACAAGTCGTCCTGCGTGGTCCAACAGTGTTCTGCGTTGGAGTTCTCAACTTTACCATTAGCAACAATGATACCCTGCAGAAAGGTAACGACTGGCTAACTGTGGCCCTCGTCCGTGGACCAAAAGTCGAGAAGTTCCAGGACTAGAAAGTTTTAATAGCTGGGATGTCATCACTTATCGGACATTCCACATCGCAGAGGTCTACAATAAAGACATGGGTAAATCACATTACCTGCCGTCAATGCCGTTCGTTCTGAGGACTAGGAGTCATCACCTCCCCTTAAATAAAGGGAAATTATTTGAAAACTGATCACTGTTTCGCTTCAAGATTAGTGTTTTTCTGTAGATGTCAATGTTTGCAGTAAATTGGAACAATTCCACTATTTTGTGTTGCAGGAGCCTGTCTGGAGAGGAGAAAGGCAGAAAGCTGATCCTGACTGCTAAGAAGGGGGCACTGGAAGAGCTGCGGACTCTGCTGATGGCAAAACAGGGCCCAGAGTCGGGCAGAAACTGATCTGGACGCTGCCTACGGTGAGGGCAGAAATTGGGGCAGTTGCGAGTCTGACAGAGCAGCGCAGATGTGGATGACAGGGACAGCTGTCAGAACACGCTCCTGTAACGATGCTACAGCTGTGATGTGTCTGCCGGCTGCATCCTCTGCTGGGGATTCGAGAGTAGAGGATGCCGTGGTCACGGCCACCTGCCGGGAGCGTTCTCTGTGATCCCTATATCGGGAGTCATAAAAGGAGTATGCTGTGGTAGTGACGTGATTGTCATTCATCACGTCGGCTGACCCCAACGCCAGGGATCGAGATGGGAGGATTTGTGGCTTTGACGCACCTGTCGGCGATGTCCTCTGCGTACCCCACATCGGGAGTCTGGATGGGAGGATGCTGCTGGTGCGGTGCAACTGTTCTTGGTGACGTCCACCGACCCCCAATGCCGTAGCCTAAAAAGCGTCTGTCGGTGACGTCTTCTATGACTCCCACATCGGGAGTCGTGACAGGATGATGTCGCGGATGTAGTGCAACTTTTGTCGGTGAAATCTGCTGACCCCCACAACGGGGATCAGGAGTGGAGGATGCCATATGCCTGCCAGCGACATCCTCTGTGACCCCCACATCGTGGATGGAAAACCAGGATGCAGCAGTTGCTGTCCTCTGACATTCCTCACACTGGGAGATCAGAAAGGAGGACACTGTGGCAGTGATGCACCTGTTGCTGACACCTGCTGCCGACCACCACACTGGGGACTGATAAAGGAGAATGCTGTGGTGGTGGTGCGCCTGCTGTTGGCATCCTCTGCTGACCCCGATACCAGGATTCGGGATGGGATAATGCTGCTCCACTGTACGAGGCTGCTCGGACACTATCCTCGACTAATTTCTTGTGTTTATCGTGTTTGCTTACCTGCATTTTTCGAGGCCAAAATTTACAATATAAAATGTGTCTGTCATAGACCACACAGATACACTGAATAACTAATTTTGTACCAAACTGGGATGTACTTAACCTTGTTAAGACAGTAACTATTTCCTTAGAACATTTCTCTGGTACCAAACTCTAATGAGTCATAAATTTTGGAATTGTCTTCCATTTCTTATGTCGTCACACTGGCAATGTGATGGCAACTTGCTAGGGGGTAATACGTCACTTGCACACAAGTGACCCTAAAGGATGGCAGCACAAGTGCAACTAATGTAGAAAAGCACAGAACTCAAATAAAAGTAAAACTTAACATGTGCGACATTCGCACCAGAGTGCGAGCGAAAGCTGCACCGTGGACGACACATCTGTCTCGCCCGTACATGGAGCAGTTACTAGCTGCACTGGCATCTCAGAGGTGATTATGACCACTACAACACTCAGGGAAAGTCTGGCATTCCTGAAGGGGTTAAGCATCTGAAGTTGTTTTGTCACTACTCGAAGGGTATTTTGACAAGAGATATACAGTTTCTACTGTCCAATTCTATTCAAGTCCCCACCTGTCAGATTTTCTTGTATCGAAAAGCACTGACTGTATTGGAACAGTTACGATAAACAGAAAAGAAATGCCAGCAGCGTTGAGGGAGGGAAAACTTGAGAAGGGTCAAGTGAAGACCTCTTACAGAGGAAAGTTGATGGCGATGCGATGGCAAGATAAAAATGATGTGTACACACTATCCAGTACCTATAGTTACAAGTTGAAAAACTGAGAAGAGGAGAACAGTAAAAACAAAGCCTAAAGTTATACAAGAAATACAATGACAGAATGGACGGCATTGATTTGGCTGACCAGTACATGACAAATTATACTGCAACAAGAAACTGCCTGTGAAAATATTATATGAAGCAGTTTCACCATTTCATGGATGTGATAACTCTCAATTCCTACCTTTTGTTGGAAAATTGGGATGGCTATTTTCAAATTAGTCTAATCAAAAGTTTACTACAGAAATAAAGTGCACATGTTGTTTCGTCCTCTAAGCACAGTAAAGTTGGACACCCCTTCCAACTTTCAGCTCCAACATATTTGGTAGGCTGGCACTTTCCCAAACATGTTACAGCTACTGAAAACATGAAGGCACCGACACGAAAATGCCGAGTGTGTTACAGCAAACTGAATGACAATGGGGAAAAAATAAGAAAAGAAACATGTATGTATTGCAAAGAATGTGATATTGGATTGTGTGCAATACCACGGTTTGAGCTATACCATACAAAGAGTAATTTCTAATAAATATACAAGACACTTTGTTTCCTTTAGCTCTACCACTGATCCCCTTCCCCAGAATATAAAAATTAATAATAAATAATTTTAATTTCAGCAACAGTGTTATTTTCCGTGAAGACCTCCGAATTGTTAGCTATTCAGTTACATAATCACTTGCCCTCACAACAATCTATTGCGAATCTAGCCTAACAACAAGTATAAATTAACAGTAGTAAGAACAATTGAGCTCTTAAAGTAACGAAGCAGCATGTTCCAGGACGGAAGCGCTGCGGGCATATTTGATGATAGCGTTTACCCAAGCACCATCACAGCAGCGCCAAGAGTCAAATTAGCTTATGTGACGATAACGGGGAACCAAATAGCTGTCACACGTCTCATGATGATGGGAACGTACCAGTACCCGAATAACTGGGTGTTTTGCTGCACTCTGGGACCAGTGCAGTGGTCACACTGTCGGTAGGTAAATTGCAGTTGGTAGCCAACAGGGCCGCATTGGCTGACAGGAGTCTCACGTTCGAGGCCACGTGACTGAAACGCCAGATGCCACCGGTGGCGAGACCATCCCCCCGGGCGTCAAAACCTCGGTACTGGAATTGCTGGCAGCTTAAATGTTACTTCTATACACTCCGGGCTCCACAGCTGCTGAGCAGGGATCCTCGCATTTGCTGGTCGCTGCCGACAAGTATGGCGTGTCTGGCCTGAATAACAGGTGGCCTCAGAGAAAGTGGCATTCTGGATGGCCCTTGAAAATTCCCAGATACTCCTGTTCTGTTCCCGTCAACAGTGTACAGGGTGGATCAGAGGAAACGCACGTTCTTTGAACTGCTAGTACGCGGCGACGAGAGGGAGTATTAATTTTTAATGAATGTTGGCAGACTGCCTGTACAATGTAATGAGCATAGAGCATTGCGTGTTCATTGTCGAGGAGTACAGGGTGATTCAAAAAGAATACCACAACTTTAGGAATTTAAAACTCAGCAACGACAAAAGGCAGAGCTAAGCACTATTTGTCGCCGAATTAAGGTAGCTATAAAGTTTCATTTAGTTGTGCATTTGTTCGCTTGAGGCGCTGTTGACTAGGCGTCAGCGTCAGTTGATGCTAAGATGGCGACCGCTCAACAGAAAGCTTTTTGTGTTATTGAGTACGGCAGAAGTGAATCGACGACAGTTGTTCAGAGTGCATTTCGAACGAAGTATGGTGTTAAACCTCCTGATAGGTGGTGTATTAAATGTTGGTATAAACAGTTTACAGAAAATGGGTGTTTGTGCAAAGGGAAAAGTTCTGGACGGCCGAGAACGAGTGATGAAAATGTAGCACGCATCCAGCAAGCATTTGTTCACAGCCCAGGAAAATCGACTCGCAGAGCTAGCAGAGAGCTGCAAATTCCACAATCAACTGTATGGAGAGTCCTACGAAAAAGGTTAGTTATGAAACCTTATCGTCTGAAATTGGTTCAAGCACTGTCTGCAGCTGATAAGATTAAAAGAATCGATTTCTGTGATTTTATCCTTGCTCAAATGGAAACAGATGAATCTTTCGTTTCAAAGATTGTGTTTAGTGATGAAGCAACTTTCCACACTAACGGGAAAGTCAACCGTCACAATGTCTGTAGATGGGGCGCTGAGAATCCGTGGGAAACAACTCAGTATGAACGTGACTCGCCTAAGGTGAACGTTTTCTGTGCAATTTCAGCCAATAAAGTTTTTGGTCCCTTTTTCTTCGAAGGTGCTACTGTAACTGGACTACAGTATCTGGAGATGTTAGAGAATTGGCTGTTCCCTCAGCTCGAACAAGAAGCACAACAATTCATATTTCAGCAGGATGGAGCGCCACCACATTGGCACTTATCTGTCCGTAACTACCTGAACGTCAACTACCCGAGGCGATGGATCGGCCGCCAGGCAGCCCGTGACAGAGCACTTCATCACTGGCCTCCAAGAAGCTCTGATCTTACCCCCTGCGATTTTTTCTTACGGGGGTATGTTAGGGATATGGTGTTTCGGCCACCTCTCCCAGCCACCATTGATGATTTGAAACGAGAAATAACAGCAGCTATCCAAACCGTTACACCTGATATGCTACAGAGTGTGTCGACGAAATGGAGTATCGGGTTGATATTGCTCGAGTGTCTGGAGGGGGCCATATTGAACATCTCTGAACTTGTTTTTGAGTGAAAAAAAAACCTTTTTAAATACTCTTTGTAATGATGTATAACAGAAGGTTATATTATGTTTCTTTCATTAAATACACATTTTTAAAGTTGTGGTATTCTTTTTGAATCACCCTGTACTTTAAAAACAATCATGCCGTAGTCACCGTGCAACAGCGTTAGAAATACTGGATCTGTGATAAAAAAGAAACCACCTGGTCTTCGCCATTCAGTTCGTACTCCGGAAAATGTAGACCGAGTGAGATAAACAGTTATCTTCAAACAAGACGGAGACCACTTCCACCTCATCCGTGACTGCGTCTACTACTCGCGACGTTGCAAATGCAGAATCCGCACTGATGCATTTATTGCCTCCAGAATTAAAAGGAGGATCAGAAGAACCAGGGCCATCCCAGCAATGTCAGACATCGACTGGATCAATATTCTGTTATACCTCTTCGTGCAAAAATGGCCAGGTAGGGGACAAGTTTGGATTAGAGGCTCCTATAAAAGACTACCTGGTCAGCTTGAAATTATGCAACAGTAAGATTTCATCACAAGATCCGTTGATGTACTGGAAGGGGAAGACATTGGACCTAATGATCAGTGCAGAGCGGAATTCACCAGTGATGGAGGCCGTAAATGGCCTCAAAGTGCCAACCTATTACTACGGGAAAAGGGTGCAACCCTGCAACAATCGCAAAAAAGGTTTTATCCTTACTAATGTCATACAAATGTATTCCGCCTGAGAATATAACTAATATAATTCCGGCAGCACATCCATATTTTATGAATTTAATTGATCCGAAATTCAAAAGATTTTATGATATGTAATTGGAACTATATCAAAAGACTGTGAATGATCTAGATTTAAGAGGATTAGAAAACCTATTTAAGATCTGGTTCTGAGGACAATGTGTTTTATGCTTATACTAACAATGTATGGGACTATTATTACACTCTTCAAGATTCATTAAGTTGGTTAAACAAATTATTATTGTATCAATGTAATGATGATACTGACAAAGCTACAGAATTCCTCACAAATTTAGTTTCATGATTAAATGGCTTATATGTTTGGCGAAATGATAATTATGTACCTTCCAAAAAATTAAATACACAGTGTGTAATAGGCCCTCCAAATAGTGGTAAACACTGGTTTTTCGGCTGTTTAATATAGTTAGCTTTAAATGGAGGCCATGTTGGTCGTTGCAACAATAAAACAGGCTATACCTTCACAAACTTTCTTAAAATCTTCTAATGCACCCTCTTCCAATGAAATTTCGTTCCCAACTATTATTCTTCTGTTTACAGCATCTTGAAGAGCAAACTTATTCAGCAGGCAAGGCAACTGGGCGTAAGATCCGTGACGGAAGCATAGCGACAGTATTTGTCAATGATGATAGTGAAAATATGTGGCTTGAGCCATACTGAACCAAAGTGATAGTGTGTTTCAGAGATGTCTACCGTGGCACCCAATACCGAGGTTTAGGAAACTGTGGCCTTAGATCTGGGTGTTCTGCCAGATACCGGGGACGGCGCCATAGTGACTCTAGTGGTGGGGGGCACACGGATGGCAGCGTATGAGGCTGTACTGATGTGCAAAGATACCGTGTTCAACCTTAGTGTGCCGTTAACACCAACAAAAACATACCTGTCATTATCAAAAATTTCAAAAGCATGTGCAGTGGATTTGGAGTACCCAGCCTGTCGGAGCTTGGCGAGATGATTAAATATGAAACAGAAGTGTTGCAGAGATCAGTTCACAGGCCTTGACACACACACAAGTAGGCAGCTGCACCATCAGCATGTGCAAGTTGGGTCATACATGTCGGCGCTGGATATAAACAAGTTGGTCTGAGGAGCTGCTCTTCACTTCAGCCCCATTATCATCACTGATGGCTAAAATGTGACCATGAAAGCGTCAGACTCATTGTGATAATAGTGGTGGGATGAATAAGCATCCTTGTTTATGCAGCCGAGATTCTGAGTCCATCATAACTGCTCTTTGCCGATCAAATTATATATGCACGAGGCGTGTTTTTTTTAAAGTAAGTACAGTATTGCCACAACGCAGCCGCAGCGCTGCGGTCGGCGTTCTGCGCATGCGCACTGGGTACCTACATCTGTTATCTACTCACTGACGTCATTACAGTCTGATTCTTCCTTGTTTCCATTGTGTACTGAGTGTTTAAAACGCCTCTGATAATCTTGAGTCCCACCGATTGTGAAGTATGGGCTGTTATTTCTTAGTGCTAAAGGCCTAAAAGCGATCAATATTCATTGTGAGATGTGTGCAGTTTACGGAGAAAACATTATTAGTGATGGAATGGTAAGAAAGTGGGCGAGAGCATTTAAAGATGGCCGCACAAATGTGCACGATGAACAATGGAGTGGGCGTCCTTTCAGTCGTTCATGAAAGTTTGGTGCAGTAAGTGGACAATAAAGTGAGAGAAAACAGACGCTTTACGATTTCCTTCTTATGGGATGACTTTCCCAATGTTTCCCGTAGTGTTTTGTATGGCATTGTGACCGAGTGCTTGAATTACCGAAAATTGTGAGCACGTCAGGTACTGAAAATGTTGTGCACAAAACCAAACATTTAGACAGTGCATTGACTTTCCTCGAGCAGTACTACGACAATGTGATGATTCCTTTAGCCAAACTGTTACGGGCGATGAAACATGGGTCGCCTTCGTCACACCAGAGTCAAAGCAACAGTCCATGGAATGGTGGCATTCAGATTCACCCAGAAAAGAAGTTTAAGCAAGCAATTTCTGCCCGGAAAATCATGTGCACAGTTTTTTGGGACAGAAAAGGAGTACTGCTTGTGGAATTTCTTGCACGCAGTGACTACCATCTGTTCTGCTCTTGAAGGAACACCTGGGCGGTCAGCATCTTGAAGAAGCTGACGGAAGTCAAAACAGTGTTGATGCAGTGGTTAACAAGTCAGGCGGCAGACTTCTATCAGGAGGGTATTCAAAAACTGGTACAACACTATGACAAGTGCCTCAATACTGACGTAAATTATGTAGAAAGGTAGATTAACACGTTCGCTGCGGCTGACGCTTATAAGCGTTTCCGCGATCAACACGCCAGAGCGGCTGACGCTCATAAGCGTTTCCGCGATCAACACGCCAGAGCGGCTGACGCTCATAAGCGTTGCCGCGATCAGCAAGCCAGTGCGGATAACACTTATAAGCGGTGCGCTCGCTAGCTGAGTTCTCACTAGGGGAGGTCGCCAACTGGGACACGCCGATTTCGTCCGAATTGTTTCTAGAAAGAGGTGGGACTCCACATAACGTGCCCGAAATATTTCGCCTGAGTTGGCCATAGGAAAGGAGAACATACTCTCGAAAGTTGTTCCGATAGCACTATAGGAGGCTATACCCTATTTAGCGCTCTGTTCGTCGTCATTGGCGTAGAGTAATGGTCAAGCGCATTGCTCACGAAACAGGCGACTTGGGATCAATCCCAGGTCCGTCCTGATTTTTTTTTCTCATTTTTATTTTACTTCGTATCTTCAGAGTGTTCGGTTATTTACGGTAGATGTATATTTCTATCGTCAAGTCAAAAATCTAATTAAAAGATTACAAAGTGCCCCTGAATAACTCCAACAACAGCGAGAGGTATCATCAAGAGAAGATGCAATTAAAATACATTCGACCGTGCTGCATCAATTCAGTGCTCTTGTGGATACCCCTATGATCTAGTACGCTTGGTTTGCATCCAAACTATTAGAGGAAACACCTTAGTTTTAAAACTTGAATTAAGTGTGCTTTCCAATGAAGCATGTTGCAGAGAAATGTAACTGCTCAAACAATGCCTTCATAAAATGTGCCTAGAGTGAAACATATATGTTTCACATGTTTCTATGATATGTCACCATAAAAATGGCAAAACTTCTACTGTCGTAATGAATAAAAAGTAGCGCACGTAATCACAAGAATCTTTAAAATCTTTATTTTCATTAAAACTTTCGCCTAGTTATATAAATATACTACTTGAATGTATTTAAATTCTACGGTAAATAGTTGAAAAATCTGACGAAACCAAGGAAAATAAGAATTGAAAAAAATTAGGAAGCACCTGGGATTGATTCCAGGTCGACTGTTTCGTGAGCAATGCGCTTGACCATTACGCTACGCCGTCAACATGTTCGCTGCGGCTGACGCATATAAGCGGCGCGTTCACTAGCAGAGTTCTCAGTTTAGTTTGTTCGGCTGTGCACTCGTGTTAGTTCAAGTAACCAACGACATATCACGTAACGTGTTCCTGTCTGCAGTTGTGTGTTTTCGTTTTTTGTCGTCTGTGTTGTGCATTGTTTGCAATGGCGGCGAATGAACCGACACCGGGGCCTTCGAACGCGAAAAAGTGTAGGAAGAGTGACCAATATACTGACCATGAGTTACTACGTGTGTTAGAAGATAGTGATGTAGAGTTCAGAGAGGACGAACCAGATGAGGGTGACTGGCATTTGGAGACTGCAGAAACAGACCACAGTGATGACAGTGTGGAAGCAGAACTGTCCAGTATGTTTCGTGACAGTTCGGAATCGGACGATACGGGCGACGATGATGAGGAAATCGTCGACGATAAAGAACCAGCGCTCGCAGAGGTAAGCAAACCAGGTGTTACGTGGCATGAAGAACCACATGGGATGCAGTATCACCCGTTTACGAAAGCAGAATGTTTGCTGATGAAGCCTGCTGGCAATACGCCAATGGATTTCTTTAGGCTACTGGTTACAGATGACATACTGCAGCTCATAGTTGACGAAACAAATGATAACGCACGGAATATATTTGCGAGCGCAAATACACAAGAGGGCTCTAGAATTAGTAATTGGAAACCCGTAAGTATAGAAGAAATACTTGTCTTCCTGGGGATTTCATTACATATGGGTAATGTCAAATGTGCCCGACTACAAGACTACTGGAAGAGGGATCCGCTGTTCGAAAATAAAGGAATAACGATGAGTATGAGCAGAGACAGATATTTGCTTATCTTATGCGCATTGCATTTTGCAAAAAATCCAGAGTCAGGCGAACCGAAACCAAATGATCGACTGTATAAGATACGCCCTATATTGAATTATTTCAACAACAAAATGTGTAATGTGTATTATCCAGGTAGGGATCTCTCTTTAGATGAATCAATGATTCTTTGGAGGGGACGATTGTCATTTAGACAATACATAAAAAACAAAAGAAATAAGTATGGCATCAAATTGTACATGCTAAAGAACCCAGACGGCTTCATCAATAAATGCGCTGTGTACACGGGGATGCGTGGTGATATGGGGGGAAAAGGGCATGCTGAAAAGATAGTATTGCAGTTGTTAGAAGAGAAGGTGAATGTTGGCCATCACATTTACATGGACAATTTTTACAACAGCTTTGCCTTAGCTAAAACCCTGTTGAATGCAAAAACACATTGCACCGGGACACTAAGGGTAAATAGGAAAAATACCCCTAAAGACGTGGTATGCGCCAAGCTGGGGAAAGGGGACACCATAGCACGATATTCGGATGGGGTAATGATCGGCAAATGGAAGGATAGACGAGAGGTCTCCTATATTTCCACAGAATACCCCAATACAATGGAACGTGTGCAGAATGCACGCCAGCAAATAGTCGCGAAACCACTGCCAATTATCAGATATAATAGTTGTATGTCTGGGACCGATAGGCAGGACCAGATGTTGTCTTATTATTTATGTGAACGAAAGACAATCCGCTGGCCAAAGAAACTATTCTTCCATGTAGTTGACATGCTAATGTTCACTGCACATTACCTATACAGGGTGGTCCCGAATTCATGGTACAAACTTTAATGGTAGGTACAGGACATTGTAACAAGGATTTATTGTATAGGAATGTATAGTCGCAGGTGACGCGGTGAGGCGTAAACAGGGGAAAGAGAAATGGAGTGATCGGTTGGTGTCACTGCCGGTAGAGGGCAGTAGATGAACATGATGTATCGCAGTAGGGACAAGCGCCATTCACAATTGTGCTGCCGTAGACGATGGGTGACTTTATGTATGCAGAAAAAGCAGACATGCATTACATGTACGGCCGTGCAAATGGTAACGCCAGAGCTGCGTTACGAATGTATCGCGCGGAGTATCCTAATCGACGAATGCCGGATCATAGAATTTTTCAACGGTTACATCGTCAACTTTGTGAAACAGGTACGTTCGACGTCAACAGACATGACGCTGGTCGATTAAGAGCTGTACGCACTCCAAGACTGGAAGAACGCATCTTGAACATAGTGGCTGATAGACCCGAGTCAAGCACAAGAACTGTTGCGCGTGACGTACATGTGAGTCATCAGACTGTATGCAGAGTGTTAAATGAAAATCGCTTACACCCCTTCCATTTTCAAAAAGTACAAGCATTGAATCCGGCAGATTATCCTCTTCGCGTGAACTTCTGCCAGTGGTTGTTGCAGCAATGTGCGTTGCAGCCGGATTTCGTAGGTCATGTGCTATTTACAGATGAAGCGACATTTTCACGCGAGGGTGTCTTTAATGCGCACAATTCCCATGTGTGGGCAACAGATAATCCACATGCAACGCGTCCACATGCGTATCAACAACGTTTCGGTATTAATGTGTGGGCTGGTATTGTGAACGACTTTTTGATTGGGCCATACTTACTACCCACGCGACTCTGTGGCGAAAGCTATCTTATTTTTCTGCAAGAAGTGTTACCAGAACTGCTGCAAGATGTTCCGCTCGCCATTCGTAACCGCATGTGGTTTCAGCACGATGGAGCGCCAGCACACTTCAGCACTGCTGTACGGAATTACCTGAATGCCACGTTTGGTGCTAGATGGATTGGGCGTGGTGGACCAGTCCCTTGGCCACCCCGATCTCCTGATTTCTCTTGCCTCGATTACTTTTTATGGGGACATCTTAAGAGTCTTGTTTATGAGACTCCAGTTGACTCAGATGAGGATCTCGTTGCTCGCATATCTGTAGCTGCTGCAGGTATGCGTGAAATACCAGGCATCTTTGAACGTGTACGCCAATCGCTGCACCGACGCTGTCAAGCATGTATCACTCATGGTGGACGCAATTTTGAACACTTACTGTAAACATGACACTTGTCAACAACGATTTCAATAAAATCTTTCGTTTTCCTTTCGGCCGTTATTTCCCCTGTTTACGCCTCACCGCGTCACCTGGGACTATACATTCCTATACAATATATCCTTGTTACAATGTCCTGCACCTACCATTAAAGTTTGTACCATGAATTCGGGACCACCCTGTATAATAAATACTCAGGGCATAATATGACTTTGTATGATTATAGAATACAAATAATAAAGGGACTACTTCCACCAATGGACGTTACAAAAGGTGTGCGTAACAAATGTAAAGACACACATGTTGTGCAAAAGCGGGACGCAACGGAAGGGACGAAGCAAGTTATGCGGAAGCGATGTAAAACGTGCGCGGCACGGGGCAAGCGTACGGATACACCATACGTGTGTATAACGTGTCCAAACCAACCTGGATTCTGTTTGAACTGCTGCACAATTACACATCCATAATGTAATGGGACGTCGTATCTACAGAGGAAGATCTGTTTGTGTTTGATTTGTAAAGTGTTTGTTTTATTTGATAGCCATGTAAATATGGTTACATTGGTTGCTCAGAATATGATGTTTCTGTGCAGTACCGTATGTGGACTTATTTGTGGTTTGCTATAAAAACATCACCTCTACACCTTGAAAACTTATTTGTTACTAGCTGCAGTGCCCGGCGTTGCCCGGGTGTGTATTCATTCCTGTCTTATTTTAGTCCATCTGCTTCTTCTCTCTCTGTCCATCGCCTCCTGTTCTATCGCTATCTATTTTCCATTCATCTCAGTTCCGTTTTCACACAGGTCAATCTTCATGACATAATATTTCCTGTACTATGTGTCCCACAAGAATATAATTTTCCATGTTCCCCGGGAAGAATATTAGGAAACTGCAAAATGAGGTGCGAATGGAGTTGGTATTACAGACGTAATACATTACAACCACATGCATAGTGGGACGGATTTTCGTGCGTTTCATATCTCCTGTACTACGTGTCATACTATGATATAATTTCAAAGCTACATTTAGTGGTATATATGCATATCCTCTGCAAAATTCTTCGCGAATAGCTTTAGTAGTAATGACATAATAAATAGAAATCACAAACCTGATGTTGCGGTTATTCAAGAACAGAATTGTTTATGACGTCATATCTCCTGAACTATATATCGTAAGTAGTTTTTGCTACCATAGCAAATGATTCATTACCTTAGAGAAGATTTGTACCAAATTTGATTGAAATCGGTGTACTAGTTTAGGAGCAGATGTGGAATATCGTCACATGATGCGGCCGTTTTTGACGAATTACATTGTTCATGACGTCATATCTCCTGACGTATGTGTCGTATGTGGTTCTTACCCCTACAGTGATAGTTTTCCGATAATAGGAATATGTGTACCACGTTTCGTTGAAATCGGTCCAGTAGGAGGAGATGTGGAACATACATACATACACATAGTCATTTTTATAATATGTATATATTTGTGATTGGGTTTCCATAGCACCACATTGCAGACGAGTCCTGTTTCTTTTTCTTCGTTTTATAAATCTTTTGGTGTTTTCCGACTAATTCTTTTTCAATGGAGTGGATTTGTCACTTGTGTGAATTGCATTTTCTGTCCAGTTAGCAATACAATAAATAAATAAGGGGCTTTGTTAAAATTGTTTGCAATAAATGCATGTAACGCTTATAAGCGACAGCCAGCAGGCAGCATTTATCACATGATCGGCATGCAGCTAAAGTGTACTTGTATTTCTATATCTAGCACCTCTTCGGCAGACGTTATATTCATTGCCAATATTACGTTCGTGCACAACATGAATTTGTCGCAAAACTAGACATTAGTCTTGCGATCAAAATTTAGGCGTGTTCATAATTTGTATTCAGCCAGGTATGGATTACGAAATATAAATTCCAGCAGTATCTTATTATAACTTGAAACTGCTGACTTCCCTTGCAGAACGAAGTTTTATTCATCCATAAGAATTATGAAAAGATACAGTGGCGAGCTAAGTCGGTAACTATGTAAAGTTATTTCCTCGAAATAAAAATCATAGAAGGCCGTGCGGCTGCAAAGAGAAGTGATTGCAGCGCTCCTGGCAGCTAGCCCTGAACTGTTTTGACTGAGTGGAACGCTGCGCCTCTGGTAGCCAGCGTACGAACTCCAAACGAATCAGCTGGCGGCATCTAGTTTATTCGCCACAAACTTACAGGTTTCGCAGGGCTATGATTTCAGCTCTCAGCGCACGTGCGCTTACAAGCGTCCGCCTCGCGCGTTAGCGGCTCGCACTGGCGACCGCAGCGAACGTGTTAAGGTACAGGCTTTCATGTAAAAATAAAATTATTGAGATATCTTAGCATGCCCTTTTTAAATTTCAAAACGGTACTTACTTAAAAAAAAAAAAAAAAAACCCTCGTATATAATGTACGTGTATTATGCACACCATCGTGATGTCGGATGAAGCTCATTTCGAGTTATGTGGTTCAGTGAATAAACAGAATGTGTGTTATTGGAGTGATGTTAGCCTGCACGAACTGCACATCAAGCCCTTGCACAGTTCTTGTGTCAGTGTGGTGTGGAGTTGCTTCCTTTGGGATTATTGGCCCCTACCTCTTTGACGATGACAGCAGTGTGGCTGTAACTGTCATGTGGAACAATTATGTTTTAAACAAGACACTGCACACAGCTGGAATTTGCACGGATTTCTTGCGACAGCCATTTCCCGGCAGAGTAATTTCCCATTTTGGTGACATTTTCTGGCTGCTTTGCTCACCTGACCTTTCAAGCACATGATTTTTCCTTTGGGGCTACCTGAAGCAAGAAGTGTCAGAACATGTTGTGCCACCATTCCAGAGTTAAAGGATCGCATCAGAACTGCCGCCGGCAATTTCCCAGGGAATACGTTACTCCGAGTTATGGAAAGCTTCCAATGCTGCCTAGATGAATGTGTTGTGCCGAGGAGACGTCATTTGACAAGAGTCATATTCAAAAACTAATTAATGGACAATGACTAACACATTAGTAAATGGCATACCTTCGACTATTGACATAGGTGATAGGAAGTACATTACAGTTACTGCCTGATGGTGTGTGTTTAATATCCTACAATGAATGCTGCCGCACCGTTTTTCAATTTTGATTTTTGTTTCTTTATTTGGCTGAGGATGCATTTATTTTAAAGAATATCTTCGTATGGTGAAACATTCTTTGCTTTCTGGATGGCCCTTGTAAATTCCCAGATACTCCTGTTCTGTTTCTGTCAGCAATGTAATACACCTCAAATGCTAATAACATCGCTTTTAGTTGATATATGGTGGGGAAAGAGGTAGTAGATCAAAGACAGGCAACATTGTACCACGAGACAATTCTGCTTTATACACTTGCTGAAAATACTGTCACAAGACAGCACCCGAATAACTGGGCGTTTTGCTGCACTCGGGGACCAGTGTAGTGGTCACATTGTCGGGAGGTAAATTGCAGTTCATAGCCCACAGGGCCGCATTGGCTGACAGGAGCCTCACGTTCGAGGCCACGTGACTGTGAAACGCCGGAAGCCACTGGTGGCGAGAACATCGTCCCGGGCGTCAAAACCTCGGTACTGGAATTGCTGCCAGCTTAAACGTTACTTCTATACACTCCGGGCTCCACAGCTGCTGAGCAGGGATCCTCGCATTTGCTGGTCGCTGCCGACAAGTCACAAGACAGCACCCGAATAACTGGGCGTTTTGCTGCACTCGGGGACCAGTGTAGTGGTCACATTGTCGGGAGGTAAATTGCAGTTCATAGCCCACAGGGCCGCATTGGCTGACAGGAGCCTCACGTTCGAGGCCACGTGACTGTGAAACGCCGGAAGCCACTGGTGGCGAGAACATCGTCCCGGGCGTCAAAACCTCGGTACTGGAATTGCCGCCAGCTTAAACGTTACTTCTATACACTCCGGGCTCCACAGCTGCTGAGCAGGGATCCTCGCATTTGCTGGTCGCTGCCGACAAGTCACAAGACAGCACCCGAATAACTGGGCGTTTTGCTGCACTCGGGGACCAGTGTAGTGGTCACATTGTCGGGAGGTAAATTGCAGTTCATAGCCCACAGGGCCGCATTGGCTGACAGGAGCCTCACGTTTGAGGCCACGTGACTGTGAAACGCCGGAAGCCACTGGTGGCGAGAACATCGTCCCGGGCGTCAAAACCTCGGTACTGGAATTGCTGCCAGCTTAAACGTTACTTCTATACACTCCGGGCTCCACAGCTGCTGAGCAGGGATCCTCGCATTTGCTGGTCGCTGCCGACAAGTCACAAGACAGCACCCGAATAACTGGGCGTTTTGCTGCACTCGGGGACCAGTGTAGTGGTCACATTGTCGGGAGGTAAATTGCAGTTCATAGCCCACAGGGCCGCATTGGCTGACAGGAGCCTCACGTTCGAGGCCACGTGACTGTGAAACGCCGGAAGCCACTGGTGGCGAGAACATCGTCCCGGGCGTCAAAACCTCGGTACTGGAATTGCTGCCAGCTTAAACGTTACTTCTATACACTCCGGGCTCCACAGCTGCTGAGCAGGGATCCTCGCATTTGCTGGTCGCTGCCGACAAGTCACAAGACAGCACCCGAATAACTGGGCGTTTTGCTGCACTCGGGGACCAGTGTAGTGGTCACATTGTCGGGAGGTAAATTGCAGTTCATAGCCCACAGGGCCGCATTGGCTGACAGGAGCCTCACGTTCGAGGCCACGTGACTGTGAAATGCTGGAAGCCACTGGTGGCGAGACCATCGTCCCGGACGTCAAAACCTCGGTACTGGAATTGCTGCCAGCTTAAACATTACTTCTATACACTCCGGGCTCCACAGCTGCTGAGCAGGGATCCTCGCATTTGCTGGTCGCTGCCGACAAGTATGGCGTGTCTGGCCTGAATAACAAGTGGCCTCAGAGAAAGTGGCATTCTGGATGGCCCTTGAAAATTCCCAGATACTCCCGTTCTGTTCCCGTCAACAGTGTACAGGGTGGATCAGAGGAAACGCACGTTCTTTGAAGCGCTAGTACGCGGCAACAAGAGGGAGTATTAACTTTTAATGAATGTTGGCAGACTGCCCATACAATGTAATGAGCATAGAGCATTGTGTGTTCATTGTCGAGGAGTACTTTAAAAACAATGATGCCGTAGTCACAGTGCAACAGTGTTAGAAATACTGGATCTGTGATAAAAAAGAAACCACCAGGTCTTCCCCATTCAGTTCATACTCCGGAAAATGTAGACCGAGTGAGAACGGCAGTTCTTGCTAGTCCGAAACAATCAGCTATACGACAGGCTGTAGCGCTGGGTATGTCATGTTGTTCGCTTCACCGCATCTTACATGATGATCTTAAGTTTCACCCGTACAAGATAATGATCGTCCAGCAGCTTGATGAAGGGGATTGTATGCAGTGCAGAGAGTTTTGTTGCGTAATGGATGATATTTTTGTAGAAGATGCAAATGCTACAGTCTTCACGAGTGATGAAGCACATTTTCATGTGGACGGTTATGTTAATGTTCAAAATTGTTGGTACTGGGTGCTGGAGAACCCACATGAATTACACCAAAGACCTCTTCACAGTTCAAAACAAATATGGTCCATCACTGTTACTTTTAAAGTTACTGTGACATCAGCGCAATACGTTAAAATTTAGAGCAGCTTTCTTCGTCCAGAAAGGTGTCAAGTGAACATGACAGATATATGGTTTCAGCAGGACAGTGCCACAGCGAGAGCAGCCATGGTAGTGGTTCGACAAATGTTCCCAAGACATTATTTCAAGATATGGTGATGTTAACTGGCCCCCTCGTTCACCCGATTTGTCGATATGCAACTTCTTTTTGTGGTGTATTTAAATCAAACATCTTGTAACATCATTTGGAATTAATAAGGATTCAGAAAGGTCCAATGATAGAAAGACGAATATTTCGGTAGCCGCTGGCTGCAACAGCTCACGGAAGCCCTTGCGACACCGTTTACTCAAACCCTGCCAGGCCGGCGCCGAGCAACACACAGCTTAAGTACACATGGAAGTAAACTTCGGTCAGCGCGTACGTGACCGAGGCCCCATCCAGCAACGCAAGACAGTGAGACAAGTGCCTTGTGAGTTTCCCTTATACGGGAATGTTACACTTGCCATTGGTGATGTGTGTCAGAGGGAAGGATCTGGAAACTCGACGAGCGTTATAAAATGGGGGCCTGCCCTAGCAATGGACACACAGTCAGGTTGGCGTCTGGGACGCTACCCCTGTGTTGGTCGGTGCCAGCCTACGGACTTAGAAAAGTTTACGCTGCAGTGCAGCTGACTCTGTGGAGATAGAATTCGAGTCACGATGTCACAAGTAGCAACCGCTTAGTCGTGAATACCAGAGCGGGACTTAGAGAAACGCATTCAATTGTGCCGTGGGTAGAATTTCCTATTTCACTGTAAATCTTGGACTTTCATTCTTACCCAAGATCCCGAGAAACATACTCCGAGTTCTGTGTTCCTGAGCACCCAATAGCTTGTAGAGCAGTTTCAGGTCGGAGTTCTGCAAGCTGCCCACCCTCAACGTCCACCTACGGTCGCAGTTACCGAGGTAAGCCGTTGTGCAATCAATTGTTTTCTGAATTTGCGTGGTGTGAAACCAATTGAAATTCATCGACAGTTGAAGGAGACGTGGTGATGGAGTTATGGATGTGTCAAAAGTGCGTTCGTGGGTGCGACTTGGAAGCAAGACGTGCCTGGCCACCACGGAGTTCCCAGCCATTCTCAATTGTCAATTTTTTCCAGTCCTGTCACGTATTTTTGCTCATTTTTATATGTATGATTATGTTTTATGTTTTGCAAGCAATGCCACGCATTAGACGTCACGCAACTGACTTGCTTCAAATGCAACCATTATACTTGGTGTTGGCAGTACCGCGACTGCTAACTGCTGACGCTCGAATCATGAAACGACGCAGTCATGTTTTCGATTCATGAGGGTCAACAACTGATTAAAAAAAAAAAAATGGCGCCCCCGGGGTCCCAAGGTCGCGATGGCAGCGTCACTGTCCCACCGAGATAATTTGTCCTTTTAGGACAATTATCTGAGCAAGCACCCACGCCAGCAAAAGGTTGGCGCGTGTAAAATTTGTCTTTTTGGAGTGACAGACATGTGAGTATTGATAACGAAGTTGCTTAGCAACCAGTGCAGTATACAGGGCGTTTCAAAAAGAAAGAGCAGATTTCAAACATTTATTTCTCAAAAACTACAAATGATAGAAACACAATTCAAACGTTTCTTGTCAGAGAAAGGTTCAAAGTTTTTCAATGGTCCGCGCAGAAGTTCCATGCAAATCCGCAGTGGCGCTGGCGTTTGTTTGTAGGAAAATGGCGACGACACCACAGGAACGATCATTTTGTGTGCTGCAATTTGCAAAGTTAGAGTCCATTGTTGGTGTGCAACGTGCATTCCGCCGTCAATTCAACAAACAGCCGCCTCGTCATAAGCAAATTTATGAGTGGCATCACAGATTCGTAGAAGATGGTTGCATCTGCAAGCGAAAAAGCACGGGTCGTCCACGCACATCGGATGAAAATGTCGAGCGTGTCCGTGCAGCTTACGAAAGGAGCCCTAGAAAATCCACGGCACGGGCAAGTCACGAACTAAACATGTCTAAAACAACGGTATGGCGCGTTCTGAGTAACCGTCTGCACATGAAGCCGTACAAACTGCAGTTATTGCAAGCATTGCGTCCTGACGACCACAACAAAAGGTTCGAATTTTCAACTGCAATTCTACAGGACATGGAAGAGGACAATTTTGCCGAACGATTAATTTTTTCAGATGAATCAACGTTTCACATTTCTGGTAAAGTTAATCAGCATAACGTACGAATTTGGGCGAGTGAAACTCCGAGGGACGTTATTCAACATGAAAGAGACTCACCAAAGGTTAACGTCTTTTGTGCAATTTCGGTAAACAAAGTTTATGGACCTTTCTTTTTCATGGAGAAAACTATCACAGGAACCATTTACCTGGACATGTTAGAAAACTGGCTATTTCCTCAACTTCAGGAAGATTCAAATCACTTCATCTTCATGCAAGATGGCGCCCCACCACACTTCTCTGAACCTGTACGACGGTACCTAAATAACACCATTCCAGGACGGTGGATTGGAAGAGCAGGAGCACAAGATCAATGTCATCGTCTGTGGCCTCCCAGGTCACCAGACCTTACTCCCTGCGATTTTTATTTGTGGGGGTACATAAAGGACTGTGTTTATGTCCCACCTATGCCCGCTACTCTTCAAGAGGTACGACATCGAATTGTTGCGGCCGTGAATTCGGTAACTAAAGACCAGTTGCGTCGTGTGTGGCAAGAAATGAGATACCGGTTTGATATTTGTCGTGTAACAAATGGTGCTCATATTGAGGTACAGTTTTGATATTTGTTGTGTAACATTTGGTACTCATATTGAGTGAAGGACCGTTGGAATTGTGTTTCTATCATTTGTAGTTTTTGAGAAATAAATGTTTGAAATCTGCTCTTTCTTTTTGAAACGCCCTGTATAAGGGGCATGGAATTCTCGTGTGCACATTATGTCCTCTGAATCGACTCCGAGAACTTCTGTTGCCGCTGACGAGCTGCCAGAAATAGTAAGTACACTTCTATTACAATGGAAACTTTGTACAAACTTGCACGAATTGCTGTTTCTGGAAGACTCCAAAATGCCTTGGATGCTTATCAATTGGAGTTACCACAAACTATACGAGAAGATATTTTATTAGAATTTCGTCTTTCAAAATTTAATTTCATGTTAAATTCGTATAGGTTGCCAGAATGTTATATATATATATAATAAAAGCGAAAATGTTCCCATGATATGTGAAAACGTAAATGATGCAGTAGAAGCTTGTGCAAAAATATGAACTGGAATTCCAGTTCCATGGGAAACACTTGGTTTGATTACAATGTCTTCTTTTGACATTAGTACATTCTGGCAAAGTAGATTCAAAATTAAAGTATTTTTTTATGAAGTTACTTACAAGCATTTCGTATATACTATTTGTGAGAATTGTTCATACAAATTATCCGATTCATGGCAAAACACACTACTGCAACCACTTCTTATTGACATGAAAATTAATATGGTTACCAAGACACCATCATTTTCATATGGTGTAACTTGTCCGCCACATATTAAACAATATAGTCATTGGTGCATGTTTTGTGCAAATAGTCCATTATTCAGAAGTGTATGTTGTGGTGGCTCGTTAAGCAGTGTATCGGATTCAGAGGAAGACGATGCTGATTCGGCTGATATGTTGCTTGCAGAGCTCTGATGGAGACCCTGGCCGACATCTTCCAAACCATCTTCACCCTGGTGCAAGCACATGTGACGAATCCAACTCTGAAAATCTTCATCTGGATAGCTACGAGATTACACTGCCAGTTGAGAGCCAACAATGGACCCTTAGGGACATACATATTCACCATTTTGAATTGTTTGACGAACTTCGAAGATTCCTGTTCACAATTATCCTTTGGTTGCCAGAACTTTTGCGAATATCTGAAATCTCAGAAAGATGGTATTACACTGATGTCATTGTCATCAGAGGGCCGGACGATGTTGATGAATTTAGTAAACGAATTGCTTCTATCGCATCAGTCTACCCTGGAGAAATTATCCTATGGAAACATGATGACGACCACATCCACCTCGTCCACGATTGCATCTATTCCTCTAGACGATGTAGATGCCAATTTAGGGTTGACCCCTTTATTGCCAGCAGAATTAAGAAATGTCCTCGACGAAGGCGAGCAATCACAGCCATGTCGGACCTCGACTGGTTCAATATACTCATATATTTCTTCTTGCAAAAAAGGCCAAGTCGGGGACAAGTTTGGATTAGAGGAACCCATAAGAGAGTGCCTGGTGAGTTTGAAATTGTACAGTGGGTCAGTTTCATCAAGGGATCCCTCTCAGTATTGGAAAGGGAAAACCCTCGAATTAATGATCAGTTGCAACAAGAACTCACCAGAGATGGCTCACGTAAATGGCCTCATACAAAGCGCAAGCCAATCTCTGACTACCAAAGGTGCAACCCTGAAACAGACTTTTTAAAAAACTCTTATTCTAGATAATTAGCAATTTCTAATTCATCGTTATTTCTTGTACACACTAAGCGCATGATATTTGTCGCTGCAGTAGCGGCCGGTCTCTCGAGGCTACACGCCGTCTCACATAACAGTT
This sequence comes from Schistocerca serialis cubense, assembly GCF_023864345.2. Lineage (NCBI taxonomy): Eukaryota > Metazoa > Arthropoda > Insecta > Orthoptera > Acrididae > Schistocerca > Schistocerca serialis. The sequence goes on from NC_064648.1 coordinate 103,541,757, forward strand.
GATGTGCTGGTGCCTACTCCGCACCTACGTGTGCGCTGCGCGCTCGCTAACAGCTCCAAGCTGGTTTCTTTCATGCAGCCGAAAGACACGGCAAACAAAATTCATTCAAACATCCCAATATATCTTAACATAAATACACTCCTGGAAATGGAAAAAAGAACACATTGACACCGGTGTGTCAGACCCACCATACTTGCTCCGGACACTGCAAGAGGGCTGTACAAGCAATGATCACACGAACGGCACAGCGGACACACCAGGAACCGCGGTGTTGGCCGTCGAATGGCGCTAGCTGCGCAGCATTTGTGCACCGCCGCCGTCAGTGTCAGCCAGTTTGCCGTGGCATACGGAGCTCCATTGCAGTCTTTAACACTGGTAGCATGCCGCGACAGCGTGGACATGAACCGTACGTGCAGTTGACGGACTTTGAGCGAGGGCGTATAGTGGGCATGCGGGAGGCCGGGTGGACGTACCGCCGAATTGCTCAACACGTGGGGCGTGAGGTCTCCACAGTACATCGATGTTGTCGCCCACAGTACATCGATGTTGTCGCCAGTGGTCGGCGGAAGGTGCACGTGCCCGTCGACCTGGGACCGGACCGCAGCGACGCACGGATGCATGCCAAGACCGTAGGATCCTACGCAGTGCCGTAGGGGACCGCACCGCCACTTCCCAGCAAATTAGGGACACTGTTGCTCCTGGGGTATCGGCGAGGACCATTCGCAACCGTCTCCATGAAGCTGGGCTACGGTCCCGCACACCGTTAGGCCGTCTTCCGCTCACGCGCCAACATCGTGCAGCCCGCCTCCAGTGGTGTCGCGACAGGCGTGAATGGAGGGACGAATGGAGACGTGTCGTCTTCAGCGATGAGAGTCGCTTCTGCCTTGGTGCCAATGATGGTCGTATGCGTGTTTGGCGCCGTGCAAGTGAGCGCCACAATCAGGACTGCATACGACCGAGGCACACAGGGCCAACACCCGGCATCATGGTGTGGGGAGCAATCTCCTACACTGGCCGTACACCACTGGTGATCGTCGAGGGGACACTGAATAGTGCACGGTACATCCAAACCGTCATCGAACCCATCGTTCTACCATTCCTAGACCGGCAAGGGAACTTGCTGTTCCAACAGGACAATCCACGTCCGCATGTATCCCGTGCCACCAAACGTGCTCTAGAAGGTGTAAGTCGCAGCTATGCTTTGTTTGGACAAGGAACGGCTCAGGTCTTCAGGTAATGCCATAAAAGTATATTCAAAGATGGCTAGACAGCATAGTAAAGCCATCAAGAGGAAGCTGTTGGACGATTCTGATGATACAAGCTATGGAGCAGGCTTGTACTGAAGTAAAAACTTTGAAGCTAATTTCCCGTAACTTTAGTTTTTTTGTGTATAAGGTACATTTTCTCAGGGCCTATTTATACGAGGGCGGTTCAGAAAGTAACCTCCGATTGGTCACAGTGCAGGTTGTGGGGGGAGTAGCGACGCCATCTGTGCGTTCACGCACTCAACAGGTCAGTCGGCAGTTTGAAATGTGTGCTGCAATAGAAAACCCCGCCAAATGTGAAGTGCGTGCTGTCATAAGGTTTTTTACAGCCAAAGGATATTCTGCAGCAGCTATTCATCGTGAGCTTTGTGCCGTGTACGGACCAAGAGTTATGAGTGAAGGAGTTGTCCGTGAATGGGTACGTTTATTTAAAAGTGGACGAGAAGACGTTCATGATGAAGAGAGGAGTGGTAGACCATCATTGGTGACTGACGAACTCGTTCAGACAGTTGATGCAAAAGTTCGTGAAAATCGACGTTTCTCAATGTCGGAGTTGTCTACTGGTTTTCCACAGATTTCTAAGACTCTCTTGTACGAGATAGTGACAGCAAGATTGGGTTACCGTAAGTTCTGTGCACGATGGGTGCCCAAAATTCTTACCTACCACCACAAAACTCAAAGAATGGCCTCTGCATTAGACTTTCTGTCATGTTATGAGGACGAAGGAGAACCATTGTTAAACAGAATCGTGACCGGTGACGAAACCTGGATTAAGTACGTGAACCCTGAGACAAAGGAACAATCAAAGATGTGGGCACATTCAAATTTGCCTACCAAACCAAGAAAAGCCTCGCAAGATTTTTCTGCCAGAAAACTTATGGCAACGGTGCTTTGGGATGCCAAAGGGGTGTTGTTGGTTGAATTCATGGAACGTGGTACGACCATTAATCAAGACGTGTACTGTGAAACAATAAAAAAGTTACAACGGGCTATACAGAACAAACGCCGTGGTATGCTGACTTCCGGTATCGTTTTTTTGCACGATAACGCCCGTCCTCACTCTGCTCGCAGAACAACGGCCCTTCTTGAGTCCTTCAAGTGGGACGTTATCAACCATCCACCTTACAGCCCAGACCTGGCGCCAAGTGATTATCACCTCTTCATGCATTTGAAGAAATGGCTCGGGTCACAGCGGTTTGATGACAACGAAGAGCTCAAAGATGCGGTCACAGGCTGACTCCAGGCACAAGCGGGTGATTTTTATGCAGAAGGAATTTCAAAGCTTGTGAAGAGATACGATAAGTGCCTCAATCGCTATGGAGACTATGTAGAAAAATAGTGCAAAGATGTAGTTGTAAGATGTATATATTAAAATATTTTTATTTAACTTGGTGAATTTTTTTAAATCAACCGGAGGTTACTTTCTGAACGGCCCTCGTAGTAGAAAGATGAAATTTGCTGTAGTTGTTCCTTAAGACCTTCTAATATATCTGAATTAAAAGATATGTGGAATTATTTTGTATTAATCGATGTAAATTTTAAAATACTTGTTAAAATGTGTAACTTTTTTTAACATTTACAAAAAATAAAATATCTGAAAAACTATACATTATTTTTTCAAAATAAAAGCATAACATATCTCTGCGTTCTGTGAAAAAAATCAAGAGTATCGTCCAAATAACAAATGAGAAAATGTTCCAACTTTTAGCTCAATTTAACATTGTAAGCATAGGGTGTTCTGTATACCCTTAAAATTTTAATTTGTTCGCATTGTAGTAACCTGTAGAGAGCAAAGATGAATAAAATCCGGATGATCATCTGCTGGCACTATTGATGCGAGGTCGACAGAAATTTTATAGCCTCTGAGGACAGAGTCTACAAAGCATAGGGTGTTCTGTATACCCTTAAAATTTTAATTTGTTCGCATTGTAGTAACCTGTAGAGAGCAAAGATGAATAAAATCCGGATGATCATCTGCTGGCACTATTGATGCGAGGTCGACAGAAATTTTATAGCCTCTGAGGACAGAGTCTACAAAATTTCACCCAGTGAAGGGAGGTGTAACGTCATTTGGAATTAATAAGGATTCAGAAAGGTCCAATGATAGAAAGATGAATATTTCGGTAGCCACTGGCTACCGCAGCTCACGGAAGCCCTTGCGACACCGTTTACTCAAACCCCACCAGGCTGGCGCCAAGCAACACACAGCTTAAGTACATATGGAAGTAAACTTCGGTCAGCGCGTACGTGACCGAGGCTCCGTCCAGCAACGCATGACAGTGAGACAAGCGCCTCATGAGTTTCCCTTATATGGTAATGTACACTTGCTGTTGGTGATGTGCATCAGAGGGAAGGATCTGGAAACTCGACGAGCGTTATAAAATGGGGACCTGCCCTAGCAATGGACACACAGTCAGGTTGGCGTCTGGGACGCAACCCGTGTTGGTTGGTGCCATCCTACGGACTTAGAAAAGTTTATGCTGCAGTGCAGCCGACTCTAAGGAGACAGAATTCGAGTCGCGATGTTGCAAGCAGCAACCGCTTAAGGGTCGTGAATACCAGAGTGGGACTTAGAGAAACGCATTCAATAGTGCCGTGGGTAGAATTCCTACTTCACTGTAAATCTTGGACTTTCATTCATACCCGAGATACATACTCCGATTTCTGTGTTCCTGAGCACCCAATAGCTTCTAGAGCATTTTCAGGTCGGAGTTCTGCAAGTTGCCCATGTTCAACGTCCACCTACGGTCGCAGTTACCAAGGTAAGCCCTTGTCACTTACAGTGTCCTCCTTACTCCCTCTCGGGACACGACAATCTACATGAACAAGCCTCGCACAATCGATGAAGTGAAGAAGTCTGTTCATCAGGAAATTGAAGCCGTGCTAAATAAAATGTTGGAGAGAGCCATGCGTAACTTTCGGGAGAGGATCCCAATTTGTATCCGGCAATAAGGACGTCATATCTCCAAGACATAATTTTCCGAACCTAATTAAAGTATGTATATTTCAAAACTACCTAATTAAAGTATGTATATTTCAAAACTACCTAATTAAAGTATGTATATTTCAAAACTGCATTAAAAGTCTCACTTAATGCCTGTTTTTATTATTTTCATCGAACGGTGTCCCAATCATTCAATAGTGAAAACCATGTGTTTCCTCTGCTCCACCATGTACTACACTTCAAATGCTAATAACATCGCTTTCAGTTGATATACGGTAGTAGACCTAGTGTTGGGATTTTCCAGGGACGGGCAACATTGTGCATTTTGCTACACTCTGGGACCAGTGCATTGGTCACACTGTCGGGAGGTAAATTGCAGTTGGTAGCCCACAGGGCCGCATTGGCAGACGAGAGCCTCACGTTCGATGCTATGTGACTGTGAAACGCCGGAAGCCTCCGGTGGCGAGACCATCGCCCCGGACGTCAAAACCTCGGTACTGGAATTGCTGCCAGCTTAAACGTTACTTCTATACACTCCGGGCTCCACAGTTGCTGAGCAGGGATCCTCGCAGTTGCTGGTCGCAGCTGATAAGTATGGCGTGTCTGGCCTGAATAGGGATTGTTCCAGTTACTGGTCGCAGCCGATAAATATGGCGTGTCTGGCCTGAATAGGGATTGTTCCAGTTACTGGTCGCAGCCGATAAATATGGCGTGTCTGGCCTGAATAGGGATTGTTCCAGTTGCTGGTCGCAGCCGATAAGTATGGCGTGTCTGGCCTGAATAGGGATTGTTCCAGTTACTGGTAGCAGCCGACAAGTATGGCGTGTCTGGCCAGAATAGGGATTGTCCCAGCTCCTGGTGGCAGCTGACAAATATGGCGTGTCTGGCCTGAATAGGGATTGTTCCAGTTACTGGTAGCAGCCGACAAGTATGGCGTGTCTGGCCTGAATAGGGATAGTCCCAGTTACTGGTGGCAGCCGACAAGTATGGCGTGTCTGGCCAGAAGAGGGATTGTCCCAGCTCCTGGTGGCAGCCGACAAATATGGCATGTCTGGCCTGAATGGGGATTGTTCCAGTTACTGGTAGCAGCCGACAAATATGGCGTGTCTGGCCTGAATGGGGATTGTTCCAGTTACTGGTGGCAGCTGACAAGTATGGCGTGTCTGGCCAGAATAGGGATTGTCCCAGCTCCTGGTGGCAGCCGACAAATATGGCGTGTCTGGCCTGAATAGGGATTGTTCTCGGAACATGACACAAAAACCGGTATGTGTGGATATGTGCACTGTGGGTGTTTAAGCGCGCCTGCCACCAGGAATGCTGTTCCTTCATTGTATACACTGACAGAGCTTACTATAGTCTGGGAGACGAGTCTTTGGTATTGACAGCTCGGTAGCGTCTTTCCGTTGCCTAGCGACCGCAAGCAGGCAGCCAATGACGGACTGACTTTGAGCGGGTAGCAAGAGCCACGTTGCCGCTCTGAAAGCAGGTCGCGCACGCTTATGAAACTTACCAGTGTCTCGTGTGCAGGCGGTGCGGTCGTTCGTCTGAAGTTGAATTCGCAGTTTATTTCGTTTTTGTTGTTTTTAGTGTTTCTTTGTTTATGTTTCGTTGTAAACAATGTCTAGTGCGGCGGGTAGTACCAGCCCAACACAAGAAGTGAAACGGAGGAAGAAAAGTGTGCTACACACCCAGGCCCGTGAATTCGTGTGCTCTTTGAGAAAGAAAAGGACAAAGGTGGGCCCTTAATTCCTGTTGTTCAGGTTGTGAAGAGAACTGCAGCAGCATTGAAAATAAGTAAGAACACTGTTGTAAAGATAGGGAAAGAACAGTATTGTGTAGATTGTGACGAGAGTGGCACAACAAAGCTGCACACACCAGGAAAGAAGCGACCGAGAAATAAGCAGGTGACAGCTTTGGACGATTTTCAGAAAGACGCTATTCGTCATCATATATACAGCTATTATAAGAGAAGGGAACATCCCACTCTATCAAATTACTGGTGTTGCTTCGGAAAGACGATTTTTTTAAAAGGAGCAAATTTTCATTGCGTACAGTGTTGAAAGACATAGGCTTCAGCTATTCACTGTTTAACGGACGCAAAATATTAATGGAAAGGACAGATGTAGTTGCATGGCGGTGCAGATTTCTGCGCAGGATCATGGGTGTGGAATTCGAAAGTATAGTGTGGTTAGATGAAACTTGGGTCAATGCCAGCCATTCTTTACGTAGAGGCTGGAATGATGGAACGCCCGAGGGGACAATGGCAGTGCCTGTTGACAAAGGGGGGCGTATTATTGTCTTACATGCAGGAACATCGAAAGGTTTTGTGCCAAACTGCTTGAAAATGTTTCGGCCAAAAAAGACGGGAGATAACCATGAAGAAATGAACAGTGTAGTATTTCAAGAATGGTTCGAGACATGGCTTATGACGAATCTGACAAGTCCATCAGTGATTGTTATAGACAATGCGCCATCATTCCGTTGTTCACGATAAGGCACCAACCTTGGCAACAAAAAAAGACGATATCATTCAGTGGTTGAAACGGCGAAAAGTAGATTTCAGAGAAGATTTAAGGAAGGTGGAACAGCTTGAAATTGTGGCAAAAAAAAAAAAAAAAAAAAAAAAAAACCAATTTCCAGCATATGTAATTGACGAGATTGCTAAAAGGCACGGGCATGAAATTGTTCGGCTTCCTCCATACCACTGCCACTTCAATGCAATTGAAGGAGTGTGGGCGCAGATAAAAAATTACATTGCTGCAAACAATAAAAAATTCACGATCTCTGAAGTGGAAACTCTCCTTCCAGCAGCTATCAATAAAGTGACAAGCGAGACGTGGGCTAAAATTGTAAACAGCACTGCAAGTGCCATCAGAGAGGCAGCCAAAACCGAAGGGGTCGTGGAAGAATGCATCGAAAATTTAATTATACATCTGGGAGAGAGCAGTGATAGTTCGAGTAGTGCTGAGGAAGACAATGTCAAATCAGATTCTGACAGTGATGTGAGTGGTGTTTTTCCATTACAGTAACTACAACATATTCAGGAATGTAAGGAGGGAGTTTGCTATCGATCTACAACCAGATCATCATATTGTGAGTACTTTCTTCAGATTATAACTCTTAATACACTGACCAATTATTCTGTAGCTTGTAGTAGAACAAATTAATAATGCTAATACTTAACAATGGAAACCAAAACTGCTAACGTTCAACAACTTGTGAAAATAGTTTTCATTTCAGTTGTGAAGTTTAACAAATAATGTTTCAGCATCTTATATACTTGTACTAAATATCTCTTATCAGTTTTCGAGTTAATATACAGGGTGATTCAAAAAGAATACCACAACTTTAGGAATTTTAAAACTCTGCAACGACAAAAGGCAGAGCTAAGCACTATCTGTCGGCGAATTAAGGGAGCTATGAAGTTTCATTTAGTTGTACATTTGTTCGCTTGAGGCGCTGCTGACTAGGCGTCAGCGTCAGTTGATGCTAAGATGGCGACCGCTCAACAGAAAGCTTTTTGTGTTATTGAGTACGGCAGAAGTGAATCGACGACAGTTGCTCAGCGTGCATTTTGAACGAAGTATGGTGTTAAACCTCCTGATAGGTGGTGTATTAAACGTTGGTATAAACAGTTTACAGAGAATGGGTGTTTGTGCAAAGGGAAAAGTTCTGGACGGCCGAGAACGAGTGATGAAAATGTAGCACGCATCCAGCAAGCACTTGTTCACAGCCCAGGAAAATCGACTCGCAGAGCTAGCAGAGAGCTGCAAATTCCACAATCAACTGTATGGAGAGTCCTTCGAAAAAGGTTAGTTATGAAAACTTATCGTCTGAAATTGGTTCAAGCACTGTCTGCAGCTGATAAGATTAAAAGAATCGATTTCTGTGATTTTATCCTTGCTCAAATGGAAACAGATGAATCTTTTGTTTCAAAGATTGTGTTTAGTGATGAAGCAACTTTCCACACTAACGGGGAAGTCAACCGTCACAATGTCTGTATATGGGGCACTGAGAATCCGTGGGAAACAACTCAGTATGAACGTGACTCGAACAAGAAGCACAACAATTCATATTTCAGCAGGATGGAGCGCCACCACATTGGCACTTATCTGTCCGTAACTACCCGAACGTCAACTACCCGAGGCGATGGATCGGCCGCCAGGCAGCCCGTGACAGAGCACTTCATCACTGGCCTCCAAGAAGCTCTGATCTTACCCCCTGCGATTTTTTCTTATGGGGGTATGTTAAGGATATGGTGTTTCGGCCACCTCTCCCAGCCACCATTGATGATTTGAAACGAGAAATAACAGCAGTTATCCAAACTGTTACACCTGATATGCTACAGAGAGTGTGGACGAGTTGGAGTATCGGGTTGATATTGCTCGAGTGTCTGGAGGGGGCCATATTGAACATCTCTGAACTTGTTTTTGAGTGAAAAAAAAACCTTTTTAAATACTCTTTGTAATGATGTATAACAGAAGGTTATATTATGTTTCTTTCATTAAATACACATTTTTAAAGTTGTGGTATTCTTTTTGAATCACCCTGTATTTCAAGCATCAACTTTAAATAAATTCACGCGTACCAATACGACTTGTATTTTGTCTCGCTTTTATTTCTGCTGCTAGAGAATGCGTGTAGCAGACAGGGCGCCGCGTGCTGTGAGCCACGTTCAGCAACAGCGCCTTCTGCCCGCCGGAACTGTCAGTACCAATCACTCGTCTCACGGACTATAGTTTCCATGGCCATGCTGATAAATGACTATGATTTACTGCTGTAGATTCTGGGCCAGACCCTGGACTCTTGTACTATGCAACGATCGCTGTGTATGGACAGAGGATAACATACGAGGGCTGTTCACAAAATGGGAAATGTTTCTGTCTTACACCACTAGGCGTGCACTGATCGCGTATATTTTGGTACGGGTGCGCTCGGCACCTCAGTCGGCAGCCATCTGTGACAGCTGGAATGGCTCTGCGCACCTGGTTTTTTTTTTTTTCTTCTTCGATATTTGAATCAAAAATGTGCGCTCGAAAATCCCGCCAGTTGTGAGGTGCGGTCTGTGATAACGGTTTTGTTGGCAAAAAACCTACAACCTAGAGAAATTTATTGTGAACCGTGCAAAGTGTACGGAAACAATGCAGTGAGTGAATGTTCCCTCTGGAAATGGTGCATTAGGTTTAAAAATGGCCGAATCAGCGTTCACACTGAATAGACGAGTGGACTTTCGAGCATTGTGACTGGCAATCTTGTTGCTAAAGTTGATGAAACGATTTGTGAAAACTGTTGCTTCACAATAATGGAGCTTTTGCTTTCTTTTCCACATGTTTCACGGACTTTGTTGATTGAAATTTTCACTCAAAAGCTAGGCTACCTCAAATTTTGTGCACGATGGATGCCCAAGATGCTTACAGAGCACCATAAAGAACAGCGAATGGGAGCAACTCTGACATTTCTGGAGGCCTACCACAAATGTGGTGATTCATTACTGGAGCAAATCTCAACCGGTGACAAGACTTGGGTGAAACACGTCAATTGCGAGAAAAAATTACAATCCGTGGACATCCCCCCAAAAACCAAGAAAATGTTTGCTAACCTTGTCAGCAAGGAAGTTGATGGCGACAGAGTTTTGGGATAGGCAAGGTGTGCTTATTGATTTTCTCAAACATGGAGCAACTATAAATTCTGCCTGGTACTGTCAAACTTTGCACGGCCTTAGAAGAGCAGTTCATATCAAATGCTGAGGAAAGTGAGTAATGATGAAAAAATACATGTATGGGTGAAAGGACTTGGTGTACTTGCTGAAAATGTAACTCTAACTGGTGATGTAACTTTGTACTATAATTATTAATAAAGCGTGATCTGTAGCGTCAGCCATTAACCGGACAAGGGTACTATAATTATTAATAGAGTGTGATCTGTAGCGTCAACCATTAACTGGACAAGGGTACAACTCAAACCGGGGGCTCAAGGATGCAACAGTTTGAAAAAATTAAGAGAGCATAGTGCCGCACTGCCCGCTGGGCGCCTAGCCGGCTGGTTACGCAACCCGCTTGGCTCGGCGCCAGGCCACATGCCTGTCTTGCACGACACTGCCCGACCTCACATGGCAAACCGCACTAATTCAGTACGGAAGGCCATTTGTTTCCCAAGATGAAGAACTGGCTTGCAACGAAGCGCTTTGATGACTCAGAACTCCAGGCAGGTGTGACTCACTGGCTTAAGTCTGAGGCGGCAGAATTTTATGACAAAGGTACAGGGTGTTTATAAATGAATATCGGTGTTTTAACACTTTATAACATTTATTACCTTAAACTTACAGTCATAAATGATATGTCAACTGAAAGAGCAACTCAAACAGTAGTAGTGTTTGCAAAGCGTGCAATGTTTCGGCCGATCTGCTAGACAGCGGTAGTAGTGAAGATGGCGACTAGTGAACAGAACGTTTTGTGTTTTGCAGTTTGCAAAGACTGAATCTGTCGTTACTGTGCAACGTGCATTCCTGCTGAAAATCGGTTGTGATCCTCCAAGTGATAATGACATTCGTAGATGGTATCATCAATTTGAAGATACCGGCTGCCTTCGTAAAGGGACGGCTGCCTTTGTAAAGGGAAGAGCACTGGACGACCAAGAGTTAGTGAAGAGAATGTTGGGCGAGTGAGAGAGTCGTACACTCGTAGCCCAAAGAAATCAGTATGGAAGGCTAGTCATGAATTACAAGTTACCCTGTCAACTGTTTGGAAAGTTTTAAGAAAATGTGTACAACTACATCCTTACCGTTTACAGTTATTACAGGCTCTAAAGCCGCCAGACCATGGATTACGTGCCAACTTCCCTAACGAAACATTGTTTCATGACAAAGATTTTCTGGGTCATGTTGTCTTCAGTGATGAATCGACCCTTCACCTCAGTGGACATGTTAACACCCACAATGTGCACATCTGGGGCACAGAAAATCCTCACGAGGTGGTACAAAACCTTGATACACTAAAGCAATGGCTCTTCTCTCAGTTGGAAGAAGATGAGCCAGAGAACTTCATTTTCCAGCAAGATGGTGCGTCACCTCACTGGCATAGCGAAGTATGCAATTGGTTGAACTTCGCTGTACCCAAGCGCTGGATAAGCCGCAAGGGGTCCAATGACAGGGCTTGCTTTGCATGGCCTCAACGTTCACCCGACCTAACGCCATGCGATTTTTTCCTCTGGGGCTTCATCAAGGATTGTGTGTGCGTGCCTCCGCTACCAGCAGACCTCCCTGAATTAAGAAACCGGATTGAAGCAGCTGTTGCTACAATCACTGAAGACACACCTATCAACGTTTGGGAAGAACTCTGCTATACACTTTGTGTGTGCTGTGTGAGAAATTGTGCTCACATTGAACATTTGTAAGGTTCTTGGTAAAACTGTTTGAGTTGCTCTTTCGTTTGACGTATCATTTATAACTTTAAGTTTAATACTAAATATTATAAAGTGTTAAAACTTCGATATTCATTTATAATCACCCTGTTTTTCAAACCTTGTCCACCGCTATGGTAAGCGCCTCAATGTGTTTGGACTCTGTGGGGAAGTAGTATGTCAGTGCTCTTTCAGATGTATATAATAAAATGTATTTCTTGTATTTTTTTCCCTTAATGCCACCACATTACCTACTTACTGAATAGCCCTTGTATTATGAGGGTTGTCCACAAAGTAAGTTCCATTTCCATTTTTATTCGTGGCAGCGCTACGATCGCAGTTCCAAGCATGCGCAGCTGTTACTCTGATTCGAGGAGAAGAAATGTACGCCATTTTCAGATCACTGCTGCCGACGTGTGTTTTGTAGCGCTTCTTTATAATGTCAGCCGTAACTGAAAATGCTGCCGCATGTGAAATCAGATCTGTGATTCACTTTCTAAATGCAAAGAAAGTTAAACCAAAGGAAATTCATCGGCAAATCTTCGAGGTTTACTGACAAAATGTTATGGGTTATTCAATGGTTAGAAGATGGGTCAGACTGTTCAATGAAGAACGCGATCAAGTGTACGATGAAGAACGAAGAGGACGCCTGTCTGTGGCTACTGTTGAACTGCTCCACACAAATGAAGACAAGATTAAGTACAAGCGTAAGTTTTCGCATAGTGCCCTTGCTATGGAAGTTCCACAAATCTCACAATCACTAATTCATGAAATTGCTACCAAAAAACTGAAATTTTGAAAACTTTGCTCACATTGGGTAACCAAAATTCTTACTGAACAACACAAAAAACAACATATGGGCAGCACACTTCAGTTTTTGACACACTACAATGAAGAAGGCGATGGTTTTCTTTCTCAGATAGTCACGGGGGATGAAACTTGGGTATCGTGTGACGCCCTGCAACAAAACAACAATTAATGGAAAGGAGGCACACTTCATTCCCAACAAAGGTTATGCATAACAAATCTTGACACCTCGAAAAGTCACGTGCACCGTTTTTTGGGGCGGAAAAGGCATTTTGCTGATTGATTTCTTACCACGAAGCCAAACAATCAGTGCACACAGTTACTGTGAGACCATTAAGAAATTGCGCTGCACAATACTGAACAAGCTCCGAGCATTACTGTCAGAAGGTGGTGCTTTTTTTCACGATAATGCCCAACCTCACACAGCGAATGTGACCGAACAACTCTTACGGTAATTTCATTGTGACGCGTTTGATCATCCTCCATACAGCCCCGTTTGATCATCCTCCATACAGCCCGGACCTCTCTCCTAGCGACTTTCATCTCTCCTTACACGTAAAATCTGTCCTCAGGAGTCAACACTTCAACAATGACGGCGAGCTGAAATAACATGTTACCACACGCTTGAAAACATAAGTGGCAACCTTCTGTGAAGAAGGCATACAATAACCTGTGCCACGCTATAACAAGTGCCTAGAAAATTTCGGAAGCTGTGTAGAATCGTAGTTTAACAGTTGTAGATTTTTGTACACTAAATATTTTTCCTGTATCTGTACATATTTGTTTGATATTACCAAATGGAACTTACTTTGTGGGCATACCTCCTGGGTTTCTGTCTTCTCAAGAGTGAAATACCTTTCAACACAGTGAATCAGGACCATCAAATGCAGACCAAGTGTACAAAGACGCATTTCCACAATGGTCATTCCACACTAATGAGTGGTACTACGTCCATTTTTTCACAGGCACGCGCTGTGGCAATGCGATGGCCACCCGCCAGGGGATACTACATCACTTGCACACACGAAATGTTTCTTTACGAATGTAGCTTTAAGCAGCACAGCATAACGCAAATAAAACTGTACCTGTACGCATACAGTTTTTGCACTAAGAAAAATTCGACCAAAAATGAACAGCTAGGTGCCGCACATTGCAGAACTGCAAGGCTGGCCAATTAGCACTTTAATTGTACCTCTGGGGGCTGCAGGCAACAGTAGTTGGGGGATGAGGAAGACTACCCTGCACTACGCAGCAAAGGAGGAACACGAGAGGGGGAGAGTGACAAGGGAGACTGCCCTGCACTACGCAGCAAAGGAGGAAAACGAGGGAGGAAGTTAGGTGGCAGTAGACACCTCTGCACTGGACCACACGGAATGGACACACCAGCTGGCCCCTTGTCTGGCCCAACGTGGCTCAATGTCATATGTATCGAGACACTGGGGGACAAACTGTCCCCAACATTGTGTGCAACATTTTGAGATGCATATACATCACACAGAAGATTTTGCAAGCTCCCACTCCGAGAACAAATACACGTGCCGCTGTTAAGTGTCGGTGCCATATTATGTGGTATAATTAATTCCTGCCATACTCTCAAAATTTGACCAATATGAGGGCTGTGCAAAAGGTAACGGTGACTTTTCAAATTGTGGGGGGAACGTACATTTGATTTTCAATCTTTTTTTTTTGTTATGTCGGTACACGTGTCCCGAACATATATTCACAGTTCCAAATATACAGCATACTTCATTTGGTTTTGACAGAAATGTTAGACGTGTCTTAGTGTGCTTGGCAATTTTCGATTATTATAAAAAACGGAGCAAAGAATTTGCATCAAATTTTGTGCGAAAAATTGAATCAAGTGCTCTAAAACACTTGAAATGTTGACAGTTGCGTAAAGTGAGTCTACTCTAAGCAAAACATGTTTACATTCAATCATTTCTAGTCGAAATGATATTACAATTTACGATTGTCGGAGACCTGTGCCTGTTATTCGCACAGCCCGACTTCACTTTATTACAGATTGAACAGAATATAGTTGTAGCACCTGCCACATAAGGGGGAGTCAGATTCTGAGTTGTGTGCTGCAAGAATTGATCAAACAGCGAAGCAGAACGCTCTAGCTCCCTATTACCATTTAGAAGGTGACAATGACCGAAATTTTGGTTATGTTCATACTATGAGAGGTGTTGATTTGGGAGATGCCCAAACAGGCTTCTAGAATTTGGCACGGACTCAGATGCGCACATTACATGAACATTTTTATTTTATGGAGATCCACACGCTTGGACGTGATCCTAAACACATGCTCCCGCCAGCAAGTTCGAATGTGATAATTGCTTCAGTAGCAGACGCAGTGGTACAAGCTCTTCCAAGATGGCCGAGATGCGAGATGAAGCCAATGACAAACCTCACTCTGGACACCCCAGCACATCAAACAACAGATAACGTCAATGCTGTGAAGAAAATTGTTTTGGAAAATTGTCAAATTATTGTGAGGGACGTTGCTGAGGATGTTGGCATATCGGTCGGCTTGTCACATGCCATCTTCTTGGATGTTTCGGGCACGAGACGTGTGTCAGTGAAGTTTGTTCCAAAACTTCCCAATTTTGATCAGGAGAACCGTCACATGAGCATCACTCAGGAACGACATCAATGATCCCGATTTGCACAAAAGGGTCATAATGGATCACTAAATACAGGTTTACAGTTATGTCACAACCGAGGCCCAATCGTCCCAATGGAAGCATCCTGGAGAGCCAAGACTGCAAAAAGAATGCCAAATTCGATCAAATGTCAAAGTTTTGCTCACAGTTTTTTTTTTCTTTTTTTTTTTCAATTATCGTGGCATAGGGCACCATGAATTTTTGCCTCAAGGTTGTACGGTCAATAAGGAGTATTACACCTTGATGTTATGTGCCGTTTACAAGCAGCAATATGCTAAAACATCTGTAATTCTGGAAAAACAATTTGGCTTTTGCATCATGACAATGCACCTCCTCATTCATCGTAGTCCTATACTGTGGAAGGAAGTAATTTCTGATTCACAGCGTCAGCCGAGAACCTGTAGTCTCACATCTAGAACGGGGGCCTCACGGAGGCAACAGCTTTGTCTATATAAGTAATGAATCTGGGAAGAAGACGTCAGTATTCGTGCAGCCGCGCGAGGAACAGCATTGGACCGCTCACACAGAAGATGCCACGATGTTACAGGAGGACAAAATGTATGTGCCTTACAGTCTATAAGGCAATAGAAAATATTGCTATCAATACCTCTAACTGCATAGGTGCACAAGTTGTCCTGCATGGTCCAACAGTTTTCTATGGTGGAGTTCTTAACTTCACCATTAGCAACAATGATAACACGCAGCAAGGTAATGGCTGGTTAACCGTGGCCCTTGTCCTTGGACCAAAAGTGGACGAAGTTCCAGGGCTAGAAAGTTTTAATAGCTGGGACATCATAGCTCATTGCACATTTCACATCGCAGAGGTCTACAATAAAAGACATGGTTAAATCACATTACCTGCCGTCAATGCCACTCATCCTGAGGACCAGGAATCATCGTAAAATAAACGAATCCTAATCTGTGTCAGTGTGGGTTAAAGGTGCTGACCATAGTAAAAAAAATTAAACTTGTTGGTGATCTCACCCATTACTTGCCGAGAAGTCACTTTTCAGTACAAGCAGTTTTTTAAATTGAATATAACAATACTATATGTTAAGCATTCTTTTGATATTTTGAAACTTGCATATCTAAAATATATATGAGGTGTGGCTAGAAAAAACCGGACTAGTACTAGTGAAACAATAAAACGAATGCAATAAGGCTGAAAGTTGCGTGGCCTGTCACGTGACTCTCGCTCCGCCTACTGCTCGAGTTTCATCTGCCTCCTGCACTCAGTCTGCCCGTGGCGTCTGTTTTAAGTAGTTGACGTTATGTCTGTGCGTCGGAAAATGTTGAGTGTACAGAAAGAACAGCGTGTTAACATCAAATTTTGTTTCAAACTAGGAAAATCTGCAAGTGAAACGTTTGTAATGTTACAACAAGTGTACGGCGATGATTGTTTATCGCGAACACAAGTGTTTGAGTGGTTTAAACGATTTAAAGATGGCCGCGAAGACACCAGTAATGACACTCGCACTGGCAGACCATTGTCAGCAAAAACTGATGCAAACATTGAAACAATCGGTAAACTTGTTCGACAAGATCGCCGTTTAACAATCAGAGCAGTGTCTGAGTTAACAGGAGCTGACAAGGAAAGTGTTAGGCAGATTCTTCATGAAAGTTTCAACATGAACAAAGTGTGTTCAAAAATGGTTCCAAAGTGTCTCACAATTGAACAGAAGGAACGCCGAAGAATGATTTGTTCTGACATCCTGGAAAACATTGAAAGTGATCCCACCTTCTTACAAAATGTTATTACTTGCGATGAATCATAGTTTTTTACTTACGATCCCGAAACTAAACGCCAATCGATGCATTGGAATCAGCATTACTACATTAGCGTCCTGGCTACCCTACGTGAGCGAGTACGGAGAAAACGGAACAATTTGTGGAGAAAAAAAGTCATGGATCCTTCACCAAGACAATGCCCCAGCTCACAGTGCGTTGTCAGTGAAGACGTTTTTGGCAAAACACAACATTCCCATCTTAGATCATCCACCCTACTCACCTGATTTGGCCCCCTGTGACTTTTTTTTCCCTAAAGTCAAGTCAGCTTTGAAAGGAACTAGATTTGAGACTGTTGAAGCAGTAAAAGAAAAAGCGACGGAAGTAATGTATGGACTTACCGAAAATGATCTGCAGCATTGCTATGAACAGTGGAAAATTCGTATGGAGCGGTGTAGAGACCGAGGAGGAGAGTACATTGAAGGAGATAACATGAAATTGTAAATAATTGTAAATAAATGTTTTTTCCAGCATCAGTCCGGTTTTTTTCTAGCCGCACCTCGTACATCATTCATGGGTTTTCGACACAACACAATACTACATATCGTGTGTCATGAAAACCCAAGGTCAGGCCGGGGTCCCCAGGGTCACATGGCAGCTGTCAATGTGACGCTGAGATAATGGTCTGTTTATGTACTTATCTGGGCAAGCACCCATGACAGTGAAAGGTTGGCCATGGCAGCATGTGTACGTATCTTTTGTAGAGCCATGTTTGCATAATTGAAAAGCAGTATACAGGGAGAGTCACCTAACGTTACCGCTGGATATATTTAGTAAACCACATCAAATACTGACGAACCGATTTCACAGACCGAACGTGAGGGGAGGGGCTAGTGTAATTGTTCAATACAAACCATACAAAAATGCACGGAAGTATGTTTTTTTAACACAAGCCTACGTTTTTAAAATGGAACAACGTTAGTTTTGTTACACATCTGAACATATAAACAAATACGTAATCAGTGCCGTTTGTTACATGTTAATTACATCCGGAGATATTGTAACCTAAAGTAGACGCTTGAAACCTCCGATGTTCAGTTGCGTGTTGTAACAAACACGGGCCACGGTCGGCGAGCAGCATCTGTTTACGATGACGACCGTGTTTACGAGTGTGGCTGTAGTGCACTGTTGTGGTTTGGTCTAGCTGTCGCAGTGTCCGCATGTAGCGCTTGCTGCTATTGTTATTTTGCATTCGTCTCCGCACGCAGACGAACTGTAGTACACCGTGTTACCAGATGTCTGCGATAGTGTAGTGTTGTAGGAACTGTGACCATGGTGTATTCGAACTCTGAAAAGGCGGCGATGATACTCGTCTATGGCGAGTGTCGACGAAATGCAGCTGAAGCTTGCATGGTGTATGCAGAACGGTACCCGGACAGAGAGCATACAACGTGCCGCACATTGCAAAACATCCACCTCCAACTGTATGCAACAGGTATGGTCGAAGCACGCAAACGGGTCCGTAACAGGCCCGTCACAGGAGAAGCAGGTGCAGTTGGTGTGTTAGCTGCTGTTGCCATGAACCCACACATGAGTACACGGGACATTGCGAGAGCCGGCGGACTGAGTCAAAGTAGTGTCATGCGCATACTGCATCGTCACCGTTTTCACCCATTTCATATGTCGCTACATCAGCAATTACATGGTGATGACTTTAATCATCAAGTGCAATTCTATCAATGGGCATTAACAGAGAATGCGTTGCAGTTCTACCTGTTTACTGATGAAGTGGGTTTCACAAACCACGGGGCAGTGAATCTACAGAACATGCATCACTGGTCCGTGGACAATCCTCGCTGGCTCAGACAGGTAGAGCGACAGCGACCGTGGACTGTAAATGTATGTTGCGGAATCATTGGTGACCACCTCATTGGTCCTCACTTCATTGCAGGGGCACAAACAGCTGCAAGATACATCGCGTTTCTACAGAATGATCTGCCAACGTTGCTCAAAAATGTTCCACTGGAAACGCGTTGATGTATGTGGTATCAGCATGATGGTGCACCTGCACATTCCGCAATTAACACTAGGCTGACCCTACACAGGATGTTCGACGGACGTTTCATAGGACGTGGAGGACGCATAAATTGGCCAGCCCGTTCTCCTGATCTTACACCTCTGGACGTCTATCTGTGGGGTACGTTAAAGGAGAACGTGTACCGTGATGTGCCTACAACCCCAGAGGATATGAAACAACGTATTGTGGCAGCCTGCGGCGACATTACACCAGATGTACTGCGGCGTGTACGACATTCATTACGCCAGAGATTGCAATTGTGTGCAACAACCACATTGAACATCTATTGGCCTGACATGTCGGGACACACTCTATTCCACTCCGTAATTGAAAATGGAAACCACGTGTGTACGTGTACCTCACCCCTCATGGTAATGTACATGTGCGTCAGTGAAAAAGACCAATAAAAAGGTGTTAGCATGTGGACGTAATGTGCTGTTCCAGTCTCTTCTGTACCTAAGGTCCATCACCGTTCCCTTTGGATCCCTACGTAATTCGGTGCTCTCCGATACACACGATCGAACAGCGGAGGAGTGGTACTCAAGTGTCAACTTTAGGTTACAATATCTCCGAATGTAATTAGCGTTTTACAATGCAACAAACGGCACTGATTACGTATTTGTTTATATGTCCAGATGTGCTAACAAAACTAATGGGGGTTCTATTTAAAAAAAAATGTAGGTTTGTGTTAAAAAACATACTTCCGTGCATTTTTCAATGGTTTGTATTAACCAATTACACTAGCCCCTCTCCTCACGTTCGGTCTGTGGAATCGATTCGTCAGTATTTGATGTGGTTTACGAAATATATCCAGTGGTAATGTTAGGTGACTCACCCTGTACAAGGGACGGGTTTGAGAGTTGATGTAACATGTCATCTACAAACGTATCATCTGTGCCAGAAACCACACCAGTAAGTACATTACAGAATAATGGTGTATTCATTAGAAGATTTGTGCTGACATGTAGTTATAGGGAACTTGCATAATGCATTGGATGTACTAACTTTGCCTTTACCAGTAATACTGAAGACAGATGTACAGGGTGGCGCAGATGGATCGGGTGGTTTTGAAGTGGACTGTACGTCTGGAGGGGGGGAGCCAGGTGTTCGGCGACTTCGTCCTGTGGTGGGGGGGGACGGGAAGTTTCAGTTGCAGGCTGGCAGTCAGTCGCGATGGCTACGTGGTCCGTTGAGCATCGTGTTTTCGCAGTGGAAGAGTTCATACGCAATAACGAGTCAATTGTTGCTGTGACGCGTGCCTTTCGCCGGCGTTTCAACATCCCACCTCGCGGTAGTGTTCCTAAGCGAGATACGATATTGAGTTGGGTGCATAATTTCCGCACTACTGGTTCATGTGCTCCAAAATGGACGCCTAGACCGCCAACAATAACAACGCCTGAGAACGTGGAGCGTGTGAGACGCGATGTCACTGCGAGCCCACGTCGATCAACGAGACGTCGTGCTCAAGCTCTTGGAATGTCACGTCGGAGCCTTCAAAGGATTCTTAACGAAGAACTGAAATTCCACCCCTATAAAATCCTGTTGGTACAGAAGATTCTCCCAACAGACCATCTTCAAAGGGTTCAGTTTAGCCAACAGATGTTGGAGTTATTGGAAGATGTAAACCTGATTATCATGATGTCTGACGAGGCTCACTTTCACATTAACGGATACGTAAACAAGCAAAATTGCCGTTACTGGGCCGACACTAACCCAAGAGATCTACACCAACGGCCTCTCCATAGTGACAAAGTGACGGTTTGGTGTGGGGTTTCTAAGGTAGGGATAATTGGTCCTTACTTTTTTGAAAATGAAAGGGAGCAGGCGGTTACTGTTAATTCGCAGCGTTATGTGAACATGATTGAAGATTTTCTTCTCCCACAACTTGAAGAGAACAATTACGACATGGGCAATATGTGGTTCCAACAAGACGGGGCAACTGCACATACCGCTAGGATATCAATGCAAGCTGTACGCGCTCTGTTCCCTGGCCGTTTGATTTCCCGTAATGGAGATGTCCATTGGCCCCCTCGCTCGCCGGACCTCACGGTATGTGACTTTTTCTTATGGGGCTATTTAAAAGCAAGGGTCTACATGAACAAACCCCGGACCATTCAGGAGTTGAAGGCAGCAATTCACACCGAAATCACATCAATTCCTGGTGATGTGCTTGAGCGGGCAATGCGGAACGTTAAGGACCGACTCCAAGAATGCGTCGCTCGAGAAGGAGGGCATTTGATAGATGTAATTTTTAAAAACTAACATTACTATTTTTTTGTTAATAAACTTCCATTGTAACTACACGTTTTGCACTTTATTTCAATCCAATACCTTTACAATTGACAGTTTGACAAGTATTTTAAAACCACCCGATCCATCTGCGCCACCCTGTATTTACGAATTTCCGATGTGCACAAACAGTCAAAAGTGATGGAGCTTGTAAATTCCCTCATTCAAGAAGGGAACAGATCACCACAGGAAAAGGGAGCAATCCTACGGTTGCAGATAAAAAGGTTTTATACCTTTTAATGTCTTACAATTTTATACCGCCTGACAATATTACAAATGTTATTCCTATAACTGATCCTTGTTATATGAATTTGATAGATCCGATATTCAAATGATATTTTTCATGTTTATTGCGATGTCACAAGGCCAGGAGGGTGACGCGGAGTAGTTCGCGGAACACAGTGGCAAGTTTCAACTGATGTGCTGCCTCCTAACTAACAAAATCTGAACCCGATAGAACACCTCTGGGATGTGATTCAATGTGGCATCAAGAACACATTGCCACGCTCCCTGTAATTTACGGGAATTAGGTGACTCGTGTGTGCAGATCTATCGAGGCCTCACTGCTTCCATGCCACGACACGTCACCACTGTTAACCATGCCGAAGGTGGACGTACCAGCTATTAGGTAGGTTGTTATAATGTTCTCACTGATGAATGTATCTTGGGAATGGTGGCTCAATGGCATTCAAAGGAAATGAGGTCCTACGGGAACAATGTGAAAACTAGAATGTGTGTGCCACATTCAGAAAGGGATGGGAACAAGACTGAGGAAATGAATTGATTCGACGTCAGTAGAAGCAGTTGCCACAGCAATACAGGATACGAGTGGTGGTACGCAAACATGTCGTGTACGGAGAATTGCCTGAACATTGCACATACCTGTGAGCACAGCATGTAAAAGCCTACCGAACATCCTTCTTTGCTATCCATTCAAAATTACCCATGTGTACGAGTTGCTTCCTGTTGACCTGACAGCAAGAGAGACCTTTGCTTTAGAATTGCTAGCTCACATCGAAGTTGACAGTGATTGGGTGTAGAAGATTTTGTGGACAGACTAAGCCCACTCCCTATGACAGGATACGTCAAGACACAGAATTGTCAAATATGGGCAACGGTAAATCCACACGCAAATCAACCAGTACCACTTCATCGTGAAAGGGCTACTGTGTGGTGTGGGTCAAGTGCTTCATTTATCATAGGACCACATTTTTTTGAAGAGACAAGTGCTTCCGGTCCTGTGACCTGTACAGTCACTGGTAAGCACTATGAGTGTCTCTTGCGCAACCATGTCATTCCAGCTCTCCAACAGTGCGGATGGGATCATTTTTATGGAAGATGGCGCACCTCCGCACATTGCAAATCCAGTTAAGCAGCTGCTGAAGCACCGTTTTAAATGCTAGAATTATCAGCCACAATTTCCTTACAGCCTGGCCATCCTGATCACCAGATCTTAATCTGCATGACTTCTGGCTGTGGGGCTATCTGAACTTAGATGCACTGAAGGCACGCATTGCGCAACACATTCTGAATGTGACCCTGGCAACACTTCGATCAGTTGTGGAACATGCTGTTTCTTGATTTCAACTTGTTGCAGAAAACGATGGACAGCATATCGAACAGGTTTTGCGCTAGTCACAAGGAAATTAATAATCCAATTTGATTTTGATTGATGCTTTTTATGCGATTTTTTGCTTCAGGACAATTAAAAACTGATGTGATTGATGCATTTGATGTGGTTATTGGCCTCTGGACAATTAAAAACCAATTTTTCCCATCTGATGTGATATGACCTTGCCATGCTGGATGGGCTTATGTAACTAACACACCTGTACACCCATGCACACTGAGTAGTAGTTTGTTTAATGTCAAACATAGACCTTAGGCACTGTTGTACGATTCATTTGTCATTTGTAGTTGCCCACTATTAAATTATGATGCTTACAACGCCATCTATTGCTACATTTTGTATCTATTTATTTTTCTTCTGCCATACATTTTCCCCCTTCTCCAATAATATTCTGTTGCAATTTGAGGTCATTATTATTTCCACAGCAGTTTGGAAGTTTAACTTTCGTTATATTCACCCTTATTTGAACTGAAAAAAAATTATGGAATTATATTGTCTCTGTATTAATGGATTTGTAATTTAAAGTAATTAAAGTTCCCGTTTCAAGTCATTGTAGAAAGAGAACCATTTCTCAGATGACATCAAAGTTGACCAGCATATTATTGATGCAGGTGAAAGATCATAGGAGAAGAAAAAAAAAAAAATAAAATAAAATAAAATAAAATTGACCAATAGATGGCACCTTAAGTGTCATAATATGCTCGCCAACAGACGTGTGGCACACAGCTATTCCATCATTTTGCAACTGAGATGCCCAACATGACTGTCTGTGAAGGATCGCACACTGCAGGTAAAGTGCTTTTACAAGAACAGTGACTATGTGCCAGTAGCCCTGCAGAAATTCCGGACAATCAAAGGGATGAAAAAGATATTTTTCTTATGTCTACCAGGTGGAAAAAAGACTGCAAAATCTGAAAAGACAGCTTCTTTCGAAGTGCATTGTGGTGGAGGGAGGCAAACAGTTTATGCAATGTCTGTAGAAGATGTGGCCACACCACTGCAGGAGGGGTCGAGTGGTGATGGGCAAACATGGTGCGCATGGGGAATTGCCCAAATATTGGACATCCCTGTGAACAGAGTGCATAAAAGTAAGGAACATCCTGCATTGCTATCTGTACAAAATCACCCATATTCAGGGGTTGCTATCTACTGATCTGTCAGCACGACAAACATTCATTGGAATTTCTTGCTCTCATGGAACTGAGAAATGAATGGTCACGGACATTCTGCGGACAAGTGAAGCCATTTCCATCTCCGAGGAAATGTCAATACGCAGAATTGCAGAATATGGCCAACAGAAAAGCTGAAAGTACACCAACCAGTACCATTTCATTCTGCAAAAGTGTGTGTGTAGTGCAAGTTGACGGGATCATTTACTGTAGTGTCGTTTTTTCGCGGGAGTGAGTCCTGCGGGTCCTGTTACCTGTATCTTCATCGGTATAGTCTCGTGCACCAATGTCACTCCAACTGTTCGACAGTGTGGATATGTGGGTAGGATTTCTTTTTTGTAAGATGGCGCTTCTCCACACAACGATCAGCCAGTGAAGGGGCTGTTGCAGGGGCATTTTGGAAATGCTAGATTAGCCAGCCGTCATTTCACTGCAGGCTGGCCGTCCAGATCACCCGGTCTTGCAATTTCTGGGTGTGGGGTTCTCAAAGGTGATGTGTTCAGTGCTCCAATTACGAACGAAGCCGAATTGAAGGCACGCTTGCACAATGCATTCTAACGTGACCCCCAAATGCTCCGATCTTTTGTGGAACATGCTGTTTCTCGATTTCAACACGAGGCAGAAAACGGTGGACAGCATATTGAACGTGTCTCGCGCCAGTCTCACGACAACTAGAAACTAATGTCATTTTACTTTTTATGTGGTGTTTGGCCCCAGGACAATTCAAGGCCAGTGTCATTTTATTTTTCGTGTGGTTTTTGGCCTCGGAACACTTAAAAACTGATTTTTCCCACCGAATGTAGCACGACCTTGCCGTGGTGAATAGGCTTATCTAACAGTGCCACAACTGATAACTGCAAAACTTGTGCAGTCATCCACATTGAAGAGTACTGAAGGTGCAATATGTGACGCAAACCGTAGAAATCGTATTAAGAACCATTTTTCATTTGTAGCTGATCGCATTTACGTTAAAACACTTTCAGTGCTATCTATTGCTAAAATATTCATTAAATTTTTTGTTGATGCATATTTCCCCTTGCGACAATAATATTCTGTTCAAATTTGACATCATTCTGAGCACTGCTTCTTTCTACAGTGATTGAAACTGGAACTTTAATTATGTACACCCTGTATCTGTAGTGGTTATGTAATCATTTTGCCAAGTAGCCTCAATATGTACTATTTCTCTTAATCCTGTCTACGATTCAACTGGAGTCAGCAAACAACTCCGAGGTGTGAGTGCAGATCACATCATCTACAAAGCATAGTCAGACAACAGGATGTTTCACAAGAAAGTTAATATTTTATAAGCTTTCTGCCCATGTGCAACGATCAGAAAACAGTGGTGGGGTACGTTCATCGCTCGCTCGGGCTTTAGGAATTAAGTCGATATAGAATGCTGCTTGGGAGTGGACTGTGCATTCTGTGTGTGAGATTTCGAAAATGTGCTTGGTAAACGTATTTTTGTGTCAGGAATAGTAAATCCTTCCATACCTCCCTAATCGAGGGTCTTTAGACATTCGTATAACCTTCTTGTAATGTTTTAATGCCAAGAACAAATACCAACTTTTGCTGAACACAGGTCTGCTTGTGCCTCGCACAAAAATTGAGGGTGCTATGTGAGCACCACTGCATTCAGTACCGAGGTTTGGGAGATACTGGTCACAGAGCTGAGTGCCCCGATGTATGCAGAGGACGGCACCGTGGTAACACTCCACGCTGATAGTGGGGGACATGTGGCTTGCTGGCCTACAGGGCTGTACAGAAACAAAGTGGATTTAGTTTAAGAATGTCCATCACCAAGAAAGCTGGTCCTTGTTGCATACATTGACTGAAACTTACTACTTTTGAAGGTGATCCTGTTGCCTCTCACACCACTACCACTTAATGGCACATGAATGCACCAGCAAATCTGCTTGTATGCTAATACGATTCCAATCTCAACAAATTCAAGTCAAATGTCAGGTGAATGTTTTATAGAATGTGCAAAAATTTTTTATAGGATAACAACGATGGAGTGTTGCAAAAAGTATGTGTAAAGACTAGTACAATTAAGGAGAGATAGTAGCACAAATTGTGAAAAAAAATCTACAAAATATTTTTATTTGCTCATTTGGAAAGTACATGTAACTGGATCATCATCCTAAATGTTTTATTTGAAATTCAAACTACAAATGTATAAAAAAATTAAAACCATAAGCAGTTTAATGCACCATGTCCACCTTCCAAGGTATCTCAATTTTGCCCATGAACCTGGAAAATAAAACTTTAGAAGGCTGTAATTTTTTGTATACAACACAGCAGCGTTGTAGAAAAGGCTACAGAGCCATTCTGTGATCTAAGCAGTGTTGCATATAAAGCTTTGGGGCTTCTTAAACAAGTTATGTGCTGTTTGGTGGAATTTGAGTGTAGTCAGATTTATTGTGCCCTCCTCTGTACGTACAAGGTGTAGTATTCTGATCCTTTTTTACAGTGCCTATGACAGGCATGTATTTGAAAAATACAGGTTATATCAAAAAGAATCATCCGACTAAAAAATCTTTAACTATGAGGGTCATAAACAAAGTAAGTCCCGTTTCTATTCCTATCCACAGCATCGCTACAATCGCAGTTCCGAGTATGTGCGGCATTTACTATGACTCAGGAGAAGACATGTACACCATTTTCAGATCGACACCGAGGACAACGAACGAAGAAACAAATCAGGTATTATTCTAAAACTTACTGAAATGAACACTACTCACCTCAAATCAGTTGCTGACGTAGGTGAAGAGAGCATGAAAACGGCAGTGCAGGGGGCAAGTCAAGAAAAATGTGATTCAACTAATATTGTGATTCAACTAATATCAAAGATATAGCAGTTTCCTGTGACAGTTCCTGGAAGAAGAGGGGAGCACATTTCGCTGAATAGAGTTTTGACAACCGTTAGTCTCGACACTGGGCAAGTATTAGATTTACACGTGATATCTAAATATTGTTCTGCATGTTCCTTGCAAAAGATATTGATGCAAGTAGGGAAACAGAATGGCAAGAAGCTCACAAAACCGTTTGTAGCAGGAATTATGTAGGCTCCAGTAGTGGATAGAAGTTGCTGGTATGAAACTCATCTTCCACAGGTCTCTCAAAAGTATGGAGTAAGATACACAGTGTCTACAAAATGGAGACTCTAGTGTTTTCAAGACTTTAGCACAAAGTCAGCCTTGTGGAAAAAACTGCACTATTGAAAAATTGGAGTGCTTGGCCATATTTAGAAGAGGATGGGTGAAGGCCTCAGAAGACTTGTTGCAGGCAATAAAGGCAAGCTACTAGAGGATAGGAAGCCACTGGGAAGTAAAAACAGACTAACGAAAAAGAGCACTGACAGCCTGTAAATATATTATGATGGTGCAATTAGAAATAACCTCACAGATTTACATAACTGAGGAAGGCAGTACAGGCTGTTTGATTTCATTACTTGTCAACAGACACTTCACTTCAACAATGCCTATGTTCCAATGAATAGTTCGAATTTCTGTGAAGCAAGGAAAGTGGGGAAGCTTACAGCCATAGAAATAACCTCCCTTATGAGATTGCAATGGCCATTAAACTAACTTTTCGAGCACGGGATTCACCAGAACTGGTAGCAAAATGTCTGTGTGGCAAAACAAGGAACCTGAAGAAAAGTTTCCATGCTGTTATTTGGAAGAGTTGTCCAAAGACTGTTTTTGTTACCAATTTGGTAGTGAAGATTTCTTCTCTGGAAGCAGCAACAGTTTTCAATGATGGGAATGTAGCAAGACTTCACATCCTCAACAAGATGGGCTTTACCTCTGGAGCCTTAACTGAGCAGATACTGCAGATTATTGACTAGCAACGAATTGTGAAGATGGAGACTTCAGTACAGAATACAGAAAAATTTCTAGACAAAGGAGCAGAAGAGCTAAAAGGCCTGCGGAGAATGATGATGGTGATGAACAACTGGAATATGGATCAGTCTTATTCATTTAAAAAATTTAAGTGGAACAGAATATTAGTCTAGGCAGTATAAAAAATTTTATGGTTGACAACATATGGAAAATCTGTCAGTAAAAAAATGTTCAGGTCCAAAACATCACAGAAAATAACTGAAATAATTTACCAAAAATTTACCGCACTTAATTGTGCATTTATTGGTGTAGATTACCATATGATAGAAAAAATTTGGGCATTGGCCTGGAAATAATGAAAAACTGTACCTCAAAATAATAATTTAACAAAAAAATCAAAATTCTCACATCACAAAATTTTATTAACAAGCTTAGCAATTATTCAAAGCGTATTGGATCCCTTTACATTAGTGTGCAAAACTTCAGAGGGATTAAAAAAAAAAATGACATATGGATTTAGAAATACAAGGTGAGCACAAAGTCTTGCCCTGATTATAACAATTTATAACAGAAAAACCGTTTGACATAATAAGTTACATTTGATGCCGTTACATAGGTTAGTGTTACTAGTAGTTGTGACCGATAGACTCTGCCTGTTAAGTCACATTAGTAGATGGCGAAATGACGTCTAAGCAAGAAAAAACGTAATGTGTGCTTTGGTTTCACAAAACGAAATCGCCCATCATTGTTCAGCGTAAATTTCAGGCTTCTTATGGACGCAGCCCTACTGGCGTTAAATCAGTAGAGCGATTGTATGCCAAGTTTAATGAAACAGGCAGCATTGACGGTCATCCTCGAAGTGGCAGGCCTCGTGTGAGTAATGCAACTGTTGATCATGTTCGGCTATCATTTCAACGGAGTCCGTCTAAATCAACTCGTCAAGCACCAGGTGAACTTCAAATACCGCAAGCAAGTGTGGTGAAGATTCTCCATGAAAGGCATAAGTTGCAAAACACTAGTAACACTAACCTATGTAACAGCATAAAATGTAAATTAATGTGTCAAACAGCTATTCTGTAATAAATTGTTATAATCAGGGCAAGACTTTGTGCTTACCCTGTATATCAGTGCAAGACTGCCACTGTCTCCTTTTAAGGGTGTCAACGATATAGAATTAATGATTCCAGATGATCACTCAGAAACACCATTCACAAAAATGAAAATGTTTGGGAGACAGGGACCGTAGATGCGAGTGCCCCGACGTACGTGGAGGACGACACCGTAGTTACACACCACGCCGGTAATGGGGGGTGACATGCAGCTTGCGGTGTACAGAGCCATACTGAAGTGAAGTGATAGTGTGTTTCATAGACATCTACTGTGGCACACAATACTGAGTTTCAGGAGACTGGCCTTAATCTGGGCATTCTGCTTGACGCAGGTGAAGGTGCCGTGGTAACGCTGGTGGTGGGTGACACGCGAGTGACAGAATGCGAGGCTGTACTGATGCTCAGTGACACCGCGTTCTATCTTAATGCTGTCGTGAACCTTCGTCTCGTCCAATATTTTGGTTAGAGCTGCTGAGAAGAGTTCTTACTATATTTGATATTTGACCTAGGAGCCAACCAGTGGACAGGACGTGTCTAAAGTGATTACGGTCTCCGCCGACCCTACGGTGCCGGCAAGATGAGAAGCTTTGGGAACGGGCTGCACAAATGGCGGGATGAACTGATGTGGCCTTAGCAGGGGGAAAAGTATCGAGTTTGTGCACGGCAAGTCTCGTACCCCACAGAAGGTTAGAGAAACTACCCCGTGACAAGCTTTCGTTAACATAAATACGGGTCCAGCAGTACTCAGATCAGAGTGGGACCCAGCAATGTACAGTCAACACCACCTCTGTGTCGCCCGTCACCCGAAATACTGAATTGGTCTATAAGTTAGCCTCGGCACCACTGTCACTACGGAATGTAGGAATTTCACAGCTCTGTAAAGAAGCCTTCCTGGAACAGAGCGAGGGAGGAGACTGGTTTAGGTGGCAACACACATAAAGCTAAAATAAAAAGGAAATAGATATAAAAATTGGGCAACAATGATTATAGAACTGCTCACCGTTAAGCAGATGTCCACATTTGTAGTAAAATGTGAGCATTTCACAATTTTGTTCAGAGGCTTTCTGCAGAGGAGAGAGGCAGGAGACTGGTTCAGGTGGCTTATCTTGCAGCACACATACAGAAAGACGGAATAAATAAGATAAAAATTGGGCAACGACGATTATAGAACTGCTCACCGTTCAGCAGATGTCCAGGAGCCTTCCTGAACAGGAGAGAGGGAGTAGACTGGTTGAGGTGGCTTATCTTGCAACACACACAAAGCTAAAATAAAGAGGGAATAAATAAGATAAAAATTGGGCAACAACGATTATAGAACTGCTCACCATTCAGCAGATGTCCACATTTGTAGTAAAATGTGAGAATATCAGTTTTGTGTAGGAGGCTCTCTGCAGAGGAGAGAGGCAGGAGACTGGTTCAGGTGGCTTATCTTGCAGCACACATACAGAAAGAGGAAGTAAGACAAAAATTGGGCAACAATGATTATAGAACTGCTCACTGTTCAGCAGATGACCCATCTTTGTAGTGAGATGTAGGAATTTCACAGCTTTGTGCAGAAGCCTTCCTGGAGCGGAGCGAGGGAGGAGACTGATTCAGGCGGATTATCTTGCAGCAGTGGATGAACTTCAAATTTTGCCGACATTGGGGAAACGTGGGGGCGGTGAGCTGCCTGGTAGAGTGTGGGGTGGAGGTTTTAGATGACGTATCTGCATAGGTCACACGGAATTGCTGCATACAAGTGTGGCTGCCACGGCATTGGGCAGTACCGAGTGTCCGTTCCATTCCAAGCAGGAGTAGACAGGGGGACCAGGGATAACGAGAAGTGGACACCTCCAGATCTTACCGTGTGGACGAACGACAGGCACACGATAGAGGTACTGCAGCTAAGCTTTCAGTCTGACAGCACAAAGGTGGCTGGCCTGGCTGGCCAGTTTAATTTAATATGCAGTGTTTGTAAATACAGCTGTAAGTTTCCAAGTTCGGTTTCAGTAACTGTAAATAATGGATACAAGAAAACTGAACTTTATAGTGTAAATATTAGGTTAGTTTATGGATTGCGAGCAATTGGTAAGGGCAAAGCAGCTGGTGATATGCTATGTGGTGTTCTAAATCTTCCAAGTGCACCTTCAAAGTTTGAAGCTTACAATTATGTACTAGGATCTGCAGTTGAAGATGTAGCACAGAAGTCAATGCAGGTTGCTGTGGAAGAAGCAGTGGAAGAAAATGACGGCAGTCGTGACCTCACAGTGGCGTTTAATGGCACGTGGCAGAAAAGGGGCCACACCTCCAACAATGGTGTTGTAACAGCAACTAGTGTTGATACTGGCAAGGTTATTGATGTTGCAATAATGTCTAAATACTGTAGGTGCACAGGCAGGCTGAAAAATGAACACAGTGATGACTGTATTGCTAATTATTATGGTAGTAGCCGGCGTCGGATAGGATGCTGGTTATTTTCTTCGCCTTGACTCCTGGGGCCTATCCACAGGAGGAATAATCCGTCTTTGTTCTTTCTTCTTTGTGTCTGTAATTTGTGTTGTTTTTTCCGCACCTATATATATGTATATTACTTTTAAACTATTATTGTGGTATCGCCCTGTAAGTCCCCACCTCAGTACCGAGGACATTGGCGATGAACACCTGCCACACTCGATTATATATATGTATATATGTGTTATTCAATTCTTCGCCTTGGATAGGTTGCTGGGGTGAAGAAAATTTTTCATCGCTCTTCACAGTGGTATAATGTTCGCTATGTCAAATATCTGGGAGATGGTGACTCTAAAGCATTCAAAGAAGTTTTGGAAAGCAAACCATATGGGAACAGTGTAAATATAAGCAAACTTGAATGTATAGGACATGTGCAGAAGAGAATGGGTGCCAGGCTGAGAAGGTTAAAATCAGTTATGAAAGGGAAAAAACTAGATGATGGGAAAACCTTGGATGGCAGAGGAAGATTGACTGATTCCATAATAGACCACATTCAGAACTGCTATGGCCTTGCAATCAGGCAAAATACAGGCAATCTTGAAGAAATGAGGAGAGCTATATGGGCTTTATATTTCCACACCGCATCCACGGATGAGCATCCACAACATGGTTTGTGCCCCAAAGGTGAAAACAGCTGGTGTAAATACAATAGGGGACTAACAACAGGAGAGAAATACATTCACCACCACAGTCTACCATCAGCCATCATGGCAGAAATAAAGCCCATTTTCAGAGATCTGGCTGACAGAAGTCTTCTGATGAAATGTCTTCACGGAAAAACGCAGAACCCCAACGAGTGCTTGAATAGTGTGATATGGCATCGTCTCCCAAAAACAGTGTTTGTCGGAATTAATACACTACATTTTGGTGTGTATGATGCTGTGGCAACCTTCAATCTTGGAAATATAACTAAATGCCAGGTCCTTCAAAAGTTGGGTATGTGTGTTGGTTCCCGTACGGTACGTGCTATGTTCTTTTTAGATCAGCACAGACTAAGGCATGCTGATAATATAATCAAGACATTAGTGAAAAAAGCAAGACAGGTGCAGAGGGGTGCCAAAAGAAGACTTGAAGATGATTATGAAGACTGTGAAGGGGGTATTAGCTACGGATCAGGAATGTTTTAATCTTCTTTCTCCGTTTCCCGTAAGTTTACTTTTTACTTCATCTAGGAACATTATCTCAGGTACTGGTCAACCTAGAAGTCTGAAATTTTTATGACGTAGTGACATAGGTCCCTATTACATACTGAAACAACGATTTTTTAATTACTTGATTTACAAAAGACTTAGGGGTGATAGTCTAGTAAAAAGCGATGGAAAAAATTTACTTAAAAATAAATGTACAATATCTCTGTAAGAAAATACTTTGACAATAAACTGTTGTTTCAGTATTGTTGTAACATATGAATGCACATACAGTAAAATTTTTACCTCTCTGTCTCCAGTAGTTTGTGAGAAAATGTTCCCTATAGTAGGCATATATTAACATTGCGGGGATAGGTGATTCCGTATCCCCTTAACCTTTTAAGTGGGCATGACGGATATATCTGTCCATGCTCTGCTATTTCACAGAGGGTATGACGAGTTATCGGCCTGCCGTTGACACTGTGGTATTAGTTGAGCTTCGTCCAGTAGCTGGCAGCTCTTGTCACACATCACAGCGTGTTCTAGGCTAGTTATAACATAGTCCACCCGAGCGCGTGTCGAGAAAATGCGTCCTGTGAAACAGCCTTATATATATTACTTTGTACAGGGTGTGGTAGATAAGTACTGAGACTGGCCGCCGCGCGGCGCCCCAGTCGCTCGCAGGGCGGTCTCCACCTGTACGTCACGTGGTGGGGGATCTGAGCTAACAATAGAACTGGTTCGCAGTCGCGTCGGAGCTCTGGTGCAGTGAGGGTCGAGCTTCGCGTATTACGTTGTTTGTGTGCCCGTGACACTTGTGAAAACGCTGAAGATGGATCGCTCGATAGAACAGCGGTATGCAATCAAATTTTGCTTTCGCTTGGGCAAAACTGCTTCGGAAACTTTTGCTATGATTACGGAGGCCTACAAAGAAGACTCCCTATCAAGAGCTCAAGTGTTCCGGTGGTTTAATGAATTTAAAAACGGGAGGGAATCCATTGAAGACATGGAACGATCTGGACGCCCTTCAACGAGTTGTGTGGATGAAACGGTGGCCAAAGTGAAAGAACTCCTGGACTCCGACCGTCGTTTAAGTCTCAAAATGATCGCCGATGAGGTTTCCGTGAATAAATTTACGGTTCACCAAATTGTTACGCAAGATTTGATGATGAGGAAAGTTTGCGCAAAATTGGTTCCCCGAGTGCTCACCGCCGAACAAAAGCAACAACGAGTGGACGTTTGCCGTGAGATGTTGAATGATTTGGGAAATAATCCACACTTTTTAGACAACGTAGTAACAGGCGACGAATCGTGGACATTCCAGTACGACCCGGAGACGAAAGCCCAGAGCTTGGAGTGGCACACACCAGCATCCCCGTGGCCGAAGAAAGCAAGAATGTCAAAGTCCCGCATCAAGACAATGCTGATTGTATTTTTCGACAAGCAGGGGTTAATACACAAAGAGTTTGTCTCTCAGGGGAAGACTGTCAATGCCTAATTCTACAAAGAAGTCCTTCAGCAATTGCACAGAGCCGTCAAACGGAAGCGACAGGACCTTGCTCAACGCTGGCGTCTTCACCACAACAACGCTCCGGCGCACACAGCGTTCCTCGTGACCTCCTACTTGACCCGAATTGGAGTTGAAGTTTTGCCACAGCCACCATACAGCCCTGACTTGAGTCCTCCTGATTTCTTCCTATTTTCGAAGGTCAAAAGATGCCTGAAGGGTCATCGTTTCGACGATATTCCAAACATCCAACGTGCTGTCACGAAGGCACTAACTGGGATAACTCAAACGGACTACAGTGGGGCCTACGAAGCTTGGAAAACGCGCTGGCAATGTTGTGTCGACGCCCAAGGCGAGTACTTTGAAGAATATTAACGTTTTGTACAAATTGGATCAATAAATTTGTTTTTCTAGACTGAGTCTCATTACTTATCTACCACACCCTGTATTATAGTTATTAAGAATCTACCACACCCTGTATTATAGTTATTAATAAAGTGTTGTCCTTGACTCCTGTCAGCCGAGAACCGCTAGATGTACATCTGGTAATCGTGGGCTCAAGGATGCAACAATTACAAAAAAAATTAACAAAGCATAGTGCCGCACTGCCTGCTGAGTGCCTAGCTGGCTGGTGATGCCACCCGCCTGGCTCGGCACTAGGCCAGGGCACCAGCAGACGCGTGCTGCCAGTAATACTACAGCACGCGTACGGGATTTGCACTATCTCGCTGGTGCCCGCAGAGTCTAAATCCGTTATCAGTACCTTACGTAACCAAGGTCACCCATTCAGTATATAAGCAGGCAGTGCATGCCAGTGGAATCATTCTGCTGTGAGCTCTATCGGCAACAGCATTTAAGCACTATGCCTCGTCGACATGTGTATCGTCACCGCCGCCACCGCATGCCGGTCTACAAACACATTATTAGCCTCGAAAATAAACTTGGCACATCTCAATCTGTTATTCTCAATGGACCTATATTCTTTTGTGGTTGTCGTGTTAATTTGTCACTTGATGTCGCAACCTTATCGTCCGTGTTTACCGCAGCGTTAGTGAATGGCGAAAAGAAGTCTTATCAGATTCGGAGATTGAGAAGCTGCTTTTAGAAAGTGACTATAATTTCAGTGACAGTTCTGAAAGTTTTCAAGATACAGATGTTGAGGCTAGTGAAAGTGACTTCGATTCAGACACATCTGACAAGACACTACTGCAGCAGACGGTACCTAGTGAATTTGTGTGTGCTAGTTCAGTTCGTATTCAATATTTGTTCAGTTGTGCCTCTAAAACAAAACGATGTGATGAGTTGTTTTGTGTGTTTTGTGGATGATGCTTTCTGCACAATGATAGCTGAACAGACGAACTTATACGCAGAACAGTTCATAGCTTCTCATCCCAATTCAGAAGCACACTTCAGGGTTCACAGTTGGCAGAATACTACACACGACGAGGTAAAAGCACTTATTGGAATGCTTGTACTTCAAGGAATTCTTCACAAACCAGACCACAAAATGTACTTTTCAAAGAGGGAATCAGTTGAAACACCTTTCCTCAGGAAAGTGATGAGTGAAAAGTGGTTTCATCTTCTATTTAAATTCCTCCACTTTGCTGACAATACCTCATATGATCCACTAGGCACTATCAGCAGAAAATTATACAAAGTTCACCCCATTATGGAGCATCTGCGGCGTGAATTCAGATCAGCGTACATGCCAGAAAGGAACATCACCGTTGACGAATTGTCGTTACTCTGGAAAGGACGGCTCGGATGGAAACAATACATTCCATCAAAGCGTAGCAGATTTGGCATCAAATTGCACAAACTCTGTGAAAGCAGTTCCGGGTATGTATGGGACTTTATTGTTTACACTGGAAAGGACACTAATTATGGTAGCCATTATCCAGATGTAAAAATAACCTCTCTAAGTGTTTTGGAGCTTGCACACGATCTACTCGGGAAAGGCCACTGCATTTATCTAGACAACTGGTACACCAGTACAGATTTGGTAGACAAACTAACCAGCAATAACACCGACGTTGTCGGCACAATGCGGCAAGACAGGAAGGGGTTCCCTGACTTCGTAAAAAAGGAAAAACTGAAGAAAGGGGAGTACATAATAGGGAACAAAGGCAAGCAGATGGTAATGAAATGGAAAGACAAAAGAGACGTCGTTATGGTCAGCACCTTCCATGACGATACATTTGTAAATGAAACTCGAAGAAGGGAATCGCTCGAAAGCCACAAGTTGTCGTTGACTACAACCAGAATATGGAGAGCACGGATAGGTGCGACTCTCAGTTATAAAGCTACCAGATGGCCAGAAGCAGGCTGAAAAAATACTAGCACATCAGTAGGATGCCCACCTTGAACACCAAAAGCAACACGCCTTACAGCCAGGCATTTTCCAGACCTTTTGCCACCCACAACGAAGAAAAGACGAACAAGGAGGTGTGCGGTGCGCACGAGAAAAGGGAATCGCAAAGAGACTTCATGCTGATGCGCAGAATGCGAAGTTTCCCTGTGTGCAGCACCTTGTTTTAAATTGGTTCACACTGAAAACGATATGCAATATTGTGAAAATACAGTTTTGTTAACTTCTGCAATATATTTTATTCATTTCCACCCAATATCAATTTAAATTCAACAATGAAAACGCGAAGGAAAATGTGAGAACAGTGCGCACCACCACTGCGAAACGGCGCACTGGCGTATATTACCCATTGTGGAAGACGCGCGTGCGCAAACTACCCACTTAACAGGTTGAGTGTTTCAACGATAAAGAATTAATGATTCAAGATGGTCACTCAGAAACACCACTCACAAAAATGAAAATGTTTGGGAGACAGGGACCGTAGATCCGAGTGGCCCGACGTATGTGGAGGACGACACCGTGGTTACACACCATGCCGGTAGTGGGGGTGACACGTCGCTTGTGGCGTACAGAGCTATACTGGAGTGAAGCGATAGTGTGTTTCATAGACATCTACTGTGGCACTCAGTACTGAGTTTCAGGAGACTAGGATTACTCTGGGCATTCTGCTTGACGCAGGTGAAGGTTCCGTGGTGACGCTAGTAGTGGGTAACACGCGAGTGACAGCATACGAGGCTCTACTGATGCTCAGTGACACTGAGTACTGAGTTTCAGGAAACTGGCCTTAATCTGGGCATTCTGCTTGACGCAGGCGACGGTGCTGTCGTAACGCTGGTGGTGGGTGACACACGAGTGACAGCATACGAGGCTGTACTGATACTCAGTGACACCGAGTACTGAGATTCAGGAGACTGGCCTTAATCTGGGCATTCTGCTTGACGCAGGCGACGGTGCTGTCGTAACGCTGGTGGTGGGTGACACACGAGTGACAGCATACGAGACTGTACTGATACTCAGTGACACCGAGTACTGAGATTCAGGAGACTGGCCTTAATCTGGGCATTCTGCTTGACGCAGGCGACGGTGCTGTCGTAACGCTGGTGGTGGGTGACACGCGAGTGACAGCATACGAGGCTGTACTGATGCTCAGTGACACTGCGCTCTATCTTAATGCTGTCGTGAACCTTCGTCTCGTCCAATATTTTGGTTAGAGCTGCTGAGAAGAGTTCTTACTATATTTGATATTTGACCTAGGAGCCAACCAGTGGACAGGACGTGTCTGAAGTGATTACAGTCTCCGCCGACCCTACAGTGCCGGCAAGACGAGAAGCTTTGGGAATGGGCTGCACAAATGGCGGGATGAACTGATGTGGCCTTCGCAGGGGGAGAAGTACCGAGTATGTGCACGGCAAGTCTCGTACCCCACAGAAGGTTAGAGAAACTTCCCCGTGACAAGCTTTCGTTAACATAAATACGGGTCCAGCAGTACTCCGATCAGAGTGGGAACCAGCAATGTACAGTCGACACCACCTCTGTGTAGCCCGTCACCCGAAATACTGAATTGGTCTATTAGTTAGCCTCGGCACCACTGTCACTACGGAATGTAGGAATTTCACAGCTCTGTAAAGAAGCCTTCCTGGAACAGAGCGAGGGAGGAGACTGGTTTAGGTGGCAACACACATAAAGCTAAAATAAAAAGGAAATAGATATAAAAATTGGGCAACAATGATTATAAAACTGCTCACCGTTAAGCAGATGTCCACATTTGTAGTAAAATGTGAGAATTTCACAATTTTGTGCAGAGGCTCTCTGCAGAGGAGAGAGGCAGGAGACTGGTTCAGGTGGCTTATCTTGCAGCACACATACTGAAAGATGAAATAAGATAAAAATTGGGTAACAACGATTATACAGCGTGTTACAAAAAGGTATGGCCAAACTTTCAGGAAACATTCCTCACACACAAATAAAGAAAAGATGTTATGTGGACAGGTGTCCGGAAACGCTTGATTTCCATGTTAGAGCTCATTTTAGTTTCGTCAGTATGTACTGTACTTCCTCGATTCACCGCCAGTTGGCCCAATTGAAAGAAGGTAATGTTGACTTCGGTGCTTGTGTTGACATGCGACTCATTGCTCTACAGTACTAGCATCGAGCACATCAGTAGGTAGCATCGACAGGTTAGTGTTCATCACGAACGAAGCTTTGCGGTCAGTGCAATGTTTACAAATGCGGAGTTGGCAGATGCCCATTTGATGTACGGAATAGCACGGGGCAATAGCCGTGGGGCGGTACGTTTGTATCAATACAGATTTCCAGAACGAAGGTGTCCCGACAGGAAGACATTCGAAGCAATCGATCGGCGTCTTAGGGGGCACGGAACATTCCAGTCTACGACTCGCGACTGAGGAAGACCGAGAACGAGGACACCTGCAATGGATGAGGCAATTCTTCGTGCAGTTGACGATAACCCTAATGTTAGCGTCAGAGAAGTTGCCGCTGTACAAGGTAACGTCGACCACGTCACTGTACGGAGAGTGCTACAGGAGAACCAGTTGTTTCCGTACCACGTACAGCGTGTGCAGGCACTATCAGCAGCTGATTGGCCTCCACAGGTACACTCCTGTAAACGGTTCATCTGACCATGTGTCAATCCTCATTTCAGTGCAAATGTTCTCTTTACCGAGAGGCTTCATTCAAACGTGATCAAATTGTAAATTTTCACAATCAACATGTGTGGGCTGACGAGAATCCGCACGCAATTGTGCAATCACGTCATCAACACAGATTTTCTGTGAACGTTTGCGCAGGCATCGTCGGTGATGTCTCGATTGGGCCCCATGTTCTTCCACCTACGCTCCTCGATTGGGCCCCATGTTCTTCCACCTACCCTCAATGGAGCACGTTATCACGATTTCATGTGGGATACTCTACCTGTGCTGCTAGAACATGTGCCTTTACAAGTACGACACAACATGTGGTTCATGCACGATGGAGCTCCTGCACATTTCAGTCGAAGTGTTCGTACACTTCTGAACAACATATCCGGTGACCGATGGATTCGTAGAGGCGGGCCAATTCCGTGGCCTCCACGCTCTCCTGACCTCAACCCTCTTGACTTTCATTTATGGGGGCATTTGAAAGCTCTTGTCTACGCAAACCCGGTACCAAATGTAGAGACTCTTCGTGCTCGTATTGTGGACGGCTGTGGTACAATACGCCATTCTCCAGGGCTGCATCAGCGCATCAGGGATTCAGTGCGACGAAGGGTGGATGCACGTATCCTCGCTAACGGAGGACATTTTGAACATTTCCTGTAACAAAGTGTTTGAAGTCACGCTGGTACGTTCTCTTGCTGTGAGTTTCCATTCCACGATTAATGTGATTTGAAGAGAAGTAATAAAATGAGTTCTAACATGGAAAGTAAGTGCTTCCGGACACAAGTCCACATAACGTATTTTCTTTCTTTGCGTGTGAGGAATGTTTCCTGAAAGTTTGTAACACCCTGTAGAACTGCTCACCGTTCAGCAGATGTCCACATTTGTAGTAAAATGTGGGAATTTCACAGCTTTGTGGAGGAGCCTTCCTGAAGAGGAGAGAGGGAGGAGACTGGTTTAGGTGGCTTATCTTGCAGCAGTGGACGAACTTCAAACTTTGCCGACATTGGGGGAATGTGGGGGCGGTGAGCTGCCTGGTAGGCAGTGGGGTGGAGGTTTCAGAACACGTATCTGCATAAGTCACATGGAATTGCTGCACACAAGTGTGGCTGCCACATCATTGGGCAGTACCGAGTGTCCGTTCCATTCGAAGCAGGAGTAGACAGGGGGACGAGGGATAACGAGAAGTGGACACCTCCGGATCTTACCGTGTGGATGAACGACAGGCACACGGAATTGCTGCACACAAGTGTGGCTGCCACGTCATTGGGCAGTACCGAGTGTCCGTTCCATTCGAAGCAGGAGTAGACAGGGGGACGAGGGATAACGAGAGGTGGACACCTCCGGATCTTACCGTGTGGATGAACGACAGGCACACGATAGAGGTACTGCGGTTAAGCTACCGGCCTGACGGCACAAAGGTATTAAGGAAATAACTGTCTCTCATTGTAACGTATGTACTCCTATGCAGAATGTTAAAGAATAAAACACTACCCAATATTTTAGGGGATGACAGTAAGCATCAAAACAAGAGAAAAATGTCTTATAACCATGTGTTCCAAAAAGCATACGTTCTGACATACGGACACGTATTCATAGGCGGTGCTCTCATGATGTCCTCCACGGCAATGTGTTATTTGTCCTATTACTGACACCTACCTGACTAATGATGTTAATTACAACCTCCGGCATGGAATACTGTGAGGTAGGAAGGCATCACAAACAAGGGTTGCTGATACGAGCACCGCTGTTGTACTGGCGCTCCGTGCCATACCGGGTTAGACAGTGTGCCGGGATACTGCCGTGCAGTGGGAGGGGGTTATCACGCGGAGTGGTGCTTTTCATTCTCAGGACCAGTAATCATCGTAAAATAAATGAATCTGTGTCAGTGTGGGTTAAAGGTGTTGAGAATTGTAAGAAAATTAAACTCGTCGGTGATCTCACACTGTATTGTAGAAATTAAATGAAATCTTTCGTTTCCCATATCCTTACCAAGAAAAATATGCCAAACAAAGAAAAGTAAGTAATTAGCCTATTGCATCACCCACATGGGAGATTTGAAAAACTGACTGCAATATTAGAGAAAGCTGTATGTGAGGCCAGAGAGTAAAGCATCAAACTGGCTGCTAGGGAAGCAGTGGAAGAAAATGATGGCTGTTTGGATATTGCACTTGTACTTGATGGAATTTGGCAGACAAGAGGTAATACTTCTCTGAATGGAGTAGTGGCTGCCATGTTAGATGTGGAGATAATGTCTAAATACTGCAAATGTTGTAAAGTCAATGAACATAAAGAACACAACTTTGTGGCAAATTTTAGAGGAACGAGTGGTGCTATGAAAGTTCATGGAGTACGACAAATATTTCATCGGTCAGTAGAAACAAGAGGTGTACGGTACCTCAAATATTTGGGCGAAGGTGACAGTAAGGCATACAACAATGTGGTGAACTCTAAGCCATATGGAGATGCCATTATTAGCAAAATAGAATGGGTACACCTTGTTCAAAAACATTTGGGAACAAGGCTGAGAAAACTAACTGTTGATATGAGGGGAAAAAATTAGAAGATGGAAAATTGTTGACCAGACAGGGTCGGTTAACTAAAACTGAAATAAAAAACTTGCAGGCAATTAGGAGAAATAAAGAAATCTGGAGGCAATGAAGAAAGATGTTTGGGCCATATTCTTCCGTAAGTCCTCTACTGATGATAAGCCATGTCATGGATTGTGTCCATCAGGATAAAAATTCGTGGTGCAAATACAATAGGGCTCAGGCAAGTGGAGAATCTTATTCCCACCAGCATTCTCTTCCTGCTGCTGTTATTACAGCAATTAAACCTATTTTCAGAGAATTGGCTCATCCTGACCTCCTAGGGAAATGTCTGCATGGACAGACACAGAACCCAAATGAATGTTTCAACAGCATAATTTGGAACCGCCTTCCTAAAACTGTATTTGTAGGCATGCATACAATGAAACTAGGAGTTTATCATGCTGTTATTACATTCAATTGTGGTAATATTGGAAAGTTTTGGGTACTGAAAAGTAAGGAATTAATGCTGGTGAAAATATGATCACTGGGCTGCATCTAATATGGCCAAGAAAGCAAGACAAACATCCAGGAAGGTGA
This sequence comes from Schistocerca serialis cubense, assembly GCF_023864345.2. Classification (NCBI taxonomy): domain Eukaryota; kingdom Metazoa; phylum Arthropoda; class Insecta; order Orthoptera; family Acrididae; genus Schistocerca; species Schistocerca serialis. Next base: position 103,583,955 of record NC_064648.1, read on the forward strand.
AAAAGAAGCTGGAAGACCTGCTAGAGATCAAAGAAGGGCCATCATATGCAGCAGGAGAGTTAATTAACTGTAAGTAATACAGGGTGCCCGAAAAGACTTTCCCTGGTTACATAAATTGATAACCCAGGCTAGAAGTAAGATACAAATATGAAACTTGTGTCGAATTTTTACAACTATTTTTTTTTTTTTTTTTTTTTTTAAGGTTCTCAGTACATAAGTAGCGGATGAGGTTCAGTGCCCAAGAAGCCATGCTAACCAATCAGGAGAAGGCACAGTGTCTCCTGTGGTACCATGAGACACAATCACCAACCACAGTGCAGAGACACTTCCAGACAACATTTGGAAGGAATCCACCTGATGTCAACAGCATTAAACCCTGGTATTTGAAGTTCAAGAACACAGGATCGGTTGCTGACCTTCCGAGGTCTGGTCGACAAAGAACCTCAGCAGACAGGGTGGAAGCTGTAAGGCAGTCTTTTCTGCGAAGTCCGAAGAAATCTGTGCGCAGGGCCTCACGTTAATTACAGATGCCAAAAAGCTCTCTCCGTGACATTTTACACAAACGTTTATTGTTTTGTGCATACAAAGTGCAAATCGTTCAGGCCTCGTTGCCCAATGACAGTACACGTCGATACAACTTTGCGGTCGAAATGCTATGACGTATTGAGGACGATGATGGTTATCTCAGACGAATTGCCTTTTCCGACGAAGCAACCTGTTTTGTCAGTGGAGTAGTGAATCGCCATAATGTGCGCATTGGGGTTCACAACCCCCCCTGGCGAGGTCACGGAGTGCACCAGAGGCAGTTTGGTGCGCGCTATTGCACGATCGAATTATCAGGCCATTCTTCTTCGCTGACGCTACCATCACATCTGCAGTGTATCTGGACATGTTGCAACTGTATGCTGTTCCTCAGCTGCTTCAGTAGCACCCCGATGTCTTGTTTCAGCAAGACGGTGCCCCGCCTCATTGGGGTTTGGACGTCCGTGCCTATCTCGATATGACCTTTCCTGGGCGATGGATTGGTCGTGATTGGCCACCGGTTTGGCCTCTACGCTCTCCTGACATAACCCCACTTCTTTTTATGGGGTTATGTCAAGGACGAGGTCTACCAAACAAGTGTACCAGATCTTGAAACCCTGCAGCAACGGATAACCACAGTCGTTAAATCGATCACTCCAGTGATGCTGGCTAATGTGTGGACGGAAATTGAGTATCGCCTAGATGTGCTACGTGCTACCAAGGGTGCTCATGTGGAAATTTACTGATGTGTGAAAAAAACTTTGATAGTTTGTAAACAATTAGACACCAGTTTCATATTTGTATCTTACTTCTAGCCTGAGTTAACAATGTATGTAATCAGTCAATTTCTCGAAAACTAAAATTTTCACTACATATGCCCATTATATCAGAAACCATCGTAGATAAATGAATCACATTTTCAGATACTCTGCAAAACATAAAAAGCTACCTCTGGTACTACATTCATTAATATTCCCCCATTAGGAAGTTCACAAAAAAATATTTTCTGGAAAAAAAAAAAGACTTCATATTTTTTGTTAATAAATTTAAAAAAGTATTTCTTACGAACTATAAAATGGATGAAGTAGATTTTAGTACAGTTGACTATTAGCATCACGCAACATAGAGTAAAAATATTAAGGTCGTGCATCAAATAGTTTTTTCAGAAATGGGTCAAATACTTGCCTAAATTGACATGGGTTAGATAGGCAGGGTGTGGTCCCCTTAAGCGAAAACAAATGGTGTGAATCATGATAGTGTTACGATGCTGTGGGCACACTTAGAATTTATACCGGTGCACGAACCTTCGGGTGAAGTCTGGTGCTGGCGAGCCAGCTCTGCAGCCGCAGCAACATCAGAAGGACTGGAACAGAAGCGCCTGAATTCCCCCAGCCTTTCGTTTCCTTTCTTCGAGACATTACCACGCCGCGGCAATATAAACACCACCTTGCTGTCACAGTCATTCAGTGTGGATAGTTTCGTTCAGTGCATGCTGCACACATGTTTAGTGCTCCCAACTTTAGTGTCTAATGGACTATTTTATATAACTATATTAATTCGTTTACTTTAGTCTAGTAGTGTATTGTGAATTAAGTTCGCAATGGATAAATGGTGATATGGATAGTGATATACCAGCAGAAATTTTGCGTTATTTCTGGGCAGGAATGCCAAGGAAGTGGAAGATGGTCGAGCAGCAGTGGCGGCACAGCATAAGTAATTATTATTATTTTTATTATTATTCTTTATAATAATAATAATGAACCATGGACCTTGCCATTGGTGGGGAGGTTTGTGTTCCTCATTGATACAGATAGCTGTACCGTAGGTGAAACCAAAATGGAAGGGTATCTGTTGAGAGGCCAGACAAACATGTGGTTCCTTAAGGAGAGCCGGAGGTGGTCAAATCCAAAAAATTACGATATTTTTTTAGCCAGAGGTGGTCAAATCAAAAAAATTACGATATTTTTTTTTCCTACCAAAAATTAATTGGTACATTCCTCTTTAATGTAAACTTTGAATTATTGTTCTACTCGCCCTAGAAGTGGAGTTATTACCATTTTCCCCCACGCCGGCAGAGGAAATGGGCGGCCGCTGAATGCATCCAATACCCTCTCGTGACTTCCTGGCGAACTGCTTGGGATTTTCTCGGCCTGTTACGCATACAGCGCCTTATGTTACGCATACAGCGAGTGTGCAAGGGTTGGCTACATTGTTTTCTGTGACAAATGAAGCGCTAAGAGCGCGGAACATCGTCTCTTTGCTGTTTACCGTTTCAAATTAGTTCAGTGTTGCGCCTGTTGTTGGTAGTATTATACTTCTTGTGTAAAGCGTTGTTCTGGTTACGATGCCACGTTTTAGTAACCGTGTATATAAGAAGAGGAAGAACGTAGGGAAAAGAAAATTAACACTAATACCAAGTTGCGATACTACAATTACTGAAACAGTGCGTTCTTCTGCTAAGCAACACATGGCCGGCATCTGTGACATCTTCTAGCAAGAAGCTGACTGGTGGAAGTGACAGATTTCGTGAATATGTTAGTGACAGTGATGATATTAAAGAAGTACTGAATATTGGATTATTATCATCTGTGCTGAAAGAGAGTGTTCTGTGCAAAATGTGTTCAAGTGTAGGAGTGGGACTAGAGATAACAAAGCACTTTGGTTTAGCTTGTGAGATGAAGATAATCTGTGCATGTTGCAAGTATCAAGTGACTTTCTACAACTCACATGCCAGTCTCTTTGGTGAAAATGGACGATCTAGAGTGTTTGATGTGAATGTTCGACTTGTGTATGGTCTTCGATCCACTGGAAAAGGGTCTGCTGCTGGTAAACTGTTTTGTGGTATGAACTTGCCATCACCTCCAAGCAAATTTGGGTACTACTGTGAACTGGTAGGATCCTCTGTTGAAGATGTGGCTTTGAAAACCATGAAGGAAGCAGTGGAGGAATCTGTAGAAATGAACGATGGTTCTAGGGATTTGGTAGAGGCATTAGATGGTTCCTGGCAAAAGAGGGGTCATAAATCCCTAAATGGGGTTGTAACTGCTACTTGTGGAGATAGTGCAAAAGTGATAGATGTTGCAATATTATCAAAACATTGTAGGCGCAAAAATAAAATCAAAGGAGAGCACAGTGGAACCTGTGAGGCAAATTTTAGTGGATCAAGTGGAGCAATGGAAGTGGATGGAGTTAATCAAATTTTTGAACGTTCAGTTCCCAGATACAACGTTAGGTACAAATACTACCTTGGGGATGGTGACTCCCAAGGTTTCAAGACTATAGAGGAACTGAAACCATATGGAAATGAATTTGTAGTTGAAAAGTTGGAATGCATTGGGCATGTGCAAAAGCGTATGGGTGCACGGCTTCGTAGGCTCAAACAAACTTTGGGTTCAAGTAAGCTCAGTGATGGAAAGACAATAGGAGGGAGAGGCAGGCTTACTGATGAGGTGATTGAACATCTACAGAGATACTATGGGTATGCTATAAGGCAAAATACTAGTAATGTTAGTGACATGCGAAAAGCAGTGTGGGCATTGTTCCTTCATACTGCCTCTTCCAATGAATACCCTCAACACAACCTGTGCCCAAAAGATTCCTGGTGCAAATATAACGCAAAAAAGGACTATGATCACAAACATGGTTTGCCAGCAGCTGTGGTAAATGCAATAAAACCAATTTTTCATGATTTAGCACAGTAAAAATTGTTACACAAATGTCTAAAAGACGCAGAATCCTAATGAGAGCATAAACAATTTGATTTGGAAAGTGATTCCTAAAAGGGTGTTTGTAAGCATAAAAACATCACACTTTGGCATTTATGATGGAATAGCAACCTACAACCAAGGGAACAGTGTGAAGTGTGAAGTTCTGAAGACATTAGGATTTACAGCTGGGTTGAACACTGTATGAGCACAAAGAAATATTGACAGAGAAAGGATAAGAGGAGCAGAAAGAAGAGAAAGGCATATGAAGTATGATGGAACAATAGGCCAGAAAAGAAGACAGAAGAGGAAGCTTTTGGAGGATGAAGAAGAAGAAGACCCTGATAATCCATCCTTTGGTGCAGGAATGTATTGAGATACTTTGATAGCCATTTCCCGTAAATTAGAATTTTTCAAATAAAAGGAACATTTTCTCAAAATCTAATCAAGCTAGAGAGATGAAATTTTTATACAGCACTCCTAGTGGTCAAACTTACATTGTAACACGGCCATTTGGCAATATGTTCAGTAGTTTCATTTCAGTTTAATTATAAAGCAATTATTTGTAAAAAAATTTGGGTCATTAATAAAAAAAATAATTGGAAGGAAACTAGAAAAGATACTCCAAAATCCCTCTGTCATAACTGCAATACTAAACCACTCTATACGTAAAAAACAAAAATTCAAATTTTTCTATTTGGTAGTTTATTCATAAATGTTCCTCAAACTTAGTGATTTTAACATGGGCAGCATAGGCACCTCCGGCTCCCCTTAAGAGGGGGCAGCAGCCTTTTCAATAGCTGCAGGGCCAACAGTCTGGATTATTGACTGATATGGTCTTTTTAACATTAACCAAAACGGCTTTGCTGTGCTAGTACTGCGAACGGCTGAAAGCAAGGGGAAACTACAGTCGTAATTTTTCCCGATGGCATGCAGTTTTACGAGGTGCATTCAAGTTCTAAGGCCTCAGATTTTTTTTCTCCGGACTGGAAAGAGATAGAAACATGCGCATTGTTTTAAAATGAGGCCGCGTTCATTGTCAACACGCCCCAGAGATGGCAGCACCGTACGGCAGATGGAATTTTACCGCCAGCAGCGAGAATGAGAACTGTTTTAAATACTTAAAATGGTGACGTTTTCCTTACTCAAACAGTGTGCAATCATTCGTTTTCTGAATTTGCATGGTGTGAAACTAATTGAAATTCATCGACAGTTGAAGGAGACATGTGGTGATGGAGTTATGGATGTGTTGAAAGTGCGTTCATGGGTGCGACAGTTTCATAAAGGCAGAACATCGTGTGACAACAAACCGAAACAACCTCAGGCTCGCACAAGCCGGTCTGACGATATGATCGAGAAAGTGGAGAGAATTGTTTTCGGGGATCGCCGAATGACTGTTGAACAGATCGCCTCCAGAGTTGACATTTCTGTGGGTTCTGTGCACACAATCCTGCATGACGACCTGAAAATGCGAAAAGTGTCATCCAGGTGACGGACGACCACATGGCTGCCTGTGTGGCATGTTGCCAAGCAATGTTGACGCGCAACGACAGCATGAATGGGACTTTCTTTTCGTCGGTTGTGACAATGGATGAGACGTGGATGCCATTTTTCAATCCAGAAACAAAGTGCCAGTCAGCTCAATGGAAGCACACAGATTCACCGCCACCAAAAAAATTTCGGGTAACCGCCAGTGCTGAAAAAATGATCGTGTCCATGTTCTGGGACAGCGAGGGCGTAATCCTTACCCATTGCGGTAAAAGGTGCATCCTACGAAAATGTTTTGAAGAACAAATTCCTTCCTGCACTGCAACAAAAACATCCGGGAAGGGCTGCGCGTGTGCTGTTTCACCAAGGCAACGCACCTGCACATCGAGCTAACGTTACGCAACAGTTTCTTCGTGATAACTTTGAAGTGATTCCTCATGCTCCCTACTCACCTGATCTGGCTCCTAGTGATTTTTGGCCTTTTCCAACAATGAAAGACACACTCCGTGGCCGCACATTCACCAGCCATGCTGCTATTGCCTCAGCGATTTTCCAGTGGTCAAAACAGACTCCTAAAGAAGCCTTCGCCGCTGTCATGGAATCATGGCGTCAGCGTTGTGAAAAATGTGTACATTTGCAGGGCGATTACGCCGAGAAGTAACGCCAGTTTCATCGATTTCGGGTGAGTAGTTAATTAGAAAAAAAAATCGGGGGCCTTAGAACTTGAATGCATCTCGTACTGTATGGTTAAATGATGATAGCATCCTCTTGGGTAAAGTAGTCCACCCATTACGATCTCCGGGTGGGGCCTACTCAGGAGGACATCGTTATCAGGAGAAAGAAAACTGGCATTCTACGGATCATAGCATGGAATGTCAGTCAAACGTAGGTTAAAAAATCAAAAGGGAAATAGATAGGTTAACATTAGATATAGTGGGAATTAGTGAAGTTCGGTGGCAGGAGAAACAAGACTTCTGATCAGGTGAATATAGGCTTATAGATACAAAACCATATAGGAGTAATGCAGCAGTAGGTTTAATAATGAATACGAGGATAATTCCAAAAGTACGGTCTCTTATTTATTTTTTTTAATAAGTACTGAACTTTGTTTGTGTGGCAGGTGGTCACACTCTTATGAAGAGTGCTTCACACTGTGTGTGTAAACATGCGCACGCCACGCTCTGTGTACCCCCCCCCCCCCCCCCCCCCGGTGTTGTAAACGTGTACATCTAATTCCCTCTAGGGACACAACATTTACTGCGGCAAACAATACCAAGGTTCAGTAAACCATGGCCTTAGATCCAGGTATTCTGCTCAAAACAGGAGACGGCGCCATGGTGACACTGGTGGTGGGAGGCACACGGCTGACAGCGTACGAGGCTGTACTGATGTGCAAAGATACTGTGTTCAATCACGTTGAGTAGTTTAAAGTCACAGAGAGAACACAAATATCACTTTGGTTTAGGACACATTCAGACGCATTGGGTGTGATTGACTTTGCCGAATTAATTGAAGGGGAGAACCACAGCAAAAAGTGAAAAATTGATTTTTATTTTTTGTGCCATTAAAATCTATGAAATCTCCTGAACTTTCTGATATACAGGGTGATTCAAAAAGAATACCACAACTTTAGGAATTTAAAACTCTGCAACGACAAAAGGCAGAGCTAAGCACTATCTGTCGGCGAATTAAGGGAGCTATAAAGTTTCATTTAGTTGTACATTTGTTCGCTTGAGGCGCTGTTGACTAGGCGTCAGCATCAGTTGATGCTAAGATGGCGACCGCTCAACAGAAAGCATTTGTGTTATTGAGTACGGCAGAAGTGAATCGATGACAGTTGTTCAGCGTGCATTTCGAACGAAGTATGGTGTTAAACCTCCTGATAGGTGGTGTATTAAACGTTGGTATAAACAGTTTACAGATAATGGGTGTTTGTGCAAAGGGAAAAGATCTGGACGGCCGAGAACGAATGATGAAAATGTAGCACGCATCCAGCAAGCATTTGTTCACAGCCCAGGAAAATCGACTCGCAGAGCTAGCAGAGAGCTGCAAATTCCACAATCAACTGTATGGAGAGTCCTACGAAAAAGGTTAGTTATGAAACCTTACCGTCTGAAATTGGTTCAAGCACTGTCTGCAGCTGGTAAGATTAAAAGAATCGATTTCTGTGATTTTATCCTTGCTCAAATGGAAACAGATTAATCTTTCGTTTCAAAGATTGTGTTTAGTGATGAACCAACTTTCCACACTAACGGGAAAGTCAACCGTCACAATGTCTGTATATGGGGCACTGAGAATCCGTGGGAAACAACTCAGTATGAACGTGACTCGCCTAAGGTGAACGTTGTCTGTGCCATTTCAGCCAATAAAGTTTTTGGTCCCTTTTTCTTCGAAGGTGCAACTGTAACTGGACTACAGTATCTGGAGATGTTAGAGAATTGGCTGTTCCCTCAGCTCGAACAAGAAGCACAACAATTCATATTTCAGCAGGATGGAGCGCCACCACATTGGCACTTATCTGTCCGTAACTACCTGAACATCAACTACCCGAGGCGATGGATCAGCCGCCAGGCAGCCCGTGACAGAGCACTTCATCACTGGCCTTCAAGAAGCCCTGATCTTACCCCCTGCGATTTTTTCTTATGGGGGTATGTTAAGGATATGGTGTTTCGGCCACCTCTCCCAGCCACCATTGATGATTTGAAACGAGAAATAACAGCAGCTATCCAAACTGTTACGCCTGATATGCTACACAGAGTGCGGAACGAGTTGGAGTATCGGGTTGATATTGCTCGTGTGTCTGGAGGGGGCCATATTGAACACCTCTGAACTTGTTTTTGAGTGGAAAAAAAAAAAAAAAAAAAAAAAAAAAAAACCCTTTTTAAATACTCTTTGTAATGATGTATAACAGAAGGTTATATTATGTTTCTTTCATTAAATACACATTTTTAAAGTTGTGGTATTCTTTTTGAATCACCCTGTATTATTGGGTGGAAATAATATCTTGTTGGTATTATCGACCTTTACTGTACATCTGCATTGTCAGTTTTTCTCCTCGCCACTTACACTGACTCATTCGAATGGTCATGTTTCCGAACTAATTACTATAGAAGGCTGTGGTTTTGTTGTTTTGTAGTTGACAGTCTGCTCTACATATTATACTGTTTCCGTAGCTCTTTATTTTTTTAATGGCGCAAAGTGTTTAGTGAATAACATTCTGTTATGGGTCCAGGCCTCTCCTGAATACAAGCAGATCTGAATAGCCGTGTTGTAGACAATAGTGTGGTGCATAAATAATTAGTGGCAATTTAAAGACTCACCCATGCTAAGTATTAAAATATTGAATTTTGAAATAATCGGCAATACGGAGTAGCTTATTGATTCTGATGCTAGGTTGCACGAATCATTGAGCACAATTACAGTTGTACACGAAATCACACTATTTAAGATGAGTGGATGTAGAGTGACTGCAGTTTTATTTCAGAAGGATCAATAAACCACAGTTCGACATATTCAATGTTGTTCGAGTTTCTCAGTGTAAAACCAATCTTCTGAACTCTGAATGCCAGTACACTACACACCTGTCAGAATTTAGTCACGCTTATCTAAACTCTGGTATGTGCCATTCTCCCTCGCTCCTTCCTCGAGACGAGCATGCCGGAGGACAATAAGACACGACATCAATCGGTTCACGTGGTGATGCTAGAGAAGAAGGGGAAACAGCGCTTCAGGGGGATGAGACTGGTGGCACACTAGGCTGGCCTAGCAGCCACTGGACGCTGGCAGCGGCCAGGTCACCATCACGGACATCGAAGACCCGGTCCTGAGACAACTGCTGTCTTACTTCTATACACTCGAGGCACCCCAGCTCCTCGGCACGAGCTTCTCCAGCTGACTGCTGCCGCCACTAAGTATGGGGGAGTGTCTGACCTGAAGCAACAGCTGTGCTTGTTGCTGCTGCAACAGCTGCAGGTTTCCTTCTGTACACTCGGGGCTACACAGCTTTAAGCACCCCCTTTTCCTCTCCAGCTGCTGTTCGCTGCAGACAAGTATGGCGTGTCTGGCATGAAGACTGAGTGCAAGCAGCACAATTCGCTGTAGAGAAGGCAGTGGTCACAACTATGTTTCCCAGTACTAAAACTCCTGATGGCCTACTACTATACACTCGAGGTCCACAGCTTCTATGCACGTCCCTCACACCATCTCTCTCCAGCTGCTGGCCGTCACTGATAAATACGGCTGTCTGCCTAAAGATTTCGATGACAGCAACAGGTGGGCGTAGTAGTTCGCTGTAGAGACTGGTGTTATCACAACTGTTTCCCAGTGCTGCAACAGCTGCTATCGTACTTCTATACACTCGGAGCTACCCAGCTTCTAGTTTTGTGCCTCACTCCTCTTCCTCTACAGCAGCTGCCCGCCACAGATAAGTATAACACGTCTCATCTGAAGACCGAGTGCGAGCAGCAGGTGGCCGTAACAGCTCTCTGTAGAGAAGTCCGTGATTACAAACTACGTTTCCCAGTGCTAAGGCAGCTACTAGCCTACTCCTATACACTCGAGGCTTCCTAGCCTGCAGACAAGACGTGCTCCAGCTGCTGGCTGCCACCGATAAATACGTCATGTCAGTCCCGAATGCAGAAGTGTATGCAGCAGGTGGCCACAAAGCCGACAGTGGAGAATGCGGCATAAATGCATTTGCTGCAAATTGAGCCGTACGGGTGAAATGAACTGCGATATCACTTTCACCTACAAAGTGTCGTATGCCATCTCACGAGGGAACGGTTAGACTCGTCATGCCAAAACACGTACCAATTTTTTTACCACAGTTAGTTAACTCTGAAAAATGAATGCACACAAAACTGTACCTGCTGACAAGAACTGGAAGTCAGTTAACTAAATCGTGAAAATGGCCTGTTTTTCTTGGTGAGGCAGCAGAGCTGAATATACCCATTGACACACCGCCCCTGTAGCTGGTGGGTCAGTAGTACAGCCAGTATATAGCAATTAGCACATCCAGATGATATGATGAAATGCCTCAGAGGAGAAACTCCCAAGGTAAAAATGTTTTTCAACAATCTTGTCCGGATTAACAATGCCTGAAAAGGCTGAAAAACCTGAAGACTGGAGTCAGTGATGCTGCGATAACCTTCAGTGGTGGAAATACAGCAGAATAATGGTTCTGAAGCAATTTGGAAGTAAGCCTGGCCATAATAATGAAGCAATCCTACTAGAATAGAAAAGCGTGTGTCTGAGGCTGCAACTGTGGTAAAAAATACGAGGGTTGCCCAGTAAATAATGCCCCATATTTTTTTTCTCCGAAATAAAAAATATTAGAAATGTGACACTTTAGGTGCGAGTTATTTGAAGTTTCCCGCGTGTGTACGCAAAGTTTAAATTTCCTCCGACAGAGAGCGGTGGTGTAGGAATGTTCTAAAATGGCGTCTGCAAGTGACATCCGTCAGAAACAACGTGCAGTGATTGAATTTCTCGTAGCAGAGGAAGAAACCGTGGGCAATATTCATAAACGCTTGTGCAACGTCTACGGAACATCTGCAGTCGATAGGAGTACTGTTGGTCGCTGGGCACAGAGGGTGAAAGCATCAGAGGGCGGTGCTGCGGAGCTCCGAGATTTGCCGCGGTCGGGAAGGCCTCCCACGGCTGTCATGCCTGACATGTTGCAGCGGGCTGATGTTCTCATTCTACGGGATCGACGCATTACGACTCGACAATTGGCACCGGAGTTGTCAGTAAGCAAAGGAAGTGTGGATGTGATTATCAATCAGCTTGGATACTCAAAAGTGTGTGCAAGATGGGTTCCTCGGTGTCTTACTGTCGATCACAAATCCCAAAGAAAAGACATTTCTTTCGATTTGTTGCGACGCTTTCACGTTGACGGGGAGGCCTTTTTGTCACGGATTGTGACAGGTGATGAAACTTGGGTGCATCATTTTGAGCCCGAAACAAAACGACAATCGATGGAATGGCGTCATGCTTATTCTCCACAGAAGAAAAAATTCAAAACAGTTCCTTCAGCCGGAAAAGTCATGATGACTGTGTTTTGGGATTGCGAGGGCGTAATTCTCATTGATGTGATGCCAAAAGGCAGTACCATTAATTCAGAGGCTTATGTCAAAACATTAGACAAACTTAAGCAGCGCTTCCGGCGCCTTGGGCGTCATGTTAACCCACAGGATGTTTTGATTCAGCATGATAACGCTCGTCCTCACACAAGTTTGAGGACTTGTGAACACATCGCGAAACTGGGTTGGATAGTGTTACCCCATCCACCCTACAGCCCCGATTTGGCTCCTTCAGACTTTCACTTGTTTGGGCCAATGAAGAATTTCATTCGTGGAAGACGTTTTGCTGATGACGAAGAAGTGATTCACGAAGTGACAACCTGGCTCCGTAGGCAGAGTAAAGATTTTTACCGGCAGGGAATACACGCTCTTGTGTCTCGCTGGAAAAAGGCCGTCGAACTTGAAGGAGATTATGTGGAAAAATAAAGCAAGTAGACAAAACATCAGTCTTTCACATATGTAAATTTGATTGTTGTGGAATAAATACTTCTGGAGAAAAAAAATATGGGGCATTATTTACTGGGCAACCCTCGTACAACAGAGGCAGTGAGAACCCTCAGCCACAGAAAGAGAATGCATCTGATTGATCCTTAAGGGGATACGGAATCGGATTTTGGGTTAAAAAATCGAATTTTTTTTTTTATTGGCGTATTATATTCTGCCATGTTTCCTCTTTAAAATGACGTATCATACATAGCTCTACTACAATTATAACTATTTTATTTTTATATATTTGTGAGATCGGGTATTGCGCTTTAGTTATACACGTCTCTCGTGGCTGACCATGAACTTTTTGGCAGTACCTTTAAAGTGACATGAATTCAAATATCCCGGTTTCCAGCGACTATTTATACACTAGTTGCCCGAAAATGTTTCTCTCTGGTTTCCTCAAGTTACTCTTTGACTTTGTGGCGGGACTGTTTTGTAAACAGTGTGATATAAGAAAGTAGTTGTTGTTGAGTTATTTCGTATTTAGTGCTTCATTTTTCGCAGTGAAAATGCCTAGAGCTAAAGCAAAAGTATTTAAAAAGCGTGTGAACTGGCAAAAGAAAAGAAATAATGATTCATTAGCAAAGCAAAGCAGTTCATCATCATCACTGTTGGAAAATGTGAATCCACTTATTACTGATTTGCCGAACAAACTTACACCAAATGAAAACAGTGCTTCTCATAAAAAACTAAGAGATTTGGAAGAGAAATATAATTTACTTGATAGAGGGAATGAAGTTTTTGAACTCATTGATACGAATATATTGTGTGAAGCTCTTGAAAACAGTTTGTGCTGCAAAAAATGTCATGGAAACGTTTCTCTGAAAGTAGAATCCCATGTTGGCCTGGCTGCCCAGTTTAATTTAATATGCAGTGTTTGTAAATACAGCTGTAAGTTTCCAAGTTCGGTTTCAGTAACTGTAAATAATGGATACAAGAAAACTGAACTTTATAGTGTAAATATTAGGTTAGTTTATGGATTGCGAGCAATTGGTAAGGGCAAAGCAGCTGGTGATATGCTATGTGGTGTTCTAAATCTTCCAAGTGCACCTTCAAAGTTTGAAGCTTACAATTATGTACTAGGATCTGCAGTTGAAGATGTAGCACAGAAGTCAATGCAGGTTGCTGTGGAAGAAGCAGTGGAAGAAAATGACGGCAGTTGTGACCTCACAGTGGCGTTTGATGGCACGTGGCAGAAAAGGGGCCACACCTCCAACAATGGTGTTGTAACAGCAACTAGTGTTGATACTGGCAAGGTTATTGATGTTGCAATAATGTCTAAATACTGTAGGTGCACAGGCAGGCTGAAAAATGAACACAGTGATGACTGTATTGCTAATTATTATGGTAGTAGTGGTGGCATGGAGGTTGCTGGAGTGAAGAAAATTTTTCATCGCTCTTCACAGTGGTATAATGTTCGCTATGTCAAATATCTGGGAGATGGTGACTCTAAAGCATTCGAAGAAGTTTTGGAAAGCAAACCATATGGGAACAGTGTAAATATAAGCAAACTTGAATGTATAGGACATGTGCAGAAGAGAATGGGTGCCAGGCTGAGAAGGTTAAAATCAGTTATGAAAGGGAAAAAACTAGATGATGGGAAAACCTTGGATGGCAGAGGAAGATTGACTGATTCCATAATAGACCACATTCAGAACTGCTATGGCCTTGCAATCAGGCAAAATACAGGCAATCTTGAAGAAATGAGGAGAGCTATATGGGCTTTATATGTCCACACCGCATCCACGGATGAGCATCCACAACATGGTTTGTGCCCCAAAGGTGAAAACAGCTGGTGTAAATACAATAGGGGACTAACAACAGGAGAGAAATACATTCACCACCACAGTCTACCATCAGCCATCATGGCAGAAATAAAGCCCATTTTCAGAGATCTGGCTGACAGAAGTCTTCTGATGAAATGTCTTCACGGAAAAACGCAGAACCCCAACGAGTGCTTGAATAGTGTGATATGGCATCGTCTCCCAAAAACAGTGTTTGTCGGAATTAATACACTACATTTTGGTGTGTATGATGCTGTGGCAACCTTCAATCTTGGAAATATAACTAAATGCCAGGTCCTTCAAAAGTTGGGTATGTGTGTTGGTTCCCGTACGGTACGTGCTATGTTCTTTTTAGATCAGCACAGACTAAGGCATGCTGATAATATAATCAAGACATTAGTGAAAAAAGCAAGACAGGTGCAGAGGGGTGCCAAAAGAAGACTTGAAGATGATTATGAAGACTGTGAAGGGGGTATTAGCTACGGATCAGGAATGTTTTAATCTTCTTTCTCCGTTTCCCGTAAGTTTACTTTTTACTTCATCTAGGAACATTATCTCAGGTACTGGTCAACCTAGAAGTCTGAAATTTTTATGACGTAGTGACATAGGTCCCTATTACATACTGAAACAACGATTTTTTAATTACTTGATTTACAAAAGACTTAGGGGTGATAGTCTAGTAAAAAGCGATGGAAAAAATTTACTTAAAAATAAATGTACAATATCTCTGTAAGAAAATACTTTGACAATAAACTGTTGTTTCAGTATTGTTGTAACATATGAATGCACATACAGTAAAATTTTTACCTCTCTGTCTCCAGTAGTTTGTGAGAAAATGTTCCCTATAGTAGGCATATATTAACATTGCGGGGATAGGTGATTCCGTATCCCCTTAAGAAAATTAAAAAGCTGGGGAGTTTTATGTCTCTTCATTCAATGGCTATTTTTCCTTTACGTCAACTTCCAAGTGCAATTTCTAAAAAACTACTTTTTGCAAATGTTTCCCATGACCTCAGAACCTATTTAAGCCAAAGCTCTCAAATTTTCACCTGTTATTGACAGTGGTATTATATTAATGCGGCTCTACAATGGTAGAAATAGCACTTATATTTTGATCATAAACATACAGGGTATATCAAAAAGTATCATTTGATTAAATGACAGCGGTGGCCGTGAGGCCACGGCCGAGGGTCGATGGGTGGCTGGCATTCATTGGATAGTAAGGAAATTTCTTCATTTGCATTGCAAGTGAGGCCACGAGCAGGTATATATGCGGCGTCATTGGAAGTGTATAACTATTTCCGTCAGTACATGATGAACAAGTGCTTTAGTCATTGGGCTGAACAGTGAAACTTTTACTTGCACACAGTGGCGTCAAGAAGAGACAGGTATTTTTTATATTATTATATTAGTTAGTGTGTTTTATCTCTGAGCGATACTATGAGTTCATCCGATTCCAACGAAATTAATGATAGTGTTTCATTATTGAGCAACAAATTGTTTCCTCAGAGACAGAACATCAATAACAAAGCTGTCTTGTCACTTAATTTTTGATAGTGACAGCGAAGGTGACGAACTATCTCAAATTCGCAGTAGAGAATCTGATGAACAGTTTATTTGTCATTGCGGAGACTGGTCCGCTTGTATTGATGAAAAAGTACCTGTATCTACAAAAGACCTGCAGTGTGGTGGGCAAACAATAGTATTAAAAGGTTTGGTATGGCCAAGCTGTTTATATGATAATGCAGTAATGAAAGCTGTACCAAATACAACTTATAAATTATTTACTAGAAATGAAGAATTTTGAAGACATTTTAATTGGAGTGCTATCCCTTTTAGAAGATAGGATCATTTTATGTGAATTTGTTCTTTAAAAGATAAAGATTTAATAACATGGACACGAGTTGATACAATGTTTAAATTACAATATAGAATTAAAATTGTCAATGTAAATTATAAATAAGTATCACTTAATCAACCACACAATTACTGTCTTAGACATTATCACGATATGCGTAAATCTGTTGTATATATTGTGTACAAATCGTTATTTAAATGTTATTACTAACACTCATGAAGGAAAATTACGAATACTGACTAATAACCATTTTGTAAACAGTCCTAGTAATATATTTAACTGAGCAACCAACTCAGGATCATTATGGGTTTACTACTCAAGAGATACTTTGTTTATCAAAGGCTCATTAGTTTGAAACTATATTACAAATGAATGATATTTTATTTTGTAGAATGTGTTTAACTGCTACAGTTGCAGAATGCACTGAAAGTAGTTTCACTAAAGATTTAATACGTTCTGTAAATCAAGGAACACATTGTGATTTGTAAAATACTAATAATGTATTTTTCTTTTACAGATCTATTATTACTACTGGAGAATCACAATTGAAATATTTTACTCCAACTCAAAAAGAGATAAATTTCTTTTTTAGTATGTGCAAGGAGGACATTTCGTCAGAATCTTCTGACTATTCAGACGAAGATGACGACCGAAGACACCAGCATAGGACGTAGACACAGGACGTAAGAGAAAAACTTTTGTTACAGAAGAACAAAAAGAGGTAACTCCACTTAAGAAAACAAAGATAACAACTTTAACAAGTGATGATGATGATACTGACGGACTAATGATAGATGATATTGAAATTTTAAGTCAGTTAGTTAAAATTATTAATTTATTTGATGATCTTCAAGAATGTCCAAATTTATTTTATGGTTACGTTCTCACATTGAGGAGGGGGAGGGGGAGGGGGGGGGGAATCAAATTGAACGTTTACAAACTTTACAGAAATTAAAGGGGGAATGGGAAATTCACCTCAGACAGTATCATTAATTACTTGTGTATCCAATTTAGAGAATTGGATTGGACACACTGTTCATCCAAAGCCAATACACGAGGTGTTATAAATACATTACAATTTGCATTACATTCTTTTGCAAACAAAATCAAAGAAACACATTTCTCTTCATCCTTGCCGAGAAATCGGAAAGCAACTCAGAGCACATCCATGTAGTCCACTGCTGTAACAGACGAAATGGATGGTGCAGATGTTACTTCAGAGCATACTTCACTAAGAGTGTTGGGAAGTCAGAATATACAACAGTCTTTATCAGATCCAATGAACAAGGCCAAGGAAATTTATTGCAGTATTTCAGTTCAAAAAACAATGCTATTACATCCTCTTCATGGATTGAGGATGAACAATCATTTTATATGATTGATCAATTTTATTCAACTCAGACGATAAAACACATCAACACGTTTCAATGGTGGAGACAAAAAAACAGGGAAACGAAACTGTATGTAAATCCGGATTCAATCCATTCTACCTCGAATCAAGCTGTAAGGGATCTAATAGTAACATCACAAGAACATTTCGATAGGTCACAAAATAATCAGCGGTCATTTAAAGACTCACCCATGCTAAGTATTAAAATATTGAATTTTGAAATAATCGGCAATACGGAGTAGCTTATTGATTCTGATGCTAGGTTGCACGAATCATTGAGCACAATTACAGTTGTACACGAAATCACACTATTTAAGATGAGTGGATGTAGAGTGACTGCAGTTTTATTTCAGAAGGATCAATAAAACACAGTTTGACATATTCAATGTTGTTCGAGTTTCTCAGTGTAAAACCAATCTTCTGAACTCTGAATGCCAGTACACTACACACCTGTCAGAATTTAGTCACGCTTATCTAAACTCTGGTATGTGCCATTCTCCCTCGCTCCTTCCTCGAGACGAGCATGCCGGAGGACAATAAGACACGACATCAATCGGTTCACGTGGTGATGCTAGAGAAGAAGGGGAAACAGCGCTTCAGGGGGATGAGACTGGTGGCACACTAGGCTGGCCTAGCAGCCACTGGACGCTGGCAGCGGCCAGGTCACCATCACGGACATCGAAGACCCGGTCCTGAGACAACTGCTGTCTTACTTCTATACACTCGAGGCACCCCAGCTCCTCGGCACGAGCTCATCCAGCTGACTGCTGCTGCCACTAAGTATGGGGGAGTGTCTGACCTGAAGCAACAGCTGTGCTTGTTGCTGCTGCAACAGCTGCAGGTTTCCTTCTGTACACTCGGGGCTACCCAGCTTTAAGCACCCCCTTTTCCTCTCCAGCTGCTGTTCGCTGCAGACAAGTATGGCGTGTCTGGCATGAAGACTGAGTGCAAGCAGCACAATTCGCTGTAGAGAAGGCAGTGGTCACAACTATGTCTCCCAGTGCTAAAACTCCTGATTGTCTGCTACTATACACTCGAGCTCCCCAGCTTCTATGCACGTCCCTCACACCATCTCTCCAGCTACTGGCCGTCACTGATAAATACGGCTGTCTGCCTGCAGATTTCGACGACAGCAACAGGTGGGCGTAGCAGTTCGCTGTAGAGACTGGTGTTATCACAACTGTTTCCCAGTGCTGCAACAGCTGCTATTGTACTTCTATACACTCGGAGCTACCCAGCTTCTAGTTTTGTGCCTCACTCCTCTTCCTCTACAGCAGCTGCCCGCCACAGATAAGTATAACACGTCTCGTCCGAAGACCGAGTGCGAGCAGCAGGTGGCCGTAACAGCTCTCTGTAGAGACGTCCGTGATTACAAACTACGTTTCCCAGTGCTAAGACAGCTACTAGCCTACTCCTACTCCTATACACTCGAGGCTTCCTAGCCTGCAGACAAGACGTGCTCCAGCTGCTGGCTGCCACCGATAAATACGTCATGTCAGTCCCGAACGCAGAAGTGTAAGCGGCAGGTGGCCACTAAGCTGACAGTGGAGAATGCGGTGGAAATGCATTTGCTGCAAATTGAGCCGAACGGGTGAAATGAACTGCGATATCACTTTCATTTACAAAATGTCGTATGCCATCTCACGAGGGAATGGTCAGACTCGCCGTGCCAAAACACGTACCAATTTTTTACCACAGTTAGTTAGCTCTGAAAAATGAATGCACACAAAACTGTACCTGCTGACAAGAACTGGAAGTCAGCTAAAGAAAATCGTGAAAA
Organism: Schistocerca serialis cubense; assembly: GCF_023864345.2. Classification (NCBI taxonomy): domain Eukaryota; kingdom Metazoa; phylum Arthropoda; class Insecta; order Orthoptera; family Acrididae; genus Schistocerca; species Schistocerca serialis. The sequence continues at coordinate 103,603,050 of NC_064648.1, forward strand.
TGGCCGTTTCTCTCGGTGAGGCAGCAGAGCTGAATACACCCATTGACACACCGCCCCTGTAGATGTTGAAACCATAATACAGCCATTATAAAGCAATTAGCACATCCAGATGAGCTGATGAAATGCCTCACAGGAAAAACTCCAAATGTAAGAGTGTCTTTCAACAAACTTGTTCGGACCAAGGTGCCCGAAAACAGCTGATAAACCTGAAGGCTGCAGTCAGTGATGCTGTGATAACCTTCAGTGGTGGAAATACAGCACAGTAAAGGTTATGAAGCAATTTGGAATTAAGTCTGGCCATAATAATGAAGCAATCCTAGATCCCTCAGAGACAGAAAGAGACTGCATCTGATTAATCCTCAAGAAGATTACAAAGCTGGAGAGTTTTATGTCTCTCTTCATTCAATAGAGAGTTTTCCTTTGTCAACTTCCAAGTGCAATTTCCAAAAAACTACTTTTTGCAAATGTTTCCCATTCCCATTACCTCAAAAACTATTTAAGCTAAAGCTCTCAAATTTTCACCTGTTATTGACAGTGGTATTATTTTTATGTAGCACTTATATTTTGATCATAAACATACAGGTGTATCAAAAAGAATCATTTGATTAAAAATCTTAACTATTACGTTATTTGAGCTACTGGCAGCATGAGCAATGTTGTAAAGAGCGAACTCTCTAGTTTTACATGGTTCCCACTACGTAGCAGCAGTGTGTCCACTTCAGTTCTAGTAAAAATGGTGTCGGGACGACAGAGAGTGTTCTACGTTTTGCGCAGTGCCAGTCATTAATAACTGTTCAGCATGACTTTTGTACTGGGTGTGGTGTGGATCCTCCTACAGCACAGAGCATTACATTAGATGATGCCATGAACAATTCCAAGTAACAGGTTATTTCTGTGAAGCCAAATCACCTGGGCACACCCAAGAATGCATCACAGATGTCAAACGCATCTGCCATAGTTTCACACCCCGATGTCCGTGTGGCGTCAACGTTTACTCATGAAACCATACAATATTCAGCTACTGCAAGCTCTTTGTGAAGGTGAAAACAATTTCTGGAGTTCTGTGATTTCGTTCTTGGCAAGATGGAGGACGACAGTTTTCTTTCATGCTTAGTGTTTAGTGACGAGGCAACATTCGATTTAAATGGAAAGGTGAACTGCCGCAATGTCAGAATATGGGGTACAGAACAACCACATGAAGTTGTACAACGTGAGAGGGACTCTCCAAAATTGAATGGGTTTCGTGCAGTTTCACGGGAAAAGGTGTACGGTCCATTTTTCTTGGCCGAAAACACTGTTACAGGAAGCTCATATCTCGATATGCCTGAGAACTTTCTTTTCCCACAGTTGGAGACTGATTCGAATGACATCATTTACCAACAGTATCGGTGTGAAATTCAACAGTGTTGTGTATCAATATTTAAAAATATTGGAACTGATAATGAAGCTCTCCTCTCTTCAGAACAGTACATTTCGATTTCAGTTTCCATTATTCCATTTCTGGCTGGCATCTGGAAGTGCGGGAACTTTTAAATCGAAGGATTACTGAGTGATGGATCGGTCACACTGGACCAAATGATTCAGCTTTTAATTACTGGCCTTCAAGGTCCCCAGATCTGACTGACTGATTATTTCTTGCTGGGGTTTATAAAAGTGTTTGTTAATGTGCCTCCATTACCAACAACAATGAATGAACTGAGACAATGCATAACAGCAGCTGTGGAAGCTGTAACTCAAGACATGGTCGCTGACACCGTGCATCTTTAAAGTGGCATACATAACACCTATGAAAACGTATAAAAAAGTTTGAGTTTCCTGTTCACCAAAAAACAAAACTCATTGTATGTGTTTATTAGTTTCAGAAACATAACACGTGCCAAATTGGATGATTCTTTTTGATACCTGTATTTTTAAAAATTACATACCTTTTTCAAGACCTTCAGTAAGAAATTCATATTTTGATTCCCAACAATGTTAGATACTTGATAGCAGATCAAGGAATGTATATGACTGTACATCATAAAAAAGTTTTGTTGCATAACCTTGGATAGTTACTGAGAAAACAGGATATATACACACATTACATTATCTGCAAAGGGCACTGATATTCCCCTTTAATACTGAAACTGCATAAAACCACAGTTTTCAGAAGCTTGCAAATAGGAAACGAGATGTAATGAACAACTTTGGGAAGTGCTACATCTAGATGTAGATCTTCCCAAAGTTGTTAATTACACCTTGTTTCCTATTTGCAAGCTTCTGAAAACTGTTGTTTTATGCTGTTTCAGTATTTAAGGGGAATATCAGTGCCCTATCCTGATAACGTTAAATGTAATGTGTGTATATCCTGTTTTCTCAGGTTCTTTGTCAAGTGAGATATATTTTGGTAACTAACAAAGAAAAAGTTTTGCTCCAAGTTCAGTAGTTTTTGAGGTATGACATTAAGTTTGAATCTCTTTACGAATGGGACAATTTAACCATTTCAAAAAAATTAGTGTTAGCTCTGGCTCTCATTAATATTAAGAACAGATATTTGACATGCCTAGAGGAACTATAGAGATGTGTAGGTTTAGGCAGAAAGGACAGACATTTTTAGAACAGCTAGTATTCACGCTCGGTGGTCGGAGTGGGACGAGTGATGTGGTAATGTGATTGGTAGATTGTGCCATTTTGTTTAGTCAAGGTCATGGAGCCGTGGACGTGCAACATCGTGTGTTTAGCTACGATAGTTGTGTGTGTAATAGTGAGTCTATCATTGCAGTGCAGCATGAGTAAGAGTTCGGCAAGCCATACTCCCAGAGTCCTGGTCAATCTGCTAGAAGACATTTGGCTGAGCTACGCCTCATTAAGGCGTATTTTGCATACTAACCTGAAATTTCATCCCTACAAAATAGCCATTATGCAAAAATTAAACTCAAGAGATTATGAACAGAGGCTAAATTTTTCCCGAGAAATGGAGGACATATTTGAATAAAATCATTTGATTAAAAATCTTAACTATTACGTTATTTGAGCTACTGGCAGCATGAGCAATGTTGTAAAGAGCGAACTCTCTAGTTTTACATGGTTCCCACTACGTAGCAGCAGTGTGTCCACTTCAGTTCTAGTAAAAATGGTGTCGGGACGACAGAGAGTGTTCTACGTTTTGCGCAGTGCCAGTCATTAATAACTGTTCAGCATGACTTTTGTACTGGGTGTGGTGTGGATCCTCCTACAGCACAGAGCATTACATTAGATGATGCCATGAACAATTCCAAGTAACAGGTTATTTCTGTGAAGCCAAATCACCTGGGCACACCCAAGAATGCATCACAGATGTCAAACGCATCTGCCATAGTTTCACACCCCGATGTCCGTGTGGCGTCAACGTTTACTCATGAAACCATACAATATTCAGCTACTGCAAGCTCTTTGTGAAGGTGAAAACAATTTCTGGAGTTCTGTGATTTCGTTCTTGGCAAGATGGAGGACGACAGTTTTCTTTCATGCTTAGTGTTTAGTGACGAGGCAACATTCGATTTAAATGGAAAGGTGAACTGCCGCAATGTCAGAATATGGGGTACAGAACAACCACATGAAGTTGTACAACGTGAGAGGGACTCTCCAAAATTGAATGGGTTTCGTGCAGTTTCACGGGAAAAGGTGTACGGTCCATTTTTCTTGGCCGAAAACACTGTTACAGGAAGCTCATATCTCGATATGCCTGAGAACTTTCTTTTCCCACAGTTGGAGACTGATTCGAATGACATCATTTACCAACAGTATCGGTGTGAAATTCAACAGTGTTGTGTATCAATATTTAAAAATATTGGAACTGATAATGAAGCTCTCCTCTCTTCAGAACAGTACATTTCGATTTCAGTTTCCATTATTCCATTTCTGGCTGGCATCTGGAAGTGCGGGAACTTTTAAATCGAAGGATTACTGAGTGATGGATCGGTCACACTGGACCAAATGATTCAGCTTTTAATTACTGGCCTTCAAGGTCCCCAGATCTGACTGACTGATTATTTCTTGCTGGGGTTTATAAAAGTGTTTGTTAATGTGCCTCCATTACCAACAACAATGAATGAACTGAGACAATGCATAACAGCAGCTGTGGAAGCTGTAACTCAAGACATGGTCGCTGACACCGTGCATCTTTAAAGTGGCATACATAACACCTATGAAAACGTATAAAAAAGTTTGAGTTTCCTGTTCACCAAAAAACAAAACTCATTGTATGTGTTTATTAGTTTCAGAAACATAACACGTGCCAAATTGGATGATTCTTTTTGATACCTGTATTTTTAAAAATTACATACCTTTTTCAAGACCTTCAGTAAGAAATTCATATTTTGATTCCCAACAATGTTAGATACTTGATAGCAGATCAAGGAATGTATATGACTGTACATCATAAAAAAGTTTTGTTGCATAACCTTGGATAGTTACTGAGAAAACAGGATATATACACACATTACATTATCTGCAAAGGGCACTGATATTCCCCTTTAATACTGAAACTGCATAAAACCACAGTTTTCAGAAGCTTGCAAATAGGAAACGAGATGTAATGAACAACTTTGGGAAGTGCTACATCTAGATGTAGATCTTCCCAAAGTTGTTAATTACACCTTGTTTCCTATTTGCAAGCTTCTGAAAACTGTTGTTTTATGCTGTTTCAGTATTTAAGGGGAATATCAGTGCCCTATCCTGATAACGTTAAATGTAATGTGTGTATATCCTGTTTTCTCAGGTTCTTTGTCAAGTGAGATATATTTTGGTAACTAACAAAGAAAAAGTTTTGCTCCAAGTTCAGTAGTTTTTGAGGTATGACATTAAGTTTGAATCTCTTTACGAATGGGACAATTTAACCATTTCAAAAAAATTAGTGTTAGCTCTGGCTCTCATTAATATTAAGAACAGATATTTGACATGCCTAGAGGAACTATAGAGATGTGTAGGTTTAGGCAGAAAGGACAGACATTTTTAGAACAGCTAGTATTCACGCTCGGTGGTCGGAGTGGGACGAGTGATGTGGTAATGTGATTGGTAGATTGTGCCATTTTGTTTAGTCAAGGTCATGGAGCCGTGGACGTGCAACATCGTGTGTTTAGCTACGATAGTTGTGTGTGTAATAGTGAGTCTATCATTGCAGTGCAGCATGAGTAAGAGTTCGGCAAGCCATACTCCCAGAGTCCTGGTCAATCTGCTAGAAGACATTTGGCTGAGCTACGCCTCATTAAGGCGTATTTTGCATACTAACCTGAAATTTCATCCCTACAAAATAGCCATTATGCAAAAATTAAACTCAAGAGATTATGAACAGAGGCTAAATTTTTCCCGAGAAATGGAGGACATATTTGAATAAAATCATTTGATTAAAAATCTTAACTATTACGTTATTTGAGCTACTGGCAGCATGAGCAATGTTGTAAAGAGCGAACTCTCTAGTTTTACATGGTTCCCACTACGTAGCAGCAGTGTGTCCACTTCAGTTCTAGTAAAAATGGTGTCGGGACGACAGAGAGTGTTCTACGTTTTGCGCAGTGCCAGTCATTAATAACTGTTCAGCATGACTTTTGTACTGGGTGTGGTGTGGATCCTCCTACAGCACAGAGCATTACATTAGATGATGCCATGAACAATTCCAAGTAACAGGTTATTTCTGTGAAGCCAAATCACCTGGGCACACCCAAGAATGCATCACAGATGTCAAACGCATCTGCCATAGTTTCACACCCCGATGTCCGTGTGGCGTCAACGTTTACTCATGAAACCATACAATATTCAGCTACTGCAAGCTCTTTGTGAAGGTGAAAACAATTTCTGGAGTTCTGTGATTTCGTTCTTGGCAAGATGGAGGACGACAGTTTTCTTTCATGCTTAGTGTTTAGTGACGAGGCAACATTCGATTTAAATGGAAAGGTGAACTGCCGCAATGTCAGAATATGGGGTACAGAACAACCACATGAAGTTGTACAACGTGAGAGGGACTCTCCAAAATTGAATGGGTTTCGTGCAGTTTCACGGGAAAAGGTGTACGGTCCATTTTTCTTGGCCGAAAACACTGTTACAGGAAGCTCATATCTCGATATGCCTGAGAACTTTCTTTTCCCACAGTTGGAGACTGATTCGAATGACATCATTTACCAACAGTATCGGTGTGAAATTCAACAGTGTTGTGTATCAATATTTAAAAATATTGGAACTGATAATGAAGCTCTCCTCTCTTCAGAACAGTACATTTCGATTTCAGTTTCCATTATTCCATTTCTGGCTGGCATCTGGAAGTGCGGGAACTTTTAAATCGAAGGATTACTGAGTGATGGATCGGTCACACTGGACCAAATGATTCAGCTTTTAATTACTGGCCTTCAAGGTCCCCAGATCTGACTGACTGATTATTTCTTGCTGGGGTTTATAAAAGTGTTTGTTAATGTGCCTCCATTACCAACAACAATGAATGAACTGAGACAATGCATAACAGCAGCTGTGGAAGCTGTAACTCAAGACATGGTCGCTGACACCGTGCATCTTTAAAGTGGCATACATAACACCTATGAAAACGTATAAAAAAGTTTGAGTTTCCTGTTCACCAAAAAACAAAACTCATTGTATGTGTTTATTAGTTTCAGAAACATAACACGTGCCAAATTGGATGATTCTTTTTGATACCTGTATTTTTAAAAATTACATACCTTTTTCAAGACCTTCAGTAAGAAATTCATATTTTGATTCCCAACAATGTTAGATACTTGATAGCAGATCAAGGAATGTATATGACTGTACATCATAAAAAAGTTTTGTTGCATAACCTTGGATAGTTACTGAGAAAACAGGATATATACACACATTACATTATCTGCAAAGGGCACTGATATTCCCCTTTAATACTGAAACTGCATAAAACCACAGTTTTCAGAAGCTTGCAAATAGGAAACGAGATGTAATGAACAACTTTGGGAAGTGCTACATCTAGATGTAGATCTTCCCAAAGTTGTTAATTACACCTTGTTTCCTATTTGCAAGCTTCTGAAAACTGTTGTTTTATGCTGTTTCAGTATTTAAGGGGAATATCAGTGCCCTATCCTGATAACGTTAAATGTAATGTGTGTATATCCTGTTTTCTCAGGTTCTTTGTCAAGTGAGATATATTTTGGTAACTAACAAAGAAAAAGTTTTGCTCCAAGTTCAGTAGTTTTTGAGGTATGACATTAAGTTTGAATCTCTTTACGAATGGGACAATTTAACCATTTCAAAAAAATTAGTGTTAGCTCTGGCTCTCATTAATATTAAGAACAGATATTTGACATGCCTAGAGGAACTATAGAGATGTGTAGGTTTAGGCAGAAAGGACAGACATTTTTAGAACAGCTAGTATTCACGCTCGGTGGTCGGAGTGGGACGAGTGATGTGGTAATGTGATTGGTAGATTGTGCCATTTTGTTTAGTCAAGGTCATGGAGCCGTGGACGTGCAACATCGTGTGTTTAGCTACGATAGTTGTGTGTGTAATAGTGAGTCTATCATTGCAGTGCAGCATGAGTAAGAGTTCGGCAAGCCATACTCCCAGAGTAGTGGTCAATCTGCTAGAAGACATTTGGCTGAGCTACGCCTCATTAAGGCGTATTTTGCATACTAACCTGAAATTTCATCCCTACAAAATAGCCATTATGCAAAAATTAAACTCAAGAGATTATGAACAGAGGCTAAATTTTTCCCGAGAAATGGAGGACATATTTGAATAAAATGATAACATTATTTCGCTTAGGAGTGGTAAAGCTCATTTCCATTTCAATGGAATGATAAATCAGCACAACTGTTGTTATTGGGCCAGTGAAAGGCCAAAACTACTGCATGAGAAACCATTACATAGTCCCAAGGTGACTGTTTGGTGTGCTGCGACAGATACAGATGTTATTGGTCCATACTTTTTCCAAGACGAGTACGGGAACACTGTAACCCTAATCTCTGAACGATATAGAGAGATGATCACCGAATTCTTCCTACCTGAATTAAGAAGAAAACTTATTCCTATTTGGCGAGTGTGGTTTCAGCAGGATGGAGCTACAGCTCACATGGCAAGTTTGACTATGGAAGACTATTTTTCATGGTAGAGTTATTTCCCGGGCCGGGGAAATTCATTGGCCTCCTCGTTTTCCTGACCTATCCATGTGCGACTACTTTTTGTGGGGGTTACCTCAAATCATGTGTGTATGGGTATAAACCACGTACAGTTTGAGAATTGAAGGAAGCCGTTTGTTTGGAAATCGTCGAAATAGACAGAGGCATGTTGCACAGTGTTGAATAACTATGTATTGTTCATTTGGAAACCATTCATCCTTTATGCCTCACCCTGTATATGTTGAAAATGAGAGTTTTACTGTGCGTTGAAAGCCAAATACATCGTTAACCGATGAAAAGCAAAGTTTGCATGTCTACTTATTTCATAAGTAGAAAGTCTAAAAATGTCTGTACCTAGCATTATTCGATTGAGAGTAAGTCAAGAGGGTTTCCAGCAGCTGGCTATCCAGTAAAGAAGAGTAGCTGCAAATTCCAAGTAAATCACCTCGTAAAGAAGTGGAAGGTGGTTTGGGGGAATAAACTGGAATAACCCAGATTCACACTACCACTAAGTCGGAAACGTAGCTGTTAATCGTAGACACTGACACACTGTTGTTTGTTCCTCTATGAGGCGATTTGTTACAAATGGCGTCCAGCATCTAGTGTCCCCTCTACCGTAACAAAGATGATGTTCATCAAAGTTTAAGATGACTTTAAACTAACAACCAATCTAAACCAAACAGTACATCTCTATTAATATTCTCTACTACTAATAGTGCTTGACAAAATAACGTATGCCCAATACTACAGTTCACTCAAGTTTCGTATTTTACAAGTTACTTTTGTTCCAGTTATCCCGATTATGTATACTCCAGTCACTGGCAATAACGGTAAGTGCTGTTTATTCTGTAGAGTTAAAAAATGCGTGAGATAAGTGATACCTCACACCCCAAATCTGTAAATATGTTAACCTCTGAAGTTTCCACTGTCTCTGCTATTATAGGTTGTAGGTTATTAGTAGTTCAGCTTGGCTCTTCAAGCAACAACCATTCCTTTGTGGGTATTTTGTGTGTAAAGTTAACATACTTATATGGAATAAGGCCTCCTAATGAATCTCCATGACCTTTTTCATTTTAATACATTTAGCGAGTGAAATAATAATCCAACATTTTAAAAAGATGTAGCCTGAAAATGAATTTGATTTCTTAAGGGTTAAATTAATGGTTCTGCTGGGGTCAAAAGTTTTTCAGATGTTACAATTCAATGGCACATAATAACTGACCAGTTTCAGAATTAAGAGGCCATCTTCAGGTGATAAGCTGAGAAAACAGGCCAGCTTCTTATCACTCAAAATTGGCACCTATAGTAAAAGAGGCCAGTTGCGTGAAACAAAACAATTTTTGACAATGGGTCACAATAATCGTGGCAGAACCACAGTTGTAATGTTTAAAGTTCATAGGAGCTACAGCCAAGAGAGGGGTAGTTGACTGCACAGTCATGTCTAAAAAGGTTGGTTGGTACTGCATTCTTTTTCTGAAACTTCTGAACACAGAACACTTTATATGCTGTGGTATTGGTTGACAACGCCATTTTGGTTAGGACAGGTTTGTGGAAAAAAATATTGGTTGGCGCGCGCGCGCGCGCACACACACACACACACACACACACACACACACACACACACACAATTTATAAGAGAGAGAGAGAGAGGAGATATATGTAACTAAATTATTTTTGTACTTTGATGCATGTCTGAACAAAACAGGCATACCAAAATAGTTGAGCTCTTGTGACTAGGAATGTATCACAACATTAACATTACATTACATCAAAACACTACGCAGCTGTCCACAAGCTAATAGCTTTTTGCACATTTGCAACTAGTGGATCCAAATTGCATATCCACCGTTATGCACCAGGCAGAACTGTTGAAGGCAGAAAGTACAAGCTGTCGACTCATCACAGGACCTTCCCCCCCCCTCTTCTCGTGTGTACGGTCTGCTGCCACATATCACCGACAATACCTTCAGCCTCGACAGGCCGTTCACCTTCGGCGACGACAGGACGCAGCCGGCATATCACGCGGGCTTCTTCTTGCGCACCTGCGGCTTCCATTGCCACTGGTCACCAGCTGCGCAGTTTCCTCTTCCGGGGTTGGTGTAGTCTCGAGCAGTGTCTATGTACTGCAAAATGAATTTCATTATGACAATTTCAACGTATTGCTTTTTATATTAGAAAATAAAATAAATATTGCATTGTTAACAAGGAAATTATGATAGAGTTTCGCTAAAATGCACTGCAAATTATTTTACTTTCGATTCTATAAAGCAAAAAATCATTCACACAGGAGAATTGTTACAAATAAGACATCATTTGACGGTCGCACAGACTCTCGCATGGAGGACACAGTAATAGGCACCCTGGCATAGGGAAACAACAAAGAGTTGAAAACAAAGTCATCAGCTCTGGACGGAATCACAATTCAGTTTTACAAAACGAGTAATGTACGGCATTAGCCCCTCAGCTCGCATCTATCACCAGTCTCTCACTCGGCTCAAGTCCCAAACAAAATACGAAATAATCTATCTATATCTGTGCAACTGTGTCAAAAATGTATTTTTGTTATAAAATGTACAATTTGCTTTGGATGGTAATCATTATACAAACATTTAAACCGCAACCTAAATTCCTATTGCACTATGGACAAAACGCAGATGAAGATTTAAGCAAAAGAAGGTATTATGAGTGAAAAGAAATTCAAGCAAAATATGGTCTAGAATTAATGAAAGCAATAACATGGATGAAAAAACAATGATAAAACGAAAGAAATTAAATCGAACTTAATACATAAAATAAATTAAAATCACGTGAATAAAGAGTTCAAATGGAAAATGAATTAAACAAAGAAAAATTAGACCAAGTGAAGTAGTTGATATGACGATTAAAATAATTTGACGAAGGCATCGAAATAAAAAGTTAAGTTTAAACCAATTAACTGAATAAACTAATGTATAAAGTTATTTCGACAAAAATTTAAAAATAATAAAAATTTGAAGTAGCTGACACGATTCAAACCAATGACTTTTTGCACATGACAGCCTTACCCTATCTAATATACCACACTACCAGTTCATAACACTACTTTTTTAACACTACTGATAGTCATGTGAAATTCCAAATTTTTTTCGTTAATTACTAGCAAACTAGGGACCATCAGTGTTAATGACTGTAGGGGGCAACACCTGTGACCTACCTTACCCTACGTCAACGTACAGACAGTTTTGAAAGTAGATCCCATCGCTGGAGACCTCTCCCCATTAGATTAAAACTGAGTACTGGACAGGGACTCAAACCCAGGCAGGACCTTTGCTTTTTGAGGGCATGTGTTTCTGGAGAAGAGGTATTGGTTGAAGTACAGCTGTGAAGGTGAGTCGTGCTCAGATATCTCAGTTGGTAGAGCACTTTCCTGCTAAAGACGAACGTCCTAGGTTAGATTCCCCACCCAGCGCACCACTTTAATCTGTCAGTTAGTTTCTAATAGGCACACACTCCACTGATGAGTATAAGTTCAATCTGGCAACAGTGTGATTAGTGTGTCAACTACAACAGGAAACTACTGTCAAACAGTGCCATTACAACAAATCGTGTTCTGTGTGACACGAGCAAACACTACTGTGAAAGTGGGCACACGTCCCGTATGAGGGTAGCATTACACCAGACGGCTACACAACCCCAGCCACTCACCTGTCGTGGCACCAGCCAGTCAAGCAGCTGCAGGACGAGGTGGCACAGCGAGATCACCAGCAGGAAGGGCCACACGCCGCTGGCAGCGTAACTGCAACCGAACACACAGCCACTTGAGCCTCCACAACCACTATACTAGTTCTCCCCTCTTTCAATCTCTTTAGTGCCAAATGCCATCTTACCACGACAGGGTATATATGCTGAAAAGAAAATTTTTTTCATATTTACTGGCTAAAAATGCTCTTTTGCACGTGAAAATACTTTTTCCCAGGTTAAAATACACTACAACCCTGGTGAAAGTACATTTTCTTCATGATAAGTGACAACATATTTTCGCTCGGATTTCGCACACCAGCCAGAAATTCTAGGCACTTTAGGAAACAAAACCCATTAAAAAAAAGTAACGTGTTTTGCAAAGATATTTGAAGTGCAGCAACATGCACAGCGCATATTTTTTATTATGGAGGCATAAATATGAAATCCACCAAATACAGCACGGTAGCTTTCGAAGCACTGAAATCGAGATAGCCAAGTGCTTTTGTCAGCAAATCATAGCTCGTGCCACGATTTGCCAGACAATGAGAGCAGATATTCAGAGTGTAGGACATGCGAGGTAGTCAGCCAATAGCAATACGACTTAAGCACCACTAAGTGTCGAATAAAAAGGAAGTTTAAATTAATGCAAATAAGATATAACCATAAGGAAAGCTAAGCTATCACAGATAATATTGATAATCAATAATTTTTTGCAGTTTTTTCGAAGGGTGGGTCTCTCAGGATCCTACGAGCACAGCTTAATCCGAACATTTCTGAGAAGCACCAAAAAAAATTGCACTGCTGCACACCGAACATTGTGTGAGTTACTTGGCTGAAGAAATATTCCATTGAGCACTTTCACTTTTCCACAGAAAAGTGAATTAGTTTTGAAATTGTTCAAGAATTCACATCACATTTTTTTTTTTTTTTTTTAACGGATGATTTTACTTTTTGCCATCGTTATTCATAATTTGCAATACGAAAGAACTAAAATAAATACGAAATAATAACCTTAAAGCTTGGTCTTTTATTTAGTGTGTGTTACCCTTTAAGATGTATCAAACACAAATGAGTCACTAAGTTTTAAATACTGGCATAAATGGCTGGTCTCCTGGGCCCAATTTTTTTCTAAGTGGCGTCCTCAAAGGGTTAAGTTTTGAATGAGATTCAAATACTTTGCAATTTAAGAAATTAATCCCACATTCTCGCACGTAAAACAATCCATACTGAATAAATGGAAATTTAAATCAAAAGTAGTGCTTCTCAAACCACCATTCACAATATTTCCCACGGCTTATTAGAAATGTCAACAGGTGTGATGTCACACTAATCGAAAGTAGTTTGGCTAACTTCTGTTTGCTGTTGAATCCTTGAACATATTCTCAGTTTGAATATAATAAACTTACTCGAGACAGAGAAGCTCGTGCGCACAAATCAGCGCAGTTTTAGAAAGCATCACTCGTGCGAAACTCAAGCTAGCCCTTTCCACACACGATAGACAGTGAACCACGTATAAAGGGCAACAGGTAGACTCCATATTTCTATATTTACAGAAAGCACTTCACACAGTGCCCCATTACAGGCTGTTAATGAAGGTACCAGCATACGGAACAAGTTAACAGATATGTGTGTGGCTTAAAGACTTCTTAAATAATAGAACCCAGCATGTTGTCCTCGCCAGTAAGTGTTCGTCAGAGACAAGGGTATTGTCAGGAGTGTGATAGGACCACTTGACAGGGTGGGCAGCAATCTGTGGTTTCTTGCTGACGATGGCAAGGTGTACGGTAAGGCGTCAAAGTTGTGTGACTGCACGAAGACACAAGAAGACAGACAAATTTTCTAGTTGGTGTGATGAATGGCAGCTACCCCTTAACACGGAAAAATGTAAGTTAATGTGGATGAGTAGAAGATCAAACCTGTAATGTTCAGATACAGTATTACTAGTATCCTGCTTTCCAGTGTCAAGTTGTTGAAACATCTGGGCGTAATTGTGCAAAGTGACACGAGATGGAGCAACAATGTGAGAACTGTGGTAGGGAAGGTGAATGGCCGACTTTGGAAAGAATGGTTCAACTGTAAAGGAGACCGCATATAGGATGCTGGTGCAACCTATTTTCGAGTACTGCTCGAGTTTGCACGATCCGTACCACTCGGATTAATGGAAGACATTGTGAAGCCATTCGAAGGCAGGCTGCTAGATTCGTTACCGACAGATTCGAACAATGCGTTATGTGTTACGGAGATGCTTCGAGAACTCAAATGGGAATCCCTAAAGGGAAGGTGAAATTCTTTTTGAGAAACACTATTGAGAAAATTTAGAGAACCAGCATTTGAAGCAGACTGCCAAACGATTCTACTGCAGCCAACACACACTGCGTCTAAGGACCACGAAGATAAGATATGATAAATTAGAGCTCATACAAAGTAGTTTTCCCATCACTATTTGCAAGTGGAACAGGAAACGTAATGACAAATAGTGGTACAGCATACCATCCGCCACGTACCGTACAGTGGATCGCGGAGTATCTATGTAGATGTAGATATTGTCTGTTGACCCCTATACATATCAAATAGTGGACCAGAGAAATACATTGAAGAGCCAAAGAAACTGGTACACCTACCTAATATCGTGTAGGGCCCCCACGAGCACGCGAAGTCCCACAATGCAACTTGGCATGGACTCTACTAATGTCTGAAGTTGTGCTGAAGGGAATTGACACCATTAATCCTGCACGGCTGTCCATAAATCTTTAAGAGTAGGAGGGTGTGGAGATCTCTTTTGAACAGCATGTTGCAAGGCATCCCAGATATGCTCAATAATGTTAATATCTGGGGAATTGGTGGCCAACGGAAGTCTTTTAACTCAGAAAAGTGTTCCTGGAACCACTCTGTAGCAATTCTGGACTGTGGGTTGTTGCATTGTTCAGCTGGAATTTTGTAAGTCCGTTGGAATGCACAGTGGACAAGGATGGATGCAGGTGATCAGACACTATGCTTACGTACGTGTCACCTGTCACGAGTTGTACCTAGATATATCAGGGGTGCCCATCACGCCAACTGAACATGCCTCACACTAATACAGAGCTTTAACAGTCCTCTGCTGATATGCAGGGTCCACGGATTCATGGAGTTCTCTACATCCATACACGTCCATCCGCTCGATACAATTTGAAACTAGACTTGTCCGACCAGGAAACACGTTTCCTGTCATAAACAGTCCAATGTCGGAGTTGACGAGCCCAGGCGAGTCGTAAAGCTTTGTGCCGTGCAGTCATCGTGCCGTGCAGTCATCAAGGGTACTCGAGAGAGCCTTCAGCTCCGAAAGCCCGTATCGATGATGTTTTGTCAAACGGCTCACATGCTGACGGTCTAGCATTGAAATCTGCAAAATTTGCAGAAGTGTTGCACTCCTGTCACGCTGAACAATTCTCTTCTGTCATCACTGGTCCCATTCTTGCAGGATCTTCTTCTGGCCGCAGTGATATCAGATATTTGATGTTTTGCCAGATTCCCGATATTCACCGTACAGTCGTGAAATGGTCATATGGGAAAATCCCCACTTCATTGTCACCTCGGAGATGCTGCCATCGCTTGTGTGCTAACTATAACACCACATTCAAATTCACTTATATCTGGATAACCTGCCATTGTAGCAGCAGTAACCGATCTAACAACTGTCCAATACTTCTCTTATATAGATGTCGACCGCAGGGGGGGGGGGACTATGTGCCATAGGTAGAGAAGCAGTAACTGCAAAATGGGCTTGTCATGAGAGCTCAGATACTACAAATGTAGACAAAACAGCGAATGAAACATGAGGAACAAATCTGTCACACATTTCAATCCATCTAAAGGTGCTCAATTTGACTGTGTGTGAAGCTTCTGTGAAGTGGAAACGCGGAGCAACAACCGCAGCTAAATCGAGACAGGGCAGACCTCACATCATAAAAAAATTGCATGGAGAAGGCAGGAGGAATCACTAAGGGTTGCAATGTGTTACGGACTGTCCAGCTAACACAACGATCACGTGCAGAAAGTTAAAAAGAATGGGGCACTACAGTCAAGCAAGTTGTTACATCCTTACAAACCACCCATTTCAGCATTTAGAAGATAGGATATTCTTGAAGTGGTGTGAAGAGCCACACCACTGGACAACTCTAAACTAGTGATTTGTAGTGACAAATTTTACTGTACCCTTCGGCAGTCTGACGGTAGGGTCTGGGTTCGGGTTTGGCAAATGTCCGGTGAACATTACCTGCGCGTGAATGTAGGGCCGATAGTGAAGTACAGAGGAGGCACGGTACAGGGGTGTTTTTCACGGGTAGGGTTCAATCCCTTACTTCACTTAAAGAAATGCTAAATGTGGAAAGATACAAAAAAATTACAGCACCGTGTACTGCGTACAGTAGAGGAACAGTTCAGAGACTATGATCGATTGTGACAGCACAAAAGGGCACCACAGTTTGCAGACAATCGACATTCCCCAAACGTACTTTCCTGCTGAGGGTTGCAACCTGAACCCGATGGAACACCTTTGGGACCATTTAGAATGTCTACTTCATTCCAGACTCCAGGGTTCAACATCATTACCTCCTCTGGTTTCAGGTCTTAAGATAGAATGGACTGCCATTCCTCCACAGACATCCAGACTCCTCACTGATAGTGACCCCAGCACAGTTGAAGTCATCCAAAAGGGAAAAGGTGCACCATCCATAATAAGAGAAGTGTCCAGATACTTTTGCTCAGATAGTGTACAATCGACCCTCCAGAAGCAGAACATACTCTATTTTAAGTGACAGATTTACAACCTGTTCCGTCCGGACCCTTCCCTTTGACAGCTGATTCTCAGCTTTATGTGAACGGCAGTTGTCCTTCTTACAAATCCTTTGACCCGGTAATCCTCATGGCCTCCTCTTCCGGCAGCCCTGGCTTCAAGACCCGCAGTCTCTCTCTTCCTCTGCCCTACCTCCCAATCCCAATGCACTCCTCCACACCATCACGTCCCGGACACAACTCCTCCCCATCTGGCAAGCTCACTGATATCGCATATCGCATTCTGACCACTCCCTCCTGCTGCCCCCCCCCCCCCCCCCCCCCTCTGCGCAAATAGATGAGACATCTCATCCCGTTCGAGCTACAGTGTTGTACGACAGAGAGCAAGGGCGAAACCGTACATGCATTCTATTAGCTCCGAAGGACAATTCCTCTGAAAGCTCGCAGCATTTTCCCATCTCATTTCTGTGCCCAACAGGTAAATGACAGTATGACAATGACTTATATGGCAATGAATGTTTGAAGACTCAACAGATGAGTTACAAATGAGATGGACTTCTTACATTACTTGACTGAAATTTAAAACTGAGAGAGAGTTTCTGTCGATAACAATATAAGAGCAGAATGAAATTTTCACTCTGCGGTGGAGTGTGCATTTAGAAGATAGGATATTCTTGAAGTGGTGTGAAGAGCCACACCACTGGACAACTCTAAACTAGTGATTTGTAGTGACAAATTTTACTGTACCCTTCGGCAGTCTGACGGTAGGGTCTGGGTTCGGGTTTGGCAAATGTCCGGAGAACATTACCTGCGCGTGAATGTAGGGCCGATAGTGAAGTACAGAGGAGGCACGGTACAGGGGTGTTTTTCACGGGTAGGGTTCAATCCCTTACTTCACTTAAAGAAATGCTAAATGTGGAAAGATACAAAAAAATTACAGCACCGTGTACTGCGTACAGTAGAGGAACAGTTCAGAGACTATGATCGATTGTGACAGCACAAAAGGGCACCACAGTTTGCAGACAATCGACATTCCCCAAACGTACTTTCCTGCTGAGGGTTGCAACCTGAACCCGATGGAACACCTTTGGGACCATTTAGAATGTCTACTTCATTCCAGACTCCAGGGTTCAACATCATTACCTCCTCTGGTTTCAGGTCTTAAGATAGAATGGACTGCCATTCCTCCACAGACATCCAGACTCCTCACTGATAGTGACCCCAGCACAGTTGAAGTCATCCAAAAGGGAAAAGGTGCACCATCCATAATAAGAGAAGTGTCCAGATACTTTTGCTCAGATAGTGTACAATCGACCCTCCAGAAGCAGAACATACTCTATTTTAAGTGACAGATTTACAACCTGTTCCGTCCGGACCCTTCCCTTTGACAGCTGATTCTCAGCTTTATGTGAACGGCAGTTGTCCTTCTTACAAATCCTTTGACCCGGTAATCCTCATGGCCTCCTCTTCCGGCAGCCCTGGCTTCAAGACCCGCAGTCTCTCTCTTCCTCTGCCCTACCTCCCAATCCCAATGCACTCCTCCACACCATCACGTCCCGGACACAACTCCTCCCCATCTGGCAAGCTCACTGATATCGCATATCGCATTCTGACCACTCCCTCCTGCTGCCCCCCCCCCCCCCCCCCTCTGCGCAAATAGATGAGACATCTCATCCCGTTCGAGCTACAGTGTTGTACGACAGAGAGCAAGGGCGAAACCGTACATGCATTCTATTAGCTCCGAAGGACAATTCCTCTGAAAGCTCGCAGCATTTTCCCATCTCATTTCTGTGCCCAACAGGTAAATGACAGTATGACAATGACTTATATGGCAATGAATGTTTGAAGACTCAACAGATGAGTTACAAATGAGATGGACTTCTTACATTACTTGACTGAAATTTAAAACTGAGAGAGAGTTTCTGTCGATAACAATATAAGAGCAGAATGAAATTTTCACTCTGCGGTGGAGTGTGCAGTGAAACGAAACTTCCTGGCAGATTAAAACTGTGTCCCAGACAGAGACTCAAACTCGGGATCTCCGCCTTTCACGTGCTCAAGTTACAGACGTGCAGGCAGCACTCCCTTTGTAAGAACACTTGAGTGTTGACTATTACTGTATCAAATCGCCATTTACCAGGCATAAACACACAGGTGGCACCACCCTATGCAGGTTTCCCACTCGTTTTACTGAGCTACACTATCGTGTTCCAAAATTAGTGCCATTCACTATGCAGAGAAGAGCTACATTTACACGGGACATCAAATTAATCGTGCAAGGTACAAACCTTCTCATGTGGTGCCCCAATGTGTGCGTAGGGGAACTGGCGACTGTGCGGTACACCTTCTCGGTGCGCCGCGTCACGTCGGGCCAGCTGTACAGCGCAGAGACGCGGGCGTGCAGCTTCCAGGGGTCCGGGCCCCGACCGCTCCTCAGGTCCGACAGAGCTGCCTCCATGCCTTCCAGGAGAGCTGCAGAAAGAGTGGGTGTCAGTTTCTGTAGCAGGACAAGTGGCCGAAAGACGAAATGTAGCCTCACACAGAAGTGAAATGCATACAATAACATCATACGAGAAGAGAACAAGTTTCGAAACGCTGTAGATCACGAGGGTAAACTGAGTACTTAATGTGGTACTGAGTCAAAACGGGGAAAAAAAGACATTTATACCCCAGCTTGATTAAAAGAATGGATTGGTTCCTATGCCACCCTGTGAGGTATGAAGGAATTGTCAATTTAGTAATGGAGGAAAGTGTGAGCGTAAAAATTGTATAGGTACTCCAAGACTAGACTACATGACAGTTTTCAAATGAACATTTGTATTTTGATTTATAAGGAAAAAAAATGCTTTATAGAGATCAAGTGTTAAATACTATTTATTAGATTTACATAAGTGAACCCCCAATTGTTTAAAGCAGCGAATTCCCATGTACGAAACAGCTCCAAACACCTGGTTAAAAATGAAATGATGTGTTAAATATTTGCCTTTATGCACTAAGTGGGAAAAAGTTTAGAAAAAGGTTTGAAATCAGACTTGCAGTTTGTCAAAAGTCGCTAAGTGGTCTCATCAGAAAGCACTGAGCAACTATAAACAGGGTAATATGTGCTCCATTTGAAGCGAAAGGTTTTTTTTTTTTTTCTTCTTCTTCAATGTTTACGGTGTCATATCTCCCAATCTGTGTGTCATACAGTGATACAACTTTGCAGGACAACAGTGCCGAAGTACCCGCAATGTCCCAACGACATACTCTTCATTTAGGACAAAAGTATTGTACGAGAACACAGCGTGCTCTGCCTTCAGTGGCTCCATCCTCATTGAAATAGAGGAAATTGGCCCCAAACTCAGTGATGTATTTGGTGTCTCCCTCCCACCACTGACAACAATACACTACATTACCGCGTACATGCCTGCAGTCATAGTGGACAATGAACTCCTTGCACCACAGTACTGTAGTAAGCGTGCTCTAGGAGGAAAATCAAAATGTGGCAACCCACTGATGAAATGGAGTATCATGTGGTAACCAGTTTTTGGCAGCCGTGGAAACATTGCAGCTGTGTCAACTCAACCCAAACAGCTACAAGAGTCATACGAATCGGTCTGATGCAGCTGCAACGTTTCTGCCTGTGCCACAAACCAACTGCCACACAGGACTCCAATTTATCTACAGGTTGTCCCATTTCGGTTTGGGACCTCTAGCTTGCTATACTACTGGTGCACGGTTTCAATGTTCCTCTCAAATGTAGATGTGTGGGGGAGGGGTGGTGTGGTGATGGTATCAAGAACAATAATAACAACAACCCCTCCCCCCGTATCTCTCCATCTCCCCCTCCTTTTTTTTCTTAATGGCCTTGCTGTAGTGGTAACACCACTGCTGGGCTTGGCTAGCGCTTGCACGGGTGACCGTCCTGGTGTGCCAATCTCTTGGCCAGAGGGATGCACTCACCCTTCATGAGACCAATTGAGGAGCTACTCAACCACGTAGTCGCATGTCTGGCCACGAAAACTGACAATGGCCGAGACAGCCGTGTGCTGACCGTGTGCCTCTCCACCCCCACATCCAGTGACACCTGTCGGCTGAGGAGGACGGGGCAGTCGGTCAGTAATGTCAAGCCTTCCCAGGCCCATTTGGATGGAGAGAGCGTTTTCTCTTTTCTTGAGGTGACAAAACTACGACTACCCTTTGTATGTAGCACATGGGGAAAGACATTATCGTTATGGATAGAAGCATCTGTTGCCCAGGTAGCAGGACAAACCTAGTTTCACAGGTACTGAAAATGTTATACTGCAACAGTACCAGCACAGTATTGCAGGACAATGCTCAATATTTAAAAAAGAAAAAAAAAAAAATATATTAGATAATAGTTAATGTACAAGGATATTACAATGAAACTGCTAGGAATGCTTAACAGCATAAACTTAAATAAAATATTAAACTGTTACATTACGGTACATAGGTCAGCTATTTTCGTAACGTAGGGTTTAGACAACACTATAGTTTTACTTATACATTGCACAAGCATTTTCCAAACCAAAGAATGATGATTGCCACAATAAAAAGTTAATTTTTGCAATGAGTTAGTATAACCTACTGTTTTTGATGTATATTTTATTTATGAATGTGTATTATGAAATGGATGGACACAATATATCTGCAAACCAGGTTGACAATAAATGTTCTACAACATTCACAGTACCCACCAGTCTGGCAGACCCTGCCTCAAGAGATATAGTGCAAGTCATGGAGGAAGAGCAGCTGTGACCATGCCTTCAATGTATGGGGACATGAGGAGGCTTGATATATACTCAACCAGTAATCTCTTAAATAAGACAGACCATTTTTCAATTCAGTCCTTATCAATATAACAGTGATGCCCAAATGTTGAAACAACCCAAGTACGATATATGATACATTGTTTATTAGAAGCATCATATTTATTTTAAGAATCTGATTTTCGTTTTGTACTCTTAACTTGCAGCAGTAACTGCAGCACTCCGAGAGAAGAGGCTCATTCTGAAGAGGTTGTCGAGTGAGCTGACATAATAAAGAAAGAAAGATTGATTAGCAGTAAGTCTTAGCTCCCAAAAATTCTATGTTGCATTTCTGACATTTCTTGGCCAGAAATAAAAACATTACACACAGTCAGAATAATCACTTGTGGGCAGTACTACTAGACAAGTGTACTAACCTGAAAGAAAGGCTGGCTTTCAGCAACTTACAATGAGCTCATAAGAAGCAGAGATACTCACAAGATTAAATTAATATTGTATATAGCAGGGTAAGCCAATTATTATCCGCGAAGTAGTTATAAAATTTTATTGTCATCAAACAGGAAACTTACAAGAACATCATTTTTCGACAGTCTCCTTGCGTTTCAACACACTTGGTTCATTGTTGTACAAGCTTCCTGATGGCCTCATAAATGAAGGTTCTCAGTTAGCTGCGAGCCAGGAATGCATCGCTTCTTTCACTGCTTCGTCCGAGGCAAATAGACGGCCTCTCAATGCCTGTTTGAGTGGACAAAATAAGTGATAGTGATAAAGTATGCCGACAGGCATTGTTGTGCAACAACACAACACCTTCTGACAGCAATCGTCAGTATTGCTTCAAACTGCTGGCTTTAGCCTGGCAGTAAGCATCTCACTGTAATGTACATTGTTTATTGTTGTGCCCCTTTCCCCCATAATGTTCTGGTACTGGACCTTGTGCGTCCCAAAAAACCGTAAGCGTCAGTTTTCCTGCAGACAGTTGGGTCTTGAACTTTTTCTTGCACAGTGAAATTGGATGTTTCCATTCCATACTCTGCTGTTTACTCTTCGGCTCATAATAATGGATTCATGTTTTGTCACCAGTAATGATCCTGTCTAAAAAGTTGTCCCCATCATTACCGTAGTGATCCAAATGCTTTTTGCAGATGTCCAAGCGCATTTGTTTATGCAACTGTGCGAGTTGTTTTGGGACCCATCTTGCACAAATTTAATGAAACCCAAGTCTGTTGTGGATGATTTCCTAGGCAGAACCATGACTAATTTGCAGACAATGTGCCACTTCATCAATAGTTATTCGTCCAAGAGAATCATTTCAAATGAACGCTCAATGGTTTTTTCATTTGTGGTGGTAAACAGTCGTCCGGCTCCTTCATAGTGCATAACACTTGTGCGACCGTTTCGGAAATTTTCAACCTGTTCGTAGACACTTCGTTGTGGCAAAAACATTGTTCCCATACTGTACCAAAAATCTTTGATGAATTTCGGCCCCTGATACACCTTCAGACCACAAAAAACAGATTAAGGAACACTGCCCTTCTTTGGTGCAAATAGACAGCAGAGCAGCCACGATTAACAGCACAGCAACAATAACGAAACTAACCCAGCAGCTTGAAAATTGCAAAGATATAACAACAAATAAATGAAGCATGTGTCATCAACGTACCAAAATAAACAAAAATATAGCTAAATTGCGGATAATAATTGACTTACCCTCGTATATCCACAAATTTTAAAAATTATTTTATATCTAATGAACCATATGATTATAGCTGCAGCTCCCCACCTGTGACAATCCTCATACACTGTAATGTTTGCTGATGACAAGCATACTAACGAGTATCCAAACTAGATAACAGCAGACGCAGCTCAGTTAACAGCTGAAGTACCTACAAGTAGTTTACAGCTAACAGTTTAAGCCTGACTCATACAAAGACTCATACTATGCAGTTTCAAACTAGCAACTATGACCTATTAGTACCAACAGCAGACACTGTCATACACTGAATGAAGCACTATGCATAAATTTCTTTGTTGTCCAGCTGGATAACAAGTTGAAACGGGATCACACGCAGAGCGACTATCTGAGAAGCTCAGTTCAGTCTGTTATGCCCTCACAAATATCTCTCATGCTGATCTAGAGACACAAGTCTTGGCTTGCCACACGTTTTTGTTTATTTCCCTATTCTGTTATAGAATTTTCTGGAGCAGTGCATCCAAACTTAAGGGAGTTTGTTCCGTATATGCGCATAATAAGAATATTGCGTAAAGTATGTAAATGTACAACTTCTAGAAGCTTTTTTGAGAATCTTCTCAATAAAGCAAGAAAGTTAGAATCCCTACGACTTTAATTTTATTTTAAAGACATACCCCATTAGTCAGACTTTCTAGAAATTATGTCAATATCTAGAGTCAGGGATTCAAAGTTCTGTTAGCTACACTGCAAGTATCAGTGTTTACTATAAAGCTGCGTCACAAATAATAATGTAGCACCAACAGGGTTCAGTATTTGCTGAGGCATGTGCATATTTTCTTTGAAAAATGAAAAACATAATCACACAAATATTATAATATTGACAGACGATGGACCATTACTTGTTAGAGCTTTTAGAAATGCTACAAGGGAGAAAAATTAGCAGTTGTGATATTCACCTGGCACAGTGGGTTCTGTGAGGTAGATCAGATCAGGTGGGAGTACCTCTGGTATTCCTCCCACTCTGGTGCTGACAACCAGCAACCTGAAAAAAATAAGGCCAAAAGCTTATAAATTAAATGTTACACGTCTTCTCAAACTGGAGTAAGAACAGTAGTTTTTGCAGAACAGAGAGAGAGAGAGAGAGAGAGAGAGAGAGAGAGAGAGAGAGAGAGAGAGAGAGAGAGACAAAATAATTACGTAAGTGTTGCACCACTGAGTTAGTATTTTAGCTTCAATTCTAATTATTTTCAAATGAAGACCACATGACCATCTGGTGGTGGTGGTGGTGGTGGTGGTGGTGTGTTGGGGCTTATGGGCGCTCAACATCGAGGTCATCAGTGCCCTGACACACATTAAAAGGAACGAATGTGGACAGACCTAAGAAAACTAAAGCACACACTCAAACAAAGCAGGAAAAGAAGGAAAATGCTACATAAGAAAGTAAAACCTAAGGAAAGGGGAAACATAGCAACAAGAATGTCACAGGAAATTGTTATTGGCTGGCCACTTACATAAAATATGGGCGAGCTTGTCACACAGTGAGCAAATTAAAATCCTCTCCCTAAAATCTTCGTAAAAACATTTGACAGGGCACAGAACTTTAAAACTTTAACCACATTCGTCCGAGTGTTGCCTAAAAGAGACGGCAGGTCCGCTGGCAAGTCAGCCGCGACCCGCTGGTCAGAAAATAAAACGCAATCCAATAAAACGTGGCACACAGTGACCTGGACACCACATGCACCACACATTGGAGGGTCCTCTCGCCGGAGCAGGAAGCCGTGCGTCATAGGGCTGTGGCCTATTCGTAGCCGAGTGAGGAGAACCTCGTCCCATCGATGGGGCTGAAAGGAAGCACACCACACACGCGTTGTGGGCTCGACTATACGGAGCTTACTGTCAGTCACTTCCACCCACTCATCCTCCCACCGACGCATGGCCTGTGAGCTCAACAGCGAGGTGAGTGCGTGCAAGGGGATAGCACACTGAGATACTTGTGGGGCGAGACACGCCTCCTTGGCTGCGAGATCTGCCCTTTCATTCCCAGCAATGCCGACATGCCCCGGAACCCAGCAGAAAGCTACAACCTTCCCCAGTCGCTGTAGTCGGAGGAGGGCATCCTGGATGGTCTGGACAATTTTGTCTGCAGGATACAAACGTTGCAATGAGTGAAGGGCACTGAGTGAATCGGAACAGACAAGAAATTTAGGAGAGGAAGAATGTCTCATGTGCTCCAGTGCCCGCAAGATCGCAAACAATTCTGCATCAAAGACAGTAAAAGTCTGAGGCAGTCGGACCTTGAGGACACAATATGGAAAAACAACTGAACAACCAACAGAATCCCCTTGTTTCGACCCATCCGTAGAAACAGCTACATAGTCATGGTGCTCAGATAAAATGGCAGAAAATGCTGCATTAAAAACGGTGGCAGGAGTGCAATCTCTCTTGTACTGCAATAAATCTAAAATCACTCCGGGCCTCTTCAGTAACCAGGGTGGCAGGCGGTTAAAACCTTGGATTTGGGGTTGTACAGACTCCACACCGAGGGACTCTAGTACACGTTGCACACGGATCCCAAACGGCAACGTAGCCCGGGGACGGCGGGAAAAAAGGCGGTCCAGAGGTGGATGGGCAACAAGATGGTGAGCAGGCGATCTGGGAGCTGCAAGAAACTTACAAGCCTGGCGCACCAGTAGGAGCTGTCGGCGGATGGTAAGTGGCGGTTCGCCAGACTCAGCACAGAGGCTGGGTACGGGACTGGTCCGATAAGCACCCGTGGCCAGTCGGATCCCAGCATGGGGGACAGCGTCAAGGATCCGCAAGTAAGACGGCCGCGCTGACCCATATACTGTGCACCCATAGTCCAGCCGTGAACACACAAAAGCTCCATAAAACTGTAGGAGACGCGCCCTGTCCGCACCCCAAGACCTGTGGCTGAGGCACTTGAGGATGTTCAGTGCCTTCAGCGTTCTGGCTTTCAAGTCACGTAGGTGTGGCAGCCATGACAACCTAGAGTCAAAAATTAGGCCCAGAAACCGCACCGTTTCTCTAAAATGTAGGACAGTATCCCTCATATGCAAGGCAGGCAAAGTAAAAAGATGACGAAAACGATTAAAAAGAACACAAACACACTTTTCGGCAGAAAACCGAAAACCCGTCTTTGCAGCCCACTCCTCTAACCGCCGCACTGTTAGCTGCAACTGACGGCCCACGGTTGCAACACTGGAGGAGGAACAGAAAACAGCAAAGTCGTCCACAAATAAGGAGCACTGTACTGGACTCCTCACTGTAGACGTTATACTATTGATGGCTATGGCAAAGAGGGTAACGCTTAAAACACTGCCCTGGGGGACACCATTCTCTTGCTCAAAGCGATCAGACAGTGTGTTACCAACGCGGGTCCGAAAAAACCGCCGAGACAGGAAAGACCGAATGAAAATCGGGAGGCATTTGTGCAAGAATACAGTGTCTCCAAGTAGTATCATATGCCTTACTGATATCAAAGAAGATACCGATACAGTGATGCTGACGGAGAAAAGCCTCTAGGAGGGTCAGGTTGTCGACCGTGGACCGAAATTTTCGGAATCCACACTGAAAGCGGCTAAGGAGCTGTCTGGTCTCTAACAGCCAGACCAGACGCCGGTTAACCATCCGTTCCAGGGTCTTTCAGACACAGCTTGTCAAGGCGATACTACGATAACTACCGGGACATGTGCGGTCCTTTCCTGGTTTGAGGAGAGGGATGAGAATTGCCTCCCTCCACGAGGTGGGGAACACTCCTGTCTGCCATATGAGATTAAAACCATTCGAGGAGGATTTCCTTTGACGCCACTGGCAGCTGTCCAAGCATGGAGTACCGGATGCGGTCGTAACCTGGTGCAGTGTGAAGCCTCAGTAAGTGCCGATTCAAGTTCCCACATGGAGAACGGGGTGTTGTAGGCCTCAGAACTGTTCGACCGAAAGTCCAAGGTCGGTCTTTCGACAGTCGCACGGTAGCGACAAAATGCTGTATCCTGATTTGCAGTGGCAGTACTTTGTGCAAAATGCTCTGCCAGCGTCTGAGCAATGTCTCTGGGTGTTGTTTGGAGGCATCCCTGGTTCAGAACAGCAGCTATTGGTAAACGGCTATGTTTACCGGAAATCCTCCGGATGGCTTCCCATACTCTTGTGGAACAAGTGGAACGGCTGATGGAGTCCAGGAACTCCTGCCATGACCTTTTCTTGCTCTCTTTAATGACTCGGCATGCCCTGGCTCTCGCGATTCGAAAGGCGGTAAGGTTGACCGCTGTTAGGCGGCATTTAAATCGGCGAAGAGCCGCACGCCTGTCCCGGATGGCTGAACGGCACTCTTCTGTCCACCAAGGCACAAGGCGCTGCTTAAGAGTGCCAGAAGACTGTGGTATGGACAGGTCAGCAGCATGATGGACCACAAGCGTGATGTGATCCACCCATTCCTGTACGTTATTGTGGCGGTCAAAGACACCCAACCGAGTGAACAGTGGCCAGTTAGCCCTGCCAATCATCCACGATGGTGGCCGCTGCTCCAGCGATACACCATCCAGGAGATGAACGCGGAACGCGGAATGAAGGTCGTCAATGATCTCCCAGTGAACAGAGTCTGTGAGGGTTGGAGAGCAGAAAGATAGGTCAATGGCTGAGACTGACCCTGTAGCAGTAGAGAAATGAGTCTGAGTACCTGTGTTGAGGATGCACAACACTTGAGATGTTAGGAGGCTCTCCAAAATTCGACCTCGAGCGCAAAGAGAAGTGGAGCCCCACAGGACATGATGGGCATTAAAGTCTCCCAGGAGGAGAAATGGGCGAGGGAGTTGGTCGATAAGATCTGTGAGAGCGTCTAAGGTCATTGCATCCAGAGGGGTAAATAAAGGGAGCAAACGGTAAGCCTCCGAGGTGAATGAATTTCAACTGCAACTGCTTGCAGGTCAGTATCCAGGGGGAGAGCAGAGGAGTGGTGGTCATTATTGACAAACACAGCGACTCCGCCTTTGGCCCCTTCTCCAGTCAGGTCATCATTGCGATATGACGTATAGCCCCTTAGTACAGGAGCATCAGATGGTTTTAAATGTGTTTCCTGTAAACACAAGCACAGGGGGCGTTGCCGTGCTAGGAGGTTCAGTTCCTCCACATGTGCCCGGAATCCATTCATGTTCCACTGTATAATGGGAGCCATCTATCAGGGTGGTAGTACCTTCATTCTCACTTTCTGTTGGGGAGGAGAGCCCACAACAGGTGGAGGCTCAGTTTTGGGGCGAGATGATTGCCCCAGTCTGACATCAACCTCCATCGCCTCAGAAGAGGAGTCGAGAGAGACGTCAGGGAGAATGACATCCACATCAGGAGACTGTATAACTGCAGTCTCCTTTAGTGGGCGAGTCTTCACCTTTGTCTTTGGCTTCGATGTTCTGGCCAGAGGTGGCATTGGAGCCAAAACCTCAGAAGCAGTAGGGGGTGTAGCAGCGCTGGGCAGTGCACAAGACTGGACCCGGGAAGGGGCAGGAAGTTCCATGATGTCAGCTACCACGGCCTGGTCAGAAGGCCGGGGGGGGGGGGAGCAGTAGGCTTCCCTGGAACGGCAGCAGCACACGTACATTGACAAGCGCAGGTGCTAGTGCTGACAGTAGCAACCTCCGTTTGTGTAGCGGCATCGGTTTTCAAGATTGGTTGTTTGAGAACGGAAGAAAAGGAAGCAGCGAACGTGGGCGGCTGCATGGACTTTTAGATTTTCTTCGCCTCACCATACGGGATGCGTTTTGTAGTTTTTAGTTCCTGGATCTTCCGTTCCTCAAGGAAAACTCTGCATTCCCTACTCCACACAGGGTGATCCCCAGAGCAGTTGACACACTTGGGAGGAGAGGAGCAACCAACTCCCTCATGGGCGGCTTTACCACAATTCCCCCAACAGCCACGACCATCTGGGTTTTGCTGTCCGTAATACACACATCAAAAAAAGTTTTCCATCACCCCGGTTCCCAGAACTCGGGAAGATAGACGTCGACTGTGGATATTTTATCACACAGACAGTCACTTTGACTGATCAGAGATGTCACTAAAGCCACCCAAAGATGTAAACAACCGTGCACGAGAAGTGCCTAGTAGACGGAGGGCATCAACAGCCGATCAGTTCCAGTCATTCGACCAACAAGGAGGTACACAGCTCGTGTTGTCTGTAGTTCAACCGTACCTAGACGGTCAATACTGCGGTTAGATCGCATCTGCATTGTTACTTTGTGCCAGGAAGGGCTCAACAAGGGAAGTGCCCAGTCTCTGAGTAAACCAAAGCAATGTTGTTCGGACACGGACGAGATACAGAGAGACGGGAGCTGTCGATGACATGCCACGCTCAGTCCACCCAGTGAATGACCGCTATTTACGGTTTATGTCTCAGAGGAACCCTGACAGCAACAACACCAAGTTGAATAATGCTTTTCGTGCAGCCACAGGACGTCGTCTTACAACTCAAACTGTGCACAATAGGCTGCACGATGCGCAACTTCACTCCCGACGTCTATGGCGAGGTTCATCTTTGCAACCACGACACCATGCAGCGCGGTACTGATGGGCCCAACAACATGCTGAATGGACCACTCAGGATTGGCATCATGTTCTCTTCAGCAATGAGTGTTGCATATGCCTTAAACCAGACAATCGTCGGAGACTGAGACCTGGTCAGGTTGAACACCTTAGACACACTGTCCAGTGAGTTCAGCAAGGTGGAGGTTCCCTGCTGTTTTGGGGTGGCATTACGCGGGGCCGACGTACACCGCTGGTGGTCATGGAAGGCACCGTACCGGCCGTACGATACGTGAATGCCATCCTCCGACTGATAGTGCAACCATATCGGCAGGGAATTCCTCTTCTCAGACAACAATTCGCGACCCCATCATGCACATCTTGTGAATGACTTCCTTCAGGATAATGACATCGCTCGACTAGAGTGGCCAGCATGTTCTCCAGACATGAACCCTATTGACTGCAGAATGTCAAGGCAACAACCTCCGACAGAAATAGGAACTGCAAAGTCAACTGTAGAGAAAGTAATTAAGTATACAAACAAAGCCCAACAATGGGAAAAAAATCAATCAGTGGGAGAAATCCCCTTTCCTGTCTGACCTCCAACCCTTTGGCCCTTTTCTACTGTCATCCGAGCACTTAGTTACACTTTTGACTCAGTTTGTCACTTCCCTTCCTCTTACTCCCACCTTTCACTTTTGAGATCGGCACAGCCACTTACCCGCAGGCGGCAGCCTCCACGATGGCCATGCAGTAGGCTTCGGTGAGGCTCGTGTTTAGGAAGATCTGGCCCTCCACCAGCGCGTCGCGCACGCGGTCGTGGGGCAGGCTGCCCACCAGCGTCACGCGCTCCTGCAGCGAGTGCCGCTCCCGCGTCTCCTCCACCAGCCACCGCTTCGGCCCGTCGCCTACCACCAGGAAGTCCACCTGTCGACCGGAAGCGAAATTGCCGCCGTTACCGTACAGGTATCGTTACTGCCATTGACCTCGGACAACGCGATCGGTTTTACCTCTACGTGTGACGGTGACTGAAAGTAGTGGTGGAAATGAGCAGAAAAGAAATAGAGCGATTAGGTCTGTAATGTGTGTTACACGGCAAAATGTGAGAACAGATCCGATACCGAACTGCACTGTAACAGTGAGCTGACGCTACCTTTTTATACAACTACACGACTACTCCACAAATCACACTTGAAGTGTTTGGGGTTTTCAGAAGCACTTTCAGAATATTTCCCATCCACACCACTCTCAAAAATGGCAACAATGAACACCTAAATCTGATTTTTCTTATTAGGTTGGTGCATAAGTTTGTAGCATTCTTATTTTCCAA
Source organism: Schistocerca serialis cubense (assembly GCF_023864345.2). NCBI lineage: Eukaryota > Metazoa > Arthropoda > Insecta > Orthoptera > Acrididae > Schistocerca > Schistocerca serialis. The sequence goes on from NC_064648.1 coordinate 103,633,968, forward strand.
GTTGATATTCCAGTTGTTGTGGGTTTATTTACCAATCCTCATGGCAAAAATGGTTTTCTCATTTAGGAGGAGGATCGTTTTGACATTACGACTCTTCAAGTTCTGAAAGACCTTACGGATTTCATGAAGACTGTTTACATTTGACCATCGTGCAACATTTGCGTGCGATGAGAAAGGTGAAAAAATTGGGTGAACTGGTATTGCACGCTCTAATCCAAAATCGCAAAAATTGGCACATGGCCCTATGTTCATTTCGGCTTACTTGACATCAATTGGCTCCTGAACAACGCTGATCGATCCTATCCTGTACCGTTACTGGTGAAGAGAAATGGTCTATCAGGTTACCCTCCATTCAGAGGCTGTTGCACGCAGCGACCGTTATTTTGATTTGTAAATAATAGATTTCAGCTAGAAACTAGCCATTCTCAAAGCACTATCCTTTTTAGGTCAATGCATGTAACACCTGTTGGTCTGGCTTTGTACACGGTTTATTGAATGTTGTCGACAAAAGTGTTTTTGATTTTTAACAAATGTGTGATCTCCTGCATCGGCAAAAACACAGCGAGACCTTTGAAGACTTAAGTGGGAAATTTTTGGACATCCTCATTACACTAAGTGATTTTCACTTATTCCTGAAAACAAAGGCTTTTTGGGTGGAAAACTGTTTGCAAATAATGATACCCCCAACAGGTAGTGACATCCGGGCTCAAATCTTTGCAAGTAGAGGAGTACAACATGGGAATAGAAAAATTGGTTCCACATTACGGTAAGTGCCTCAGCAGCTAAGGTGATAGCATTGAAAAATAGAGTAGGTACTGTAACTTTGTAAATGAAGTTTTGCATTGATCTCATTTTAAGGTGATAGCATTGAAAAATAGAGTAGGTACTGTAACTTTGTAAATGAAGTTTTGCATTGATCTCATTTTTATTTAGTTATGTTAAATTGTGCTTTACTTTCTGGACAATCCACGTACTAAAATCTGATACACAAGTGATTTGAAGCAGTCTCCTTTACAGACTAGCTGCATTTTCTCAGTAACCACAAATGAACTGGGGCCTGCCCCAGCTTTATCTATGGCTGAGCATAGTTATTATCCCCATTTCAAATCCCTACAAATTGTTACATGTAACAACACTTTAAATAAATAAAATGAGGGTGGAGAGGGAGAATTAATGTAGGACCAAATAAATATATCACGTTGTTGTGATCTTCAGTTAGAAGACTAATTTGATGTAGCTCTCCATGCTAGTCTATTCTCTCCTGGCCGTTTCCATATCAATTCTTATCCCCCCCCCCTCCCCCCACTTTCTTTCTTAATCAAACTGACAATTCCTTGATGCCTCAAGATGTCTCCTATCAACCTTTTAATTAAGTTGTGCCACAAAGTTCTTTTTGCCCCAATTAGATACAGCAGGGATTCACAGCCCCCTTATTCAGTGGTAACCCATGCTTAGCTCACAGAGGTTGTGGGTAGGTAAAGAATCAACCGTCAAGTGCCAAGTGAGCAAGTGATATCATTGGCAGTAGGTAGCTGGTAGTGTTAAGGCATAGAAAAAAGCGATGTACAGGAAATTATCAGCCGAGCGTGTCCCCATCACCACGGGTTGACCCTCAGTAAACATAAGAATGCGGACAAGGTGTTTTTACCAAAACTTGATAACAACAAGTGTGCCAATAGATGTATTCACATCTACTGTGCCAGCCAGTAGACTACAGTGCGGGTCACACATGCACATTATTGTAATAGCATGTGGCACTGTCTCAATCTATTGGACCTACTTTGAGATTAGACACGAATAGGTGGGCGTGACAAAGGTTGCAACTGCCTCCTATTATGTTTGCTGATAATATATTACCTTACTTAGTGTAAACGAACACTGTCTTGATTACTGAAATACCTGTACTGTGTAGTATCACTGAGCAGCCAAAATCCAACTGAAACAATACTGCAGCAGTTAAAAAGGATCGACTGTTATCCATTAGGTGACAGTTATTAAAATAAGAGGTTAGGCTGCTGGACTACCCGATTTCCAACAACAGAAAATGTAATTGAGAATTTTTCAAGCACCTCCATCTATAATGCTATGAACCTACAGAAGGAATGTCATAAGCCAACAGTTAAAAGGGTCCTCAATTTGAAATTAAACAGAATAATTGTTGGTTCTGCAGAAACACACCATAAATGATAACACTGGGATAGCCTACATGGAGATTAACATTATTATTGCAGTGTGATGGAGTAAACAGAAACAGCATGACTCAAACAAAATAAGTACTAATTAAAGCAGAGTATAATGAAGGCATCATAGCAGTAGCACTTACATCAGAGTGCCTGGAACAGATTTCTGGGACGATCTGCGCCATGAGGTCCACTCCTTTTCGGTACACTAGTCGGCTCACAATGACAATTGTTACTGTAAAAAAAAGTTAATGTCAGAAAACAATATTTACGTCACCTTGTTTGTGTGAATTTAACACTTACTGTTCCTGCACAACTAATTTAAAACCAAATTTAAAGAAAAAATGATCATAGAAAAACAGGGGAAAGAAATTCATGTTAAAACTAAGTGTCGCATAAAACTTAATGACTGAAGACTTTTCTAGAACCACAGGATATTCGGGAAGCATTAACATTTATTACCCAAGCACAGGACTCCAGTAAGCTTGTCTTTAACAATAAACTGGCATACCAGAACCTTGACACAGGATGTCCGACTGTGAGCACCTCTATGGATGCTGTAGCGTATCAGTGAGCACTAGTGCTTTTGCTTGAAATGTGTCCTTTAAATTCAAAAATAGTCTCGTACTCAAAAGAAATGAGCAAAGAGCAACAGATTCGAGAAACATGCACTGCCACTTAGGGCGAGGTCCTAGTTGAGATTGCATGCCACTGCCTGTCCTTTGACACGTTACGAAGTATCGAGTGTGTACTGTGTCATCTGAATGATTGACGAGTGCCTGTGCAGCGTAGTGTTGACATTTTTAAGGATGAAGGAAAGGGAGGGGGTGAAACTCAATACTGGCACACAGCACATTCATCTGTAATTGCACCGAGGGCGCTGTCGAGCTTAACGTCCCCGCCCGTAAAACGGATTGTCGTCAACAGTGTCACGTGGATGAGACAATGCAGAGAAATGTTTGAAATTTAACACAGAATTACTGGCGTAGAGACTGCTGATCAGGAACTTTACACGAGCACTTCTCCTCCCCTTGATGGCAAAATACTGGTAGTGAAAATCTTTCGCCACCAAGACTATATGGCATACCTCCGAGTCTAGTGCCATCTCACAAGTTTATATCAGCGACCTAGCTTTTTAGTCTATATCCGTACCTGCAACAGACACCAGACACCAATCAAATCACACAGGTGCAGTGAGACGGCAGACTGTGTATACACCTGATTTGGAGGACAGGATTCTACAGGATATTGAAACAAACCCTAGTGCAAGCTTCGAGCAAATACCCTGCCAACACGGTGTAAGCCAAAGTACAATTGTGTGTAGCCTACTCGACAACTGCTACTAGCTGTATCACCTGCAATGAGTGCATGGATTATTCAGCAGCAGATTTTTCTCTGTGAAAAGCATTTTGTCACTGTTTTTACACCACACTATCGAAATTATAGGATTTCTGTCATCAGACCGCTTTACCAATGAAGCAACCTTTACCAGTACTGGTATCATCAATCTGTCTAATCAACCATGGGCTACAGACAATCTTCTGAGAATGGTCGACGCATCTCATCAACATCGGTTAAGCATCAATGTGTGGGCAGAGGTTCCTGAAGCAATAAAGAGCATAACTATCTGATGCCAACTGCGTAGAAAATAAAGAACACAGTACAATAGAGATCAACCATATGAGCCCTTGCAGCCATTAAGAGAATGACTATTTTCAGGTGGATGGAGTTTGCTCTGTCGAGTCATCCCGATTTCAGGCAAACGCTATAATGGTTCCTTCATCAATACCACAGCTGACCACTTATTCCAATTTCTTAAAAGTTTATTTATTCTGTGTGTTAAGTATTTTTCAATTGTATTACAATGCAACTTGTTTATCACTGTTAGATAATCCCTGGATAAAAAAATAAATCTTCCTCCTGCAGGGCTGAAGGCCAGAAGAGTGAAGTGCATATAAACTAGATACTTTAGTATCGATCAAAAGTACAACATTCTATATTCGTGTAGCATGAGCACAACCTTATTAGTGGTCCTGTGACGAGTATATTGATATGCTCAGGCAATATGAGTACAGCATCTACAACACAATGAATATTTTAATAAGTTATAACTCACTCCTATCTGCACTGTTGTTCTCCGACTTTGGCTTTGGCACAAAAACTGTCATGTCGACAGCATTGGGGATCACCGAAACACGGTTGTGTTGCACCTTGGCTCGGAGAACGGTGTTCTCCTTCCTAGAAAAGGAAAGGGATTTCAGACAGAGGTCAATCAGCTACACACAGTACATAACAGATCAACTATTCACCACACTTGTCACCAGCTGTGGGGAAGCAAGTATGGTCATCTAACATAACTCACTAATATAGTAGAAAGCTCTGTAATCAGCCTGTGCTGCCAAAAGCTTCTGATTGTGAGAACAAACCGCCTCTAATGCTGTGCGCACCCTGCAGTTCCGCATGATGTCACTTTTACTGTGTAATCATTGTAAAGTAATAACTGTTCATCAAATAACATTTTCATCACTATGCAGTATGTGAAAACTAACAACTGGCAAATTTTCAATAATGTAATGTTAATATTTCTGCAGTTACAGCACACACATTTTGCAATGTATTTTTATGAGCAACGTGAAAGGAAATTTAGAAATTTACAGGGATCAAATGTAATTTTACAGAGAATTTGGGTTATCCACCTCTTGATTTTGACTTACAATTACGAAATTCTAATTCTGGTATGTATTTGATGCAGCTCTCTACATTAAATCTACATCCACACAGCCACTCTGCAATTCACACTTAAGTGACTGATGGAGGGTTCATCAGACCCACCTTCAAGCTACGAGGGTGATCCCAAAGGTAAGGTCTCCTATTTTTTTTATAAGTACATATACCTGTTTATTTCTACAATGCTTTACATCAGTTTACAGCTTGAACATTTAGCTATTTTTTGACATAATCACCATTTCTGTCGATGCATTTTTGTAGACGCTGTGGCAGTTTTTGTATGCCCATATCATACCAGCTTGCCACCATGCTATTCAGGAGGTTATGAAGCTTTTCTTTTACCTCGTTGTCGGAGCTGAACCGCTGGGAACACAATTAAAGTGAGACTGTGAAAAATCTCAAACGGGCAATTCAGAACTGGAGAAGAGGAATGTTGAGCAAGGTCGTGCACATTCTCCATGACAATGCTTGTCCAAACATCGCATGGCAAACTGTTACTCTCCTGCAACAGTTTCAGTGGAACATAATCACGACGGTTCAATCCCGCGTCCAGCCATCCTGATTTAGGTTTTCCGTGATTTCCCTAAATCGCTCCAGGCAAATGCCGGGATGGTTCCTATCAAAGGGCACGGCCGACTTCCTTCCCTGTCCTTCCCTAATCTGATGAGACCGATGACCTCCCTGTCTGGTCTCCTTCCCCAAAAACAACAACCACCCTATAGTCCTGACTTGCCACCCAGTGACTATTGCCTGTTCCCTAGGTTACAAGAACATTTTGACCAGAAAGTGATTCAGCTCTGACGACGAGGTGAAAGAAGAGGTTCGTAACTTTCTGAACAGCATGGTGGCGAGTTGGTATGGCATGGGCATACAAAAACTGCCACAGCGTCTACAAAAATGCATCGACAGAAATGGTGATTATGTGGAAAAATAGCTAAATGTTCACGCTGTAAACTGATGTAAACCATTGTAGAAATAAACAGGTCTATGTACTTATAAAAAAAAAAGGAGACCTTACTTTTGGGATTACCCTCAGACAGTGTGTGAGAAAATTGAACACTTACATCTTCCTGTGCAAGCTCTGATTTCACGTATTTTATTATAATGACCATTTTTTCTTATGTAGATGGTGCCAAAAAACTATTTCTGCATTTAGAGGAGAAAGTTCATTTAAATTTCATGGGAAGACCTTGCTGAAATGAAAAATGGCCTTGTTATAATGATTGCCACCCCCCTCACATTGCATACAATATCCATGATATTCTCTCTTTATCTCATAAGAATATGAAATGAGCTGCCCTTCTCTGAACTTTTTCTAGGTCTCTACTCAATTGTATCTGATAAAAATTCCACAGTGTGCAGTAATACTCCAGAAGAGAACAGGCAAGCATACTGTAGATGTCTCTTTAGTAGACTAGTTCATCACCTACGTTTTCTGCCAATAAAATTCAGTCTTCAGTTCGCTTCTCCCACTACACTGTCTACATGTCAGCAGTGAAAATATTATGCACCAATTCTCACCCATGCGATATATTAACCACAGCACGTTTTGAAAGTGCGTTATCGCACTATAGAGTGCTATAAAACAAGGAATTGAATCAATACATCAAAATACTGCGGATACTGACAACTACGTACATATTGTCCTGTAGTATAACATACCTCAAAGCTTCTATGCCAGTAGGAACTATCAAAAGTAAATCATCAATACTGAGGATAACCAGCTCAAGGTTTTCCATGTTTGCAGAATTTAGCAATAAATATCCTGGCCATTTCTCCGGCACATTTTTTAATGCCAGCTATAAAGCTCCCATTACACACATCTGTCTTTTCTTATTACACAGAGTCTCTTCAAACAACTTCCTTATTATGTGTAGCATACATTCCTGGAGATGTATGTGCCATGCACCTCAACTGCATTTTCATTATGTAACACAGATCTTCTCCACATTTGTCACATACTGGGATACTTACATGTGCACCCCCATATAAGGCTTCTAACAGAAACACTACATCTAATTACAGATTCCAGAACCTTTCTTAATGACCAATCCACAAGTGAAATAATTTCAGAGTAATTGTTAATTTTATTTTGTGTGTCCTTAAATTTCAGATGGCAACTAACTCCTTTATTAAAATTTCAAGAGAAAGAATACTGTTATAAACATTCCCATCCCCAAAAATACTGAGGAACCAAAATCAATCAGATTTTGGTTGTTGCCATATAGAGAAAAGCTGATAACTTGTTCAAAATGATGGCCATTATCAAAAAATGAATGTTTGAAATTTCTTCTTCTTACTACTACTACTACTACTACTACTACTACTACTAACAGTAATGACCTTTCTTGATGCATGGAACTTGGGCAGAATGTAAAACCTCTGTCAGTAAAAGATGTGGCAATTTCCCTAGGCCACAGCAAGTACTTTCCAGCCTCTGCAGCTCCTCTTGGTGGGCAATGATGCTATTTTTCAGGTCAGAAACTCATTGAGGTGGAATGACACTAAACTATAAAAACTCCGAACTCAGATACCCACACCCCTTACCATTTGCTCGAATCCTAACCAAAAGCCTCCACGAGACAACACTAACATGATCGCACTTTGCTGTCGGCATGAACCGCATCACAGCTTCTCACATTTTGCCTGCCAATTACTTTAAGCATAGTGTAGAGATGTCACCATTTTTATCTGGTGTGCACTACTGCACCACACTTCGGTTGAACACCGTCAGCTCTGACAGCGTGGTAAGAAATCACTATGACCACGTGCCTTGTTATCTGTGATTTCAAAGGCTCCACAAACTTACTACTAACACGACAGAATGAATTCGCGCGCTCTCTCCCGAGCACAGTACTACCGTTGATCCAGTTTACACAACTTCGTATTTTTTGTGCAGATACTATTAGCCTCGTGTTAAGGGCTGCCAACATACAGTTTATTTCTCTATATTGCTAAACCGTAGATGCTCTCAGCTCATGGATGTGACTATTATCAAAAGATATCTAACTGTTAATCATTTGTCTGTTTTTAAATTTGAGTTTTAACTCCCCTCCACCTCCCTCCGACTCTTAATTGATCAAGGACCCAGAGCAAGCAGATATAAACTGTCCACAATCAAGAACAAGGGGAAGTTAAGTTAAATCACAGCAGCATGTTAATTTTGACACCCCCTCTCCTCCCTCAATCCTGTAGACCATGTCTATAAAAACTATCAATTGGAGATGGTCATTAATTATGGGACGGTTATAAAATTTCAGGGCAGTTCAGAAAGTAACTATCATGCTAGTATTTGTACACGGGGTGCTGCCGTTGTTCCACCGTTTAATTTTTATAACCTCAAAACACAAATGCTGCAGTAAAAAATTCCACAAAATGCGTAGTGTGATAAGATTTCTTTCAGTGCAAAACATTTCAGCAGCAGATATTCACCATCAATTGTGTACTGTACACAGTCCAAATGTTACGAGTGAAAGTGTTGTGCGGCAATGGATCCAAGTTTTTTAAAAAGTGGTACAACAAATATCCTTGTTGAAAAGAGCAGTGCCCTGTAATGATTACTACTAGATTTCAGAACTTATAGCACAATAGCAAATTTTATTCAGAACAAAAAATGCAATTATGATCCAATGTTTTGAATGTAATATGTTTTCCATAAATATAAAAACATACTTGCAGATATTTGAAGGCTTTTTAAAAACAATATTATGGAAAGAACAGTCGCTAGTCACCATATAGCGGAGATGTTAAGTCGCAGATAGGCACAATGAGAAGAATGTCTCACAATAAGCTTTCGGCCAACAAGGCCTTTGTGAAAAATTGCGCACCCACACACTCTGGCAGCTAAAGCCAAACTAGCCTACGAACAGCAGAGCACGATGGGAGAGGCAACCGGGTGGGGGTAAGGAAGAGGCTGGGGTGAGCAGAGAGAGTAAGGGTGGGGAACAACATACCTCCTCCCACCAGTGGCTATTCCAGTCTGGTTACAAACATCACCTATCCCATCAAAGGCAGGGCTACCTGTGAAACCAGTCATATGATCTACAAGCTAAGCTGCAACCACTGTGCTGCATTCTACGTGGGCTTGACAAGCGACAAGCTGTCTGTCCGCATGACTGGCCACCGACAAACTGTCGCAAGAAACAATTGGACCATCCTGTTGCTGAACACCCTGCCCAACACAACATTCTTCATTTCAATGACTGCTTCACAGCCAGTGCCATGTGGATACTTCCCCAACAGGAGCTTTTCTGAACACTGCAGGTGGGAACACTACTTGCAATATATCCTATGTCCCCATAACCCTCCTGGCCTCAACCTTTCTTAGCCATTGTCCTTAGCCCATCCAAACCCTTTCCTGTTTCCATTCCAGCACTACACAGCCCTCTAGTCCTCGAACGCACGCACTCTTTTTACTTCTCTCGTTTTCTGCTACCCCCCCCCCCCCCCCCCCCCCCCCCCCGACTCTCCATCTAACCTCCCGACTGCACCTAGCTGCCCTAGCCCTACCTCGTCTTCTCACCTCATCCCTGCACATGCACTGCTGTCTGGCTTCAGCTGCCAGACACTGTGCTCGTGTGTGTGTGTGTGTGTGTGTGTGTGTGTGTGTGTGTGTGTGTGTGTGTGTGTGTGTGAGAGAGAGAGAGAGAGAGAGAGAGACACAGAGAGAGAGAGAGAGAGAGAGAGAGAGAGAGAGAGAGAGAGAGAGAGAGAGAGTTGCGTTTGCGTGCGCACGCGTGTTGTTGATCTTTGACAAAGGCCTCATTAGTCGAAAGCTTACTGTGTAACAGTCATCTTGCTGTGCCTATCTGCGATTCAGCATCTCCACTATACGGTGAGTAGCAACTATCCTTTTCGCAATATTGTTACATTCCATCCTGCATTTTCCAAGGCATTTAGAAAGTCAGATTTCAACACTGTATTACGGGTAAGGGTTTTGTGTTATTTTTTTTCTCCTGTCATTCACTTTAACAACAAGAAACGATGATGAACTCTGACAAGACAAGTCACATATGAATGTGTGAGATGGTTATATAGTGTGTGTAAAAAAATTTAACGTATGGGGGAAAAGGAAAAAAATTACTCTGGCCTAACTACACTAAACTTTGAGCACCTGTTGCCTTCGGAACATCTAACTATTAAACATGCAGCAGTCAAGGCTTACCCAGTGTGGGAGACACATATGCAGTGATCACAGGCTGCCAACGACAACTCCAGGAACTTGTTGGTGATAACGGCAGATGTATCGGCAAAGCCAAACAGTGAGTGGTCTGTGAACACCGACTGCAAACAATGAAAATGTCACATTCACCAGGTTGTAGGATTTTGAGTGCATATTTAGCTGTTAAAAATATTTAACACACTTATTAGGCAATGAATTGGAAAAACAATTTTTTTTTACATTGCTGCAAAATAACTATTACACTCGCGGCTGTTCATTAACTGAGCTTGCAGTGAAAAAGGAATAACAATCAGAGAAATTTATGACAAAGTAAGCATACGAATAATACACTTGCAAGATATTTATCGTAGGTAATGCGGTGCAAATGGTACAGAATGACAGAAAATGCGAGACGATAATACCTTTTAAATGGTTGTACGAAGTGCACATACCAAGAGCTGACTAGGTAATGTAGCCTTATACTGACACTACAGCTCAAATAAAATACCTCTGTGACTGATGGACTGCAGTAGCAACATAGTGGTATGCAGAGTGAACATATGGCACTCTAAAAATGAAGACTTGATGGCCTTTTATAACTCTTCTAATCGATAATGTAGATATTTTAATGGATGGGTAATGCATATTAAAAGAGTATACCTGTCTCTGTGAACGAAAATTTCACGTCAAATTGTCTAGATTAGTTTTGAAACCACAAAATCATCATAAGAAAATTTTAGGAATGAGAAAATATTAAGATTTTGTCACGACTAAGGCTTTTGCTGCTGGTCTTGTTGAGATTCTGATGCCAGCAGCATTATTTAGCTGGAGGGACAACTACAAAAAGAAAAAAAAGCACTTCATCTTTTGCAAGCAGCAGCAGCCCGAAGGTGGCTGCCTCCTCTACTCAGAGCTCACATGTCGGGCTGCTACGCAGAGGACCCAGTTCGATTCCCAGTGCTGCCGGGGATTTTTCCTCAGTGGGAGGACAGGAATGAGGTGCACTTGGACTCGTGAGGCCAACTGAGGAGCTACTCGACTCAGCAGTAGCTGCTAAGAGGTCAGGAAAGCTGAAAGCAGCTGGGAGAGGTGTGCTTATCCCGCGTCCCTCCGAACTGCATCCAAATGACACCATCAGCAGCTGATGACGTGGCATTTGATTGGTTCAAATTGGCCCAGTACACAGAGCTTTGCTCTATAAACCTCCCCCCCCCCCCCTCAAAGATGGTGTAGACTGTTTATCACTTGTATTCCTGCTGCTTTATCTTTTGCAAATCTCACTAAACTCACACAAAGAATGTAATTTGCTACAATTTTCCAACCAAAGATGATGATTATGAAATACCCAGCGAAGTGACAAATATGGAAAACTCTGACACTGAAAACTATCTGTTAAGATGCCTTGTGTTAGCCCTACGGTAGAGTGAGTGAGCAACAACCGAAAAACATAGGCTTTCAGGTTTTATGATAATTCTCTCAGGCTGCTTGGTAATGCTGAAAGTTGTGAAACACTGTCTGCTAGTTATATAAGCTAACAGCACTACGCCATATCAGTCTAAAAGTGTCACAAAAGCAAGTGTGAGTATGAACAAAAAATACCTGACAAATAAGTCGCGTGCGTGCGCCCCCCCCCCCTTGCACCTTACCTCACACTATACTTTCCTACTTCCAAATACTACTTTAGTAGCAGATGTGTGTGGAAGAACTAGACTGAAAGGGCCGGAACTAGTTAGTCCTACAGTCTGATCACCGTGTGCTGGTTACTGAAAGGATAGACCACATTCACTCTTGAGTGACAACCACAAAACCCCTCTTTACTTAAAACACTAGAGCACCATTGGTACACATTACTCACACTGCACTCCTTAATCTACTATGTCATAGACAGTGCAGTAACAACTGGTAACAATTTTCTCCAATGAATCTCTCTCCAATTTGGAACCCAAGACTTTTCAAATACATGTGAGAGACTACAGAAGTAAGTCCACACTACATTAATGCCTAAAATACATATGTGCAGAACAAATGACTAGCACAGGCAGTCACAGTTGCTCCAAATCACAAATCTTGTTACCAGAATTTCCTGCCGAGGAAAAGAGTATTAAGTCAGATGAACAGCAATTTCAGAACTTGTGTAAATCGACATACTGGCCAGAGGAAAAGAATGACTAGCACTCCTATAGCCCACATTAAATGTGTGTGTGTGTGTGTGTGTGTGTGTGTGTGTGTGTGTGCGCGCGCATTAGCAAACGAGCAAAGGTGCATTTACATTGTACCTGTCTCTTGCATTGTGTGCTGTAGTTGATAACTGCGCAACAAATGATGTGAGGTGAACATGATGAATTGAAAGTGGAATTGTCAGTTCGAACCCAACCTCAGCCTCTGGATTTGTTATAGGTAACTTACCACAGTTGAAATTATCTTCAAAACACTGCAGTGCACATTTAGAAAATCAGGATTACATGTACACCACTATTACTACAGGCCTATGTCCTGCAGTCTGTCATTCGCCATGTGTTGCCTTACAGTGTGCATCTCTATGCAGATGTGAAATTAAAAAAAAAGGTAAAGCAATGGAACACTTAATATTTGAGATAGCTAATAACACTATCCAGACCTATCTACAGCTAACATACGGAACAGCACACTGTATAACGGAGTCAGAGAAAACACCATGTACTACAATTTAGCAGGAACATTATACTGAATGCACGTCTGTTGTTCAGTCTTATGATCACAGAGTGTCACACCAAGAAAAAGATCAAATGATTCGAAAATTACCACTATTCGTTTATTGCTTAAGAAGTGCTCAAAGTCGCTCGCATGATGATTTTTATACAACTGAGATGATCTTATAGTTTATCAAACCATTTCCAAGCAAGTGCAGCGAACTTCTCACGCGTTGACTATTATACTGACTGATAAAATGCAATCCAGAGAGTGCTTTTGTTCAGGATGAAACTTCTTTAGTGAATAATTCGGATACGAAAGTCTGCCGACACCGTAAATGCACTTTAGTCCTACCACACTGGTGCACGAATAATAAGAAGGCATGCTTATCAACTACATCTTTTTCCTGCAGCGGGCATGGTATTATGTTGCCGCTAAATGAAATTGTAAATCCCAAAATACATTTCCAAACAAAAAACGTTACACAGGGATTTTGAAAAATATTAAAAAAATCTGTTTCACAATTTTCCTACTTGGCTTGAAGAGCAGCACATATGAACATCACAGCAAACGTCTAAAAGACATTAGTTTAAATACCCTCACAGTAACAGTAATGTTTTACCTTTTCAAGACGAGCTATAATGAGTGCACTGCTCTACTGCCATCTAAAATTACTTTTAACTTTTTAAAAATAAAACGTTTGATTTACTATAAGTCTCCAATTCGCAATGGCATGAAAACGCATATTTTCAGCGCACGCAAGCGTAAGCACGAAAAACGTATGATCCTTCACATATGTTAAAATCCAATATGGCTACGCTAGCTTCATGTGTGCGCTCGATATGCCTCAACAACCAATCACAGCTGAGTACATGACGTCATCATGGAAGATTAAAAGGATTTTAATTAAGGCGGCTACCATCCGGCCCACCTTCGCCCACGAGGGAGGTGATTTTAAAGGTATTAACAATAATAAAAAAACTTCACAACGATCCCATTCCAGCCGTAATGAGATTTCACAAACCACCACGAAAAGCATGAGAATGGGATATGGCAGCACCCAAGGTTATCCTAGCCTTGCTCGTCCATCGCGTTGTGTGTCGTTACTGTCTTACTGTAAAACTTTTAACAGTACAACTGAAGTTCCGCTCCACACTTATTCTAATACTCTGTCAAAAGAGCAATAACATTTAAAATCATATATACAGCTCAATGTGTGCATGTATTTTAAATGCACACAAACGTTTTCTTCAATGAATTTCCTCTCTTTTCCTTGGGTTACCGTATACACGGAATTGGAAGAGAATGCAATCCGTTCGGTAGCAAGCACTTCATATCTAAACAATATCACGCAGCTATCAGAAACGACTTTTTCCAAATCTAGGATAGATACTACCACTATACAGGGGAATTATACAGTCCACGAAACATGGAAGAAAAAAAAAAAAAAAAATACCGGCTGCGAGTAGGACTTGCGCACTGCGAGTTCCGTCCAAACCTAATTACGCATAGGGACAGTCAGTCCATGCCGGCAATCGATAACCTCGACGATTTTTTCCTGTTACCGACATTGATACCGGTAAAATACAGGTCCCAGGGATTCCAAGACATCGAGGTTTTAATTTCGAGTTTGTAGTCGCATAACAAATGACGAAAGAATTTTTTTCATTTGATGTAGGCCTAATTACAAATTTTCATTTTTTTCTTTTACCTGTAATCTGAAACCTTGCTTCTTGCCCAATCTCATGATTCTACTTCAACAGAGGTATCCTGTACGTTTTAATGAGTGAGTTTACGAGTATCAAAATACGTGACAAAGAGCTTTGAAAAGCCAGAAAGATAAACGGACGGACAACAAAGCGATCTTTAAAGGTTCAGTTTGTACCGATTGGGGTACAGAACTCTAAAATACGGTCTAGGTGAAGGGCTAAACATAGCGCAACAAATTATATAGTAGGCCCTACTCGAAAGAAATGATTTTTATGTGCCAATGAAAAAAACCTCTTTTCTTTCGGCAAAGATCAGACGACAATATGGCCAGTATTACACTATCAAATTTCTTTGTCAAAGATTTGATCAAATATTCGCCAAATATATTTCAGAATGACCTTTGACGTGGCGCTAAAAAGGAGTATTTGCTGTCATATTTTTCGTCAAAGTTAAAGATTGCTGACAACAACTTGTTATTAACCGCAGCAGTTGCATGTACTACTATTGCGCTGTGTGCACATGCGGAAGAGAAGCGTGGGGATAAAAAGGAAACTTAACTGGGTGAAGCCGTAGACGACACGATAAAAGCATTCAACAGAACTTATTACGTGAGCTTATAGTGGAAGACGTCTAGTCGTATATCAGTTACTTAAGAATGGATGAGCATACATTTCAGTATGTGCTAAGTGAAGTGTGTCCTCATGTCACAAAGTACAGTAATCACTTAAGAACTGTTGTATCTGCAGAAGACATGCTCACTGTAACACTCAGATTCCTTGCTACACCCGAGAGAGTTAGGTTATGTTAGGTCAGGTCTCCAATCTTCTTAATCTATTTTTGTATTCAGGGTGCCTCACGTTTAAAGTGCCTCATCAGCTTGATACATCGCTATCAATTTTGTAGTTTTCGGAACACACAATGTTTATAAAAACACTACAGATGACAGAACGCTGCAGCGACACTACCGCTCCACGTGGTAATGGGTCACATTGCAGTGAACAGAAGACAAGCTACTTCTTTGATCAAATCTACAGCGAGGCCCTAGATTTGGCCAAGTTTATTTGACGACAGACGAGATTTGACAAAGTTGCCTATTACACCATCAAATTTCTTTGACAACGATATTTGATAGTGTAATACTTACCAGCTTAAAGCATATGGGGGGACGGGACTCCGCATGCAACAGTGGAACACATTTGAAATTCCATGGCAGTTAACGTTTTACTGTGTCTCATCTAACAAGACAGTTAACTGCTCCTTTCCTGGCATGGGACGTAGATATAAATTACTTTCCTGAGATGGTATGTAGATGAGATCACCTACCTCGACATGCTGCAATGTGGCTCATGCCGCAACTTGAAAAGGATGGCAGGGAGTTAATCTTTTAACAAAATGGCGCCCCTCCACATCTCGAAATTATGTAAGAGATTACCTGAAAGAGGCGTTGCCACTTCGCTGGATACGCCTTGTTGCAGCTGCTGACATGGCGCAAAGTAGCCAATAGAATGCTGCAAGCTGCATCGCTATAGATCGAGCGGTTACGAACCGCCAGCTGCACGGGGCGGGGGGCACCCGCTAGCCTACGTACTCGACTGCATGTCTGTTGTCTGGACTCCAGTTATGCAATAAAAAGATACCACGACCGGTATCCGCTGACTCTTCACCAAATCCACCTCTGCCTCCCCTCTTCTCCATCACTGTTCCTTTCTTTCTTTGTAACACAAGAGTCTCGTTGTCATGAACACCTACATCACAGTCACTTCATACACTATTTGGAGAATAATTTCACATTTCAGTACCATAACAGAAAAAATATACGATCTGAATGAAATTTTCACTATGACGCGGGGTGTATGCTGATACAAAACTTTATGGCAGATTAAAACTG
This sequence comes from Schistocerca serialis cubense, assembly GCF_023864345.2. Lineage (NCBI taxonomy): Eukaryota > Metazoa > Arthropoda > Insecta > Orthoptera > Acrididae > Schistocerca > Schistocerca serialis. The sequence continues at coordinate 103,650,304 of NC_064648.1, forward strand.
TGTGTCGGATAGAGACTCGAAATCAAAACCTCTGCTTTCCGCGGGCAACTCGCGACTGAGACCTGTCTTCCAGCATATACGGCAGGCTACGGTGAACGATGCGCACTTGCGCAGTGACCACATTTTCGTCCGAAGCGCAAGACGAGTTCATTTGCACATTCGCAAGGGGAGGCCAACACTGTCCTGTCCTCCACCTTTCGGCCGGTCGGCGATGACAGAAGCGAGGCACAAGCCCTGTGGTCTTTCTCAAACGATTTTACAAAAAACTATGCGATAGAAAAAGTTCATTTTTGCTTCACTTGTAGCTTTATATGTCAGGTTAATTATGATGCGCTCATCATTTCGTTAATGGTCATACTTATTGATATATTTATGAGGAAATGGCAACTTCCTCTTAATGTTCAGAAATGTAAAATTGTACACTACACAAAAAGAAAAAAAACCTAGTATCCTATGACTATTATATCAGTGAGTCACTGTTGGGGTCGGCTAACTCATACAAGTGAAATGGAATGATCACAGAGGTTTAACCATGTGTAAAACAGGCGGTAGACTTCAGTTTATTGGTAGAATACTGGGGAAGTGCAATTAGCCTACAAAAGAGATTTCTTTCAAATCGTTCGTTCAACCTGTTCTAGAATATTGCTCAAGTGTGTGCGACCCGTACCAGATAGGATAACAGGGAAGGGCAGCACGAATGGCCACAGGTTTGCTTAAACCGTAGGAGAGAGTCACAGACACACTGAAGGAAATGAACTGGCACACTCTCCAAGACAGATGTGAACTATTCCGAGAGTCTGTTAAAGGTTTCAACAACCAGCTTTATATGATCCATCTAGGGATATACTACAATCCCCTATATGTCGCTCACATAGAGATTGTGAGAATAAGATTCGAATAATTTCTGCATGCACAGAGGCATTCAAACAACCATTCTTCACGAGACACATTCGTGAATGGAACAGGAAGAAACCCCAATAACTGGTAGAGTGGGACATACCCTCTGCCATGCCGAGTATAGATGTGGATAGTATAAGAATTGGTACAGCATATACAATAATGTACTTCTTAGCGATGTTGTGTGGCCTATTGGGTGGTATGTGAAACAACTGTACATGCAATGAGCAACACGTAGAAGTACGTTACGGCGCGAAATTCGAAAAGTTTGCAATGAAAAATAAGGATAGCTTTTTTTTGCATTTGGTGCATATTACATAATATGTTGCTACATATCAAATTTAGCTAACATATTGAATTTTTCTTTAGACCTCAGTGGAGTTCTATCTGTCAGCAACAGACGGCAACACTTAGGTCTAAGCTTTTACAGTTGAGGGTTAGCCCGTTTTTCCGCGCACATCTTCAACTCGCATTGCTCAACGCATTCTGAACGTGGCACTCGACACAGTCTGATCTGTTGTGGAACATGCTACTTTTCGATTTTAACTTGTGGCAGATCGGTGGACAGTATATTAAATAAGTTTTGCGCCAGTCTCACGACAATTAGAGATCGACGTCATTTTGTTTTTTACGCAGTCTTTGGACCCAGGACAATTAAGAACCGATGTCATTTTTTTATGCTGTTTTTAGCCGCAGGAAACTGAAAACATTTTTACCGTCCAATATGGTAAACCTTGCCGTGGTGAATGTGGTGACCTAACAGTGCCACAACTGTTGACTGCCGAACTTGCGCAATCGCGATGTATTGATTTCTTTTTTTTCTTTCTTCCATGAAGTTTCCCCCTGCGTCAAGAATATGCTGCTCAGGTTTGACGTCATTCTAAGCAGTGGTTCTCTTTCTACAGCGTTTTCAAGCCGGAACTTTGATTATGGACACCCTATATTTACTTCCGTCATTTTAAGGTCCGGGAAATCAGATGTAAATAAAACATTCACAAGACACCGATCCGTCTTTATGCAATGTGCCGTAGCGTCAAATAATTCACCTAATTTGACAATCAGTCCACATATTAACAGTGGCAACATACATTTTAGTAATAACTTCTGTAATATTATCCTTTTAAACAGCATCAGCCTATTTTTTCACTCGTCTACTTATAGCAGAAGGATGTGACATTACATCTGAAATAACTTCTCCGTAATTAACTCTTGACAGTTCTTTCAAAACCCTTACCAGAAATAGCATTGAAAGATCTCATAGCTTTAACATACATTGCAACACACTTCGCTGTTGTATTATTTTTTACACACATCAAAAGTTTTGCAACACCCTGGTTCCCAGAACTCCTGAAGATAGACGATGACTGTGGATATTGTATCACAGACGCAGTCCCTTTGACTGTTCAAGAGATGTCACTAAACCCGCCCACAGATATAACCAAACATGCATGAGCAAGATCTATTAGACGGAAAGGGTCCGACAACCGATCAGTTCCAGTCATTACACCAGGAAGAAGGTACATAGCTGGTTTTGACTCTAGTTAAACCATGCCTAGACGGTCAATACCACGGTTCGATCACGTCCGCATCGTTACATTGTACCAGGAAGGGTTCTCATCAAGGAAGTGTCCAGGCGTCTCTGAGTGAAGCAATGTTGTTCGGACATCGAGGAGGTGGTAACTGTTTATGACATGTCTCGCTCACGCTGCCCAAGGGCTCCTACTGCAGCGGATGACCGTTACCTACGGATTATAGCTCGGAGGAATCCTGATAGCAACGCCACCATGTTTAATAACTCTTTTTGTGCAGCCACAGGACGTTGTGTTACGACTCAAACTGTGTGCAATAGGCTGCATGATGCGCAACTTCACTCCCGACGTCCGTGGCGAGGTCTATCTTTGCAACAACGATACCATGCAGCGCAGTACAGATGGGCCCAACATGTTGAATGGACCGCTCAGGACTGGCATCACGTTCTCTTCACCGATGAGAGTCGCATACGCCTTCAACCAGACAATCGTGTTTGGAGGCAACCTCGTCAGGCTGAACGCCTTAGACACATCGTTCATCGATTGCAGCAAGGTGGAGGTTCCCTGCTATTTTGGGGTGGCATTATGTGGGGCTGACGTACGCCTCTGGTGGTCATGGAAGGCGCCGTAACGGCTGTACGATACGTCGATACGTGAATGCCATCCTCCGACCGATAGTGCAACCATATCGGCAGCATATTGGCGAGGCATTCGTCTTCATGGACAATTTGCGACCCCCCCCCCCCCCCCCCGTGCACATCTTGTGAATGGCTTGCTTCAGGATAACGACATCGCTCGACTAGAGTGGCCACCATGTTCTCCAGACATAAACCCTATCGAACATGGAGGAGGAGGAGATTAGTGTTTAACGTCCCGTCGACAACGAGGTCATTAGAGACGGAGCACAAACTCGGATTAGGGAAGGATGGGGAAGGAAATCGGCCGTGCCCTTTCTAAGGAACCATCCCGGCATTTGCCTGAAGCGATTTAGGGAAATCACGGAAAACCTAAATCAGGATGGTCGGACCCGGGATTGAACCGTCGTCCTCCCGAATGCTATCGAACATGTCTGGTATAGATTGAAAAGGGGTGTTTATGGACAACGTGACCAACTAACCACTCTGAGGCATATGGACCAACAGTGCCTTGATGAACTTGTGGATAGTATGCCACGGCAAATACAGGCATGCATCAATGCAAGAGGACATGCAATTGGGCATTAGATGTACCGGTGTGTACAGCAATCAGGACCATCACCTCTGAAGGTCTCGCTGTGTGGTTTTCATGGGCAACAGAAAGGGCAGAAACTATGTTTATGTTAATCTCTATTCCAATTTTCTGCACAGGTTCCGGAATACTTGGAACCGGGGGGATGCAAAACGTTTTTTGATGTGTGTCGTACCGCCGCTATCCCTGCAGTAGCCGCATCAGTGTGGGATGTGTGCTGCTAATGTATACAACCAACAGAAATTTATCAAAACTTGTCTGTATCTGGATCTTCGCATTTCACTGGCTTACTGCAGTGTCCTCCTCATGCTGTATGATTAGAGACCTGTCCCCATGTAGGATCAGTGGCCTCTACGGCCACCGGACTTGACGCCTTGCTATTTCTACATGTGAGGTTACATGAAGCATAGCGCTAAGTTACACTTCTGCTACAGAACCTCTAAGACTTGCAATATCGCACCGCAGAATTTTCTTATCGCCACTCCTGATATACTGAGCCGGATATGGGCAGAATTGGTCTACCGGTAAGATGTGTGCTGTATGGCGAAGGGTGCACACAGAGAATGTTATTTTATAATCACTGTAAAATAACAGGCTTACACATACTACATGTTGTATATCTGTACCGATTTTTCAATGTTTCACAGCCCTTACAATTACCTACATAAATTGAAAAAGGAGAAAATTTTACCGCCTCAAAATGTTAAGTTTCGGACCTGAGAATAAACGTAGGTTTCAACTCGTGTAATCATGAATGTTTCGTCATTTGTTAGTGGGAAACTTGTCAGTACGGAAAAAAGTATGATTATATCGCAATATTCCACACGTACCTTGCCCGATGTGTGTATGAAATTCACACATGGATACATAATCTTCGATAGAAAACTACACGTATTTACTCGGTAGCGATATAACTCCTAAATTAGACAGGTTGTCGCTTAACGTCCCTTGGCACAATACTGCTATTTTAAACCAACCTCGCGTGAGGAATGAAATGGTACTTTTACACGAGTGCGCGAAAATAACCTGTTGAATGAAAGACACTACAGTAAATAAAAATATACGTTCACTCCACAAGCCGTGTGCAATTAGTATCGTCCATCAGCTAATGGACGTGTTGGCTTCTGCAAGGCCGTACCACTGTCTAACTTAGTCGCACCCTAATATTGGCCGCATAAAGCTGCTGCAGAAAAAAAGTAATTTTGTAACACGTATTCGAATTTTGTCGCGCCAATCAGTCGCACTTATCACATAAATATCAGAATGAATGAACAATCTGTAATAGACGTAGACTTGCAGAAAGTTTACGTAGAGCCATTTGTCGTGAAACATCAAACTTGATTATATTCTAGTAGATAGGATATGGGGAGAGAGAGAGAGTAACAAATATGGAGGTAATTCCAACTGTGAATGCAGATGGAGACCATAGATTACTGATGGGACAATGGAAAATGAATCAGAGTGTGAAATAGAAAACAGAAGAAAATGGTGAGGATGCAGGATTGGAAACTGAAGGAGAGTGAAAATGCTGATAAGTATAGAGAATTAATCACACAATTCCCAGAAGAGGTTTTCTGCAATGTAGAAAAGGAATGGAGTTTATTCCAAGATACTTTAGTCGAAGCAGGCCAAAAAGTATGAGGTAGAACATCTGGAAAGGAACAACTAAGACAAGTTGGTGGGATGATACAATCGAAGCAGTTAGAAGAAAAAAAATAGAGCATGGAGAAAGCGGTGGCAAACTAAAAATGATGAGGACCATAAAATATATAGAGGAAAAGAATAAGTGCAAAGAAATAGTGGAAACAAAGAAAAAGGCATGGGCAAGAATTTACAAAAAAAAAACTTGAAGATGGGGAGAGGAATAAGAAAATGTTCTATAAAATGATGAAAAATAAAAGGAAGGCTTCTTAAGTACCAGTAAAGATGGCACAGACGATGGCACTGTGATTGAAGATCCAGGGAATGTAAAAGATCTCTGGATAGAACATTTTACGAAACTCTTAAACACTGAGGAGCAGGTGCACAAGGGAACAACAAGTAATGGAGAAATTGAGAAGTTGGGAAGCAGGATTAGGACAAATTACACAGGAAGAAATGGAAATAGCTGTGAAGAAGATGAATGGGGGGAAAGCCCCAGGACCTGATGAAGTATCAGTGGACATGATAAGAGCAGCAGGTCCAGTGGGAATGCAGTGGCTGCATAGAGTAGTATCAAGTGTGTGGAGAAACAGTACAATACCTGACGACTGGAGAAGACTTTGTAAAAACTACAGAGATGAGTCATATAGCCAAGATTTTTGAAAGAATTTTACTAAATCGAATAAGTGAAAAGATAGAAAAGGAGCTGAGTGAAGAACAGCATGCGTTTAGGAAAGGAAGAAGCACGATCGACCTGATATTTTCTGTCCGTCAACTGATGGAAAAAGTTGGGAGTATAACAAATGGGTGATAACGGTGTTTATAGACATAGAAAAGGCATATGACTCAGTTAACAGGGAAAGACTCTGGGAAGAAATGAAGATAGGAATAGAAGATGGCTACATTAATGCAATAAAGAATGTACAGAGAACACAATTGTAGAATTAGAACACCATATTGGAACTCTGAATACTTCGAAATAAGACAAGGACTTAAGCAAGGAAGTATTCTATCTTCTGTACTTCTTAATTTTGTGATGGAGGGAATGAATAGGGTGATTAAAGATATAGAAGAAAAAGGCAAGAAGCTGATTTTTGACAGTAACATGGTAATGTGGGGCAATAAAGAGGTAGATGTACAGTTACAACTTGATGTGTGGAAGGAAATAATGAAGAGGTATGGATTAAAAATAAAGATAAGAGTGAAGTAATGGTATATGGAAGAGACAACGGGATCAACAGGAATATTACTTTGAATGGAGACCCCTCAAAGTGGTAGACAGTTTTACTTATTTAGGGAACGAAATATATAGTGATGGATGGATAACCAACGAATTTATTTGGAGGTTACAGAAGGGAGGCAATTTCTACCAAACAATAAAACACCTGATTTGCAATAAGGAAGTTTCAGAAAAAGCAAAACTCCTTTTGTATAAGAGTTATTACTTCCCTATTGTCAGCTATGGAGGAGACACACGGACAATGACAGAAAGGAACTGAAAGCAGGGGGAATGAAATTTCTCAGAACAGTTAAGGGAAAAACCATGAATGAGCGGAGTAAGGAATGTAGATTTTAGAAAGGACTTTAAACAAGAAAGTATGAGAGAAGAAATCGAAAAAAAAAGAGAGATTAGGATGGTACAGCCATGTTAAGAGGATGCCTGGGCAGAGACTTCTCAAAATTGTGGAAGAACTAAAGATGGGTGGAAAAAGACCTAGAGCGCGCCCAAGAACACGGTGGAAAGCGGGAGTGAGAATATCTGTGGAAAGGAGAGGCGTGACCTAGCAGCAAGTGGAGGAAGAAAAGTGGTGGGAGGACCCAGCCAAAAGGAGAGGACTCGTCAGCACCCAGTAGCAGTAGCTGGAGCGGGATCCGGATCAACAACTGTCTATTTTGCGGTGGAATTTTAGTATGGACGTCTGCTTATCCGTATTATAAGCCGGTATTAAACTTCTGAAGATGACAGATTAATCTGTTGAAACTAATTAAATATTCCAATTGTGCAGCTGACGATTTAATTTTATACTGGAGAAAATCCCAACTGGATATTAGAAACATACACTACACTCACTTCATAGTCATACTCTTCTGAAACTGATCTCGTGACGATGTCCCTGCATCAAGGTAACCAGCACGGCGACTATAACGTTATATTTTATTTTTTAATACACATTTACAATTACATTTTTATAAATTTGTATGAACACTGCGTAAAAAGGCGTGTTGCGCAGTTACGTTCTTATAAATAAAATACACGAATATCACACCATTTACTTCGACATTATGCAAGCTAATTGACGATAACTGCAGGGATTGGAAGTCTTGCGGCTAGGAGGATTCCAACAGCAAATTACATATAAAAGAAAATCATAAGTCAATCAGACAGTTTTAAATACTGGATTTAGTGCATCGCTAAAATGATATGGTGCGAGTTACAATTACCACATATACAAACGTTTAACGAAAATTTTGTACAGCTGGAATCGATATGACATACGTACGGGAAATTAGAGTAAAGAAATCTAGGCGTATCTTATGGCAGTCTACGTTGAGACTGATATACAGTTATGAATTAACATACTTCACAATTAAACATGTATCATCTATTCCAACAAGAAAGAAAAAAATACATTACTAAAATAAAACTGTTAGAAAACGTGACCAACATGGCGTCTATAATGTTATGTTTTAAACCTGCAAATAATGTGAAGAGTGCAGAAACATGATGTTTCCCGCGATTACCTTATAATAAAGAAGGGCATCATTTACTTCGACAGTATGCACGCTAACTGACGACAACTGTGGGAATTTGAGGTTTCCATATGAGAACTTTTTTCCTACAATCACGGATGAAGACAGGTAAGAAACCACCTATAACCCCCTACCTTAAGATTGCCCCACATATTGTGACATCGATTATGCAATGAAGGGGAGTTAGAATGGAAAACATTTTTTTTCACATTTTCTGATTTTTATCTCAAAATTTGGAATTTTCCGAATAAAATGATTATATATATATATATAAAATCACTTACAAAATCACATGGGAAGTAGTTTACTTTTTTTTAAATATAATCTACACTGGTTGACAATGTTAAAATTTTTACATGCCACTGAGCCTTATGGTGAGAAGGTTATCACAAAACTGGAATGTGTTGGTCATGTCCAAAAGAGGAAGGGCACCAGGTTGAGAAAGTTGAAACAAAGTTTGAGAGGCAAGAAACTTTATGATGGTAAAGCCATATGAGGCAGGCTGACAGACAAAATGACTGACGAACTACAGCAGTATTATGGGGTGGCAATTAGAAATAATACTGAGGATTTGTTGAAACTGAAGCAGGCAGTATGGGCTACCCTCGTCTACTGATGAAAAACCAGTATATCACCTTTGCCCTCCAGGACCTGATTCATGATACAATCACTGCAATGCCCAGTACTCAAACAGTTCATACAGCCATAAGCATTCCATCCCCACAGCAGTCATGAGTATCATAAAGCCTATTTTCAGAGACCTGGCAAATCGTGAATTACTGAGGAAGTGTCTGCATGGTCAGACTCAAAATCCCAATGAGTTGTTCAATAACCTTATATGGATTCGCTTACGAAAAAAATGCTTTTGTTGGAATGAAGAGACTAAAGTGGGGGGGGGGGGGGGCGGGGAGGGGGGGCAGTGATGCTATTATTGCTTTTAATCATAACATTGGTAGGGTGAAAAGCTACAGGTTATGGGAATTAATCCTGGAGCAAACTGCATCAGAGAACTTCAACGGATGGACAAAGTTCCCATGGATAAAGCAGGATATGCAGCACAGCTGACCACTACCGAGTCCAGAAATAAGAAAAAAATTGGAAAAAAGATCAAGAGGATGAAATACAGTAGGTTACGGTGCAGAGTGCTTCTGAGTGATTAAAAATTAAAAAAAATTAAGCGTATTTAAAGTGAGTTACAGTCTTTTGAAACTTTAGAAGCCTTCCTGAAAATTTACATTTTCTGTTGCATTTTCCCTAAATCTCAAACAACTGCGGGTAGAGTATTCAAATTTTCAGGGAGTAATGACATACATATCCTGAGTCTACTGAACTAGAAGAACCTAATTTTATGTATAATTAAAATTATTTAGGATGACATACGAAAAGTACACAAATTTTAAGCGTGTAGTTAAAAAATTGTATTTCCGGAAGCAGTGGCTGAAATGCAATTACTGTAGTTCAGTAGACTCCGAATATACAGTTTAATGTGCTGTAAAAGTTGTATGTCAATGGCTACAGTGATTCCTAAAGTACAGGGAAGCCAAGTCACTAAATTTAAAATTGTTGGGATAGGGCGTTCCAACTCCTCTTAATGGCGATACTGCTGTTGCGTTATTATCCGCTCACAGTTTCGTCTCAAAATTTCGCATTTATCACAGAACCGGCATTTGCTTGCATTTTTTGCTTCGATATAACGTTTATGTTAATGTTCATCAAATGAAGCAAGTAACGCGTTTTACTTTGGTAAACTTATCGAAAATCAGTAGTTCTAAATATGCAGCATAGCAACAGTGTCTTAGTGCAAAAGCTGGACTAGAACGGAAAACTCCCACTGACATCAGCACAGGATGTGACGTCACACTGCAGTCGCGGCCTACTTTTTGAGGAGAGGCTGAGCCAACGCATCGGACGTAAGGCCGAGAGAAGATTAATACCCTCTTACAAAACCCCGTTGGTAACAGTCGCCAACTCTTAACCAAACCGTCAATGGCACAAAATTACTACAACATTATTAAGATGCATCCTTCTGACAGTATACAAGTTGTCGCTACGCACTGCACATTACGTCAACGGAACATTAAACTTTCAGATAAGAGCGTAGTGCTAGACACGCGGCATTGTGGCTACGGTAATACCTGTACTTCCGTTCACAGAAATAGCATTTCGCTGTATCACAATTGTTGGCTTCGCTAACACATCCTAATTATGTTTAGAGTTCTCAATTCACTACAGATCAGTCTGTAACCAGAAATACTGTTCGCGTTCCGTTTAACCGCCGGAAGCATGCGCGTCACTAGCTGATCAATCGACCAGTTGCCATACTTATTCGATTTCAGCTTTAATGGATGCCGTGCCCTATTTTGATGTTTTTTCATATTTGCTTGTGCGCTACGAATATTTGCTGTTTCGATGCAAGAGCACATTAAAAATCTCTCCAAAATGCGTAGTTTTTGGCGTACTCTGTGGTAAGAAAATGCCAGATAACACGGCGCCGGCAGATAAAGTTAAGGCATAAATATATATATACAATATACGAGATTGGAAATTGCGCAAGGTTTAAAGCAAAGTACTCACGGTATAGCTGAACGATCGAAAGGCATAGTGGTAGGTAGGTCTAAAATCATCATTTGACTTTCCGACAGTGTCCCACACATCCGTTCCGCTCGCTGCAGCTAGACTGGGAGAGGTTGTCGGAGGGAAGAGCGCCATCTGCCGCAGTTATCGAAGGGTGGGGTGGGGTGTAGGTGGTGGGGGCAGGGTAGGGGAAGTCGAGCGAAAGAAGTTTAACGGCTGCGAAGATTAAACGTATATTTCAATTTATACTTGTTTTATGGAATTGGTGGCGGTCAGTAACTTTATTATAATTTTCTGAAGCAATTTTCACTACTTCAGTCTTTACTGAAGCAGCAAAAATTAGTTCATAAATTTAAAGATATACAGGCCCGCCCATACACAACGATCTGTCTGCGCAAATGTCTTTGCATATGTGATGTGCGCAGACAGATCGTTGCGTGTGGACAGAAGATTTGCACCAACCTGAGGTGTGTGCAAACCTGGAAGTTTGAGTTGGAGGTTTGAGCGAAACCTCTCAAATCTGTGGGTTCAACTCACATCTGCGCAGACAAGTTGGAGCGTGTGGACAGGAGATCGCCGCAAATCTGGCGCGAAACAGCTGTTTGCTCAGTCTAGTGTTTGTATTTGTGCTCACGGGGCATTAAAATGGCTGATACTCGTCAGTGGTGGTGGTGGTTAGTGTTTAACGTCCCGTCGACAACGAGGTCATTAGGGACGGAGCGCAAGCTCGGGTTAGGGAAGGATTGGGAAGGAAATCGGCCGTGCCCTTTCAAAGGAACCATCCCGGCATTTGCCTGAAACGATTTAGGGAAATCACGGATACTCGTCAGTGTTCTCGAGAGTTTGTTAGTGAATTCATTGAAATATATAGAAACCACCCATGTTTGTGGAAGATTAAAAGTAAAGAATATAGTGACCGAGACAAAAAGACAGCACCATACAATGCTCTAATTGAAAAATTGCGGGCAGTTGACGCATCGGCAAGCAGAATTAAAAAAAAAAAAATCGTTGCGAACTGTTTACCGAAAAGAGTTATCCAAAGTTCAGAAATCTAGAAGATCTGATGTAGGAGTAGATCAAGTATACCAGCCAACGTTAAGGTATTTTGATCTGCTTGGCTTTCTTAAGGTTCGCCCTGCAAATCTCGCAGTAAATTTACGTGAGTAAACTGCTTTCGCTTTGGCAGCCACTGTCTACACCATTTTGACCACTTTCTCTGTTTCCTGCGGTTGGTCTGAATGTTTTTGCAACACCAGTTGCGAACACACACCACAACAGAACTTCCTCCATTTCTATATTTCAAAATAACTGAATTAAATTTTTGACGTAGCGTAGCGTAGTCGCTTTGCCACTGATATTTCTTTTCTACGCCGACAGATGACGGGCGAGTAGTAGATTGGGGTTTGTGTCGTGTGAACACACAATCTTTTGCATGTACAGACATCTGCGCCGATGTCTGCGCAGACAGATCGTTGCGTGTGGACCGGGCTTACGACTGCAACTTCATCCGCAGCGGCTGGAAATTGCGCTAGGCGTAGCTGCCGATCGATACGGTACCTACCTACATGCCCAACTGCAAGCTTTACTAGCAAGCAGAGTAGCAACTTTGCGAGCGACTGAAGTTCTGTACAAGCCCATAGTCGGTTCAAGCTGCTTAAGCGTTTATCGATTTAAAAGTATGCAAGCTAGTGCAGGCATAGCGAGGTTCCACACGCCTGAGCATGTGTGCGATAATATGTAGTCTTGTACAAGCAAACCGTGGTAGCACTGTATCTAGCGGCATAAATTAAGTCTAGAGATGTGAAGCGCAGCAACACGGGCATACCTGTCGAAAATTGCTGGGAAAGTTTATTCGAGCAAATGGACGCTAGCCTCGTTTCATGAACGTTAAATAGAGTGCCTGTCACGATAAGGTAAAGAGAGATAATTCTTATCTATACTCTTAACAAATACAAGGCAACTGACTGATAAACACGTTGCTACCAAATTCTCCCAGAAAGCAATACGGGCGTGAAAAGCAAAAACTGGGTGGTATTTATAAATCTAGAACGTAAAGAGGCGACAATATATAAATTAACACTTGCGTATTAATGATACGTGTAGATGTGCTGTAGTATCTTCTTTCATGAGTGTCTCCTTATTCTTAACGGTGTTAGATGGGTGGTTCCACTGAGCCTGAGAGAATTATACCGGTGCTGTAGATGTACGAGTATATTATGCCAACAAAATATCTTAACGTGAGAGACTAAATCTCTCGTTCTATTAGTCATTCTTCACACCAGAAACTACAATTCCAGTTTTCTTTTCGCTCAACAAAGGCAAAGACGGCAAAAAATGTGCAAATTATTGCCGTCTGATCACTACGTCTTAGCAGCACAAACTGATCTTATTCACGCATACTTCGACTGCGTGGAGGTGAAAGGGATTTATACGTCCTTATCACTCTTGCAGTTGCGCATTTATGGTGCGCGTCCACTCGGGGGAATTCGGGACAGTCAAGAACTCTCGAGTCACTCTCACATGGGATGGGTTGGGTTGTTTGGGGGGAAAAGACCAAACAGCGAGGTCATCATCGGTCTCATCGGATTAGGGAAAGACGTCGGCCGTGCCCTTTCAAAGGAACCATCCCGGCACTTGCCTGGAATGATTTAGGGAAATCAGGATGGCCGGACGCGGGTTTGAACCGTCGTCCTCGCTCTCACAAGGGAAACGCCACAATGCACCCCTCTCACCCCCCCCCCCCCCCCCCTCGTTAAAAGCAGGAATAAGATGTACTGAATGTGAAGAAAAACTGCAAAACAGAAACTGTGAACTGCCCAAGCTCAAGAGGTGCAGCATCGAGAAGATGCGTCATGGTTATATACCGTGACGTCGTCGTGCTGTATTGTAAGGCGCCACGTATACCGTTTGTTTACGTATACGTGTATGTCGTCGTCGTCGTCGTCTCTTCTTTCCCTCGTCGATATCAGAGCATGAGAAATGTTTATGTTTGTGTTTACCTATGTGTTGTTGACAACACACAACTGCACGGCCACGATACCACCTGATTCCAGAATAGCTAGCTTAATATATCCAGAATGAGATTTTCACTCTGCAGCGGAGTGTGCGCTGATATGAAACTTCCTGGCAGATTAAAACTGTGTGATCGACCGAGACTCGAACTCGGGACCTTTGCCTTTCGCGGGCAAGTGCTCTACCATCTGAGCTACCGAAGCACGACTCACGCCCGGTACTCACAGCTCCACTTCTGCCAGTATCTCGTCTCCTACCTTCCAAACTTTACAGAAGCTCTCCTGCGAACCTTGCAGAACTAACACTCCCACTGCAGAGTGAAAATCTCATTCTGGAAACATCCCCCAGGCTGTGGCTAAGCCATGTCTCCGCTATATCCTTTCTTTCAGGAGTGCTAGTTCTGCAAGGTTCGCAGGAGAGCTTCTGTAAAGTTTGGAAGGTAGGAGACGAGATACTGGCAGAAGTGGAGCTGTGAGTACCGGGCGTGAGTCGTGCTTCGGTAGCTCAGATGGTAGAGCACTTGCCCGCGAAAGGCAAAGGTCCCGAGTTCGAGTCTCGGTCGGGCACACATTTTTAATCTGCCAGGAAGTTTCATATCAGCGCACACTCCGCTGCAGAGTGAAAATCTCATTCTGGAAACATCCCCCAGGCTGTGGCTAAGCCATGTCTCCGCTATATCCTTTCTTTCAGGAGTGCTAGTTCTGCAAGGTTCGCAGGAGAGCTTCTGTAAAGTTTGGAAGGTAGGAGACGAGATACTGGCAGAAGTGGAGCTGTGAGTGCCGGGCGTGAGTCGTGCTTCGGTAGCTCAGATGGTAGAGCACTTGCCCGCGAAAGGCAAAGGTCCCGAGTTCGAGTCTCGGTCGGGCACACAGTTTTAATCTGCCAGGAAGTAGCTTAATATAGTATAAAGATAGTGGGTTTCGATGCAGCGTTATTTAAGTGTGATTTTATTTTTCACTTAATCTTTGAGACACTAAGAACCACCTACTCTTAATCAGGCCCAAAACTTGCGATCAGCCTGTCACAATATTAATAATACGTAAGGCTCTACACCACTATAAGAAAATATCACTGTTCATGAAATAACAAAATGTACGAATAAACTTCTTTATATCTTTCCTTTTATTCGATCAAATGCTTTCAAATGTTTATTTCGCACCCACAAATCAATCACACCTCGATGTAGAGTGTAAACGTGTGCACGAAAAATAGTAAACTGTTTCTGCTGATAACCACGTATGAGCTTTTGGGTTGCTAGGCTGCTTCGATCAACAGGATTTATATTGGATTTTGAAAATGATCTTTCTATCCAAACTTATGTCGTCCACAATGGCCCATCAACAGTGGGATAACCAACAAATATTCTACCCTTTCGCGATAATTAAGAATTCGCGTAAATTGTATTTTCGTGAGTTTAAAGCAAACCATCGACGGCGCGAAAGCCGTGACACTCGCGACGCTGTGCAATTGAACTTCGTCAAATCAGTCATTTCTCGAATCGTAATTACTGATCCCGACACTGACCATTCATAAACGCACAATTAGCACTCTTTTTTTTCTTCTAAGAGTAAAAGAATGTCGTCATGCCATCTACATAGTTATTAAAATATTATTCCAAATGTCCTCATCCATTTATCATTATATTTTAACGGTAATCAGAAAAAATGTGATTTACTATCGGAAAATAAAACATAACAGATCGCAAAGTGCACGTAACTAAATGACAGCTTTGCATAGTGTCGGGACTTCATCACTCAAAACTATATAAAGAAATGCCCGAAATCTCAATTTCTCCATACCAACTGACAGATACAAATAAGATAGTCAAGACTTCATACGTAGATCAATCCCGACCTGTAATGTTATAGTTATGTGGTTACGCTGTTGGACTGCGAAGGGGGAGATCTGTGTTCAGATCTCACTCGTGCCCCCTTTTTTGTTCACAAAATTATGAACTGTGTGTCCGATTATTGACGTGTCTGTGCTGTGGTGTAGCGTCCGTCTGCAACAGCGAGGTTAAAAAAGGGACGTCCAGACATATGTACCACCTATGTGCTCTACACGAGTGCCACATATGACCCTTGCATTCCGTTTGTGAAGTTTTGACTCATTTGTAATTCTAGGACATATGTACACACTTTAGTGGTTGGTTGGTTGTTTGGGGAAGGAGACCAGACAGCGTGGTCATCGGTCTCATCGGATTAGGGAAGGATGGGGAAAGAAGTCGGCCGTGCCCTTTCAGAGGAACCATCCCGGCATTTGCCTGGAGTGATTTAGGGAAATCACGGAAAACCTAAATCAGGATGGCCGGACGCGGGATTGAACCGTCGTCCTCCCGAACGCGAGTCCAGTGTCTAATCACTGCGCCACCTCGCTCGGTGCACTTTAGTGTCTACATCACGTACGTAGTAGTAATACTTCATAATCTAAAGTGTATCGGCAGCTTTATCAGAACCTCAAGCCACAGAATCAGCTTAATGAAAATTTTCGTTTGTTTTGGTTTGCACGTAATTAGAATAAGTGATCGTTCAGAGTTAGTCCATTGTGTATGATACATCCTTACAAAAAAATAAATAAATTGCATTTTATATGTGCAAAAAGGTAGCTGCTCGCGTAACTTATGCGCTTTTATGTAACCAAAACAATTACTTTTGATGTAAATACAATTTACATGTGCAAACACAAAAAATCAGTATGATTATTGTTGTTATATTGTACTTAATAAAACTATTCCTATTGTAGCTGATAATGGCGAAAGTTGTTTAGCAGCAACAGAAACGTCTTTTATATAAGCTCACAGAAGTAATGAAGCGATGTTTGATATGTTCTTGTTTTACATTTTTTTAAAAATTTTACCATCTTTTGAGGAAACTGCATTTCCTTCTCTATATGATAAATCTATTTTTTTTTCTTTTTTACTACCTCTGTTTCACGCTACAAATCAACATTTTTCGAATAAAACCTGAATTAAACAATGCTAGTTTCAGTTTTGCTATAAATGCTGTTTATTTTTAAGTAACAGACAGGACGATAACTATGGGGAACAAAAATATTCGAGAGTTACGTGGCCCTTTATATATCCACACACACTTTTTCTAGACGTCTCACGGCTTCTGATTTCCAGGGGAATGTAGTAAGACACCGATTGTGTACGCGAACAATCGCAATGAGGTAACGCCCGATAGTTATGCAACACACCTGACATAAGATAAAGCGGTTAACTGAGCAAAGCTGTTACGTAAACTGCTATAGTCCATGTTTACTTAACGATGGTCCACGGTAGTTTCACAACTCCAGCCGCAACCCATACGCTAATTCGAGAACTGAGCGCATTTCGCCTTTAACGAGCAGCAAGGTGCAGTTCCTTACAGATTCTGACGGGTCAAAAGACGTAAAAGGAGATACAAAAGTGGGCCACGCAGCACCAAGAGAGTGGAAGCGAAGCTATGTTCATTTTATCATAAAAAAGAAAGCGTTTGTATTCCAAAAAACATTAAATAACATTATGAAAAGATAGCTGATACTCACCTAAGGCGGAGATGCCGAGTCGCGGGTAGGCACAACGAAAAGACTATCAGCAAGCGAGCTTTCAGCCTACAAGGCCTTCGTCTTCCGACGAATCATTAAATACTTCACGGAATAATGATGTGTGTTATATGCGATTTCAGTCTTTCTCGGCGTATTCCATTGATGTATTCTTCTCGGGTTATAAGCCGAATGGTGGCGTTGTCTCGTCGCAACTTTATAATCAGTTTCGTACCCATCATCTTCTGCGACAAGACGACGCCACCACTCGGCTGATAACCCGAGAAGAATTCATCAATGATATGTGTTGTTGTTGTTGTTGTTGTCTCCAGTCCAAAGATTGGTTTGATGCAGCTCTCAATGCTACTCCATCGTGTGCAAGCCTCTTCATCTCTGTAACTACTGTACGCTTCATACTTTTGAATCTGCTTAGTGTATTCATCTCTTGGTCTTCCTCTACGATTTGTATCCTCCACGCTTCCTTCCAGTACTAAATTGGTGATCCCTCGATGCCCCAGAACGTGTCCTACGAACCGATCCCTTCTTCTAGTCACGTGGTGCCACAAATTCCTTTTTCCCCAATTCTTTTCATAGGTCCTCAGTAGTTACGTGATCTACCCATCTAACCTTCTGCATTCTTCTGTAGCGCCACATTTCGAAAGCTTCTTTTCTCTTCTTGTCTAGACTGCTATCGTCCGTGTTTTTCCATACATGGCTATACTCCTTACAAATACTTTCAAAAAAGACTCTCTGACACTTAAGTCTATACCCCCATGTTAACCAAATTCTCTTTTTCAGAAACGCTTTCCTTGCCATCGCCAGTCTACATTTTATATCATCTCTCAACTTTCTTTAAGACCTGGAGACTGATCCCAAGCACATCCAAAACTGAAGTCTCTTGTTTCCATCTAGCGAATCGTGCTGCGAACTACAAACGAAGAGTTCTGCTCAATGGACAAATGTTGAGGTACAATCCTTTCCCAAAATATCTCGGAATCACTCTAGATAGAATCCTGAGCTACAAAGAGCACATCACTAAGCTTTTTCATAAAGTTGCTGCAAGGAACAACATACTACATAAGCTCAGTGGTACCACCTGGGGAACCTCTGCTGACTGTCTGCATTTAAATGGCATCAGTCTTGTGTACTCTGCTGCCGAGTACTGTGCACCTGTCTGGTTGGAAAGTGGACATGTGAAGAAGGTAGACACAACACTTAACGACACAATGCGCTGCATTACTGGTTCCATCAAATCAACCCCATGCCACTGGTTACCTGTACCGAGTCACATCCCTCCACCTCACTTAAGGCAGAAACAAGCTCTACTGAGGGAGGCTAAGAAAATCTCTGTATCACCTTCTCTACCACTGCACCAGGAATTCTGTCATCCGCCACAGCAATGATTGCGATCAAGAAGACCAGCAAGTGTTACTGCAGGACAACTCATCCCGGATGGTTTTGGTCTAAATGAAAGCTGGAAGCATGAATGGTCAACAAAAACATTGGAAACAAGAGCCCATCACCTCGATCCCACAAAGGAGCCAAAAGGTTTTGAGCTACGGAGGAAACTTTGGTGCCGCCTCAACAGGTTAGGGACTGGACACGGTTGTTGTAGCTACTTCAGGTACAAATGGGGCTGGATAAGTTCACCAATGTGTGAATGTAATAAAGAAGAGCAGACAATTGAACATTTAGTCCAACGCTGTCCACTCTCACACCCAGCTTAATTAACTGGTTGAAAAACACGGACTTTAAGGTTTAATCTTGTCTTATATCATACGTATATTGTATAAAATCACCATACAATTAAATAAATAAATCATCTTTATTTCGACTATCATGAGTTATTTTGCTGCTCAAATAGCAAAAATGGTTCAAATGTCTCTAAGCACTATGGGACTTAACATCTGAGGTCATCAGTCCCCTAGACTTCGAACTACTTAAGCCTAACTAATCTAAGGACATCCATGCCCCAGGCAGGATTCGAACCTAAGACCGTAGCAGCAGTGCGGGTCCGGAATGAAGCGCCTATAACCGCTCGGCCACAGTGGCCGGCAAATAGCAAAATTCATCTACTATTTTAAGTGTCTCATTCCCTCAGCATCACCTGATTTAATTCGATTACATTACTCGTTTTGCTTTTGTTGATGGTCGTCTTACATCGTCCTTTCAAGAAACTGACCATTCCCTTCAACTGCTCTTCCAAATCCTCTGCTGTGTCTGACAGCAAACAGTAAATAACACGGAATAAAATTTCCGTGAGTGCAGTTTGAGTCTGCCCCGCAGATTTATCGTGAAAATGTTCGCAGGGTTGCCATAAATTTCCCCACGTGAATTTCCCTGATTTCCAGACAAGTTTTAGCATTTTTGCGTGACAAATTTTGGGATCTCAAGGGTAGGTTAAGATGTAATTTGACAATCTGTCTTTGGAGCTACAGTACAAGGAACAATAGTGTAAACAAAGGGGAAAAACCTGCAACCAGATGGTGTTTCCTGATGTGAGCAGAAGTCCTAAGAGATGGAGCACATGCTCGAAATGACTCCAGGATGGGGAAGGAAATGGTACGCGCTCCTTCAAATGGCCCATCCCGGCATCCACCAGGAGAGATTTAGGGAAATCATGGAAAACCTAACTGAGGATATCAGGTGCGAATTTGAAATCGCCCTCCCGAATGCAAGTCCAGTGTGCTCACTCCGCCAGGTTATCAAAGGTTGCCCCACCTCTACACTACAAGATAAACTACAGTGTGTCCGAAAAGACTTTCCCTGATTACATAAATTGATAACTCACAGGTAAGATTCAAATATGAAACTTGTGTCTAATTGTTTACAAACTATCAAAGTTTCTTTCACGAACATTTATTGTTTCGTGCATACAAAGTGAAAATCTTTCAGGACTTTGTGGTCGAAATGCTATGACGTATTGAGGACGATGGTGGTTATCACAGACAAATTGCCTTTTCCGACGAAGCGACCTTTTTTGTCAGTGGAGTAGTGAATCGCCATAATGTGCGCATTTGGGGTTCACAACCCCCTGGCGAGGTCATGGAGTGCACCAGAGGCAGTCCAAAGGTGAATGTTTGGTGTGCGCTATTGCACAATTAAATTATCGGGCCATTCTTCTTCGCTGAGGCTATCTTCAGTGTATCTGGACATGTTGCAACTGTATGCTGTTCCTCAGCTGCTTCAGTATCACCCCGATGTCTTGCTTCAGCAAGACAGTGCACTGCCTCATTGGGGTTTGGACGTCCGTGCCTATCACGATATGACCTTTCCTGGGCGATGGATTGGTCGTGATGGGCCAACGGTTTGGCCTCCATGCTCTCCTGACATAACCCCATTAGACTTCTTTTTATGGGGTTATGTCAAGGACAAGGTCTACCGAACACGAGTACCAGATCTTGAAACCCTGCGGCAACGGATAACCACAGTCGTTGAATCGATCCCTCCAGTGATGCTGGCTAATGTGTGGCCAGAAATTGAGTATCGCCTAGATGTGCTACGTGCTACCAAGGGTGCTCTTGTGGAAGTTTACTGATGTGTGAAAAAAACTTTGAATTTATGTAATCAGGGAAAGACTTTTCGGACACCCTGTACATCTGCTCTCAGAATACGAACACTGCTCGTATTTGGCGAGCTGCTGTCGAACAGGCCCCCATCGATTAGAGGGCTGCTCACGATTGGGTCACTATCAAGCAGCTGCGCATCAAATTTGGCGAAGCACACTCGACCCCTGTACAGTTGATAGCCTTTCCCAAGGAGGCCACTCCCGAGCAAATTGCCAGGTAACGTGTTGTGCGCCAATTGGATGATAAACATGACGTCATCAAACAGCAGCATATGTAGGCAACGCCACCTATAGGTGGCATCGATGTAGGCCGCTGTCGCGTCTAACAGTTGTAGAAGTCTACTCTCTTTACAGAGCACTGCCTGTAGTTTGAATGAAAGAGCAGAAAACCATTTCATCCCCTGTACACAAAAGGAAACTGTTACTAAATAAGATGACAGAAATTTAATTTAAGTCTTTGAAAATGAAATGTGCATTAATTATATTAATAATTGGATGGCGTAATACAGTGGTATGCATATTTCAGGGCTTAGCTCTGGAAAAAAAATGAGCTAGTGTGGTAAGCAGTGGAAAAAACTTATTTAAGAGGTGCTTATATTGATACTGGCAATGGCCTTGCCACACTGGTTCCTGTGAGATCACTGAGGTTAAGTGCTGTCGGGCGTGGCCGGCACTTTGACGGGTGACAATCCAGCCACCGTGCGCTGCTGCCATTTTTCGGGGTGCACTCAGCCTCGTGGTGCCAACTGAGAGAGGTGCTCAACTGAATAGTAGCGGCTCCAGTCGAAGAAACCATCATAACGACCAGGAGATGGTGTGCTGACCACATGCCTCTCCTATCCGCATCCTCAACTGAGAGTGACACGGCGATCGGATTGTCCCGATGGGGGCCACTTGTGGCCTGAAGACGGAGTGCTATATTGATACTGACGACTCTTTACTGTTTGATGAAACAAGTGGCTTAAGAGCGTACTACATGGTGAACTCCCCAACTTTTGTAGGGAAACAGGTTGCTGAGAAATGGTACCAAAACACGAGTGGTAGAGTTGACTGCAACAAATAGTTGAAAGTGGTACAGTATTATTTTGTCATACCTGCACATAATGCAGCTGTAGAGAGAATATTTTCTCTGTTAAATGTTCAATGGACATATGAGCAGAATAAGCTCATATTTGTAAATGTAAAGCTGTTGTTGACTGTGCTGAACAGTCAAAGGAAATGAAAAATATGTGAAATAAATCACATTATCTGAATTCCTCCAATTTTTGATCATTAAAACATGGCAATAGCCAAGAGCTTTGTAGGAATTTGTAACAATTTTGTCACCAGTCTTTGAATTAAAAATAACTGAAATTGCTTTCAGTATTACTCAGGGGTGCAGATTGTGTTCAAGCTGTTGTACCCAGTTTTCTTGCCCAACATTTCACTGACAGCATTAATAAAGTAACCGTTGTAGTAGATGTTCCGTAGTGGGTCCCCTTGTGTTTCTCCTAATTTATGCACAATAGGTGTACCTAATATGCATCAACATACTCTCAGTTTTGTCTATTTGGTAATGTAAGTTTTCTGAAATTATGTTGCAGTTTTATTTTTTATGATGAAAGGTTGTTAAACATGGTAAAGTGTATCAAATATTGTGAGAAAGTAAACATTAGGCTTTGGCTCAATCAGCTACGACAACCTTCATTTGGAATTCACATTTTTTGGCTTCTCCAACTATCAATCAAATTATCATTTTCTGAGCTAACCGAGATCTCAGGCTACACTGCAAATAAATCTGTTACAACAACCAAGATTTGAGAGAGGGTCCAGTATCACACTCTAGAGTAAATTGTAGTTATCATCATCCATTGGGCAACAGTAGTGCACAATGACTTTTCAGTTTGAAATTAATACTGCAGAGTTTGTGAAATGGAAAACTGTAGAGTGCTTGTGGCGTCCAGGTCACTGTGCGCCACGTTTTATTGGATTGCGTTTTATTTTCTAACCAGCGGGCCACGACTGACTTGCCAGCGGACCTGCCATCTCTTTTAGGCAACACTCGGACGAATGTGGTTAAAGTTTTTAAGTTCTGTGCCATGTCAAATGGTTTTACAAAGATTTTAGGGAGAGGATCTTAATTTGATCACTGTGTGACAAGCTCGCCCATATTTTATGTAAGTGGCCAGCCAGTGACAATTTACTGTGGCATTCTTGTTGCTACGTTTTCCCTTTCCTTACGTGCTACTTTCTTATGTCGCATTTTATTTCTTTTCCTGCTTTCTTTGCGAGTGTGTTTCAGTTTTATTAGGTCTGTCCACATTTGTTCCCTTTAATGTGTGTCAGGGTGCTGATGACCTCGACGTTGAGCACCCATAAGCCCCAACACACACACACACACACACACACACACACACAAATGCACACGCCTTATCAGCATAACTGATGAAGACCATCGTATGTCGGGTCACTTTTTTGTGAGTCATTATAAAAAAAACCAGTGCAACTTTTTGAAAAATTAAAAGTAATACTGCATGTACCATGTTTATGTTTTGAGCCGAAGTAGTTGTTCTTTTGCAGAAACAGTCAATACTACCCATATCTCAAAGTAACTCCCAGTTGCCTGCTTCCCAACAGCACTTTTGTGTGACAAGTATTCTGTACAGTAGTTCTGGAAACTAAATACTTTTTGGCACCTTCTGGGTCACACAGGTCATTTTTCCGTGCTCTTTTTACTGCCTCAAATACTGCAATTTTATCGAGTTTGGTTTCTTAACCCCACTTGTTTTGTGACATCTGAAGGTAAAAAGTTTTAAGTCCTAGGATGATGTATATGCCTTTATTTACTGACAAGAGAAATTAAAAACTGTTTTTGTCATCTTGGCCTACACGTATCTATTAGCCTAAAACCATAAACTTAAAAAATTTTGACGTGATGAAATCATGATACTTGAAAACAGCATTATTTTTTAAAGCATTTTATTTCAGACCTAACCAGATTTTTTTACAGTTTCTTATCAACTGAAAATTCATTTTTATGATTTACATTTGCAGTGAAGATTAAGCACTGCCTCAGCAAATAGGCTATTCCAGTGGCCTCGTGTCTACGTCCACGGCATCGAGCGGGATAGCGCAGTGCTTAGCACATTGGACTTGAATTCGGGAGGATGATGATTCGAACCCGTGTAAAACCGTCCTGATTTATGTTTTTCGTGATTTCCCTAAATTGCTTAAGGCAAAAGCTGGGGTGGTTGCTTCGAAAGAGCACGGTCGCTTTCCTCCTCTATCCTTCCCTGATCTGCGCTTGTGCTCTGTCTCTAATGACCTTGCTGTCAAATGGACAAACAAACACTAATCCCCCCTCCTCCTCCTCTTCGATCCATCATCCTAGGTACAAGGCTCAAAATTGGCCCTAGACGCAATTGTTTACAGTACTATGCAAATATGGCAGTAATAACCTCATATTCTTCGACAAATTAAAAGTACAACATATGAAAAATAACACATTAAATTCCGAGTTGTGTGGTACATACTCTAAAAAACAATGCAGAACCAAACAAAAAATTTGACTTCGACAGCGCAAAAATGTGAAAAGTTCTTCACGGCTCTTAAAGACTAGCAAATTAACTCCAAATGTGGACTGCTAAATTATTTACAGAGAGCTGCCAAC
Organism: Schistocerca serialis cubense; assembly: GCF_023864345.2. NCBI lineage: Eukaryota > Metazoa > Arthropoda > Insecta > Orthoptera > Acrididae > Schistocerca > Schistocerca serialis. The sequence continues at coordinate 103,674,677 of NC_064648.1, forward strand.
CAACTGAGTACAAAAAAACTAAATATCCCAAAATTTCCCCCCAAATTACATATCTGGCTCTACATGCAAAGTGGCCCTAGGTATACTGATCTCCTCATACACTGCAACTGAGTTAACTAGCACAGATAAATGAAGTTACTGTATTTGTCGTGCATCTGCAAAATTCATATCCAGTTCTACTGGAATTAGAACATTAAAAGCTCAAGGGCTCCATAGTATCCACAATCACACGCAACAGACTTAAATGTAGGAACTGAAGGGTGAACAGCATGCAGTGTGAAGGCACTAATTTTTTAAGCAGCTGGGAAGTGGAGATCCAAAATATTCTTTGGACAAAAATAATTTTAGTGTTTGTTCTTATAATTACAGTTAAAAGAACTATGCTTAAATATGGAAGATGGAAGTAAATAGTTGTATTTCTGTGAATTCTACCGATGTCCCCCCCCCCCCCCCCCCCAAGACAGCTGGTGAACAGTGTGCGGTTGTTAAATTTATTTTAGGAAAATAAGAGATCTAGTTTCTACTTGGATAGAACACTGTACATAAAAGGAAACTTTGAGCAATACAAAAAGCAGCAATTCAAAGTATAGTACCTTTTGGTATTTACCAGACACTATGGACATGAAATGTAAAGCCGTAACAGAAGCCTTACATTTTTTATGTAAGAGTGGAATGGCTTCATAACATATTACACAATGTTCCTACATTTGTTACACACTACTTTTCTTGAGTCTTTATGTTTGTGGATGCCTACATTCCAATGTCTCATGTTTTGAACACCACCCAAGTACAAGCAGTGTGAATTTAACCAGTCCCTAGACTACTCTCAATAAAATATCCCAAGGACAGAGGAAACAGTTTTCTCATGCTTATAGCCTACCGTATATTTTGTTATGACTGCTGGAATGTAGGTGTTTGAACAGTAAGTTCTCATATTTGACACAAAAAACTATCATTTGCAACAAGTAAGGGTTAACAGCTTGAGTTATGCTTAAAGGTAAACACAGATTTGAGCAAAAATCTAAGCTTTCTGTTTTTCATAGCTGGCTCAACATGATGCACAAGACTACAGGAGTATCAGTGTTAAATGCCAAACTACGAAAAGCGCAATGTTCCCGAAGACAACCTTAGACTATCTGGATCAGAGGCGGTCTAACTCCTTCAGTGGACTGGATGCTGCAACATCACTTACAAGGAAAGGTCCCAGAGGTGGGATCGACTTTTTGAAACCATCCATACGCTGACGTACATTAAGATCATGCGAAACCCAGCTCACACTTTTCTCACACGACATACTGAAACCTCTGGATCGACACAACCAGGTAGATGCAGTATTTCTTGATTTCCAAAAAGCATTTGACTCAGTACTGCACCTACACTTGTTGTCAAAAGTACGATCATATGGCATTTGAAGGGAAATTTGTGACTTCTACATCGTCTGATGTAGAAGTAACTTCAGGTGTGCCCCTGGGAAGTGTGTTGGGACCCTTGCTGTTCATATTGTATATTAATGACCTTGCAGGTAATATTAACAGTAAAATCAGCCTTTTGCAGATGATACAGTTATCCATAATGAAATATTATCTGAGAGAAGCTGCACAAATATTCAGTCAGATGTTAAGATTTCAAAGTGGTGCAAAGATTGGCAACTTGCTCTAACTGTTCAGAAACATAAAACTGTGCTCTTCACAAAAGGAAAAAAATGGAGTATCCTATGGTTACAATATCACCGAGTCACTGCTGGAATTGGCCAGCTGGGCATAATACTTTCTACAAATAAGAAATGGAACGATCACATAGGTACAGTCGTAAGTAAAGGAGGTGGTAGACTTTGGTTTTTTGGTATGCTACTGTGAAAGTGCAATCAGTCTGCAGAGGAGATTAGTTGAAATCACTCGTGTAACCAGTCCTAGAATACTGCTCAAGTGTGTGGAACTTGTACCAGATAGGACTAACAGGAGATATTGAATGTATACATAGAAGGGCAGCACGAATGGTCACAAGTTTGTTTAATCCATGGGAGAGAGTCACAGAGATACTGAAGGAACTGAACTGGTGGACTCTTGAAGACGGACAAACTATTCTGAGAAGGTCTATTAACAACGTCCAAGAATCGGCTTTAAATGATTACTATAGGCTACAACCCCCTATGTATCGCTCACAAAGGGATCGTTAAGATAAGATTAGAATAATTACTGCATGCACGGAGGCACTGAATCAATCATTCTTCCCGAACCTTATACGTGGATGGAACAGGTCGAAACCCTAATAACTTGTACAATGGGACCTACCCTCTGCCATGCACATCATGCTGGTTTGCAGAGTATAGGAGTAGCTATAAACGTAAATGTATGTGTATCACAGTCTGCTGCTATTCCCTCTGGTGCAAGTAATGATGAAAAATAATTCAGAATTTTGTGTGTTGTTCAATAGCTTTAAAGAAGTCCTACGGTATAGACTGGTTGTGTGGTGTAAAGGGCAGGGTAACATACTTGCTAAAGGATGGTTGTGGGTTCAAATATTGTCAGGTGCTTTAAATTTTTTTCATTTTAAAATCTTTATCAAAATGACTTCGATCATTATTTTTACTCAATTAACTAGATTAAATGTAATTTTTTGGTTTCTGTTCCTTTGTCACATCATTTTAATCGCCATTTTACCTTTTTCATTTGTTGTTGTGTTTTCTTTATATCGTTGTTTTCCATTACGAATTTTTGTGAATGTTAATTTTAATTATATTTATCTATCACAATATTTAAATATTTGAAAATGCTGATCTATCAGTTGGAAAACAAAACATGAAATAACCTATTGACGTTGACTGTACAATGCTGTCAAAGATGTATTTTTTGTTATTAGAAGTGCATATTTTTTGGATGGTAATTGTCTTACAAACATTCAAAACAGACTAAAATTCTACTGCAATAAAGGCAAAATAATGCAGATGAAGAGTCAAATGAAAGAAGAGATTATAAGAATAATGAAATTCACATAAAATGAGGAATAGAAATAATGAATGCAATAACACAAATGAAAAAAATATAATGGTGAAACAAAATAAATCAAATCAAAATTAACACATGAAATTAATTAAAATCGTAGGAACAAAAATATGCAATGGCAAAAGAGTGATAGGAAGAAAAATGCGAGCAAATTAAGAACTTGATATGATGATTAAAGTGCTGTGACAAAGGAATAGAAAGAAAAAAATTCATTTATACAAATTCATTGAATACAAATAATGATCAAAGTTATTTCAATAAAGATTTAAAACTAAAAAAAAAGTATGGTCCTTTTGCTTGTTAAGTCGCAAAACCAATGTGTCCAGCACTACCTTTTAACGCTTTTCAGTGTCGTGAAAAATTCCAAAATTTTTTCGTTGATTACTTGGAAACGAGGGACTGTCAGGATGAGTGGTAACTGACATCACCATATAGACGGTTTCACCGCTGGGGACCTCTCCTTGTTTTCATTAATCCAATGTGAATGCAATAACTGTAGAATTCAGTCTAGGTCCCATATTATGAACAGATAACCAGTTTTGGTTTTCATGCACCAGATCTTAAGAAAGCAGTGACAGGGGATGCACGCAGAGTTTATGACTGTGTATTCTCTGTGTCCCTACTTTATAAGATACAAAGTGTGGAAATGAAAACATTCGAAGTGTCTTTTTTCCTTCAGAAAATGCATTTTCAGTGCTACTTTGTTCTCAGTACTCTGTTGCATTACCCTAGACTTGTACCAAGGAGAAACAGTTCCAAACATTCATTACCACATTGTGCATGGTCTTTGGGCCAAGTGGTACTCCCAATGGAGTTCCAAGTGCCAGACCATAAAGGTCTTGTCCATTCAGCCTGGGATGGTTTGAAGAAATAACACAAAAGATTTTGGTGAGGGTACAGCTTTCTGAGCTGTGACATTTTGCAAATGCAGAGAAGTTAAAAAAGGTAAGCAAAGCTATTGTTCTACCCACTAGATTGTTGAGTAAGTTAAAGCTACAAACCCATTCCGTATAATTCCAATGCGTACAACCGATGTCTTTGATTTTGGAGATTGTCCAATGCAATACGAACCAAGTGTGTCAACTCGATCATTTCAAATAGCTATATAAAAATTCTTACTATGAAACAGAAGAATGGAGAAAAGTCAGTGTAGTCAAAAGAGGAAAGACCGTGGCCAATGTATGCCGTACCGTACTTCATCTGAAAGAACAGCTGTGTTTATCAGCTGTGAAACAAAGATATTCCCATTTCTTGCTCGACAGAACTGGGAGTTTCACAGGGAACATTGAAACATTTGATCCAGAAATGAAGCAATGTAAGAAACAGAAGTCAATGCTGAGAATTTTTCTTCTTCTTGAATTTATTTTGGCTACTCTCTTGTGATGAATTTAAAAGACAAGGTTGCTTGGTTGGTTGGTTTGGAGAAAGAGACCAGACAGCGAGGTCATCGGTCTCATCGGGTTAGAGAATGACGGGGAAGGAAGTCGGCCGTGCCCTTTGAAAGGAACCATCCCGGCATTTGCCTGGAGCGATTTAGGGAAATCACGGAAAACCTAAATCAGGATGGCCGGACGCGGGATTGAACCGTCGTCCTCCCGAATGCGAGTCCAGTGTCTAACCACTGTGCCAAAAGCCAAGGGAAATGCTGTTAGCTGAGTACTGTTCTACTAGTTAAAACCCTTCTGCTGAATTTCTGTACTTGCATTATCACAAATGAAAAACATGGTGCCTCAATGTTAGTAGCACTTTAAAACAAACATTTTCTTACAGACATTTAGAACTAGAATGTTGTTTGATATACCATTTAGAACATTCTTAATAATTTTTTAATTTCTCTCATTTTTTTGCAGCAATGAGGCTGGCAACATAATTCTGAAGTGGCAGAATAGCTACTTAGTTTACTGGATACAAATAAGTTATGTACAAAAAGAGAGACATTGTTCTTTGATTCTCCTGACAAATATGAGATTTAGGACTTATCGTTTTCATTTCCACTCTTATATGATTATGGCAGTAAATTAAAAAGGTTATCTGTCAAAAAAAAGAGGGACCATGACTGAATTTTACAGTTGACATAGATATCAAAGTCATCTGTCTCTTCCAGAGGCCAGGAACATCAATATTAAAAATTGTTACTTACTGTAACATAGTTCAAACTGCACAGTTAACAGATTATTAATTGAACACAACACTTGGGATTCTTCGCAACCTGAGTGTACTTTACGCCCACTGCTTATTTGTTATGAAATTACATTTTGACTTGCAGCTCTTCTATCATGTGCACAAATGAGGAGCATTCAATTTGAGTGACATCCTTTATACCACTTGTGGTCAGTACTTGGCCATTTGTATGGTGAATGCTGGTAGTGAAAGTATGTGATCCTTGCCTTGTATGGACTAACCTACCAGGAAGGGGGAAGCCTTGCCCCTTACTACCCTGGTAGGCAGCTTATACTTATATTGTGCGTTTCTGTGCAAGCAGAAGTGACAAGGAGGCAGCGATTTTGTGTAACAACAGAGTAAACAACACCTACCAGTGGTTGAAACAACGCATTCACACAATGCGTTGTTTGCTATCTAAGGTAGATAATTAAAAGCAACAAGTTACTATGGGCCTTCAGTTATCGACCTCCTGGTGATTCCTGTATCACAGCTTCTCCCCCTCCCACCTACGCATGCAAATAGCCATGCTCCAATATGCACATTTATTTACTTATTTATTTCATCTTCGAGCGTCTTGCATGCTATTGATGTTAATAGTTTTTATGCATTGAATAATACATAGTAATAATAATAATAGTAATAATAATAATAGAATAGGCCTCTGGTATGTTCTGCCAGTCGTAAAAGGCGACGAAAAGAACAAACCACTAATATGGCTAACCCCCCTTTTAGTGTGATTAGTTGGTTCAGGACAGAACTAATGAAGCCTCGGACAAGCGCTGTCATGGTCTGGGACGAAGCTTGAACCCTATGCCCGTCCACAATGGTAATGACACTGCTAGCCACACGGAAAATGATTTCAATCGAAATAGAGGTGTTTTGCAGGATATGCTTCCTGCAACCACTCTAGAAGGAAAACAAAGGCAGAGGATGAGATGGTCAGATGAAGTTAATCGACACCTCATGTTCTGTTAGTACCAAGCAACAAACTTAGGAACCAACACAACTAGATACAGATACAAAAAAAATCACAAGTATACACAACATTTATTACCAGATACCCAGAATTAAAATTTTTAACAGAACAACGACTAGCTGATCAGATCCGTGTAATAATCAAAAATAACAGGATACCCCAGTCAGAATTAGAAAACATAAAACAACAAGTACAACAAATACTGGAACAAAATAATGTGCAATAAGAAGAAGAAGAAGAAGAAGAAGAAGAAGAAGAAAATACAGTAATGGATTCAAACATCCCAGAGCAAACAAACAAAGAAAAACACACATCAATTAGACAATCAGAGGAAAACGAAATCTTAAGACAGCCACCAGAACAAGCACAAATAGAACACGAAGTGACACACATGTTAGATATAGAAGAAAAATTTCAGCTGACATATATAGAATACAAAGACACAAATACAGACATTAGACCATTCTCGCATAGACCACCAAATAACCCACAAGTCGAAACAACAATAACAACTATCAACACAATCATACACAACAAAATAAATGAAAATACAACTATGGAAGAGTTACAACTACTGGTTTATATAGGAGCACTCACTACACTAAATATACACACTAGGCAGAGATCAGAACCAACCAACACACAGAAGAAACCCACAAAACCAACATGGCAACACAGGCTACAGATCAAAATAGAAAAACTGAGAAAAGACATCAGACAGCTAACACAATTTATAAGAAATGAACTATCAGACAAAAAACGAAAAAGGTTAGGTAAAATCTCACAACAAGAAGCGATGGAGCAATTAGATGAAAAGAAGCAGAAATTACAAGCATTGGCCAAACGACTTAGAAGATACAAAAAAAGTGAAAATAGAAGGAAATAAAACCAAACATTCAACACAAACCAAAAGAAATTTTACCGGACAATAGATAACACACACATTAAAATTGACAATCCACCAAACATAACAGACATGGAACACTTCTGGAGCAACATATGGTCGAAACCCGCTACAACATAACAGACACGCATGGTGGATACAAGCAGAAACAGACACATACAAGATTATACCATAAATGCCTGAAGTGATAATTTTGCAACATGAAGTCACCCTAGCAATTAATTCTACACACAATTGGAAAGCCCCTGGAAAAGATAAAATAGCAAATTTCTGGCTAAAGAAGTTCACCTCAACACATTCACATCTAACTAAATTATCTAACAATATAATAGAGGGAAACATTCCACGCGGGAAAAATACATTTAAAAACAAAGATGATGTGACTTACCATACGAAAGCGCTGGCAGGTCGATAGAAACACAAACAGACACATACATACACACAAAATTCAAGTTTTCGCAACAAACTGTTGCCTCATCAGGAAAGAGGGAAGGAGAGGGAAAGACGAAAGGAAGTGGGTTTTAAGGGAAAGGGTAAGGAATCATTCCAATCCCGGGAGCGGAAAGACTTACCTTAGGGGGAAAAAAGGAAGGGTATACACTCGCGCGCGCACACACACACACACACATCCATCCACACATATACAGACACAAGCAGACATATTTAAAGACAAAGAGTTTGGGCAGAGATGTCAGTCGAGGCGGGAGTGAAAAGGCAAAGATGATGTTGAATGACAGGTGAGGTATGAGTGGCGGCAACTTGAAATTAGCGGAGATTGAGGCCTGGTGGGTAACGGGAAGAGAGGATATATTGAAGAGCAAGTTCCCATCTCCGGAGTTTGGATAGGTTGGTGTTGGTGGGAAGTATCCAGAAAACCCGGACGGTGTAACACTGTGCCAAGATGTGCTGGCCGTGCACCAAGGCATGTTTAGCCACAGGGTGATCCTCATTACCAACAAACACTGTCTGCCTGTGTCCATTCATGCGAATGGACAGTTTGTTGCTGGTCATTCCCACATAGAATGCATCACAGTGTAGGCAGGTCAGTTGGTAAATCACGTGGGTGCTTTCACATGTGGCTCTGCCTTTGATCGTGTACACCTTCCGGGTTACAGGACTGGAGGAGTAGGTGGTGGTGGGAGGGTGCATGGGACAGGTTTTACACCGGGGGCGGTTACAAGGATAGGAGCCAGAGGGTAGGGAAGGTGGTTTGGGGATTTCATAGGGATGAACTAACAGGTTACGAAGGTTAGGTGGACGGCGGAAAGACACTCTTGGTGGAGTGGGGAGGATTTCATGAAGGATGGATCTCATTTCAGGGCAGGATTTGAGGAAGTCGTATCCCTGCTGGAGAGCCACATTCAGAGTCTGGTCCAGTCCCGGAAAGTATCCTGTCACAAGTGGGGCACTTTTGTGGTTCTTCTGTGTGGGATTCTGGGTTTGAGGGGATGAGGAAGTGGCTCTGGTTATTTGCTTCTGTACCAGGTCGGGAGGGTAGTTGCGGGATGCGAAAGCTGTTGTCAGGTTGTTGGTGTAATGGTTCAGGGATTCCGGACTGGAGCAGATTCGTTTGCCACGAAGACCTAGGCTGTAGGGAAGGGACCGTTTGATGTGGAATGGGTGGCAGCTGTCATAATGGAGGTACTGTTGCTTGTTGGTGGGTTTGATGTGGACGGACGTGTGAAGCTGGCCATTGGACAGGTGGAGGTCAACGTCAAGGAAAGTGGCATGGGATTTGGAGTAGGACCAGGTGAATCTGATGGAACCAAAGGAGTTGAGGTTGGAGAGGACATTCTGGAGTTGTTCTTCACTGTGAGTCCAGATCATGAAGATGTCATCAATAAATCTGTACCAAACTTTGGGTTGGCAGGCCTGGGTAACCAAGAGGGCTTCCTCTAAGTGACCCATGAATAGGTTGGCGTACGAGGGGGCAATCCTGGTACCCATGGCTGTTCCCTTTAATTGTTGGTATGTCTGGCCTTCAAAAGTGAAGAAGTTGTGGGTCAGGATGAAGTTGGCTAAGGTGATGAGGAAAGAGGTTTTAGGTAGGGTGGCAGGTGATCGGCGTGAAAGGAAATGCTCCATCGCAGCGAGGCCCTGGACGTGCGGAATATTTGTGTATAAGGAACTGGCATCAATGGTTACAAGCATGGTTTCCGGGGGTAACACATTGGGTAAGGAGTCCAGGCGTTCGAGAAAGTGGTTGGTGTCTTTGATGAAGGATGGGAGACTGCATGTAATGGGTTGAAGGTGTTGATCTACGTAAGCAGAGATACGTTCTGTGGGGGCTTGGTAACCAGCTACAATGGGGCGGCCGGGATGATTGGGTTTGTGGATTTTAGGAAGAACGTAGAGGTGCGGGGTGTCGGTGGGGTCAGGAGGTTGATGGAGTCAGGTGAAAGGTTTTGCAGGGGGCCTAAGGTTCTGAGGATTCCTTGAAGCTCCGCCTGGACATCGGGAATGGGGTTATCTTGGCAAACTTTGTATGTGGTGTTGTCTGAAAGCTGACGCAGTCCATCAGCCACATACGACGATCAAGTACCACGGTCGTGGAACCCTTGTCCGCCGGAAGAATGACGATGGATCGGTCAGCCTTCAGATCACGGATAGCCTGGGCTTCAGCAGTGGTGATGTTGGGAGTAGGATTAAGGTTTTTTAAGAAGGATTGAGATGCAAGGCTGGAAGTCAGAAATTCCTGGAAGGTTTGGAGAGGGTGATTTTGAGGAAGAGGAGGTGGGTCCAGCTGCGACGGAGGACGGAACTGTTCCAGGCAGGGTTCACTTTGGATGGTGTCTTGGGGAGTTGGATCATTAGGAGTAGGATTAGGATCATTTTTCTTCGTGGTAAAGTGATATTTCCAGCAGAGAGTACGAGTGTAGGACAGCAAATCTTTGACGAGGGCTGTTTGGTTGAATCTGGGAGTGGGGCTGAAGGTGAGGCCTTTGGATAGGACAGAGGTTTCGGAGGAAAGGTTAACTACTGAATTAGGGTGTTGTGGTTCCAGATTGTGTTGATTGGAATTTTGAGGTTTTGGAGGGAGTGGAGCTGGAAGTGGGAGATTGAGTAGATGGGAGAGACTGGGTTTGTGTGCAATGAGAGGAGGTTGAGGTTTGCTGGAAAGGTTGTGAAGGGTGAGTGAGTTGCCTTTCCGGAGGTGGGAAACCAGGAGATTGGATAGTTTTTTGAGGTGGAGGGTGGCATGCTGTTCTAATTTACGGTTGGCCTGTAGGAGGATGCTCTGAACAGCCGGTGTGGATGTGGAAGAGGAAAGATTAAGGACTTTTATCAAGGATAGGAGTTGACGGGTGTGTTCATTGGCTGAGCTGATGTGTAGGTGAAGGATTAGGTGGGTGAGGGCAATGGATTGTTCAGTTTGGAACTGGTATAGGGACTGACGGAAAGAAGGGTTGCAGCCAGAGATGGGAACTTCAAGTGTGACGCCTTTGGGGGTAATGCCAAATGTCAGACAAGCCTGAGAAAATAGAATATGGGAGCGTAATCTGGCTAGGGCGAAGGCATGTTTGCGGAGGGAATGTAAATAAAACTTAATGGGGTCGTTGTGGGGGTGTTGTGAGGGTGACATGGTATTAGAAGGTGGAAAGTGTAACATGAGGAAATGAAAATGAAAATATATGGGGAGGGATAAAGGTGGACTGGAAAGTAACTGGAGATCTGGTGTGAAAAAAGGCGAAAAGGTGTAGCTTACAGCTGGGCTATGTTGGACTTGGGTTGGTAGACAATGATGTGCACAAAGGTCAGGTGGTTGTGTTGCCGCCAAAACACGTTAGAGGACGGAGAAATTCGGGAAAATTTCGAAAAAACTGCGAGTAATATATTAAAAGGACCAACAGCAAATAACCAGAGCCACTTCCTCATCCCCTCAAACCCAGAATCCCCCACAGAAGAACCACAAAAGTTCCCCACTTGTGACAGGATACTTTCCGGGACTGGACCAGCCTCTGAATGTGGCTCTCCAGCAGGGATACGACTTCCTCAAATCCTGCCCTGAAATGAGATCCATCCTTCATGAAATCCTCCCCACTCCACCAAGAGTGTCTTTCCGCCGTCCACCTAACCTTCGTAACCTGTTAGTTCATCCCTATGAAATCCCCAAACCACCTTCCCTACCCTCTGGCTCCTATCCTTGTAACCGCCCCCGGTGTAAAACCTGTCCCATGCATCCTCCTACCACCACCTACTCCAGTCCTGTAACCCAGAAGGTGTACACGATCAAAGGCAGAGCAACATGTGAAAGCACCCACGTGATTTACCAACTGACCTGCCTACACTGTGATGCATTCTATGTGGGAATGACCAGCAACAAACTGTCCATTCGCATGAATGGACACAGGCAGACAGTGTTTGTTGGTAATGAGGATCACCCTGTGGCTAAACATGCCTTGGTGCACGGCCAGCACATCTTGGCACAGTGTTACACCGTCCGGGTTTTCTGGATACTTCCCACCAACACCAACCTATCCAAACTCCGGAGATGGGAACTTGCTCTTCAATATATCCTCTCTTCCCGTTACCCACCAGGCCTCAATCTCCGCTAATTTCAAGTTGCCGCCACTCATAGCTCACCTGTCATTCAACATCATCTTTGCCTTTTCACTCCCGCCTCGACTGACATCTCTGCCCAAACTCTTTGTCTTTAAATATGTCTGCTTGTGTCTGTATATGTGTGGATGGATGTGTGTGTGCGCGCGCGCGTGTATACCCTTCCTTTTTTCCCCCTAAGGTAAGTCTTTCCGCTCCCGGTATTGGACTGACTCCTTACCCTTTCCCTTAAAACCCACTTCCTTTCGTCTTTCCCTCTCCTTCCCTCTTTCCTGATGAGGCAACAGTTTGTTGCGAAAACTTGAATTTTGTGTGTATGTATGTGTCTGTTTGTGTTTCTATCGACCTGCCAGCGCTTTCGTATGGTAAGTCACATCATCTTTGTTTTTAAATATAAATTATCTAACAGTTACATTGCAGACCCATACACAGTCCCTGATACACTTACACAAGGAATAACTTATCTGAAACCTAAAAATCAAGCAGACACAGCAAACCCAGCAAAATATTGCCCCATAACATGCCTACCAACAATATACAAAATATTAACTTCAGTCATTAATGACACATACAACACAGAACACAATTATAAATGAAGAACAAAAAGGCTGCTGCAAAGGAGCAAGAGGATGTAAAGAGCAACTGATAATAGATGCAGAGGTGACATATCAAGCTAAAACCAAACGAAGATCGCTACACTATGCATACATTGATTACCAAAAAGCTTTTGATAGTGTACCCCACTCATGATTACTACAAATATTGGAAATATACGAAGTAGATCCTAAATTGATACAGTTCCTAAACATAGTAATGAAAAATTGGAAAACCACACTTAATATCCAAACAAATTCAAATAATATCACATCACATCCAATACAGATTAAGCGTGGAATATACCAAGGAGACTCATTAAGTCCTTTCTGGTTCTTCCTTGCTCTGAACCCACTATCCAACATGCTAAATGATACAAATTATGGATATAATATTACTGGAACACACCCACACAAAATCACACATTTGCTATACATGGATGATCTAAAACTACTGGCAGCAACAAATCAACAACTCAACCAATTACTAAAGATAACAGAAGTATTCAGCAATGATATAAATATGGCTTTTGGAACAGACAAATGTAAAAAAATAGCATAGTCAAGGGAAAACACACTAAACACGAAAATCACATACTGGATAACCACAGCGACTGCATAGAAGCGATGGAAAAAACAGATGCCTATAAATATCTAGGATACAGACAAAAAATAGGAATAGATAATACAAATACTAAAGAAGAACTAAAAGAAAAATATAGACAAAGACTAACAAAAATACTGAAAACAGAATTGACAGCAAGAAACAAGACAAAAGCTATAATTACTTATGCTATACCAATATTGACCTACTCATTTGGAGTAGTGAAATGGAGTAACACAGACCTAGAAGCACTCAATACACTTACACGATCACAATGCCACAAATATAGAATACATCACATACATTCAGCAACAGAAAGATTCACATTAAGCAGAAAGGAAGGAGGAAGGGGATTTATCGACATAAAAAACCTACATTATGGACAGGTAGACAATTTAAGAAAATTCTTTCTAGAACGAGCAGAAACTAGCAAAATACACAAAGCAGTCACTCATATAAATACATCGGCTACACCATTGCAATTTCATAACCGCTTCTACAACCCTTTAGACCACATAACATCAACAGATACAAAGAAAGTAAATTGGAAAAAGAAAACACTACATGGCAAGCACCCGTATCATCTAACAGAGCCACACATCGATCAAGACGCATCCAACATAAACTAACACAACAACACGTTCCCACATACAAGTATGCACCACAAAATGTACTGGAGAATGATGAATACATATTATACTGGAACAGAACCATTATAACAGATAAAACAACACCACATAACAAATCCGCCATCATACTCACCAATAAAAAAAAGAAATTAACACAACTAATCGAAATATCCATACCCAGTACAACACATATACACAAGATAACAGGAGAAAAAATTGAAGAATACATCCAACTGGCTGAGGAAGTCAAGGACATGTGGCATCAGGATAAAGTTGACATTATACCAATTATACTATCAACTACAGGAGTCATACCACACAATATCCACCAGTACATCAATGCAATACAGCTACATCCCAACTACATAAATCTGTAATTATTGATACATGTTCAATTAACCGAAAGTTTCTAAATGCAATGTAACATATACCATACAGTTAAAAGGAAGTCACGCTTGATTAAGGTCCGTGTCACTTTCCATTTTTAACCAGACATAACGTCTGAGAAAGGAAATAATAATAATAATAATAATAATAATAATAATAAATAAATAAATAAAACATTACAATAATCTGGATTTACATATATAAAAACATATGAGCATAAATTAAAATTTTTGAGTTTCTTTTCCACAACAAAAAATTCTTTTATGGCATAGAAAGCCTTTTTAAGTCAGTTATGTAGAACATTTCTGCAGGTTTTTATTGGTTAGTGTATACTTCTAGTAGCAATGTGCTGAACAGTTTTAACTCAAGGTATGCATAGCTATTCTGAGTCCTGCTTTGTCTTGTAAAGGGTTGGTCAATCTCTCCTTTGTGACATGTATTGTGACAATGAAATGATTGCCTTAATTTGCAGCTCTCTTGGTTTGTGTAGGCTAGGCATCTAAGTATAAATAATGATGGGTCCATCACAAAATGCCCGTTTTCTAGAAAAATGGCCTACGAGATACATTATTTATGAAAATAGCCACTGCATATTTAACAGTTGTTTTCTGTCACACAAAAACTGATTTTGCTACAGTGGAGCTGTCCGAAAGCAGTATGGAGTATGCTATGTGGCTATGAAAAAGTGCATAATAAGATGGCATGAAAAAGTGAGCTGAGCATCATGTTTTCACTCGCACATGCTCTAAGTGTATGTAACAGGTATATGACTCTTGATAATTTACAGTATACAGAATCTGTATGGTGGTTCCAACTTTTGAGAGTCTTTTTGTTGTGCCTATCTGTGACTCGGCCTATCTGCAACTCGGGATCTCTGCTATACGGTGAGTAGCAACTATTCTTTTCATAACATTGTTACTTTCCATCCGGGATTTTCTATTGTTAGGTTGGCTTTGTTTTGTTCCTTTAGGGGCTTTGTCTTGTTCCTTTAGGACCTCTGTCATTTCCAGTTTCAATGAAAATGGTATCATCAGGAACAAAATAGATTTACATGGCACAACACTAGGTAGTTCATTAATATAGATAAAGGTGCCAGTACAGAACCTTGAGACATGCCTCTTCAAACATCTCAGAGCTCATACCAGTAAAGTGTACCGTCAGCTTCCTATTGTCAAGATACGATTCTACAAGAGGGAGTTCTGTATCTCAAATGCCACAGCACCTCAGTTTGTCTATTAGAATCCAATAACTTACAGAGTTAAATGTCTTGCCCAGGTTAATCAGTGATTTTGCTTAAGAGATACTGGGTATTGCTGAAACAATATTTCTAACAGCTTTCAGCATAGATGAATTTTCCCTGACACCCCAATGTGTGTTTGTCAGTTTTCAATTGCAGCTCAATTGTTTCTAAATTTGTTCGTACATGTAATGTTCTATTTTCGAAAGTGTTGGTACAATAAAAATAGGACAGTAGTTATCAACACACAAGTTGTCTCCTTGTAAAGGGACAACAACTTAGCTTTAAGCAGGTTCAAAAATCGTCTTATCAATATGCAAAGTGTTTGTAGTATATGTGCTATCTTCTAATAACAAAATTAACCATATAGCAGAAATGCTTAGTCGCAGACAGGCACACAAAAAGACTGTATGAAAGTGAGCTTTTGGCCAAAGTGCCCTTTGTCACAAAACAAACACACACACACACACACACACACACACTCAACCACAGTATCTGGCAGCCAGAGAGAGAGAGAGAGAGAGAGAGAGAGAGAGAGAGAGAGAGAGAGAGAGTGTCTTTCTGTTGTGCCTATCTGCAACTCAGCATCTCTGCCATATGTTGAGTAGCAACTATCCTTTTCATATTGTTAAATGTCTAGTAACAAAATTTGGTAGACTATATAACTCTTCTGATTTTGAGTTGCTGAAGTCTCCTATTGCAACTGCAACATCAGTGACAGCAATTTGAGCTCAGTTAAATGTGGATGTTAGAGGTTTCTAGTTATATGAATAACTTTTTTTCTGTATGTTTATTAATGCCTAAATTATAGTTACAATTTTGCTGAGTTGTGTGTCCTTTCTTTGTTACCAGAATTAATAAAAAAGTAATTCATTTCACTGGTTGTGATATTGGTAGTATCACAAGTGGTTCTATTAGTATTACCCAGTTCTCTATACTCTGACAAATCATACGCGAGTTTCAAGTACATGCCATTCGTGTTGACATACAGTTTACAATAGTGACAAATTCAGTTGCCCCCTACTGTACCAGCTGAAACCAACGTCATACAAAACAAAATTATTTGACCGCCTTACTATCCAAAGAGAGATTTGTTTAACAGGACAAAACTATTCATCCATTGCTAACTTTGTTCCTCGCAGTACATCTATTTAATTTTAATCCAAAACGACAAAATCTTGTACAAACCATACGAGGGTTGACTGAGAAGTAATGCCTCCACCTTTGTAACTCTTCAACAGTTGGCAGCATTGGTATGCAGCAGGCACTGACTTGTTCCGTAGCCTCTTCTCTACAACTTCAGTTGGCAGGAAGCCTTAGCATTGAATGGCTGTGTTATTACAGTGTAAAGCATGGAACCCTGCACAGATGGTCGGTCAGTGCGATTTAAGCAACGTGCAGTCATTGAATTCTTGACAGCAGAAGGTGTCACCCTAAAGGAGATTCATCAGCGAATGAAAGCAGTTTATGGTAATTCGTGGGTGTGAGTACTGTGCATCATTGGGTGAGTAAGTTTAAAGATGTTGAGGTGGGAACATCTGACCAGCATGACAGACAAAGAGTCTGATGTCCTGTGACAGCAACCATCGAGTTTCACAAGCAAAATCTTGACAGATTGATTCAGGGCGATCGTCTTATCACTCAGAGAAATTGCAAGCACAATCGGAATTTCACAAGAATGTGTGTGCACATTATTGCTTTGCTCGGCTATCAGAAGATCTGTGCACAATGTCTACCCCGGATGCTGACTCCTGAAAAGAAAGTGCACAGCCCTGAAATTTGCCAGGAATTCCTCTCGTGTTACGAAAATGAAGGCTTTCTCCATTCAATTGTGACAGGAGGCGAAACGTGGGTACACCATTACGACCCGGAGACGAAACAGTCTATGCAATATCGAAACAAAGACTCACCCCAGAAAAAGGAATTCAAGACGCAGCCCTCAGCCGGAAAAATCATAACCACAATGTTCTGGGACACAGATGGTGTTCTCCACAGCGATTTCCTCGATCATAGAACAATAATAAATTCGGAGCATTACATCACAACGCTGAAAACTCTGAAACGACGGATAAAAAGGGTCCGAAAGGAAAAGGGAAATGTTTTCCTGCAGCATGACAATGCCAAACCACACACTTCACATGCCACCAAAGGAGAACTTCAGAGACAATCTCACCACCGTACGGCATCCTCCATACAGTCCAGATTTAGCACGGTTTGACTTTCATCTGTTCCCGATAATGAAAGACGATCTGAGGGGATATCATTATGCTTCTGATGAAGACATTGAGAGAACTGTGAGACTGTGGTTGCAGAAACAGGGTGTCGACTTCTTCCGTAACTGCTTCAGAAAGCTTGTTCATCATTGGCAGAGATGTATCCAATTGGCTAGTGATTATGTGGAAGAGTGAGTATTGGTAATCAAAGATCACATTCTAAGGATTATTTCTGTGTTTGATTTATCAAAATATTCCCATCCAAACCCAATTAATGAAGGTGGAGGCATTACTTTTCATTCAAGTGACTTCAGAGGTGATGTCAAATCTGCAGACATGTGGTGCTCTAGAAAGTGGTATCTGTAGTACTTGTTTTCGATTCAGCGCGATTCGCAATATTTACAAAATACGAAAATGTCACAACCAGACAAATACAAGCTTCCCTGACTTTTTTCTCATGATTATATATATATCTTGTGCAGAATCTGTTGTTTGTAAGAGTTTCTGATGTAAGATGAGACTAGTTTCGATGCAGTCACATTTCTATTAATGGAAATATGAGATTTTTCAAAATTGGTTAACACTTCCTTTTCCGCATCACATCGAAACTACCTTCTGGACAACTTATACTGAGGTATCATTGTTTCTTCTGATAATCAGGTATATCAAAATATTTATGACCTTCACTCGTGAGGATCATGCAGTCTCTTAGGCCAATATAATTCATTAATGCTGAAAAAACTAATTTTTAAATATCTCTTTACCGTCAGGAATTTTGTTCACTTGCTATGGAGCTCATTCTCTCATTCTCTGTCCACTGGATTCTCACAGTACAGTGAACTTTTATGACATTAAACATCCACGCTACAAAAAATTCACTTACTGAATAGATGAGGGGGGGGGTGGGGGTGGGGGTGGGGGGGGGGGGGGAGTCACACACACACACACACACACACACACACACACACACACACACACGCACACACAGAGAGAGAGAGAGAGAGAGAGAGAGAGAGAGAGAGAGAGAGAGAGAGAGAGAGAGAGAGAGATCTAGTATTTGGTGAGTTATCTTTACTCTGAAATTATTTGTATGACTTCACATATACTTATGTAAAAAAAAAATACCACTGTCCCCATCTCTCTCAAACAATTCAAGGAAAACTTGACCAAAGGTTGTATAGGCACAAATTAGCAAGAAAATAGCTATTTGAACCCATCTACCTAACTGCACTTTCTACTCCTGTTCCCTGATATATTCTACTAAAATGCACTAGTAAGGCAAGCATAATAAGGCATAACTTTACCGTAAAACAGTTCACAAAAACTCACATGGATATCTGGTGCTTACAATGACATCTCTGGTTGAATGTGTTAAATTATGCTCTCATCAGTTGTTTTAAAATGTTTGCGAACATCTGCCAGAAAATGGTTTTCAACAAATATCATACACAAACCATTTGACTCAAGATACATGAAGACCTCTATTGTTGGTGTCAAAAATATCTATAGCACTGAAGCAACCAAATATTTTTCTTTGTGCCATGAACTTCTGCTACAATACAGTGCAGAAAATAATTCCCTCCACAGTACTCAACGTCGTGGGCTCTTTATGACAGACTTCTTTGCCATTGCCGTCCATATCTAGGTTTGATTTCAGAAAGGCAGAAGGATGACAGCTGAGTCATCTACTGTGCTGCTGAAAGAACATATTGTACATAAACTAAGCACAGTTGGTGAAGTAGTTTTTTGGAAAATATTTTACTTGCGGCACAAAAAATAAAACACTACATATTTTGCATTCATACTTCTTTTCACTACACAACTGTTCTCAAATAATGTTAGTGAAACTGTTGGTTAAAAATATATGATTATTTCAAGCTGTAAAGTTGTACGTCTCACATAACAGCCTCATCATGGGGTCGTTATCTTTCTTTTATTGGTCATTTTTACACTCACATTCAGAAAAAACAGAACACCTTGAATAATTAGAGATAGGACATTCATATTCACAGGACACGTACATTAATATGTTCTGCAGAAATGATTAGCATACGAACCACGTCGGCCCGTGGGTTCGAGGTTGACATCGATATTGCGGTGCGACACCACCCACGGTAAAATGTGTGTGGATCACGTTGTCACTGTAAACCGAAGGTAATAGATCAGTGTGAGTTGAGCAGACGTGCAGGATGACTCGAAGATGTATGCCTGAACCACACAGTCAAACCAGTGAGTTTGAAAGAGGGTGCATTACTAGTATGGGAGAATGTGATGCATCCATCCTGGAAACTGCTGCTCATGTGGGAAGAAGTGTTTCAACAGCACAACAGGTGTGTGCAGAATGGTTCACAGTAGGCCACAGAACTATGAGATAGGTCAGCTTGCACCACCGAGACCACCTTCCCCAGGAGATTAACACCTCATCCGAATGGCACTGCAGGACTGATCTGCGTCAACCTCGGCTCCAGAGCAATGGTGGAACAGTGAAATACATCGTACACTATCAGGTGTGACAGCCTATTGCCATTTATAATGGCGTGGGTTACATGTGCACCATCTACACTCGTGCTCATATATTAAGGATAATGCTGAAACACGGTGAAACAACGCTCTGGTGGGTGGTTTGTGGGTTTAAATCACCTCGGGGTATGACCACGCGGCGCATTTGACCAGGTGACCATGGTGCCGGCAGCAGTCCACATACGCAGAGGCGTGTTGGTGTTTGTCAGAGTACGGTGCAGTGAATAATGGTGGCTGTGTGTTTAAAATGGCTCAAAGAACACATATTGATGACGTTATGAGGGGTAGAATACTAGGGCGACTGGAGTCTGGTCAAACACAGCAGGTCGTAGCACGGGCCCTCCGTGTGCCACAAAGTGTGATCTCAAGATTATGGCGATGATTTCACCAGACAGGAAACGTTTCCAGGCGCTACAGTACGGGACGTGTACAACACCACAAGGAGACCGATATCTCACCATCTGTGCCCGCAGATGGCCACGGAGTACTGCAGGTAGCCTCTCTCGGGACCTTACTGCAGCCACTGGAACAGTTGTCTCCAGACGACTGAACAGACACGGTTTATTCGCCTGGGGACCTGGAAGGTGCATTCCACTGACCCCTGGTCACAGGAGAGCCTGTAAAGCCTGGTGTCAAGAACACAGTACACAGTCATTGGAACAGATGCTCTCCATATTTGCCTGGATGTCTTCAACTGAGTCAAATCTCTTCCCTTTCAGTGAAAAATGCAGTTTAGAAAACAGGCAGAAGTCCGTAGGGGCCAAATCAGGGGAATACGGCGGTTGTGGAAGCACAGGAAATTTGAATTTGGTCAAGAATTCAACAGTCCTCCATGGGTAAATTCTTGATGCACAATACTGGAAGAACTGAAAAAAATCAACATTGTTTTTGCCTTCTATTGACTTTGCCGTGCTTTTTTCAGTCGTGGTAAACCTGCAGTCTTCTACTGCAAAGACTGCACTTTGGTTTCAGAACCATATCAATATACACACGATTAGTCACCTGTAATTACCCTATTTAACAAACCTGGGTCATTTTTAGTCCGATTTATCAGTTCTTGGCATACTTCAAGTTGGTACTGTCTCTGGTCACTTGACAACACTTTTGGAATGCATTTTGCGTACATTCAACGCATGTTCAGATCTTCAGTTAAAATTGACTGAACTGCATAAACTTAATTTAAGTTCATCAGCCACCTCCCTAATTGTAAGCCTATGATCTGAGCACACACAGTTTTTGAGGTAGAAAGACGGCCGGACCGTAGTCCGTCTTCAAATGATTCGCGGCCATTTTCAAATCTGTTGAACAAGACAAACGATTGACTGGCTCATACAATTATCTCCAAAAGCAGTTTTTAATAGTTCATAAGTCTCAGAAGTCGTTTTCCTGGTTTTAAAACAAAATTTCACACAAACTTGTTGCTCTGTTTTTACGTCCATTTTCATGCAGACAGAATCTGGCAACAAGCCCTAGACATGCACTCAACCAGCTGCCATAACAAACTGAATAAAGGAAACACAGTTCCCTGTCATAGGACACGGCAATGACTCCGTGTACATGCCCAGCAAACCAGTAAGCAGTAGTGCATCCGTTCTTAAAACTTTCCCGTCACATCTCATATTTTGAAACTAATAGCTCCACATCACTGAGAGGTCAATGCTGAGTGAAATAACAGAGTGAAAAAAGAAATGACACAGCCACAGTTTGATCTAACCACCTTTCCATTTTAGCAGTCTCCAGCCACACACTATACCAAACATCAGATGCAAATTAGACCCCACTCGCTGGGTTCTCCAGGCACTGCGCCTCTGGAGTTATCAAAACTGTACCAGGGTGTCTACGTGGACAAGAAAAAAAAAATCCCGGATTTTTCCCGGATTTCACGGTTAAAAACACAATTTCTCCCGGATGAAATTACGTATAAAGCGGGTGAAAATACATCCGTGTTAAGTAACAGTATACTTTCCCTCGGAGCTGTAAAACCTATCAGTGCTTTGAATCGTAAAGGTCTTATACCGGCGGAGGATGTCCCAGCACTATAGGAAACGAAATCCAGGAAAAACAATGCGTTTGGAAAGTTGTTTGATGCGAGACAATATGCACAAAGTTTATTTTCATATTGCAAAAGTATATACACAAATTACAGCACGGTAGCTTCCGAAACTCTAAAATAGAGATTGCGTTGAGCGATGCACTTTTGTCAGCCAGTCATAGCTCATGTCACGTGATCTCGCTAGCGAATGACGGCAGTTATCCAAAGCACGAGGCCTGCGAGAAAGACAGGCCGTGGCGCGTACGTTACGAAGGTAGGCCGAACTCGCTCAACTCGGCAAAGTGCATTTCTACAAAAGTAACGCATCTCAAGCCACTATTCGTAATATTTTCTGGTGATCTGTTAGAAATGAAAACAATTGTGACATCACGCACATTGAATGCACGTTAGTTGTTACGGACGTACTGCATAATCTTCGACCTAAAGCCTTTCACACTTTTCGGTGTCGGCACTCTGGTCTGTGCATTGTGTAAATTACCCATTTTTTATGCAACTAAACTTTTATTTTGGTGTTATTCTCTGATTATGTTTCATTGCTGCAGTATTATTCAGCAGTAGTGGATTAAAGTCCTTTGTCAGCGTATCAGACCTTACACGTCAAACCTACAAAACTTTAACTGAAGAAAAAAAAAAAAAAAAAAAAAAAAAAAAAAAAAAAAAAAAAAAAAAAAAAAAAGAGCAATGAAAATTCCCGGGTTTTTTTCCTTGATCTCCTGGATGTTCCGGGCCATATACACCCTGTGTACAAAAACCTTTCTCGTGAATCAACATATCTATTAGTCAAAACCAGATCAGGATTCCTACAGCAGTTCCTAAGATCCGCCTGCATATATAGACATAAAATTTCCTCTCAGTTTTTCAAGAATTCTCATTGGTTACTCAAAAATGAGCCTCAATTTTCAGACTTCAATCTGGTGTTGCGTTTGAATGAAAAGGTGTTCAAGCTCGTAATCTGATGCCTTAATTTGTTGAACATTTTTTATGGATGAAATTATGAAGCTTTCTGTAAAATTATGCACACCGGTTCCCAACTTAGAAAGATTTGCATATGGGTCTTGGCTAAGATCACCTTGGGCTCTGAATACGTGATCACATATCCTCAAGTCCTTACGGTCTTATTCAAACGAGACAACTTCACTGATTTTAATTATTCCTGTAGTTCTCGCAATTAGATTGTAAACCACCTGTGAAACTTGTTGCACCTGCAAACGCTACACTGGAAGCCAAAGTTGAGTGAAAAAGCTGTTAAAAAACCGAGACACTCACCACTAGGATTGCAACTGGTCAGCGCAGCCTCTACAGAAACGTAACAGTGAAGCTCAGAAAACTTAAATAATAGGAATTCTCAGAGGCAACATTATTGCAAAACAGTTGTTTGGTAAATGTAGACAATATTTAAAGAAAACTGTGCTACAATTCTGATGCCCCCAGCGTATATCCCACATAAAATCATAAGATGACACATTAAGGCATATACATACGCACACAAAAAAGCCATTTTCCCTTTGCTCAAAACAAAAATAAGCCACATTTACCCAATTACAAAACAAGATTTTTTCCAAATTTGCCATTCAAAAAATAAAGGGTGGTCTTATATTCATGGATTAAACTACTGCTGCCGATATCAATGTTTTCACACTGTGTAATGAAGTAACAAAGCGGTCGTCTTATATTTACAGATAAAGCTCTGGCAATTCAAAGTCACGGGAAGATTTATTTTGAAGGCTTCTGATGAGCCAGAGGAGGAACAGTGACACTACCCTGGCTAAGAAATATGGCAAATGTGGGGAGGGAACCACTGAGAGGGAGAAGCAAATTTTGTCATGCTACCAACTGTGTGAATGTATATCACATACTTTGGCTTTTTATGAACACCTACTGTGGTATTGTCCAAAGATAGTGGTGCCACACTATAGTCAGCAATGCACATCAATGCCACCAATAATAGTGTGTCTCACTGCAGTCCACAATGACAAGCGAGAGTGGGTGAAAAAGACACGCCCTCTTTCAACACGACAGTGCTCTCGTGCAGAGGTCAATATAGAGCTGAGTGAGGATGTGCTCTGCCCAGTTCGTGACAGCTGAAGAAAACGACATGATCAAGTAGGCCTAAGCAGTTATTCAGTTCTCAGATGGAAATTACTTTAGTAAATGTTGAACACTATGAGGGGGGACCCAAAAGAAACTGGACTCCGAGGGCGCTGACACTCGTTGACGTAGTGCAGGGTTCTCACGCTAGATGGTGTTACCAGACACCTTCTTGAAACAGCCGTGCAGACGGCGTCAGTGTAGAGCTGAACGTGCAAGTGTGGTATTGGGTTTCTCTGACTGTTGGCAGGCTACCTCTGCGAAGTCGTTATGGTAACTTTAAAAGAACAAAGAGTGTGTGTGAAATTTTGTTTCCTGCTTAAAAAAACTGCAACGGAGACAGACCAAATGCTTCAGGAAGCTTTCCAGGAGGACGCTATGAGCCACACACAGGTTTTCGAGTGGTTCGGGCGCTTTAAACGTGGTGAGATGTGTGTTGAAGACCGAGCTCGTTCTGGACGCCCTTCAACATCGCGAAACGAGGAGAACATTGAAAAGGTCCGCCAAAAGATCAACAAGGATCGTCGCCAAACGATCGACCAAATTTCTGCAGAGACAGGAATCAGTTGGAGCTCGTGCCAGCAGATTTTGAGTGAGGATTTGCACACGAGACGTGTTGCTGCTAAATTTGTTCTGTGCCTTCTCACACAGGAGCAAAAAACCATCCGCATGAATGTGTGTCAGGACTTGAAAACAGGGACTGCACATGATCTGAACTTCTCGAACAAAGTCATTACAGGGGATGAGAGTTGGTGTTACGGGTATGACCCAGAAACCAAGCAAGCGTCGAGCCAGTGGAGGACTCCCAACTCTCCCAGGCCAAAAAAAGCAAGGCAAGTGAGGTCAAATGTGACGACGACGATCATTGTCTTTTTCGTGGAATTGTGCATCGGGAATTCGTACCCCCTGGCTAGACTGTTAACCGGTACTTTTACTTGGATGTTTTAAGGCGTCTGCGAGAGGATGTGAGGAGGACACGCCCGGAACTTTGGCAATCAGGTGACTGGTTTCTGCATCACGACAATGCTCCAGCACACACAGCCTTACGAGTGACCCACTATTTGGCATCTCGGAGGTGGTCTGTCGTTCCCCACGCTCCGTATTCGCCAGACCTAGCCCCGTGCGACTTTTTCCTATTTCCACGAATGAAAAAAAGGCTAAAAGGGGAACGTTACGACGATGTGGAGGCAGTAAACACAGCTTCGCAAAGGGCACTGGACAATATCAAACTTGAAGAGTTCCAAACATGCTTCCAACAGTGGGAAAAAGAGACTTGACAAGTGCATCGCATGTAATGGAGAGTATTTTGAAGGTGACTGAAGTAATTTTGTAAAAGGGTTCATCAATAAATTTTTTATGACAACAATCCAGTTTCTTTTGGATCCAACCTCGTATACTTCAAGAGAAGAGGTGGTGGTTTTGTATGCACCAAGTGATGATTTGAGTAAATGACAGTTATAAATTATCAAGCACTCCCGTGGCAAAGGAGTGTATCAATTTAAGTAAGTCTTTTTATCATTCATGTAACTAAGTGAACTAATATTTCATATGTTGCAGTTCCAATGAACCATCTCCCAGAGTAAGCAAAGCATCCACAATTATTGGCAGATGATTGTAGTTTCGTCTGATCGTAACTTTACCAGATTTAAACTTACCAGATTTGCTTGAATCCATTTGTAATCTATATTGAACTGACTTTAAAATAGGACAAATATTCCTTAATAGTATGCATTTTTGCAGGAGCTGGTGAAAGTCTACACTGGCGACTGTTGTATACTCACATGAAGTGTGCAGCAGTGCTGTGGTATAATAGGAGCCAAAGGGGATGTATCAGGTGCTGGTTCTATGCAGCCAGAGAGCTGGCCAGATGATATGTTCCGAAGCAACAGATGAAGGAATATTGGAATGTTCTCCCATTAATGTGGATACAAAATTGGCTGTGTGTTCTAAAAAAAAAAAAAACCACACACAAAACACAGCTGTGCGCTCAGGTCCAACTGTAGCTACAACCTCGGGAATTGCAACATACTTGCAAGAAATGGCCATATATTTGTGACAAATATGATTATAAACTTCACTGCTGCTCGTATACAGAAGTACACAGCCTCTTTTATTGCCTCTCATGAAACTATATCAATGGTCATCATTAAAATAGTGATACCAAAGATGTCCAGCTTTGATAGTAAGCAAAAAAGGAGGTGAAGATAAACATTAATGTATTCCATTTGTTTTTGTTTATTTTATTTCTCTTTGTATTATCAAAATGTAGACAATTAACAAGTGGGACAAGATCCTGCTTTTGAGCAGATACTTTATATCAATAAAACAGTTCATAATTTGCATTAGTCAGAATATGCTAAAAATAAAATTTTCAAGGGGTGTCTCTTTTTTAAAATAAAATAAAAAAAAGAAAGAAAAAAGTGACACACACACACACACACACACACACACACACACACACACACACACACACACACACACACACAGAGTATGCACAGCATCCCATGAATATGGCAGTTATGTTATAAATTCCTAAAAATAACACATTAGTTACATTGTGCTCTAGTACATGTCAAAACCTAAAGAAAACCTGACATGTATACATGTCATCGTATTCACATCTGTATGTTGGTTCTATGTACGAATGTGTTTATAATTATGAGAGTGAGGCTATGTACATACTGAAAATGGGGCAAATTATACATAATTTTGTTGTTAACAACTTTAACATGACTCGCATTAAATCACTACTCATGTACACTGTATATATACATGACAACAGAAGTAACTGGCCAGGAAACACATGCACAGGTCATATGCTTTGATCATACACTATCACAGTAACTTATTAGTTCTAAATTAGTTGACAAAAGTTTGGCATTCTATATTAAAATGCAAAAGTTTTGATGCTGATAAAAACATGGCAGTAAATCATATGCACTGCTTTACATGTGCAAACACTAACAAATGTTATAAACGTGAACACCACAGCTGCACAAACACCACCCCACAACAAAACTTGCACACAAATTGAACAAGCAAAACAATCACAAAAAATAATGCATGCTGGGGTACTTCCCAATTCTTACATAACATTGCTTGTACAAAAAAATAATACTGTGAACTATAAGGTTATAAGGCACTTAGGGATGTTGTGTTAATGCAACTCAATGGTTCTCATATTGTATGGCTATTTGGCTTACATTGGTAGTACTAGTTACATATATAACATTCCTGGTGGTTTACTAAAATACATTACTTTTGTTGACACACAAGCATTCTAAGTATAAGGTACATATGACGGTACACATGTTCATGTAGAACAATACAAAACAACGGTAATGGCATTAGCATTACTTGCATAACAAAACTGGCATACACATGCTTCAGTAGATAATATTACATTTCATGCGTGATAGTAAGCCTAAGCCAATTTAGCAAGCGGTAAATTTATGTGACACTGTTATATAAGTTGGCACACATTCAATAATTTCAAAGTAGCTCAAGTGCGTAATACATTTTAGACATATGTATAAATAACTTTATGTAATACATAAAACAGGAGACACCAAGTACACTGGTAGTGTGTATTTGGATGTCTGTATGAGTGTATGTGAATGTGTGTAGTTCCTACTATAGAAAGGGCCAGAACTTTGAAGCTAGTGAACACTGCACGCTCCACCCATCAGACTCAATGTGTGAATGGTCATCTTTTCCTTATTTTACGTATTGTTCCATCTATGAATTTCCATTATAGCAAACTTTATACAATAGTGCATGTAATTTCATCCTGAATAGAAAGTAATCCAGGAAAAAGTTGTCTATTATATATATTCATATACAGACTCACTCCCACAAGAAAGGTGACGGGTTTTATATTTGCGTAACTACTAAAGATGTTGTGAATGGATGCATGAATTAACTAGTGTGGTATTTTGATTACCTTCCATTTTAAATTTATCAGTGCTGGCATAACAGACTGCTCATAATAACTGTATCTTTAACAGCACATTTTGAACGTTGGTCATTAAAGGAGCAATGGAGCGATGTGTGGACATTAAATTTTGTTTTAAATTGGATAAACGTGCCACAGATAATTTTGAAATGATGCAAACTATCTATGTTAGTGCATCAATGAGTCGTAAAAATGTTTTTAAGTGGCACAAATGATTTCAGAATGCTGAAGAATACCTACATCCAGGATCAACAGTGAGTCAAAGAAATGTTCAAAAAGTGCCTGACCTCTTTCAAAATGATTGTTGTGTATCTACCAGGTTAATTAAGGAACTCACTGGAATTTCCAAAACAATTGTGCATTGCATTCTGACTGAGAATTTGGGCAAGAAGAATATCTGTTGTCACTTTTCCCCCTCTCGCTCAGCGACGATTATAAGTTTGCAGGGTGAAACACTGGAGAGAAATGAAAAGAATGGCCGCTAGGGAGCCGGACTTCACACCTTGCTTCAGAACAGGTGATGAAACATGGTGTTTTGACTACAAGCCACTTACAAAGTGCCAAAGCTACAGATGGAAACGTCCAGAATCTCCAGGGCCGAAAAAAGCTCACTCGCAGATGACCTGTGCCGAAATGGTTCACTCTGTTTTCTTCGAGTCAAAACGAATTATCCATACAGAATTTGTTTGAGAAGGTCAAATGGTGAATGCAAATTACTACTCGAGTGGTTTAAATTGTGATGAGAATTGTTGGGGTCCAATCTGAAGACCAGGTTTAAGCGACATTGTGTTTGCTGCACGAGAAATTTGTCGCGGTGCTCGAATACCCTGCTGAGTCATTTGATTTGCCTCCGTGTGACTTCCGATTAATTTGCAAACCAAAAATCAAGCTTTTTGACCAATTTCAGATATACCGAAGGCAACGACCGTGGTACTGCAGACAAAGTTTCGAGTGTCAGGATTGTTTATCGCAATTTATCCATCAAATCTAGTTGTGTGTTACCTAATAAGGAGCCTGTTTTGAATAAATAGTCATGTAAACTAAAATTAAATGTCTTATTTTATTTCAATTTCTCACTTTTCCTGTGGGGTGGACTGTGTACTGAATGTGTTAAGAACAGACCGTTTCATTATATTGTACTGGGCACCGGCTCAAGTCGAATTTAATATTAAGATATATAAAATTATGTTCAGTATATACAAAGACAGATGTTTGACACGAGATAGACAATATAAAACCAATTCTGCTAAGGGTTTAGAGGGAAAAACGGGGAGGGGGAGAACAAGGGGTAAATCACTCAAACACACATTTGATGCAGCACTTCCCAATATATAAAAAGGAAACAGAGGTAACAGAAGTAGAGATCAGAGGGCACATGTTGAGTACAGCTACGCTCAAATGAAGGGCACCACTGTTTTTCCCACACAGTTCTCTGGCACATCACGCGACGCGTTTCCATTTGAAAATTATGAGTTGCATCCAAGATGGTCACCATGTTTGTGACAGCTTCACTGCCCCCCCCCCCCCCCCCCCCACTTCCCCATCTCATACTAGTTGACTTCAAATTTCTGTTTATCCAACAGTTTCTACTCTGTGTTTTACAGGATTACGCTACACTGGCTGGTTGCAGTCCTTTTAACTCCAGAAATCGTCTGATGCAGCTCTCCACAATAAGTCTACCCTGTGCAAGCCTCATACCATTTGAAATCTTCCACTTTTTAACCTGATTACTGTAGTCAAACCTTGCTCTTTCTCCACAATACACCCCCCCCCCCCCCCTCGCCACTTCCCTCGATTACTGTATAGACAGTTCTTTGATGTGTCAAGATGTGTTTTATCAACCAAACCTTCCTCTTGTCAACTAAGGCAATGAACCTCTTGATCCCAAGTAAATTTAGTATCTTTTCAGTAGTTATATGACCTACCCAACTAATCTTCTGCAGCACCACATTCTGAAAGCTTCTATTGTCCACATTTTATTGCTGTTCACAGCTGAACTCCAGACAAATATTTTCAGAGAATACTACTTTGTTCAGAAGCCTCGTGTTTTAGTAATGGCAATGTACACGTATATTATACCACAGTACTAGTTTGTTGTAAGTATATACTGAGTGCTAGACTGAATAAACAACCTGTTTCATACCCTTAATATGCACTAGCACACAGAAGACCACCTGTATTACTCACACATATATATATCAGTATGTCTTCCACTAATTTGAACAACAGTCACTGAGTTGTCCCAGGATAATCACACTGTTATTTCTTGTTTGGCTATATTTGTGAGTACTGTGGCAGACTGGTTTAACTGTATTGATACAAGACAAAATGGTAAGATATATTTAATATATATATAATGATATTTGTTAAATATATCTTACCATTATGTCTTGTTAATATATATAATGATATTTGTCCCCCCCTCATGAACCATGGACCTAGCTGTTGGTGGGGAGGCTTGCGTGCCTCAGCGATACAGATGGCCGTACCGTAGGTGCAACCACAACGGAGGGGTATCTGTTGAGAGGCCAGACAAACATGTGGTTCCTGAAGAGGGGCAGCAGCCTTTTCAGTAGTTGCAGGGGCAACAGTCTGGATGATTGACTGATCTGGCCTTGTAACATTAACCAAAACGGCCTTGCTGTGCTGGTACTGCGAACGGCTGAAAGCAAGGGGAAACTACAGCCATAATTTTTCCCGAGGACATGCAGCTTTACTGTATGATTAAATGATGATGGCGTCCTCTTGAGTAAAATATTCTGGAGGTAAAATAGTCCCCCATTCGGATCTTCGGGCGGGGACTACTCAAGAGGACGTCGTTATCAGGAGAAAGAAAACTGGCATTCTACGGATCGGAGCGTGGAATGTCAGATCCCTTAATCGGGCAGGTAGGTTAGAAAATTTAAAAAGGGAAATGGATAGGTTAAAGTTAGATATAGTGGGAATTAGTGAAGTTCGGTGGCAGGAGGAACAAGACTTTTGGTGAGGTGATTACAGGGTTATAAATACAAAATCAAATAGGGGTAATGCAGGAGTAGGTTTAATAATGAATAAAAAAATAAGAGTGCGGGTAAGCTACTACAAACAGCATAGTGAACGAATTATTGTGCCCAAGATAAACACAAAGCCCATGCCTACTACAGTAGTACAAGTTTATATGCCAACTAGCTCTGCAGATGACAAAGAAATTGATGAAATGTATGACGAGATAAAAGAAACTATTCAGGTAGTGAAGGGAGACAAAAATTTAATAGTCATGGGTGACTGGAATTCGTCAGTAGGAAAAGGGAGAGAAGGAAACATAGTAGGTGAATATGGATTGGGGGGAAGAAATGAAAGAGGAAGCCGCCTTGTAGAATTTTGCACAGAGCATAACTTAATCATAGCTAACACTTGGTTCAAGAATCATAAAACAAGGTTGTATACCTGGAAGAATCCTGGAGATACTAAAAGGTATCAGATATATTATATAATGGTAAGACAGAGATATAGGAACCAGGTTTTAAATTGTAAGACATTTCCAGGGGCAGATGTGGATTCTGACCACAATCTATTGGTTATGACCTATAGATTAAAACTGAAGAAACTGCAAAAAGGTGGGAATTTAAGGAGATGGGACCTGGATAAACTGAAAGAACCAGAGGTTGTACAGAGTTTCAGGGAGAGTATAAGGGAACAATTGACAGGAATGGGGGAAAGAAATACAGTAGAAGAAGAATGGGTAGCTCTGAGGGATGAAGTAGTGAAAGCAGCAGACGATCAAGTAGGTAAAAAGACGAGGGCTAGTAGAAATCCTTGGGTAACAGAAGAAATATTGAATTTAATTGATGAAAGGAGAAAATATAAAAATGCAGTAAATGAAGCAGGCAAAAAGAAATACAAACGTCTCAAAAATGAGATCGACAGGAAGTGCAAAATGGCTAAGCAGGGATGGCTAGAGGACAAATGTAAGGATGTAGAGGCTTGTCTCAATAGGGGTAAGATAGATACTGCCTACAGGAAAATTAAGGAGACCTTTGGAGAGAAGAGAACCACTTGTATGAATATCAAGAACTCAGATGGCAACCCAGTTCTAAGCAAAGAAGGGAAGGCAGAAAGGTGGAAGGAGTATATAGAGGGTTTATAGAAGGGCGATGTACTTGAGGACAATATTATGGAAATGGAAGAGAATGTAGATGAAGATGAAATGGGAGATAAGATACCGCAAGAAGAGTTTGACACAGCACTGAAAGACCTGAGTCGAAACAAGGCCCCGGGAGTAGACAACATTCCATTAGAACTACTGATGGCCTTGGGAGAGTCAGTCATGACAAAACTCTACCATCTGGTGAGCAAGATGTATGAGACAGGCGAAATACCCACAGAGTTCAAGAAGAATATAATAATTCCAATCCCAAAGAAAGCAGGTGTTGACAGATGTGAAAATTACCGAGCTATCAGTTTAATAAGTCACAGCTGCAAAACACTAACGCGAATTCTTTACAGACGAATGGAAAAATTGGTAGAAGCGGACCTCGGGGAAGATCAGTTGGAATTCCGTAGAAATGTTGGAACACGTGAGGCAATACTAACCTTACGACTTATCTTAGAAGAAAGATTAAGAAAAGGCAAACCTACGTTTCTAGCATTTGTAGACTTAGAGAAAGCTTTTGACAATGTTGAGTGGAATACTCTCTTTCAAATTCTGAAGGTGGCAGGGGTAAAATACAGGGAGAGAAAGGCTATTTACAATTTGTACAGAAACCAGATGGCAGTTATAAGAGTCGAGGGCATGAAAGGGAAGCAGTGCTTGGGAAAGGAGTGAGACAGGGTTGTAGCCTCTCCCCGATGTTATTCAATCTGTATATTGAGCAAGCAGTAAAGGAAACAAAAGAAAAATTCGGAGTAGGTATTAAAATTCATGGAGAAGAAGTAAAAACTTTGAGGTTCGCCAATGACATTGTAATTCTGTCAGAGACAGCAAAGGACTTGGAAGAGCAGTTGTACGGAATGGACAGTGTCTTGAAAGAAGGATATAAGATGAACGTAACAAAAGCAAAACGAGGATAATGGAATGTAGTCAAATTAAATTGGGTGATGCTGATGGGATTAGATTAGGAAATGAGACACTTAAAGTAGTAAAGGAGTTTTGCTATTTGGGGAGCAAAATAACTGATGATGGTCGAAGTAGAGAGGATATAAAATGTAGATGCAATGGCAAGGAAATCGTTTCTGAAGAAGAGAAATTTGTTAACATCGAGTATAGATTTAAGTGTCAGGAGGTCGTTTCTGAAAGTATTTGTATGGAGTGTAGCCATGTATGGAAGTGAAACATGGACGATAACCAGTTTGGACAAGAAGAGAATAGAAGCTTTCGAAATGAAGAATGCTGAAGATAAGGTGGGTAGATCACGTAACTAATGAGGAGGTATTGAATAGGATTGGGGAGAAGAGAAGTTTGTGGCACAACTTGACTAGAAGAAGGGATCGGTTGGTAGGACATGTTTTGAGGCATCAAGGGATCACAAATTTAGCA
The DNA here is from genome assembly GCF_023864345.2 of Schistocerca serialis cubense. Classification (NCBI taxonomy): domain Eukaryota; kingdom Metazoa; phylum Arthropoda; class Insecta; order Orthoptera; family Acrididae; genus Schistocerca; species Schistocerca serialis. The sequence goes on from NC_064648.1 coordinate 103,708,076, forward strand.
TTGGAGGGCAGCGTGGAGGGTAAAAATCGTAGAGGGAGACCAAGAGATGAATACACTAAGCAGATTCAGAAGGATGTAGGTTGCAGTGGGTACTGCGAGATGAAGAAGCTTGCACAGGATAGAGTAGCATGGAGAGCTGCATCAAACCAGTCTCCGGACTGAAGACGACGACAACAACAACAACAACAACAACAACAACGATATTTGTAGTCTATGTGGTTTGCTCTTACACTTTATGACATGACAAGACAAGACTTACAACTCACTAACTGGAGAAAGGGAACATCCTAAATTTTTAAAATTTGTTTTATTGCATCACAGAAGTACAGCTCGATAGGGGGCATGATTTGCTGCATATATTAAACTTGTGTACAGACAATGAAACACCACTAACAACAGGTATAATTCAACAGTTACTGAGAAAGGGAACATGGCGTGGATGTGTTCCCTTTCCACTGTGAACAATATTTCCTGTAGGCATCATCAGGACAAAACTGAGAAAACAGTAACAATACAACACTGTTAGTTAAGTGACAGACCTCATATTCAATTCTTCACAGAAGAAACACACATTTAGTGTTGTTCTCATGAAAGTAGAGGATTTTACAGATTATAACACTTGGTGGTCAAAATTCTACTAATAATCTTGCCTTATAATTTTTATGGAAAATGTGTTCCAAAGGAGCAAAAGATTTTTTTGCCCTATCAAGAACTTAGTATCACCAAAGATATACCACAAGTAGCTCAATTTAAGAAACATCAATGGACTGCAAGCTGATAGCTTTTATTTAAGGAATTATCAGATGAATCTAGAACTTCCCATGGAATATGCTTAAAAAGCCTCACTACACAACATATATTTTTATGATTATATTAAAAACAATTTAATCTACACTCAAGAAGAAAAGACAATTTTGGAATGAAATTTTTAACATATCCGATGACAAAGGGATGTCCAGCTGAAGATAATGTGCAAGCCATGAATTTCTTTTTGTAATAATGTTTAAAAGTATTCAGTTTGTAAAAAACAAATAGAATAAATTTGTATCCTAAAAATATAAGACTTTCAATTTATATTCCACATAGTTTCCTGCACAAAGGGAACATGTCCAGTTGGGTGGGGGGGAATGTTACCAGTCACACAAATTTGGAAAAAAATTACATAATCTAAAGCAATCTACAAATACATATTTTCATAAAACCATAGAATAATTTTGCTTTAGAATTCTGGTGCAAAGCAGTTGTTCTGTCACCCCTGCAAAATTTTTTAAAGTGAGCTTATTCCCTTTCTGCAGTTAGCAGTCCATACACACATGTCAATTGGGGTTCATTTGTCAATCACACGTATATGCAAACTTTTGCATGACATGTGCTAGAGGATGATTTAGTAAGTAATAAACCACATAGCCATATTTTGAACTTTTTATCTCATTAAGCCATATATTTTATGAATTGCGATTGGAATTTCAACACTGTCATTGTCAAGAATTCTGAAAACAGCCACAAAATTCAATATGCCAGAGTTAAAAATAAAGCAAAAGACCTTTAGAGCTGAAAACAAAAGGGTATTTACGCAGTATGTTGAAGCCAATTCTACAGCATAAACTTGTAACATGCTAGAACGTAGTTCCAGCAGAGTGTAACAATGTGTGTGTCATCGTATAAGGCTGCCCACCATATCACACACCTTGCAGCTGATACAATAACAATCAACTAGCTTGCAAGTAATAACACATCCACAATGTACACCAAGGTGCTACACTCTTGTTATCAACGTGATGGGTGCATTAAAATTGTGGGATATAAACACTCAGAGAATGCGAACTTGAGAGTACAAAGACATTAGTATGTACAGTCAGTACTATAATGTTTGTAAAATGTGTACTCGCAATGGACAAATGTGAATATTGTATATTTAGTAACGTAAAAGGAATAAGCAACTAAAAACATGAATATACATTAAAAGTAGCTAAGTACATACACACCCAATTGTAATAAACATGTCATACAGTAAAACTGGAGTGACTTGTCTAGTCATGGAAATCAACATCTTCAAAACAACAGTGTAACAGGGTCAAGAACCAATGGAAATTAAATGTGTGTCTTGACACAGTGAACTTATTTACTATTCTAAGTCAAGACACTTAAAATCATAGAAGAGAATATACTGAAAAACAAGAAAGCAAATACGAGAACATTAGTTTAGATCTGATACAGTCCTATACCTATCTTAAATTTAATGAAATTTGCAACTGGACATCATTGCAACATTTTTGCAATTATATCAAAAGTCAGTTCTTAAAGAAATTTCCCATTACAGCTAGTAAAACTGAAGAGTATAAAAGTGCATCAATGACATTACCATTGATCAGATGATCACTCAATGATATTATGTTAGTGCAACTGAATAGCACGCATACTAACATTACCTTCACTATAGAGTACAAAGTTAACATGCCATTAATTTGCTACACACGCCTTAAGAATGATAATGGTGTTCACAGATATAGCATTTACCATAAGTTCACCTATAATGATACCTTAACCCACAATAATTCTTGCTATCCATGAACCTTAAGAAAATGTGTTTTCATTCCATGGAACACACATTATTCATTCTTCACCTCGAGCAGAACAAAACAGACAAAACTTGGTATCATTAGACAAGCAGCAGAGAACAATGGCTTCACAACACACACGGTAGATAAAATGTTTGCTGCAAAATTACATAAGTAAAATACAGGGTGACCAAAAAGTCAATATAAATTTGAAAACTTAATAAACCATGGAATAATGTAGACAGAGAGGTAAAAATTTACACACATGCTTGGAATGACATGGGGTTTTATTAGAACAAAGGAAAAGAAAGTTCACAAAATGTCTGATACATAGCGCGTGAAAGATCTCTTGCGCGCGTCGTTTGGTGATGATCGTGTGCTCAGCCGCCACTTTTGTCACGCTTGGCCTCCCAGGTCCCCAGACCTCAGTCCGTGCGATTATTGGCTTCGGGGTGCCTGAAGTCGCATGTGTATCGTGATCGACCGACCTCTCTAGGGATGCTGAAAGACAACATCCGACGCCAATGCCTCACTGTAACTCCGGACATGCTTTACAGTGCTGTTCACAACATTATTCCTCGACTACAGCTATTGTTGAGGAATGATGGTGGACATATTGAGCATTTCCTGTAAAGATCATCATCTTTGCTTTGTATTACTTTGTTATGCTAATTACTGCTATTCTGATCAGATGAAGCGCCATCTGTCGGACATTTTTTGCACATTGTATTTTTTGGTTCTAATAAAACCCCATGTCATTCCAAGCACGTGTGTCAATTTGTACCTCTCTATTTACATTATTCCATGATTTATTCTGTTTTAAAATTTATACTGACTTTTTGATCACCCGGTACTACTGGTGAGATTATATTGCTCAAATAAGAAGAGGTTAAAATTAAATACTTGTCTGTACCCTATACAGGATCTGTGTGAAAGAATAGCTAGACTGTTCCGGGATAACACGTATCAGCATTCATACTAATAACACATTAGTGAAGACTATACAACACAATATCCAGCATAGGAAACAATACACACGTTCAGGGTTTGATTTTAGAAACTATACAGATAATAGAAGAAGTTTTATATAGGACAAATGTGTAAAACATTTACCAGTGGATTTAGACAATGAATTAACACCAGATTTGGGAACCATATTCAGACAACCAAACATAAGTTGAATGACATAAGATTCTCCACAAAAATTCTTTTTTAGAAGCAGAAAAGGAAAACAGTGTGATTATTTATAACAGACTGAAATTCATAGTGTGTTTAGAGAACAGCCAGAATATCTTGAATGAACAGACTGACCTGAAAAATAGATTTCAGGACATCTTGTATGATTGCCTCTTAGGATACAGTTGGCATTTGTGCACTGTTGGTCTTGGGAAGTATTCTACACCATGCTACACTTGTTACTAATTAGTATCCATTTTATCCTTCCTCAGTATGTTTACATTAGTGCACCACTTACATGGTACCACACTCATGCGAGACTGTGTAGGCACTTGTGTGTTAAAACTTTTATTTTATAAACCGTGTTTACTGTGGCTACATAGGTTACTTCATTTTTACCGTATAATGTTTCAAATGTGATTAGATGTATGTGTACTTATGTATGTAGCTATCATTCTGAATTAAAACATTCACATTAGCATGTCACATGCCGAGTATGACATTCTGTGGGTGTCTATGTGTGTGCTTTACATATGTGGAGATCTACTTTTAATTTACATTTAGGGTTCTTGATCCTGTTACACTCTTTTTAAACACGGTGTTTCCTGTTACTAGGCAAGTCAGTTCAGTTTTACCGCCAGTTACAATTACACCTACGTGTACTTATGCATTTATGTGTTACTACTTTCAATTTAAATTTATGGTTTTAATTGTTTATTCCCTTTATATTATTACAGACATATTGATCGCATTTGTCCACTGTCCATTGTCAGCACACATTTTACAAACTACACAATATGAACTCTACATATTAACACCGTTGTACGTTAAAGCTTACACTCTGTTTACACCCCTGTCATTTTATCAAATTTTAATTCTGCCACCATTTCGGCCACATGAGCATCGTGCTTTGGCATATATTGTGGATACGTTTTTACTTTTATGATAGCTGACTGCTGTTTTGTACCATCTACATGGTGTGTACTCACACATCTTGCACCACAACACACACTTTGGTTTCAGACTGCTGGAAACTATGTTCCAGCGTGTCACAACTTAATATTTTAAAGTGGGCTTTAACCTCTCACATAAGTATCCCTGTGTTTCCAGGTTTAAAGGCCTTTTACTTTTTTTTCCGTAACATATTTGATTTGGTGACTCTGCATGCAGAATACATGGCAATGACAAAGTGTGAAATGATTTCTTATGATAAAACTATTTATTTATACATTTTGTTGCATTTAGAAATTTAAATTTGTATTACATGTATACTATTTCTCTTTTTCAGGCACATCTTTCAATTGCTATTGTCAGGCTGCATTATGTATCCTGTCTATTTCACAAAAATCAAAATTCTTACCACTTTCAGTGTTTCATTTCCTAATTGAATTCCTTCAGTGTCACCTGATTTAATTCATCTACATTCCTTTATGCTCATTGTATTTTTGTTGCTGATCATCATGTAGTCTCTTTTCAAGACACTATCCATCACATTCAACTGTTCTATGTTTTCTACTATTTCTGACAGTTACAGTGTCACTGGCAAACTTCAAAGTATTAATTTCCCCTCTCTCTTTAATATTTCTCCAGAGTCCCTTTACTGCTTGCTCAAGGCATAGATTGAATAATATCAGGCAGAGGCTATAGTGCCATCTCACTCCCATCTCAACCACTGCTTCCCTTTCCATGTCCTTTGGGTCCTATGAATTTAGTCTGGTTGTATATAAACTTTTCCTCCCTGTATTTTGTCCCTTTAACATCAGAATTCCAAAGAGTGTATTACAGTCAATATTATCAAAAGCTTTCTGTAAATCTACAAACACTTTAAGCACACATTTTCCTTCCAGTCCACTAAAGTAATATGTGACAGATTTTGTAACCATGACTTATTAAACTGATTGCTTGGCAATATACACACCTGCCAGAACCTGCTTTCTTTGGAAATGGGGTTATCGTGTTGTTCTGTAAGTCTAGTGGTATTTCCATCTGTTTTGTAGACCTCGAATATCAAATTTTTCATGGCAGGTTCTCCTAACAATCACAATAATTCTCATGAAATGTCATCTACTTCAGGTGCCTCATTTTAACTCGAGTCTATCACTACTCGTGGTATCGTATCTCCTGTATAACTGTCTACTCCTTTTCCCTTTCCACAATACTTTTTAAGTTTGTACCACTTCTATACATGGTGTACCAGAGAGGCATTCTAAAAATTTGAAAGACTGCACAGGATGACATCTTGAGCATTCAATATAAGGAACCTATAGCCAGAAATGTGAAAACGATTCTACAGCCCCAATAGGCTGTCGAGAATGCACACATTACATGCACAAAAAGTACCACGTCAAATTGTCATTGAACATTCGGCTTGGAATTTTTGGAGACCACCTTATTGGACGACATATCTTACAAGAACCTTTGAACGTGCACTGCATCTGAACTTACTGGAGAACACTTCACCTGAACTTCTGGAGGACGCTTCCTAGCTACTGTGCACTAGTCTGCAGTTTCAGAACGACTGTACTCCAGCTCAGTTTGATTGTCGGGACAATGTGTATCTCCCAGACAACTTCAGGCAGAGGGTAGCTGGACAGGTGCAGTCCCTTGGTTTGTGCACTCCCCTGCCATCACCTCTGGAGTTTTCCTCTGGGGGTTACGTCAAGTTTCTCTTGCACTCAACACCGGTAGGAACAGTACCTGCACTTACATGGTGCATCTTTACAATGTTTGATACTGGCAGAGGGGAACACAGCACAATACAGGGAATCACACAAAACACGGTTCATTGTTGCACATTACGTAATAAAGTTGATGGTTATCACAGTGAAGACTTACTCTAAAATTACGAAGTCACAGATTAGCTTTACAGTATCTGATTGTACTCTACTGTCAATAAATGTTTTCCAAACTGCAGTATTCTCATGTTTCATTTAGGCTACCAAATGAATAGAAAGTGCATAGTACTGTAGAAACGATTTCCCATTTCTAGCTACAGGGGACTTATCACTGTTTTCAAAATTTCATTCTCTACAATCTCACAATTTTTCTTTTTTTTTTTTAAATATCACCCTGTTACACCCTACATACTGATTCCTCTTACAGCCACACATCCATTGCTCTGTTCTGGCTTGCCATCTCAGCTCTTAACATTTATACAGCTGTTTGTCTTTTTCTTAAAGTCTTTAATTTTCCTAGAGACAACATCTATCTTTCCCTTTGTCATCTGTGCTTCTGCAGCTTTACATTTCGTCTGTAGCCATTTATGCTTTGCCATTTTGTAGTCTTCGTCAATTAGTATGTTTTAACATCTGTATTTCTTTTGTCCCTTTCATTTGCTGCATTTTTATTTTCTTCCTTTGTAAAATTGAAAATGTAAGTTTTACCTATGGGTGGACTCCTAGTTGCTATTTCATCTAACAAAGTTATCTATTTGTCTTCTGTTGTATTCCTTCCCCTGTTTGAGCTAGTCACTGCCCAATTCTCCCTCTGAAACTTTCAACAAGTTTTGGTTCACTATAGTCAACATAATCACCTTGAAAGATTCAGCAATGGTTTAGATAATTAAGGTAATTCTCATTTAGTGTTCTCTCCCAGTTGCACATTTTTAATTAGATTACATGTTTTGATCATCAAGAATCACTTTCAGATCTAAGTAGTTGCATCATTACTCTGATATGTGTAATATGTAGCTCTGAGTAGATGAGACTATTTGCCAACAACTACTCAGATCTAAAGATGATCCAGAATGGTGAAACATGTAATCTGAGAGGGAACAATAAACAAGAATTAAATTAAAATGTACTGGCGGAAGTAAGGCTGTGAGGACGGGTTGTGGGTTGTGCTCGGGTAGCTCAGTCCGTAGAGCACTTGCCCACGAAAGGCAAAAGTCCCGAGTTCGAGTCTCGGTCCGGCACACAGTTCTAATCTGCCAGGAAGTTTCATATCAGCGCACACTCCACTGCAGAGTGAAAATCTCATTCACGAATTAAATTAACTTTTTATTCTTTCTATTAATCCTGTCTCAATCACTTGAAGTGTATCTTCTTGCAATTTCTTCAGTTTTAATCTTCAGTTCATGATTAATAAATTACAGTCTGACTCCACATCTATCCCTGAAAATGTTTTGCAGTTTAAAAATCTCTCACCACGGGATTCAAAGTTGCCTACACTGTATAAAATATTTGTGTATCATGGCCACAACAATGCATTCACTATACTGTTCATAATAGCTTATACACATTCCTATTTTCTTATTCATTATTAGTGTTTTCCTGCATTATCCCTATTCGATTTGGTGTCCACCACCCTGTACTCACTTGACCAGATAGTAAAGTTCGGTGGCAGTAAGAATAGACTAATTCCCACTATACGTAATTTCAAACTATCCTCCTATCTTTCCAAGGTGTCTCGCCTACCTGCCTTACTATAGGCTCTGAAAGTCCATATTCCAACCTGTAGAAGGCCAGTTGTCTCTTTCCTGATAACATCCCCGAGTAGTCCCAGCCCAGATATCGTAAGGCGCGACTATCTTATCCCAGAAGATGGTGCCTCCTTATTCCATTTAATATACATCATATTTCACTGCACATCGATAAAAGATCTCCATTTCAGAAGATGGTGGGTAAACAAATTGGTAAGTTTAACTACAGTTCCCAAAACTAATTTACTGTTTTCACCACAATTTTTACTTAATTTGCGGAAACCACTGCCTAATGTATTCGAATATGAAATACTGACCTTTATGCCGAGTAGCCTGCCAATGATCATGGCCTCGTGAGCGAGCGTCGAGAATGCAGAGTGGCCGTGCACGACGGAAATTCTCTCGCGCAGCAGGATGTAGCGTATAAGAGGCAGCGAGGCGACCATTGTCGGCAGCACACACTGGTTATAGAAGACGCGCACTGGCAGGTAGAAAACCTGTGGTACCGCAGACAGTAATTACCGTGTGCTTCGGGACAGTTTTATAGAGTGTGAACATGAAAATGCACTAGATTAATATGAATATTACACAATTTGAGACATAGGAAGAATGTCCACTTGTCAGCACCACAAATGTGTAGAGCAAGGCTAGCAGAAACGAGTTAAAGTACAAAAAATTTCTAGTTTCCTGTACTTTTGAATACTTCCTTTGACAGAAAGGGAAAGATATAATGTAATAAAATGGGATGTGAGTGAAATTGCTGGAGAAACTGAAAGTGTGCTCTAACCCCCACCCATGAGACAGTGTAGAACATCATTATGAATTATAGGGTGTCCATAAAGTCCCATCATTTGGGACCATAACTTAGAAACTACTGAATATGGAGAGTTGTAGCGGGACTTTGAATTTCACCGCGCTACACTCGTTCCCTCAGATAAAAATTATACCGTCGCAGCGGTACGAGCGCTCGACGGCAGAGAAAATACTAAAATTTTAACTCTTTTTTTGTTTTTCTATCCGTTTCCTTTATGGTCTCTCGAGAGCGGAAGCTTAATGCAGACGTGATCTGATTAAGACGAAAAAACTTATTAATGTGTAGACATTGTGGAAGTTATGAAATTCGGAGGATGGAGAGAAGCAACTAAAATAAATTGCATTTTATATCAAGACGGATTTGGATACATTAGAAATTCCTGGACAATGAAACTTATTGCAAGATTTCGGAGCAGACTTATCACGCAGAAATGAAGGAGATTTTTGAAGACCTGGACGCCGCACGAAAGGAGACACGTTAACCTGGTAAAGGATGAACTCTTATCTACGCCATTTCCCCATGTCAGTTACATTTTGTTATTCTCTGTTCCTTTTCAATAATTTTTGTAGTGGAAATTGGTTTAACTTTTGCTCAAAAACGCCACAAGGACCACCCCAACAATAGCTTTTCCGAAACACGAACTCTGATAACTTTCATAAACAGGGTGTCCATAAAGTCCCATCATTTGAAACCATAACTTAGAAACTACTGAATATGGAGAGTCATGGTTTGTTGTAAAACATTTAACAGCTCTCTCAGATTATATTCCTTTGGCCTTTGTTGCAGATTTTACTCTGACTGCAATACGGCACGAGAAAGCACAATGTCATATCATATGTAGAACCCAACACCTTCGGGGTAATGGTTGCGTATCACTAACGCCAACCACAAACTGTGCAAGCTGCTGCCCCCTCTGAGTTGCCCTAAGTTGGGGGTCTGCTTCCTTTAACCTTCACATTTGTCCACCACCTCTAGTCACTCCGGCTCTCCGTAACATCTCTCTGGGGTTTCGGTTCGATACGTCCGCACGGAGTTGCGGCCCTCAGTTTCTGCCCGTGGCCTTTCGACCCCCGGTAGCTCGCCGTTTCCATACTGACCGTGGTTTTACAAAAGCTCTGTTTTATTTCGCACAAAAGCTATATTTCTCTCCCGTGCGTTTACCGAAACTACTACTCAATTACCGGTATGGAACCGGTCAGTAACACATGCCTCGGCGTGTTCTAGTTTTGCCGGCCTGAGGGCCATGCCTTGTAGAAGACAATGCCAGTCTGACGGTGGAGGGATGGCCAGACCTGCGACAACCGAGGGATGGCGCTTCGGCACACAGCTCATCGAATTAAAGAGTTACGTAAAGCAATTGCCCATTATTGAAACCTTGCCTGAAGGTGTACCTTGGATGGCGGCTCCCAAATGTTTTTTTATCCTACTTTTTCTCAAGGGTTGACACACACACACACACACACACACACACACACACACACACACACACTCTCTCTCTCTCTCTCTCTCTCTCTCTCTCTCTCTCTCTCTCTCTCTCTCTCTCTCTCTGAGTGTGTGTGTTGCCTTTAAATGACAGAAAAGTGTAACTCTGAATTGTTCCTTAATTGAAAAATCTTGGATCTTGTTTAAATAAAGTGTGTAAACTAAAGAGTGAAAAATGTTTTTGCTGAACCTTTACTAACTGTTCCACATTCCCTTCATCTTGAAACTTCCTGGCAGATTAAATCTGTGTGCCGGGCTGAGACTCGAACTCGGGACCTTTGCCTTTTGCGGGCAAGTGCTCTACCAACTGAGCTACCCAAGCATGACTCACGCCCCGTCCTCACAGCTTTACTTCTGCCAGTACCTCGTCTCCTACCTTCCAAACTTCACACGTGGGACGTGGCTAAGCCACGTGAGACGTGGCGTGAGTTGTGCTCGGGTAGCTCAGCTGGTAGAGCACTTGCCCGCAAAAGGCAAAGGTCCCAAGTTCGAGTCTCGGCCCGGCACACAGTTTTAATCTGCCAGGAAGTTTCATATCAGCGCGCACTCCGCTACAGAGTGAAAATCTCATTCTGATCCCTTCATCTTGTTTTTAAAACTTATTACGTTTTGTTTGGCCACGTCACTCGCCATTAGATTTTAAGTGCCGATTTCGCCAGAAGGAACAGCATCATCCGCCCCTCAGTGAGTAGTGATAGGAACCTGTGCTGCTTTGTGGAGACTGAGGTATTAGAAAGTGCTCCCGGCTTACGAGCAATCAGAAGTCTCGAGTTGCAGCTGGCATTGTACGAAGTAGCTTCAACCTTAGGAGTTTGTGGATGCCGTTTTACATCCTGTGTGTAGCCAGAATTTTCAGCTGCGCAAGCACACTTCATGTGCACGATCCCTGGCAGCAGTGAGCACATCACTGCAGCAGAACTGCTCTTCACTGCACAGAACTCCACGATATACACACCACAGGTCGACAATAGGGAATCCTTAAGAGTAAATATGTTAAGTTCTATTTGTTTCATTGCAGAGCTCTTTACTGTAAGTGACAGGGCGGAGGCTTTCATAACTTCGATATTAATCAGTATCAACCACTTAGCATTTCCATCGTATAACTGGGGGCGTGATTTCAAGTCACATCACAGATCTCTTACCGATCTCAAATTTACATTCATGAGTAGCAGTAAACGTTCTATGTCTATACTTGTTCACTTTGTATACAGTGTGTTACAAAAAGGTATTTATTTATTTATTTATTTATTTATTCATTTATTTCTTGTTCCGTAGATCCAGTTAGTGAGTCAATCACAAGGATATGGAACGTGTCAAATTGTACAGGTTTCAATTTAAACTTACAATAAATACAAGGGCAATTCAATGGCAAATTGTACATATTTTAAGTAAGACATACTATAAATACAGTAACAGATACAATGTCAGCTAGATAACATAACAACCATTTAACAGAAAAAGGAGTTTCAAATAAAGGTTAAAGATAAGAGCACAAAGTTAAATCAGATATAAGGCCTACAAGAGTAAATACACGTACAGCCAATCTGTTGTTACAAAAAGTGTGCTAATGCCCAAATGCACAATAAAATCAATTGAACTACTTCTACACACAATAAGTTTAGTGATGGTATACATTTTCTTTCAGATATTCATCCACAGTATAATAAGATTTCTCTGTCAGGTAATCTTTGAGAACTTGTTTAAATTTTGACAGTTCTGTATGAACACATTTGATATGTAGTGGTAGAGCATTGAACAGCTTAATGCTGGAGTAGTAAACTCCTTTTTGTACCAGAGTGAGACGTTTCATTTCGAAATGTAGATTGTCTTTGTTTCTGGTGTTATAACCATGGAATTTACTGTTGTCTTGGTAGATGGAATAATTTTTGCACACAAAGGTCAGCAAGGAAAAAATATACTGTGAGGCAGTTGTTAGGATACCTATCTTCCGAAACAAGTGCCTGCAAGAGTGTCTTTGATGGACCCCACACATTATTCTGATTGCTTTTTTTTGGATGGTGAAAACTTTTTTTGCAAGTGGTTGGTTCCCCCAGAATATGATAGCATATGACATCAATGAGTGGAAGTAGCCAAAGTAGGCAACCATAATAGTGTCAACTTCAGCCACTGAAGAAATTACCCGTAATGCAAATGTTGCCGAGCTAAGTTTTTTTACATAGATGAAGAATGTGAAAAACTTAGCTCGGCAACATTTGCATTACGGGTAATGAAAGAAAGAAAACATGTTATGTGGACATGTGCCCGGAAACGCTTACTTTCCGTGTTAGAGCTCATTTTATTACTTCTCTTCAAATCACATTAATCGTGGAATGGAAACACACAGCAACAGAACGTACCAGCGTGACTTCAAACACTTTGTTACAGGAAATGTTCAAAATGTCCTCCGTTAGCGAGGATACGCGCATCCACCCTCCGTCGCACGGAATCCCTGATGCACTGATGCGGCCCTGGAAAATGGCGTATTGTATCACAGCCGTCCACAATACGAGTACGAAGAGTCTCTACATTTGGCACCGGGGTTGTGTAGACGAGAGCTTTCAAATGCCACCATAAATAAAAGTCGAGAGGGTTGAGGTCAGCAGAGCGTGGAGGCCACGGAATTGGCCCGCCTCTACAAATCCGTCGGTCACCGAATCTGTTGTTGAGAAGCGTACAAACACTTCGACTGAAATGTGCAGGAGCTCCATCGTGCATGAACCACATGTTGTGTCGTGCTTGTAAAGGCACATGTTCTAGTAGCACAGGTAGAGTATCCCGTGTGAAATCACGGCGGTGAATCGAGGAAGTACAGTACATACTGACGAAACTAAAATGAGCTCTAACATGGAAATTAAGCATTTCCGGACACAGGTCCACATAACATCTTTTCTTTATTTGTGTGTGAGGAATGTTTCCTGAAAGTTTGGCCGTACCTTTTTGTAACACCCTGTATACATCGCTGCTTGACAGTTCATACAGTGAAAATTTTTTTTTTTAAATTAAGAAGATAAAACTATTAAAATGAAAGTGAACGGAGTGTCCAATGGTCCGCTGTAGCTCTGTTCAGTCACAGGTCACTTATAGACTAACAAAACCAGTTTCACAACTTTTAAGATGCATCTACTGTTGCAAATATCGGTAAAAAATAGATTTTTTTAAAAATTAATGCAGTTATCCAAGATATATAAGAAACCGAATGAGAAGACTTATACATGGAAGAAAATAGTACACATCAAACCAGGAAACTGGTATGGCTCACATGTGCTCCACAAAAATGGGCTTAGACACTATGTGATCTAAAGTATCCAGACACCCCCAAAAACAAATTTTTCATATTAGGTGTGTTGTGCTGCCACCTACTGCCAGGTACTCCATATCAGTGACCTCAGTAGTCATTAGACATCGTGAGAGAGCAGGATGGTGAGCTCCGCGGAACTCGCAGACTTTGAACCTGGTCACATATGTCATACATCTGTACACGAGATTTCCACACTCCTAAACATCCTTAGGGTCCACTGTTCCCGATGTGATAGCGAAGTAGAAACATGTTGTTGTTGTTGTGGTCTTCAGTCCTGAGACTGGTTTGATGCAGCTCTCCATGCTACTCTATCCTGTACAAGCTGCTTCATCTCCCAGTACCTACTGCAACCTACATCCTTCTGAATCTGCTTAGTGTATTCATCTCTTGGTCTCCCTCTAAGATTTTTACCCTCCACGCTGCCCTCCAATGCAAAATTTGTGATCCCTTGATGCCTCAAAACATGTCCTACCAACCGATCCCTTCTTCCAGTCAAGTTGTGCCACAAACTTCTCTTCTCCCCAATCCTAATCAATACCTCCTCATTAGTTACGGGATCTACCCACCTTATCTTCAGCATTCTTCTGCAGCACCACATTTCGAAAGCTTCTATTCTCTTCTTGTCCATACTAGTTATCGTCCATGTTTCACTACCATACATGACTACACTCCATACAAATACTTTCAGAAACAACTTCCTGACACTTAAATCTATACTCGATGTTAACAAATTTCTCTTCTTCAGAAACGATTTCCTTGCCATTTCCAGTCTACATTTTATATCCTCTCTACTTCGACCATCATCAGTTATTTTACTCCCTAAATAGCTAAACTCCTTTACTACTTTAAGTGTCTCATTTCCTAATCTAATTCCCTCAGCATCACCCGATTTAATTTGACTACATTCCATTATCCTCATTTTGCTTTTGATGATGTTCATCTTATAGCCTCCTTTCAAGACACTGTCCATTCCGTTCAACTGCTCTTCCAAGTCCTTTGCTGTCTCTGACAGAATTACAATGTCATCGGCGAACCTCAAAGTTTTTACTTCTTCTCCATGAATTTTAATACCTACTCCGTATTTTCCCTTCTTTGCTTAGAACTGGGTTGTCATCTGAGCTCTTGATATTCAGACAAGTGATTCTCTTCTCTCCAAAGGTCTCTCTAATTTTCCTGTAGGCAGTATCTATCTTACCCCTAGTTAGATAGGCCTCTACACCCTTACATTTGTCCTCTAGCCATCCCTGCTTAGCCATTTTGCACTTCCTGTCGATCTCATTTTTGAGACGTTTGTATTCCTTTTTGCCTGCTTCATTTACTGCATTTTTATATTTTCTCCTTTCATCAATTAAATTCAATATTTCTTCTGTTACCCAAGGATTTCTACTAGCCCTCGTCTTTTTACCTACTTGATCGTCTGCTGCTTTCACTACTTCATCCCTCAGAGCTACCCATTCTTCTTCTACTGTATTTCTTTCCCCCATTCCTGTCAATTGTTCCCTTATGCTCTCCCTGAAACTCTCTACAACCTCTGTTTCTTTCAGTTTATCCAGGTCCCATCTCCTTAAATTCCCACCTTTTTGCAGTTTCTTCAGTTTTAATCTACAGTTCATAACCAATATATTGTGGTCAGGGTCCACATCTGCCCCTGGAAATGTCTTACAATTTAAAACCTGGTTCCTAAATCTCTGTCTTACCATTATATAAACTATCTGATACCTTTTAGTATCTCCAGGATTCTTCCAGGTATACAACCTTGTTTTATGATTCTTGAACCAAGTGTTAGCTATGATTAAGTTATGCTCTGTGCAAAATTCTACAAGGCGGCTTCCTCTTTCATTTCTTCCCCCCAATCCATATTCACCTACTATGTTTCTTTCTCTCCCTTTTCCTACTGACGAATTCCAGTCACCCGTGACTATTAAATTTTCGTCTCCCTTCAATACCTGAATAATTTCTTTTATCTCGTTATACATTTCATCAATTTCTTCATCATCTGCAGAGCTAGTTGGCATATAAACTTGTACTACTGTAGTAGGCATGGGCTTTGTGTCTATCTTGGCCACAATAATGCATTCACTATGCTGTTGGTAATAGCATACCCGCACTCCTATTTTTTTATTCATTATTAAACCTACTCCTGCATTACCCCTATTTGATTTTGTATTTATAACCCTGTAATCATCTGACCAAAAGTCTTGTTCCTCCTGCCACCGAACTTCACTAATTCCCGCTATATCCAACTTTAACCTATCCATTTCCCTTTTTAAATTTTCTAACCTACCTGCCCGATTAAGGGATCTGACATGCCATGCTCCGATCCGTAGAACGCCAGTTTTCTTTCTCCTGATAACGACGTCCTCTTGAGTAGTCCCCTCCCGGAGATCCGAATGGGGGACTATTTTACCTCCGGAATATTTTACCCAAGAGGACGCCATCATCATTTATCCATACAGTAAAGCTGCATGTCCTCGGGAAAAATTACGGCTGTAGTTTCCCTTGCTTTCAGCAGTTCGCAGTACCAGCACAGCAAGGCCGTTTTGGTTAATGTTACAAGGCCAGATCAGTCAATCATCCAGACTGTTGCCCCTGCAACTACTGAAAAGGCTGCTGCCCCTCTTCAGGAACCACATGTTTGTCTGGCCTCTCAACAGATACCCTTCCGTTGTGGTTGCACCTACGGTACGGCCATCTGTATCGCTGAGGCACGCAAGCCTCCCCACCAACGGCAAGGTCCATGGTTCATGGGGGGGAGTAGAAACATGAAGGGACACATACAGTACAGGCTGACCTCATCTGTTGGCTGACAGAGACCACCAACAGTTGAAGTTCGTAATGTGTAATAGGCAGACATCTACCCACACCATCACACAGGAATTCCAAACTGCATCAGGATCCACTGCAAGTACTGTGACAGTTAGGCAGGAGGTGAGAAAACTTTGATTTCACAGTCGAGCAGCTGCTCATAAGCCACACATCATGCCGGTAAATGCCAAATGACGCCTTGCTCAGTGTAAGGAGCGTAAACATTGGACGAATGAACAGTGGAAAAATGTTGTGCAGAGTGACGAATCACAGTACACTATGTGGCGATCGGATGGCAGGGTACGGGTATGGCGAATGACCGTTGAATGTCATCTGCCAGTGTGTGTAGCGCCAACAGTAAAATTCGGAGGTGGTGGTGTTACGGTGTGGTCGTGTTTTTCATGGAGGCAGCTTGCACCACTTCTTGTTTTGCATGGCACTATCACAGCACAGGCCGACACTGATGTTTTAAACACCTTATTGCTTCCCATTGTTGAAGAGCAATATGGGGACGGCGATTGCATATTTCAACACGATCGAGCACCTGTTCATAATGCACAGCCTGTGACAGAGTGATTACATGAGAATAACATCCCTGTAATGGACTGGCCCTGACCTGGATCCTATAGAACACGTTTAGGATGTTTTGGAATGCTGATTTCATGCCAGGCCTCACCGAATGACATCGATACCTCTCCTCAGTGCAGGACTCTATGAAGAATGGGCTGCCATTCCCCAAGAAACCTTCCAGCACCTGATTGAACGTTTGTCTTTGGGAGTGGAAGCTGTCATGAAGGGTAAGGGTGGGCCAACACGGTACTGAATTCCAGCATTACCGATGGAGGGCGCCATGAACTTATAAGTCATTGTCAGCCAGGTGTCCAGATACTCGAGATCACATAGTGTATATACACTTAATAAATATTGCTTGTAAGTTCGTACCTAAAGAAAGAAAGTTACAAAGGCTATGTCATAGATTACAGAATGCGGCAGAGTAACAATTGGTTTGGCTAGGTAAAGTTTCCAGCACTCCTCAACTGACAAAGTACTATCATCAATTTATAAAAAGACCATCATCAATGATGAATGTCACGTCTGTGTGTTAAGTGAAGAACTGCACAGTTTCCGATTAAAATACGCTGTTGTCTGTGTATGTCAAGCAACAAAATGCCCCTCACAGATGTTATTCAGGCAAAGACTGGACCCTGTAGTGACTGAAGAATACAATGAAGTTAATAATTCGAACTAGTATATTTAATGCATTGGAACCTATTAAAAATTGTTTTAACTGTTACTGGGAGGCCACCAATGACTGAAAGCAAGATGCATACGCTGCCAGTCAAACTTGCAAAAAGCTAACGCGCCCATGTGTATTTGCTACCAATGTAGCAGCCGACAACGTAAGCTACGAGCGTCCTGTGTATTGAAACATGTGCTGTGACTGCTGCCAGGGTACTGAGATGGTGATGGAAGTTGAACTAACACAGGAAGCATGGAAAGTAATAAAGTGTGATACTGGTGCTCAGCTGAGGACTTAGAGTCACCATATAAACTACAGGGTAGCGCACGAAATGTGTTACCATTTTGTTTTTGAATATAAACTTTGTCAATACAATCTGAAAGGAACATATACTACAATGAAGAGCCGTCCATGGACATTTGTTCTAACTCAGCACATGCTCAATATGTCCACCATTTCGTTTCCTAACTTCCTTCAAATGAACACTGAAGTTAGTGATTACCCTACAGCACATGTCTTCCGTAATTTCACTGCAAGCTTGAAGAATAAGTCTTCTGAGCTCCATTAAATCACGTGGACGTTTCGAGAAAATTTTTTCCTTTAGGTACCCCCAAAGTAAAAGGTCACACGGATTGAGGACTGGACTATTGGGAGACCAATTTTGTCCGTCACTGAAGCGACCTGGAAACCTGAGTGAAATGATCCGCATGTCGAAATGCTCGTGTAAAAACTCCAACACAGTGTTTACAGTATGTGGCCTTGCTCCATCTTGCATGAACCACTGCGTGTTGAAGGGCAAGGCAGTAGCAAGAAGCTGTGGAATGAAGCTATTGCGAAGCACGGTCAAATAACGCTCGCTGTTCACAGTTTCTTCAAAGGAAAAGGGTCCATTAAGTCCGTGACTGGAAATTGCTGCCCACGCTGTAATCCTCGGAGCATAATGTTGTCCTTCATGAAGCACTTGTGGGTTTTCGGTGGCTCAAAAGCGTACATTTTGTTTGTTAACCACACAGTCTAAATGAAAATGCACCTCATCTGGAAACCAAACGTTGTTGATTATTCCCTATCCTCCGCCCACTGAGCAAACAGTAGTCTCTGCTGCTTGTGTTCTTCAGTGAGCTTCTGTGCACAGGTCATCTTGTATGGGTACATATGGAGGTCACTTAAGAATGTGTTGAACGGAGCGCCTGGATATTCCCAGTTGCACTGCTGCCTTTCTACACGATTTCCTCTGACGTTTCTGTACAGCAACTGGTACCGCTTCAATATTCTCTGGAGAACAAACAGGCTTAGGCCAAGCTTGCTTCGCTTCCAATACTGTTCCGTCCTGTACAAATTTATCGTAAAACCTGTAAATGGTCTTCTTGCAATCTAACTAATGTGCATCGTAAATTGTGAAAGAAACAATTGGTAACACATTTTGTGCGCCACCTGGCACTAGAATTGACTCTCCATATCACATAAAATTGAAACTGAATAATACTAAATATAAGGTGGTCCATTGACAGTGACCGGGCCAAATATCTCATGAAATAAGCATCAAACTAAAAAACTCCAAAGAACGAAACTTGTCTAACTTGAAGGGGGAAACCAGATGGCGCTATGGATGGCCCGCTAGACGGCACTGCCATAGGTCAAACGGATATCAACTGCATTTTTTTAAAAATAGGAACCCCGTTTTTTATTAAATATTTGTTTAGTACGTAAAGAAATATGAATATTTTAGTTGGACCACTTTTTTTGCTTTGTGATAGATGGCGCTTTAATAGTCACAAGCGTGTAAGTATGTGGTAGCACGTAACATTCCACCAATGCAGACGATATTTGCTTCGTGATACATTACCCGTGTTAAAATGGACCATTTACCAATTGCGGAAAAGGTCGATATTATGTTGATATACGGCTATTGTGATCAAAATACCCAACGGGCGTGTGCTATGTATGCTGCTCGGTATCCTGGAAGACATCATCCAAGTGTCCGGATCGTTCGCTGGATAGTTA
Source organism: Schistocerca serialis cubense (assembly GCF_023864345.2). Lineage (NCBI taxonomy): Eukaryota > Metazoa > Arthropoda > Insecta > Orthoptera > Acrididae > Schistocerca > Schistocerca serialis. The sequence continues at coordinate 103,727,870 of NC_064648.1, forward strand.
CGTTACTTAAGGAAACAGGAAGTGTTCAGCAACGTGTGAAACGTCAACCACGACCTGCAACAAATGATGATGCCCAAGTAGGTGTTTTAGCTGCTGTTGCGGCTAATCCGCACATCAGTAGCAGACAAATTGCGCGAGAATCGAGAATCTAAAAAAAAAAACGACGGTGTTGAGAATGCTACATCAACATTGACTGCACCTGTACCATATTTCTATGCACTAGGAATTGCATGGCGATAACTTTGAATGTCGTGTACAGTTCTGCCACTGGGCACAAGAGAAATTACGGGACAATGACAGATTTTTTGCACGCATTCTATTTAGTGACGAAGCGTCATTCACCAACAGCGGTAACGTAAACCGGCATACTATGCACTATTGGGCAATGGAAAATCCATGATGGCTGCGACAAGTGGAACATCAGTGACCTTGGTGGGTTAATATATGGTGTGGCATTATGGGAGGAAGAATAATTGGCCCCCATTTTATTGATGGCAATCTAAATCATGCGATGTATGCCGATTTCCTACGTAATGTTCTACCAATGTTACTACAAGATGTTTCACTGCATGACAGAATGGCGATGTACTTGCAACATGATGGATGTCCGGCACATAGCTCGTGTGCGTTTGAAGCGGTACTGAAAAGCATATTTCATGACAGGTGGATTGATCGTCTAAGCACCATACCACGGCCTGCACGTTCACCGGATCTGACGTCCCCAGATTTCTTTCTGTGGGGAACGTTGAAGGATATTTGCTATCGTGATCCACCGACAATGACTGACAACATGTGTCAGCGCATTGTCAATGCATGCGCGAACATTACAGAAGGTGAACTGCTCGCTGTTGAGAGGAACGTCGTTACTCGTATTGCCAAATGCACTGAGGTTGACGGACGTCATTTTGAGCATTTACTGCATTAATGTGGTATTAACAGGTAATCACACTGTAACAGCATGCGTTCTCAGAAATGATAAGTTAACAAAGGTACATGTATGACATTGAAACACCCGAAATAAAATGTTCAAATGTACCTACGTTCTGTACTTTAAATTAAAAATCCTACCTGTTACCAACTGTTCGTCTAAAATTGTGAGCCATATGTTTGTGACTATTACAGCGCCATCTATCACAAAGCGAAAAAAGTGATCCAATGTACTACACGAACATGTAATAAAAAATGGGGGTTCCTATCTTAAAAAACGCCGTTGATATCCGTTTGACGTATGGCTGCGCCATCTAGCGGGCCAACCATAGCGCCATCTGGTTTCCGCCTTCAAGCTAGACAAGTTCCGTTGTTTGTAGTTTTTTCGTTTGACACTTATTTCGTGAGATATTTGCCCCGCTCACTATCAATGGACCACCCTATATTTAGTATTATTCAGTTTCAATTTTATGTGATATGGAGAGTCGATTCTAGTGCCGGGTGGTGCACAAAATGTGTTACCAATTGTTTCTTTCACAATATACGATGCACATTAGTTAGATTGCAAGAAGACCATTTACAGGTTGTACTTAGCTAAAAGAGTTTGCTGGAGGATACTTGTTGCCCTATATGCTACCTAGCATTGCACACACTGAGACTCAGATACAGAAGCGATAAAACCAAATTAAGAATTTTCTTTGTGAGCTAGGTGTTAGCTGAGCTACATAAGTGACATTTTTCTGTAATGATCGTTGGATTTTACTCAGTAATTTTCTTTCTTCTTTTCAAAGTCTTAGGTTTGAGAGACCAGAAAAATTATCGTAGTTTCCCAAATGCATTTTCACTCTGCAGCGGTGAGTGTGCTGAATTTTAAATTCAAATTGGTGTGCACTCCAGTGCAGAATGAAAATTCGTTCTGGAAAGAATTCTTTAGGCTGTGGCTAAGCCAAGTCTCCACAGTATGCTTTCTTCCACAACTTCTAGTGCTGCAAGGAGCCCAGGAGAACTCGTGTTAAGTTTACAAGAAAGGAGATAAGGTACTTGAACAAGTAAAGCCCTGGGGATGGATTGTATCATGCTTGGATAACTCATAAATTTAGACAACATTGCCTATGGGGGGCAGCGATGCGGTTCATATTTAGGTCAAAATAAACAGTCGAGATTGTGGTAATATTTGTTTATATGCTGGTTTCAGCTTATGTTGGGGTCGTCTTTGGAATTTTTTGCCCCCTATGGCTGGTGGTAGTGGCTCCTTGGTTTTCTCATGACACAACGATCGTACAGTCGCCAGCACTAGCTGTAGGGGGCCGGGAGTTCTGGGGGTGGCTTTGACATGAGCTGAAACTGGCAAATAAACAGGTGATGTAGTGTTTGAAACACTGGACTTGCATTTGGGCATTCAAATCTTCGTTCAGCCATCCAGATTTGGGTTTTCTGTGATTTCACTGGGTTGCTCCCAGCAAGCTTTCTCTGTGTTATGCCAGAATGTGTGTATGCCCATTGCTCGTAGAATGTCAAGGAGATACTAGAATTCTGTCCATGTGCAGGTCAGCACTGCAGCATTAACAGTGCAGATTGCTGCATCAATTTGTGCACGAAGGATAGCAACGTCATTTGTCGGTGTCGTGCACACACAATCCTCGATATAAACTCAGAATTGGAAGTCTAGTGGTGGGGCTCAGGGAGACTCCAAATGCCACGTGATGGGAAGGCTCGATCTGTCGACCTCTTCGGAAATGTCATTTGGCACATCCCGTATGTTCAAACTCCACTGTGGGGCTGTAACCATTGTGGTGGAAAACTACGGATGGGGCTCTTTGATGTGTTCTAACAGGTGCTGTTAGATCACGTCCAGGAAAACAATTTTGGTTAGGGTTTTCTCTGCGTAGAAATCTGGGCGTGGATTAGGTCTCACCAAACTTTAAGCTTTGGGCTATCACTGATGTGTCTGTGCGTGTGGTTGTGTTTTGAGAGCCTCAAAGTATACTGATGTGGTAATTCACTTGTCCAAAAAATGTGGAAGATTGTTTTATGTGAAAACCTACTTTTTGGTCGGTTGGTCTATTTGGAGAAGAGGACCAGACAGTGAGGTCATTGGTCCTGTTGGATTAGGGAATGATGGGGAAGGAAGTTGGCCGTGCACTTTCGGAGGAGCCATCCCGGCATTTGCCTGAAGTGATTTGGGGAAATCGTGGGAAACCTAAATCAGGGTGGCCGGGCACAGGTTTGAACTGTCATCCTCCTGAATGCGAGTCCGGTGTGCTAGCCACTGCATCACCTCGCTCGGTAGGCATTTCTTCAGATAGTAATTGTCAACATTTCATGTTCAGTGATGGCATCCATAAAATACATACCACGGAAAACTGGCATTCGGCTACAGTACTCAGTTCATTTTCGCTTTATACGTAGAAAGGTGTAATTGCTTATGTAAGACTTTGACAGTTGTTCTTGCTTCCTGCAATTCACATGATCCACAACAAATTGAGGTTTGGGGGCTCTTCTGAAATGCAGCTTGCATTTTGTCAACATGCACACCAAATGTGAGGGAGACACCCACTTTGAGGAAAGTATTTGACACTGCCTGTCTATTTAAAGTTTTTGAACCACCTTATTTCCAACACTATCCTCTCTAATTGCATGAGTCTGGGCATGATGGCTGTCAGTATCATATTTGCAATGGTGTGGTCAGGCCTAAAAAGTGAATTAAATTAGTCCTTTCATTGACAACCTACAAATGGAAGTAATATGTGGCCTAATTACACAGTTTGTGGCAATACTCCACTCTAGCTTGATAAGGATTGGTCCTTGGAGTCTAATCCTAGATAGAGTATGACAAATGGGTACTAATAATGTTTTTTGTAAAAACAAATCTCAGATAAACACGTGCAAAGTGTTAGAGATAATTTTAAAACTGGGACAACCTCCGCCACACACCGTTGGGTGGCTTGTGGAGTATAAATGTAGATGTAGATGTAAAATAGTTATACATGATTGTTTGACAATTCACACAGTGAACAGTTTTTTTAAAAAAATAAAGGTGTTGAAACTATTTACCACCTCCATCAAGTCCCCTTAACCCCCCAAGCTTTCGACTGGGAGTACCAGGTTATACAAAGTATTGTATTAGCTAATCTTTGTGATACAAATTTTGTTCACAATGTTAATAGGGAAGTACTGAACAAGACAAGTTCTGCCAGTAACCACTCCACATTTTCTACCACTTTATCACACATACACAGGACACCCCTGCAACCTTCAGAATTTGAAAGAGAGTATTCCAGCCAACATAGTAAAAAGCTTTCTGTAAGTCTACAAATGCTAGAAACATAGGTTTGCCTTTCCTTAATCTATCTTCTAAGACAAGTTGTAGGTTCAGTATTGCCTCACGTGTTCCAACATTTCTACGGAATCCAAACTGATCTTCCCCCGAGGTCGGCTTCTACTAGTTTTTCCATTCGTCTGTAAAGAATTCGTGTTAGTATTTTGCTGCCATGACTCATTAAACTGATAGTTCGGTAATTTTCACACCTGTTGACACCCTGAAGTCTGAGGGTATTTCACCTGTCTTATACATCTTGCTCATCAGAGGGTATAGTTTGGTCATGGCTGGCTCTCCCAAGCCTATCAGTAGTTCTAATGGAATGTTGTCTACTCCTGAGGCCTTTTTTTTTTTACCTAGGTCTTTCAGTGCTCTGTCAAATTCTTCAAGCAGTATCTTATCTCCCATTTCATCTACATCGTCTCTCATTTCCGTAACATTGCCCTCAAGTACCTCACCCTTGTATAGACCCTCTATATACTCCTTCCACGTTTCTGCTTTATCTTCTTTGCTTAGGACTGGTTTTCCATCTGAGCTCTTGATATTCATACATGTGGTTCTCTCTTCTCAAAAGATCTCTCTAATTTTCCTGTAGGCAGTATCTATCTTACCCCAAGTGATACATGCCTCTACATCCTTACATCTGTCCTCTAGCCATCGTCACTTAGCCATTTTGCACTTCTTGGCAATTCATTTTTGAGACCTTTGCATTCCTTTTCGCCTGCTTCATTTACTGCATTTTTAGATTTCCTCCTTTCATCAATTTAATTCAATATCTCTTCTGTTACCCAAGGATTTCTACTAGCCCTCGTCTTTTTACCTATTTGATCCTCTGCTGCTTTCACTATTTCATCTCTGGAAGCTACCCATTCTACTTCTACTGTATTTCTTTCCCCTGTATTTCTTTCCCCTGTATTTGTCAATTGTCCCCTAATGCTCTCTTCGGAACTGTCTACAACCTCTGGTTCTATCAGTTTATCCAGGTCCTATCCCCTTACATTCCTACCATTTGGATACTGATACATGATATATCCTTTCAGTATGCATGCAGATATAACTTGGGCTTATTCTGTATATTTCAATTTATTAATGAGTTACAGAATCATATTTGGCAAAAAAATTACAAGGACAGTATTTTCAAAATACAGAAGTGTGTTTTAAGAATTTTATCTGGTGTTGAAATATCCTGTAAGGACTTCAGCAAAAGCTTTGGTAGTTTGACAGTTACTTTACAAGACATTTACAGAGCGAGTCAGGAGGAAAGGTACATACTTTGACGGGTGACAGTATTACCAATTCTGAACAAAAAACGTCATATGTCCTAATCTGAATGGTTTCCGAGATAGAACACATCTGATGTACATTGCTGTTTATTTTTTGTATTATTCAAACACTGTCATTGTTACAATGGTAGAGGAAGTTAATACAAGACACTTGTGGTCTACCAAGTCAGGAAACTACTTCAAATCCGCTACAAAAACTACATAAGCTGCAGAGTGATTTTCAATATTGTGGCGCAGACTACTAGTCCTAGAGAAAAAAATGACAGCCTTTTTTTTATAAGAAATTTAAGTTAATTTTGTACTGTGACACATTTTCACTGAAGCACACAGATTTTTAGTTATTCAGGAAAACGTACAAAAGGGATATTAAACGTGTTATATCTCCGAAACCAAACCCAATATGAAGTTTTCTGTTCAGAATCACTGTTACACCTCGAAGTGTGTATCTTTCCTATTGACTCACCCTGTACACGTCAATGTCCTTTGTAATTACCAATACAGGGTGTATATAAAGTCCAGGAACACTTTCAATAATTTATTGCACAAGAACTAAACATCGGACAGATGTCATATATATTGCATTTTGAAGAAAAACTCAAAGTGGGTTTTTTTTTCCTCCCAAACATTCGATATGCAATCCAGGAGTGACCCGGCAGACAATACAGTAATCGAATTCTTGCCATACCTGTCCCAGCATGGCATCGTAGACTGTGGCAGTCACTTCCCGTATTCTCTCCCGGAGCTCTGCTACATCATGTGGTAGAGGTGGTAAATACACCAGATCTTTAATGTGACCCCACAGAAAAAAAGTCCACAGCTTGTGGTCTTGCGGAAGTGTTCTTGGTTCCCGAGCACGGGGTCCAGGGTTCGATTCCTGGCGGGGTCAGGGATTTTCATCAGCCCTGAGATGACTGGGTGGTGTTGTGTCGTTTTCATCATCATCATCATCATTCATCCCCATTACGGTCAGAAGAAGGCACCGGCAAACCACCTCCATTAGGACCCTGCCTAGTACGGCGCTGCGAGCCTGAAGCATTGTTCTCCTGCACACTGTCAAGCAGCATCGAACTTAATTTTCACAGAAAAAAGTCACATGTAATGAGATCTGGTATTGGGGAGGCCATTTCATGAAACAGCTGTCCCCTTCTGTAGCACAGCTGATCTGTCATGGTGGCAGCTCCGTGTTCTGCACTAGCTCCAATCTGAATGGTTTTACAGACAGCTTCTGTCGCAGGGCTTTCCACACTGTCATTGGAGCAATTTCGAGTTCGTGGGATGCACGAGACACCGTTTTCTTTGGGCTTCTTATGAATGTCTCTCGTACGTGCTCCACATTCACTTCACTCATGCTGGGATGTCCATTTCTCTTTGCCTGGCACAAGCTACCTACCATAACGAATTTGTTGTGCCAGTGCGAACTGACCTTCCTTGTTAGTGGCTTCTTACTTTACTCTGTTCTAAACATCCATTGAACAGCCGTAGCACACTTGTTTTTGTCGAACTCCAACACACACAAAGCTCACTCCGCACTTGAACTTGTCACGTTTGCGACTAGCGCTGACTATTGGCAAATTACCAAACTACGCTGTGGTGGTATACGTGGAAAAAAAAACTTTCAGGGATTCTCTTTAAAATGACATATGTATGATATCTGTTTGGTTCCTGTGCAATAAATAACTGAAAGTGTTCCAGACTTTACGTACACCCTTTATTTCTTCTACATCTACATCTACATCAATACTCTGCAAGTCAACTGACGGTGTGTGACGGAGGATACCTTGAGTACCTCTATAGGTTTTCCCTTCTATTCCAGTCTCGTATTTTTCGTGGAAAGAAGGATTGTCGGCATGCCTCTCTGTGGGTTCTAATCTCTCTGATTTTATCCTCATGGTCTCTTCGCGAGACATACGTAGGAGGGAGCAATATACTGCTTGACTCCTCGGTGAAGGTACGTTCTCGAAACTTCAACAAAAGCCCGTACCGAGCTACTGAGCGTCTCTCCTGTAGAGTCTTCCACTGGAGTTTAGCCATCATCTCCGTAACGCTTTCACGATTACTAAATGATCCTATAACGAAGTGCGTTGCTCTCCATTGGATCTTCTCTATATCTTCTATCAACCCTATCTGGTACGGATCCCACACTGTCCACACTGCTGAGCAGTATTCAAGCAGTGGGCGAACAAGCGTACTGTAACATACTTCCTTTGTTTTCTGAATGCATTTCCTTAGGATTCTTCCAATGAATCTCAGTCTGTCATCTGCTTTACTGACGATCAACTTTATATGATCATTCCATTTTAAATCACTCCTAATGCGTACTCCCAGATAATTTATGGAATTAACTGCTTCCAGTTGCTGTCCTGCTATTTTGTAGCTAAATGATAAGGGATCTATCTTTCTATGTATTCACAGCACATTACACTTGTCTACATTGAGATTCAATTGCCATTCCCTGCACCATGCGTCAATTCGCTGCAGATCCTCCTGCATTTGAGTACAATTTTCCATCATTACAACCTCTCGATACACCACAGCATCATCTGCAAAAAGCCTCAGTGAACTTCCGATGTCATCCACCAAGTCATTTATGTATATTGTGAATAGCAACGGTTCTACGACACTCCCCTGTGGCACACCTGAAATCACTCTTACTTCAGAAGATTTCTCTCCATTGAGAATGGTAGTCCATGTGCTCTTACTTTGTTCATTAAATGACTGGAGGGGGAGGGGGGGGGGGGGGGGGGAACTGCATCAAACGCCTTGCAGAAGTCAAGAAAGACGGCATCTACCTGGGAACCCGTGTCTATGGCCCTCCGAGTCTCGTGGACTTACTCGAAAGACTGTGAAAAAGCATGAACATCACACTCAGATAAAAGACAACCACTATGAAGAGATCAGGGACTTAACATTGGTACTAAAAGGGGTCTGACACACGGGTCCAGATGTACAAAGTATCACCTACAAAAAAAGTTTTTTGATTAATTTTTTTGTTTGCTTACAAGTACTTGTTTGTAGTCCTGCTACACACTGAAATCATGCCTCATTAGGTAACCTCAATGGAAGAGTAACCATTCTAACAATATGGTACAGCACATTGATTGTTTTAAGATGCAGTAATTCGTTTTCTGTGTTCAAAGAGGAACAACGCTGTAACAATCCGTACTGAATTGGTGGAGGTATACAGAAACAATGAACCATTATACGACAGTCGTTAGGCGGTGCAGACACGACGTACACTGTGGTCAGACAAGTATCTGAAGAACAAAGTGGGTGACCATGAATCTGAAGAACTTGGAACCAAAATAGAAGTAGATGCTTTAGTGCTTGAGGATCAAGGTGCCACAAACAAAAACCTGTCACAGATATTCTAGCACGACATTTAGAACACAGCAAAATGTTGCTGTCTACTGGCTTCCAAGATTGCTCACACCCAAAAAGGAGTAAAGCTGGGTAAAGGGGAATATTCGATATTAGTCATTTGCTTTGACCAGAGATGTAATAAATGTGTGACATATGTATTAAGCAACTAAAAACCAAACTGTGAAAGTACACACCAAAAGGAGACATCACTGGCCAAAGTCTACAACTAGTATAGAATATCCCTCTTGATCTACAAAACTGGCTACTGCGGTCTAAATTAGGATCGAAGGTGATAATTTGGTAGTGAGTTGGTGAAGCCAAAAAAGGTGTATGCCAAATAATGGTTGTGATACTGGTCTGACCTATAGCATAGCCTGATGTTTATATTCGCACCATATTCGAACATTTTCCATCAGAAAAAGTAAAACTGCAAGGTAAACTCAGGAAAACATACTACATAATCAAAAAGTCCTCTACAAGCATTTAAATGGATATTATGCACATATATCATACATAAACTAGGAAAATTGCAGGGGGGGGGGGATTCCACTATGTAACTTTTGCTGCAAAGCAAGCACTCTGAACATGTGGAAGAAGGAAGGGCGATTACTAAACATGTGGAATAACCTCTGTCTGCCAAAGATACAACCGGGCAAATGGATGCTGTGTTCTTTGGGAGTGCCATCAGGCTACAGTAACTGATTATGTTCATAAAGAGCAAACTGTCACAGGAACGCGTTTCCGAAACCTCAACAAGCGGTAACAAAAGGTTTTTCGGATGAATCACTGCAGGGAGGTAACTGAGGGCACATTTTCTCTCATTTCACAGTATTGCATTCAGATTAAATATACAGTGTGAAGGACAAATGCCGCACTTTGAGGTCGGTACACGACTACCTGTCCAGATTTGGGACAAAAGTTTACCAACAAAAATCAGATCAGACGAATTTTGAAAACACACATGAAAATGACGAGCTGGCTGCAAAGTTACATCATGAAGTGCTTCGGAATGTATAGGAGAAAGTGTGTCACCTAACACCACTGCACCAGCCATTTTATCTCGCTGAGTAGATTGCTGGGACAGCAAACTCACATCCACCATGCAGCTATAGTTTGACACATCATAGGGTTCCTTTTTTATTTTTTAGTCAACCGTTCCCTAGTTCTTATTTATAAACAGGACATCATTTTGTCACACAACAATAGTCTATCACATAACAGTGGGCTCCATTGAACTCCATGCATGTATATACTAACAGTGCAGTGCATGACCACGAGCGGTCATGTCAGTTTTATGTACGGTGCCTTCCAAATGGAATACACAAATGATGAATAACCTATGATGATATGCTTGTTGTGCTGGGTGTATCAAAAAACCAAACTGCTGGTGTGGTGAAGAGTTTGCAAATGGGTCATTCCATGTCAATTCAACCAATTTGAGAAAATGTTTCAGCTGATAGTCTCAGATTTGGCTGAAATTTAGCACACCAATGCTAACAAGTGTGGAACACTCATGTACAAAGTTTTAAGTTCCCCTGCCAATTAGTTCCAGAATTATGGCTTGTGAAAGAAGGTGCTGTGACCCAGAAATTGCAACCCACATCTGGCAATGTATCTTCAGACCCAACTTCAGGTTTTAATAACTTTGGAACTATTCCACACAGTCCAGCGAAATTTTTACAATCCAGTAACATCCACTTTGAGAACACACACTATGAATAAAAAAAAAAACAACAACAACATATTTCTGAGGGAAAATAAAAAAATTCCAAAATGTGATCAAAAAATGTAATACGTTAAAAGGTACATATTGTAGGTGCCCTCTACGCCAAATGTAATTCACTCAAAAGGGTATAAATTTCTTTGTGGTAAGCTTAATGTTGTCTAAACACACACAGAACTCATCTTGCCCATATCAGTCACGCAGAGTTACATGCACACGAAAATACAAAATTTTGAAAAAATTACCTGAAAAACGTGGATTTTCTAAGCGTGGTAGCACAAAAGGGGCGAGTGATATCCGAGCCAAATTTCAAACACTGCATAAGTAGACCATAATATAATATGTGGCAAAATTTCAACTTGTTATTGCAAGGCATTTGTGTACAATAAAAGTTGACAGATGTATTTGGTTAGGTTTCTTTTAACACGATTTAGCAAGTAATAGTGATGATGCAGACAGCTTGTTTCAGATAAAGCTGCAGCAATTGTTGGGAACCATTAGGCAACAGAAACTTAAACAACGGTAGTTTTCAGGGACAAAATGAGTCATTCTTAGGCAGCAACAACAAAGGAAACAAGCAACAATTACAGGTTACTCATGTTTTTAATATTCTAGTTCAGACTAGTCAGTACTGTTGTGGAAAATCAGTATGGAGGCAGAAGAGTGTACTGGTGGTGCTTTTGTTCAAACAAGTTGCAGTATTGGTAGAGCACAAGCATCTGAACATCATAAAACAACATACGGAACAAAATGTGGCATTTGCTTAATACTGTACGAACTGGATGAATCGGACCAAGATTTGTTGCTATGGAGATCCAGGATACATCCTGTGGGCACAAGAAGTACAGTTCCAGGAAACAGTGACAAAGACTATCAGCGACCTACAACCACAGCGGAAGAGCAATTAAATACTTCAGTGACTGCTCTTGGTTTGTCTCCCATGAAGACACACAAAGTTGGGAAAAGAGGCAGGTCCAGCTATAGTAGAAGAAAACTACAAGAAGCTCAAGTGGAATTAAAACACAAAATAGCTGACACACAAATGGTGGAAGAGGAAGAACTATCTGCTCCAAAGGAACAGAAATCATGCCAGAAATGCTCTGATTTTGGACAAAATTGTGCATGATTTGAAAGAAAAATGTGCCATATCCACACGCCAGAAAAAAGTAGCTATTCTTACCCTTGCACCTTCCAGCTGGTCTACTGACTACACTGCAAAGGAATTCAATGTTTCTACATATATGGTAAAGCAAGCTAGGAAAATAAAAGCAACCCAAAGAGTGCTTCCACAACTTCAGCAGGCTCAGGGTAAGCAATTGAGTTCAGAAATAAAGGTGCTAGTGTCAGAGTTTTATGAAAATAATGACTACATCCGAATAATGCCTGGAAAAAAAAGACTATGTAACGGTGAAAATGGAAAATGTACGTGTACAGATGCAAAAAAGACTGTTGCTATGCAACATATCAGAACTGTATGTAGAATTCAAGGAAAAGTATCCCAATACCAAAGTAGGTTTATCATCTTTTTTCAATCTTCGGCCAAAATGGGCTGTGCTTGTAAGTGCAAGGGGCACACACAATGTTTGTGTGTGCCAGACCCATCAAAATGCTATGCTGATGTTTGCTGCTATAAAGGATTCTGGTCTGGATTACAATGGTGCAATGAAGCTGCTAGTGTGTGACATCAGTTCCTACCAGTGCATGATACACAGGTGTGAAAAGTGTCCTGGTAAGGCAAATCTTGCATAACACATGAATAACAAACTGTATGGTGAACTCCTTATGGATGACGAACTTGTTTCTTATAAACAATGGACACACATGGATCGCACAAGTCTTGAAACAAAGCAAAGTACAGTGAAAGATTTTGTTGAAATGTGTTGTCAAAGAAACGGACAAACTGACCACACACAGCTTCACAGCAACAGCGCAATCGGCTTATCTCCAGTTTTGTAGGGATAATTTGAAACAAGATGAAATTACAGTAAAACTAGACTTTTCTGAAAATTATGTATTTGTAGTTGAAGATGCCATCCAAGGATACCATTGGGACAACACTCAAACAACTCTCCAGCCATTTGCAATTTACTAAAGAGGTTAATCAGGAGATGTGTCTGTCATGAACCTGTGCATTTTTAGTGACTTGTTTAATTCATGATGCCATTGCAGTTCATGCCCACATTCGCACTGTCACGGCATATGTGAAAAACAAGCTGCCTCACATACATTTTGTGAAACACTTCACTGATGGGGCAACTAGTCAGTACAAAAACTGTAAAAATCTCAAAAATTTATGCATGCATTACCATGATTTTCAGATTCATGCAGAATGGAATTTTTTCGCAACAAGTCATAGTAAAAATGTATGTGATGGTATTGGTGCTACCATTAAGCGCATGGCATCACGAGCTAGTCTGCAGCACCCTACAGGAGGTCACATTCTAACACCTCTTCAATTATTTACCTGGGTACAGAAAAATCTCTCTGGGATACACTCATTCTATGTTTCGAAAGATGAGGTGAAATCAGTGTAAGAGTTGCCAAAAAGCAGACCAGAACATGTTAAAACTGTTGCGGACACAAGGAGCCATCATCACTTCTCTCCAGTGGACTCTGACAATGTGCAGATGAGAAGACTGTCCGGTTATAACTATAGGTTCATGCACAACATGTGTCTTCACAGTGTGTCTGACTCAGGATTCAGAAGCAAAAGCAGCAACATACAACCAGGTTGCTATGTTATTGCTGTTTATGATGACAAACGGTACTTAGGATGTGTTGCAGAGTGCTGTGAAGCAGAAGGTGATGTATTTGTGAACTTCGTGGCACCAGCAAGATCATTTCATTGGCCACGTTTGGCAGACACGTGTTGGATTCCTTTTGAACATATTCTTATGACAGTTCCAGTTCCTACCACAGTGTCAGGAAGACAGTACAATTTGCCACTCAATGTACAGAGTACAGTATCTAAAGTGTGGGAGAACTTCTGTTCGAAGCACAATCGACTGGTTTTTAGCAGTTAACCCTTTCCGACCTGATTTTTTATTTACTTATTTAAAAAGTATCTGACATCATTTTTACATTCAGGTGAATCTCCTGACAACATTTTTCTAAGAAAAAATGATCTCTAGTTTTCTAGATATTGAATGTACACAATTGTGTTCATCAGGTCTCGAGCTTCATGTCATGTCATACAGTACGGAGGTTAACACTATGGATCAAGTATGCCACTATTTATTTCACTTTAAAACAGAAGAAACAATAAAAATAATTCCAAATTAGAGTTCTTATTTAAACAACAATGTTCATAACACTGATGTTAAGGTTTCATATGAAATTGCAAAAAAATTTCTGTCCTTTTGGAGACATAAATGTATTTTACATTTTCTGCACTGAATTCTAGAACGCCCTGTACATTTCGGAAATTTGCAGCGACTTGGAGCTCCTACATCATACAAAGGCAGATGGTCAATTTAATCAAACTGTATGTCTGTAGTTGGTCATAATTCTCCTCTTTTTCTTGGTATGACTCTCATGTCTAAAGCCAGTCCTTCATCAGAGAAAGCCCCCTCTTCTTTTCAGTCACTTTCTTCTGGCACAGTATCAATCCATCTGCTACCCTGATATGAAAAGAAAGAAGGTCCATTTGTTTCTTCTTTGGGATAGACAGGTTGTCTGCACCTCATCTGTACGCCAACCAACTTCGCATGATGGCAAAGTCAACAGCATGAAAAATCATACGGAAAGGCCATTTTCGAGATCTGGTGACAACTCTGTAGTAGCTTATCAATTGATCAAATAGTTCCACACCATCCATTGCATGACTATATCTTCTCACTATTTCAGGTCTTTCTACTTTCACATAATTATGGTGTTTTTTGTCTCAACACTCAACTTCATCCACTGAACCTTTACCAACGAAGTTTGAACACAGTACAACTGGCCTATAATCTAGCCACTTACACATGGTAATATCATCAGCACTAGTGGTTTCTTCACAGTAACCTCTGGTTTGTTTCATTATTGTTTTATCATCTGAAAAAGGCAAGTTCTTTCCAAATCTGTTTTCACGGACAGTACCTGCTGCATTGATGCCTTGAGATTTTAGAACTTGAAACGGATGATTAGGTGAAAAGAAGTTGTCAAAGTACAATTTATGACCTTCACCTTTTGAGAGTGGAACAGAAAATTCTAAACCAACAGCAGGACCTAATCCAAATTTTTTACAGTATACGGTATTTAGTTCAGTTGTAGCACCTTGATACAAAAGGAAATCGTGCACTATTCCTCTCTTTTTCACATGAAGACTTTGATTCCCCTTGACATACTGCTTTGCAGAGAACTTCCCCGTGAAAGGAATAATTCCTTCACTGACAAACATTCTCTTCTATAGGAAGTTCACTGCAGTGTTTTCGAATGGCTGAGTAAATTGGCCTGACTTTGTAAAATTTATCTTTATCTTCAGGTGGCTTTTCCAGATTGTTCACCAAGTGTAAATTTGTTCGTAATTCTAAAACTCTGTCTCGTTACATTTTTCCAAAAACACATTTACCTTCAGGCTTCTATCGCAATACATTCATAATCTGGGAAATTTCAAGGTGCCAGTCAATATATGCAAACCAAATAGCATTTCTAGTGCTTGAGGAGTTGTCTGCTTGAATGAGGATTTGCCTCGTTGTAATGCGTAAATATGAGTATGTGCTGCCATGCTAGTTAACAAATCATCTGGTATATATCTTTTGAAGTATTGCATTGGAGAACACAAGAGAGATTCTTCAAAATTTGGAGCTTTGTGTGTTTCTGCAATGGAACTTAGAGGCTAGAGTTTCCATTTTATGGATTCTTTAGGTGTCACCATTACGTTGTCACACAGGTTATTCACT
Organism: Schistocerca serialis cubense; assembly: GCF_023864345.2. Classification (NCBI taxonomy): domain Eukaryota; kingdom Metazoa; phylum Arthropoda; class Insecta; order Orthoptera; family Acrididae; genus Schistocerca; species Schistocerca serialis. The sequence continues at coordinate 103,743,365 of NC_064648.1, forward strand.
TCTGCTTTTTTTTTTTTTTTCTCCATTGTATAAAAAGTTCATTTCAGCATCCACCACCTCTCCATCATCTTCATCTTCAGATATGGTGTGTCTATACACATCATTCACGCCCACTTTATTTGCTCCAACATGTTTTACTATTTGTGGAGCTTGCCTTTCAATAAGTGGTACACTGTCATCCTCATATGCACTCAAATTAATGTCAAAAACACCACCATTTTCAATTATGTCCATAATCAAGTCCCAATCTTTCTCCACGGAAAGATATTCCTTATCCATAATTCTAAGGCAAAGGCCAGAAATATAAAATAAAATCATATGTACAGGTCAGTTATTCTCCTCCTTGCTGCTGGTACTGAAATTAATGGAAAAATTACCACACATAACTAACATAGGCATGCAAAGTAGCTGAGACACATTTTAGGTTATTTTTCCTATTTTACACCATTAAGGACCTGTTGTACACAAATGTGTAGATTAATCTTACCTGATACATAACACAAATATGAACTGAATTAAAATTGCTGAAAATTCCACTGAAAGCATGTCTAATGTTTCCAAAAGAAGGAAACCACACAAAACATTCACGAACAAAACCCACAACGTGACTATTATTGCAATAAAGTCGACGAGTAATGGTTTCCCACAGAGAGACAACACCAGAGAGTATATTTTACTATGTGGTTCACAGATTGCTGACAAAAGAGCAGCAGCTGTTGGAGCATGGCTGAAAGAAACATACATGAATGTGCACAGTGGGCTTGGATGCACCTGACAATTCTTGTCACTGAAATATTAGTGAACAAACTTTATGTACACAATTGTGACCACCAGGTCTGAAAGGGTTAAGATGCAGTAAACATTAATGATAGGTTGTGTTAATCCGTCTATATGTTGTTGCTTAGTGATTAAACAGTTGTGGGAGGGGATAAGAAGAGGCAGAACAGTTTACGATATGTTTTTACAAAATTGTGTTGTGGAACAATGGCCACATCACCAAATACATATGTCAACTTCCATTGTACACAAATTTCTTGCAATAACATGCTGAAATTTTGAGATATATATCATTATGCTCTACTTATGCAGTGTGTGAAATTTGGCTTGGATATCGATTGTCCCTTTTGTGCTACCACACTTAGAAAATCCATGTTTTTCAGGTAATTTTTCAAATTTTTGTATTTTCGTGTGCATGTAACTCAGTTTTTGTGACTGATATGGGCATGATGAGTTCTGTGTGTGTTTAGGCCACATTAAGCTCACCACAAAAAAATTTATACCCTTTTTGAGTGTATTATATTTGGCATAGAGAGCACCTACAATATGTACCTTTTAACGTATTACATTTTTTAAATCACATTTTGAAATTTTTTATTTTCCCTCATAAATATGTTGTTGGTGTTTTGATTCATGGAGTGTGTTCTCTAAATGGATGTTACTGGGTTGTAAAAATTTCACTGGAGTATGTGGAATAGTTCCAAAGTTATTAAGATCTGAAGTTGGGTCTGAAGATAGATTGCCAGATGCGGGTTGCAATTTCTGGGTCACGCCGCCACCTTCTTTCACAAGTCATAATTCTGGAACTGATCAGCAGGGGAAACTAATACTTTGTCCACAAGTGCTCCACACCTGGTAGAATTAGTATACTGAATTTCAGTCAAATCTGAGACTATGAGCTGGAGCCCCTAGTTGAACTGACATGGAATGCAAAGCGGTCACTTTGAACATCATCTCTAAAATGAATGGTGCTCACACGTGTATGTACTGACTCTGAAGTTAAGCCTGTACACCAGATACACAGAATGGAAGTTGTGTGTGTAGCATAATGTGCAGTTTCGTCTAGCCTACTAGTGTGTTTTTTGTACCTCACTGGATACAGTGAAAGTTACTCTAGCCACTATTATTTTTTATAGGATTTATCTATGTCATGGACGAAACAAAGTGGTTGTTTACATCAGTAAGAAGTTCATGTTACGTCTTAATATTTAATTACATGTAACAGTAACAGAAAGAAATACACAAGGTGCTACAGTGTGGAGGTGTAAATTGTATCCAATTTGCTGCATTAACTGAAAAAAAGTTTGGTATGAGTATGACTAACATAAGAGAACCTGCATATCCATTCCCCAAAGCATTTCCTTATGCCACTGAACTAATATAACAGCTCCAGCAGAGTGCAGAGTTCATGCTACCACCTTTTGGCCATGCTGCATGTGGTTACAGCATTGCTGGAGGCTTGTTTTTTAAATCAAATTACTATTAGACCTATTTGCAGGACTAGGTTTTGCTAGATACCCATTTGTCTTGAATTGGTGTAACGAATTGCACAATGAGACTCTTTTCTTTCACCCTGTATATCTGATTACTGTAATGTAAATGGGAAATAACATGGACTGCATGCACACCAATGAAAAAGAAAACCAACAAACTATAAATGCAGTAAGATACTATCTATGAAGTTTTGAAGCCAAGCTTTTTGATCTTCCATTACACCTACTTTTCAAAACTGTACTACTACCTATAAGAATCACCCCAAGTGCAATTTCTTTTCCTTTCCACTGTATCTTGCCAGAATAAGATGTATTATTATTCTCACAGCTATATACATATTTAAACATTTGCATTTAGTATAAAGGTGAACTCAAATGTTGCAAGTGATGATTAGATAATTACATGACCACTTGCAAACGAATTAGTTCTAACAGGGTAATACATTATGGTTCTAGATGGGCAACTATTAACGTAGGCCTAATAGGTAATATGAAACATTTGATCTACGAAAAATGCTTGCTTTACCTCGACGAACTTACCTTGAGTCCATTTGTCATGTATCTGACACCTTTACGATTACCGTAAGAGTGGGTTAGAACAATCACTTTGTGCCCGCGAGCAATGAGACACTGTGACAGGTTGTAAATGTGTTCCTCCACTCCTCCCATGTTCGGGTAGAAGAAATCAGATGCCATGCTGGAAATGTAGAAACAAGTATTGTCAGCAGTGACTGTTTATGCGGCTACGATTACTTCCTTATTCTTTCTAGTTAGCTCTGCAGATATACAATTTAACACATGTTCTGCTTCAAGTACCAGATTATCCAGTTACGATTGACACTTTTTTGCGGACTATTTCCTTTACACTGATTATCGATTCCACTTACCAGATCCTATGTCTCATCCTACAGACGTCGTCAACTCCTTTGTCACCTTTCTTTCCTGTGAATCATGCCTGCAGCCTACAAATCCCTGTTTTTTCCTCTCTTTCAAACTCGGTCCGTAATCTCCAACCGACAGTAACACACCCCTTGATTCCCGTGTACACAGTCAAAGATTCAATGACGAAGTAATAAAACACCTCGCAGAGTACGGTTTGAAAATAGTGGCTCCGTACATCTGACAGGAGCGGAAGATGAGGTGGAAACAACATGTCTAGCAATCTCAAGATACACGTAGAAAAAAGTCCGAATACGTTAAGTTATTATAATAAAGACTTATTTTTCTATTTGTAATTTGGTCTTCCTCAGATGTGGCCATGTTGAAACAGTTGCAAACAGAAAAGCAAAATGCGAAAAGCTAGCGTATAGCTAGCATTGCACAGCACATGAAAGTTCTAGCAGATTTCACTGGGAAGGACCTCTAGCGATAATTATGCAAGTGTCCTCTGAATCCGTTTGGAATGCTTGTTTTAACGAGCAGAAATTTGAAAGTTTGTTTTGTGTTATGCTGCTTATAAAGCATTGCAAACAACGGGAGGAATGATTGGATTTTCCGCTTGCCTGACGTAAGTTTTGTATCGTGTGGTAGTGTTGTGAAAGAGGAAACAATTGAAGGAAGTACTGTCAAGCGAGGACGAACCCCGGGGAGTAATATGTCAATCAATTTACGTCAGTATAAAGAAGATGACAAGTTGGCTCTGTCAGAACGGTTCACATTTGCTAGTATTCTAAAACTGTTTTGTGGCACAAGTTTACTGTAGTAAGTACGCATTGCTCTTTTTCCACAGTGATACATTGCCTTAGCGTAGCGTCCTTTGATGCATGTGTATTGTTTACTACATTGATTTCACATATTTGTCATCTGTTCATGTAAATTTGATTTGAGCTGAGCAATGAATCACGCGTGGCGACCGTGTATACGTTGTAGGATATATAGACCAAAATAGTCCAAATTAGTTGCACTACTACAAATATAACAGAAGGAAGTATTAAGACTACCTTTATAAATGTCAAATCCAGAACGGAAGTGCAATTTTTACTGCTTTTAACAGGTCTGATGTATTGTGCTTGTATTTTCTGCATTGTTATGTGGCATTACATTAACAAGCCGTGTTATTTTGTACATACATTTTTCTTTTCCATCCACAATGACTCTGGAATACACGGAGAGAGAAAACAGTACTGTCAGCTGTGTATATTAACTGCAATTAGCGAACCATTTCATTTTTGAAATTCTGATCAATTATTTGTCGAACTCGTTGATAGTAAAATTTTCATTCTAAAAAATGTTACCACTTTTGTTAAATGGTAACAAAAAATTTTAACTGTATATCCTTCCCATGCCCAGAAAAGTAAAAGACAAGTTTTTTTCTGTGCTGTTGCATGTACTCTAATATTAATTGAGGTGCAAATGGTAGTTAAGTTTAACATTGAATTTAGATGATATGACTCTCTCTTTTTGAATGGTACTGGGGCTATATACACTAATGCTGCATAAGTTGAAATAAAATGCAAATCTTGTAATTTTTTTTTTCTTTGCTATGTTGGATTCCAGAAACAAGACAGAATATTTTCTCTTCTAGGCTAACATAATGCACTCATAAGTATAGTGTTATTAGCCTATTTATGTGTTTTAAATGTGTTGGCCTTAATAGGTACAGTCCCGTTGAAGGTGGTGTGGTTGCACCTTCCTGTGAGCCAACCAGCCATGGAGATCTCGTGTATATTGGGAACTAAGGTGTAACATGACTTTTTCAGATAAACAGTGTGGTCTACACCAAAGTCACTTCTGTTGCCTTGCAAAAAATTATAACACTGACAGAAGAAATGATTTTGTAAACATCACAATCTACAAATGTAATCATGTAAATTAAATATTTGATGTTCTGCATTTCTAACGAAAAATTCTTAGGTGGCTTGCTAAGTGTTTGTGAATTTGTGATTCAAGAAAACACACTTTTGCTTGACATCAAATGATACGTTAGGTGAAGGATATAATGTTAATTTATTCATTCTGTTCTGTGAGCTGCCATGAAGACCATAAAATTTCAGAAATCTTGGGTAAGGTATTGTATAGGCCTACATTTACAAAATACAAGCAGACCATGAAAACTTAATCAGTACACTGTAATAACAATAAAATATCAATTCTGCTTATTGCTATTCATTTTTGTTGTTATGTTCAGTCAAAAGATTAATTTGATGCAGCTCTCCACACGTCTCTATCCTATGCAAACCTCTTCATTTCCAAATAACTACTGTAACTTACATCCATTTGAACCCCTAATAGGGCTCACATCGCTTTTGTATTTGCTTAGCCAACACAGGGCACCCACCCTTTCAATGCTACTTCCCTTTCCATTTGTGCCAACAATGCTTCTATTTGGTTTATGATTTTGGATAGTTGTCCCTTGTCCTCTACCCCCCCCCCCCCCCCTCCCCTTTGTACTCTATACAACTTTTCATCCTTCATAACATGGTCTCCATTCTTGGGTTTGATATATCATTCCTATCCAAAATTTTATATTTTATAGAAGCACACGTCATGTGGGAAAGGTTGTCCAATGTTGTGTATATTCCACATCTTGTGCCTTTCTATCTTTGCACACTTCCTTTCAGGCGAAAGTACTACAACAGGAACCCAACACAGTAGCCATTATGTTGTGGGAGGGAGGGAGGGGGGTCAAGTATCCACACGGTGGTAGCCCCCTGACCACATAGAGATTGTACTATTGTTGCTTGCGGTGAAAACTCCCTACGTTTGCCAAGGAGTGTATGCCTGTCCTGACTGGGGCACGAGGACTCCGGGTAACAGTTAATGGTTACTCAGAAAGGTAACCATTGCCGTGACTGCATGGTGCCCAAGGGGAGAGCCTTCTTCAGAGTGAGTGGCACCAAGGCAGATGACGTGCAAATGAAGTGACTCAAACTTTCCTCAGGTGGTGGCCACCTGGCCCCAACTGTCTCTTCTGATAGAAAGAATTACTACAATATGGAGCCATATGACCCTACAGTATTTCCTTCCCTGGCATTTTAGGACCAATGGCGATTCTGTTTTGACCACAATGTCATTATTCTCTGTTGAACACCTTGAGGAAAGGCTTGGGGAAGTAGCAGAAATTTTGAAAAAAGTGGTTCAGTTCTGATTACAGCAGCATCCCCTGCCACGGGCACTGCTCGCCTGTGACAAACTGGGTGACATTCCTGTAACTGCCACCCCCAGTAAGTCTCATTATGGCACTGTGACTTCCACTCACAGGCCTACGACAACGTACATGCTAATTTGGAGCAGTGGGGTGTGCGATATGTCAGTCGTGTCCGGATGGGAGCAAAGGAAAATACGGTTGGCACTGCGGCCTTCATCTTGGAGTTTGAAGGCAACTCGTTGCCTGAAAAGGTCAAGGTAATGGTGTATCGATGCGATGTGAAACCCTGTGTTCCCCCTCCCGTGCCTTGTTTCAAATCCGTGAGATTCGTGCAATGCACGTCTTCACATTGTGACACTAGCTCCATCTGTAGGAATTGTGGATGTCAGCTGTACACAAATGCTCCTTGTACTCCTCCCACCCAACTGTGTTAAATGTGGGGAGCACCATTCCACCTCTTCACTGGACTGCATCGTCTTCCAAAGAGGAAAGAAAATACAAGACCCTTAACTGACCCACATATCAGGAGGAAAGAGGACAAGAAGAAATAAGATTGTTTGTGTGCTGTATGTCTGATGATGTTTGCTACGTCTGTGATGTCATCCCGTCAAGTGACAGTGCCCTCACCCTCGAAGCTGCCTACGTCGGGCGTTTGGGGCTGCTCAACTACGCGTGCTTCCCTGTCGGTTGGGGACCATCTCCTGTTGTATCCAGTACCCACTTTGGGAGCATTGACTGTCCAGCTACTGGGGACATTAATGCCCAACCACCAGCCGGAAGCAATATTCTTCTCTGGCATCTCTCACGAGGAAGGAATCCCTCGAGCCACTTCTGTCCCGAGTTTCTGCTGATCTATAACCAGATACCGACTAGTGGCTGAAGGAGCCACAGGTTGCCGATCACAGGGATTCACGTTCCTCCTCTGTCGCTGAAACAGAGGCACACGAGCCCTCGTGAACATCGAAATTGTCCAAGGAGAGAGGGACAAAAAGAATATCTCAGAGATGGAGGAGGTTCCATTCGTCCGTGTGCCACTGGACCCTGCATGTTCCGACTCTGTACTTGTGCCAGAGTTCTCAGGGCCCCCCTGTGGCATCAGATCCCTCCTCACAACCTGCTTCAGAACCAAAGTGTATCGATGCTGTATCTTCGCAATCGGTGGCAGCAGGTGACCCTGAGATGTGACTTCCCTCCTTTGCCCCCCCCCCCTTCCCCCACCAGATACCGATAGCGCTATCCTCCAGTGGAACTGTAGCATTTTTTTTCCACCTTCTGGCTGATAGCAATATCTCTTACGCATTTGCCTTGCTTTCTGCATTGTCCTACAGCAGACTTGGTTCCCAGCGTTGCGAACTCTTACCCTTGAGACAAGAAGAGAGTAGAAGCTTTCGAAATGTGGTGCTACAGAAGAATGCTGAAGATTAGATGGGTAGATCACATAACTAATGAGGAGGTATTGAATAGAATGGGGGAGAAGAGGAGTTTGTGGCACAACTTGACTAGAGGAAGGGATCGGTTGGTAGGACATGTTCTGAGGCATCAAGGGATCACCAATTTAGTACTGGAGGGCAGCATGGAGGGTAAAAATCGTAGAGGGAGACCAAGAGATGAATACACTAAGCAGATTCAGAAGGATGTAGGCTGTAGTAGGTACTGGGAGATGAAGAAGCTTGCAAGGGATAGAGTAGCATGGAGAGCTGCATCAAACCAGTCTCAGGACTGAAGACCACAACAACAACAACCCTTAACAGCCACCTTGGCTGTTTTAAGAATTGAACTGACTGTGACAGACTGTCAGATAGAGTTTGCACATACATCCTTGACTATGTCTACAGTGAGCATGTGCCATTCTGTATGACTTTGGAGGCTGTGGCAATTCATGTGAGGAGTCAGTGTATTTTACCCTCTGTAATGTGCGTCTCCATTCCGATGGTGAAGTGTCTTGGAATGTGTTGTGCCACTGATTTCTCAGCTCCACCTACCCTTCCTTATTTTGGGCAACTTCCCTCAACCCTTTGGGGGATGGAACTACGACCACTGGCCAGGGTAAACCTATCGAGCACTGGCTGCGGTAAACCTACCGAAACTATGCTCACAGTGCTCAATCTTCTTCTCTTGAATACCGGTACCCCCACACACTTCAGTGTTGAACTTTTTGGCTGTTAGTCTTTCCATTAGCGTCCCTGGTCTTCTCCCCTTCATCCATTGGAGAGTCTATTATGACCAGTGTGTTCTGATCATCTGGTGCCTTCCTCAGTGTCACTCACTGGGCTTGCACCCAGATGAACTCTTAAGATTGCTGCTCTGCCATCACTCTAAACACACCACCATGTGGAGGTATCAATGCTACTGTCTGAAGAACAACGTGAACCATTCTATTGGCAGCAGACTTAGCAATCGGAGGGTGGACTTAAGAAATCATTGTGGTCATTAGGGACTGCAGACAGGGTCTCCAATTCCATAAGTGACATCCATTGATGGAACATCTTGTTGCCTTTAAAAGCTTCCGTGTCTAGGTCCGCTACCTAATAAAATGACAGAAATGAGATCACTGGGGAATGTGTGTTACTACCATTGCACCAGATACCCCTCCTTCATAGGTTTGGGCAAAAGTTTGACTCTCAACCAAACTGTCACCTTCCAACGGAACCTAGATCTTGGTCAACGCTGCCTAAGAGATTTTTTGTTGTCTTTGCCAACTAACAACAAAACTGTGAATATATGACCAAACGGTGATGTCACAGCAGCTATTAACATTAAGCCGATAACTGTTATTATACACTATGTGATCAAAAGTATCTGGACACCTGGCTGAAAATGACTTACAAGTTTGTGGCAACCCTCCATCGGTAATGGTGGAGTTCAGTATGGTGTTGGCCCACCCTCCCACCCTTAGCCTTGATGACAGCTTCCACTCTCGCAGACGTACGTTCAGTCAGGTACTGGAAGGTTTCTTGGGGAATGGCAGCCCATTCTTCGTGGAGTGCTGCACTGAGGAGAGGTATCGATTTTGGTCAGTGAGGCCTGGCACGAAGTCGGCATTCCAAAACATCCCAAAAGTGTTCTATAGGATTCAGGTCGGGACTCTGTGCAGGCCAGTTACAGGGATGTTATTGTTGTGTAACCACTCCGCCACAGGCCATGCATTATGAACAGGTGCTCGATCGTGTTGAAAGAGGCAATCACCATTCCCGAATTGCTCTTCAATGGTGGGAAATAAGAAGGTGCTTTAAAAGTCAATTTAGGCCTGTGCTGTGATAGTGCCACACAAAACAACAAGGGGTGCAAGCCCCATTCATGGAAAACACGGTCACACCATAACACCACCTCCTCTGAATTTTACTGTCGACACACACGCGGTTTCAGATGACGTTCACTGGACATTCGCCATACTCACACCTTGCCATCAGATCGGTATATTGTGTACCATGATTTGTCACTCCCCACAATGTTTTTCGACTGTTCAGTCGTCCAATGTTTACACTCCTTACGCCAAGCGAGGCTTTGTTTGACATTTACCGGTGTGATGTGTGGCTTATGAGCAGCTGCTCGACCATGAAATCCAAGTTTTCTCACCTCCCGCCTAACAGTGGATCCTGATGTAGTTTGGAATTCCTGTGTGATGGTCCGGACAGCTGTCTGCCATTAGACATTAAGACCCTCCTCAACTGTCAGCGGTTTTTGTCAGTCAACAGACAAGATGAGCCTGTATGCTTTTGTGCTGTACATGTCCCTTCACCTTTTCACTTCAGTAACACACAGAAAACAGTGGATGCAGGGGTGTTTAGGAGTGTGGAAAACCCGCATACAGATGTACGACACAAGTGACACCCAATCACCTGACCACATTCAAAGTCCAAGAGTTCTGCGGAGCACCCCATTCTGCTCTCCCACAATATCTAATGACTACTGAGGTTGCTGATATGGCGTACGTGGCAGTAGTTGGCAGCAAAATGCACCTAATATGAAAAATGTATGTTTTTGGGGCGTTCGGATACTTTTGATCATTTAGTGTATAATTTGATCATATAGTGTATAATTTTCGCATCTGTTTGGAAACAATTGAAGAAAACAGGAATGATGGACGTTTTTTACCACAATTATTAATGCTTCACTCCTCCACCAGCAGTATATTAATTACATGTTGCACATAATAATGTAATGCAGATATATATATATATATATATATATATATATATATATATATATATATATATATATATGGTTATCATAAAGGGAAACATTCCACGTAGGAAAAATATATCTAAAAACAAAGATGATGTGACTTACCAAATGAAAGTGCTGGCAGGTCGACAGACACACAAACATAGACACAAAATTCAAGCTTTCGCAACAAACTGTTGCCTCATCAGGAAAGAGGGAAGGAGAGGGAAAGACGAAAGGATGTGGGTTTTAAGGGAGAGGGTAAGGAGTCATTCCAATCCCGGGAGCGGAAAGACTTACCTTAGGGGGGAAAAAAGGAAAAAAGGACGGGTATACACTCGCGCGCGCGCACACACACACACACACACACACACACACACACACACACACACACACACACACACATACATATCCATCCACACATATACAGACACAAGCAGACGTTTTTAAATACTCCTCCCCAATTCTAATCAATACCTCGTTATTAGTAATGTGATCTACCCATTTAATCTTCAGCATTCTTCTGTAGCACCATATTTCGAAAGCTTCTCTTCTTGTCCAAACTATTTATTGTCCATGTTTCACTTCCATACATGGCTACACTCCATACAAATACTTTCAGAAATGACTTCCTGACACTTGATGTTAACAAATTTCTCTTCTTCAGAAATGCTTTCCTTCCCATTGCCAGTCTACATTTTATATCCTCTCTACTTCAACCATCATCAGTTATTTTGCTCCCCAAATAGCAAAACTCCTTCACTACTTAAAGCGTCTCATTTCCTAATCTAATTCCCTCAGCATCACCCGACTTAATTCGATACATTTCATTATCCTCGTTTTACTTTTGTTGATGTTCATCTTATATCCTCCTTTCAAGAAACTGTCCATTCCGTTCAGCTTCTCTTCCAGGTTCTTTGCTGTCTCTGACAGAATTACAATGTCATCGGCGAACTTCAAAGTTTTTATTTCTTCTCCATGAATTTTAATTCCAACTCTGAATTGTTCCTTTGTTTCCTTTACTGCTTGCTTTATACACAGACTGAATAATATTGGTGATAGACTACAACCCTGTCTCACTCCCTTCCCAACCACTGCTTCCCTTTCATGTCCGACTCTATAACTGCCATCTGGTTTCTGTACAAATTATAAATAGCCTTTCTCTCCTTGTATTTTACCCCTGCCACCTTCAGAATTCAGGAGATAGTGGCTTTCTTTCTGTGACAGAGAGCATATCAGAGACACGTGAAAGACGAATTGACTGTGTTAATGTGTTCGCAAAAACGAATGTTACTTTTGGGACATCATGTATCGTGTATTACCGAGACTTTTCGCCCGCAGTGCGGCACTACGACATTTGACCTCTGTGGCATCCGCAGGTGGGGGTGGCCGCCGGCCATGACTTGAGCGCAGCATGGTGGAGCTCGGCGTGCGCGTGGTGCGCGGCCCGGACTGGTGCTGGGGGGAGCAGGACGGCGGCGAGGGCCACGCCGGCACCGTCGTCGAGGTGGGCCGCACCGGCTCCGGCACCTCCCCGGAGGGCACTGTCGTCGTCCAGTGGGACGCGGGCATGCGCACCAACTACCGCACCGGCTACCAGGGCGCCTACGACCTGCGCGTCGTCGACAACGCGCCTGCAGGTACGCACTGTCGGAGCCGTTGAGTCACTCGCTTTTCCACATTCTCATCTCGGTATGTGCGGAACGTAGCACTCGAGATACATTGTATTTATCTGACAGTGAAGTCACACTAAATGTGAGACTATTTCCGTTCTTTCTTCTTCTTCTCTCTCTCTCTCTCTCTCTCTCTCTCTCTCTCTCTCTCTCTCTCTCTCTCTCTCTCTCTCTCCCCCCCTCCCCTCACCCCATTTTTTGTGTTTTTTTGTTTGTTTGTTTTTTTTAAAAAGGAGAGGCCCTGTGAGAGATTTTTTGCTGATGCCACACTGCCTGTCTGTCTGGACTCGACATGGAGATTGTCCTCATGTGTGCGAGTTGCATTTGCATGAGTGTAAGTGTGTATGTTGTCAGATTCAGACGGAGGCCTTTTTGACCAAAAACTTACTTGCTTCGTAATTTTTTTGTGCCTCTTTGTGACTCAAAATCTCTGCTCTATGTTGAATAGCAGTCTATCCTTTTCCTAATATTGAGCTGCGATAGGCACTATAAAAAGATTAACTGAATCCTAGCTTTCGGTCATTAAGGCCTTTGTCAGCAGTAGGCCCACATAAGCGCGCGCGCGCACACACACACACACACACACACACACACACACACACACACACACACACACACACACGTAAGCCCAACTTGCACACACATCTGCAGTCTCAGAGAGCTGAAACTACACTGCTCTCTGAAACTGCAGACGCGTGTGTGTAATGGCCGAAAGCTACGATTGTGTGAATCTTTTTATTGTGCCTATCGCAGGTCAGCATCTTCGCTATATGGTGAGTAGCAACTTTCCATTTCTCGTATTGTTACATTCCATCCTGGATTTTCCATTGTTTGATCTTTTCCTAATATTGTAATTATTCTTTGCGGATTTTCCACTGTTTTAAAATTGTAATTGTTATGCTGGTATAAAACATCATAAGATACGTCTAAAAACATTAACACTATTTATTGTAAACAGCTGTCATGTTTTCTTAGGCAGCTTATCTGACACCTACATGCAAATAGACGAGGTACTGGCAGAAGTAAAGCTGTGACGACGGGGCGTGAGTTGTGCTCGGGTAGCTCAGTTGGTAGAGCACTTGCCTGCAAAAGGAAAAGGTCCCGAGTTCGAGTCTCGGTCCGGCACACAGTTTTAATCTGCCAGGAAGTTTTATATGCAAATAGTTTTTTGCCAAAAGCTGCCAGAAGTCGCTGGGCTAAAGTTGTCCTGCGTTGTAATGTGAGCCTCACCCTTTTCGCACACTAACTTGCACTTGCATTGAAGCTCAGTATGCATGCCGTTGGATAATTCCTCTTTATCTCCAGCACCTTCATTTGGATAATTTCTCGAATAATCGGGGAGATGTAATTGCTTTTCTCTTGCACGTACCTCCTGCTCCAATTCACTAAACCTTCCCAGATTTGGTCCCCTGAATGTTTGGCACGTAGGACTGGCAATCTCAGATTTATTCTTCATCTGACGCCTACTATGATCATTTGTTTTCTTTCCGCAGCACAGTTGTTTGTTGCCTTTGCATCACGAATAACTGTTACCCCCAAAATTAGTTTCATATTCTCTGTATCGACTGCAGACTTGGTCCACACTTTTCAGCAGAGTTAAAGCGGTGATTTACTTTGATTATCAATCACTTCATGTTTCTGCTCTACTGTACTAAGCAAGCTGAATGACAAAAATATGTCATCCTTTTGGCTTCTTTGTGCCAGAAACCGGAAACTTCAGGCAAACTGTGCACTTAATCCTGTGGCCCCATTGCCTGCAGTGCGGGTCTAGCTGTCGCCCGTGCAGAACACGGCAGGCAGTTTGGTGATCCACATCCGGTCTGCCTGCTACACTACTGGCACTTGTCACCGTGTGTTCTGCCTCGGCTAATTGTAGTTAGATTGAAAGTGGGAGCTGAAAGGTTACAGGAACCGTAGTACGATCACTTGTAACCTCCTTTTGCTTTGCTGGGTCTATTCTTCTTGTTGACTTGGTTGCTGTGAACTGAGGCTGAAAATGCAAGTCCAAATTATTTTCCGAATCCACAGAATAAGACGTATAACTTCTTTGTAAAATATTATCTTCAACTGAATAAGACAGTAGGAAACACTTTCTTTAATACATTTCTCTCGATAAATGTTAACAGCTGTGGTGTGCGTACTGTAAGACCTTCGGTACACACTATCAGATTATTTGACTTGTCACTCTAACGAAGTAGGCGAGTGTCAGCAATATGTCTCGTGGTCTTATCGTGGTGTGTTTATCTTCTGCCGTTAGGTCAGACGATAGAAATGCCACTTGCACGCTTAGAGTAGCAGATTGACGGTGACCTACTTTAAACAGAACTTGATTAATTTTTACACACATTTATTAAAATAATAACAAACATAAACATTACATAACTTGATTCTGGATGCTATTTACAATTGACAATCTGAAGTTCCTTTGGTCTTGGTACGTTAATCTTATTCTCACATATCCCTGATACTTGACGAAGTGTCTATTCATTTATCTTCATGGCTATGTACAGGAATATGATAATCTTATTGGGTGCAGACTGAAACTTTACTATGGACTGGTGCAGACTAATACAGACTGATGCAGACTAACTAATCGGAGGTCTGTACACTTGTTATACTACCTCGCCGTTCAGGCATCGCTGCGCGAGTGATCTGTGAGGAGAAAAGGTTCTACGTTAGCAGCAATCTCATTGGCTGCGTTACATATTAATACGCGGATCGACGGAATCAGAATTTGCTCTGTCTCTAAGACAGCGCCATCTCGTAGTGTGGAGACAGACGAGTGCTGCGCTTGCGTTTGTGCTCAGCGGGGCGCGCTCTGGTGGGAAAGTTGTGTACACGCTGACTACGTGGAACTATGTAAACAACAACAGCCACTACGTTAATTGAACAGACTTTCCAGTTTGTAGGATAGACAGAATGAATCTGCCACCTGTCTCGTGACATCATCCGCCTTATAGTCGAGAGATTCAGCATTCTCCAGAGCGCTGCACTTCCCTGAGAAGGGGAGCACCTCCACGGAGTGACTGTCGACCCGGCAAGTCACGAATGGCGGTAAATGGCTGTCAGAGCTGACCCGTCTCGTAAAAATGCAGGGTCTGGTCTCCCGACTTTGTGCACGTATAAACGAGTTCGTGGACAATGCACATATTTGCATTTATTACACACTTAGCACAATTCCTACACGCATATGACAGTCGTCATTCGTCGGTAACAGATGTGGGCTGTAAATTATCAGTTTTATATATATATATATATATATATATATATATATAAAAAAAACCAAAGATGAGGTGACTTACCGAACAAAAGCGCTGGCAGGTCGATAGACACACAAACATACACACAAAATTCAAGCTTTCGCAACAAACTGTTGCCTCATCAGGAAAGAGGGAAGGAGAGGGGAAGACGAAAGGAAGTGGGTTTTAAGGGAGAGGGTAAGGAGTCATTCCAATCCCGGGAGCGGAAAGACTTACCTTAGGGGGAAAAAAGGACAGGTATACACTCGCACACACGCACATATCCATCCACACATACAGACACAAGCAGACATATTTGGTCTTTAAATATGTCTGCTTGTGTCTGTATGTGTGGATGGATATGTGCGTGTGTGCGAGTGTATACCTGTCCTTTTTTCCTTTTTTCCCCCTAAGGTAAGTCTTTCCGCTCCCGGGATTGGAATGACTCCTTACCCTCTCCCTTAAAACCCACTTCCTTTCGTCTTCCCCTCTCCTTCCCTCTTTCCTGATGAGGCAACAGTTTGTTGCGAAAGCTTGAATTTTGTGTGTATGTTTGTGTGTCTATCGACCTGCCAGCGCTTTTGTTCGGTAAGTCACCTCATCTTTGTTTTTATATATAATTTTTCCCACGTGGAATGTTTCCTTCCATTATATATATATATATATATATATATATATATATATAAGAGAGAGAGAGAGAGAGAGAGAGAGAGAGAGAGAGAGAGAGAGTGAGAGAGAGAAGCTTTGCCTTTACATATGTCTGCTTGGGTCTGTATATGTGCAGTTGGATATGTGTGTGTGCGCGTGCGCGGAGTGTATACCTGTCCTTTTTTCCCCCCTATGGTAAGTCTTTCCACTCCCGGAATTAGAATGACTCCTTACCCTCTCCCTTAAAACCCACATCCTTTCGTCTTTCCCTCTTCTTCCCTCTTTCCTGATGAAGCAACCGTGGGTTGCGAAAGCTTAAATTTTGTGTGTGTGTTTGTGTTTGTTTGTGTGTCTATCAACATGCCAACGCTTTTGTTTGGTAAGTTACATCATCTTTGTTTACACACACACACACACACACACACACACACACACACAACTTGCACACACATCTGCGGTCTTGGACAACTGAAACCACACTGCAAGCAGCAGCACCAGGGCATGATGGGAGTGGCGACTGGGTGGGGGTGTGAGGAGGAGGCTGGGGCAGGGAGGTGGAGGGATAGTATGGTGGGGGTGGCAGACAGTTAAGTGCTGCGGTTTAAATGGTGGGCGGGGGAAGGGGGGGGTGGAGGGTTGGTAAGTAGTGGAAAGGAGGAAATAAAGAGAAGCTAAGAGACTGAGTGTGGCGGTGAAATGACGGCTGTGTAATGCTGAAATGGGAACAGGTAGGGGGCCGGATGGGTGAGGACAGTGACTAATGAAGGTTGAGGCCAGGAGGGTTATGGGAACATAGGATGTATTGCAGGGAAAGTTCCTACCTACACAATTCAGAGAAGCTGGTGTCAGTGGGAAGATCCATATGGGACAGGCTGTGAAGCAGTCATTGAGATGAGGGGTATCGTGTCTGCCAGCGTGTTCAGCAACAGGGTAGTCCACTTGTTTCTCGGTCACAGTTTGTCGGTTGACATTAATGTGGACAGACAACTTTTTTTTTTTTAAAGGTAACTAAAGACTGATTTGAATACAGTGTTCTAAAGAGTCCACACATTGCCCTACTTGAGTTGTATTACAATCTACAGGGTGGTCAGAAAATGTGTGAAATGCTTGTAGGGATGTTACAGGGCAGGTTGTACTGAGGCATCAATGTTAAGAAAGAAATTTGATATGCTGCGCCTTTTCAGAGTTATTTAGCATTGAAGTTAGCCAATCAGATCGTTGCGCGCGTAAATTCAAGTTTCAGCTAACCAGACACAGCACTCGTTGGGCAACACTGCCCCTGGCAGGCCGCTCGAATGCGAGCGCACGACACCCCGATTGGCTAAATTCTGTGCTAAATAACTCAGAAACGGAGCAACGTATCGAATTTCTTTCTTAACATTTATGCCTCAGTACAACCTGCCCTGTAACATCCCTACAAGCATTTCATATATTTTCTGACCACCCTGTATATTACAAAATGGGTAAGGTTGTCACCCACTCCCAACGGCAGAGCGCCTCCCTAATGGCAACAAAAATTTGATTTTTTAGTATTTCACACAATTACTGACTGAATTTTAAAGGAATTGATATGCTGTTACAATATACTTATTAAGAGGTGCACTAGTATGTTAAAGACTTAACCCAACAATTCAGGTATTGAAGTTAGAAACTGTGTGTATATACCTTGAGGTAGTGTATCTCACAAATTATCCAGATTATACTCGTCCAGTATTTGAGAACAAGAGCACTTGGTGACTTCCAAAAAACTTGCTCATAATTTCAAAGCTTTTTCAAACTTTTTCTTGCTGGCACGCCCACAAACTAACGTAAGGAAAAAAAGTTTATTGCTCGCTACATTTGCACTGTTGTGTGCTAAAAATTCAGGATCAGGCATGACATTTTAGTTTTCTACTATGTTGTACTAACTCTAATTGCAACACATTCAGAAAGTACCCACCTCTTCTACTACATGTAGCTTCAGAATTGTATCATCATAAGACACAATTCACGAGGTGCGGGTGAATAAACTGAAACTGCAAGGACAAGCTGAAAATTAATGCCTCAATTTTTTATTCTGTTTTCAATGCCATTCGAGATATTGCACATCATGTGTATTACTTGATCAACTTCCCTGGTTTGCTGACACAAATTCAGTGGCGTTTGTACGGACCCCAGGACACGTAGGCATCCCAGGCAACGAACTTGCCGACAGGCTGGCCAAACAGACTATGCGGAAACTGCTTCTAGAGATGGGCATCTCTGAACTTGACCTGTGTTCTGACTAGAGTGTTGCAACACGCAATGTTTGACCGGTCACGGCTCATCTGTTGACGGGGGGGGGGACCGAGCCGCTCGTGTCCGGCCCCGTAAGACTCGGCTCGGTCACGTACTCGCCCATGTGTGATGTCCGGATTCCGTGGATAACCTAGCATGACCGGTCACCACTGACGTCTCACCTCGCCTCGCTCCGGCTCGCTGCACTGTACTGTACAAATCAAACGCCTCTCTCTCTCTCTCTCTCTCTCTCTCTCTCTCTCTCTCTCTCTCTCACACACACACACACACACACACACACACACACACACACACACACACACACACACACACACACACACAATGTGTTTGTCCCTCTCTCTTTTAATACAAAAGTAACGTTTCCAAGAACGAGCACGTGACACAGATAAATGCATAAAGCACTTGGAAAGTAAAATGATATTTCAATACAATCGCAGATAGGAGACGTAGCAGTTTTATGTCTGGAAGTGATCAGTCTTCTCACAAACGAAAGTCAAGGCTCGATTTTTAATCCTTTGTACCTCCTCTTAAAAAATACGTATCTGTTAGTACACATCAATTACGCTAGTTAATTATAAATCTATCGCGTATCATAATGAAACAGTGCTTTTAACGGCAGTAACTACTCACCTGACAGTCAGTGTCATTGACACTGCAAATTTGTTGCAGTTTGTGAAACCAAAGAACAACTAACTGGATTGTCGGTTCTTTTTCGCCTTCTAATTCATCTGTGGCCTCTTTAAATGGTCTCAGAAAATGCCAAATTTTTCCTGAAATCTCATTATCATATCCTTGCAATCTGTAAGCAGAGTCCTTTTCCGTCAGCAAAGCAGCAACTTCGTTATATGGAATGTGTAAGAATTCCAGCATAGTTTACAAGCTGTTCCAGCGTGTGCAGACCTCTTGTTTCGACGATGATTTCAAAGACGAGCAGAGACCACTTTTCTCAATGAACCTTACAATGCATTTTGCAGTATTTATTGTTGATGTGATGTTCGGGCACGATTTAACAAGAAGTTATCTTCATCTAAAGTATGGCTAAGTGCTGTGTTTATATAAAGAGCAGCACAAGGAATCCTTTTGTGATTTTCCAAAGCCTTTAGTACATTAGCAACCTGGTCGGAGACAAAAACAAAACTGTGCAACGTGTGCAGCGAAATGTCCCAATCGGCCATCCTCTCTTCAATTTCTTTCATAATATTTACTCCCGTCTTCTTAACATCAGGGAATTTTGTTGTAAATAAAACATTTTTCACAGGGGACCAATCTGTGTTAATGTAATGTGTTGTAAGTGTCAAACAGTGCACCTGATTATGTGAATCAGTCCACATATCAACTGTGGCAGCACTTGTTTTATTAATAATTTCCGTAATAACAGAAGGCATTATGCTGCTTCGCATTGCATCAGCTAGTTCTTTGACATGTCTGCTTATAGTAGAGGGATGTGGCATGACATCTGCCACGTTAACTTCTCCATAATGCGCACCTAGATGTATTAATTCTTGGCCTAGTTCTCTCAAATCTTTACCGGAAACAGCATTAAAAGGTCTTATATCTTTAGCGCACATTGCAACACATTTTTCTGTAACAATATGTTTTATTACTGCCGATATCCCTGAAGGAGCTGTATCTTTGTGAGGTTTCCTGCAACTGTGTTTCTTTAAATGAGGGGTTCCCGACTGGAAACACAATAATGTGGAGCAGTTTATGCACAATACGTACCCAGTAGACGCACTGTTTTCGTCTACAACCAACAGAAATGTACTCCATACTTGCTTTTTTAGACCTTCCCGTTCCTTCAATGAGTAAACATTGGTTTCAATCTTGTGGAGCTGACACAGAAGCATTCAAGAGTCTATTGCACGAACTCGAAGTAGTCTTTGATAAACAAGACGCAAAGGGCAGGAAGAAGGCACAAAATAACAAATACCACGGGCCAGCAAGGGAAGACGACAACAGATCGCATAATCACACTGGTCAGTTAGGAAACCAGGGTTATGGAAATCAAGGTTACGCTATTCGAGGTTATGGAAACCAGACACATGGAAACCAGAACGTCAGGGAACAGGGTCAATCTAGACAAGGAATCTGGGACAGGAGGAATAATGAACGGCAAAGCGACCGTAATTGGAGAGAGCGAAACCAAGGACAACAGGAGAACCAGGAGATTGGAATTAGACCTGCAAATCCTAATGCACGTCAGAGGGGGGGGAGTCTGACAAGGGATTGGCGCTAGTCCATAGGACTCCACCACATCTCTCGCACAAAAAAGTTCGTGGAATAATAGTAGTTTAAGTGGTGTACATAATAGAATAGGCAAATATATGAACCTTTCTTCGGGGAACAATAATCGTTGCATTAGTAGATTAAGATTGTTAAAGTATTAACATGCTGCGTTGTCTCGCATAAGAATTTACTGCTGCTATCCTTTTTTGTTTATGTTCGCGACTTCCAATGTCGATGGAGTAGGAGACACTACCTCTCCATGAACAATGTTTTTGTCCTTTCCTGTCTGGTGTACATGTTGAGGGATAATGATGAGTGAGGAGATGTCGCACAAATGGGCGCATACAAGAACGTGCTCTGAGGAGCGTTCTGGGAAGTCGTGATACGCTCCATAGCGGCCACAACCAGTTCGTGAGACGTTCATACCAATGCTTGCAGGCACGCGTCAGTGCACTGCAAGAGTGTGGTATATTGCGTGATTTCGAGGATGAATACGGGCAGTATTGTTTTTACAGTGATGCACCAGCATTGTTGTCTGGCTAGTCGGGGTGAACCTGTGAGCGTTTGACTCCCTAGACGGTAGAAATGCGGGCATAAAGCCTACCGTGCCAATGTGCTGGTTGGGGATTTAGTGTGCTGCTTGTGACTGTCGCAGATGAATAACCGAGGAATTATACTTGGAGATTCGTGACATACTGTGTAGCTGGTGTGTGGTGGGCGACAGAATCCTCAACGGGAACCAGTCCTGGCTTGGTCATATTAGGTCTTACTGCACTGGCTTCCTCGCACTGCGCGATTACAGAGAGACCCACACCACAAATGAGAAGCCCGTACTGGCTGCAGTCTCACTCGGATAATGAGACGTGTAATGTGTCTGAAGCTACGTGCTACGTATTCGGTCACGGCTTCTTTGTTCGGTCACTAGAACCAGTGAGGGCAGCCTATCCAGTTAGGCTGTGCTCGCCCCATCTCGTATTTTGTGCTCGCGTACTCAGTCGCGCAGGACTCTAGTTCTGACTTACACCGCAGGGTTTTTCGGCTTTGGGAGACAGAGTGACGTAACAGTGCACACGACAAAGTTCACGTCATTAAGGAGACGACGGACGTGTGGAAGTCTTCCGTGTGGGCCTCTCGCAGGGAATCGGTCGTCCTCTGCCAGCTCCGCATCGGCCACACTGGGGTGACACACGGCTACCTCCTGCGCTGCGAAGACCCGCCTCAGTGTCGGAGCAGCACCCGGTTGACAGTGGCCCATATTCTGGTGCACTGCCCCACTTTGACTGTCCGGTGATGAAATCTCGGGTTACCGGACTCGTTGCCGCTCATTTTATCTGATGACACCTAGTGTTTTTAGGGTGAAGGTTTTAATGTGTCGCAGAGTGGCTGGCTTTTCCTTTTTATTTTCTTGGTCGGCCAGCCGATGTAGTCTGCTTTTTTTGTTTTACTCTCTTCTGTTTCTAGCATCTCTGTTGTTTTCTTGTCCTCATTTGTTCCTTTTAGTGTATGTTGCCTTTCCTTGTTTCTTGTGGTTTTTCCTTTCTTTTTGTTTTGTGTTATATGTCTCTTCTGTTTTATTCTCACACTTGTGGCATTGTTTTATTAGGAACAAGGGACCGATGAGCTTGTAGTTTGGTCCCTTCCCCCCCACTTTTAAACCAACCGACCAACAAATTGGAAGAGTTTGTATATGAGGGGAGCACCCTCTCTTTCAGCATGACAGTGGCAGACCACATACAAGAACATAAATAACATCTTCGAAGACTTTACTTTGATAGTGATGAAGTGGTACAAGTAGAGGTGAAGTGAAGTGGCTCTGTCGATAGTCAAACAATCTACAGCGACGGTATAAAAGAACTGGTCTGTCGTCGGAAGAAATTGGTTTGGCACCAGGGAAACTGTTGAGAAATAAATATGAGGACTTGAAGAATAAAGGTGCAGAATGATGATAAAGTTTGTTTCACGTAGGAGGATATAAGATGAACATCAACAAAAGCAAAACGAGGATAATGGAATGTAGTTGAATTAAGTCGGGTGAGGGAATTAGATTAGGAAATGAGACACTTAAAAGTAGTAAAGGAGTTTTGCTATTTGGGGAGCAAAATAACTGACGATGGTTGAAGTAGAGAGGATATAAAATGTAGACTGGCAATGGCAAGGAAAGCGTTTCTGAAGAAGAGAAATTTGTTAACATCAAGTATAGATTTAAGTGCCAGGAAGTCGTTTCTGAAGGTATTTGTTTGGAGTGTGGCCATGTATGGAAGTGAAACGTGGACGATAAATAGTTTGGACAAGAAGAGAATAGAAGGTTTTGAAATGTGCTACACAAAAATGCTGAAGATTAGATGGGTGGATCACATAACTAATGAGGAGGTATTGAATAGAATCGGGGAGAAGAGGAGTTTGTGGCACAAGTTGACTAGAAGAAGGGATCGGTTGGTAGGACATGTCCTGAGGCATCAAGGGATCACCAATTTAGTATTGGAGGGCAGCATGGAGGGTAAAAATTGTAGAGGGAGACCAAGAGATGAATACACTAAGCAGATTCAGAAGGATGTAGGCTGCAGTAGGTACTGGGAGATGAAGAAGCGTGCACAGGATAGAGTAGCATGGAGAGCTGCATCAAACCAGTCTCAGGACTGAAGACCACAACAACAACAACAACAAGTGCAACAGCCGTGCCGCAGTGGTAACACTAGTTCCCATCAGACTGCCGAAGGTAAGCACTATCGGGCTGGGCTGGCACTCAGATGGGTGACCGTCCGGACTGCCGAGCGCTGTTGGCAAGCGAGGTGCACTCGGCCCTTGTGAGGCAAACTGAGGAGCTACTCGGTTGAGAAGTGGCGGCTATGGTCTCGTAAACTGACATACGGCCGAGAGAGCGGTGTGCTAACCGCATGCCCCTCCGTATCTGTATCCGGTGATGCCTGTGACCTGAGGATGACACAGTGGCTGATCAGTACCATTGGGCCTTCCGAGGCCTGTTCGGATGAGGTTTACTTTTATTTAAACACTCTGAGTTTTCACATAAAAAGTTTGGAGGCACTACTTTTGCTGTATTCCCTCCTAATAAAACCAACATGATTAGGTTTTTCCACCTTCAACCATAATGGTTTTACGTGCTTAATTTCAGATACGTAACATATTAACTCATTTGTAAAGTAATGGAATGTTTGAAGCTGTGTTGTATGTGGGAGTTTGATTCTTTAAACGTGTGTGTGTGTGGCGGGGGGGGGGGGGGGGGGGGGTAGGAAAGATCTAACTATCTTGTTGCACATAATAGTGAGGCGATGTGAAGGTAATATATGCAACATATATATAACTAAAGTAACATAATGTTCCTTCTGGTTTCCTAGTCGTCAGAAATATTTTTTTCGTGTGTTGGCAAATCTCCTCCTACACTGCAATGAACTGTTCCTTTTCTTCTGCCCTGCACAGGTGTGAGGCACCCGAACATAAAGTGCGACGCGTGCTTCAAGCACGGCATCCGTGGGATGCGATGGAAGTGCGTCCAGTGCTACGACTTTGACATCTGCACACAGTGCTATATGGCCGACAAGCACGACACGGACCACGCCTTCGAGAGGTTCGAGACCAACAGGTCTGTCGGGTGAGTATTCTGCGTCGCAGAGCCTATTTGCTCTCCTAATATTTCGGAGACGCACTTGCGAGTTTACCAGTACCGGATGTTATTGAAAATGGGATTCCGTTGAACACTGACTTGGAACATATGATGTTGAGTTAAGCAACTTTACTGTTCTAAATCCACGTAGCAATATTGACATCTTGTAAAGAAAATACATTCCTGTGGGACTGACAATCAGGGCACAGCACGTTGTTCTGAGTGGAGATTAATGTACAGACACTGAAGTAATATCTGGTGTGCCACGAGAGATTGTAAGAGCACCATTGTATGTTATATACTGAACCACCCAGACAGCATAATCAGATACCAACATAACTTTGTACACGTACACTACTAGCTGCAGGTGGTGCAATTGATTAGAGTTGCAATTCTCTGCGACAGGTAAAATGGCCACCAGAGGACATTAGTGATCTTCCTGGTTATTGATCAGAGTTGCAATTCTCTACGACAGGTAAAATGGCCACCAGAGGACATTAGTGATCTTCCTGGTTAATGTTTTTACTAGGCTCTGTGGGCTATATGAGTTGTGACCAAAAGGTAATGGGAAATTTTGTTTTCTTAAAGAATCTTTATTTATTCATCAGCTTTCTCCCTCGGCATAATTCCTCTCAGATATAATATGAGGGTTGAATGAAAAGTAATGCCTCCACCTTTGTTAATTAGGTTTGGATGGGAATATTTTAATAAATCAAATGCAGAAATAATCCTTAGAATGTGATGTTTAATTACCAATATTCACTTCTCCACATAATCACCAGCCAATTGGACACATTTCTGCCAACGATGAACAGGTTTTCTGAAGCTGTCACGGAAGAAGTCGACACTCTGTTTTTGCAACCACAGTCTCACAGTTCTCTCAACGTCTTCATCGGAAGCATAATGATATACCCTCAGATCGTCTTTCATTATCGGGAACAGATGGAAATCGGGGTGCTAAATTTTGACTGTATGGAGGATGGTTAGATTCAGTCTCTGAAGTGCTGCTTTGGTGGCACATGAAGTGTGTGGTTTGGCATTGCCATGCTGCAGGAAAACATTTCCCTTTTCCTTTCTGATCC
Source organism: Schistocerca serialis cubense (assembly GCF_023864345.2). Lineage (NCBI taxonomy): Eukaryota > Metazoa > Arthropoda > Insecta > Orthoptera > Acrididae > Schistocerca > Schistocerca serialis. The sequence continues at coordinate 103,768,650 of NC_064648.1, forward strand.
TTGTTAGCCATCTTTTCAGAGTTTGAAGCGTTGTGATGTAATGCTATGAATTTATTATTGTGCCACGATGGAGGAAATCGACAAGGATAGCACCATCTGTGTCCCAGAATACAGTGGCCACGATTTTTCCAGCTGAGAGCGGCGTCTTGAATTTATTTTTCTGCGACGAGTCTTTGTGTCGGTATTCCGTAAACTGACATTTCGTCTCCTGTCACAATTGAATGGAGAAAGGCGTCACCTTCGTTCTCGTTGCGAGACAAGTTCCTAGCAAATTTCAGGTCTGTGTGCTTTCGTTTCAGGAGTCAGCATCCAGGATGCCCATCATGCGCAAATCCTCTGATAGCCAAGCAAAGCAAAAATGTGCCCCACATGTTCTTGTGAAATGCCAATTGTGCTTGCAATTTCTCTCTGAGTGATACAACGATTGTCTTGATTTAATCTGCCAACATTTTGCTTGTGGAACTCGGAGGGGTGGGGGATGGGGGGGGGGGGGGGTCCTGTCACAGGATGTCCAACTCTTTCTTTGTCACGGAGGTCAGATGTTCCCGCCTCAACATCTTTAAACTTACACACCCAACTGTGCACAGTACTCACATCGACACAATCACCATAAACTGCTTTCATTCTCTGATGAATCTCCTTTGGAGCAACACCGTCTGCTGTCAAGAATTCAATGACTGCACGTTGCTTAAATTGCATTGACTGACTTTCTGCGCAGAGTTCCATGCTTTACACTGTAACAACACAACCGTTGAATGCTAAGGCTTCCCGCCAACTGGAGCTGTAGAGAAGAGGCTACAGAATGATCCAGTACCTGCCACATACCAATGATGCCAACTATGAAGAGTTGCGAAGGTGGAGGCATTACTTTTCAGTCAACCCTCGTACACTTGTGCCAGTGCTGTTTCCAATTTTGGAAGCATTTCTGGAACCTACTTTTTGTAACGTTCAGCTCATTCAGTGGTTCTGTTTTTGTGTCATTAGTAGCGGCAAACCAACGTCCTTTCGCAGTTCTCTCCAGCCTCGGGAAGAGAAAGAAGTCACAGGGGACCGTATCTGATGAATATAGTGACTGAGACAGCATAACAGTTTCATTTTTTGTCAAAAAATCGTGAACGAGCATTGAGGTGTGAACAGGAGCATTATCGTGATGCAATTTCCACGAGTGGTTTTGCCACAAATCTGGCACATTACTTCGGATTGCTACTCGCAAATGGTACATAAGTTCCAGTTAGTATCCCTTACTGACTGTATGACCGTAAGGCAGGAAGTTGTGATGCACTGTCCCTTTGTGATTGAAGAAAACAGTGAGAACAACATTCAAGTGTGATCGAACTTGTTGAATACTTTTACCGTATTTACTCGAATCAAAGCCGCACTTTTTTTCCGGTTTTTGTAATCCAAAAAATCGCCTGCGGCTTAGAATCGAGTGCAAAGTAAGCGGAAGTTCTGAAAAATGTTGGTAGGTGCCGCCACAACTAACTTCTGCCGTCGAATATATGTAGCGCTACACAGGCATGCTTTGCAGGCACAAAGATAAATACTGGCGCCAAAACCTCTGCGTCAGTAAATAAATTAAATAAAAAAAAGTGGAAGACGAGATTTTTTTTTCTCCACCCCGAGTTTCGACCGCTGCATTTTCGTACATTATCCAACGAAGTAAATACAAATTCCGTATTGTTCATCTTTGAAAGTAGCAGCATTTCAATGTACTACAAAAATCCGACTGGAAAGACTGGGATGTTTGTCACTATTGCCCTCTCTACGTTCTGAATTTTTTCCTACCTGTGAGAAGAGATGGTTGCTAATAGGAACTTTTATGAATTGTGAATCACATGCAGTATTCTCTTCACCATAAGAATAATACGAATATAAACATTTTGCCATGTATTCTTTCGTGGTTGCTGCTATCTCATTTAAATCCTGTCTGCCTAATAAACTATGAAACTAGAGTGAGACAACAGCAAACGCGGAAGAATATACATATCATGTCATGTTTATATTCGTATTATTCTTATGCCTAAGAGCGATACAGTCAGAAATGAAGCACGGCAATTGACTAGATTTTTGAATTTAAGATGACTCTAATTTATGTGCAGAATGTAACGTACTAAAGAGGCGTCTACCAAGATTTTCAAACAGAGAAAAATTTTCACTAAACTCTCGTTCAGAACATCTTCTAACATACGCAGTCTATTATTTGGTTCTTGTTGATCATTATCAAAGAAAGTATCACTGTAAGTAACAACAAATAGCAGTTTCTTGCCATTGTTTCGCTAATGAAACAATTCCTCTTTTATTGTAAGCAGCGGTAACCTGCACAAAAGCAAGCCATGCTGCGAGCGGCAACAGGTCGTAAGCACTCATTATCAGAATGCGACAAACAATGCATGACACAGTACAATAATGCATTTTCAGCTTAGAGTGACGTAAACACCTATAACAAAGAGAACGACACTTATCAGATCAAAGAAAAATAAGCAATCAATTCAAACCAGACGAAGCACGTGAAAAAGGAAGGGTACCCATATAAATACGGACGGAGGGCCTGACACATAGCACTAAAGCTTAACTGCTAAGCTTAAGACTCGAACCAAACTACTGTAGCTGTATCGTCATTCATTCGACCTAAATTGTGTCTCATATTACAATGGACCAACTTTGTTTCAATTTGGAGGTGCGACCTAAAACTTTTCTCTCCCCTTGAATTTTGAGTCTCAAATTTCAGGTGTGGCTTAGATTCGGGATAATTTTTTTTCCTCGATTTTGAGTCTCATTTTTCAGGTGCGGCTTAGATTTGAGTAAATGCGGTAGTTTCCATTGGGACAATAGGGCCTCAATTTCAACATCGTACCCTCGTTTTGTCACCTCTTATAACCTCTTTTAGAAGTTGTGGATTGTTGTTGGATTCATTCAGCAATTTCTGAGTGATGTCTGGGCACCATCATTTTTGGCTGGAATTCAGTAATTTTGGAACAAACTTTGGTAGTACACATGTTATGCGTAAAACAGCCAAAAACATTGCTTGGCACGAGCCAAAGGATTTGCCGGCATCATCAGCAACTTCTGTGACGGTGATTAACTGATTGCTTTATTTTTTTCACATTGTTGTCAGTAATTGACGTGTTTGGGCACCCAGGGCAGTCGTCGTCTTACTTGTAATAGATTCGCCAAAAGCCACAGTCGACATTTCGAATGCACTTTATTCTATTTTTTGAGCAAAATTTAATGCAAATTCTTCGCTCCATCTTTTTCGAAATAATAAATTTATCGAGTACTGTAAAACACGTATAACCTTTCTGACCTTCAACAATAAACTAAATATTGAAAATAACTGAAAATGGAAACATAAATCAGGAACACATGTACTAACAATGTGATCACTGTGAAGGACATGAAGATGACATGTACTCGTATGAGGCACCACTACCAGCAACTGACAGATTTTGAAAGCAGCCTCGTTGTGGGTCTTTATTTAGGTACTGATGTACTGAGAAGAGTGGGAGAGAAAAGACAGTTGCTAGATGTAATAAAGAGAAGAAAAAGAAATTGGATTGGGCATATATTAAGGAAGAATGACGGACTGATAAAAACAGTTTTAGAAGGTTATGTAGAAGGGAAAAGGAAGCGAGGAAGGAAGAGGTTCCAGATACTGGATGACATGATGGATGGTACAACATACAGCAGCCTTTACGAGGAAGCAATGGATTGCAGAAAATGGAGAGGCAAAGGACCTGCTGATATAGCAGATAACTGATGATGATTTAGGCAGCTGGTCAAATTGTGCAGTATCCAAATCTGCAGGGCACTCAGACGTGACAATAACTCCGTCGGACTGCACGGGGGTCCGAGTGGAGCCTTACTCGTCACGAAGGTTCAGGTCGACTGCATTTGATTTCCACGAGGAAGGACTGTCGCATCGTGCACAGAGTGTAATCCCTTCGCATTTGCGCCTGCCGTCTTGTAGGGCAGCGGTTTAATAATAATATTAATCAGTAAAAGGAAATATTAAAATATGGAACTATTTCTGTGGTGAGCCAGAAGGCAATGGAGGACATATATACCATTGTTTCCAGTCTGCAAATCCACATTCTTGTCCAGCCCACTGAAAGAAATATTTCTATTCTCTATTTACTCAGCTGGGTCAGGAACTATGATTATAAATGAAGATTTTGAGCTCTAATTGATAGATGTATTTGATAAATTTTCACAGTCAAAACATTCCAGCCGTCATTTCACCACCACACCCAGTCTTGTAATTTATTTTTATTTTTATTTTTCTCCTTTCCGCTACTTACCCCCTTCCCCCTGTGCACCTTCTCTCCTACACTCCATCTAAACTGCAACACTTCACTGTCCGCCACTCCCACCATACTATCCCTCCCCCTCCGCTTTCCTAAAACCTTCTTGACAACTTGGGGTACAGCACCGCCTTGGCTCCGTCCCCGGACCTTCCTGCTCCGTGACCTTTGTCAATTTCCCAAGGATGGTACCCCTTCACTTGTTTATCGTCGGGCATTTGCTGCTCTATGTGCACACATCAAGGAAGCCACATTTATTTACACTGATGGCTCGAAAACATCGTTAGGTGTAGGGAGTGCCTATATTGTTGGCGACACCCCAAATCGATTTCGGCTTCCCGACCAGTGTTCGGTATATACTGCAGAGCTTTATGCTGTTCTCCAGGCTGTCCAATACATCCGTCGCCATCAGCGGATACAGTATGTTATCTGCTCAGACTCTCTCAGCCCTCTCCTCAGTCTCCAAGCTCTCTACCCTGTCCACCCTCTGGTCCACCGGATTCAGGACAGCTTCCACTTGCTCCACTTGGGGGGGTGTCTCTGTGGCATTCCTCTGGATCCCAGGACACGTTGGTATCTGTGGAAATGAGGCGGCCGATATAGCAGCCAAGGCTGCAGTCTCTCTTCTTCGGCCAGCTATTCGCACGATTCCCTTCACCGATCTATGGAGTGTTTTATGTCGTCGTGTAACTCTTTTATGGCACGCACATTGGTCGACACTTCCCCATAATAAATTGCGGGTCGTGAAAGCTCTTCCCTGTGCTAGGACCTCTTCCTCCAGAACGCGTCGTCGGGAGGAGGTAATTTTAACTAGACTCCGGATAGGACACTGTCTTTTTTGCCATCGACATCTTTTAAGCGGCGATCCTCCCCCACTCTGTCCCCACTGCTCTCAGCTGTGGACGGTAAGGCACCTTTTAATTGAGTGCCCCTATTTTACTCCGTTACGCGCCTGTCTACGGCTGTTGCCTGATATATCTTCCATTTTAGCAGATGACACGCGCTCAGCCGATCACGTTCTCGAGTTTATTAGTGCCAATGAGATGACGTTAGTCATTTGAAGCTCTTTTTGGGGACAACCAACCCCCTTCTATAGTGGTTTTTTAAGCTTTCCTTCTATTTTTAGTTTCTCCAATTTTTTGAGTTTCGTTCCCATTTCTGCCTTTTCCTAAGTCACAGACTGGGTGCTAATGACCATAACAAAAAAAAATTAAAAATTAAAAAAAAAAGTCCCTCCCCCTCCCTGCCCCAACCTCCTCCTTACCCCCACCCAGTCACCATTCCCATCATGCAATGGTGCTGCTGCTCGCAGTGTAGTTTCAGCTCTCTGAGACTGCAGATGTGTGTGCAAGTTGCGCTTGCGTGAGTGTGTATGTGCGTGTGTGTACTTGAATATGTTACCTAGACAAATGTATTCCCAAAATTTCATTATTTTTTTGTATTGCAATTTTTTTTCCATTAGTGTATTTTATACATAATCACAGCGTACGCTGCAATAATATGTAATTGACTTATTTTCATCAGTAAATTTGTATATTATTATACACTTTAAAGTTTCATTCCTTAAGGTACATCCCTTGGATGTTCCCACAGTTGACACATTAACTAAAAAGTCCAGCTATTTGCTGGAAACCTTTTCATTTACCTACTGTCTACTGTAACAACAGCTCGTTTGCAGGGTGGACATGCCTCCTCGCAAGGGAGGTGTGAAGCTTCAGCTGAAGGGTATATTCATCGGAGCCAAAGTGGTCAGGGGGCCGAGCTGGGACTGGGGAAATCAGGACGGAGGAGAAGGTGAGTTCAAAGCCACAAGTAGTTACCTTCTGCTATTTGATTCAAGCTTCTCATATAGAGAAAATGGAAGGAGTGATCTACAAAAAGGTACGGCCAAACTTTCAGGAAACATTCCTCACACACAAATAAGGAAAATATGTTATGTGGACATGTGTCCGGAAATGCTTAATTTCCATGTTAGAGCTCATTTTAGTTCGTCAGCATGTACTGTACTTCCTCGATTCACCGCCAGTGGGCTGACGAGAATCCACACGCAATTGTGCAATCATGTCATCAACACAGATTTTCTGTGAATGTTTGGGCAGGCATTGTCGGTGATGTCTCGATTGGGCCCCCTCATTCTTCCACCTACGCTCAATGGAGCACGTTAACATGATTTCATATGGGATACTCTACCTGTGCTGCTAGAACGTGTGCCTTTACAAGTACGACACAACATTTGGTTCTTGCACGATGGAGCTCCTGCACATTTCAGTCGAAGTGCTCGTACGCTTCTCAACGACAGATTCGGTGACTGACGGATTGGTAGAGGCGGACCAATTCCGTGGCCTCCACGCTCTCCTGACCTCAACCCTCTCGACTGTCATTTATGGGGGCATTTGAAAGCTCTTCTCTACGCAACCCCGATACCAAATGTAGAGACTCTTCGTGCTCGTATTGTGGACAGCCATTCTCCAGGGCCGCATCAGCGCATCAGGGATTCCATGCGACGGAGGGTGGATGCATGTATCCTCGCTAACGGAGGACATTTTGAACATTTCCTGTAACAAAGTGTTTGAAGTCACGCTGGTACGTTCTGTTGGTGTGTGTTTCCATTCCATGATTAATGTGATTTGAAGAGAAGTAATAAAATGAGCTCTAACATGGAAAGTAAGCGTTTACGGACACATGTCCACATAACATATTTTCTTTCTTTGTGTGTCAGGAATGTTTCCTGAAAGTTTGGCCGTACCTTTTTGTAACACCCTGTATATGTAACTTGAAAAAACTGTTCATACCCGAGATCACATTAATTTTATTTATTATTGATGACAATTTTGAGAGTTGAAACTGTCGTCATCTGATCTTCAAAAAATATTTGTTTATAAATCGTGCTCTGTTAAGAGTTCATCACTCGTGCCATGTTGTCATTATGGTGGAGACTGTACAGCACATTACACACAGGTTTGGAACGTGGAATGCTAGTCGGAGCTACAAGCGTGGGACATTGCATTTCAGAAGCTGTTAGGGAACTCGATATTCCAGAATCTACAGTGTCGAGAGAGTCCGCAGCTCGCGGTCTAGTGCCTAGTGTTGCTGCGTCTGGATCACAGGGTCCCGGGTTCGATTCCCGGTCGTGTTGGGGATTTTCTCTGCCAGGGGACTGAGTGTTTGTGTTGTTCTCATCATCATCACTTGTGACATTTTCTCAATTGGACTGTGAAAAAATTGGGACTTTGTACGGGCGCTGATGACCACGCAGTTGAGCACCCCACGAACCAAAGAAACAGTGTCGAGAGTGTGCCGAGAATACCACGTTTCGGGCATTATCTCCCACCACAGATAATGCAGTGGCCAGTGGCCTTCACTTAATGACAAACAGCAGCAGCATTTGCACAGGATTGTCAGTGCTAATAGACAAGCAACACTGCATAAAATAAATTGCAGAAATCAATGTGGGACATACATACGACGAATGTATCTATTAGGAGGGTGTAGCAAAATTTGTCATTAATGGGCTGTGGCAACAAATAACTGACGTAAATGCCTTTGCTAACAGCACGACTTTACCTGTACTGCCTCTCCTGGGCTCGTGACCGTATCGGTCGGGCACTTGATGATTGGAAAACTGTGGCCTGTCGGATGAGTCTAGATTTCATTTGGTAAGAGCTAATGTTTGGCTTCCAGTGTAGGGCAGACCCCACAAAGCTATGGGTCCATGTTCTCAACAAGGTATTGTGCAAGCTGATTGTTGTTCCATCATGATGTGGGCCGTGTTTAAATGGAATGTACTGGGTCCCCTGGTCCAACTGAACTGACCATCGAATGGAAATGAATGTTTCGTTACTCGGAGACCATTTGTAGCGACAACGATAGAAATTATACGGATGACAGTGCCCCGTATCACTGGGCCACATTTGTTAGCGATTGATTTGAACAACATCCTGGACAATTTGAGTGACTGATTTGGCCACCCAGGTCGCCCGACATGAATCCCATTGAACATTTATGGGACATAGTTGAGAGGTCAGTTAAGTTGTTTGTTGTTTTGGTCTTCAGTCCTGAGACTGATTTGATGCAGCTATCTGTGCTACTATATCTTATGCAAGCCTCTTCATCCTGACTAACTACTGCACCATACATCCTTCTGAATCTGCTTAGTGTATTCATTTTTTGGTCTCTCTCTACAATTGTAACTCCATGCTTCCTTCCAATACTAAATTAATGTTCTCTTGATGCCTCAGAACGTGTCCTACCAGCTGATCCCCTCTTCTAGTCAAGTTGTGCCACAAATTCCTCTTCTCCCCAGTTCTATTCAGTACTTCCTCATTTGTTACGTGAGCTACCCGTCTAATCTTCAGGATTCTTCTGTAGTACCAATTCCAGAAGTTTCTATTCTCATCTTGTCTACTCTGTTTATCGTCCATGTTTCACTTCCGTACGAGGCTATACGTATGGAAGTGAAACGGGTACAAAATCGTGCACTGGCAACTGCAATTATGGATGGCTATATTGGCAGCGTTGCTCAATATTTCTACAGGGGACTCTTGCGAACCGTGGATGAAGGGTATCAGACGGATGCCATGTTCCTTGACTTCCGGAAAGCATTTGACTCGGTGTCCCACTGCAGACTCTTAACTAAGGTACGAGCATATGGGATTGGTTCCGAAATATGTGAGTGGCTCGAAGACTTCTTAAGTAATAGAACCCAGTAAGTTGTCCTCGATGGTGAGTGTTCATCGAAGGTGAGGGTATCATCTGGAGTGTTCCAGGGAAGTGTGGTAGGTCCGCTATTGTTTTCTATCTACATAAATGATCTTTTGGCTAGGATGGATAGCAATGTGCGGCTGTTTGCTGATGATGCTGTGGTGTCATCATTGAGTGACTGTAGGAGGATACAAGATGACTTGGAGAGGATTTGTGATTGGTGTAAAGAATGGCAGCTAACTCTAAATATAGATAAATGTAAATTAATGCAGATGAGTAAGAAACAGAATCCTGTAATGTTTGAATACTCCATTAGTAGTGTAGCGCTTGACACAGTCACATCGATTAAATATTTGGTCGTAACATTGCAGAGCGATATGAAGTGGGACAAGCATGTAATGGCAGTTGTGGGGAAGGCGGATTGTCGTCTTCAGTTCATTGGTAGAATTTTGGGAAGATGTGGTTCATCTGTAAAGGAGACCACTTATAAAACACTAATACGACCTATTCTCGAGTACTGCTCGAGCGTTTGGGATCCCTATCAGGTCGGATTGAGGGAGGACATAGGAGCAATTCAGAGGTGGGCTGCTGGATTTGTTACTGATAGGTTTTATCATCACGCGATTGTTACGGAAATGCTTCAGGAACTCGGGTGGGAGTCTCTGGAGAAAAGGAGGCATTCTTTTCGTGAATCGCTACTGAGGAAATTTAGAGAACCAGCATTTGAGGCTGACTGCAGTACAATTTTCCTGCTGCCAACTTACATTTTGCGGAAAGACCACAAAGATAAGATGAGAGAGATTAGGGCTCGTACAGAGGCATATAGGCAGTCATTTTTCCCTCGTTCTGATTGGGAGTGGAACAGGGAGAGAAGATGCTAGTTGTGGCACAAGGTACCCTCCGCCATGCACCGTATGGTGGATTGTGGAGTATGTATGTAGATGCAGACTTCTGACAACGTGTTGAGTCCGTGCCACTTCGAGCTGCTGTACTACACTTGGCAAGAGGAGGTCCAACACAATATTTGGAGGTACCCCCTGACTTTTGTCATCACAGTGCACATTCTCCACCACAATGATGACACAGCACAAGTAATAAACACGTAATGGAACACAGTTTATAACCAAAAATGCTTTGAAGATCAGATATCATGTTGACTGTAAAAAATTTGTTTCATTTTATCTTCTAGTGGTGTTCCTGTTGAATGACTTCCACTTTTTTTTCCACAAATAGTGGTAAATGCATGTACATTGTGAGTGTCTGATTTGAGCAGTGACTTACTAAAACTGAAAGTTTTACATAAATTACCTTTTAAATTCCCTGCCCCCTCCAATGAACCATGGCATGGACCTTTTGCGTTGGTGGGGAGGCATGCGTGCCTCAGCGATACAGATAGCCGTACCGTAGGTGCAACCACAACAAAGGGGTATCTGTTGAGAGGCCAGACAAACGTGTGGTTCCTGAAGAGGGGCAGCAGCCTTTTCAGTAGTTGCAAGGGCAACAGTCTGGATGATTGACTGATCTGGCCTTGTAACAATAACCAAAACGGCCTTGCTGTGCTGGTACTGCGAACGGCTGAAAGCAAGGGGAAACTACAGCCGTAATTTTTCCCGAGGGCATGCAGCTTTACTGTATGGTTAAATGATGATGGGGTAAAATATTCCGGAGGTAAAATAGTCCCCCATTCGGATCTCCGGGCAGGGACTACTCAGGAGGACATCGTTATCAGGAGAAAGAAAACTGGCGTTCTATGGATCGGAGTGTGGAATGTCAGATCTCTTAATCGGGCAGGTAAGTTAGAAAATTTAAAAAGGGAAATGGATAGGTTAAAGTTAGATATAGTGGGAATTAGTGAAGTTCGGTGGCAGGGTTGGGGTTGTTTTGGGGAAGGAGACCAGACAGCGAGGTAATCGGTCTCATTGGATTAGGGAAGGGTGGTGAAGGAATTCGGTCTTGCCCTTTCAAAGGAACCATCCCGGCATTTGCCTGGAGCGATTTAGGGAAATCGTGGAAGACCTAAATCAGGATGGCCTGATGCAGGATTGAACTGCCGTCCTCCCAAATGCGAGTCCAGTGCGCTAGCCACTGCGCCATCTCGCTTGGTCCAGTGGCAGGAGGAACGAGACGTCTGGTCAGGTGAATACAGGGTTATAAATACAAAATAAAATAAGGGTAATGCAGGTGTAGGTTTAATAATGAATAAAAAAGTAGGAGAGCGGGTAAGCTATTATGAACACCATAGTGAACGCATTATTGTGGCCAAGATAAATACGAAGCCAACTCCTACCACAGTAGTACAAGTTTATATGCCATCTAGCTCTGCAGATGACGAAGATATTGAAGAAATCTATTATGCGATTAAAGAAATTATTCAGATAGTGAAGGGAGACAAAAATTTAATCGTCATGGGGGATTGGAATTCAATAGTAGGAAAAGGAAGAGGAGGACAAGTAGGTAAATATGGAATGGGGGTAAGGAATGAAAGTGGAAGTTGCCTGGTAGAATTTTGCACAGAGCATAACTTAATCATAGCTAACACTTGGTTCAAGAATCATGACAGAAGGTTGTATACCTGGAAGAGGCCTGGAGACACTGGTAGATTTCAGGTAGATAATATAATGGTAAAACAGAGATTTATAAACCAGGTTTTAAATTGTAAGACATATCCAGGGGCAGATGTGGACTTTGACCACAATTATTTGGTTATGAACCGTAGATTAAAACTTCAGAAACTGCAAAAAAGTGGCGTTTTAAGGAGATGGGATGTGGATAAACTGAAAGAACCAGAGGTCGTAGAGAATTTCAGAGAGAGCATTAGGGAACGGTTTAAAAGAATGGGGGAAAGAAATACAGTACAAGAAGAATGGGTAGCTTTGAGAGATGAAATAGTGAAGGCAGCAGAGGATCAAGTAGTTAAAAAGATGAGATCTAGTAAAAATCCTTGGGTTGCAGAGCAGATATTGAATTTAATTGATGAAAGGGGATCTGCGAACTGCCTTGCAAAGAGAGTGAAGGAGCAGACGGTGGTTCAGGGCATTGTCTAGCCATTGTGGTGGCGAACTGCTGCTCAGTGGTGGAAGAATCACCAATGATCTTTGGCATGAGGATGCAGAAGGCAGTGGAAGCCACTGAATTAAAGGCACGTAAAGTGTATCCACATGACATATGGCCTGAAATTGGGAAAAGTGTCATGATCATCTCTCCATTGGTAAAAGATTATATGTTAGTCTCCTATTCAGATCTCTGGGAGGGAACAGCTAAGAGGGATTTTAATATGGAAAAAAGACAGAATAACCAGTGAAAAGTAACATACCACCAGTATGAGCATGGTATGTCAGAAGTTTGAATGTGATAAGAAAGCTAGAATATTTGAAAGGAGAAATTGAAAGACTCAGTCTAGATATTATAGAGGTCAGTGAAGTGAAATGGAGAGAAGATAAGGATTTCTATCCAGACAAATATAGGGTAATATCAACAGCAGCAGAAAACTGTATAATGGGAGTGGGATTAGTTATGATTATGAAATTAGGGAAGAGAATGAGCTGTGAACACTGATAAGGTTGTTCTCATCAGATTCGACAGCAAACCATCGCCAATAATGATAGTTCAGGTATACATGCTGATGTCAAAAGGAGAAATGCAGAAAGGATATGAGGATATTGAAAGGGTAATTCCATATGCATTATACACTACTGGCCATTAAAATTGCTACACCACTAAGATGACGTGCTACAGACGCGAAATTTAACCGACAGGAAGAAGATGCTGTGATATGCAAATGATTAGCTTTTCAGAGCAGTCACACAAGGTTGTCGCCGGTGGCGACACCTACAACGTGCTGACATGAGGAAAGTTTCCAATCGATTTCTCATACAAAACCAGCAGTTGACTGGCGTTGCCTGGTGAAACATTGTGATGCCTCGTGTAAGGAAGAGAAATGCGTACCATCACGTTTCCGACTTTGATAAAGGTTGGATTGTAGCCTATCACAATTCCGGTTTATCGTATTGCGACATTGCTGCTCGCGTCAGTTGAGATCCAATGAATGTTAGCAGAATATGGAATCGGTGGGTTCAGGAGGGTAATACGGAACGCCATGCTGGATCCCAACGGCCTCGTATAACTAGTAGTCGAGATGACAGGCATTTTATCCGCATGGCTGTAATGGATTGTGCAGCCACGTCTCGATCCCTGAGTCAACAGATGGGGATGTTTGCAAGACAACAACCATCTGCACGAACAGTTCGACGACGTTTGCAGCAGCACGGACTATCAGATCGGAGACCGTGGCTGTGATTACCCTTGACGCTGCATCACAGACTGGAGCGCCTGTGATGGTGTACTCGACAACAAACCTGGGTGCACAAATTGCAAAACGTCATTTTTTCGGATGAATCCAGGTTCTGTTTACAGCATCATAATGGTCGCATCCATGTATGGCGGCATCGCGGTGAACGCACATTGGAAGCGTGTATTCGTCATCGCCTTGCTGGCATATCTCCCGGCATGATGGTATGGGGTGCCATTGGTTACACGTCTCGGTCACCTCTTGTTTGCATTGACGGCACTTTGAATAGTGGCATTACATTTCAGATGTGTTACGACCTGTGGATCCACCCTTCATTCAATCCCTGAGAAACCCTACATTTCAGCAGGATAATGCACGACTGCATGTTGCAGGTCTTGTATGGGCCTTTCTGGATACAGAAAATGTTCGACTGCTGCCTTGGCCAGCACATTCTCCAGATCTCTCACCAATTGAAAACGTCTGATCAATGGTAGCCAAGCAACTGGCTCACCACAATACACCAGTCACTGCTCTTGATGAACTGTGGTATCGTGTTGAAGCTGCATGGGCAGCTGTACCTGTACACACTATCCAAGCTCTGTTTGACTCAATGCCCAGACGTATGAAGGCCGTTATTACGGCCAGAGTTGGTTGTTCGGGGTACTGATTTCTCAGGATCTATGCACCCAAATTGCATGAACATGTAATCACATGTCTGTTCTACTATATTTGTCCAATGAAAACGCGTTTATCATCTTCATTTCTTCTTCGTGTAGCAATTTTAATGGCCAGTAGTGTATATTCTAATAATCATTGGAGTTTGGTATGTGGTTGTAGGGAAAGGAATAGAAGAAAGGATTATGGAAGAATATGGGCTTGGTAGTAAAATGGGGAGCAGAAAGTCTAACTCAGTTCTGCAATAAATTTCAGTTGGTGGGAGTGAATACTCTGTTTGAGAATCTCAGGAGGATGGTGTATACTTTGAAAAGACCCAGAGGCACAGAAAGATTACGACTGGATTACATCATAGTCCGACAGAAAATCTCAAATCTGATTACTGGATAATAAGGCAAACCCAGGAGCACATGTAGACTCTCATCACAATATAATATTGATGAGTAATGAACATAAATGTAAGAGAATCGTCTGAAAGGGTCAGTGTGGAAGGAAATGGGATACTGAAGTACTGAGGAAAAATAACATTGTGAAAAGGATAGTTGCTACGTACAATATAACGGAGATGCTGAGTTGCAGATAGGCACAACAAAAAGACTGCCACGATCCTTGAACCTTGCCTCATCATCACTTGCCAAATTCCTCAACTTGCTAACTAACCCTACAACCGCAGAAAGAACTGCGATCCACCACCTAAAAACTGATCACAACCTTATAACCCCACCTGCTGACAAAAGTTCCACCACTGTTGTTTTGAACTGCAAGGATTATCTGCCAGAAGGACTCTGCCAGCTCTCAAATTCATCCACCTACAAACCGTGCCCTAGTGACCCCATTGGAAAAATCCAGCAGGATCTCCAGTGTCTCCTCAAATCCATAGGCTCTTGCCAGAACATCTCCCTGTAGTCCATCTCTCTTCTCACCCCTGCCACTCCCCGCGCTACCTTCAACGTGCTTCCTAAAGTCCTCCACACTTCTTGTTCCTTTATCACAGGATGCCCTGCTCGTAGCTGTTGATGCCACCTCCATTTACACGAATGTCACTAATATCACTAATGCCCATAGCCTTGCCGCCATTGAACACTACCTTTCCTGTTGCCAGACAAATTTCAAACCGACAGTATCCTTCTTAGTCGCCATGGCCAACTATGTCTTAACCCGCAGTTACTTCCCCTTTAAAGGCATTACCTACAAACAAATCTGGGGTGCAACCTATTCATAAGCCATCTAGAGGAATCCTTCCTAAACACTCACGATTTCAAACCCGTCCCCTGGTTCTGATTGGTTGATGAAATCCTCATGATCTGGATCTAGGTTGAGGACAACCTATCCACGTTTCTCTAGAACCTTGACACCTTTTCCCCCATTCGCTTCACCTGGTCCTACCCAACCAAACGAGCCACCTTCCTCGATGTTGACCTCCACCTCAAAGATGGCTATATCAGTACCTCCATCCATATCAAACCTACCAACCACCACCAATACCACCACTTTGACAGCTGCCACCCATTCATACCAAGAAGTCCCGCCCATACAGCCTAATCACCCGTGGCCATCCCAAAAGTTCCACCGTCTGGCCACAGTGAAGCATTCTCCTCGTGACTCGGTACGACTGAGAGATGGAGTAACCAAATCACATTCTCCACCAGGGTTTCGGCTACCTCTTGCCGTGTCCTGAAGTGAGGAACATCCTAACCACTATCCTTTCCACCGCTAACCGAACCTACACAATATCCTCATCCATCCCTACACAATGCCTGTTCCCAAGCCATTGCCTCATGGCTCATATTCCTGTAATAGACCTGGATGCAAAACCCTTCCTATACATCCTCCTGTATGGTAACAAGCATCACCTATTCCATCAAATTCAGGGCTACCTGTGAGACCTGTCATGGGATCTGCAAGTGAAGCTGCAACCTCTGTGCTGCATTCTGCACGAGCACGACAACCGACAAGCTGTCTGTCCTCACGAATGGCCACCGACAAACTGAGGCCAAGTAACAGCTGGACTGCCCTGTTGCTGAGTGCACCGTCCAACAAGACGTCCTTCATTTCAATGACTGCTTCACAGCCTGTGCCATGTGGAACCTTCCCACCACCACCAGCTTTTCTGAATTGTGCAGGTGGTAACTCTCACTGCGATATAGCCTATGTTCCCATAATCCTCCTGCCACAGCATGTTGAGTAGCAACTATTCTTTTCATAATATTGTTACATTCCATCCTGGATTTTCCAATGTTTGAGGAAAAATAAGATTCATTTGAAGTCCACTAAAGATGTAAAGGTATACCACACTAGGGAGCTCAGTAGAAGATAAGTATACGTCCCTAAAAAGGACAGTCATAGATGTTGGGCAGTCAACTGTGAAGAAAGTTTAAGTATTTAAAAAAAATACTTCAGTTGATTGACGAAAGAAGGGAGTACAAAAATGTTCTGGGAAGGACAGGAATACACAAATATAAATCATTTAAGA
The DNA here is from genome assembly GCF_023864345.2 of Schistocerca serialis cubense. NCBI lineage: Eukaryota > Metazoa > Arthropoda > Insecta > Orthoptera > Acrididae > Schistocerca > Schistocerca serialis. The sequence continues at coordinate 103,785,088 of NC_064648.1, forward strand.
ATAAAATGAATGGAAAGTGCAGGGAAGCCAAGTTGAAATAGCTGCAAGAAAATTAACAGCCTTCAGTGAAATTAAAAACAATGGTTGTGACATTGAGAGTGCAATGGAAATTCCACTTTTAAAGGCAGAAGAAAGGGTGGATAGGTAGAAAGAGTGCATAGAAGGCCTCTGTGGGGAAGGGCTAGGCTACTGATATGACAGGAGAAGAAATTGGTATCAGTGAGGAAGACATAAAGCATCCTGTATTAGTCAGAATTTAAGACACCTAGACGACTTGATACCAAATAAGGTAGAAGGGATAGAACAGCTGTTGAGGTTGGAGTGTAAAATCTGAGACTGGTGACATACTGTCAGACTTTCGGAAAAAGTATCATCCACACTATTCCAAAGATAGCGAGGGCAGATATGCGTAGAAATTATCTCGGCCGGCTTACCAGCTCACGAATCCAAACTGCTGACAAGAATAAGATACAGAGAAATGGGAAAGAAATTGAGTATATGTTATATGATGACCAGTTTGCCTTTAGGAAAGGAAAAGGCACCAGAGAGAAAGTTCTGACATTGCACTTTACAATGGAAGCAAGACTCGAGAGAAATCCAGACACGCTCATAGGATTTGTCAACCGAGAAAAAGTGTTTGACAGTGTAAAATAGTACAAGGTGTTTGAAATTCTGATAATAATAAGAGTAAGTTACAAGGAAAGATGGGTAATATACACTATGCACAAGAACCAAGAGGGAGCAATAAAACTGGAAGACCAAGAATGAACTACTCGGATTAAAACGGGTATAACACAGGAATGCGGTCTTTCACTGCTACTGTTCAGGCTGTACATTGAAGAAGCAGTGACAGGTTTAAGAGTGGGATTAAAATTCAAGGTGATAGGACATCAGTGATAACATTTGCTGATTACATTGCTATCCTCAGTGCAAGTGAAGAAGAATCACATGATCTGTTGAATGGAATGAATAGTGTAATGAATATGGAATATATATTGAGTAAACTGGAAAAGGGCAACAGTAAAGAAGTAGCAGAAATGAGAATAGTGAGGAACTATAAAAAATTGGTGGTCACGAAGGTAAAAATTTTGCTACCTTGGAAGCAAAATAACCCATGTCACATGAAGCAAGGAGGATACAAAAAGCAGATTAGCACAGAGGAAGAAGGCATTCCTGGCCAACAGAAAACTACTGTGTAGTGTAAGATGAGCTTCTTCAGAGTAGCATTTTCTGCTGTTGTACTTCTGGCTTAGTGGAAGATGTTCTTGAGAGTGTAAAAACGTTGTTTACGTAGCTAGCTTCTAGAGAATTTCCACTGTGCGCACTTCGATTTTGGTTTGTGCTGAGACCGTGAGTGAGTGAAGTGCTAGCACAGGACATTGGAATGTGTGCTGCTGTCAAAAGTCTCTACCTGCTGTGGTAGCGGCGTTCGTACTTCAGTGTTGTGTCTTGGCAGTATTTTGGAAGGCATAGAGGAAGCAACCCTGCCAATAATGTAAACACTGGCAGAAACAGTTGATAGAAGATGGGGAGAAATGTCATTCTCATTTGTGCTGCCCCCCAGGGGATCCACAACTCTTTTGTGGATACGTGTGTAGCGAGCACGGGACCCCGAGCTAATGTGGCCTTCCTTCCTTTCCGGGCTGCATACCTTCCCTTTCCGTATCCTTCCCCATCCCCCATCTTGGCCCCCCCCCCCCCCCTCACCTCTGGCTCTTTCCTTCCCTTTCTCCCCCTCTGGGAGTATGGTTTGTGCCTACGTCCGGAGACGGACGCTTGTAAATGTACCGCACTCTTCGCCTTCCTTGCTTGTATGTCTTCATCTTTCTTCGTCCTTCTCTTTTCCTTACCTCTTCTCTTTACCTCTTCTCTTTCCCCTTTTCTCCGCTGCGGCGTTTGAGACCTCTCTTCTTTCCTTTCCCTGTCTCTTTCTTCCTCCCTGTGCGTGTCTGAAGGCCGACCCACGCACTTCCATGCGTAGCCGGTGACGGGGTAACGCGTAATTCCCCGCCCCGGGTAGACAGGTAGGACACGTACGTACCCCCTGGTAACGGCCAGGCCCAGGGAGGGGTGATTACCCGAGCTGATACCTTCCGAAAGTGCCGATTGGTCCCTCCGTCCGTTTGTCGGGAGGTGTGACCTGAGGTGTGAACAGTCACCTAAGGCGGGTGTGCCCTCGGTGAGGGCCCCCACAAGGGAGGAGCGCGCCATCGGAGACGCCGGTAATCATGGGGGATTCTTCCGCAATGGTTTCCTCACCTTCCACTATGTCTGCTCACAAATGTAAGTTCACTGAGTCTCAGCCACAGACGGTTCTTCCATCGTTGCCACAGTTCCTTGTTGTTTCTCGGTCTGACGAAGGTCACGACTTTTCCACGGTCAACCCTTTCATTATTCAGAAAGGTGTCGACGCAACTGCGGGTCCTGTAAAGTCTTGTTCCAGATTACGGAATGGCACCCTGTTGTTAGAAACACACAGTGCCCTCCAGGCTCAAAAATTGCTGCGTACTTCTCTGCTCCACACCTTCCCTGTCCAGGTGGAACCGCACCGTACCTTAAATTCCTCGCGTGGAGTCGTTTATACACGCTCCCTCGATGGATTGTCTGACGAAGAAATTCAGCACTACCTGTCTGACCAGGGCGTCACGGCTGTTCATCGGGTTATGAAAAGGGTTGACTCGAACATCATTCCAACCCGCACTGTCTTCTTGACATTTGACAAAGTTCAACTCCCATCAAAAATCAAAGCAGGCTATGAGATAATTTCCGTTCGCCCTTATGTCCCAAACCCTACGCGTTGCTATCGGTGTCAGCGGTTCAATCACACCAGCCAGTCCTGTTCCAATCCGGCCAAATGTGTTACGTGTGGCAGGGATGCCCATGAGGGTGCTTGTCCACCTCCATCCCCTCGCTGCATCAACTGTATGGGTGACCACGCTGCTTCCTCTCGCAATTGCCCTGTTTTTAAGGACGAAAAGCTGATCCAGGAAATAAGAGTGAAGGAAAAGGTGTCGACCTTTGCTGCTCGAAAGTTACTCGCCAGTCGACAGCCCACCGTGCCTCAGAAAGGAACATACAGCACTGTCCTTGCTTCTCCTCGGCCAACAAAGGAGGCGGCCACGCAGACTTGCGACCTTACATTTGGTACCACGGTCGTCAGATCGGCCAGCGCAAAGATCGCCCGTTCAACCTCACCTCTTTCGCCTGCCCACTCTATGGCTCACCCTTCGTCGGGTTCTGCTAAATCTCGAACCCACAAGTCAGACGCCAAGTCTTCGAAAAAAGAGCATTCTCGTGAAGAGTTTTTACGTACTGCAACTTCACAACCATCGGTTCCTCCTTCATCTAAACATACCTCCAAGAAGGCTACGAAGAAACACAGTTCCTCTCCTTCTCCGCCAAGGCGTGTCCCATCTACAGCACCACCTGGCGGAAATCGCCCTCGGCCATCTTCTGTGTCGCCGAGGCGCACTGCTGGTGGCCGGTCAACTGGCCGATCGTTGGTGGCAGGAGCTGCTCCTGACCAACCTATGGATCAGGATCTTCTGCCTTCGACTGAATGCCATTCCATGCTGTCGGTCGCAAGCTCTGAGCAGTCGTTGAGTTGACAGCACCCTTGGTCACGTTCCTCCATTTTCTGTTCACCCTATGTCCATTATCCACTGGAATATCCGCGGCATTTGCGCCAATCGGGATGAATTGTCGATCCTCTTACGATCCTACTCGCCGGTCATCTTCTGTCTTTAGGAAACAAAGCTGCGTCCCCATGACCGCTTTGTTCTCCCTCATTTTCAGTCCGTCCGATATGACCTCCCCTCTGTTGAAGGCACTCCAGCCCATGGAGGACTCATGATTCTGCTCCATGATACTCTCCATTATCACCCAATCCCCTTAAACACTTCCTTCCAAGCTGTCGCCGTCTGTCTTTCCCTTTCTGGATACACGTTCTCTCTTTGTGCGGTATACATTCCATCGTCTACACCAATGGCACGAGCTGATCTCCTTCATCTTCTTGATCAGCTTCCACCCCCCTATTTGCTGGTTGGGGACTTCAATGCCCACCACCCGCTTTGGGGATCTCCACATCCTTGTCCACGTGGCTCACTATTGCTAGACGTCTTCCACCAAGCGGATCTAGTCTGCCTCAACACTGGGGTCCCCACATTTTTGTCTGCCTCCACGGCAAATTTATCTCATTTGGACCTTGCGGTCGGTACTGTTCCGCTAGCTCGGCGCTTGGAATGGTTCGCCCTTGATGATACACACTCGAGTGACCACTTTCCATGTGTTCTTCGACTGCAGCCTCAACTGCCATATATGCGCTCGCGACGCTGGAAGTTTGCCCAAGCCGATTGGACACTTTTTTCGTCTCTGGCGACATTCGATGACCGTCGCTTTCCCAGCGTCGACGATGAGGTCACACATTTTACCGACGTTATTCTCACAGCTGCGGAACGTTCAATACCACGCACCTCCGAATTGCCCCGGCGCCCCCAAGTCCTTGGTGGAACGAGGCATGCCGTGACGCAATACGTGAGCGGCGACGTGCTCTTCGCATTTTCCGTCACCATCCAACTTTGTCCAACTGTATCCAATATAAGCAGCTCCGTGCGCGATGCCGTCGCGTCATCCGCGATAGCAAGAAGGCAAGCTGGAAATTCTTTACTAGCTCATTTAACAACTTCACTCCCTCCTCGGAAGTTTAGAGTCGGCTTCGACGGTTCTCAGGCGCGCCTAGTTTCTCCCCGGTCTCTGGACTCACTGTCGCGCATGATACCTTAGTGGACCCCGTCGCAATTTCTAACTCATTGGGTCAGCACTTTGCTGAGATTTCGAGCTCTTCAAATTACCCGCCAGCGTTTCTCCCGAAGAAACGTGCAGCGGAAGTGCGACATCTTGCTTTCTCCTCTCAAAATCGCGAAAGCTACAATACTGTTTTCTCCATGCGCGAACTCCAACATGCACTCTATTCTTCTCGCTCCTCCGCCCCAGGACCGGATGGTATCCATGTCCAAATGTTGCTGCATTTATCAACCCATAGCCTGCGTTACCTCCTTCGCCTTTATAATCGAATTTGGACCGACAGTACCTTTCCCAGGCGATGGCGGGAAGCTATTGTCGTTCCCGTTCCGAAACCTGGAAAGGACAAACATCTCCCCTCTAGCTATCGCCCCATTTCTCTCACGAGTAGTGTCTGTAAGGTTTTGGAGCGTATGGTGAATTACCGTTTAGCTTGGTGGCTGGAGTCCCGCAGTCTTTTAACACCAGCCCAATGCGGATTCCGAAAGCATCGTTCTGCTGTTGACCATCTTGTTGCTCTCTCCACTTATATCATGAACAATTTTCTCCGGAAACGCCAAACGGTAGCAATATTTTTTGATCTGGAGAGAGCATACGATACCTGTTGGAGGACAGGCATCCTCCGCACACTGTTCTCTTGAGGCTTTAGAGGCCGGCTGCCCCTTTTTCTTCGCGAATTTATGGCAGAGCGCACATTTAGGGTGCGGGTGAACACTACTCTCTCCCGTACTTTCTCCCAAGAAAACGGGGTACCCCAGGGCTCCGTGCTGAGTGTTGTACTGTTTGCCATCGCCATTAATCCAATTATGGATTGTCTCCTTCCTGATGTCTCGGGCTCCCTCTTTGTGGACGATTTTGCGATCTATTACAGCTCTCAACGGACCAGCCTTCTTGAAAGACGTCTTCAAGGATGTCTCGATCGCCTCCACTCGTGGAGCATCGAAACCGGCTTCCGTTTCTCACCCAGTAAGACCGTTTGTGTTAATTTTTGGTGACGTAAGGAGTTTCTTCCGCCCTCCTTACATCTAGGTCCTGTCAACCTTCCGTTTTCCGATGTCGCTAAATTCTCGGGTCTTATGTTTGACAGAAAACTGTGCTGGTCCTCCCACGTTTCCTATCTTTCGGCTCGCTGTCTGCGTTCCCTTAACACCCTCCGTGTCCTGAATGGTACGTCTTGGGGAGCGGACCGAGTGGTCCTTCTCCGCCTCTATCGCGCCTTAGTGCGCTCGAAATTGGATTATGGAAGCATAGTCTACTCCTCTGCTCGGCCGTCTATTCTTCGGCGTCTCGACTCTGTCCACCACCGTGGATTACGTTTAGTGTCTGGAGCTTTTTACACCAGCCCTGTGGAAAGCCTTTATGCTGAGACTGCTGAACCTCCGCTGTCCAATCGGCGGGCAGTCCTTCTGAGTCGTTATGCTAGCCATCTGTCTTCCATGCCTGCTAATCCAGCCCATAACCTTTTTTTCGACGCCTCCTTTGATGTCGGGTATGCAGGCCGCTACTCCTCCCTACTACCCCCGGGAGTCCGCTTCCGTCAACTGCTCCATTCTCTTTCCTTCCGCTTTCCTAAAACCTTCTTGACAACTTGGGGTACAGCACCGCCTTGGCTCCGTCCCCGGATCGACTTGCTCAGAGACCTATGTCAATTTCCCAAGGATGGTACCCCTACACTTGTTTACCGTCGGGCATTTGCTGCTCTATGTGCACAAATGACGGAAGCCACATTTATTTACACCGATGGCTCGAAAACATCGTTAGGTGTAGTGCCTATATTGTTGGCGACACCCCAAATCACTTTCGGCTTCCCGACCAGTGTTCGGTTTATACTGCGGAGCTTTACGCTGTTCTCCAGGCTGTCCACTACATCCGCCGCCATCAGCGGATACAGTATGTAATCTGCTCAGATTCTCTCAGCTCTCTCCTCAGTCTCCAAGCTCTTTACCCTGTGCACCCTCTGGTCCACCGGATTCAGGACTGTCTGCGCTTGCTCCACCTGGGGTGCGTCTCAGTGGCGTTCCTCTGGCTCCCGGGACACGCTGGTATCTGTGGAAATGAGGCGGCCGATATAGCGGCCAAGGCTGCAGTCTCTCTTCCTCGGCCAGCTCTTCAGTCTCTTCCGTTTACCGATCTACGGAGCGGTTTATGTCGCCAAGTTACTCATTTATGGCATGCGCATTGGTCAACACTTCCCCACAATAAATTGCGGGAAGTGAAAGCCCTTCCTTGCGCTTGGACCTCTTCCTCCCGAACGCGTCGTCGGGAGGAGGTAATTTTAGCTCGACTCCGGATAGGGTACTGTCTTTTTAGTCATCGACATCTTTTAAGCGGTGATCCTCCCCCACTCTGTCCCCACTGCTCTCAGCTGTGGACGGTCAGACACCTTTTAATTGAATGCCCCTATTTTAATCCGTTACGCTCCCGTCTACAGCTATCGCCTGATCTATCGTTGATTTTAGCAGATGACACGCGCTCAGCTGACCGCGTTCTACAGTTTATTAGTGACAGTGAAATGACGTCAGTCATTTGAAGCTTTTTTTTGGGGGACAACCAACCCCTTTCTATAGTGGACTTTTAAGCATTCCTTCTGCCTTTAGTTTCTCAAATTTTCTGACTTTGTTTCCATTGCTGCTGATTTTAAATTTCGTTTTTTTCCTGTTTTCTACGTCACGGGCTGGGCGCTAATGACCATAGAAGTTTTGCGCCCTAAAACCACAAACAAAAAAAAAAAAAAAAAAAAAAAAAAAAAAAAAAAATCTCATTTGTGCTGGTCTGAGATTCACTTTAAACATGTTGTTCTGGGTAATAAGAGATTTGTTACGTAATGTTGTAACTGTCAAATATCAGAACAGTCAGATACAGAACAGTTCTTTAAAAAAAAGACAGTTACATCATTTTGTTGTGAATTGGCGTAAATGTGAGTGCTCTTACAGCCATCTGTAATATAACGTGGCAAAAAATGATTTTGTATGGTCAGGTTTGCGATGTGTATCGTTGCTTAACACAAGAAAACGGAATACCACGTCATATTACGGATATCCTCCACCAAATAAATGATACATATCATGTGTAATCCAGGGTGCTGCTTCTTAATGCTGCCGTAGGTTCATCTTGATGTTACTGCATCACCACTAAGGAATCGTGCAATGGAAGAAATAAGCTCCAGGAATTCGTGTTCACAACAAGTTTCATTTCGCACGCTAGATGTTCGGGGGCAAACTACATGTAAAATTGACTTAACACTGTCTTGTGACTGCTGTCAAACTGAACCCCAACAGAGATATGGCAGCTTACAAATCACCTTTATTTATGTGAATTTAAACAAGTACTGACATTGTTACAGATTAAATTTTTAGGTTTAACAATTAAAACTTTTACATACGTCTTCCAAAATTACATAGAAATTTACGTGAAATAACATTGAATAATTTCATTCAAAGACAGGAAAGAATCTGTTTCTATTAGGACTGTAAATTTCACGTTTTATCATTACAGCAATATATTTGGTTAATTTGCATATATTATTTTACTTACTTAAAAGATAATAATCCCATCATTTTCAGATGAACAGAGGGATTAGTTTTGTTTAATGAAAGGCTGAGATTCAATTAATTAAATTTTGTACGAGTAAAAACTTTACGTTTCTGTATAGTTGTAATTACAATTCCATTAGGCTTAATCCTGACTGAAAAATTATCATGTCATATTACGATTATGGATACAATTTCTTTTTTAGTTTGAAAACATAAAAATAGCTGTCTTTTGATGACTACAAATATTGAAACGTTAATCGTTAATTACTCCATAATTACAATAGCAGTTATATTCGTATCATGTGCCTGAAGTTCGTATAATGTACAAATTGTGATAGTACATCAGCTTTTAACCCAACATGTTTCCTTCATTCTGCATATTGGTGAGGCCCAAGATAAACAATGTCAAAACAATAGTTTAAATTAATGCAGATTATTAATTTGCTGCAAAAGAAAATCTTCAGTGTATTTGAATCCAGATAACCAGAAAAGACAAAATCAAAGTAGCATACTGATATTACACATATGCCCTCTTCAGGAGAGTGGGGATCAGACTGGTAAAAGGATATAGGATCACAAAGGGGGTGTGGTATTACACTTCGACACTGCCGTTAGAGACAAAGCCCTACGGCACAGAGAATGTACATTTGGAGCACAGCGGTATATAGTAATGGATTGTGGGCAGTGGGAAAACTGCAGCAGAGGATAATTGAAGCATTTGAGATGCGGTGCTATACAAGAATGTTGAAAATCAGGTGGAATACAAGGGTGGTTTGAAAAGTTCTCAGAACGGAATAGAAAAAAAGCACTTACAGCACTGAAACTATTTTATTTTTCAATGTAGTCTTCTTGTAGATTAATCTTGTAGATTAATGCACTTGGTCCAGTGATGTTCCAGTGCTTTGATCCCATCTCGAAAATGAGTTTGCTCCAGGCCTGCAAAATAGTTGTCAACTCCGGCTATCAATATTTTGTTTGAAGTGAATATTCATCCACCAAGAAAAAATTTCAGTTTTGGGAAGAGGTGGAAGTCTGACGGAACCATATCAGGTAAACAAGACGGGTGGTGGCAACAATTCATATCTCAGTTTGCATAATATTGCCACGGTGACGGCACACGTGTGCTGGCACACGTCAAGAGTCATGGCATCCATCTTGCAGATAATGTTTTCATTTCTAATTCTTCAGTTAAAATGAGATACACGCTTTCAGGTGACATCTGGCAGGTGTGAGCAATTTCACGCACTTTCAATCGGCGATCCTCCGTGACCATTTCGTGCACTTCTGCAATGATTTCTGGAGTAGTGACACATCTCGGCCGACCTCTGCACAGATCGTCATCTGAGCTCTCCCGATCGAATTTAAATTCGTGTGTCAACTTGGCAACAGTTGAATATGAAGGAACAGAATCCCCCAGTGTATTCTGGAAATTGGCACGAATATCCTTTGCTTTCATACATTTCTTTACGAAGTACTTAATCACTGCTCGAATCTCGAATTTTTTTTTTTCTTTCCCCCATCTTCGCAAATCACCGTGCGGGAACAATAACAGGGCCATGTCACCGCCACAGTTATCTTCTAAGAGCACATGTATACGGGCAACATCCGGATGAACATCATGTGAACAACTCATTGCAGTAGTGCTGGCCTCTCGTGGTGATTCCAAGAACTTTTCAAACCAGCCTCGTAGTAAGATAAGAAATAAGGTCAAGGCTTATGACACCAGGGAATCACCTATTTGGTTCTTAGGGAGGTGTAGGGGGTAGAAACTGTAGGGAAAAACAAAGATTGGAGTACATCCAGCAAATAACTGAGGACACAGGGTGCAAGTGCTAGTCTGAGATGAACAGATTGCTACAGGAGAAGGATTCGTGGCAGGTGGCATCAAACCAATCGGAAGACAAATGAATCGAAATGTGCAGTTACAAATTGTGAAAGCAGGAATGGTTACATTTCATTGGTAGGTCACGTAATGTCGGAGACAGTGCACGCTGTTGACAGAAATTCTGGCCCGAGTGTCTCGATACTCACACAGTGATCTGATCAGTGGTCCGTGTTGCATCCCTTGTATGTTGACATTCAGCCAGAGTCTGTGATGTCAGGTGGCACTTTTTATTAATGTGAAACCTCAATTCACACACAAAACTACTGATACACTACGTGATCAAAAGTATCTGGACACCCCGAAAACATAAGTTCTTCGTATTGGGTGCATTGTGCTGCCACCTACTGCCAGGTACTCCAAATCAGCGACCTCAGTAGTCATTAGACATCGTGAGACAGCAGAATGGGGCGCTACGCAGAACTCACGGGCTTCGAACGTGGTCAGGTGATTGGGCGTCACTTGCGTCGTACATCTGTACGCAATATTCCCACACTCCTAAACGTCCCTAGGTCCACTGTTTCCGATGTGATAGTGAAGTGGAACTGTGAAGGGACACGTACAGCACAAAAGCGTACAGGCCGACCTCGTCTGCTGACTGACAGAGTCCGCCCACGTTTGAAGAGGGTTGTAATGTGTAATAGGCAGACATCTATCCAGAACATCACACAGGAATTCCAAACTTTATCAGGATCCACTGCAAGTACTATGACAGTTAGGCGGGAGGTGAGGAAACTCTGATTTCACAGTCAAGCGGCTGCTCATAAACCACACATCATGCCAGTAAATGCCAGATGATGCCTCGCTTGCTGTAAGGAGTGTAAACACTGGGAAAACATTGTGTGGAGTGACGAATCACAGTACACAATGTGATGATGTAATGGCAGGGTGTAGGTATGGTGAATTCCCGGTGAACGTCATCTACCAGCGTGTGTGATGCTGGAGGCGGGGCGTTATGGTGTGGTCGTGTTTTTCATCAAGGAAGGTTGCACCACTTGTTGTTTTGCATGGCACTATTACAGCATAGGCCTACATTGATGTTTTAAGCACCTTCTTGCTTCCCACTGTTGAACAATTCGGAGATGGCGATCACATCTTTCAACACGATTGAGCACCTGTTCATAATGCACGGCCTGTGGCTGAGTGGTTATACAACAATAACGTCCCTGTAATGGACTGGCCTGCACAGAGTCCTGACCTGAATCCTATAGAACACCTTTGGGACGTCTCGGAACGCCGACTTCGTTCCAGACCTCACCCACTGATGTAGATACCTCTCCTCCATGCAGCACTCTGTGAAGAATGGGCTTCCATTCCCCAAGAAACCTTCCAGCACCTGGCTGAACGTATGCCTGTGAGACTGGAAGCTGTCATTAAGGCTAAGGGTGGACCAACACCATATCGAATTCCAGCATAACCGATGGAGGGTGCCACGAACTTGTACGTCATTTTCATCTAGGTGTCTGGATACTTTTGATTACATAGTGTATATAGATTTCTGAGAACTGGTACAGAATAATAAAGATGATATGAGTAGAATTTAGATTTGTGGATCATACATGTCGTTCTCCCAGGATTTCTGTTTATGTTAAATTAGGGAAGTTCTCATTCTGTAAGAGGAAAAAATTGTTATAATACTCATACATCAAAATATTTTCAGATGGCCTAGCCTAATCATGTATTTCAATATTGTTGTCACCCAACCACCTCTACACAAATGAAATGAAACTGCTCTCTATGGAATTATTAGTGTGCAACTAGTTGTTGTTGTTGTTGTTGTTGTTGTCTCTTGCTTTAAAACTAGTTTGATCCAGCTTTCCATGCTAGTCCATCATGTGCAAGCCTTTTCATGTCTGCATAACTACATGCATTCGAACCTGCTTGCTATAGTCAAACCTGGGTTTCCCTCTACAATATTTACCTCTCCAATCTTTTTTTCCATTATCAAATTGACTATTATTTGAAGCCTCGGGAAGTGTCCTATCAAATGATTCCTTCTTTTACTCAAGTTGTACCATAAAGACCTTTTCTTCCCAGTTCAATCAGTACCTTCTAATTACCCATCCAAAAAAATAGACAGAAGCATTTGCTCACTTTTAAACGTGTTAACCTGTAAATGGTGTAATCATATAAAGCTTATATGCATCTATAGTTACAATGTTACGGTATTCTAATTAAGTTATAATTATGTTAAATGGAGGCATTCATTTAAGTTATTAATTTAGTAATGGACGGGATTATACAAAACTGACCTATTCTAATACAGTATGCCGCAAGAGTCAACCTAACAACTTCATAAAACATTACAATTTATATTTTTGTTTATTGTAGTTGGTTATTGCATTCTTCAGTTTATTCAGAGACACTGAGTAGACATAGACCAGCATTCTCCTGTAGTGCACCACATTGAAAGAGCTTCTTTTCTTATCCCTTTCTATTAGCTATGTTTCACTTCATTGTGACACTACACTCCAGACAAATATTCCTTATACTTAAATTTGTACTCATTGCTAAAACGTTTCTCTTTTTCAGGGAAGTTTTTCTTATTATTGCCAGTCTGCATTTTATATCCTCTTTACTACTGGGACTGTGAGTTATTTTAATAGCAAAAATAAACTGCTACTTTTAATAACTGAGTGCCTAATGTAATTTCTTTGTCACCCGATTTAATTCAATTACTCCCCATTACTATTGTTTATCTTTTGATGATGATTAACATGTAACCTCTTTTCAAGACATTATTCATTCTGTTCAGTGAAATTCCTTTGCCATCACTGACAGAAATACAATGTCATTGGTGAGCAGTATAGTTTTTATTTCTTCTCCCAGAACTTTAATTCACTCTCCAGATTTATTCTTGGTTTGCTTTACTGTGTGTTCAATGTACAGACTGGATAATGTTGGGAAGAGGCTACAACCCTGTCTCACTCCCTTCTCAACTGCTGCATCCATTTCGTGTCTTTTGATATGTACAGTGATTCCTGTGAAAATTGAAGATAATGTTTTGCTCCTTGTATTTTATTTATACAGTGCAAGTCAAAATGAATATACCATACTAATTAGAAATGGCTATAACCAAATTATGCATAGTTGTACAACAATTAGAATGGAAAAAACTTCAATTTTTTTCTTACATGCATTAGAGAAGTTCTGAGTGACTCCCCTGGGTATCTAAGAGATGTTCAGCTTCACACCATACATTCTGAAGCAAATGTGGAGACACTGATGTGAGTGCATTACGAACGCGAACGTTGTTTCGGATTTGTTTTCAACGAAGGAGGCATATGCACAAAGTCTTTCAAATGAATCTCATAAAAATAAATCCACATTTAGTTTGGAGATCTAAGGTGGCTAGGAGCAGAACATAACTTTGTCATTTTTAGTACAACCAATCTGTCAGCTTGGAGTAAGTCAGTTTAAAAATGTGTGTACCTCCATACCCCAAGGGGGTGTTTTCGCAATGATCAAAATTTTGAGTATTCTTTTACATTCTCTGTGATTCGTACTTGTGTATAGCTATGCATTAAATAATTTATAGTCGGTATATATCTTGTGAAAAGTGCTGTGAGAGATGTATGTGCTATGTCAACTGTATCTATGACATTCAGATAATTAATATTTTGCTAACCTGGAGATGGCCTCAAAACTGAAAAATAAAAAAATTATTTAAGTTGACTAAGTGTAGTATGAAGTTTCTTCAGTCTGCCATATGAATTTCTGTTTCTTCCTGCAACTGCAAAATGGAAGATGACTACCTGTAACCTTGTTCGATTGCTGGCACATAACTGTTTGAAAGTGCGAGGGCGAGGTATTCACTTTCACACACGTTACAGGGAAGACCGGTAGAGTGATCGACATTCACGGCTGGGACAACGAATCGGGACGGTCGGTGGCGAACGTGACGTGGACGTCGGGCTCGACCAACGTGTACCGTGTCGGGCACCGCGGCAAGGTGGACCTGAAGTGTGTGCAGGAGGCGTCGGGAGGCTCCTACTACAGGGATCACTTGCCTGTGCTCGGTACGTGGAGTCGTGGTAGGGTACTGAGAATCTCAGCTACAGCTTAAAGTGCTTCAGTTTTCACTACTGATTGTGTTCATTGAACATAATTGGGTGATGCGTAGTCCAATGTGACCAGTTGCTTCAACTTTAGGAGTGGAAATGTGAACACACATACATACGAGGTGTGATTGGTAAGTAACAGGAATTTTTGTTTTTCTTAAATTAACTTCATTTATTCACTACCAACTACTACTTTGTCCCCTTGAAAGTAATTCCCCCCCAGATACAATACACCAGTGCCAGTGCTTTGTCCAATCTGGGAAGCACTTCTGGAACTCGCCTTTCATTATGGTGTTCAGCGATTCTGTTTTCGTCTCATCATTGGTGGCAAAATTGTGTCCCTTCATTGTTCTCTTCATCCTCGGGCGATGAAAGTAGTAGTAGAGGGCCACGATTGGTGTATGTGATGCCTGAAGCAACATAACAATTTTTTCTCCCCCCCCCCCTCTCCCCCCCCAAAAGATCAGAAACAAGCATAGATGTATAAGCAGGAGCATAATCATGAAGCAATTTCTGCGAGTGGTTTTGCCACAATTCTCGTTGTTTTCTTCGGTTTCCTCCATGTAAATGGCACATAATTTCGAGGTAGTATTCCTTATTGACCATACAACCATAAGGCAGGAACTCATGATCTACTATTCCATTGTAAAAACTTGTCTCTTTTTTTTTTCAGACGCTTTCCATTGGGACATTTGGGCCTCAGTTTCAATGTCACACCCGTATACCCATGTTTCATCACCTGTTGTACCCTCCATCAGAAGTTCTGGATCATTGTCGACTTCATTAAGCAATTTCTGACTGATATGTACGTGGTGAGCAAAGATGAGCAGACACGTGTGCAAAGTAGTGTGCTGGAGAGTGAGTTAGTAGGAAAAAGTGAGGGGCAAGAAGGGGGCGGGGGAGAGGGGCTTCAGTGAAAGATGGTGAAGAATAATGGAAAAGGCCACTCTTTTTTATTTTATTTTTGTCATTTTATATAGTGTCTGGTTCTCCAATATTTATTTGGTCATTGAGCAACAGTTTATTTTGTTTCAGTGCTTTTTCTACAAGGGAGGGGTTTTTTTTTTTTTTTTTTTTTTTTTTTTTTTTTTTTTTTTTTTTTTTTTTTTTTTTTTTTTTTTTTTTTTTTTTGGAAAGGAAGAAGGTGTCTGTCTTTACTGTTTCTTTTGATGTTCATATCTTTTTCAATGGAGCTTGCTCTGTGGTATTCCTGTTTAAGATGGTTTTTACCATATTTCCATGTTCTGATGCGTCCCTTGTATCTTGTATCAAATAGCATTTGTTTACTTCTCCCTAATGTGGAAAGTTGCTTCATCACTTAACGTGATGTGTTGGGTGAAAGTGTTATCATTGTCAATAGCATTCTGAAACTCGTCAGAAAAAGCCACATTTTTGCGTCTGTCATCATGACATAGAGCCTGTAACAGCTGTAGCGTTTACAGCTTCATAACCAACTGACATTTTGAAACATGCCAAATTGATGTTGTAAGCAGTTGTAACTCCTCACTGGAATTATGAGTCAGTTTTGTAGGACCATGTTGGAAAGCAGTTTGAATTTGTGTGATAGTTTTGTTACTAACACGAGGGTGAGAAAGACTCCTCCTTTATGTAGACATTGTGTGTCTACAAACTGTCGATACTGACCACGAATGTTCCGTCCATTTGGAGGATCGGTACCACAACCTGAACTGTATTTCTCTATACTCGCGGAATTGCACTTCACAAACTTGAGGGCACAAAATGATTTCTGGTTTGGAGTAGTCATTTTGCAATGTGTGACAGCAACTGAGCAACTAGAGGACAACAAACTTCTACTGGCAATGAATATAAACTATACAGTATATTCATCCCTCCAATAACTCAGCCGTGGTGCTTCTAACTAAATAAAAAATAATAATTTTACAAATTTGGCTTGGCTTGCTTAAAAATTGTATATGTTGGGAGATTACAATTACTTTTGTTCTAGTTATAACAGTAAATTCCTACACGAGGCTGCAATGCGATTTTGCTACATCTTTGGTTCATAAATTGTTATAAAAAAAAATTTCTTTTGTATGAAATGCTAATGAGATAAATATTGCAATGTTTCATAATTTATGTTAATAAACGTCTTTCATAAAATAGATCTACTCCAAGCCAAAGTTATCTGTAATATCGGCTTGTGGAATTTGAGTAAGATCACAAAAGATATTTGACCGTACTGCCTATAATGAAAATGATCAAGGTTTTTTTAACGTGATTACGAAAATTGCAGATTGCTCCTCCAAATACACACTATGGTTAAATGTCGGTGAAGCAAACTTGGAACTCTCCCATGAAAACCTCATCTTTAAAATATGCTACTTGCGTCGCAGTATTTTTGAAATTATGTTGTAACTGAGATTGCATAAATAATATACACGATTTTGAATAACTCTTGGCTTTCAATTACACTTTGTGATCAAAGGTATCTGGACACTCCCACCTACTGCCAGGTACTCCGTATCGACGACTTGAGTAGTCTGTAGACATTGTGAGCGGGCAGAATGGGGCTCCGCGGAACTCACGGACTTCGAATGTGGTGAGGTGATTGGGTGTCACTTGTGTCATACGTCTGTACGCGAGATTTACACACTCCTAAACATCCCTAGGTACACTGTTTCCGATGTGATAGTGACGTGGAAACATGTAGGGACACGTACAGCACAGAAACATACAGGCCGACCTCGTCTGTTGACTGACAGAGACCGCTGACAGTTGAAGAGAGTTGTAATGTGTAATAGGCAGACATATATCCAGACCGTCACACAGGAATCCCAAACTGCATCAGGATCCACCGCAAGTATTACGACAGTCAGGCGGGATATGAGAAAATGTGAATTTGGTGGTCGAGTGGCTGCTCATAAGCCACACATCACGCCGGTAAATGCCAAACGATGCCTCGCTTGGTGTAAGGAGCGAAAACATTGGACGATTGAGCAGTGGAAAAACGTAGTGTGGAGTGACTAATCATGGTACACAATGTGGAAATCTGATGGCTGGGTGTGGGTATGGCAAATGCCCGATGAGCTTCATTTGCCAGTGTGTGTAGTGCCAACAGTAAAATTTGGAGGCGGTGGTGGTATGGTGTGGTTGTGTTTTTTATAGAGGGGGCTTGCACCCACTTTTGTTTTGCATGGCAGTATCACAGCACAGGCCTACATCGATGTTTTAAGCACTTTCTGTTGTGTCGGTATCTGGGCCGACACCGTGAAGTTGAGATGGCTGAAAAGGCAAGCTAGACTAACGCTGTAGCCGATAGGGCACGCAAGGCTAACGCAGACGGGCGTGAAGTCTGGAACATGAGAACTTATAAATGAATAAGAAGGAAAGTATGTAGATGCTTATTACTTATCTTTTTATTAGTCCTTGGAATACATCTCTCTTGAATACTCGTAAGCTATAGGCACTGATACAAATGGCGCCTTGCTAGTTCGTAGCCATTAACTTAGCTGATGGCTATTCTGTCTCTCGGCTAATGAGAGAGAAAGGCTTCGTACAACTGGTCGGTAGCTAGGTTCTCGTACAACTGGGGCGAGTGCTCTCTCGTATCACGAGACCTGCCTTGGTGGTGGCGCTAGGTCTGCGATTACACAGTGGCGACACGCGGGTCCGACATGTACTAAATGGACCGCGGCCGATTTAAGCTACCACCTAGCAAGTGTGGTGTCTGGCGGTGACACCACACTTTCTTGCTTCCCACTGTTGACAAGCAATTTGGGGATAGCGATTGCATCTTTCAACACAGCCAAGCACCTGTTCGTAATGCACAGCCAGCGTTGGAGTGCTCGCACGACAATAACGTCCCTGTAATGGACTGGCCTGCACAGAGTCCTGACCTGAATCCAATAGAACACCTTTCGGGTGTTTTGGAATGCTGACTTCGTGCCAGGCCTCACCGACTGATGTAGATAACTCTCCTCCGTGCAGCACTCTGTGAAGAATGAGCTGCCACTCCCCAAGAAACCTTCCAGCACCTGATTGAACGTATGCCTGCGAGAGTGGAAGCTGTCATCAAGGCTAAGGGTGGGCCAACACCATATTGAATTCCAGCGTTACCAATGGAGGGCGCCACGAACTTGTAAGTCATTTTCAGCCAGGTGTCCGGATACTTTTGATCACATAGTGTATATTTTTGATATAACGCTTACATTAATTCTGCAATTAACAGCAGTTAGAATCAGAGTGAAACCAGCAAAGGGAAATGATGCAAATGAGAATTTGAATGCTAATGAAAGGCACTATGTTTTTTCGTAACTGATATACGGATTGTGAAAAAACATTCTCTTCATGTTACGATGTAACTTGTATTGTCTCTCTATGATTTAGTTTTTCCTTACTCGTACATAATCTTAACAAGAGTGCTGGTACATTATGATTACTTATACATAACAAACAAAACATGAAAACTATGTAAAAACTTGTTCACTTAAGAGAAGAGGTGGCACATCCAGCTATCTATAGTTTTGACAACATAATACTTTGTCATACATGTATCCTTTATGAAACACCCTGTATATTGGAAAGAGAGGAGGATGCGTTAACATAGATTAAGTCCAGGAAGGTGTTGGGATGTGTCGTAGAGCGAGTTCCAATCTCCAGAGACCAGGGACACTACTATGAATTGAGAGGATCTAGACTGCCTGTGTAATGCAGCAGTAATAGGCACTCCGCTCCCATCAATTGTGCTGCTGGCTGCTGAGTGTCCCTAAGGCAGATAGTTCTTCTGTGCCTATTTGTACACTCAGTCAGTTTTGTGGTGGCCATTCCTGTGGCATACAAGAACTGGTCACCTTGTGGATACCCAGTTGCGTAGCACGCTCTACAGCGTAACGGATAGTATCTGTGTGTCTGCTACTGCCACATCTACATCTACATCCATACTCTGAAAGCCGCCTGACAGTGTGTGGAGGGGGGTACCTTGAGTACCTCTATCGGGTCTCCCTTCTATTCCAGTCTCGTATTGTTCGTGGAAAGAAGGATTGTCGGTATGCCTCTGTGTGGGCTCTAATCTCTCTGGTTTTATCCTCACGGTCTCTTCGTGAGATATACGTGGGAGGCACCAATATACTGCCCGACTCTTCGGTGAAGGTATGTTCTCGGAACTTCAACGAAAGCCCGCACCGAGCTACTGATCTTCTCTCCTGCAGAGTCTTCCACTGCAGTTTATCTATCATCTCTGTAACGATTTCGCGATTACTAAATGATCCTGTAACGAAGCGCGCTGCTCTCCGTTGGATCTTCTCTATCTATTCTATCGACCCTATCTGGTACGGATCCCACACTGCTGAGCAGTATTCGAGCAGTGGGCGAACAACCGTACTGTAACCTACTTCCTTTCTTTTCGGATTGCATTTCCTTAGGATTCTTCCAATGAATCTCAGTCTGGCATCTGCTTTACCGACGATCAACTTTATATGATCATTCCATTTTAAATCACTCCTAATGCGTACTCCCAGATAATTTATGGAATTAACTGCTTCCAGTTGCTGACCTGCTATATTGTAGCTAAATGATAAGGGATCTATCTTTCTATGTATTCGCAGCACATTACACTTGTCTACATTGAGATTCAGTTGCCATTCCCATGTGGGCCATTTGGATGCTCCCACCTAATCCCCCCCCCCCCCCCCCCCCCACCCCTCTCTCACTCTCACTCTCTCTCTCTCTCTCTCTCTCTCTCTCTCTCTCTCTCTCTCTCTCTCTCTGTTTAGTCGATTCTGGCTTTCCGTGGCCCCTGAACTGGAGCACGTCAATTTCTTCTGTCCTGTAACTTCTCCCAAAGGCTTTCCAGGAGGGGATCCGTTACTTCTGTAACACTATTGATTCCTCTCGCCCTTTGCCCTCCTCTTCCCTTTATGCCTTAGATCTTCCCCATCATTAACTTCTTTTGTAGCAAGTCGTGTCTTTTTGTAACATGCTCAATGTAGGTCAGTTTTTGTTTCATTGTCAGACCTGCCAGGTAGCAGTCTGGTTTTGTTAGCTGTAATATTGACCTAATAGCATCAGGGTTGGAAAAGAACAAGATATTGTCCTATTTCCAAATGGCATAGAAGAACTTCAAGTATTGGTTAGTGAACTTGCATTAGTGTGCTCTGAAGTTGGACTAAAAATGAACATTGATAAAACCAAGATAATGATAAGTGGATGGACACCTGAGGAAAGTATATCAGTTGGACATACACAACTCCAAAGAGTCACAGAAAATATCTATCTGATTCAACTGACAAGCATGAAAGGAGATTTGAAACGAGAAATATTGTGATCAATTAAATTGGGCTGGCAAGCTTATGGGAGGCACTCTTTAATTTTGAAATCTAAGATGTCAGTTGAGTTGAAGAAATCTATTTTTGACCAATATATATTGCCAGTAATAACTTATGGCTGTGAAACATGTACATTAAATGAGTTCATTGTTAGGAAGCTAACAGTAGCCGAAGGAGGATTGTTGAAAGATCAGATTACACAAAAAAAGACAGGAAGAAGTTGAAATAAGAGACGAGCAACGAAGGTCACCAACATAATGGAAAGAGTGAATACATTCAAATGGCAGTGGGTTGGCCGCTTTGTTCAAACAAAAGATGTTAGATGGTCTAAACAAGTCCTAGACTGGAGGCCAATTTACCAAAAAAGACCTAGAGGAAGACCACCAGACAGATTGGACAGAGATATAAGGAAGTCAGTGGGATTCAGTTGGCAACAGAAAGCTTAGGATCAGAAGAAATGGAAGATCTTACTGGGATGCTTCATTACCGGCTGACTCAAGGAGGCCACATCATTAAGTGATAGAACTGACTGATGATGATGAAGAATATTGACCAATCGTTCTATTTCTAGCCCGTGGAACTCTGCGGTGTTGGAGGGAACTCCTCAATTTCGAGGTGTCCATTCTATGCTGGTCAGTCGTTCTTATGGGCTGTGTCTCACATCCGTAAATCACAACTGGAAAGTCCGTAGTCCCTACTTTATGAACCTTTGTTGTTAAAGTTATGTCTCTACTCCTTATAATTAAGGTTGGACATTTCCCTCTGCCAAGTAGCTAGTGTCTCTTGATTTTTTGGCTACAGTCACCATTGGCAGAAATCTGAGAGCCTAGATAATTGAACATAAAAACAACCTCCCTTATTTCTCCTCTTGTATACCACGAAGTGGTAGGTATAGTTGGCATAATTTTAATTTTCTTGACATTCAGCGCTAGACCAGCCTATGCACTTTCTTCTTTCACCTTCATTGAGGGGATCTTTACTTTAACTTCACTGTCTGCCATCAGAATGGTATTTATATTTATCTGAGCTATTTTAATTCAGATTTTTTCTTCATGTAACCTTGCATTCCTCATAATGTGCTCTGCATACAGATTGAATACCCAATATTACTATCTCACAAATCGGTAGCAGGGGAAAAAAATTTATTTTGTTTGGCCATCTAGGACTTGTTTGGCAGTGAACTTTGCTTTATTTGAAGCCCATATTTCCTTCATTCTTTGTAAATGGGCTTGCTTACACTTCTCTGTCCAAGGGCCCCGCATATTCCTTTTGGTTGCTCTGCTCTGTAACGCCTGTTTGTCACTGTCTTGCTGTGGGGGAAATATCTCTGTCACAGGCATTTTTGGGTTTAATTTGTAGGTGTTGGAGATCATCTTTGGTATTTCTGAACTGGGGCATTGTGATTTTGAGGTTTGAATAAAAAAAGTGAAAGATCTTCTTGTCAACTTGTTTCCATCCATTCGTTTGAAGTGACCATAAAATTGTACGTGTCTTTGGCAACTCTCTCTCTAATTTTCTCTGTTTTGACATAGACTTGCTTTTGGGAACTTCTTTGGTTGATGCTGTTCTTGTAATTGGATCCCGTGATTCCCGTAATAATTCTGCACCCTCTTTTCTCCAGTTCTTCAAGGAGGCCTCTTTTTACATTTAGAGATAGGCATTCAGCTGCATATGTATTTGTTCCTTATCCCTCGAATGGGCACGCCTAAGTATAAAGTGCGCCATCGACAAATAACGGTGTCTCCTACCGTTCCCTCATTGTTTTAAAAGTGTGAGCCAATACCTGTTCCTTCATTGTTGCTTCAGCTAACACAGTGCTAAGTTGTGCTGTCATATTCCAAGTGAGCCACAGTGCTGTGCAATAAACAGCAAGCTAGGTGAGGAAAAATTTACAGTCTATTCAAGAAAATGAGCCCGATTCTGAGCTAGTGGCACACTCCACAGTGAGGCAGTTGTCTACAAGAAAAATAGCAACCGAATAAGCGTAAGAATAGAATAGAAGTTTATTGTCTCGTAACATACAATTTCAAGCTATTCCCTTAATTTACCAGATACTCATCAAAAAACAAAAACTTGTTCAAATTTTCCTTATAATATCATTAATATAATATATTGTACTGAACAGTTAATTAGTGAAGCAATTAATAATAAGTTTTCTTCAAAAGTAACAAACGTTTAAAAATTGACAGTCCGTGTTTAATTCAAACCAGGTATCTAGTTTTTCTAAAGTATTTATTACAGTTTGGGGAATTTGGTCAGTACTGTTACATGCAGTGATTGTAGATGTTTCATCTGCAAATAAAACTGAGTGACACTCAATAATTAAATCACTGAAGACTAAGAGCTGTCATGGATGTGATGGAGTGCCTAGCAGAATATTAAAGTATTGTGCTGCACATGTTAGCCCTGTATTTAGCCATATTTGTAATTTTTCCTATAGTAAAGTCGCTTGATAAAAAGGGAGAAAAGGATAATGTAGACAATTTTAGACATGTTTCTATGTCATCAGTGTTTGCTAAAGTTATTTAAAGGGCTATGTACGTAAGAATAATTGATCATTTTATATCACATAATTTGCTATCAAATGTACAGTTAGGCTTTAGAAGTGGTTTAACAGCTGAAAATGCTAAATTCTCTTTTCTTTGTGTGGTATCAGATGGGTTAAACAAAAGGTTTCGAACACTAGGCATATTTTTTGATTGTGTTGATCACAAAATATTGCTCCAGAAGTTGGACCATTACGGAAGACAGGGAGTAGCTCACAATTAGTTCACCTCTTTAGCAACAGACAGCGAAAGGTCATTATTCACAGTGTTGAGAAACTGCTGTGATGTGGGGTCTGAATGAGGTACGCTCAAATGGGGGGGTGCCCCAGGGATCAGTATTGGGGCCACTCCTGTTTGTTATTATGTAATTGATATGCCCTCTAGTATTATGGGTACACTAGCTTGGTAGTAAAGGATGTTGTGTGTAACATTGGCTCGATTTCAAATTGTGCAGTTCATGACATAAGTTTGTGGTTTGGAGAAGATAAACTAACACTAAATCGCAGTAAGACTCAGTTTTTACAGTTTCTAACAGACAATTCAACGAAACCCGACATTTTAATTTCACTGAATGGGCATATGATTAGCGAAACTGAACAGTTCAAATTTCTAGGTGTTCAGATAGATTGGAAACTGTAGTGGAAAGCCCACATTCAGGATCTTGTTCAAAGACTTAATGCCGCTATTTTTACTGTTTGAACAGTATCTGGAGTGAGTGATCATTCGACATGAAAATTAGTCTACTTCGCTTATTTTCATTCGCTTATGTCGTATGGTATTATATTTTGGGGTAACTCTTCCCATTCTAAAAGGATATTTTTGGCTCAGAAATGGGCGGTTCGGGCAATAAGTGGTGTAAGTTTACAAAGCTCTTGTCGACCCCTGTTCATGAGGCTGAGTGTTTTGACTCAGTTAATAATCGGCAGAAATCAAACCTGCATTAGGATCGAACTTCCTTAACCCTTTTGCTGAATGGTGTGCAGTATACTGCTGCACTCAGTTTCGGTAAGTTACAACAAGAATTCAAAAATCTTGGCAGTAACCCATGTTCTTTCAAATCAAAGCTGAAGAGTTTCCTCATGGGTCACTCCTATTCTGTCGAGGAGTTTCTTGAAAAATTAAGCTGATTCTTGTTGTATTGTTGATTGTGTTTACTTAAACTTATGGCTTGACTTTTATGTTTTTCTGTTATTACTTTTATGTTGTAATTTCATGTACTGACACGTTCCATGACCTTGGAGATTTGCTCCTGAATTGGTCCTATGGAAATTAACATGCAAGTAAATAAAAAATAAGTACTTGCTCTCTCCTGCTCAAATTTTTATGTTGTCATTCATGAATTCTTCTACTGCATAATAACATTTCAGCACTAGTTTCTCATATAAGATTTTTTCAGAGTTTCTAAATTTATGCTGAGCAATTCTCTTCCTTTCACTTCGTTATAAATTTTCATATCCATATAATGTGGAGTTTGAGCAAAATGTTTTAAACGGTGGGTGGGAAGCATAAAGTTATTTTGATTTCTGGTGTTGTAATCGTGTTGAAAATGATTTGCTACAAATAAATCAGAGTTGGTGTAGATTTCTTTTTTTTTTTTTTTTTTTTTTTTTTTTTTTTTTTTTTTTTTTTTTTTTTTTTTTTTTTTTTTTTTGAGGTTCTATAGTTTTCAGTAACTCCATAAACAGAGCCCAATAATCAGAATGTCCTAAACCTTAGCAAACTTATTTGCCTCATTATAAGTATACCGTAATTGGTTAAAATATTATCTATAAATGTTGCAGACATTTTGCTTACTCAAGTAAGATCAGTGAAATTAGCAAAGAAACCTCATATTTGAATCACATCACTGAATTTTGTAGAGTTTTTTTGGCTTCACTGGCTAGATCTATGTTGAAATCAGCAGATATGACCCTTTTCTTGCTTTTGTTTTTAAGTTTTTGCAATAATCACTGGGATTTTGAACAAAAAGTGTTTCATTATTTCTGTGCCTGGAATTATATCATCATCATCAGTTATCTGCTATATTAGCAGGTCCTTTGCCTCTCCATTTTCTGCGATCCATTGCTTCCTTCTTAAGGCTGCTGTATGTTGTACCGTCCATCATGTCATCCAGTATCTGCAATCTCTTCCTTCCTCGCTTCCTTTTCCCTTCTACATAACCTTCTAAAACTGTTTTTATCAGTCCGTCATTCTTTCTTAATATATGCCCAATCCAATTTCTTTTTCTTCTCTTTATTACATCTAGTAACTGCCTTTTCTCTCCCACTCTTCTCAGTACCTCTTCATTTTTTACTCTGTCCATCCAACTTATTCCTTCCATCTTCCGCCATGTCCAGATCTCAAAAGCCTCCAGCCTTTCTCTGTCTTTTTTCCTCATAGTCCATGTTTCAGCGCCATATAGAAGAACACTCCATACAAGACATTTTATGAGTCTCTTTCTGAGTTCTCTGTCCATACCGCTGCAGAAGATTCTCCTTTTCTTATAAAACGCCTCTTTTGCCATTGCTATCCTTGTTTTAATTTCTGTGGTGCACTTCCAGTCGGTGTCTATCCTGCTTCAAAGATACTTAAAATTTTGCACCTGTTCTAGTTTTTCTCCATTCAGCACAATTTTTAGTTCCTTATTTCCTCCTATTGCCAATACTTTTGTTTTATTTGTGTTAATTTTCATTCCATATTTTTTTCCGTTAGTTGCAATGGTGTCCACCAAATCCTGTAATTCTTTTTCCTCCGTGGCTAAAAGGACCATGTCATCAGCAAATCTCAAGCACCCTACTCTTCTTCCTCCAATTTCTACTCCTTTGTCATCTAATGAGCATTGGTCAATCATATTTTCCAAGTACAGGTTGAAAAGAGTAGGTGATAAACAGCATCCTTGTCTTACTCCTTTCCCTAGTCTGATCCAGTTTGTACTTTCTCCTCTCACTTTAACTGAAACTTTTTGATTAAGGTACAATGAGTTTATAAGTCTTCTGGTTTTCCAGTCCACTCTCTTTTCCCTCATAATAGTCGCCAGCTTGTCCCAAACCACATTGTCAAATGCCTTTTCTAAATCGATGAAGCACATATATAGGTCTCTTCCTTTTTCAATAAACCTTTCTCCTAAGATTCGTAGGAGCCCTATTGCATCTCTGGTGCCCGTATTCCGTCTAAAGCCAAACTGCTCCTCGCCGAGATTCTCCTCTATTACTTTTTCAAGTCTTTTATTAATTATTCTTAACATCACTTTGGCTGCATGTGAAATGAGGCTGATTGTCCTGTGCTCGCTGCATTTCTTGGTTCCTTGTTTTTTCGGCAATGGAATCATAACTGTTGTCAAAAAGTCCTCAGGCCATTCACCACTGTCATATATTTTATTACATAACCTCAATATTTCTCTTATTCCATTGTGGTTCAAGCATTTTAGTATTTCTCCCGGTATTGTATCTGTACCTACTGCTTTGCCATTTTTCATTGCAGCAATAGCAGACTTTACTTCTTCCATTATGATGGTCGGTCCTTTCTCTTCATCACTTACACTGTTGTGTGATTCAAGTTCCAGAGTTTCTGGTCTGCTATTTGTGTCATATGGCTCTTTTATATATTCTTCCCATCTCTGGGGGACATCGTCACGATCTTTATACACTACCTCTTCGTCTTTACTCAAAATTTCCATAGTAGCACTTCCCGCTCTGTTTTGTTCCCATGTCATAGTCTTTACTCTGTTGTATAGTAAGTCGTATCTTCCTTTCCTGTCCAGTTCTTCAATTTCATCACATTCCTCTTTTAGCCATTTTTTCCTAGCCTGCTCTGTTTCTCTTCGCAGTTCGTTATTTAACCTTCGGTATATCTTTCTTGCATCTTCAGTGTTCTTGTTTTTCAATTTTCTTCTCTCCTCCATCTTGGAAATCATTTCTTGTGTGACCCATGGTTTTTTTGACCTTTTCCCTTTTACATATCCTATATTTTGCTGTCCTGCTTTAATGATTCCTTCTTTCAGCATATTCCAGTACTCGTTGGCATTATCAGGTGCTTCTTTGTCTCGTAATGTGTTTAGAAAGTCCCGAGACAGCATTTCTGTAATTTGTTCTTTGTTGGACCTTATCTTCTCTAGATCCCATTTCTTCACCATTGTCGCCTTTTTCAGTTTTTTCATTCTTATTTCTATTTCTGCCATAAGTAAGTTGTGGTCACTATTAATATCTGCACCTGGTAATGTGTGCACCTTCTTGATTCCATTCCTGTATCTTTCTTCTACCAGTATAAAATCGATTTGGTTTCTATATTTATCCCCTGGTGATTTCCAAGTGTAGAGCCTCCTCTTATGGTTCTTGAACCATGTGTTTGCCACTATCAGCTGCCTTTCCCTGCAGAAGTCAATTAACCATTCACCTCTGTCATTTCTCTTTCCAAGACCATGACTGCCTACTATGTTTCCCTCTTTCCCTTCTCCCACAATGGCGTTCCAGTCTCCCATTACTATTTTGCAGCATTTTTTATTTTCGTCCATTATTCTCTCTATTACATTGTACATTTCCTCTACAATTTGGTCATCATGTTCTGAAGTTGGCATATACACCTGGACAATCAGTAAATCTTTTTGTGCTCCTTTCAGCCTTACACCAATAACCCGGTCATTTGCATAGTCTACATATTCCACACATTTAGCCAATTCCTTTGTCATAATCATTCCTACTCCATTAATTCCTTTTACTTCTCCTCCTGAGTAGTAGAATACATATTCATCTGACTGCAACTCTCCATGTCCATTCCATCTTACTTCAGCAACTCCTACGAGGTCCATATGATTCTTTTCCATCTCTCTTTTAAGGTTTTCTAGTTTTCCTGCTTGTAGCAGAGTTCTGACATTCCAGGTACCAATTCTCGTTTTGATTTTTTGCCTCCTTTCAAGTTGTCCCCCCCGGAGATCCGAATGGGGGACTATTTTACCTCCGGACACTGATTTAACATGAGAGGAAGCCATTTTTTGTGCATAAAATGGAGACTGCATTATGCAGGGAAGGTAATCTGGAATTATATACACAGATAAAATTACAATATTTTGCCCTAACTCTACACAGCAGCTTTCAAATATTCATTCTTCATTAAGGGAATCGAAATCAGTTCTTGGTCTATATTCCATTGATCTGTCCACAAGTATGCATGATCCTGCTCGTGTTAAATTACTCTTACAAAAGCTGCTGGCAACATAAAAATTATCAAAGTTATTTAAGATGTTGATACTATTCTTTGTAAGCCAGTATTGATTCAAGCATTCAATCTTGATATTTGGCATTTCTTACAAAATGACTTGCTAGTCATTAAGTTTTGTTTCTCTGCCATTTGTATAGTTCGAAATTAACCCATTTATGTTAAAGTGCATTATGACCGTATTGAATATTCCTAATGGCATCTGTTTTGAAATGCTGTTTGTGTATTTTTGTTTCAACTTTATTATCAATTTTTACACCCCAATATCTGCATGCCAGTTTCCCTTACTAAGTATGATCTTACAAATATCACTGTACATATTGTCGAATGTTGCCGATCCTGGCTTGCTTAGAAGCAGCCCTTCTTGTCTTAAACATTTATCACTGGTAAATTTATTTGAATCCACGAAAACTCCACCAAATCTGTTGAACTGCTCTCTGATGCAATTTGACTGGGATCAGAAGAAACTGTGCTGTTTAATGCTTTGAGCGGGTTGTTAGTGTGTTGTACCACTTGTACGTGGCAACAGAGTGATATAATGAAAGTTTATTTTATTATTGTTTAATTAAACAGTGTTTTACCCCATGTAATGTAAGTTTATTTTTTCATTGTTTGATTGAACTATGATTAAACTGTGATTGTGCTCGTATATTTTTACCATGGTAATATAAAGACAGCTATTCTTTACATATGTACAAAGTACGCTGTGTGCCTGCTCAATTATAAAAAGCTAAAAGCCCCCTCGAGGGTTAAGAGCTTCCTTGTCCATTTTATTTTTCGTAATGGTCTCACCCAGGTACTTAAATGTTTCTACCCTGATGATTGTGTTTCATTGGGTAGGGTGGGAGGGGAGTTACCTGTATTACAGCCCATCTGCAAACATAGAAATTTTTGTGTGATCTGTCACATTTAGTGGTATATCTCTTGACAAGTTTAAAGAGAAGCAAGGAAGCCAGAATGGGTTCGTCAATTCTTCCACTCACAGGTCAGTGGAATGAATTTTAATTTGTATTTTTGGTAGAGTCTCTCTATGGAGGAAAATGTTCTGTTAGTAATTATCTAGAGAAAGTGACAATTGATAAGGTGATGTAGGATAACTGTTCATTTTTATTGACATTGTTACTAAAATACTGATGGCAGATGTCCTTTTTATTTAGCTTTTGTTGTATTGTTAAAATTCAGAAATTTATTATAGTTTTATTCATAGTCCTCGATATTCTTTATACTTGTACATGCTTTTCTCCCTTGCTTCTTTTGTTTAAAAAGAGCTTTCCAATACCTAGAACAGGGGTGGCAAAGATTTTGGCTCACAGGCCGTGCCTTCTCAACCTCGCATCACATTTCCCCCACCGCCACACTTAGTTGTCCGAATGTGAGGAGGGGGAAGAGGGGAAAACAGCGAATGCGCTGCATTTAAATGGTAGTGCAGTTGCAGTGGCTGTGACTTCGTTTCATATTTCTCATTTTTGAACAACATAGATCACTAACAAAACAGGTTTTTGGTATCAATTAATTACTTTTTATATGCTGGGGATATAATATAATTTTTATCTGGTACAAACTATCGGGTGATGCTGAGGGAATTAGATTAGGAAATGAGACACTTAAAGTAGTAAAGGAATTTTGCTATTTAGGGAGTAAAATAACTGATGATGGTCGAAGTAGAGAGGATATAAAATGTAGACTGGCAATGGCAAGGAAAGCGTTTCTGAAGAAGAGAAATTCGTTAACATCGAGTATAGATTTAAGTGTCAGGAAGTCGTTTCTGAAAATATTTGTATGGAGTGTAGCCATGTATGGAAGTGAAACATGGACAATAACTAGTTTGGACAAGAAGAGAATAGAAGCTTTCGAAATGTGGTGCTACAGAAGAATGCTGAAGATTAGATGGGTGGGTCACGTAACTAATGAGCAGGTATTGAATAGGATTGGGGAGAAGATGTGTTTGTGGCTCAACGAGACTAGAAGAAGGGATCGGTTGGTAGGACATGTTCTGAGGCATCAAGGGATCATCAATTTAGTACTGGAGGGCAGTGTGGGTGGTAAAAATCGTAGAGGGAGACCAAGAGATGAATACACTAAGCAGATTCAGAAGGATGTAGGTTGCAGTAGGTACTGGGAGATGAAGAAGCTTGCACAGGATAGAGTAGCATAGAGAGCTGCATCAAACCAGTCTCAGGACTGAAGACCACAACAACAACAACAAACAAACAATCGGCAAAAGCAGAGGTGCATACAATTTCACAGAGTTTCACACTCAGGTTGCCACGTAATCGTGACATATTTGGTTTCATAATCGAGAAAAGGTCTTTCGCACAAATATGTCAATGGAAATATTGTAGCACTTTCACAAATTCATTATGGAGACTTGGAAAATCTACCTGAAGAAAGCAATGCAGACATCCTGGACAGTTTTAATGTAAAAAAGAGTTGTCGTTGAAACGGAATTACTGTGCAGGTCAATCAGTTAAGTCTGCACATGCACAGGTCACTTTCAATTGGAACGTCGGTCAGTCTCGAAAAGAGATGTAAGACTGACAGTGTCCTCAAAACCTTTATCAAACTATCCTTTAAATTATGCAAGACCACAATGAATTCTTAAAACATTGTACTTTCTTTAACTAGTGAGCTTAAGGGTCTGGACTGTCTTTCCCAGAATGTCCCTTCTGGAATGTGATTTTCTTTTTAAGTGCATCTCCACCAAATCGGAAAGAAGTCACCTTGCAATGCTTTACTGAGGGCAGTGCGCAGTCAAGTCCATTTAAAATGAGAAGTCTGCAATACATTCCGGATGTTCTAATTTTTGTTCCTGCCTTCCTTTTTCCTTTCATAAATTCAACGATAGTGAATTTTAAATTGAAAAATCATTCCAGGCATACCCTTGACTTAACCATCCTACTTAGCACTAATAAGAAGCTGCCATAGTCTTCATTACCATCAACAATTCCTTCAAGTGCTCCGTGTCGGCAAATTTAACGCAGAATACTTCTAGATGTACAGAACAATGAATTCCGTCTATCGAACATTGTAATTTTTTGTTCTTTCATTGTCATTTAAATTTTTAAGTTCTCTCTGCATGGTATTGTAATGTCCTTTCATAGCAAATAAGCAGTACCCGTTGCTTATGTGAATTGAGAATTCTCATCCCTCTCTTTTGTCATTCCCATTCTTTTTAAATGATTGTGACAATGGATCACTAGACGGCTCCTTTTTGCGCAAATAGCCACTGGACGTGTGTACGTCCTTCATACCACGAGCTAATGGCGTAGGATAAAGAGCAGTGACGCCAAGATTCTGCCACACTCAGAAAGTTGTGCTGATCAAAAAATGCTGTGCCGCAATTCTAAATGGGATGCTGCAATGTTACGCGTATGTCTGAGGAGAACCGAGCAAACCCTAACTTTATAAAATATTTTCTATTCTCTTTTAATCCTTTCATTCTCAAAAAAATGGTAATATGACAAATAAATTCTTCTGACGATTTAGCTTTTTCACTTTTCACCAATAAAATGTTTATTTGCACCTTTATCACAGTACAAATAAACATGTCTATTGCACTGCAGATATTACAAATACGAGGGGCGTTCAATAAGTAAAGCAACACTTTTTTTCTGAAAGCAGGTTGGTTCCATTCGGGATTCTAGTACACCATATTATTCCCCACTCTTTCAGCTAAAAAACCGTATTTTTCAACATAATCTCTGTTCAATGCGATGGCCTTATTTATGCCACCTTACCAGGAAGGCTGCACAGTACCACTCCACTGGTCGACGGCGGCGGATAAAGAAAAAAATCGAGGAGGGGGCGCTAAAGATATCTTGAGCTACCTTCACTTTTACTGTAATAAAAAATATTTGTCACATGCAGAGTTTAAGAAAAGTTTTATTTAAACTGATTATACACATATACAAGACTATGCCATCTTATGATATAAAAAAATTACAGTTGTGGTTCTTTTCCTTAAATGATGAATTCTAGGTGGGTCGAAGCGTGGAGCACTAAACACTTAACAGGAAACAGCATTAACATTAGCTTTTGTGTACTATCCTTTTCTCCAGTAATAACATACATATTCAAACACACCACAGAGAAACCCTAAATCATACTCCCATGCCCACGGCATTACTCTTCTGTCACGTGTTACAGTCATGTCTTTGTATGCCGCAATGTTGAAAAACTTCTTTCTACTGTGGCAATAGATTCAGGTAGACAAGCAAATATTTTGTACAGTGTGTGAAAAGTAGGTTAGTCAGATCTAGGACAAACAGACAACCTTGCATAACAGAATTGCAGTCAACAGATCACTCTGACCCTTGACTAATCTTCACACTTCTACTTGCTACAACTAAGACCTTTTTAGTTATTCATTCTTCAGTCTTAATATTTCTGCTTCTAAATGTAAACTAGCTTCCTATTCAGTGAATAGTCCATATTTATAACACTACGTATCGAAGGTACTCTGTACAAGAAAACAGTAGAATATTCGCGACTTTTCTCAAACAATTGCCGGACAGATTAACATATCGAGATTACTGGAATGGTCGTGACTTTGTAGCATTTCATGGGTAATCGTCCGAGTAGCCCGCGAAATCTTTAAGCAATAATCCTGTCGGGATGTCCATTAAAGTCGGATATACTTTGTGTCACGTGAGAGTAGGAGAGTCAAAACCGGTAGTAATGCGTGACGTCATCTCAAGTCGAGATTTTTTTGTAGTGCAGTTTTTGCTGAGCAATTGACACTGTGTAAGAATCAACAGGTAATGAGTTTTTTTGGACGTAGCAGATAACAATACTGAGTTATGCATGATTTTTTTTTTTTTTTTCTTGGAAAAAGATAATAATTTCTGAGTTGCTCAAGTGCACGGACAAGTCATAACTGAGTGCGGATCTTCTTTAATTTTAGAGAATTGACCTAAAACTGGTAATCCATAATCCAGAGTTGATTTGGAAAACATTCTAGAGAGCCACGGCCGAACTTTGTTATAAACAGATCGCCCACGGACTTTGAAATAACTGCGCAAAGTTTGAGATAAGCAGTAGGCTATCGCGCGTTATAGTCACGTGAAAGATTAATTGATACTCTCCGTAATTTCTTGACATTAACTTGATAATAATTATAAAAGAATTATTGGAGGTTATAGTAATCGTTGTTGGTGCTTACAGTAAATGGGGTTTAATTTACTGTTTGAATGCGACATATATTAATCACGGAATAGTCGATTGATTGATGTGTTGGTTAGCAACCAATAAACAGATTGTAAAGGAATTACTGGAATGATCATTTCAATCATTTTGGTGACCAATTGGTGACCACTACACACACACACACACACACACACACACACACACACACACACACACACACACACACACACTAGAAAACTAACTACTTTTGTTGTGAATGACATTTGGAATGGATAAGTTTTGTTTCAGCTCCTTGGATCAATAAACTTCATCCAAAGTTGGAACTTTATAAATGGTGTCATGTTCCTTCAATTTAGTAGGTCGATAAACATTATAGTCTACTCTACAATTTTCACCTTTTGAAAAAGGGAACACTTACCTTTGTAGAGAACTGTTTCGGCTTTAGTCATCAATCTTCCCAAAACGGAGATAAGGGCGACACTCACACATAGCACTACATTATTGTGATCAACCACATATGTGCCCCATTTTCACTCCCTTTTGTCGAAAATCCTGAGATATAGCTGCAGTGCGACGAAGGGAGAAGGAAGAGAGTTTGGACAGCCGAGGAGAAAAGAAGAAACCGACGGCGACGGAGCAAGAGAGAGAAAGGAGGAGAGGGGAGGTCACAACTTTTCTCGTCGGTATGTGTTAGCTATCTATGTGCCAGATAGAAATGTATAAAACACGATGACGCAGACACGCGTGCTACATGGGAAGTAAGTTGAGTCGACTGACGAAAGAAACGAACAAATAGCGTGTGGGTTCACTGGTAGGGGTGGCACAGGTGGTAATGCGGGCAGCCCTGCAAGAGGGGGGGGGGGGGGGCAGGGAAGGGGCGCGTGCCCCGTGCACGCCCCCCCCCCCCCCCCCCCCCCCACCATGTGTATCTGCCACTGCTGGTTGATATCGGAGGCAATACTGTGCTGCATCAATAACCTCATCATCGTCCACATTATGCTTACTGCAGAGTGCGTCCTTCATTGGGGCAAACAGTGGGATGTCGGAAAAGTGAGATCCGGACTGTAGGGTCGATGAAGGACAGTCCAGCAGGCATATACATTTGAGCACTGCAGGTGGTGAACGAGTGTGACAGCACTACCAGCAGAGACATCCAGTTGAGCAGTGAGGTGTTCGATTGTGATCTTTCAGTCACACCACATGAGTGTGTCTGCACATTCCAACATTGCAGCTGTATGCTGGCCTGAATGCAGCAGATCGGACAGCTTTGTGTGACATTGTTGCAATAGTGACAGACGCCTTGCCTGACAACTCGATGTACACAGCCTTCGCCGAACTGTGGCTCAGACTGGAGTTGACCACTTGGTGCTTGGACAAGTGCTGCTGAGCATGACTTATTCGACTTCAGTGCCTCCTGTTACTGAACCGGGCGTTGCAGTGGTTAGCGTGACGGACAACAGTTCAAATTCTGATTCGGCCATCCGAGTGTTGTTTTCTGTAACTCCCTATATTTTTCAAAGTCCAATTCTGCGTTGCTTTTTTTGGGAATGGCACCACTGATTTCCGTCTCATGTTTCCACAATCCAAACTTGGGTTGAGTCTCTAATGACCTCATAGTTGAATAGTTGATAAAAGCTTTTGTGAATTATGTAGATGCGAGGAGTGTTCTTTGATACTGTAAACCTCCCAGCTGCAGTCTCCACCAGCTCTCGCCCTGTGGGAGGACGTCGGTTCAATCCTGTCTCCAGCCATCCTGATTTAGGTTTTCCGTGATTTCCCTAAATCACCTCAGGCAAATGCCAGGGTGGTTCCTTTGAAAGAGCACCGCCGACTTCCATCCCTAACCCAATGTAACCGATGACCTCACTGTTCAGCTCACTCTCCCAAATCGACCATCCAACCATCCATCTATCCAACCAACCAAACAACGATCCGCAACTTGTGGTCTTGCGGTTGCATTCTCGCTTCCCAAGCACGGGGTCACAGGTTCGATTCCCAGCAGGGTCAGGGATTTTCACCTGCCTCGAGATGGCTGGGTGTTGGTGAAATGATGAAGACAACACAATCATTCATGAAAGTGGCAAGTTTCGACTGAGCAAAGGTTGGTAATTTGTACGGGCACTAATAACCGAGCAGTTGAGTGCCCCAGAAACCAAATCATCATCATCATCATCATCATCATCATCATCATCATCATCATCATCATCAACCAACCAGCCAAACAACCAACCAGCCAAACAACCAACCACTCATGCTACACTCACACCCTCCTTCTGCAGTCGTGCTTGTCCTCCATTGCATTTTACTGTGCCGACCACTGCTCTCAACCACTGTACACTGCACACCACTTCGCCTACCTGTGGCCATCGAAGTGAACTCACCGGTGCCTGTTAAAGTGCGTACGACCCGTTCGAGAAAGTAAGGAAAGTAGCAGAGTAAAATAGCACACACCAGTACTTTAAGTGTCTTTGCTTCACAAATAAAATACACTACTGGCCATTAAAATTGCTACACCAAGAAGTAATGCAGATGATAAACGGGTATTCATTGGACAAATATAATATACTACAACTGACGTGATTACATTTTCACACAATTTGGGTGCATAGATTTTGAGAAATCAGTACCCGGAACAACCACCTCAGGCCGCAATAACGTCCTTGATGTGCCTGGGCATTGAGTCAAACAGAGCTTGCATGGCGTGTACAGGTACAGCTGGAGTATTGTGACGAGACAGTTGCTCGGCCACCATTGACCAGACGTTTTCAGTTGGTGAGAGATCTGGAGAATGTGCTGGCCAGGGCAGCAGTCGAACATTTTCTGTATCCAGAAAGGCCCGAGGAGGATCTGCAACGTGCGGTCGTGCATTATCCTGCTGAAATGTAGGGTTTCGCAGGGATCGAATGAAGGGTAGAGCCACGGGTCGTAACACATCTGAAATGTAACGTCAACTGTTCAAAGTACCGTCAAAGCAAACAAGAGGTGACCGAGACGTGTAACCGATGGCACCCCATACCATCACAGCGGGTGATACGCCAGTATGGCGATGATGAATACACGCTTCCAATATGCATTCACCGTGATGTCGCCAAACACGGATACGACCATCGTGATGCTGTAAACAGAACCTGGATTCATCCAAAAAAATGACATTTTGCCATTCGTGCACCCAGGTTTGTCGCTGAGTACACCATCGCAGGCACTCCTGTCTGTGATGCAGCGTCAAGAGAAACCGCAGCCACGGTCTCCGATCTGATAGTCCGTGCTGCTGCAAACGTCGTCGAACTGTTCCTGCAGATGGTTGTTGCCTTGCAAACGTTCCCATCTGTTGACTCAGGGATCGAGACGTGGCTGCACGATCCGTTACAGCCGTGCGGATAAGATGCCTGTCATCTCAACTGCTAGTGATATGAGGCTGTCGGAATCCAGCACGGCGTTCCGTATTACCCTCCTGAACCCACCGATTCCATATTCTGCTAAAAGTTATTCGATCTCGACCAACGTGAGGAGCAATGTCGTGATACGATAAACTGAAATCGCGATAGGCTACAATTCAACCTCTATCAAAGTTGGAAACATGATGGTACGCATTTCTCCTCCTTACATGAGGCATCACAACAACGTTTCACCAGGCGACACTGGTCAGCTGCTGTTTGTGAATGAGAAATCGGTTGGAAACTTTCCTCATGTCAGCACGTTGTAGGTGTCGCCACCGGCGCCAACCTTGTGTGAATGCTCTGAAAAGCCAATCATTTGCATATCACAGCATCTTCTTCCTGTTGGTTAAATTTTGCATCTGTAGCACGTCATTTTCATGGTGTAGTACTTCTAATGGCCAGTAGTGTAGTTATGCCACTCCAGATTGTAGTTAACTTTTTTGCCCAAAGACTATATTGGAATTGAACAGATTCTTTTTGATCGCTAATGCGACGGGAAATGGGCACAAAATCTCTTGTGTTAATTCAATAAAAATTTCATTTTAAGATTCTGCCTAGTGTTAATGCAGTCTGTTTTTGTAACTATAGAGGCCAAAGATACTTCACTGCATTTAGTGTTACCCTCTGTATCCAGACAATTTGCTACAAAAAAAATTTTAATTGTAATTTAATGTTATATGAGGGTCGTTCGGAAAGTAAGAAATGTATTTTTTTCTGCAAACATTTTTATTTGATATAATCAAATGCAACTGTATTTAACATACAATTTGATACCCAAGCTATTTTCTGCATGGTCACTACTCAAATTTAGGCACTTGTCATACTGGCTTACCAGTTTTCTATGCCTTCTGCATACCGAGTTGCTACCAAATTGTGGAACCACTGATTCACGACTTCTTTACGTTTATCATAAATTCCGTACTGTTGTCCACTCAAAAACATCTTTCAGTTGGGAAATAAATGATAATCACTTGCTGGTGAGTCCAGCCTGTATGGCAGATGTCGCCGAAGTGAGTTCTGTGTCACTGGCACAGTGTGTAGACGTGCATTATCGTGAAGGAGATGACTCCACTGGCTAGCATTCTTCTCCACATGTAATTGAGTTTTTAATAGTGTAGCATGTGACAGTAGGCCACTGCAGTCCACTAATTTTGAAATGCCTGTCGTCTTAGATTTTTGTTTAGATTCTCACTTCGAGTCTCGATCAGCCGTCACTGAGAGCCGGCCCGAACGATCTCTGTTGCGAATATTCGTCCATCTGTCATTAAACGAGATATGCCACTTCAAGAATGTCACTTCATTTGTGACATTACCGTAAACGTCAGTTATTCGTCTACGAATTTCGACGAGTTAGAGTTTTTGTGAATTTAAAAAGTCGATAACTCTGTACACCTCACACTTAGCGGG
Organism: Schistocerca serialis cubense; assembly: GCF_023864345.2. Classification (NCBI taxonomy): domain Eukaryota; kingdom Metazoa; phylum Arthropoda; class Insecta; order Orthoptera; family Acrididae; genus Schistocerca; species Schistocerca serialis. The sequence continues at coordinate 103,823,373 of NC_064648.1, forward strand.
ATCGTCAATTTTATCACACATTTTAAAGCTGGCACCAAACTGAAGCAGACGAGTATTGAGATCGGCAGTCAGTTGGCAGTGTAACAGTGGTAGGTGGAGGTGGATGTGGATGTGGGTGTGCGCGTGGAGGGACACGGTCGTGTGTCGAGATGTTCTGTACTTTCTGAATTACCCTTGTATAGTTCGGATGTTGTCAGTCTGGAAGCAATCTGCAATGTGTGACAACACGAGAAAAAATCACATGCCGAGGTCACTAAAAAAGCGTTTTACCAGATGAGCTGTGCTGTCCTCATTGGACCTGCAAGATGATGAACAGTAGTTGGTAGAATATTTTACAATCATGATATTACAACTTGTTAAACTGTCTTGTTACATAAACTGTGGACTTCCAACATACCTTATACTTTAAATTTTTTTACAGTACATTGTCTGGCAGTGTTGCAAATTGCTTCACATTGCATATGCATTTCCCACTACTGTGAAGATTACTGCTTATTGGCATGTCAAATATAAAAGTGTTATGTTCAAATTCTGGTTTCATGTTTATAATGTACATCTGAATGACCATACAAATTTAAAGCATTAGGTATCTTATAACAATGTAGGTTATATAAAAATACATTTTATGGTGATGTAATATCACGAAACTTCCGGCCCGATTAAAATGGTGTGCCAGACCGAGATGCGAACTCGGAACCTTTGCCTTTCCCAGGCAAGTGTTCGACCGACGATATCCTTTCTTCCAGGACTGCTAGTTCTGCAAGGTTAGCAGGCGAGCTTCTGTGATGTTTGTAAAGTAGGAGACGAGGTACTGGTGGAAGTAAAGCTGTGAGGACGGGGCGTGAGTCGTGCTTGGGTAGCTCAGTCGGTAGAGCACTTGCCCGCGAAAGGCAGAGGTCCCGAGTTCGAGTCTCGGTCGAGTACACAGTTTTAATCTGCCAGGATGTTTCATATCAGCGCACACTCCGCTGCACAGTGAAAATTTAATTCTTGTAACATTGTGATTGTAAAATATTTTCCTATCAACTTCGTTTGTCCTCTTGCAAATCCGATGACGGTGTATCTCTGACAAAACTATTTATACCATAAAAGGCTTTTTTAGCGATCTCGGTTTGTGAAGTTTCCTTCAGATCGTATGTAACTTAAGGCTTTTACTTTCATTCTATAATCTCTGGCCCTAGTGATAAGTATTGTACATTTCAAAATCGTGTAGCACTAGTGATAAGTCTTGTACATTTCAAAATTTTGTAAGTAGTAGATACCTTTTTTTCTTTAGAGAATGTAAAATAATCTGGAATAAAGTTATTTCATCAAAGTATATCAGTTCCAAAGACAAATGAAACATTGCAGTTTTGCTTCATAAATACTTTGTTTCACTTCAATAATATTAATTCGCTGGATTTTTTTTCGCAGTAGACTAGGTCTAATTAAACTGCATTTATATATTATGAAAATTGAAGGGGAAGGGGGAGAAAGGGAACAGAAGCGAAGGAACAAAGGATGTCGGCTGCATCCGGACTTTGTGAAATCGGCGGCAACGAGTGAAAATGCGTGCCGGCCTGGGATTCCGACCCGGGATCTCCTTCCTACTAGGCAACTGCGCTAACCTGTTCACCATCCAAATAGTGTGTTAATCACAAATGTGCAAACTATCGTGCCACTGCTTAGCTGACTCACGTTCCCACCTAGTGCAACCTATCTGCAGCTGATATCATTAGTTTCTTCCTTTTCCTGTCCTTTCTCCTCCCTTGCCCTTCAGTTTACGTTATGTGTATTACAGCTGTGGATCCTGCATGACGGTACACACACTAGACATTCGTATAATTATTTATCTACTTTCAGGCTGAATCATCACATAGAATTATTTAATTTTTAAAAAATAACTTATAGCTGATTTATTCTTGTCGCAGATTACAACATACGCCATGTAAAAATGTTAAGGGGGGTAGGTCGTCAAATGAGCTGACCTGGAGCAGGAGAGGTACCACAGGACGTTTTAATCTCCACTGTCTATACTTTTACAAATAAATTCATAAAACCGAGTGAGGTGGCGCAGTGGCTAGCACACTGGACTCGCATTCAGGAGGACAACAGTTCAATCCCACGTCCGACCATCCTGATTTAGGTTTTCCGTGATTTCCCTAAATCGCTCCAGGCAAATGCTGGGAAGGTTCCTTTGAAAGGGCACGGCTGAGTTCCTTCCCCCTCCTTCCCTAATCCGATGAGACCGATGACCTCTCTGTCTGGTCTCCTCCCCCTAACAATCCAATCTAAATTCATAAAACTTTGTCAGCATGACCAGGAAGGATGCAGGATTCACACTCATAGCAGTGGAAGTTCAAACACATAACAAAATAATTTTTTTTACATGTGAAATTTCATTTTTTCACTTACTTTTGGCCGCATTTGTTGCTATAAGTACACTTTTCTTCATAAGTAAGAGACATTCTTCAATGAATTTTGCACAGCATACACAACCTACTTACAGGTGCATGAAACTGTAGAATTTATTTAATTTATGAAAAAATGAATGAGGTGTTATATTTTAAACTTCATGTTTAGAAAAAACTCAAATTTTATAGCTAATTATCTCAGTTTTTACCACAATGTTAATAGATTTGGAAAATTTTGGAGTTTTGCACTAAGGAGTTTGTGTTTAATAAGCAGTGCAAAATTCATTGAAGACTCTCTCTTACTTATGAAGAAAAGTGTACCTATAGCAACAAATGAAATTTCACACATAAAAATAATTTAATTTGTTATGTTTTTGAAATTCCACTGCTATGAGTGTGAATCCTGAATCCTTCCTGGTCATGCTGACAAAGTTTTATGAATTTATTTGCAGAAGTATAGACAGTGGAAATTAAAATGTCCTGTGGTGCCTCTCCTGCTCCAAGTTGGCCCGTTTTATGTCTTAACCCCCTTAAGTCAAGTAATAACATGCAATCATTTATAAGTGTGGCCAAACGTGAACACACTCTGACTGGGTCTTGACTTAGACTGATCGCATTCCGTTACAAACATTATTTTGTTTATTTTCATACACTGTTAAAATAATCGTTAAATGCAGTCGAGTGCAACTTCTGTCATCTTCTTGCAATGTGCGACAGTCAGCCTGGTGAGAATTTCACCTGGTGGAGGAAACCTGCCTGTGCAGCACAGAAAATTGCTGTCGCTCTCATTCAGTTGCTGTTGTAAGGAAAACAAACAAGCGTACACAAAACACATTTTGCAGTCTTTCTATTTTAAATTACTGCTGCTGTAATCCCACTCGTTAACACAAACTGAGTATTAAATGTGACTCTCTCCCACTGCTCGGTCACCCTCCCTTCGATCCTTTCTCCCCTCGCCATCTTTCCGTGACACAGGTCCCGTCGAGCTGCAGTGTAGTCGGCCAGGACAGTGTGGCCGCACAAGAGTGTGTTTTCAGTTAACTCTGCAAAAGAGTTCCTTCAAAAGCTCGGCAACATTTTCAGTCTCCTATATGTGCCTGGCTATGACTCAACTGTACGGTAGATTGTTACTTTTACTCCTTCTGTTATTTATAGACGACTGAGGACTTCCCATTACTGCATTTGGTTGAGATGTATTAGTAGCACTTTTATGTTAATTACTAATATGCAATAGTGTTTAATTTTGTTTGTCAATTTCAACAGGAGCTGTGGTAGGCATTTGCCGTGCGAGTCCAAACGGTGGTACTGTAGTGGCCCCGAGGCGACACCTGACATTCAATGTCGGCGAGCGTGTCAAGGTCACGTTGGATGTTGCCTCCCTTAAGCAGCTGCAGGAAGGCCATGGAGGATGGAATCCACGCATGGCCAATGTGAGTAATGTTCTCTCTCTCTCTCTCTCTCTCTCTCTCTCTCTCTCTCTCTCTCTCTCTCTCTCACACACACACACACACACACACACACACACACACACACACACACACACTCACTATGTGATCAAAAGTATCAGGACACCTGGCTGAAAATGACTTAAAAGTTTGTGGTGCCCTCCATCAGTAATGCTGGAATTCAAAATGGTGGTCACCCACCCATAGCCTTGATGACAGCTTGTACTCTCACAGGCATACGTTCAATCGGTGCTGGAAGGTATCTTGGGGAATTGTAGCCCATTCTTCACAGAGTGCTGAACTGAGGAGAGGTATCGATGTTGGTCGGTTGATGCCTGGCACGAAGTCGGCGTCCCAAAACATCCCAGAGGTGTTCTATATGATTCAGGTCAGGACTCTGTCCAGCTCAGTCCATTAAAGGGATGTTACTGTCATGTAACCACTCCACCACAGGACGTGCATTATGAACAGGTGCCCGATCGTGTTCAAAGATGCAATCGCCATCCCCGAATTGCTCTTCAACATTGGGAAGCAAGAAGGTGCTTAAAAAATCAGTGTAGGCCTGTGCTGCGATAGTGCCATGCAAAACGACAAGGGTGCAAGGCCCCCCCCCCCCCCCTCCCCCCACGAAAAACCCGACCACACCATAACACTACTGCCTCCAAATTTTACTGTTGGCACTATACATGCTGCCAGATGACGTTCACTGAGCATTCGCTACACCCACACCCTGCCATCAGATCACCACATTGTGTGCTGTGATTCGTCACTCAACACAACATTTTTCCACTGTTCAGTCATCCATTGTTTACGTTCCTTACACTGAGCGAGGCGTCGGTTGGCATTTACTGGCACGACATGAGGCTTATGAGCAGCCGCTCGACCATGAAATCTAAGTTTTCTCACCTCCTGCCTAATTGTCATAGTACTTGCAGTGGATCCTGATGGAATATGGAATTCCTGTGTGATGGTGTCGATAGATGTCTGCCTATTACACATTACGACCCTCTTCAACTGTTGGTGGTCTCTGTCAGTCAGCAGACGAGGTTGGCCTGTACGCTTTTGTGCTGTAGGTGTCACTTCACGTTTCCACTTCACTACCACATCGGTAACAGTGGATCTAGGGATGTTTAGGAGTGTGGAAATCTCACGTTCAGACGTATGGCACAAGTGACACCCAATCACCTGACCATATTCGAAGTCCGTGAGTTCCACGGAGCACCCCATTCTGCTCTCTCACAATGTCTAAAGACTACTGAGGTCGTTGATACGGAGTACCTAGCAGTAGGTGGCAGCACAATGCACCTAATATGAAAAATGTGTGTTTTTGGGGGGCGTCTAGATACTTTTGTTCACATGTGTACGTACATATGTACATACCTACCTACCTACCTTCCTTCCTTCCTTCCTACCTACCTACCTACCTACCTAGCTACCGTAACTCCTTTCTGTTTGGTGAGTGAGTTGTTTGCCTTACTTGTTACTGTTTGGTGAGCTGCAACCTGTATTCCATACTGTTCAGCGAGATGTGCAGTGTCACCATAGTATTCTGAAGTTTAGTTTTATCTCAGGCAGTGACTTTAGATTATTATACTGCTTGTCTTCAGTTACTGGGTGATTGTGAGTACAGCAATCTTGTCAGTGGTAGAACTAGGGGGGTGCAGGGGTATAGTCTGCACCAGGTGCCAGCTTTGTAGGGCAACAAAACGTGCTCCAATCAAAAGTTGTAAAGATATTTTTATTTTTTGTCATTTTATTCCTGACACTTAATGGGAGCAGGTGAGCAACGAAAGAGCTCGTGGACTGGGCCTAACCCTTTTGCATCCACACGCGCATTTTTCCTACTAAAATAGCTTTCAGTGGATGCGTTTTCTTTTTCAGTTCTTTTCTCACACCCGATACTGACGTTTCGTAGAACTGCCGAGAGAATACTTCTGTTCGTCTACGCTCTCTTCTGAGCACTAGATTGCACTGGCAGTGTATTTCTCTGACTGCAAAAAATGACGTGGATGTCGTGATTTCCCAATCACTGTTAGTGGCAGTTTCACTCCTACTTACATTACAACATTACGTTGATATTACGCGCTGTTTCTGTTGTTTGTAACAGTGACCTTTCTTCTCTTCGTTGGCAGCTAATTCTGCCAAGTCATTCGTTAGATGCAAGTGCTTTTTCCTATGTTATCAGGCTACTGACTAGAATTCCTTTACTGCAGTGTTGTGTGAGCCATTCGTAAACAGCTAAATGACGATCTTCGTTCTCACTTTTATTTGCATAACCTTCCATTTTCCCAACTCGCTGTCAGTTTGGGTTGCATGCTGTTGAATAACATTGTTTTTCTTTTTTGATGCCGTAATTACTTGCTCCTTACCACTGTACTCAGCAGCAGGGGCTTTCTGCAAAGTTCCTCAGTTCACCACATCTAAAATTTCGTCTTTCTGTTCGAGGCCTAGTATAACTTGTTTCCTTTTAGGGGCCGTGGTACTGAATTGTAAAGAAAGTGACAATTTCAAATATGTACAGCATTGCTGAATATTGTAATTAACTAAAAACATTTTTGCACTGCTAATTCATTGTTGTGCCCGACTCTTCTATCTGGGCTGGATTACCGAGGCCGGACGACTGACGCTTGGGCACTGCCTGGACTTTCAGATTGCGTGCGCACTGCCTTTGACTAGCTTCTGAAGTTCTTTCTGTTTGTACTGTAATCGTGGACCCAAGTTGTCAACGAGGCACTGTCCAGGCTGGTGGTGCCTCCATAATGGTGTGAGCTGTGTTTGTAACGTTGATCAGTTGTAGAATTTTGGAACACGTATTATGTTCGAGTATAATGACTTTTCTGCAGACTAGAAATCTACTCTGTAGGAATCAGTATGGGTTTCAAAAAAGACGATTGTGTGAAACCCAGCTCACGATATTTGTCCACGAGACTCAGAGGGCCATAGACACGGGTTCCCAGGCAGATGCCGTGTTTCTTGATACAGTTCCCCACAGTCGTTTAATGAGCAAAGTAAGAGCATATACTATCGGACCAATTGTGTGATTGGATTGAAGAGTTCCTAGATAACAGGACGCAGCATGTCATTCTCAATGGAGAGAAGTCTTCCGAAGTAAAAGTGGTTTCAGGTGTGCCGCAGGGGAGCATCGTAGAAGCGTTGCTGTTCACAATATACGTAAATGACCTTGTGGATAACATCGGAAGTTCACTGCAGCTTTTTGCGGATTATGCTGTAGTATATCGAGAGGTTGTAACAGTGGAAAATTGTACTGAATGCAGGAGGATCTGCAACAAATTGACGCATGGTGCAGGGAATGGCAATTGAATCTCAACGTAGAGAAGTGTAATGTGCTGCGAATACATAGAAAGAAAGATCCCTTATCATTTAGTTACAATATAGCAGGTCAGCAACTGGAAACAGTTAATTCGATAAATTATCTGGGAGTAGGCATTAGGAGTGATTTAAAATGGAGTGACCATATAAAGTTGATCGCCGGTAAAGCAGATGCCAGACTGAGATTCATTGGAAGAATCCTAAGGAAATGCAATCCGAAACCAAAGGAAGTAGGTTACAGTACACCTGTTAGCACACAGCTTGAATAATGCTCACTGGTGTGGGATCCGTACCAGATAGGGTTGATAGAAGAGATAGAGAGGATCCAACGGAGAGCAGCGCACTTCGTTTACAGGATCATTTAGTAATCGCGAAAGCGTTACGGAGATGATAGATAAACTCCAGTGGAAGACTCTGCAAGAGAGACGCTCAATAGCTTGGTACGGGCTCTTGTTGAAGTTTTGAGAACATACCTTCACCAAGGAGTCAAGCAGTATATTGCTCCCTCCTATGTGTATCTCGCAAAGAGACCGTGAGGATAAAATCAGAGAGATTAGAGCCCACACAGAGGCATACCGACAATGTTTCTTTTCACAAACAACACAAGACTGGAATAGAAGGGAGAACCGATAGAGGTACTCAAAGTACCCTCCGCCACACACCGTCAGGTGGCTTACGGAGTGTGGATGTAGATGTAGATGTAGATGGAGGAGCAGTACAGGCAAGTCGCTGGCGCTAATCTTTGGTTTCTAGGCATCTTGGACGCAGTGGGAGATTCGAAATACGCGAAAATGAACGTATGTCACAAAGTAGCCCCTACAGTCGCAAAGTAACCCCATTTTACGCTATCTTACAATAAGACTGTCACATGTGGTAAGTTCACGAGTGAGGAGGCTTTGGTGGAACAGGAGAAGTTGTTGCAAAGGTTGTTGTGGGTGGTGGTGGTGGTGGTGGTGGTGGTGGTGGTGAGGAGTAAAAGAGTGCACTCGCAGAGGGTAGGCAGATGGATCAAACAGCAGTTTAGTACAAAATAAGATCCTAAAATAGAAATTTTTAAACCAAATGACAATAGAGATGATTTTGCTGGGCATCCAGTCACAAGTGATTATTGCCTATCTTTGCTTCACGAGTGAGTGTTGGCTATCTGTGCTGGTTATTTCTGCACTGACCTACCTGAACACTGTGATGTTGATGTTATGGAATGTGTATTACGTTTGTGCGTGGAAAGGGTAGACTGCTACTCACCACATAGAGAAGGGGTTGAGCTATAGGCAGGCACAATGAAAAAGAATTCGTTTTCACTGTGCCTGTTTGCAACTTGGCACCACCTGCATGTGATGAGTAGCAATGTATCCTTCCTATATTTTTGTCATTCCATCCTGGATCTTGATTGTTTTATTTTAATGTGTATTATCTTCATGCTAGTTTGGAAGTAATTTACACTTAGTCAGTGAATAGTGGAAGCACAGAATTTTTGAAAGATGCACAAATAAAAATGAAAACTATGCTGGCTTAACAAGGTAGTATACACGTCCATGTCTATCCCCCCAACCCCCCCCCCCCCCCCGGCCAACTGGCCCCCCCATCTCACCCCCCCCCCCCCCCCCCCCCACACACACACACACACACACACACACACACACACAGAGAAAGTGCACAGGCTGAACACAAGTACCAGGATGGCAGTTGGATATGGTGGCGGTGCACCCATCTTACCTCTGGTTGATGTTGTAATTGGTTATACATCTCTCGAAAGCTCATATATTCATGCACTGGATAGATATTCTGGAAACTAATTGTATGAAGGATAATGCGAAATGAAGTTGACCACACCATAGATGAATGTTAAAAGTAACTCGTCCCATTTTATTTGCATTGTAACCCATGATGGACGGAGCAAGGAGGACAAAAAAGCAGACTGACACTGGTAAAAAGGGCACTCCTGGCCAAGAAAAGTCGATTAGTATCAAATATAGGCCTTAATTTGAGGAAGAAATTGCTGAGAATGTGTATTTGGAGCACAGCATTATGTGGTAGTGAAACATGAACTAATGGAAAACTGGAAAATAAGATAATTGAAGCACTTGAGATGTGGTGTTACAGAAGACTGTTGAAAATTCTGGTGACAGTTAAAGTATGACATATGGAGGTTCTCTGCAGAATTGGTGAGGAAAAGAATGTGTGGAAAACACCGACAAGAAGAAGGGACAATACAGTAGGACAAGTGTTCAGACATCGGGGAATAACTGCCATCATACTAGATGGAGCTGTTGAGGGCAAAACTGTAGAGGAAGACAGAGATTGGAACACATCCAGCAAATAATTGGGCAGGCCGAGTTAAACCAGTCAAGAGACTGAGTACTAAAAAATAATCCACATTGTTGATGGCCCGTTCCAGTTTTATACTGTACAGGTAAAGAAATGTGAATATCATCCTTCACAAACACATCTGGAAGAGAACTAATTCAACCATAAATCATAGACACATAGCAATTTGAAGTTACATGTTTACTGTTTCACACGAACTTACTCACCAAAACACAGAAGTGCTGCGCTGTCAAAAGATACATGAACAAACAGACAGAGCTTTGCTCTGCTAGGTTGTTGTTGTTGTTGTTGTTGTTGTTGTTATGGTAGTCGTCTTCAGTCCAGAGACTGGTTTGTTGCAGCTCTCCATGCTACTCTATCCTGTACAAGCTTCTTCATCTCCCAGTACCTACTGCAGCCTATATCCTTCTGAATCTGCTTAGTGTATTCATCTCTTGGACTCCTTCTACGATTTTTACCCTCCACACTGCTCTCAAACACAAAACTGGTGATCCCTCAATGCCTCAGAATATATCCTACCAACCAATCCCTTCTTCTAGTCAAGTTGTGCCACAAATTCCTCTTTTCACCAATTCTATACTGGGTGGTCCATTGATTGTGACCGGGCCAAATATCTCATAGAATAAGCATCAAACGACAAAACTACAAAGAACGAAACTTGTCTATCTTGAAGGGAGAAACCAGATGGCGCTATGGTTGGCCTGCTAGATGGCGCTGCCATAGGTCAAACGGATATCAACTGGTTTTTTTTAATAGGAACCCCCATTTTTATTACATATTTGTGTAGTACGTAAAGAAATATGAATGTTTTAGTTGGACCACTTTTTTCACTTGGTGTTAGATGGCGCCATAATAGTCACAAACATATGGTTCACAATTTTAGACGAACAGTTGGTAACAGCTAGGTTTTTTAAATTAAAATACAGAACGTAGGTACGTTTGAACATTTTGTTTCGGTTGTTCCAATGTGATACATGTACCTTTGTTAACTTATCATTTCTGAGAACGCATGCTGTTACAGCGTCATTACCTGTAAATACCACATTAATGCAATAAATGCTCAAAATGATGTCCGTCAACCTCAGTGCATTTGGCAATACGAGTAACGACGTTCCTCTCAACAGCGAGTAGTTCACCTTCTGTAATGTTCGCACATGCATTGACAATGCACTGACGCATGTTGTCGGGCGTTGTCGGTGGATCACGATAGCAAATATCCTTCAACTTTCCCCACAAAAAGAAGTCCGGGGACGTCAGATCCGATGAACGTGCAGGCCACGGTATGGTGCTTCGATGACCAATCCGTCATGAAGTATGCTATTCAATTACACTTCAACCGCACGCGACCTATGTGCCGGACATCCATCATGTTGGAACTACATCGCCATTCTGTCATGCGGTGAAACATCTTGTAGTAACATCGGTAGAACATTACGAAGGAAATCAGCATGCATTGCACCATTTAGACTGCCATCGATAAAATGGGGCCAATTGTCCTTCCTCCCATTATGCCGCACCATACATTAACCTGCCAACGCCGCTGATGTTCCACTTGTCACAGCCATCGTGGATTTTCCGTTGTCCAATACTGTGTATTATGCCGGTTTACGTTACAGCTGTTGGTGAATGACGCTTCGTCGCTAAATAGAATGCATGCAAAAAATCCGTCATAGTCCCGTAATTTCTCTTGTGCCCAGTGGCAGAACTGTACACGACGTTCAAAGTCGTCACCATGCAATTCCTGGTGCATAGAAATATGCTACGGGTGCAATTGATGTTGATGTAGCATTCTCAACACCGACGTTTTAGAGATTCCTGGTTCTCACGCAGTTTGTCTGCTACTGATGTGTGGATTAGCCACAACAGCAGCTGAAACACCTACTTGGGCATCATCATTTGTTGCAGGTCATGGTTGACATTTCACGTGTGGCTGAACACTTCCTGTTTCCTTAAATAACGTAACTATCCGGCAAACGGTCTGGACACTTGGATGATGTCGTCTAGGATACCGAGCAGCATACATAGCACACGCCCATTGGGAATTTTGATCAAAATAGCCATACATCAACACGATATCGACCTTTTCCGCAGTTGGTAAATGGTCCATTTTAACACGGGTAATGTATCACGAACCAAATACCGTCCGCACTGGCGGAATGTTACATGATACCACATACATATACATTTGTGACTATTACAGCGCAGTTGATCACAAAGTGAAAAAAGTGGTCCAACTAAAACATTCATACTTCTTTATGTACTACACGAATATGTAATAAAAAATGTGGTTTCCTATTTAAATAAACACAGTTGATATCCGTTTGACGTATGGCAGCGCCATCTAATGGGCCAACCATAGCGCCATCTGGTTTCCCCCTTCCAGCTAGACAAGTTTTGTTCTTTGTAGTTTTTTCATTTGACTCTTATTTCGTGAGATATTTGGCCCGTTTACTATCAATGGACCACCCTGTATAGTACCTCCTCATTAGTTACGTGATCTACCCATCTAATCTTCAGCATTCTTCTATAGCACGACATTTCGAAAGGTTCTATTCTCTTCTTGTCTAATGTACTTATCGTCCATGTTTCACTTCATACATGGCTACACTCCGTACCAATACTTTCAGAAAAGAGTTCCTGACACTTACATCTATACTCAATGTTAACAAATTTCTCTTCTTCAGAAACTCTTTCCTTGCCATTGCCAGTCTACATTTTATATCCTCTCTACTTCGACCATCGTCAGTTATTTTTCTCCCCAAATGCAAAACTCCTTTACTACTTTAAGTGTCTCATTTCCTAATCTAATTCCCTCAGCATCACCTGACTTAATTCGACTACATTCCATTATCCTCGTTTTGCTTTTGTTGATGTTCATCTTATATCCTCCTTTCAAGACACTGTCCATTCTGTTCAACTGCTCTTCCAAGTCCTTTGCTGTCTCTGACAGAATTTCAATGTCTTCGGCGAACCTCAAGGTTTTTATTTCTTCTCCATGGATTTTAATACCTATTCCAAATTTTTCTTTCGTTTCCTTCACTGCTTGCTCAAAATACAGATTGAATAACATTGGGGATAGGCTACAACCCTGTCCCACTCCCTTCCCAACCACTGCTTCCCCTTCATGTCCCTCGACTCTTACAACTGCCATCTGGTTTCTGTACAAATTGTAAATAGCCTTTCGCTACCTGCATTTTACCCCTACCACCTTCAGAATTAGAAAAAGAGTATTGCAGTCAACATTGTGAAAAGATTTCTCTAAGTCTACAAATGCTAGAAATGTAGATTTGCCTTTTCTTAATCTAGCTTCTAAAATAAGTCATAGGGTCAGTATTGCCTCACATGTTCCCATATTTCTAAGGAATCCAAACTGTTCTTCCCCGAGGTTGGCTTCTACCAGTTTTTCCATTCATCTGTAAAGAATTCGCGTTAGTATTTTGCAGCCGTTACTTATTAAACTGATAGTTCGGTAATTTTCACATTTGTCAATGCCTGCTTTCTTTGGGATTGGAATTATTATGCCCCCCCCCACACACACACACAACTGTCTTCCTATGTTGTGCCCATTCTACCACTAGGTCTTTCCTGGCCCATGGTGAGTGTACTGGAGTAAGGTGGGCTGCAGGGTGGGGTGGGGAAGATGGAGAGAGGTGGGAGGTAGGGATAGGGTTGGGGGAAGTGTCTAGCAGCTCGTGTGAGAGTGGGGAGCCATCTGTTGGCTAGTTGTGGGTGCAGAAAGAGGGGACAGGTGGCAGACGGCTGTGTGTGTGTGTGTGTGTGTGTGTGTGTGTGTGTGTGTGTGTGTATGTGTGTGTGTGTGTGTGTGTGTGTGTGTGTGTGTGTGTGTGCGCGCGCGCGGAAGGGGGGGGGGGGTGGGGAGTGCATTTCTCTTGCAGTTTGAGAAAGGAATTTCATTCTGAAAGCTGGCGTAGCAAAGCTCTGTAGTGTTTAATAAAAAAGAAGAAGAAAGAAAAAGGGGGGTTTTAAAAAATCGTTAATGGCTGTGAAAAAAGGGAAAGAATGAAATGCAAATCGGACTTCGTATTACAGAAAAGTTATCGGACTTCGCGATTCGGAAAGGCTATTGTTGGGGTGGTCCTTGTGGTGTTTCTGAGCAAAAGTCAAACCAATTTCCACTACAAAAATTATTTGCAAAGGCAGTCCATTGTCTCTCGAGAGCGGAAGCTTAATGCAGACGTAAAAACTTATTAGCTAGTCTTGGTCGGATGAAGACGAAAAAACTTATTGACGTGTAGACGTATTGTGGAAGTTTGTATGACATTTGGAGGAGAGAAGCAACATAAAATAAATTGCGTTTAATATCAAGACGGTTTTGTATACATTAGAAATTCCTGTACAATGAAACTTATTGCAAGATTTCGGAGCAGACTTTTCACGCAGAAATGAAGTAGGAGATTTTTGAAGACCTGGATGCCACACGAAAGAAGACATGTTAACTTGGTAAAGGATGAACTCTTATCTACGCCATTTCCCCCTGTCAGTTACATTTTGTTATTCTCTGTTCTTTTTCAAATAATTTTTGTGGTGGAAATTGGTTTGACTTTTGCTCAGAAACGCCACAAGGACCACCCCAACAATAGCTTTTCCGAATCACGAAGTCCGATAACTTTTCTGTAATACGAAGTCCGACTTGCATTTCATTCTTTCCCTTTTTCACGGTCATTAATGATTTTTAAAACCCACTTTTTATTCACCATTTCTTCCCACATTTTCAACCTTTTCTTTTCTTCTCTTCTCTTTTTCTTTTTTATTAACCACTACAGCTCTGTGCCTCTCATTCGTGTATCTGTCAACAGCGCAGCACTTTTGCCTTTTGGCGAGTCTTCTCTCTGTTCCTAACTAATTTATTATTCTCAACCGGAACTTTCCGTGCATTATTTCATAGCCGGCCGCAGTGGCCGAGCGGTTAAAGGCGCTACAGTCTGGAACCGCACGACCGCTGCGGTCGCAGGTTCGAATCCTGCCTCGGGCATGGATGTGTGTGATGTCCTTAGGTTAGTTAGGTTTAAGTAGTTCTAAGTTCTAGGGGACTTATGACCACAGCAGTTGAGTCCCATAGTGCTCAGAGCCATTTGAACCATTATTTCATACGAGATGTTACAGAGCCGAGATATTTGGTGGTTGCAGACACTTTACATTAACTGATGTCTTTGTGAGTTTGAATACTGTCAGCAGACGTTTTGCACGCAGATGTAACTCGTGTGATTACCAGCCACAAACTTAAAAGGCATAATTAGACATAAAGGTGTTGCATATTTACTCACTGGTCACAGATTTTTACACAAACCGACATAATGGTGTTGTCTGTGTGCTGACCAGATGAAGACCGGCAATTTTGGGGGACAGGTTGCCTATATAAAGACAGGCATAAGAACATGAAACAACTAAATGTTTTGAAAATTGACTAAATTAGATTTTGCTATTCTGAATGGATTCTTAAGACTTTAGTATTATCTGGTTTATGAAAAATGTTTCTGGTTCACAAAAGCATATGAAATATAATTATTCATCCATAGTCTGAAATCCCCTATTTACAAGTAGGCATCCATCTTGACGGAGTTGTCTCATTTTTGGTGAAAGTGTAGCTTAAAGTCCAACTTGAAGATATCACTGTAGGTGTTCGAAATGGTCACAATTAACATCGACACACAAATGATGCCACCGAACTGCAGCACGAACTACTGACTGCAACGTGTTTAAGTGGATATTTGCACGTGAATGTACAACGGATTCTCGAAGTTAGCCCAGTGTGCATGGCTTTTGTCTAAATGACGTCCTTTAGTGTTCCCCACAGGTAAAAGTCCAGAGGAGTTAGCTCGGGGGAACATGGTGGATACTCCACAGCACCTGTACACCCTATCCATCTTCCTGGTAGATTTTCATTGAGATATGTCCTAACACGATTTTGGTAATGGGCTGGGGGACCATCTTGTTGAAAATAAACTCTTTCATCTCGATACAAGTCTCGGATGGCAGGTAAAATGGATGTCTGATTGAATGACCCAATCAAGCCCCGGTAAGACAACCGACACCACACATTTACTCCCAGCAAATTCACAGCTTTGTCTACACGGACGTTTGGATTTTCGGCGGGGTAGCACTTCCACTTTGCTGGCTTCAGAATTCGCCGAACACTTGTGCAACCCACTCCAGTTTCACGGGCACACTGTCTCACAGACTTCTGTGGTGAGCGAGTGAATTGTTGTAACACATGACGGGAGTTAGCTGGACTTGATACTGTTACAAGGCGTCCAGATCGTTGTTTGTGTACATCTTTAACACAGCTTTCGGCTTCAAATTTGTCTCGAATGCGACAAATCGTTAAACGTGTCGGTGGCTCTGTTTGATACTCATTTCACCATTGCCGTTGAACCTCGATGTTTTCGTACTTAAAATACCACTTCAAAACTGACTTCCTTTCATCGAATGTAAACCTTGCGCCGGCCATGTTTACTCGAGTAACTAGGTGCAACTGAGAACAAAACACTGACTATCTGGTGACTGTCATCTGACAGAACAAAACAATGCAATACAATGCTTGTGTTTCGATTGCCAGAACTACAAACTATTACACTACCAAAGATGAAACCACTCCGTCAATTAGTTTGGCAGTTATGGACTTTTACACAGTGGATACATTTTTTTTGGACCCCTTTGTATTATGCAGTAATCTCTGTTTCTGACTGTATACCTTATAAATTCCCTACCATTATGAACTGTTCTATTGGGTACATATCTACCCAGTGATGGTCAACTATTCTTTTAAACTTGAGCAAGATTTCTGTACATGCTCCTGCCCTGTGCTGAAAGTTTCAAGTTCCTCACTGAGGTAGGACACTACTGAGGATATAGATAATTCTGCTTGTTTACATTGTCCTCAGTGCTTTGGTAATCACTGTTGCCACAACCGCATCAAGGACTCTTATACCAGTTTCGATGTGAACTTCCTCAAAAAGGATTGTGCGTTGTTCCTTTTTGTTGACATTTTAAAAGATCACTTGACTATATTCTGCTATGGTAGTTATTGAAGGCGTAACGCATTACACCTGTGTTAAAATAACGCTGACCACTTTTCCCATTTTATATAAAAATACAATATTTCAAAGAAAAGAAAATTTTACAAACAATAATTACTCAGTTTTTACAAAAATGTTTAGTTAAAATAGGAAAAATCTTAGCACTGCTGCTATAGCTAATTGGTATTTTGGTTTTTTACCCAGTTATTAGTAAAAAATAAAAACACGTGTTATAACTAAGACCAAAGAAATACTAAAACATTCCAGTTATTCAGAAGCAAAATACCGGTATCGGTTTTAACTGGTCGGCTCATCCCATCCTCAGGGAAGAAGCAGCAAATGTGTGTTGTAGGAATCCAGCACACAGGCAGTGGAGCTGTTGTGTTTGTGCAGTTAGTGATGTGATGCAGTGATGTGGAGATATGGAATGGGGAAGGGGTGGCAGGACGAGGGAAGGAAGGGAGAAACACTGGCTGGAGGGTGTGGGTGCACGGTCAGTGGAGACCGAGGCGACGAGGACTACGACAACAGAGGACGTGTTCTGAGGATGACTCTTGTGTGCGTAGTTCTGAAAAGCTAGCTGGCGGAAAGGATGCGGAGGGACCGGGTCGTGGAGAGCAGCCACTGAATTGACACTCTCACCTCGGCAGCACGTCAGCTGCCAGGTGGTAACTCCCCTGCTTTGGAGATACACTGCGTCCATTTGTCCTAATGACGTGTGAAAGAAATAGAATATTCCTGCTCAATATGCTGTCCAAAACAAACACTTAACTATAACATAATGCTCGCTTGAGGTCACGACTATCCTCCTTTGGTTAGACAGATGACGGTATAACACGTCACTTACTCCAAAGTGATGTACTATCCCTCACTTTACTAACATTTCACCCCCTCCATCCTCCATCTCCCATATCTACATCTACATCTACATCCATACCCCACAAACCACCTTACGGTATGTGACTGAGGGTACCTCGAGTACCTCTATCGGTTCTCCCTCCTATTCCAGTCTCGTATTGTTCGTGGAAAGAAGGATTGTCGGTATGCTTCTGTGTGGGCTCTAATATCTCTGATTTTATCCTCATGGTCTCTTCGCGAGATATACGTAGGAGGGAGCAATATACTGCTCGACTCTTCGGTGAAGGTATGTTCTCGAAACTTCAACAAAAGGCCGTACCGAGCTACTGAGCGCCTCTCCTGCAGAGTCTTCCACTGGAGTTGTATCTATCATCTCCGTAACGCTTTCGCAATTACTAGATGATCCTGTAACGAAGCGCGCTGCTCTCCATTGCATCTTCTCTATCTCTTCTATCAACCCTATCTGGTACGGATCCCACACTGGTGAGCAGTATTCAAGCAGTGGGCAAACAAGTATACTGTAACCTACTTCCTTTGTTTTCGCACTGCATTTCCTTAGAATTCATCCAATGGATCTCAGGCGTCTGCTTTACCGACGATTAATTTTATGTGGTCATTCCATTTTAAATCATTCCTAATGCCTACTCCCAGATAATTTATGGAATTAACTGCTTCCAGTTGCTGACCTGCTATATTGTAGCTAAATGATAAAGGATCTTTTTTTCTATGTATTAACAGCACATTCCACTTGTTTACATTGAGATTCAATTGCCTTTCCCTGCACCATGTGTCAGTTCATTGCAGATCCTCCTGCATTTCAATACAGTTTTCCATTGTTACAACCTCTCGATATATCACAGCATCATCCGCAAAAAGCCTCAGTGAACTTCCGATGTCATCCACAAGGTCGTTTATGTATATTGTGAGTAGCAATTGTCCTACGACACTCCCCTGCGGCACACCTGAAATCACTCTTACTTTGGAAGACTTCTCTCCATTGAGAATGACATGCTGCATTCTGTTATCTGGGAACTCTTCAATCCAATCACACAATTGGTCTGATAGTCCATACGCTCTTATTTTGTTCATTAAACGACTGGGGGGAACTGTATCGAACGCCTTGCGGAAGTCAAGAAACATGGCATCTACCTGGGAACCCGTGTCTATGGCCCTTTTAGTCTTGTGGACGAATAGCGCGAGCTGCGTTTCACACGATCATCTTTGTCAAAACCCATGCTGATTCCTACAGAGTAGATTTCTAGTCTCCAGGAAAGTCATTTTACTCGAACATAATACGTGTTCCAAAATTCTACAACTGATCGACGTTAGAGATATAGGTCTATAGTTCTACACATCTGTTAGACATCCCTTCTTGAAAACCAGGATGACCTGTGCCCTTTTCCAATCTTTTGGAATGCTACGCTCTTCTGGAGATCTACGGTACACTGATGCAAGAAGGGAGGCAAGTTCCTTCGCTTACTCTGTGTAATATCAGACTGGTATCCCGTCAGGTCTAACAGCTTTTCCTCTTTTGAGCAATTTTAATTGTTTTTCTATCCCTCTGTCATCAATTTCGAAATCTACCATTTTTGCGATCTGTGCAGCAATCTAGAGAAGCGACTACAGTGCAGTCTTCCTCTGTGAAACAGCTTTGGAAAAAGGCATTTAGTATTTCGGCCTTTAGTCTGTCATCCTCTGTTTCAGTACCATTTTGGTCACAGTGTGTCTGGACATTGATTTGATCCACCTACCACTTTGACATAAGACCAAAATTACTTAGGATTTTCTGCCAAGTCACTACATAGAACTTTACTTTCGAATTCATTGAGTGCCTCTCGCACTGCATTTCGCTTCATGTAGTTTTAGTTTGTCTGCAAGGCTTTGGCTATGTTTATGTTTGCTGTGAAGTTCCCTTTGCATCCGTAGCAGTTTTCTTACTCGGTTGTTGTACCACGGTTTCTCTTTTCCATCTTGATCTTGCTTGGCACATACTCAACTAATGCATATTGTACGATGGTTTTCAACTTTGTTCACTGATCCTGAACCCTATCTGTACTTGAGATAAAACTTTTGTGTTGAGCCGTCAAGTACTCTGAAATCTGCTTTTTGTAACTTCTGCTAAACAGAAAAATCTTCCTACCTTTTTTAATATTTCTATTTACAGCTGAAATCACCAATGCTGTAACCACTTTATGATCGCTGATTCCCTGTTCTGCGTTAACTGTTTCAATTAGTTTGGGTCTGTTTGTCACCAGAAGGTCTAATATGTTAGCGCCACGAGTCGGTAATCTGTTTAACTGCTCAAGGTAGTTTTCAGATAATGCATTTAAAAAAATTTCACTGGATTCTTTGTCCCTGGCACCCATTATAAACGTTTGAGTCTCCCAGTCTATATCTGGTAAATTACAATCTCCACCCAAAACTATAACATGGTCGGGAAATCAACTCAAAATATTTTCCAAATTTTCCATCAGGTGTTCTGCCACAACAGCTGCTGAGCCAGGGGGCCTATAGAGACATCCAATTACCATGTCTGAGCCTGCTTTAACCGTGACTTTCACCCAAATTATTTCACATTTCAGATCTCCGTCAATTTCCTTCGATACTATTGCACTTTTTATCGCTATAAACACGCCTCACCCTTCACTGTCCAACCTGTCTCTGTGGTATACATTCCAATCTGAGTTTAGAATTTCATTACTGTTTACATTTGTGACCATTTATTAATGAGAGCTGTTCTTGGACCTTTCTATAGACGCTCCTGCAGTTTACTATTACCACATTAATATTGTCATTCCACATTGCATTTTGCCTACTGCTACCTTGTCGCATCTCAGGAGCGATCTTGTCGGGCCTAGGGAGGGAATTCTCTAACCTAAAAAACCCACATGCGCACTCCACACATACTCCACTACCCTTGTAGCTGCTTCCTGCGTGTAGACCTATTCAGGGGGACCCTACATTTCTCCACCCGATAGCGGAGGTCGAGAAATTTGCGCTCCAGATCTCCGCAGAATCGTCTGAGCCTCTGGTTTAAGCCTTCCTCTCGGCTCCAAACCAGAGAACCGCGATCGGTTCTGGGAACGACACTACAAATAGTTAGCTCAGATTCCAGCCCGCGAGCGAGGCTTTCCGCCTTCACCACCTCTGCCAACTGCCTGTACGAACTGAGGATGACCTCTGAACCCAGACGGCAGGAGTCACTGGTGCCGTCATGAGCAACAATTTACAGTCGGAGTTGGGTGCACCCAGTGCTCTCTATCGCTGCCGGCAGGGCCTCCTCCACATCTCGGATGAGACCCCCCGGCAAGCAGACAGAGTGAACACTGGCCTTCTTCCTCGAGCTTTCTGCTATTTCCTTAAGGGAAATTCCAGCAGCATTTCCTGAACATTTGTGAAATTACAACGTGTATATTGCATACGGTTGTGCTATGAAATAAACAACTTAAGCATTACAAGGAGTCATCTGGTGACATTATTTGCAATTACATTGTATTCGGCTGCTACTCCCTTGTTTTAAGATACTTTTTGTATGTCTCTGTGCCCAGTCTAAAGAAATCGTCATTCAAAATAACAGAGGGGCTGAAACCAGTTGTGACAATAGAAACAGTGTAACACTGCTTTTTATGTTCTCAGAATCAACTTTTCTCCGCTGTTTACAGTCTTTATTATCTGCCTGTTCAAATTTTTTTGTAAACATTGTTGATTTGCATTGGCTTTTCTGTTGTCCTAATTATAAATTCCTCACCATTTCAAATCACTTTTATAAACACTCATGGAAGGGGGGCAGGAGAGCTGGGGGGAAGGACTTACATAATTGACATAAAATGATTCTTCTAAGTCATTGGCTTTTCACAAAAAGTAGTGTTTACAGATATTACACAGTTAACTATCTTAAAATGTTGTGTGATTAGGGCCTCCCGTCAAGCAGACGGTTCGCCGGGTGCAAGTCTTTCGATTTGACGCCACTTTGGCGGCTTGTGCGTCGATGGGGATGAAATGAAGGACAACACAACACCAAGTCCCTGAGCGGAGAAAATCTCCGACCCAGCCGGGAATCGAACCCGGGCCCTTAGGATTGACATTCTGTCGCGCTGACCGCTCAGCTACCGGGGGCAGACGTTAACTTTCTTGAGGTGTAGCCAATGTAACGATAATCATGTTGTGTGTAGTGTTGCCGTTAGTTGCGTTATTGAATCAGATGGCTAACTTCTTCATAATCTGGTTGGATGGAAAGTTGGCAGTGATCAACGAGAGCTACAATAGTGCCTCTGCTGGTATTGCATGAGAACAGATTTCTAACTATTGCACATGCAGTACTCTTTAATATAAATATGTGAGCTAAATGGGAATTATTGGCATACTTATTTCTTAAACGAAGAGCAGTGATTTTCATTTGTGGGAAGATGTTACCACTTAGTGTATCATCTATGTTTATATAAAAACATGATGATTTTTGTAGTGGTTGTTAGACTGGGACCTGACAGCGCAGCTAAAATTTAGCTCCACATTCTACTGTATTATATTCTATCCTAGAGAAGCCTATTTCATTGTATTGTCAAATATCTACATACAATCAACAACACAATGACAATTATCAAATGCAGTTCTCTCATTGGGTCCACCATTTTACGTAATCAGTAAACACTGTCTGTTGCAAAATGGTAAACAGTACTTTACATTTTTTTCTTAAATAAAATTAGAGTATGATGCAGTGAGTTTTATGATTTGATGTTATATATGTATCTCCTTTACACTGTGGCGCTGTAGACGAGTGTGTAACAAATGTCCAGGTCTTGTAATATGAGGTATGTCCACAAAGTAAGTTCCATTTGGTTATATAAAACAAACATATACAGATACAGAAAAAATATTTATTGTACAAAAATCTACAACTGTTAAACTACTTTTCTACACAGCTTCCGAAATTTTGTAGGCACTTGTCATAGTGTGGCACAAGTTCTTGTATGCCTTCTTCATAGAAGGTTGCCGTCTGTTTATTCAACCTTGTGGTAACATGTTCTTTCAGCTCATCATAATTGTTAAAGTGATGACCACCAAGGACAGAGATTAGGTGTAAGATGAGATGAAAGTCGCTAGGAGTGAGGTCCGGGTTGTACAGAGGATGATCAAACGCATCCCGGCGAAATTTTCATAAGAGTTGTTTGGTCACATTCGCCGTGTGAGGTCTGGCATTATCGTGGGGAGAAACAACACCTTTTGGCAGTATTCCCCGGTGCTTGTTCTGTATTGCACAGCGCAATGTATTAATGGTCTCGCAGTAGCCGTGTGCGTTGGTTGTTTGGCCTCATGGTAAGAAATCAATCAGGAAAATGCCTTTCTGTCCCAAAAAAACAGTGCACATGACTTTTCTAGGTGTCAAGATTTGCTTAGGCTTAAGCTTTGTGTGGGTTTAAGTGTGCCTCCATTCCATTGATTGCTGTTTTGTTTCAGGGGTGTCGTACGATACCCTAGTTTCATCCCCCGTGACTATCAGAGAAAGAAAACCATTGCCTTCTTCATTGTAGTGTGTCAAAAACTGAAGTGCACTGCCCATCTGTCATTTTTTGTGTTGTTCAGTAAGAATTTAGGGTACCCAACGTGAGCAAAGTTTTCAAAATTTCAGTTTTTCAGTAACAGTTTCATGAATTAGTGATCGTGAGATTTGCAGAACTTCTGTAGCAAGGGCATTAAGTGTAAACTTACGTTTGTGCTTAATCTTCTCTTCAGTTGTGTGATCCAGTTCATCAGTAACCACAAACGTTCATTCTTGAACAGTCTGACCCATTTTCTAACCATTAAATCACTCGTAGCAGTTTATCCGTAAACCTCGCAGACTTGCCAATGAATTTCCTTTGGTTTAAATTTCTTTGCATTTAGAAAACAAATCACAGATCTGATGTCACATGCGGCGGCATTTTCAATTACGGCTGACATTATAAAGGAGCACTACAGAACACACTGATACGTGTTACAAACCGGACACAATAGGAGGACCAGCCCCCCTCCCCTCTTCCCCCCCCCCCCCCCTCCACTTGTTTATTACATCAGAGAAATACACATTTTAAGACAAAATTTAACTACATGAAATATTGCTCCCAGTAAAGGTTAACATAAGCAGTGACAAAACTTAGTTCTCTTAAGGGTTTCTGCTGGCAACAAATTTTGAGGTGGCAATGTAAGGTTTATATCAATTTAGCTCGAACACATAGCTAGTGATTGAATCATGACACAGACACTTTAACAATTTTGGCAACAAATAAATAGCTTGAATTTGTACACACAGTAACCAACTAATCAACAGCCTTGCCATTGAATAAGTAGTAGGCCATTTGGAACGAATTAGCAACTAGGGGAGTTAATACCAACAGTCTTTAAATGTCTTGCTTTCCATTAAATAAACAAACTTACAGTAATTAAATGAATAACAAATCAAACATACTACGCTCCACTCAAAATCTTCAGTGGAAGCCAAGCCAAAATGAAGATTCCATTAACTGACTAGCACTGAAGTCACACTAAAGCTCATCTCTGTGTTCCCAGACACACACGGGGCAGACTTATACAAGACAAGATTTTGAAGGGAGCACGTCAGTAAAACCGGTAGTGGAGCTAACTCGCGCCACTTACTAGACCGGGGTAGAAAGTGATATACAATGAGGGTGCCTTAGTGCTATATTGCGCTACAAAATATTAATTCAAATGACCAATTCAAAATTAAGTATACATAAACCAGCATTAATTAGCAAGGAGTGACATCAGGTTGCTCGAAGGGATGACAACACTTAATTGAAAGGACGAATACCGGAGGTGGCAGTAACATTAAACACCTTCTCTGAGTTTTAACCAGGAGTCGCTTCCCGCTATACAAGTAAACATTTAACCAAGCACAAGGAAGGAACCCCAAAGAGAAAATTCAAATAAAACCCCCCAAAGATATTAAAGGACAGGGAACTCCAACTATTTAAATTTAAAAGAATTAGCTCTCCTCAAAGAGCCGGCCAGAGTGGCCGTGCGGTTGTAGGCGCTACAGTCTGGAACTGGGCGACCACTACGGTCGCAGGTTTGAATCCTGCCTCAGGCATGGATGTGTGTGATGTCCTTAGGTTAGTAACGTTTAATTAGTTCTAAGTTCTAGGCGACTGATGACCTCAAAAGTTAAGTCGCATAGTGCTCAGAGCCATTTGAACCATCTCCCCAAAGGCAGTGTAAACGCTAAGATCACACTTAAAGAGTCCACCAAAATTGATTACAAAAAGTCTTGTACATTTACTCCTTTTCTTTAAAGGAAACACAAGGCTGCTTAACTCCTGCTGGACATCTGGTATGGCTTGTGTAGGATACAGCACGCAGCAACCTAAGCTAAGCGGTCGCAAGACACGGCGAGTAAATTTAGGAGAGCAGACAGCCAGGCAGCCAACACACATCCTCCGTCCTGAACCGGCAGACCGCGTACAACCAACTCCACATGTACGTGGTGGCTTCCCGCCTCGTACCTCGCGGCATCTCAGCATTTAGCATGAGCAAACATCAACTGCCACTCGCCCCACGAATCCGGAAAACAACAAGACAAGCAAAGATAAAAAACATCGAAGGATCGATAATGGATATCTAAGAGACTGGCACGCCGGTAACGAGCGCCATGGCTCGGCTCACACACGTCGGCAGCAGCGATCTAAAAATGGCGTACACGTCTTCTCCTCGAGTCAGAGTAACTGCCGTGCTCAGAACTGCGATCGTAGTGCTGCCACTGATAGAAATAGAAACGGAACTTACTTTGTGGACGACCCTCGTAAATCTTGTGCGTCTGCTCATGTTTTTGATACAGGCATTAAAGTGCTGAATGTATTTATGAACTAGAAACCAAATAGAAAAGATCTACTAGAGGAAGTTGAAACAAACTATAATCCTTTAATGTTTGCTAGGAACATATGGACTGCCAGTACGTAAAACTTCTTCAGCTTTTTCTTTCCTACGTTCAATTTCAGTTCCTATCTCATTCACAAGGGACTGGATACTAATGTTGGTGCCATGAACAGCCTTCACATACTACAAAACTTTCTTTGGGTTTTGTAGAAGAGCATTTGAAAGTAGTCTGCTATGGTAGACACTAAAGGCTTCACACTTTGCTCTCTTGACACCAAATGTGTTTCATTCAGCATCCCCCTATCTCTAGTCCTATGCTGTGTTTGACACCAATAATAATAATAATAATAATAATTATTATTATTATTATTATTATTATTATTATTATGTAGTATGGAGAATTTCTGATTCCACTGTTCCCTGTCTTCAGCTTTTTCCTTCAGTCAGTTGTACCTCCTTCCATCTTTCATGTCGTCCAGATGTTGAATTCTTCATCTTCCTTATCGTGCGTTTCCTCTGAGTTTCCCTTCGAAGACATCATGTACGAGTCCCTCGTGTCTAAGTACATGTCCAATCCAGTTGGCCTTTCTCTGAAGAATTATATGCAGAGTACTTCTCTTCTGTCGTACTCTTCGCATTACATCATCATTTTTTATGCGATCTGTCCACTTGATCTTTTCCATTCTCCTCCAGCACCACATTTCAAAGCTCTCTAAGTATTTTTTCTCCTTCTTTCTCATGGTCCATGTCTCTGCTCCATACAGTGCAGTGCTCCAAATGCAATTATCAGTTTTTTCCTCAGTGCCAAACTCAACTTGCTGGTCAGCAGAGTCCTTTTCTTGGTGAAAGCAGCTTTGCCCATGGTGATTCGTGCTTGGATTTCGTTGGTGCAGTGGGCATCCTTTGTCGTAAAACTTCCCAGGTACTTGAACTGATTCACATTTTCCAATATGCAGTAGTTTCTGTTTTTTTTTAGAAGTTTCTTGAAAGTGACTGTATACTGTGGAAGTTCCCTCCCATTATGAACTATTCTACTGGGCACATACGAATGCATTGCATGGTCAACCGTTGTTTTAAACTTCAGCCAGGTTCCTCATTGAGATATGACACTCCTGATTTTTTTATCAAGTTTACGGAACATATACAGGGTGTTACAAAAAGGTACGGCCAAACTTTCAGGAAACATTCCTCACACACAAATAAAGAAAAGATGTTATGTGGACATGTGTCCGGAAACGCTTAATTTCCATGTTAGAGCTCATTTTAGTTTCGTCAATATGTACTGTACTTCCTCGATTCACCGCCAGTTGGCCCAATTGAAGGAAGGTAATGTTGACTTCGGTGCTCGTGCTGACATGCGACTCATTCCTCTACAGTACTAGCATCGAGCACATCAGTACGTAGCATCGACAGGTTAGTGTTCACCACGAACGTGGTTTTGCAGTCAGTGCAATGTTTACAAATGCGGAGTTGGCAGATGCCCATTCGATGTAAGGATTAGCATGGGGCAGTAGCCGTGGCGCGGTACGTTTGTATCGAGACAGATTTCCAGAACGAAGGTGTCCCGACAGGAAGACGTTCGAAGCAATCGATCGGCGTCTTAGGGAGCACGGAACATTCCAGCCTACGACTCGCGACTGGGGAAGACCTAGAACGACGAGGACATCTGCAGTGGACGAGGCAATTCTTCGTGCAGTTGACGATAACCCTAATGTCAGCGTCAGAGACGTTGCTGCTGTACAAGGTAACGTTGACCACGTCACTGCATGGAGAGTGCTACGGGAGAACCAGTTGTTTCCGTACCGTGTACAGCGTGTGCAGGCACTGTCAGCAGCTGATTGGCCTCCACGGGTATACTTCTGCGAATGGTTCATCCAACAATGTGTCAATCCTCATTTCAGTGCAAATGTTCTCTTTACTGATGAGGCTTCATTCCAACGTGATCAAATTGTAAATTTTCACAATCGACATTTGTGGGCTGACGAGAAACCGCACGCAATTGTGCATTCACATCATCAACACAGATTTTCTGTGAATGTTTGGGCAGGCATTGTTGGTGATGTCTTGACTGGGCCCCATGTTCTTCCACCTACGCTCAATGGAGCACATTATCATGATTTCATATGGGATACTGTACCTGTGCTGCTGGAACACGTGCCTTTACAAGTACAACACAACATGTGGTTCACGCATGATGGAGCTCCTGCACATTTCAGTCGAAGTGTTCGTACGCTTCTCAACAACAGATTCGGTGACCGATGGATTGGTAGAGGCGGACCAATTCCGTGGCCTCCATGCTCTCCTGACCTCAACCCTCTCGACTTTCATTTATGGGGCATTTGAAAGCTCTTGTCTACGCAACCCCGGTACCAAATGTAGAGACTCTTCGTGCTCGTATTGTGGACGGCTGTGATACAATACGCCATTCTCCAAGGCTGCATCAGGGATTCCGTGTGACGGAGGGTGGATGCACGTATCCTCGCTAACGGAGGACATTTTGAACATTTCCTGTAACAAAGTGTTTGTAGTCACGGTGGTACGTTCTGTTGCTGTGTGTTTCCATTCCATGATTAATGTGATTTGAAGAGAAGTAATAAAATGAGCTCTAACATGGAAAGTAAGCATTTCCGGACACATGTCCACATAACATACTTTCTTTCTTTGTGTGTGAGGAATGTTTCCTGAAAGTTTGGCCGTACCTTTTTGTAACACCCTGTATATCTTTCTGCTTGTGTTAATTGTCCTCTGTACTCTGGTAATCATTGTTGCCACAACCGTGTCATAATCACTGACACCAGTTGTGATGTGGATGTCCTCAAAGAGGTCAGGTCTATTTATTGATGTCAGATGCAATTATTAGTGGTGGTTTGAAATATAGAAAAAATGTGGATTTCACTACATTTGACGGTTGAACACACAAGGGAGCTGCGGCGATTTTTGTCACTTGGTATGATAAGGATGCTGAAGAGTTTTTGAGCCACATTATACTGGTGATGAGACCTGGATTTTTCATACGAGGGTGGTTTGAAAAGTTCTCGAAATTGCCACGAGCGGCCAGTGCTAGTCCAACGAGTTGTTGACGTAACATTCATTGGACTGTTGCCTGTAAACATGTGCCACATAAGTTCTGTTGGAAGAGAGCTGTGGCAGTGATGGCGCTCTGTTGTTGTTTCCACGTAGTGATTTGTGAAGATGGAAAAAATGGAGATTCGAGTAGTGATTAAGTACTTCATAAAGAAAGGTATGAAAGCCGAGGACAAAGGGACATTCGTGCCAATTTCCAGAATACACTGGGGGACTCAGCTCCTTCATATTCAAGTGTTTCCAAGTGGACAAATGAATTTAAATTTGGTCGGGAAAGCTTAGGTGGTGATCCACGCATTGATCGGCCAATATGTGTCACTACTCCAGAAATCATTGTGAAAGTGCACAAAATGGTTACGGAGGATCGCCGATTGAAAGTGCGTGAAATTGCTTGTGCCTGCCTGATGTCATCTGAAAGGGTATATCACATTTTAACTTAATAATTAGAAATGAAAAAATTATCTGCAAGATGGGTGCCATGACCCTTGACGCTAGATCAAAAGCGCATGAGAATGGACATATTGGAACAATGTTTGGCCTGTTTTAGGAGAAACGAAAACAATTTTTTGTGCCGTTTTGCGACCACAGATGAAACTAGGGTACACTACTATACCCCAGAGACAAAACAACTGTCAAAGCAGTGGAAACATGCTGATTCTCCACCACCAAAGAAAGCAAAGTCAATTCCTTTGGCAGGAAAGGTCATGGCATCAGTGTTCTGGGATGCAAAGGGGATTCTGTTTGTAGATTATCTTCCCACTGGGCAAACAATTACTGGAGAATACTATGCAAACCTCCTGGATGAATTGCATCAAAAGATGCACGAATAACGGCCAGGATTAGCAAGGAAGAAAGTCATCTTCCCTTAATACAATGCATGGCTGCACACATGTGCTGTTGCAATGGCAAAATTATATGAACTAAGGTATGAACTGTTGCCACACCTGCCTTATTCACCTGATACGGCTCCGTCAGACTTCCATCTCTTCCCAAAACTGAAAATTTTTTTTTTGGTGGACAAAGATTCACTTAAAAAGAAGAATTGATAGCTGGAGTTGACAACTATTTTGCAGGCCTGGAGGAAACTCATTATATACAGTGAAATAGCGTATTTCATGAACCCCAACAAAAAGAAACAAATTATGAGCACCAAAATCTTTACAGGCACTGTGTTCCAGGATTAAAAGGACGTCTTGCTCATTGACTTCATGCCTAGAGGACAGTTCGTAATTGCAGTGGCCTGCTGTCCAATCCTTTGCTAGCTACGCCACATCATCGAAAACAAACGATGTCGGTTGTTGTCTGGCTGCATTGTGTTTCTTCACGATATTGTTCACCTGCACTCTGCTGCATTGACAAAGGATTTGGTTTGGCAGTTTAAGTGGCAAAGTTTTGAACATCCACATTATAGCCCAGACTCGTTCCCAAGCAATTACCTTCTTGTTCCCAAATTGAACAATTTTTTTGGGGTGGAAATCACTATGGAAATGGCAATGAAGCGAAAGTGGATGTTACTGACTGGTTCGACAACTTGGTGGCAGTCAACTATGCTGAAGGCACAGGAAACGTTGTTGAGAGCTGTGACAAATGTTGAAATTCGAATAATTATTGTGTAAAAAATAGCTGAGGTGCCAAAAAATGTTGTACAATAAGTTTTGCTGCATTATGTGGATTTGAAAGTGTTGGGAGGAACAAGTATACTTTACTTTTAAAACCGTCCTAGCATTTTTATGGCGGCATACTTTGCTCGTTCCTGTGCAAGAATAAGGGTAAGTGGTTAATAGTGCAGGTTACTTTTTCTTAGTGTTACCTTTATGACTACTGTTATTATTTTCAAATAATTATCTGAAACAACTGCTACAGCCATTGCTATGCGAAGATGAGTGTCACAGTAGTTTCCCGCTTTTTTCCTACGCAGTACATCGGTACAGTCGGGACCGTGCACCGGGTGACGGAGCGCGGGGACATTCGCGTGCGCTACGAGGGCTGCAACAACCGCTGGACACTGCACCCTGCGGCGCTCACCAAGGTGAACACGTTCGCCGTGGGAGACACGGTGCGCGTGAAGGATGACTTGGCACTGGTGCGCGAGTACCAGAAGGGCCACGGGGAATGGAGTGAGGCGATGCGACCGGTGAGTACCGTCGTATTCTGCTGCCGCATGCAGTTGTCTTGTGCTCAGGTGGGAGACTATCCAGTTGTTCATATCTTGTGCTTTGTGAATGGGTTTTGTGCCTTTCATTTGACTGCTGGGTGTAATTTTGTGAGAGATTAAAACTATGTGCTGGAACAGGACTCGAACCTGGAACCTTATCGACTCAACTGTCTGGACATGACTCATTACTTGCCCTCGAAACCACATCCTTTCCACTTGTAGAGCTCTTTCTTTCTTGTACCCTGTGCCATTCATCAAGGAATTAAACCCACACCTAAATTATCTGTCAGTTTGAATGTTGTTGTGGTCTTCAGTCCTGAGACTGGTTTGATGCAGCTCTCCATGCTACTCTATCCTGTGCAAGCTTCTTCATCTCCCAGTACCTACTGCAACCTACATCCTTCTGAATGTGCTTAGTGTATTCATCTCTTCATCTCCCTCTACGATCTTTACCACCCACACTGCCCTCCAGTACTAAATTTGTGATCCCTTGATGCCTCAGAACATGTCCTACCAACCGGTCCCTTCTTCTAGTCAAGTTGTGCCACAAACTTCTCTTCTCCCCAATCCTATTCAATAACTCGTCATTAGTTATGTGATCTACTCATCTAATCTTCAGCATTCTTCTGTAGCACCACATTTCGAAAGCTTCTATTCTCTTCTTGTCCAAACTAGTTATCATCCATGTTTCATTTCCATACACTCCATACAAATACTTTCAGAAACGACTTCCTTACATTTAAATCTATACTCAATGTTAACAAATTTCTCTTCTTCAGAAACGCCTTCCTTGCCATTGCCAGTCTACATTTTATATCTTCTCGACTTCGACCATCATCAGTTATTTTGCTCCCCAAATAGCAAAACTCCTTTACAACTTTAAGTGTCTCATTTCCTAATCTAATTGCCTCAGCATCACCCGACTTAATTAGACTACATTCCATTATCATCATTTTGGTTTTGTTGATGTTCATCTTATATCCTCCTTTCAAGACACTATCCATTCCGTTCAACTGCTCTTCCAATTCCTTTGCTGTCTCTGAGAGAATTACAATGTCATCGGTGAACCTCAAGGTTTTTATTTCTTCTCCATGGATTTTAATACCTACTCCGAATTTTTCTTTTGTTTCCTTCACTGCTTACTCAATATTCCGATTGAATAACATCGGAGATAGGCTACAACCCTGTCTCACTCCCTTCCCAACCACTGCTTCCCTTTCATGCCCCTCGACTCTTCGAACTGCCATCTGGTTTCTGTACAAATTGTAAATAGCCTTTCGCTCCCTGTATTTTACCCCTGCCACCTTCAGAATTTTAAAGAGAGTATTCCAGTCAACATTGTCAAAAGCTTTCTCTAAGTCTACAAATGGTAGAAACATAGGTTTGCCTTTCCTTAATCTTTCTTCTAAGATAAGTCGTAAGGTCAGTATTGCCTCACGTGTTCCAGTGTTTCTACGGAATCCAAACTGATCTTCCCCGAGGTCATCAGTTTGAATAGACGATCATATACAGGGTGATTATAATTAAAGCTAAACTTTCAAACCGTTGTATAAATAACACCACTGGTCAGAATGACGTCAAATTGCAACAAAATATTATCAGAGAAGGGGGAAAATTATGGCAGATGCGAAATGAATAGTTACAAAGTGTAGCAATAGAGGTGCTGTAAGCATCACAATTTAATAGTGGCCGACTACAAATGAAAAATGAATCGTACAACAATGCCTGAGGTGTATGTCTGACGTTAAAGAAATTGTACTACTCGGTGTGCATGGGTGTACAGGTGTGATACTGTTAGTTACATAAGCCATCCACCACAACAGCATCATATTACATTGGATGGGAAAGATCTGTTTTTAATTGTCCTGAGGCCAAAAACCACATGAAAAACTTCAATCAAAATCAAATCACTTATTAATTTCTGTGTAACTGGTGCAAAACAAGTTCAATATGCTGTCAACCATTTCTGCAACAAGCTGAAATCGAGAAACAGCATGTTCCACAACTGATCGAAGTGTTTCCGGAGTCACGTTCAGGATGTGTTGCGCAATGCGTGCCTTCGGTACAGTGCTAAGTATGCAGACAGAACACTGAACACATCTTTCAGACAGCCCCACAGCCAGAAGTCACCCAGATTAAGATCAGGTGACCGGGACGGCCAGGCTGTAAGGAAATGGCGGCTGATGATTCTAGCATTTCCAAAATGGCGCTCAGCAGCTACTTAACTGGATTTGCAATGGGCGGAGATATGCCATCTTGCATAAAAATGATCCTATCCGCGCTATTGGTGAACTGGAATGACGTGGTTGTGCAAAAGACACTCGTAGCGCATACCAGTAACGGTACAGGTAACAGGACCGGAAGCACCTGTCTCTTCAAAAGAATATGGCCCTATGATAAATGCTGCCATAAACTCGCACCACACAGAGACCTATTCAGGATGAAGTGGTACTGGTTGATTTGCATGTGGATTTTTCGTTGCCTATATTCGACAGTTCTGTGTATTGACATATCCCGTCAGATGGAAGTGGGCTTCATCTGTCCACAAAATCTTCCACGGCTAATCATTGTCCACTTCCATGCGAGCAAGAAATTCTAAAGCAAAGGTCACTCTTGCTGGCAGGTCAACAGGAAGCAACTGGTGCACATAGCAAAGAAGGATGTTTCGTAGGATTTTACACCCCGTGCTCACGGGTATGTCCAATGTTCGGGCAGTTCTCCGTGCACTACACGTTTGCACACCACCACCCGTCTCCTCCTGCATTGCTGTGGCCACTGCTTCCACTGACATGGAATCATTCCTACCTCTACCCGGTTTCACACCAAAAGAACCCGTCTTTTCGAATTTCCGAATGATTTTCTCCAGGCCCATGGCACTCGTCAGACCAACGACTTTTTAAAACCCTTCAGTGTCCGGAACTTCTGCAGAGCGACGTGTGCACAATCATCATTCTGGTATTACAGCTTTACAAGCAGAGCGTGATCCTGCATTGAGACAGCCACGGCGAACGTTGCAGACGCGAAAGGAGGAAAAGCTGTGTACCGAGCGTGTTGATACCAAATTCAGTGCGTTGTGCGCATGACAGCTGTTTTCATTTACATATTCTGTTGCATACAGCACCATCTATTGATCAATTTTCACACTATTTTTGTCTTCTGCCGTACGTTTTCCGCCTTCTGATAATATTCCAGTAATAATGGTAATAATAATATTGACTCACAAGACACTAAAATAATTTATCGGCACACATTTTTAGGGTCGTTTCATGGGGGTATAATTTTTACAAGTTTTTCATTGACATTCCCCCTTTTAAATAAAATATGATTTCTTCCAGTACATAGTTCTTTTACAACTTTACCCCTCTGCTTAGAAGATTTAGATTTATGTAAGTGTTTTATTCTGCAAATTATGCTTCACAAGCAGTTTTATAAATTTCACGTAATGGGTTTCCTCCCCAAATTCAGTTGCTGTGAAGTGATGCTCACTGTTTATAAGTAAGAAACGTCTCTACAGTTGCAGCGAAGTGTTCTCGGGTGAGGTAATTCTACAAACTTCTGTAAATAGTATGTGCTTTAGCACAATAAAAGTGTGAGGTCAGAACAAATTTCCTTATTTGCTGAAAATCTTGTGATACTTTACCACTAGCTTGAAGTTTCAAAAGCCACTCCAACAGATCCATTACATTTTTGCTGCTTAACATTTTACAAACTGCACTACACATTCTTTTTATTTCTTTTATTTTTTTAAACTTTTTATTTATCTATTTATTTTTTCAAACTAGCAACTAAAGTTTCTAACTGTACTGTTCTTGTTTAGTGTTGCTTATTAAATTGCTCAATATGCTTCTTCAGTAGCACTTTCTTTTCTTTTACTCTGTCATATTGTACTTTCAGCATTTTGTGATTTAAGCACAGTAACTGTGGTCATTATACTAGGTACGTAAAGAATGACTTTCCACAATAAAAGTAGAATAATAATTTTACAGCCTAAAAGAGAAATTATTGATATCTGGAGTAAAATTGAATTGTAGACTTACTGTGAGTTACTGATGTCTCATTAATAGCATTATCCTGCATATTGTCAAAAACTTGCTTTCTGGGTAGTGGTCATAAGATTTTATCCTTTATTTGTAGTATATTGAAAAAGTGAAGATGGTTCGTATTTCCGTGGATGAAAGGTTCCTGTGGTCATTTGTTTGGTATATACATTTCTCTTCGAAATGAGTTGAGCAAAGGTAACTAGCTGTAGTTGTAAACCGGTTGTCTTGTTTCATATTTACGACCCATTTCTTTCATAGTTCCTCTTCTTTTAAAGAAAATTTTTGATTAATGAAAACCAAATTACTTTCCTGCATTTATCTTATGCATAATTCCAATTCCTATACAGTCATTGATGCTTGAAAATATTTGTTATACTAATACAGTTATTCATGATATGAAATATTTGTTGTTTTATTGTTTTGGTTTGTGCAATTGAATGCTGAAGATACTGGAGGTTCAGTTTATATTTTGTTACACAAATCATCTCACTTTTCTTCTTGTATGTTCTCAGGGATTGTTCCCTCCAGTTTGTCCCCATATAGCAAAATCACCCTTTTAAATATTTGCAAATGGAAATTTTAATTAACAAATGTAGTACCAACTGGAGAGATTGGAGACTTATAAGGAACTTGTACCTGGGACAAAGGGTAAAGGTACGACTGAACTACGGAGAAACAAACAGTGTGGAAATAGGAAGGGGAGTGAGACAAGGATGTTGTCTGTCGCCAAGTCTCTTCAACCTGTACGGAGAAATGCTGGAGAGAAAAGCACTGAAAGTATGCGGAAACTTCAAAGTAGGATGACGTCTCATCGACACCGTCAAGTATGCAGACGACCTGGTAGTGCTCGCCTAAAATCAGAGACAGCTGCAACACGTGATGAACAGTTTGGTGGAAACGGGAAGAAAACACGGCACGGAAATCAACATCGAAAAATCAAAAGTGATGCGCATATCAAAACGTGAGAAACACGTGAAGATAACTGTTGACAATCAGGAGCTAGAAAATGTGAATCAGTTAAAGTAC
The DNA here is from genome assembly GCF_023864345.2 of Schistocerca serialis cubense. Classification (NCBI taxonomy): domain Eukaryota; kingdom Metazoa; phylum Arthropoda; class Insecta; order Orthoptera; family Acrididae; genus Schistocerca; species Schistocerca serialis. The sequence goes on from NC_064648.1 coordinate 103,858,935, forward strand.
CTGGGAAGTTTTACCACAAAGGATGCCCACTGCACCAACAAAATCTGAGCAAGAATCGCCGTGGCCAAAGCTGCTTTCAACAAGAAGAGGACTCTGCTGACCAGCAAGTTGAGTTTGGCATAGAGGAAAAAACTGATAAAGTGCTACATTGCACTGTATGGAGCAGAGGCATGGACCATGAGAAAGAAGGAGAAAAAATACTTAGAGAGCTTTGAAATGTGGTGCTGGAGGAGAATGGAAAATATCAAGCGGACAGATCGCATAAAAAATGACGATGTACTGCGAAGAGCAGGAGAGAAGTATTCTGCGTACAATTCTTCAGAGAAAGGCCAACTGGTTTGGACGTGTACTTAGACACGAGGGACTCATACACGATGTCATCGAAGGGAAACTCAGAGGAAACGCATGATGAGGAAGATGAAGAATTCAACATCTGGACAACATGAAAGATGAAAGGAGATACAGCAGACTGAAGGAAGAAGCTGAAGACAGTGAACAGTGGAATCAGAAATTCTCCGTACAAAGACATGGACCTGCCACTAGGCAGAATACTACATAATAAATTGTACCATATATTTTAATGAAAATAAGATTTAAAAAAAAATTACTGATGGCATGAAAATGCATATATTCACAATAAATTAAAATGTGATACAGAACTTCAAAACATCAAATAGAAAATAAAATTCTTTTTTTCGTAGAGATCGGACACTGTTATTCTTGTATGTGTTTTTTTCATTTAACAATAAGGCTATACAGGGTAGTTATACTTCATCTTTCACTACTTGAGTGAGTGTAGATGGAAAACTATTTGCTGTGTGGGTACCCAACTTTACAGAAATGATGTTCAGACTTTGCATTGCAGCAGTTGCATTGTTAATATCACGACCTGCCTTTAGGTGCCAGTACTGGGTACGGCACCGAAGTGTCGAAACACGAGCGGCCGTGTGCATTGCAATTGCAGACATTCAGCACGGTTCTGGACAAGGTGAGCAACGCTGTATTATAAAAATGTTTTGTCCAAACAATGGCACCGGTGCTGCTGGTCCTTGTAAGTGTTGATGCATTAAAGGATACAGAGAGGTCCTCTTTCCGCACCACGGTTGAAGAACGTGATTGGAAAGTTGAAAGTAACTGGCGATTTGGCATCTGTTCCCAGGAGAGACCGACAGTGAATTGCGCCACAAATTGTTCGAGAAGTTACCGTTGCTATGGCTGAGACTGCTGTATGTGATGCGTGATCTTCAAGCAGTGCACGGGCTGTGTCGTGATAGCTGAACGTTCCGTGGTCCACCATTTGAAAAGCAAACAGTTGTGAAATGGTAGCCGTACAAACTTCCAGGCTGTCACGGATGCGGGTGGCCGTCACATTGAGCAAAGTTTGTAATCTGGGGTGTAAATGTGGTACACAGTTAACAAATGTTACTCTGTCATGTAGAAATTAATCTTCTTCTTCTTTTTTTTTTTCCCCCAATAATTTATCCATTATCTCTCTTCTTCATGCCCTTACAAATGTTGTCACAAAATTTCAACATCCTACAATCGTTCATTTTTTATGGGATCCCTCTTGTGTAGCAGAGCTTAATAAGTACTCTGCACTGTCTCAAATATCCAGTCATATCACAAAATACAGAGGAATAGTGTCCTATGATTACAGCATAGTCACAACTGTAATCTGTTGACATGATCAAAAACTTTGGTGTAAGAGTTTGTGATGATTTAGAATGGAATTTTAACAGAGGCTAAGCTGTGGGTAAAATAGTTGTTGGTCCTCAGTTCGTTGGTAGATTGTTGGGAAAATGCAATCAACCAGCAAAGGAGACACAATTCACTTATTTGTCCAGTCTTAGAATATTGCTCAAGTATGTGGTAATAATATAAAATACGATTAACAAGAAGAGAATATAAGCTTTCAAAATGTGGTGCTAGAGAAGAATGCTGAAGTTTAGATGGGTAGATCACATAAATAATGAGGAGGTATTGAATAGAATTGGGGAGAAGAGAAGTTTGTGGCACAACTTGACTAGAAGAAGGGATCAGTTGGTAGGGCATGTTCTGAGGCATCAAGGGATCACCAATTTAGTATTGGAGGGCAGCATAGAGGGTAAAAATCGTAGAGGGAGACCAAGAGATGAATACACCAAGCAGATTCAGAAGGATGTAGGTTGCAGTAGGTACTGGGAGATGAAGAAGCTTGCACAGGATAGAGTAGCATGGAGAGCTGCATCAAAACAGTCTCAGGACTGAAGACCACAACAACAACAACAACAACAACAGGATTAACAAGGGATATTGAACTTATCAAAAGAAAGTGGTACAAATGGCTACAGGTTTGTTTTACTTATAACAGAACGTCATGGACACTGAAAAATGTGACCTGGAAACACTTGAGGGTGTATCCCAAATATCCTCAAGATCCTCTTTACAAAGTATAGAGAATAAGTAGAAAGTGATTTTCAAATACAGCATTAGTAGTGCGCTGTTTGACACAGTCCCATCAATGGAATATCTGACGTGCATTGCTGCAAAGCAGTACGAAATGGAATGAGCAGGTACGATCGTAGTAGGGATGGCGAATGGCTGACTTGGTTTACTGGGAGAATCTTAGGGTAGTGTGGTTCATCTATAAAGAAGACAGCGTGTAGACCACTAGTGCGACCCAATCTCGAGTACTGCTAGAGTGTTTGGGATCCACACCAGATCAGATTAAAGGAAGGCAGTGAAGCAGTTCAGAGACGGGCTGCTAGATGTTTTACCAGAAGATTCGATCAACATGCAGCTATTACAGAGATGATTTGGTAACTCGAATTGGAATCCCCTAAAGTAAAAGGACATTCTTTTTGAGGAACACTGTTGAGAAAATGTAGAGAAACCGGTATTTTAAGCTGACTGCAGAAAGGTTCCAGTGCTGCGAACATATTTTTCACGTAAGGACCACGAAGACAAGATAAGAGAAATTAGGACTAATACAGAGGCATATAGACAGTCGTTTTTCCCCCCGTTCTACCATATTTACTCGAATCTAAGCCGCACTTTTTTCTGGTTTTTGTAATCCAAAAAACCGTCTGCGGCTTAGAATCGAGTGCAAAGTAAGCGGAAGTTCTAAAAAATGTTGATAGGTGCCGCCACAACTAACTTCTGCCGTCGAATATATGTAGCGCTATACAGGCATGTTGAAAGGAAAGGTTGAAGAATGTAAACATTATGCCATGTATTCTTTCGTGTTTGCTGCTATCTCATTTAAATCCTGTATCCGTAATAAACTACGAAACCAGAGTGAGACAACAGCAAATGCGGAAGAATATAAATATCATGTCATGTTTATATTCGTATTATTCTTATGCTGAATAGTGATACAGTCAGAAATGAAGCACGGCAACTGACTAGATTTTTAAATCTAGGATGACTAATTTCTGTGCAGAATGTAATGTACTAAAGAGGCGCCTGTAAAGATTTTCAAACTGAGAAAAATTTTCGCTAAACTCTCGTTAAGAACATCTTCTATCATACGCAGTCTATTATTTTGTTCTTGTTGATCATTATCAAAGAAAGCAGCAGTGTAAGTAACAACAAATAGCAGTCTCTTGCCATTGTTTTGCTTAGGAGACAATTCCTCTCTTTTTTTACTGTAAGCCGCGGTAGCGCGCACAAAGGCAAGCCGTGACGCGAGCGGCGACAGGTCGTAAACACTCATTGTCAGAATGTGAAGACACAATGAATGACACAGTACAATAATGCATTTTCAGCTTAGAGTGACTTAAACGCCTATAACAAAGCGAACGGCACTTATCAGATAAAAGCAAAATAAGCAATTGATTCAAACCAGACGAAGCACATGAAAAAGCAAGGGTACCCGTATAAATGTGGACAGAGCGCCTGACACATAGCAATGGCTACTTAGTAAAGCTTAACTGTTAAGCTTACGACTCGAACCAAATTACTATAGCTGTAACTTCACCCATTCGACCTAAATTGTGTCTCATTTTACAATGGACCGACTTTGTTTCAATTTGGAGGTGCGGTCTAAGACTTTTCTCTCCCCTCGAATTTCGAGTCTCAAATTTCAGGTTCGGCTTAGATTTGGGAAAAATTTTTTTCCTCGATTTTGAGTCTCATTTTTCAGGTGCGGCTGAGATTCGAGTGGGCTTAGATTCGAGTAAATATGGTATTTGCGAGTGGAACAGGAAAGGAAATGACTTGTAGTGGTGCGAGGTACCCTCTGCCATGTACCGTATGGTGGCTTGTGGAGTAAGCGTGTAGATGTACAAGATTGTAGAGATAATCTTTAGATTCTTAAGTTTTGCTCCTACAGGGACAGTGGCATTTATAGAATCTGCCTGCAATTCGTACACAGTTGAAACAGGAAGAAGTCCTAACGTGCGGTACTGTGCTGAGCCCCTTTGTGATACACTTCACAGTTGTTTGCAGAGTATGTTTGTTGATGTGGAATTTAGTGGCCAGTAGCTGTTTCAGACGTTACATATGCAGCATTATGCAATTACGTAAACGTCTGCTGTCATCAGGCACTGGGGAAGCTGGGGCAGGTGACGCGCGTGTACGGAGACGGGGACCTGCGAGTCTGCGTCGACAGCGAGACGTGGACTCTGAACCCGCAGTCCGTCACGCTGGTGACTGCCGTCGACAGCGAGCTCAGCAACACGATGGGAGGCCGGAGTGCCGACAGGCAGGACCACGCCAGTGAGTACTCTGCGCGTATCTAGCACTCGCGAGTACCGAGAGATCGTGTGCAAATATCGAGTGAGGTCAGTGAGCCGATGTGGGGTGCCTCGGGAGGTAAAGTTTGTACGGGACCTGCATTGTGGATCGATTTGTTTACTCACTAACTGATTCCTTGTTGTGAATTATGACACAGTTGTAGAGCTTAACTTTATGCAGTGTAAATGTGAAATCAAACTAAAATGTGACACAGAAACATTGCACTTTTTTTTACCTGTAGCGCTGTGGAAATGTGCTGAAGACTGTCACTTTACTAGCTGTCATCTACTCATTAAAAAGCTGTAACAGTACTGTCGACACAGATGTCGGACGATGTACTCTTCTTGTCTGGAGGAGGATGTGACTTCAACAAAAGAGCCACCATCCACAGGGAACATTGGGGTACGAGGAAGTCTATCAGTGGAATAGTCAGTCATATTGACCGTATTCTAATAAATGCTCACCATACCACCTCAGTTATAGGCGTACTATCTTAGCACCCACAATTTCGCTCGCATAGACTGTGTAGCCTGCAGAGATATTTTTTGTTTTGTTTTTATTTAATCAAATTTTGTTGTTCAGGAAGTGCAATGCCTTCTGAGCTTTTCATGCTAATTAAGGCCGTATAAGTGTGGTCTTTTCCAAATCTATTTCTGATCAAAAAGCAATTCTGGTAGCTGAAGTCCAAAGTTTTTGTTAGTCGTGCCCTCTGCATTCTTGTGGAGATATTTCGATAGTAACTTCCATCGCCTAACAAATATTTCTGTATATCAAACCGAGAAGGGAAATACCAGTTTTAATAAATTTAACTTTAATATTTTTTTAATGTAACCCTCACAACACCCCCACAACGACCCCATTAAGTTTTATTTACATTCCCTCCACAAACATTCCTTCGCCCTAGCCAGATTACGCTCCCATATTCTATTTCCTCAGGCTTGTCTGACATTTGGCATTACCCCCAAAGGCCTCACACTTGAAGTTCCATCTCTGGCTGCAACCCTTCCTTCCATCAGTCCCTATACCAGTTCCGAACTGAACAATCCATTGCCCTCACCCACCTAATCCTTCACCTACACATCAACTCAGCCAATGAACACACCCGTCAACTCCTATCTTTAATAAAAGTCCTTAATCTTTCCTCTCCCACATCCACACCGGCTGTTCAGAGCATCCTCCTACAGGCCAACTGTAAATTAGAACAGCATACCACTCTCCACCTCAAAAAACTATCCAATCTCCTGGTTTCCCACCTCCGGAAAGGCAACTCACTCACCCTTCACAACCTTTCCAGCAAACCTCAACCTCCTCTCATTGCACACAAACCCAGTCTCTCCCATCTACTCAATCTCCCACTTCCAGCTCCACTCCCTCCAAAACCTCACAATTCCGATCAACACAATCTGGAACCACAACACCCCAATTCAGTAGTTAACCTTTCCTCCAAACCTCTCCCCCAATCCGAAACCTCTGTCCTATCCAAAGGCCTCACCTTCAGCCCCACTCCCAGATTCAACCAAACAGCCCTCGTCAAAGATTTACTGTCCTACACTCGTACTCTCTGCTGGAAATATCACTTTGCCACGAAGAAAAATGATCCTAATCCTACTCCTAATGATCCAACTCCCCAAGACACCATCCAAATTGAACCCTGCCTGGAACAGTTCCGTCCTCCGTCACAGCGGGACCCACCACCTCTTCCTCAAAATCACCCTCTCCAAACCTTCCAGGAATTTCTGACTTCCAGCCTTGCATCTCAGTCCTTCTCAAAAAACCTTAATCCTACACCCAACATCACCACTGCTGAAGCCCAGGCTATCCGTGATCTGAAGGCTGACAGATCCATCGTCATTCTTCCGGTGGACAAGGGTTCCATGACCGTGGTACTTGATCGTCGTGAGTATGTGGCTGATGGACTGCGTCAGCTTTCAGACAACACCACGTACAAAGTTTGCCAAGGTAACCCCATTCCCGATGTCCAGGCGGAGCTTCAAGGAATCCTCAGAACCTTAGGCCCCCTACAAAACCTTTCACCTGACTCCATCAACCTCCTGACCCCACCGACACCCCGCACCTCTACCTTCTTCCTAAAATCCACAAACCCAATCATCCCGGCCGCCCCATTGTAGCTGGTTACCAAGCCCCCACAGAACGTATCTCTGCCTACGTAGATCAACACCTTCAACCCATTACATGCAGTCTCCCATCCTTCATCAAAGACACCAACCACTTCCTCGAACGCCTGGAATTCTTACCCAATCTGTTACCCCCGGAAACCATCCTTGTAACCATTGATGCCACTTCCTTATACACAAATATTCCGCACGTCCAGGGCCTCGCTGCGATGGAGCATTTCCTTTCACCCCGATCACCTGCCACCCTACCTAAAACCTCTTTCCTCATTACCTTAGCCAGCTTCATCCTGACCCACAACTTCTTCACTTTTGAAGGCCAGACATACCAACAATTAAAGGGAACAGCCATGGGTACCAGGATGGCCCCCTCGTACGCCAACCTATTCATGGGTCACTTAGAGGAAGCCTTCTTGGTTACCCAGGTCTGCCAACCCAAAGTTTGGTACAGATTTATTGATGACATCTTCATGATCTGGACTCACAGTGAAGAAGAACTCCAGAATTTCCTCTCCAACCTCAACTCCTTTGCTTCCGTCAGATTCACCTGGTCCTACTCCAAATCCCATGCCACTTTCCTTGACGTTGACCTCCACCTGTCCAATGGCCAACTTCACACGTCCGTCCACATCAAACCCACCAACAAGCAACAGTACCTCCATTATGACAGCTGCCACCCATTCTACATCAAACGGTCCCTTCCCTACAGCCTAGGTCTTCGTGGCAAACGAATCTGCTCCAGTCCGGAATCCCTGAACCATTACACCGACAACCTGACAACAGCTTTCGCATCCCGCAACTACCCTCCCGACCTGGTACAGAAGCAAATAACCAGAGCCACTTCCTCATCCCCTCAAGCCCAGAACCTCCCACAAAAGAACCACAAAAGTGCCCCACTTGTGACAGGATACTTTCCGGGACTGGACCAGACTCTGAATGTGGCTCTCCAGCAGGGATACGACTTCCTCAAATCCTGCCCTGAAATGAGATCCATCCTTCACAAAATCCTCCCTACTCTACCAAGAGTGTCTTTCCGCCGTCCACCTAACCTTCCTAACCTCTCGGTTCATTCCTAGGAAATCCCCAAACCACCTTCCCTACTCTCTGGCTCCTACCCTTGTAACCGCCCCCGCTGTAAAACCTGTCCCGTGCACCCTCCCACCACCACCTACTCCAGTCCTGTAACCCGGAAGGTGTACACGGTCAAAGGCAGAGCCACTGTGAAAGCACCCACGTGATTTACCAACTGACCTGCCCACACTGTGAAGCTTTCTATGTGGGAATGACCAGCAACAAACTGTCCATTCGCACGAACGGACACAGGCAGGCAGTGTTTGTCGGTAATGAGGATCACCCTGTGGCTAAACATGCCTCGGTGCACGGCCAGCACATCTCGGCGCAGTGTTACACCGACTGGGTTATCTGGATACTTCCCACTAACTCCGGATGTGGGAACTTGCCCTTCAGTATATCCTTTCTTCCCGTTACCCACCAGGCCTCAACCTCCGCTAATTTCAAGTTCCCGCCCCCGTACATCACTTGTCACTCAACAACATCTTTGCCTCTGTACTTCCGCCTCGACTGACATCTCTGCCCAAACTCTTTGCCTTTACAAATGTCTGCTTGTGTCTGTATATGTGTGGATGGATATGTGTGTGTGTGTGTGTGTGTGTGTGTGCGCGCGAGTTTATACCCGTCCTTTTTTCCCCCTAAGGTAAGTCTTTCCGCTCCCGGGATTGGAATGACTCCTTACCCTCTCCCTTAAAACCCACTTCCTTTCGTCTTTCCCTCTCCTTCCCTCTTTCCTGATGAAGCAGCCGTGGGTTGCGAAAGCTTGAATTTTGTGTGTGTGTTTATGTTTGTTTGCGTGTCTATCAACGTGCCAACGCTTTCGTTTGGTAAGTTACATCATCTTTGTTTTCAGATATATTTTTCCCATGTGGAATGTTTCCCTCTATTATATATAATCATTGGTATTTGATTTCAAACTCAAAATTAAAACATTCTTGAAAGTTTTAGAAGTTGTGTGTCCAGTATCTCCCCACTAACAGTCTCAATAATGGGCAAAAATAGTAGAGACCCTCAATTCCCGGAACGGACGAACTGTCGAAGTACGTAATAAAATTTGTGTCAAACCGTCAGTGTGTGCGAGTGCTAGAAGAGAAGGTCACGTAGAAGTATCCACAGTTGTGAGCAAAGTGTGTGAGCAGGCGGAGTGAGACGCGTACGGTGTGTGCGGCAGGCCCGCTGGCGGCGCTGCTGCAGGACCTGGTGGTGGAGCAGGCGGCTGGCAGCATCGACCGGCTGGTGAGGGAGGCCGCCCAGGGCCACGCCGACACCGTCCGAGACTTCATCACCAGCTTCCCCGACAAGGTGAGCGTCCTGGTTGCTTACGTCTCCTGCGGTGTGGAACTCCTCCAGAGGTTAACTTTACATATAAGCTGATTACTGGGTTTTGGTTGTTGTTTCTGTGGTCTTCAGTCCTGAGACTGGTTTGATGCAGCTCTTCATGCTACTCTATCCTGTGCAAGCTTCATCATCTCCCAGTACCTACTGCAACATCCATCCTTCTAAATCTGCTTAGTGCATTCATCTCTTGGTCTCCCTCTACGATTTTTACCCTCCACGCTGCCCTCCAATACTAAATTGGTGATCCCTTGATGCCTCAGAATGTGTCCTACCAACCGATCCCTTCTTCTAGTCAAGTTGTGCCACAAACTCCTCTTCTCCCCAATTCTATTCAATACCTCCTCATTAGTTATGTGATCTACCCATCTAATCTTCAGCATTCTTCTGTATCACCACATTTAGAAAGTTTCTATTCTCTTCTTGTCTAAGCTGTTTATCGTCCACATTTCACTTCCATACACGGCTACACTATGTACAAATACTTTCAGAAATGACTTCCTGACAAATCTATACTCGATGTTAACAAATTTCTCTTCTTCAGAAACGCTTTCTTTGCCATTGTCAGTCTACATTTTATATCTTCTCTACTTCGACCATCATCAGTTATTTTGCTCCCCAAATAGCAAAACTCGTTTACTACTTGAAGTGTCTCATTTCCCAATCTAATTCCCTCAGCATCACCCGACTTAATTCAACTACATTCCATTATCCTCATTTTGCTTTTGTTGATGTTCATCTTATATCCTCCTTTCAAGACATCCATTCCGTTCAACTGCTCTTCCAAGTCCTTTGCTGTCTCTGACAGAATTACAATGTCATCAGCGAACCTCAAAGTTTTTATTTCTTCTCCATGGATTTTAATACCTCCTCCGATTTTTCTTTTGTTTCCTTCAATGCTTGCTCAACATACAGACTGAATAACATCTGGGAGAGGCTACAACCTTGTCTCACTCCCTTCGCAACCACTGCTTCCCTTTCGTGCCCCTCGACTCTTATAACTGCCATCTTCTTTCTGTACAAATTGTAAACAGCCTTTCACTCCCTGTATTTTACCCCTGCCACTTTCAGAATTTGAAAGAGAGTATTCCAGTCAACATTGTCAAATGCTTTGCCTAAGTTTACAAATGCTAGACACATACGTTTGCCTTTCCTTAATCTTTCTTCTAAGATAAGTCGTAAAGTCAGTATTGCCACACGTGTTCCAATATTTCTACGGAATCCAAACTGATCTTCCCCGAGGTCGACTTCTGCTAGTTTTTCCATTCGTCTGTAAAGAATTCGCGTTAGTATTTTGCAGCTGTGGCTTATTAAACTGATAGTTCAGTAATTTTCACATCTGTCAACACCTGCTTTCTTTGGGATTGGAATTATTATATTCTTCTTGAAGTCCGAGGGTATTTCGCCTGTCTCATACATCTTGCTCACCAGATGGTAGAGTTTTGTCAGGACTGGCTCTCCCAAGGCCGTCAGTAGTTCTAATGGAATGTTGTCTACTCCAGGGGTCTTGTTTCGACTCAGGTCTTTCAGTGCTCTGTCAAACTCTTCACACAGTATCATATCTCCCATTTCATCTTCATCTACATCCTCTTCCATTTCCATAATATTGTCCTCAAGTACATTGCCCTTGTATAGACCCTCTTTATACTCCTTCCACCTTTCTGCTTTCCCTTCTTTGCTTAGAACTAGGTTTCCATCTAAACTCTTGATATTCATACAAGTGGTTCTCTTTTCTGCAAAGGTCTCTTTAATTTTCCTGGAGGCAATATCAATGGGTTTTGGTATACTACCCCATTTACAAACTTTCAGCATCGATAGGTCTGTAATGTCCTCAGGACTGGTGTAACAAACTGTTCCAAAGGTCTTTGGCTGTGACACTAATATCAGTCATTTCCATGGGTATTGTCATGGCTATTAAAAAAGGATAAGCACATATTTTCGAAACTACCTGTATAGGGGTTAGGAAGCTAAGTGAGATTAGGAGAAATTATTTTATACTTTTTAGTCCATTTTAAAAATGTGTTTACATTAATTTTTTATTTATATAATTTTTTATTACGTAGCTGTGTGGCCTGATGCCCTTTCTGACACCAAAGTCGCCAAGGTAGCAAAGAGGTGTAAGTCGTGTGGACCTATTGTCTGTAAATTGTGCGTATCTTCGTGCTTTAACTTCTTGTTATTGCATTCTCTGAGGTAGAATTTGAGGACCAGCCCAGTTGCCTATACAAGTTTGGGAAACAATCAGATAACCACACTCAGGCTGGCTGGTGTACGAGTCACTGTCATTAATCCGACGCACGGATTCGATATGAGTCTGGCTCACCTTCCCGTTGCCCAAGTTGGCATGCTGCACGTGATGCTATGCGAGTGGGTCGGATGTTATGTGGGTCTTCATTTTTTAGAAAATGAATGTCTCTGACCTAAACCCCGTACTCATTTAAAGAGACTGAACTCCGTAACTTCCTTACCTCAAGGGCAAACATTATCCTTAAAAATTCATTGCAGTATTCTGCTGCATTGGCTGACAGTGTAACACAGTGAGTTATGCCTGTTATTATGTAATACATTCTACAAGAGCCGATGACATTACACATTTTGTCTGTTACCTAAATTGCTTTCCTTTGACTGCAGCCACTTCATTCACTCATCATCAACAAGCTATCCAAGGCCACATTATTGCTTTTGCAGAAGAAACGGGTTTTGTGGCACACAGCACGATACCAAATAAAACAATATTGTGATGCTGGCGACTCCAGTAGGCTTGTGGGAACTGGACATTGGCATGTAACAGCACCATTGCGGTATAGTGAATTATAAACACATCACAACTTAATCCTTTTTAAATGTGGTATGCTTGAAACAAACCACTCCATTTACCCTATCAGTTGACTGGGTTCGTTGCGGGCTTCTGGATGCTAGACTACATAGCGAATGTGTTGACTGTACCAGTTAGCGTTTGCAGAGGAAACTCTCTCGCGATACTAGCAGAATGTGACATTTTCTGACAAATCAATATTTTCCACATTGAATGACGTGTCCTGTACAGATGTAGAGGCCACTTGGTGTTAGCATATAGGCCGAAAGTTGTCTTTTTCGACCCCAAATATATACAGGGTGAGTCACCTAATGTTACCGCTGGATATATTCCGTAAACCACATCAAATACTGACGAACCGATTCCACAGACCGAGCGTGAGGAGAGGGGCTAGTGTAATTGGTTAATACAAACCATAAAAAAAATACACAGAAGTATGTTTTTTAACACAGACCTACGTTTTTTTTTAAATGGAACCCCATTAGTTTTGTTAGCACATCTGAACATATAAACAAATACGTAATCAGTGCTGTTTGTTGCATTGTAAAATGTTAATTACATCCAGAGATATTGTAACCTAAAGTTGACGCTTGAGTACCACTCCTCTGCTGTTCGATCGTGTGTATCGGAGAGCACTGCAACATACATCGCGTTTCTACAGAATGATCCGCCAACGTTGCTCGAAAATGTCCCACTGGAAACGCGTCGACGTATGTGGTATCAGCATGATGGTGCACCTGCACATTCCGCAATTAACACTAGGCTGACCCTTGACAGGATGTTCGACGGGCGTTTCATGGGACGTGGAGGACGCATAAATTGTCCAGCCCGTTCTCCTGATCTTATCTTACACCTCTGGACTTCTTTCTGTGGGGTACGTTAAAGGAGAATGTGTACCGTGATGTGCCTACAACCCCAGAGGATATGAAACAACGTATTGTGGCAGCCTGCGGCGACATTACACCAGATGTACTGCGGCGTGTACGACATTCATTACGCCAGAGATTGCAATTGTGTGCAGCAAATGATGGCCACCACATTGAACATCTATTGGCCTGACATGTCGGGACACACTCTATTCCACTCCGTAATTGAAAACGGAAACCACGTGTGTACGTGTACCTCACCCCTCTTGGTAATGTGCATGTGCGTCAGTGAAAAAGACCAATAAAAAGGTGTTAGCATGTGGACGTAATGTGCTGTTCCAGTCTCTTCTGTACCTAAGGTCCATCACCGTTCCCTTTGGATCCCTACGTAATTCGGTGCTCTCTGATACACACGATCAAACAGTGGAGGAGTGGTACTCAAGCGTCAACTTTAGGTTACAATATCTCTGGATGTAATTAACGTTTTACAATTCAACAAACGGCACTGATTACGTATTTATTTGTATGTTCAGATGTGTTAACAAAACTAACGGGGTTCCATTTAAAAAAACGTAGGTTTGTGATAAAAAACATACTTCCGTGCATTTTTTAATGGTTTGTATTAACCAATTACACTAGCCCCTCTCCTCATGTTCGGTCTGTGGAATCGGTTCGTCAGTATTTGATGTGGTTTACGAAATATATCCAGCAGTAACGTTAGGTGAGTCACCCTGTATATGAGTCATCTCTCTGGCCATGTGGCTGTTGCAATTTGCGGTTGGATTATTTCACTTCCACTCGGGATGCATTACAGGATAGGTGAGTGGCTTGGTGCTGCCCAGTACGTGGTCTGTTCAAAAAATTACAGAAAATTTGTAATTTCGTGCAAATGGTTGTTGGAGTGAAATACGGTTGGCATCCCTGCACATGCCTGTGTTTGATGTGTAACAAAGAGAAGTTTCATTGTTGTATGTCAGTTAGTCATTGTTCAGTGTTGTATCGAGTAGAACAGTGTCACACATTTTGCAATTTTTGAGATGGCAGAATTAGAGGAGCAACGTGCCCACATTAAATTCTGTGCTAACTTTCCTCTTGCTTGCTGTAGCAAGGTGTGCACCTCTTTGCATGAAGCAAATTGACAGCTACAAATTACATTCCTCAGGGCTCCAAAATCATTGAAATTGCGCGGGGAGAGGCTGGGACTGAAGGGAAGATGTGTAAGGGATTCCCAGCGAAACTTGTGTCCGCCCCCGGTAGTCGAGTGGTCGGCACGACGGACTGTCGTACCGACAGGCCTGGGTTCGATTGCCGGCTGGGTCGGAGATTTTCTCTGCTCAGGACTGGGCGTTGTGTTGTCCTAATCATCATCATCTCATCCCCATCGACACACCTCAAAAGACGTGCACCAGGTGACAAGCCTACCTGACGGGAGGCTCTAGCCACACGGCATTAAATTAAGCAAAACTTGAGCAGTGTTGTTGAAACAACTTTGGTAGCATGTGGGTGGTCATTATTCAGCTACAGAATGATGCTAGCCATAAACATTCTTAGGTGTTCGGACTTGATAGCGTGCTCCATTTTTGCGTGGTATCTACGTACTGCTGCATTAATTGTGACACGTTGTGAAATGTCAATGAGCAGTAGACCCTTGCAGTCAGAGGTGGAGGTCATTATGACTTTCTTAGACTTGGTGTGCTTGTTGTTTGCTGCAGTAGCTTCACTGGGAAGCCCTTGCGCATCCTCCATCCAGTCCTGATCTCTCCCCATGTGAATTCCACGTTTTTGGAGCTCTTTTTGTTGGCCATCAATTTGCTGCGCACGGGGAGGTGCACAGCTGCTTACAACTGTGTTTCTGTAGGCAACCACAAACATTTTCCCACCAAGGGGCAATGTCTGTCTTGTCTCACACTGTGATGAATGTATTAAAGATATGGCAATTGTTATTGAAATAATAAACAGTTTACTTGCTTTTTTCCATCTGTCTTGTTTTCATTTGACTGCACCTTATACATTATTAAACGAATTTGTTGCATTTTTCCTCACTGTATTAATGATCTTCTTTGCTGATCATACCCAGTCAGTGTGAGTGCCAGAATATAATACAGTACATGAGCTTGCTTTATACAAAACTACTATTTCTTGTTAAGAAACTGACTTCAGAGATAGTACATCGAAGATAGCAATCGTGACATCAATAAAGGAAGTTCATTCTTTTTCACATTCTTTCTGTTATTGAGTAAATGTTTCAGTAATCAGTAATAACGATTCCAAATTTAATTTTAACATAGAAATTTTCCAAATAAATTAATTATTATGCAAGGCAAAAGTATGCCGAATGTTCTCGAACCAGTGTTACTAGAGTGCAGCTACAATTTATATATGTATTTCACATTGATACACATCTGTGCTTGCCGGCCGGAGTGGCCGAGCGGTTGTAGGTGCTTCAGTCCGGAACTGCACGACCGCTACGGTCGCAGGTTCGAATCCTGCCTCGGGCACGGATGTGTGTGATGTCCTTAGGTTAGTTAGGTTTAAGTAGTTCTTAGTTCTAGGGGACTAATGACTTCAGATGTTAAGTCCCATAGTGCTGAGAGCCATTTGAACCACATCTCTACTTAGTCTGTATGCCATTTAAGTTATAAATGTAGATGTAAAAAGAAATTATATGTGAAGCTCTATTGGATTGTGTTGTAAATTAAACAAATACATTGTTTTTTCTTTGTAGTGTATAGGTTTGTACTGTCAAACAGTTTCATTACACAGTCCACCACAGTCAAATGAGTTACACAGAGCAATATTGTGTGCAGACTGCTGGGTGTGCAGAGTTTTAACGGCAATAACGTGTCTCAGGTGGACGGCAAGAGCGGCGGCAAAACTTGCCTGCAGGTCGCGTGTCACCAGGGCCACACGGAGCTGGTGACGATGCTACTGGACGCGGGGGCGTCACTCGTGCTGCCGGACGACGAGGGTGACACCGCGCTCCACTACGCGGCATTTGGGTCAGTGCTGCTGCTGTCGATGAAGGAAATGCTTTGATGTCAGGTGGAAGCAGTAATTCTACGGAACAGGGACAGTGTTGTAACCTATGTCCCATGTTATTCTACCTGTACGTGTAGTAAGCTGCAACGAAATCCCAGGAGAAATTCAGAAGGGGGAGTAAAGTGCAGGAATGAGTAAAAGCTTGCTGATGACATTACAGTTCTGTCAGATGGTAAAGGACTTCGAAGTTCGATTGAATGAAATTGGCACGTTGTGGACAGAGGTTGTAAGGCGAATATCAATAATGAATGAGATAAATGAATGAGGGTTCTGTAATGTTCTCGAATTAAATCGGGTGATACTGATATTATTATGAGTAGAAAATAAGACACCAAAAGTAGTCGCTCAGTTTTGCTGTCAGGTGACACAATAACTGATGACGGACGAAATGGAGATGATGTACTCTCGGGTGACTGGAGCCACGGGCTACCTCCTGATACCCTGTCAGGCCACCGTTTGCCCGGTGTAGTGCAGCAACTGGATGTGGTGCCGATTGGACGAGTTGTCGGATGTACCCTGCAGAATATTGAGCCGTACTGCCTCCGTAGCCATCCGTAATTGCAAAAGTGTTGCCGGTGCAGCATTGTGGACAATCTGACCTCTCGATTGTGTCCTGGGATTGTGTCGATGGGATTCGCGTCAGGTGATCTGGGTAGCCAAATCGTTCACTCAAATTGCCCACAACATTCTGCAAACCAGTCACGAACAATTGTGGCCCGATGACGTGGTGCATTGTCATCCTTAATCCATTACTGTTTGGGAATATGAAGTCTGTGAATGGCTGCAAATGGTCTCCAAGTACCCGAATATAACTATGACACAGTCCGTTCCATCTAAACACAGCCCGTGCTATTATGGAGCCACCCCAGCTTGCCCAGCATCTGCTGGCCGGAGTGGCCGAGCGGTTCTAGGCGCTACAGTCTGGAACCGCGCGACCGCTACGGTCGCAGGTTCGAATCCTGCCTCGGGCATGGATGTGTGTGATGTACTTAGCTTAGTTAGGTTTAAGTAGTTCTAAGTTCTAGGGGACTGATGACCTCTGAAGTTAAGTCCCATAGTGCTCAGAGCCATTTGAACCATTTGCACAGCATCTTGTTGACAACCTGGGTCCATGACTTTCTTTGTCCGTTATATTGTGAAGTCCGTTCTGTTGTTGTATTGCAGGGCACCAAGTATACCGTTTGTGTATATATACTTGTATGTTGTTGTTGTCGTCTCTTGTTTCCCTCGTCGATATCAGAGAAATGTTTATGTTTATGTTTGTGTTTACCTATTTGTTGTTGACAACACACAACTACACGGCCACAGTATCACCTGATTCCGGAATAGCTAGCTAAATATAGTATAAAGATAGTGGGTTTCGAAGCAGCATTATTTAAGTGTTATATTATTCTTCACTTAACCTTTGAGACTTTAAGAACCAGCTACTCTTAATCAGGCCCAAAACTTGACTTGTAACGAGAGCACTTGTGATCAGTCAGTCACAATATTAATAATAGTTAAGGCTCTACACCACTATAAGAAAATATCACTGTTCATGAAATAACAAAAAATACAAAAAAACTTCTTTATATTTTTCCTTTTATTTAATCAAATGCTTTCAAATGTTTATTTCAGGCCCACAAATCGTCCACACCTCGATGTAGAGCGTAAATGTGTGCATGAAAAATAGTACATAGTTTCTGCTGATAACCACGTATGAGCTTAGGCTACTTTGATCAACAGGATTTATATTGGATTTTGAAAATGACCTTCCTATCCAGATTTATGTCATCCACAATGGCTCATCAAATACAGTTACTTCTGTAATATATCTGGGAGTATGCGTACGGAACGATTTGAAGTGGAATGATCATATAAAATTAATTGTTGGTAAGGCGGGTACCAGGTTGAGATTCATTGGGAGAGTGCTTAGAAAATGTAGTCCATCAACAAAGGAGGTGGCTTACAAAACACTCGTTCGACCTATACTTGAGTATTGCTCATCAGTGTGGGATCCGTACCAGGTCGGGTTGACGGAGGAGATAGAGAAGATCCAAAGAAGAGCGGCGCGTTTCGTCACCGGGTTATTTGGTAACCGTGATAGCGTTGCGGAGATGTTTAATAAACTCAAGTGGCAGACTCTGCAAGAGAGGCGCTCTGCATCGCGGTGTAGCTTGCTCGCCAGGTTTCGAGAGGGTGCGTTTCTGGATGAGGTATCGAATATATTGCTTCCCCCTACTTATACCTCCCGAGGAGATCACGAATGTAAAATTAGAGAGATTAGAGCGCGCACGGAGGCTTTCAGACAGTCGTTCTTCCCGCGAACCATACGCGACTGGAACAGGAAAGGGAGGTAATGACAGTGGCACGTAAAGTGCCCTCCGCCACACACCGTTGGGTGGCTTGCGGAGTATCAGTGTAGATGTAGATGTAGATTCTACCCTTTTGCAATAATTAAGAATTCGCGTAAATTGTATTTTCCCGAGTTTAAAGCAGCAAACCATTGGCGGCGTGAAAGCAGTCTTGATACCGCGACACACTCGCGCCGCTTACTAGCCTGTCAAGAAATTGACCTGCATACATCTACAACCAATTTCAAGGTCATAATTCGCCCTTCACAATTGTGTGCAATTGAACTTCATCCAGTCAATTATTTCGGGAATTGTAATCACTGATCCTGACACTGACCGTCCGTAAACGCACAATTAACACACTCCCCCCCCCCCCCCCCCCCCTCCCCTTCCTTCTAAGAGTAAACAAATGACGTCACATAATCTACATAGTTATTAAAATATTATTCAAAATGATCTCTAACATTTATCGTCATCATATTTTAACGGTAATCAGAAAAAAATATGATTTATTATCGGAAAGTAACACACAACAGATCGCAAATCGCACGTAACTAAATGACAGCTTTTCATAACGTCGTGACTCAATCGTGCAAAACTATATAAAGAAATCCCCCAAATCTCAATATCTCCATACCAACTGACAGATACAAATAAGATATTCAAGACCTCGTAGATTAATCCCGACCTGTAATGTTATACGGCCCTGTTATGTTTTACTGTCCTGCACTTCAACCCTATTATCAGCTCTTACCAACCAAAATCAGGGGTCATCTGAGCAGACCACTGTTTTCCAGTTGTTTGGGGTCACATGCCCAGGAGAGGCGGTGCAGGCCATGTCGTGGTGTTAGCAAAGGCACTCTTGTGAGTCTGCTGCAACAGCCCATTAACACTGTATTTCACCCCCACTGTCATGACGGAGATGTTCGTTGTACATCTAACATTAATTTCTGTAGTGATTTCATGCAGTGTTGTCAGTCTGTTAGCACTGACAACTGTATGCAAATGCTGCTGCTCTTGGTCATTAAGTGAAGGCCATCCACCACTGCATTGTCCATGGTGAGAGGTAATGCATGAAATTTACTGTTCTTAGCACACTCTGGACACTGTCAATATTTGAATATTGGATTCCCTAATGATTTCGAAATGGAATGTCCCCTGTGTCTGGCTCCAACTACCATTCTGTGTTCAAAGTATATTAATTGCCATTGTGTGGCTCTAATCACATTGGATATTATCATCATCATCATCATCATCATCATCATCGCCATCATCAGCCAATTCAGTCATTAAATGATGTGGCCTCTTTGAGTCATGGATTCAGGTAGGCTTTCAGCAGTCTTCTCCAAGTGGGACGGTCTTGGTCAGTTCTCTGCCAGGTGTTACCATCGACCTTCTCGATGTCTTTGTCCCATCTGTCTGGTGATCTTCCTCTAGGCCTCCGGTGCTCTCTTGGACTCCACTCCAGTACTAGCTTCGTCCATCTGTTGTCTTTTCTTCTTGCGACGTGACTAGCCCACTGCCATTTCGAGGAACCTACTGTCTCTAAGACAGGGGCGGGCAGGAATCCTGCACGTGTGCGATGCACTTGCACGTGTGCAGTTAACAGGTGTTCTGCGTGCACACAGGGGCAAGCTGGCCATCTGCTTCTCTCCACACCCCACCATACCGTCTCTCCGCTTCTTCCTCTGCAATGCGTTTTGTTTCCTGGCCTGCATTATTGAATGAAGGAATAAGGTTAGTAGGATTGCTTGAAAAAAATGGTTCAAATGGCTCTGAGCACTATGGGACTTAACATCTGAGGTCACCAGTCCCCTAGAACTTAGAACTACTTAAACCTAACTAACCGAAGGACATCACACACATCCGTGCCCGAGGCAGGATTCGAACCTGCGATCGTAGCAGTCACACGGTTCCGGACTGCACTGCCTAGAACCGCACGGCCACTGAGGCCGGCTGCTTGAAAGAAATTGTGGTTTGAAAGAGTACCTATTACCTATGATACATTTTATTTAAGTATCACAGGTGAAGTTTACAATACGTTTAATGTCTGGAACAAAATTTCTACATACAGACAAAGGCAAACAGTTACGTAAATTTTCATTACTGATGTTTGCTCTTAACCGAGACTTATTAATTTTCATAGCAAAAAAAATCTCTCACAAACGTATGTCAACCCAAACATTGACATTATCTTCGCGGCTGCACGATGGAGACGAGGAAACTCTTGCTGTGGAAAGACGTGATAAATATCTATTAAACGTCTTGCCAAAAGGAACTTGTCTCTCAGACAAGAATTATGCTGTAGAATCTACAGTGCAGATCTATTAATTCCATTTGCAAACTGGGATGAATATCATCTACAGAAACAGCAAATTGTCTCGAGAACTATTCAAAACCTTGGGATAAGTATGATATATCTCCAAATCGCTTGAGAAATTCCTCTTTTATTGCACTAAGTACGGGAACATATTGAAATTTATTATAATGGCGTCCAATATTAAACTTCCGCTGACCAGCGAGAATACTATCACATATTATACATTTCGAATTTTCACGTTTTTGCACAAAGAAAAAATGATTCTCCCATTCCTTTTAAAAGATAGCAAATCTCCACTTCTCCGTTTCCTTGATTCACTCTGCATTTTCCGGTTCTTGAAATACAATGTTCACTACGTAGTGGTCGCTTCGCATCAATGTCCGCAGCTTAGCCTGGTGCTACATTGCCGCAACCTGCCGGCTGTCGTCACTGTCCCATATGACAATTGCACGCGAGCAGCACACGGGCAGCGCCGTGTGCTCACGAGCCGCGTGCAACGTTTGCCCGCCCCTGCTCTAAGATGTCATTAACCTTCGTCACAGACCGGATGTCATCTGCCCTTTTCCTATCCTTTCTTGTATAGCCCAGCATTGATCTCTCCATGGCTCTCTGTGCTGTCCTAAGTTTCCCTTTTGTAAATGAGTTCAGTGTCCATGTCTCGCAGCCATACGTCATCACAGGAAGAATGCATTGATCAAATACTGCTTTCTTCAGATTTACTGCCAATGATGTGAATACTGTTGAATTCTTCCCAAATGCTTGCCAGCCAAGCCTTGTAGTGTTTCCTTTCCTCGGGGTTCTGCCGTGAAAATACAAAATAGAAAATCTGATTGGGTTTTGAATTTTGATGGAATAAGTTACGGATAAGGCGGACTTCGTATTACTGATTGTGATAGTGCTGTAATTTGACCGTGCATGGCAGACCGGGCCGGCAACACTACAAAAAGCGACTGTACAGAAATAGCATCAGAAATTAGTTGAAATTTACCTTCTAATTTTGTTAGAAACGTAGTATCTATTATAATATAATCTACGTGGCTGTTTTCTTAATTTTCTTGTAGTATGACGTGTTTTCATTGTTCTCCGTCTGTTGAAAATTTCTT
This sequence comes from Schistocerca serialis cubense, assembly GCF_023864345.2. Classification (NCBI taxonomy): domain Eukaryota; kingdom Metazoa; phylum Arthropoda; class Insecta; order Orthoptera; family Acrididae; genus Schistocerca; species Schistocerca serialis. Next base: position 103,880,665 of record NC_064648.1, read on the forward strand.
TAAGTTGTCACTGTCAGGATTAATTTGTAATTTTGGTGATAACAATTCCGAATCACTATTGAAATAACTTCGTTTCGTAATATAGTTTGAATTTCCACTTAAAAGCATATTTAATACAGTGCCGAAAAATACACGTCTTTCGTATGAAGACGAGAGAGGGAGAGTAATCAATTAGTTGTTAAAAACAATTGGCAGAGGCGCGGTAGTCAAAGTACCGTAACAGCTCGATGTGTCGATAGATTTCTGGCCTTATGTCTCCCTTCATATTTATAATCTGGCTGAGGTAGACATATTCACTGACCTCTTCTAATAGACTGTCCTCGACTTTCACATCTCGAGTTGGGACCCATTTGTTGGACATTACTTTTGTTTTGGAAAGGTTTACGTTCAAGCCAACCAGCTGACATTCCGACGCAAGATCTGTAACTGAGTTTTGGAGCTCTGCGAAGTCTTTGGCCAGTAAGGGCAATATCGTCAGAAAATCTCAAGTTGGTAAACCTTCCTCCATTAATTCTAATTCCAATTCCCTTACCTTCCTAGCTCAACTTTGACATAGCCATTTCCAATGCAGCAAAGAACAGTTTTGGGGAGATGGGATCGCCCTGCTTAACACCCCTCACGATGCGGAATTCTCGAGTTGATTCGCCGATGTTAACATAAGCTGGAGAATAATCGGATATCATCCCACACAAATTGCCTGAGTACAAATGACAGTGGTGCCAATGCAGTACCCTTTTATACTTCGTGTATCCGATACTATGACTATCTGTATATTTGCATATCATTATCCCATGACTTTAATGACATCACTGACACTTTCCTTTCATGTCTCTCTTCATTCCGGGGGAAAAAGGGGGGGGGGGGGGCACACAGGGCAAGGTTCGGTGAGTATGGGAGGGTGTGGAACAAGGGTCATACCATTTTTGGTCAAGAATTGTCATACAGAGAGGGCTGTTTGAGCAGGGGAATTCTCATGCTGGAAAATCCAGTCACCTGACTGCCACAAATCAGGTTGCTTCTGCCACACAAGTGTATGTAATCTTTTCAAAACTTCAGAGTAGAAAACCTGGTTAACTAACTGAACCTGTGGAACAAACTCTGAATGGAAACAAATCGGCATTCTTTTAATGTTTGGATTCACCTGACAACCTCTATCAGGGTGAGGGAAACTCGAAGTTTTCCACTGGCTTAATTGTTACTTTTGTTCAGGATTGTAAGCATAGCACCAAGTTTTGTCATCTATGCTAATTTTTGAAAAAAAGTTTGAATTATTTTGGGACTGTTCTTTCATAGTGCATCATGCTTTCACACAAACTTGGTTTTTTGGTTTTTAAAAAGCAGTTGAGGAATGAATTTGGCAATCACCCTCTTCCTTTCCAAATCTGCCGTAATTTGCTGCACTAACCTCAGTCACTCCCAACAGCTACAAAATTTCTTCAGCAACCTATCAGCAATCTTAGTTGACGATTGCACAAATGTTTTCTACATTTTCATGTGTTCGGGTCACAAAAGTATGAGCAGAACGAGGTTTGTTATCGATTGACATTTCACTGTTTTTGAAGAGGGAAAATCACTCCAACTCTTGAGTTTTCCCCATAGCATCATCCTTGTCTGCTGTTTCTTTAGATTTCAAGTTTTTCTGTTCCACTACTTTCCGAGCAAAAACCAGAATTTCACTGCTGCACACTGTTCGTAAAAATCAGCCATTAAGAAAGTGTCAATCACGCAAAACAGGTCTCACTATAATCTGAGCCGAAACTAGTCCTGACCTCCATCAACGACTGTGGCACTTATAGACTCTGGACTGTTTGCTCTGTGTACTCGTAACGGCAAAATGCGCCACTATAAAAACTCTTAAACACCCCCCCCCCACCCCCACCCCCCCAAAAAAAAAGTAATTAATTTTTTTTGTGTACTCCATTGTACATTTGTACATCTATACATACTAATGGAGCGGATGCCAAAGAATTCAGTCAAAAATGAATTTTGAAATATGTGCAGCAGTTGTAATTCTATGGATATTTTATGAGAGTACTGCCCCTGTTGCCTCCACCCTTAGGATATCCTCCTTTTGCCTGAGTCCCACAGGGGTAACTTATGAACTCCATCAGTCAGCTCCTGAGAGTTACATATATTTGGTATGTTTTAAGCTGGGGGAGGGGGAGGCAGCCGTATTGTAGCTGTAGTTCATTTACTATTTTTAATAACCTATAAAATCGTGAATAAATAGTGTAAATGAGATGGGCAAGTGATCTTTGGCTATAGTTACTTTTACTATAACTACAAAAAGTATTGCAATACTTTTTTTGCACTATTGTCAGTGACACATAAGGGGTAACTCGTTTTTATGAGGTATGAACCCCCAATTTCAACAGCATATTTGTATTGTTTGACAAAATATTACTGAAATATTTTCTTGTTTACATATCTACTTGATAAACCCTCATTTGTTACAAGACTGGGAATAATTATCCAAAAACATGTTACACTGGTAGATGTCACAATTGAAGAGCTTGCTGCATATATAGACCCTCCTTGTAAGGGATGTGTGTCAGTGTTTATGTTTGTCAGTTGCTGCCTCTGCAAGTTCATATGATGCTTTCCACACCTATTCTCCTCAAGACGTCTTGCAGTACGTAGTGGAGGGTACTTCTGCTATCACTAAAATTTCCTCCTTTTCTCGATGCAGTAACTAACTGTTAGCAGTGATCGGCGATAAGTAACTCACTTTATGATTTTTAACTTTTTGTAATTTTGCAGCTGTCATCGTTATGCACGATGGAAGGGAAAAATAGTTGTTTTGCTATTTGTCATATTTACACAAGTTAGCATTTCTTGGTACACTTTCTTTTTTGAGAAACTGTAGAGAAAGAAATCTGGTCTTTATTGTAGCACCATCTCTGATTGTAACCACTGTGTTATGCACCTCAGTAACGGGGGCGGGGAACGCATACCTGTGCATTGACACTAAATCTCTTTTTGAAGGCAATATCCATTCCGTTCAACTACTCTTATGATTCCTTTGTCATCTTTGACAGAGTTACAATGTCATCAGCAAACCTAAAAGTTTTAATTTCAGTTTCTCCTCCCTGAATATCTCATTTTTTTTCCCCGGTTTCCTTTCATCTCATTTAGTGTACAGCTCAAGTATATCACACAGAGGTGACAGCCCTGTCTCACTCTGTTCTAAACTACTGCTTCTCTTTCAGGCCCTCTGACTCTTAAAACTACCAGCTGTAGATAACTTTTTATGTCTTTATTTTATCCCTGCTACTTTCAAAATTAGAGAGTCTAGTCCAGTCAGCATTGTCAAAAGCCTTCTCTAAATCTACGAAAGCTAAACATCGGTTTGCATTTTTGGAGACCGAGCTTGAGCATAGCTCGGGTCGCAGCTTTGTGTTAAAAGACTGTGCCCATCTATAGAGCAGGCTGCGATTTTCTCGATGCGCTGTGACGTTCGCGTGCTTTATTTCTGCGTTGATAGTCCTCGGTGTCAATGTATTGCGGTGCTATACTGGCTGAAAAATGGGTGGTGGAGGTTCAACACTGACTACTGTAAATGATGTAGCCAACAGCTGGACAGTTGCATTTCACAGTTCATTACTTTCACTGTACACAACCCCCCCCCCCCCCCCCCCCCCCCCAATATTACACAGTTATATGGCCAGGTCACTATTGGCTAACTTTAATAGTTTGCAGCCAAACATCGGCATGCTGCTACAATAGTTTACCATTGAACATCTATGAGCAGTAAAAACCTAATCACACAGTTCTTGCAGAATAACACGGTACATGTGACACTATTGAACAGACAGTCGTTGTTTTAAACGAGGGTTGCCTCAAAGTAAGTTCCATTTCTATTTCTATCCACGGCAGTGCTACGATCGCAGTTCCGAGCATGAAATTATTACTGAAAAACTGAAATTTTGAAGCCTTGCTCACGTTGGGTACCCAAAATTCTTACTGGTCAACACAAAAACAATGGATGGTGTAATGTAATTAACTGTCAGAGATAAAGTTTATCTCATGCGAAAAGTAAGATGCCCACAGTAGAGAGTTAAGGTAACTTCATTATGTTGCCATACAATGTGTTCAATTTATTTATTTATGAATATTTTCTTTTATGATAAATAATGGATTTGTTTGAGATGTTAAATGTTGTATATTTATATATATTTATTTATATGTGTCTTTGGAGTGTATTAAGGTCAGAAGACCAAAGAATCTGGAATGCAGGAATGTCTGCAACTTCCGGGCACATGTTGGCTTGCCCGCCACTTCTTTATCGGTATTGGAGGGAGATGGACGTGTTTAAGTGACCAGTACAGTATAATGCATTTTTAGGGTATCAATGTTCGAAGTGAAAATATTGTAGTTACTAAACAAAGAGTACGAATAAATATTATTTTTAGCCGAAAATAATTCGAACCCGGTAGTGTTTATTTCAAACAAGAAGAAGACCCAGGCCATGCTTGTTAGAGTAATGTTTTGCAGACAAAACCCCTAGACAAACGAGATCTGCAGTGTGTAATCTTTCAGCAGCTACTAATAAATAAGCCTTGCTGAAATTGTGCTGGAACTACTCGTATTATTATCAATTACAAACACGTGGTGCGAATGTGGTCCTACCACAATATACCACGTAAGATTCCACATCATTCAGTTATCCAGAAACGAGATAGGTAACAACCAGTACAATGGGCAGTGCACTTCAGTTTTCATGCGCTACAATGAAGAAGGCGGTGGTTTTCTTTCTCGGATAGTCACGGGGGATGAAACTTGGGTACCGTACATCACCCCTGAAACAAGATGGCAATCAATGGAATGGAAGCACATTTCACCCTCAACGAAAGTTAAGCCTAAGCAAATGTTGACACCTTGAAAAGTCATGTGCACTGTTTTTTGGGACAGAAAAGGCATTTTACTGATTGATTTATTACCACGAGGCCAAACAATCAGTGCAGGTGGTTACTGCGAGACCATTAAGAAATTGTGCTGCACAATACAGAACAAGTGCCGAGGATTACTGTCAAAAAGTGTTGTTTTTTCCCACAATAATGCCCGACGTCACAAGGCAAATGTGACCAAACAACCCTTATGGGAATTTCACTGTGACACGTTTGATCATCCTCTGTACAGCCCGGACCTCACTCCTAGCGACTTTCGTCTCTTCTTACACCTAAAATCTGTCCTTGGTAGTCAACACTTCAACGATGATGACGGGCTGAAAGAACATGTTACCATACAGTTTAATACACAGGCAGCAACCTTCTATGGAGAAGGCATACAAAAGCTTGTGCCACGCTGTGACAAGGGCCTACAAAATTTCGGAAGCTATGTAGAAAAGTAGTTTAACAGTTGTAGGTTTTTGTACAATAAATATTTTTTTCTGTATCTGTATACATTTGTTTTATATAACCAAACGGAACTTACTTTGTGGACATACCTCATATATGGCCAATTTGTGTTGCACTTATTTCAAGGTTAAGTTTATGCATTGTTGTTGATCTAACCAACACAGATTTCTCGTCTGAAAATTGGCCTTGGACTGACTGTCTCAAGACCAAAAAGTGGGCCTTTATATACACTCACAATAATAGGTACTGAAACTGTACATTATACGATGTTTAATTTACAGAAATTTACAATTAAAACACAACTCATTCAATTAACTGAATATGTAGATAAATTCCTTCTTGTTAACAGTTTCTTCTTCTACAAGGGTTAGGCTGAATCATTTGATTAAATAATGAAATTAACAGGTATAGTTATACAAACAATACTTTTGACAAACCTAGTAATTACTGTGGAATTAAATAAGGGCTGGCTTCGCTAATACATTTTTGAATGAAGCCAAATAAATACTTTAAGAATCCTAGTATTTCTTCTTCCAAATGTTTATAATTAGTACATAATTTATAATTGTTTGTAAGTCGACAATAGCATTTAAGTCGCAAAACAATTACCTATTTTGCCCTATAGTAAAAGATATTAACTAGGGATAGTCAAAAGAACTTAGAAAATTGACTACATACGCAAAACTAAGCACAAAAATAAATTTGGTGCTATATTCTTTAAGACTGAGACACATGCAGACATATGTAAAGGCATATATCTCTGCATGTGTCTGTTATGTGAGGTTTTATATATCTGTGTGTGTGTGTGTGTGTGTGTGTGTGCTCTCTCCCTTAAAACCCACATCCTTTCGTCTTTCCCCCTCTTTCCTGATGAAGCAACCATGGGTTGTGAAAGCTTGAAACTTGTGTTTGTTATTGTTTCTATCAACGTACCAACGCTTTCGTTTGGTAAGTTACAGAATCTATGTTTTAGATATATTTTTCCCACGTGGAATGTTTCCCTCTATTATATTCATATCATTCATATAGCCTGAGAGAGTGTAAAGCTATCGTTAAAAACGCACGCCGTGCGATTTGTTACGATTTGGTCAGTTGTGATAATAATAACATGCTTTTGAATACAATTAAAATATAACGGCGATACCTCTTTAGTGTTATTGGAAATAATATGTAGTAAATTAATAAGTAAAGTAGCCAATCCTATAAGAAGAGGTAAAATTGGGCATATTGAGGTGTTTTGCTTTATATCGACGAAGCCGATGATACAGCGTCATTTTTTCGTTTACTCTTAGAAGTAAACAACTAAAGAAGTGCTAATTGTGCATTGTGAAAAAATATAGGGGGCGAGTTTTAAATAACTACGGTATACGATCAGAGTAACAAAAGGACAATTAGTTACACGAAATCGTGGGTAGCGAAGTGTGGTCATTAAATTGAGTACACCTACAGAGCGGTCAATTCCGGGATAAATCTGTACACATCTCACGAGGGATGAGACCGTTTATTTAATTATATCACGGATAGCGGGCTCCAATTTATGAAAAGGAGAAAAACGTTAACTTTTACGTGAACTCTTAATAATAGTGGATCGGAGAGAAAAGTGTGTAATTGTCTTACGCCTAACAAACATTCGTGGAGGGTGGTGGCTAAACTAGAAGAGTCAATAACAAAATACTGTATCATTATCATTGACTGTTGGTGTCGAGCAATCTAAACTGTTCGTCGAAGGGTTTCGATGGAACTTGGGAGTTAGGGTTCAGGCACTCGCATATACTCCACACCAGGGTGTGAATGCGAAATAAAACTGTGAACAAAGTTACGTTAAATAAAACAGAACAAACAAGACAGTTTGGTCGTATCTGTTATTATTCCATAGACTGTAACATTTCTTATCGTTGTACGAAGCCTCTGTAGATGATCTTTATGACAATTTGCTTCAAGGGGATCTCATTACGAGTTAAGTTTTGGGGACCTGGTCAAGAGGAGGTTGTATGTAGCTCCTAATTACTGCAGCTGTTCTGGAATCAGATGCGACCGTGACCGTTGTGTGTTGTCAGTGACTTAAGGTTACCGTATCTCATGCTTTCCACTTGGTATAACGGTGCCTCACGGCAACAACAACGCCGATGACGAAGGAAGACACGGTAGAATACGTAATCACACATTCAAGTTTTTCAGCCTCTGAGTCAGAATGTTCTATTCTCAAATCAGGAATAAGGAGGAGCATCTTGCTATCTACTGTAATGACTATATACTTGGCTATTACAAATGATTGGAGCGATTTCATAAATTCACTGTAGCTCCATTCATTGACATATGGTCACGACACACTACAGATACGTAGAAAAACATAGTTTTGTTCGGCTGAAGCCGCACTTCAGGTTTCTGCCGCCAGAGTGCTCGAGATCGCAGTGAGACAAAATGGCGACAGGAGCCGAGAAAGCGTATGTCGTGCTTGAAATGCACTCACATCGGTCAGTCATAACAGTGCAACGACACTTCAGGACGAAGTTCAACAAAGATCCACCAACTGCTAACTCCATTCGGCGATGGTATGCGCAGTTTAAAGCTTCTGGATGCCTCTGTAAGGGGAAATCAACGGGTCGGCCTGCAGTGAGCGAAGAAAGGGCTGAACGCGTGCGGGCAAGTTTCACGCGTAGCCCGCGGAAGTCGACGAATAAAGCAAGCAGGGAGCTAAACGTACCACAGCCGACGGTTTGGAAAAATCTTACGCAAAAGGCTAAAGCAGAAGCCTTACCGTTTACAATTGCTACAAGCCCTGACACCCGATGACAAAGTCAAACGCTTTGAATTTTCGGCGCCGTTGCAACAGCTCATGGAAGAGGATGCGTTCAGTGCAAAACTTGTTTTCAGTGATGAAGCAACATTTTTTCTTAATGGTGAAGTGAACAGACACAATGTGCGAATCTGGGCAGTAGAGAATCCTCACGCATTCATGCAGCAAATTCGCAATTTGCAATTCACCAAAAGTTAACGTGTTTTGTGCAATCTCACGGTTTAAAGTTTACGGCCCCTTTTTCTTCTGCGAAAAAAACGTTACGGGACACGTATATCTCGACATGCTGGAAAATTGGCTCATGCCACAACTGGAGACCGACAGCGCCGACTTAATCTTTCAACAGGATGGTGCTCCACCGCACTTCCATCATGATGTTCGGCATTTCTTAAACAGGAGATTGGAAAACCGATTGATCGGTCGTGATGGACATCATGATCAGCAATTCATGTCATGGCCTCCACGCTCTCCCGACTTAACCTCATGCGATTTCTTTCTGTGGGGTTATGTGAAAGATTCAGTGTTTAAACCTCCTCTACCAAGAAACGTGCCAGAACTGCGAGCTCGCATCAACGATGCTTTCGAGCTCATTGATGGGGACATGCTGCGCCGAGTGTGGGAGGAACTTGATTATCGGCTTGATGTCTGCCAAATCACTAAAGGGGCACATATCGAACATTTGTGAATGCCTAAAAAAACTTTTTGAGTTTTTGTATGTGTGTGCAAAGCATTGTGAAAATATCTCAAATAATAAAGTTATTGTAGAGCTGTGAAATCGCTTCAATCATTTGTAATAACCCTGTAGATGGAAAAGTAAGTGAAAGATAGATGAAACAATTGAGCAGCAGCAGAAAGGAGATTAGTGACAGACTTGACATCAAAATTGGGGGCGATGTAGTAAATTAAGTGAAGGAAAAACTGGTGCACCTAAAGAGGGCATTCCTTGTCGAAAGAAGTATACTTGTATCAGACATATGCCTTAAGTAATAAAATATATTTTGAAAATGTAATTCTACAACATTGTCTTAAAGTGAATTGTGGACTGCGGGAAAAGCAAAAAAGAAAAAAATGGAATCGTTTTAAATGATGAAGTGCTACAGAAAAGTGTTCAAAATTAAGTTGACTGATAAGATGAGAAACGAGGTGGCTTTCTGCAGCATTAGTGAGGAAAGGAATGTTTCAACAGGGGTAACAAAGAAAAGACACAGGGTGATAGTGCATTTGTTATGACAGAACGGTGTAAGTTCTACAAATGAGTGATTTGTAAAGGCAGAAACTGTAAGGGATGGTAGAGCTTGGAATATACAGGAGGAAAGCAAACTCTTGACAAATTTTTGGCAGTTTTTAGGGAATATTTTCTGAGTATTTTCATATAAGGTCCCTGTGATCTCCAGTGGGTCATTACAAACTAATTGCATTTTGTGTAATTTCTTACCTCTATTTATCTTCGTATTTCCATATCTGTAGATGTAGTACAAAAAAGTGGGGAATACATTACAGGAAAGTCTTGGATGAAGTAGAAACTGTTGATGACGCAGAGTTAACTAATGAGCACACATGCATTGAGTAACAACCCACAAACAAGATGAATAATCTAGCCAAGCTTCAAAGTATGTCCTCCTTTTCTGTGCGCTCACACACACACACACACACACACACACACACACACACACACATTGTGTGTGTTTTGTTTGTTCACTCCAATGATGGATATTGTCTGAAAGCTTAGTTACAGGCTCAATCTTTAAATAATTGTGTAAATAAAAACTTTTTAAAATACCTTGTTTTTGAAATGGTCTAAAAAGTATAAAGTAATCTCTCCTAGCCACATTGCATATTCCTAACTCTATTCAGATGGTCCTGAAAATTTGTGCTTGTGACTTTTTTAATAGCTATGACAGTACTTGTAAAATTTAAAATGAAAGTTTGAGGACATATGCAATAGATAATTGATGCATGACTAGTTCACCTAAGTCACTAACAACTTAATTGCACTGACAAATAATATTTTTAACTGTTCTGTGATTTCTCTCAATGACAGCTACTGTCTACACTCTTTATTATTTATCCATTGCATGGTCCCCACATTTGTTGTTTTAAATGTGAGGGCATTTTGAAAAGTTCTCAGAATGGAATAGAAAAGAAGTACTTACATCACTGAACCTTTTTTTTATTTTTCAATGTAGTCTCCTTCTACTTTAATGCACTTGGTCCAACGATGTTCCAGTACCTTGATCCCATCTCGAAAACGAGTTTCCTCCAGGCCTGCAAAAGTCAACTTTGGCTATCAATTCTTCATTTGAAGTGAATCTTAGTCCACCAAGAAAAATTTTCAGCTTTAGGAAGAGGTGGAAGTCTGATGCAGCTATATCAGGCGAATAAGGTGGGTGTGGCAACAACTCATACCTTAGTTCGTGTAATTTTGCCATGACGACGGCACGTGTGCATTGTCTTGATGGAAGATGACTTTCTTCCTTGCTAAATCTGTCCTTTTTTCTTGTATCTTTTGTTGTAATTTGTCCAGGAGGTTAGCATAGTATTCTCTAGTAATTGTTTGCCCAGTGGAGAGATAATCTACAAACAGAACCTCCTTCACATCCCAGAACACTGATGCCATTACATTTCCCACCGAAGGAATTATCTTAGCTTTCTTTGGTCGTGGATAATCAGCATTTTTCCACTGCTTTAACTGTTGTTTGTCTTTGGGGTATAGTGGTGCACCCAAGTTTCATCTGTGGTCACAAACCGGCACAAATAACTTGTTCGTTTCCCCTAAAACGGGCCAAACATTGTTCCGATGTGTCCATTCTTGTTCGTTTTTGATCCAGCATCAATATTCACAGCGCCCATCTTGCAGATAATTTTTTCATTTCTAATTCTTCAGTTAAAATGTGATATACCCTTTCAGACGACATCTGGCAGGCACGAGCAATTTCACTTTGAATCGACAATCCTCCGTGACCATTTTGTGCACTTTTGCAATGATTTCTGGAGTAGTTACACAGCTCAGCCAACCACTGTGCGGATCACCATCTCTGCTCTCCCGACCAAATTTAAATTCATTTGTCTACTTGGCAACAGTTGAATATGAAGGAACAGAGTCCCCCAGTGTATTCTGGAAATCGGCACGAATGTCCTTTGCTTTCATACATTTCTTTACGAAGTACTTAATCACTGCTCGAATCTGGATTTATTTATTTATTTATTTATTTAATTTTTTTTTTTTTTTTGTTTTCCATCTTCTCAAATCACTGCGCGGGAACAACAACAGAGCCACGTCTCTGCCACAGCTCTCTTCAGAGACCACTGATGTGACACATGTTTACAGCCAACAGTCCAATGAATATCACGTGAACAACTCGTTGTGCTAGTGCTGACCTCTCGTTGTGATTACGACAACTTTTTAAATGACCTTCATATTACAAGTATTGTCAAAGCTATCAAAAAATCACAAGCACAAATTTTCAGTGCTATCTGTACTGGGTTAGGAATTATTTTATATGTCTTAGTCCATTTTAAAAATGTTGTATTAAAAGTTATCTAAACAATTATTTTCTGCTTTTTAGTTATATCTCTGTAATTTTTCAATCGATTTCAAATATTTTATGCAATTGCAATAGAGCCAAATCGTAAATAACAAGTTTATTTCAGTTTCAAATCACCTGAATCAGTTGATATTTTGCTTCCTCCTGTGTATATCCTGTGATAATATTGTGAAGGTAAAAATTAGAGACATCAGGGACTACACAGAGGATTGCGAGCAATCGTTCTTACTGAGAAACATTCACAAGTGAAATAGAAAAAGGGGAAGATAACAGCATTAAAGAAGATACCCTCCACAACACACCAGATATTTTTATATTGTCATCCTGTTCTGAGTTATATTGGAATTTTCAAGTAACTTGCTCATTGAGAAGCTGGTTTAAAATCGATTACAAAATTTGTACGAAACAGACACAGACTGAAAAACAAAGTACTCTCCGCCTCACACCAGATATGAAAGTGAGTTAATATTGCACTGTCATCCAGTTCTAAGCTATGTGAAAGTTTCAAGTAACAGGCTCAATGGGAAGTTAGTTTAAAATGAGTTAGAAAATCTGTACCAAACAGCCAAGAAAGTCACTTAAAAAACGAGTTAAAAAGAAAGAAACAAGAATGAGATGTTAAAACACATTTGTTTATGTCCATTCGTGTGTATTCTATTAGTATTTTAACTTCCTCAGCATTACTTCAAAAAATGGTTTTCAGATCTGTATTTTTTTTATTAATGATATTTCATAATTTTGATTAATAGGTAATTTTCAGCATAGATATTTGCTCGTGTTTTGATAAGCTCGGTTTTTTATTGATCTTAAAAAAGAAAAAAGGTCCTTACACAGGTCCTGCTCTGGTCGGAACTTGTTCTTTGGCTACAGACCTATATCATTGACATCGGTTTGCAGTAGGGTTTTGGAGCATATACTGTATTCAAACATCATGAATCACCTCGAAGGGAACGATCTATTGATACGTAATCAGCACGGTTTCAGAAAACATCGTTCTTGTGCAACACAGCTAGCTCTTTATTCGCACGAAGTAATGGCCGCTATCGACAGGGGATCTCAAGTTGATTGTGTATTTCTAGATTTCCAGAAAGCTTTCGATACCGTTCCTCACAAGCGACTTCTAATCAAGCTGCGGGCCTATGGGGTATCGTCTCAGTTGTGTGACTGGATTCGTGATTTCCTGTAAGGAAGGTCGCAGTTCGTAGTAATAGATGGCAAATCATCGAGTAAAACTGAAGTGATATCAGGTGTTCCCCAGGGAAGCGTCCTGGGACTTCTGCTGTTCCTGATCTATATAAATGACCTGGGTGACAATCTGAGCAGTTCTCTTAGGTTGTTCGCAGATGATGCTGTAATTTACCGTCTAGTAAGGTCATCCGAAGACCAGTATCAGTTGGAAAGCGATTTAGAAAAGATTGCTGTATGGTGTGGCAGGTGGCAGTTGATGCTAAATAACGAAAAGTGTGAGGTGATCCACACGAGTTCCAAAAGAAAACCGTCGGAATTCGATTCCTCGATAAATAGTACAATTCTCAAGGCTGTCAATTCAACTAAGTACCTGGGTGTTGAAATTACGAACAACTTCAATTGGAAAGACCACATAGATAATATTGTGGGGAAGGCAAGCCAAAGGTTGCGTTTCATTGGCAGGACACTTAGAAGATGCAACAAGTCCACTAAAGAGACTGCTTACACTACGCTCGTTCGTCCTCTGTTAGAATATTGCTGTGCGGTGTGGGATCCTTACCAGGTGGGATTGGTGGAGGACATCGAAAGGGTGCAAAAAAGGGCAGCTGGTTTTGTGTTATCACGTAACGGGGGAGAGTGTGGCAGATATGATACGCGAGTTGGGATGGAAGTCATTAAAGCAAAGACGTTTTTCGTCACGGAGAGATCTATTTACGAAATTTCAGTCACCAACTTTCTCTTCCGAATGCGAAAATATTTTGTTGAGCCCAACCTACATAGGTAGGAATGATCATCAAAATAAAATAAGAGAAATCAGATCTCGAACAGAAAGGTTTAGGTGTTCGTTTTTCCCGCGCGCTGTTCAGGAGTGGAATGGTAGAGAGAGAGTGTGATTGTGGTTCGATGAACCCTCTGCCGAGCACTTAAATGTGAATTGCAGAGTAATCATGTAGATGTAGATGTAGATGTATCCATAACTGGTGGGAGGGAGTAGAAATCCTCAGAGGGGAGAGAGATCGTGAAATATCTGATATTTTGCTTCTGTGTCACAAATTCTGTACTGGCTGAAACTGTGTGTATTTGAGGCCCGTTTCTTAGAATCGGTGTACACTGTACGACAGGGAAAGCTCTGTACAATTGTAATGACGTGTTACAGGAATCAGCCCGAGATAATGCAGCTGCTCCTGTCGAGAGGCGCGGACATCGACGCTGTGAACAGAGGCCACTGCACCGCGCTGCACGTAGCGGTCAACAAGCAACACGTGCAGTGTGTGTCTGAGCTGCTGAAGAAGGGCTGCAACGTCAACATCCAGGTGAGCGTCAGGGCTGCACTGAACTCCCAGTGTCATCAGGGCAGCCAAAATACTCTAAAACTGCCTTCACACACAATCTCAAACACTGTGTCTCCAGCATTTTTTTCCACACTTTAATGTGTTCAGCGGACCTTGGGGAAGATCGGTTTGGATTCCGTAGAAATGTTGGAACACGTGAGGCAATACTAACCTTACGACTTATCTTAGAAGAAAGATTAAGAAAAGGCAAACCTACGTTTCTAGCATTTGTAGACTTAGAGAAAGCTTTTGACAACGTTAACTGGAATACTCTCTTTCAAATTCTGAAGGTGGCACGGGTAAAATACAGGGAGCGAAAGGCTATTTACAATTTGTACAGAAACCAGATGGCAGTTATAAGAGTCGAGGGACATGAAAGGGAAGCAGTGGTTCGGAAAGGAGTGAGACAGGGTTGTAGCCTCTCCCCGATGTTATTCAATCTGTATATTGAGCAAGCAGTAAAGGAAACAAAAGAAAAGTTCTGAGTAGGTATTAAAATTCATGGAGAAGAAGTAAAAACTTTGAGGTTCACCGATGACATTGTAATTCTGTCAGAGACAGCAAGGGACTTGGAAGAGCAGTTGAACAGAAGGGACAGTGTCTTGAAAGGAGGATATAAGATGAACATCAACAAAAGCAAAACGAGGCTAATGGAATGTAGTCAAATTAAATCGGGTGATGCTGAGGGGATTAGATTAGGAAATGAGACACTTAAAGTAGTAAAGGAGTTTTGCTATTTAGGGAGTAAAATAACTGATGATGGTCGAAGTAGAGAGGATATAAAATGTAGACTGCCAATGGCAAGGAAATCGTTTCTGAAGAAGAGAAATTTGTTAACGTCGAGTATAGATTTAAGTGTCAGGAAGTCATTTCTGAAAGTATTTGTATGGAGTGGAGCCATGTATGGAAGTGAAACATGGGCGGTAACCAGTTTGGACAAGAAGAGAATAGAAGCTTTCGAAATGTGGTGCTACAGAAGGATGCTGAAGATAAGCTGGGTAGATCACGTAACTAATGAGGAGGTATTGAATAGGATTGGGGAGAAGAGAAGTTTGTGGCACAACTTGACTAGAAGAAGGGATCGGTTGGTAGGACATGTTTTGAGGCATCAAGGGATCACAAATTTAGCATTGAAGGGCAGCGTGGAGGGTAAAAATCGTAGAGGGAGACCAAGAGATCAATACACTAAGCAGATTCAGAAGGATGTAGGTTGCAGTAGGTACTGGGAGATGAAGAAGCTTGCACAGGTTAGAGTAGCATGGAGAGCTGCATCAAACCAGTCTCAGGACTGAAGACCACAACAACAACAACAACAATGTGTTCAGTGTCTAACAATACCACCACTTGCAAAGTAGGTTAGAAATCAGATTAATGATGTTGCTCACGCGGCATATGTTCACTTTATCGGGCAACGACAAAGTTATTGCCTGTGGATGGTATCGTCAGAATGGAAATAATGAAGTCACTGTAAAAAAGTCATTAATTTTGGCACTTATCTCGAGTGGATTCCCGTGTAGATTTCGTCGAAGTTGTTATGGCTCGTCTTGTCGATTCTAGGGTGATTCCACTTTGACTGCTAGAAGGTCCAGATCTGTATTTTAGCAATATTTGAAGACCTAACAAATGTGTTTTTCAGGAAATTCTTAATGATCAAACAATCCCAGGTCAGATCAACGGTATGGTAGAAATAATTTTTGACTCGGTGTTCACGATCCACATTTTTATTAAACTTCTTGTAAATTCACATATACTTCTTCTTAATTGTCACATCGTCAAGAAAACAGTTTTGTATCAATCTTCATATATTTAATTTCCACTTTAACCAAACACGAGACTTGACTGTTCTTTTACAAAGCAAAATAACGACATAACTTCTGCAAAGTGAAACAAAGACTGCTCTGCGCGCATTCGCGCCAAAATGGTTACGAGTAAGTCAAAGATTATGACAGTCTCACAGAAATGAATACACACGAGAACCGTATCACTGTAATATATCGATACATCGAAGTACCTATACATTGTCACAAAAATATGTCTGTTACCTTGCAGAAAAGCAGTACGATATTACTGGTATCGAGAACTGGAGTTGGAGTGCCGTAATGGTCACGTAAATAAAGAACCGTTAAAAGTGCTACATTCACTGTAAATGTCTCACTAAGAGAGCCTACAGGATTTGAAGGCCAGTGTCTGGACATCAGTTTTCTAAATCAGTATGAGCATTACTCAAAAATGCTAAAAAAACCTCTGGAGATTCCTGAGTGCTGTTAAGTGGAAACTATCTGAAGAAAAGTATCCAGACACCCACAATGTGTGATCAAAGTATTCGGACACTGCCAAAAACATACGTTTTTCATATTAGGTGCATTGTGCTGCCACTACTCCATATCAGTGACCTCAGTAGTCATTAGACGTCGTGAAACAGCAGAATGGGACGCTCTGCGGAGCTCGTGGGCTTCGAACGTGGTCAGGTGACTGGGTGTCTCTTGTGTCGTACATATGTACAAAAGATTTCCATACTCCTAAACATTCCTAGGTTCACTGTTTCCAATGTGATAGTGAAGTGGAAATGTGAAGGGTCACGCACAGCACAAAAGCGTACAGGCCGACCTCGTCTGCTGATTGACAGAGACCGCCGACAGTTGAAGAGGGTTGTAATGTGCAATAGGCAGACATCTATCCAGACCGTCACACATGAATTCCAAACTACATCAGGATCCACTGCAATTACTATGACAATTAGGTAGGAGGTGAGAAAACTTGGATTTCACCCTCAAGCGGCAGCTCTAAGCCACACATCACGCCAGTAAATGCCAAACAACGCCTCGCTCGGTGTAAGGAGTGTAAACATTGGACAATTGAACTGTGGGAAAATGTTGTTTGGAGTGACAAATCCCGGTGCACAATGTGCTGATCCAATGGCAGGGTGTGAGTATGGTGAATGCCTGGTGAACGTCATCTGCCAGCGGGGTAGTGCCAACAGTAAAATTTGGAGGCAGTGGTGTTATGGTGTGGTTGTGTTTTTCGTGGACGGGGCTTGCACCCCTTGTTGTTTTGTGTGGCACTATCACAGCACAGGCCTACATTGATGTTTCAAGCACCTTCTTGCTTCCCACTGTTGAAGAGCAATTCGGGGATGGCGATTGCATCTTTCAACTCGATCGAGCACCTGTTCGTAATGCACGGCCTGTGGTGTAGTGGTTACATGACAGTAACATCCCTTTAATGGACTGGCCTGCACAGAGTCCTGACCTGAATCCTGTAGAACACCTTTGGGATGTTTTGGAATGCCGACTTCGTGCCAGGCCTCACCGACTGACATCGATACCTCTCCTCAGTGCAGCACTCCGTGAAGAATGGGCTGCCATTCCCCGAGAAACCATCCGGCACTTGGTTGGACGTAGCCTGCGAGAGTGGAAGCTGTCACCAAGGGTAAGGGTGGGCCAACACCATACTGAATTCCAGCAATACCTATGGCGGGCGCCACGAACATGTAAGTCATTTTCAGCCAAATGTCTGGATACTTTTGATCATATAGTGTGTAATTAGCCTGGGGTGTGTCCACACTTCACCTTTATGAAGACTTGAACTCTGCTGAGGCCACTTCCAGGGAGGCGTTCAAATGTCTGTGGGGGAATGGCAGTCCATTATTCTTCGAGAACCGAAAGTGGTGAAGGTAATGTGTGGGATGCTGATGTCTTAAGCGAAGCTGCCATTCTGAGATGTCCCACAAGTGTTTCGAGAGGTTGGTGTCGTGACTGTGGGCGGGTTCCATTTGATGAATGTTATTGTCCACAAATCGTTGCCTCAGGGTTGCTGCTATATCACGGGTGCTGATAGTCGGTCACCATTTCCAAACTGTGCCTCTACTGTACACAATGCACAGTGCTGTAAACTGCGTTCCTATCCTTCTGCATTTACTGTTTTAAATGCACTAAGGAGACCAGGCACACTTACTGTGACGCCACCTCCTCTGTAATTTATCCCTCCCTAGGGGGATCGCCACTCTTCGGTGGGTTCGTGCTTGGCTACTACAGGGCTGCAGCCTTTGCGGCATCTCTACCCTTCCGTGCTGCACGTCTATCCTCTTGGTATTCTTTTTCCCCTCCTTTGGGGAACATGTCTGGGATGTTACTGAGAATGTTCTGCATTGTCTGTCACTGACATAAGAACAGTCTCACTACTGTTTCTCATTCCCGTTTCCTTTCTTTGTTTCCCTTCTCCTCTCGTATCTCCGCTTCGGCGTTTGAGGCTCCTCTTTTCCTCCTTCCTCCTTGTGCAACCCTGAAGGCTGGCCCACGTGTCTGACGTGTAACGGGTGACTGCGTAACACATAATTCTGTTTGATACTGATCATTTGAACAGTCACTGGCACCTCCAGTACAGCTGAAACGTTCTTCTTCCCCAGACTTATTTTAGCTTTGTTTCAATAATGTGCTGCAAAGAAATCTGTCTCAGAAATTTATATACAGTATTAACTACACACAAGAAAATTTAAGTGGCAGCACTCGCTCGGACCGTCTCTCCGAGCATTCGCAGTGCCGGGCCCCGAAACCGTAATAGAGCTCCCGACTCAGATTTTCACTCTGCAGTGGAGTGTGTGCCGATATGAAACTTCCTGGCAGATTAAAACTGTGTGCTGCACCGAGACTCGAACTCGGGACCTTTGCATTTTGCGCGCAAGTGCTCTACCGACTCAGCTGCTGAAGCACGACTCACGCCCCGGCCTCGCAGCTTTACTTCTGCCAGTACCTCGTCTGCTACCTTCCAAACTTTACAGGAGCTCTCCTGCGAACCTTGCAGAACTAGCACTCCTGAAAGAAAGGATATTGCGGAGGCACGGCTTAGCCACAGCCTAGGGGATGTTTCCAGAATGAGATTCATATCAGTGCTCACTCCGCTGCAGAGTGAAAATCTCATTCTGGAAACATCACCTAGGCTGTGGCTAAGCCGTGTCTATGCAATATCCTTTCTTTCAGGAGTGCTAGCTCTGCAAGGTTCGCAGGAGAGCTTCTGTAAAGTTTGGAAGGTAGGAGGCGAGGTACTGGCAGAAGTAAGGCTGTGAGGACGGGGCGTGAGTCGTACTCGGGTAGCTCAGTCGGTAGAGCACTCGCCCACGAAAGGCAGAGGTCCAGAGTGCGAGTCTCGGTCCGTCACACAGTTTTAATCTGCCAGGAAGTTCCGTGATAGTCGTTCTCCTGTCGCCGATCGACCTTCCGAGCGAGACGGATGACCGCGGGTGGTGTCGACAGGACCTGTACGGAGACACCGCCCTGCACGACGCCATCTGCAAGGAGAGTGCCGAGATCACCGACATGCTGTGCGCGGTGCCGAACATCGACTTCACGCTGCGCAACCGCCGAGGCTTCAACGTGCTCCAGCACGCTGCCCTCAAGGGGAACAACTTGTGAGTACCGTGTGGTTCCAAACAGCTGCAGTCGCGTGCTGTCGAGAGCTCCTGCGTGAAGCATTGTATCGTAATGGTAATACAATTGTGAAAAACTCAATTTCAAATGTAAGCCATTTATTAAGTACGGGGTAGTCATAAGATGTGCCACGTAGTAAACTGTTGATTTTCCAATGAACAGAGTGACTTGCCAGTATTTTCTGCAAATGGTATATTACTGGACAAGGGTTTCTTATGAAAACTATCAAGTTCCCACTACAACTCCTAGTAGCCTGTAATAGGAATTGTAAAGCTCTCTGTATTTCCTCATTTTAAGTACACACACAGTTTAATATTGTGATAATGTGACCTGGTGTAGATTTCTAGGGTAGTGACTCTCACATAAATGTCACATAGGAACGAAGATAGGTCATGTTTTCACAATATTAAACTCTACATGTGAGGGTGGTTTATTTGTAAAACTGTTAATGCTGTCTGTCAGATGTTTTATTACATCTGGTAATTTATCTAAAGGTTTTACAGCAGCATATTTTGCCCCTTTCTGTGCCAAAGACAGGTTAAGTAGAGGATAGTGTAAGTCTTTCTTTCTTCTGGTGTTATAATCATGAATGTCACTGTTGTTTTTAAACTGGTCCATGTTGTTGGGAACAAATTTCATTACTGAATAAATGTACTGTGAGGCAGTTGTAAGAAATCCTAACCTTTTAAAGAGATGCCTACAAGATGTGTGACTATGTGGCCCACACATGTTCTAACCACTTTCTTTTGAACAATGAATACTTTTTGCCTAAGTGTTGAGTTAACCCAACATAATATTCCATATGACACAGAGAGTGAAAGCACATAAAGTATGTTAGTGTGCTAATTTCTGTATCCTCAAAATTCGCAATTATTCTGATTGCAAAAATTGCTGAACCTAGCCACTTTAGGAGATCCGAAACATGAATTTCCCAATTAAGATTCTCATCTATATGTACACTCAAAATCTTAGTATGCCCTACCCTGGCTACTGACTTCTGTTGATGTGATATATTTATTGAGTTGGACTTCCAGGACACTCTTAAGTCTTCAGTGCCGAGATGCCCTGTTTCAAATGCAGCAGTGCAGCTCTTTATAGCAGAATAGGAAGGGTAGCTACCACTCAATATATCAGACATATCATATAGATTTGTGTGGTCGGGTTCCCTTTTAGAAAGAGGTACTTAATCACAACACTCCTCTGTTACACTGTGACTTCTCTATTTTAATGTACCATGTTCACTTCAGAACTGCTCAGAAAACAAAAATCAGTGCACTATTAAGTAATTACTATCATTTATAATGTAAGGATATTTTATCTGCAGATTCTAAAAATAACCCCAAAAAATTTTGGTCGTACATAAAATCTGTGAATGCTACAAATAATTCAATACCTTCTCTTGCTGACAGTATGGGTAATGTAACTGATGATGATAAACAGAAGGCCGAAATTCTAAACCTACCTTTCAAAAACTAGTTTATGATAGATGACAGCAGCACTATTCCCCGTTTCAATTATCAAACGAACGAAAGGATGGCTGACATAGTGTTTAGTGTATATGGGATTGTAAAACAGTTAAGATCCTTAGATGCCAGAAAGACATCTGGCCCAGACGGTATCCCTGTAAGATTTTACATTGACTATGCTACAAATATAGCTCCGTTCTTATCCGTCATCTATCTGAGATCATTGGAATGGGGGAAAGTTCCGCGGGACTGGAAGAAGGCCCAGGTCATTGCAATCTATAAAAAGGGTAGAAAATCGGATGCACATAATTACCGGCCAATTTCGCTGACATCAATTTGTTGTAGAATCGTGGAACATATTTTGTGTTCAGACAGAATGACCTTTCTAGACTCTGAGAAGCTCATCTGCAGAAACCAGCACGGTTTTAGGAAATAGCAGTCATGCGAGACACAGCTGGCCCTCTTTGTGCACGATATACAACAGGCTCTAGATACTGGCTCCCAGGTTGGTGCCATATTTCTCGACTTCGAAAGGCGTTCGACTCAGTTCCGCACTGTCGCTTACTACAAAAAGTGCATGCTTACGGTCTATCCAGTGACATGTGCAGTTGGATAGAAAGTTTTCTAACAGACAGGGAGCAGTATGTCGTCCTGAACGGGGTAACTTCAACAGAAACAAGAGTAACTTCAGGTGTGCCCCAGGGCAGCGTAATAGGTCCTCTGCTTTTTACGATTTACATAAACGATCTGGTTGATGGTATTGACAGCGGCCTTAGACTGTTTGCTGATGATGCTGTTGTCTACAGGAAAGTAGTATCACGTGAAAGTTGTGAACAAATCAATGAGGATTTGCCAAAAATAAATGTGTGGTGTAATGACTGGTAGTTATCTCTCAATATTAGTAAGTGTAACCTACTGCGTATAACATGGCAAAAAAAGCCCATTAATGTACGAGTACAAAATAAACGATCAGTCTTTGGAAGCGGTAACATCCGTCAAGTATCTGGGTGTGACTATTCGCAACGATCTCAAATGGAATGATCAGATTATACAAGTAACGGGTAAGGCAAACTCTAGATTGTGGTTTATTGGTAGAATCCTGGAGCGATGCAGTCCTTCAACAAAGGAAATAGCTTACAATGCGTTAGTTTGTCCAGTCTCGGAGTATTGTTCATCTGTATGGGACCCTTACCAGTTGGGTCTGATTCAAGAGATTCAGAAGGTCCAAAGAAGAGCGGCAAGATTTGTGACTGGTACATTTAGCCATCGCGAGAGCGTTACAAATCTCATAGAGAATAAGTGGGACACACTTGCAGATAGACGACACGCTAAACGGAAGGGGCTGCTCACTAAATTCTGAAATCCGATCTTCACTGAGGATGTAGAGCATATATTACTGCCACCAACTTTCAAATCGCGTAATGATCACCATTCAAAGATAGGGAAATAAGAGCTCGTACCGAGGCGTTGAGACAGTCGTTTTTCCCTCGCGCGATCTGCGAGTGGAACAGAGGGGGGGAAATATGACTTAGGCGTGAATTGTGCCCTCCGCCACACACCGCTTGGTGGCTGGCGGAGTATGTATGTAGATGTAGAAGTAGAAGGAACAAGGTTCAGTACCACCACCACCATCTTGAACCGTCTCCAGCCCCGGGCTGGGCCTGTTTGGAACATAAGCCTCACCATCTAGTCCTGTTTTCCCACCTTCTTTCGGTGTTCGCTCTGGTCCAGTCCTTGCCTCTTTTTTCAAAAGGCTTCTCCACTCTTTCAGCCACCTATCCATTGGTCATTTCCTTTGCATTTACATTTCATGTAGCTTCTTGGGAATCCTCATGTTTTCCAATTCTCTTTAAGTGCCCATACTGTCTTAGCCTTGATATTTCTATCCTGCTCCGCAAGGGTTCCTCTTTCACTTCTCATCCCACCTCTCCCTGTTGCTCCTATCCTACTACTGAGGAACTTTATTTTGTGTACCTGTAATCTACTTACATCTCATTTCTTCATTACCCATATTCCAGATGCGTAAGTCAGTGTTGGGATGTAGTAACTTTTGTAAATTACTTCTTTCATTTGTTCCAACCGAGCAAGGTGGCACAGTGGCTAGCACACTGGACTCGCATTCGGTAGGACGACGGTTCAATCCCGTGTCCGGGCATCCTGATTTAGGTTTTCCACGATGTCCCTCAATCGCTCCAGGCAAATGCCGGGACGGTTCCTCTGAAAGGGCACGTCTGACTTCCTTCCCCGTCCTTCCCTAATTCGACGAGACTGATGACATCGCAGTCTGGTCTCCTCCCCCAAACGACCCAATCCAATGCCAAATTTGTACCTATACAGGTTCTTAACATTTCACAGGAATGTTTCTGCATGTCTGCTGTGTTCACTTATCTCTTTCTCATTTCTTCCTTTTTCCTCTATCACAATTCCCAAGTACTTGACACTTTCCACCTTCCTCACTTGTTCACCTCCAATCCTTATTCTGCTAGTTTTTACAGATTCCATCCCATACCGTCTCAAAGTTTCTTGTTTAAGCACCTGGCTGTTCCCGATTCTCCCTGTTGCTCTAGATCAAGTCGTCTGTGAACAGCATTGCTTTCACCTTACATACAAAGACAGTAACTTGTCCTCGAAATAACAGTAACTGTTGATGAGCGTGCAGCTTTTCCCTGGAATAAATGATGACTAACTGAAAACCTCAGCTGCCGACAGGTGTTGTTCATATACCTCGATGTGGACAGCTGAAAATGTGTGCCCCAACCGGGACTCGAACCTGGGATCTCCGGCTTACACGGCAGACGCTCTATCCGTCTGAGCCACCGAGGACACAGGTATATCGACAACACCTGTCTGCAGCTGAGGTTTTCAGTTAGTCGTCATTTATTTCAGGGAAAAGCTGCACTGTCATCAACAGTAACTGTTCTTTCGAGAACAAGTTACTGTCTTCGTATATATAGCTAAAGGCTACCCAGCCATTGACCTTAGTCTGTGCGAATGCGCACAGGTTGCCCAAACTCTTACGGAAATCGCCAAAGCGTGTGTGAGTAATGAGTGGTTGGGCAAATGTGTATAAGGTACAATACATATGTAGAATTGTGGACAGTTGGGAATTTGAGTCTCACGGGAAGCGTGCAAGGGATAAGTCCCTGCAGTCGCGCTATCCTCTGTGTCCTCGGTGGCTCAGACGGATAGAGCGTCTGCCGTGTAAGCGGGAGAAACCCGGGTTCGAGTCCCGGTCAGGGCACACATTTTCAGCTGTCCACATCGAGGTACACCGACAACACCTGTCGGCAGCTGAGGTTTTCAGTTAGTCATCATTTATTCCTTTTACCGTGTCTTCTCCAATTTTTTCTGCTGCCTTCATCATTCCGAGACTACAATGTCAGTTTAACACCAAAACATCAGAATTAATATACTTCAGTTTGAACCGGGAAAAGCCGAGACCAAAACCGCACCCCACCGTAGGCAGCGGCCTCGTTTGCGAGACGGCGGTGCCGTCGCACACCCGGGCGACAGCCCCGTTTACGAGATCGGTACGTTGCAGTGCCACCGAGAGGCTGCTGCAGCGTGCCCGCCAAATGGTGGACGTCAAGAAGGACGACGGCTTCGCAGCACTGCACCTGGCCTGCCTCAACGGACACCGCGCCGTCGCGGAGACTCTGCTCTCGCTGGGCCGCGCCGACGTCGGGTTGCGCAACAATCGCAGGCAGACGGCGCTCCTGCTCGCAGTGTCGCAGGTGAGCACTGCCGGCTGTGTGGCTGCCGGGGCTGCGTCCCGAGGGCCCGCACCGCGCAAACTTAAAATTCTGACATCTGAGACAGAATGGCTGTCCGAGGAAGTGAAATGTGTAGTAGTGTCATTACACACGTAATAGTCAAAGTATCACACTACAGATGTGTTCACATATTAGACTAAAAGATATACAGGGTGTTTCAAAAATGACTTCATAACTTTAAAAATTAATATAAATCTATTGAAAGAAGATGTAGAGCTGGGTTTAGACTTATTTTGTAGGGAAACACATCAAGTGTTTTGACCTTTAACCCCGTATTTACTCGAATCTAAGCCGCACTTTTTTTCCGATTTTTGTAATCCGAAAAACTGCGTGCGGCTTAGTATCGAGTGCAAAGTAAGTGGAAGTTCTGAAAAATGTTAGTAGGTGCCGCCACAACTAACTTCTGCCGTCTAATATATGTAGCACAACACAGGCATGCTTTGCAGGCACAAAGATAAATACTGGCACCGAAGCCTATGCGTCAGCAAATAAATTAAAAGAAAGGTTGCAGAATGTAAACATTATGCCGTGTATTCTTTCGTGTTTGCTGCTATCTCATTTAAATCCTGTCTCCCTAATAAACTATGAAACTAGAGTGAGACAACAGCAAATGCGGAAGAATAGACGTATAATGTCATGTTTATATTCGTATTATTCTTATGCTGAATAGTGATACAATCAGAAATGAAGCACGAATCTAAGATGACTAATTTCTGTGCAGAATGTAATGTAATGTAATGTACTAAAGAGGCGTCTGCAAAGATTTTCAAACAGAGAAAATTTTTCGCTAAACTCCCGTTCGGAACAAATTCTATCGTACACAGTCTATTATTTGGTTCTTGTTCATCATTATGAAAGAAAGCAGCAGTGTAAGTAACAACAAATAGCGGTCTCTTCTCGTTGGGTTATGAGACAATTCCTCTCTTTTTTTTAATTGTAAGCCGTGGTAGCGCGCACAAAAGCAAGCTGTGCCGCAAGCGGTGACAGGTCATAAACACTCATTATCAGAATGTGACAAACAATGTGTGATGCAGTACAATAATGCATTTTCAGCTTAGAGTGATGTAAACACCTATAACAAAGAGAACGGCACTTATCAGATCAAAGCAAAATAAGCAATTGATTCAAACTAGACGAACCACGTGAAAAAGGAAGCGTACGCGTATAAACACGGACGGAGCGCCTGACACATAGCAATGGCTACCTGGTAAAGCTTAACTGCTAAGCTTACGACTCGAACCAAACTACTGTAATTGTATCTCCATCCATTCGACCTCAATTGTGTCTCATGTTACAATGGACCAACTTTGTTTCTATTTGGAGGGGCGATCTAAAACTTTTCTCTCCCCTAGAATTTAGAGTCTCAAATTTCAGGAGCGGCTTAGATTCGGGGAATTTTTTTTTTTTTTTCTCCTGATTTCGAGTCTCAGTTTTCAGGTGTGGCTTAGATTCGAGTGCGGTTTAAATTCGAGTAAATACGGTAGAGATGTTGTATGTGGCTTCCGCTGGTTATCTTGCACACATCCCATCGGAAGTCAATTTCTTCCCAAACGCGCTGTAGCATTGCAGGTGTAACTTGGTCAGAGGTGGTCTAAATTCTTTCTCTAAGTTTAGGTAGAGAAGCCAGCACAGGAGATACAAACATGATCCCCTTGGTGAATCCCCATAAAGAAAAGATAGTGGTGTCAGGTCTGGGGAACGTGAGGGCCACGCAATTGGTACATCACGGTCAATCCACCGACCTGGAAAGCAGTCACTGAGAAAATCCCGGAAGGCAGCTGGGTAGTGGGGTGGTGCACCATCTTGCACGAAGTAAACATTTCATTCGTGGTCATCCTCATCGATCTGTGGTATCGAAAATTGTTGTGACATATTCAGGTACACTATCCTGTTGGTGGTTCTCGCATGGAAAAAGAAGGGTCGTACACTTTGTTCTTTTGCACGAAAAACGTTCAGTTTAGGGCTATCACGGACGTGTTGCAATGTTTGACATGGATTATCCCTTCCCAAATCCTACAGTTGTATGTGTTAACCTTGACACTTAAGTGAAAAGTTGACTTGTCAGAGAAGATGATTGTTGTCCAAAAAATGTTAATTCTCATGTAATCAATTCAACATATCTGCACAGAAGTTCTTGCTAGCAATTTTATCAGTGTCTTTTATTTCTTGTACGATTGTCAATCGGTACAGTTTCAAATGCAAACGGTTTCTCAACAGACTCCAAAAAGTCGTATGTGGGATTTGCAGTTCGCGAGATGCACACTGGGTCGATTTTGTAGGGATGTTGACAAAACGTTGTCTCACTCGCCCGACGACGTCATCAGATGTGCTCGGACGACCTGATGTTTTTCCATGTCTTACCGAGCACCCTGTTTCCACAAAACATATATGCCACTCATAAATTGTAGGCCTACTAGGAGCATCTTCAGCGTGCCTGGTACGGAAATTACACTGAACTGTTGTCACCGACTTCAATTCTTCAAACCAAAACACACGAGCTAGCACGCTCAGGTCCAGTGGAGGCAGCCATCTTTAATGCAACTTCCCCTAACGGTCCTTATGGTGCGATTTGTCTGTACCGGTCTACGCAAGACAAACTTGATGTATTTCCCTACAAATTGACACTACAGTCGTCTCTGTAGGTACTGTGAATTAATTTATATGAATTTTGGAAGTTGTGAAGTCCTTTTTAAACACCCTGTATTTTTAGTATTCCTAAGTTCACTGATATAAATATGAGGGAGAACAGTGTTATACCTGATTGGTTTTACTGGTTACTTCATTCTTGATTGATACTATGAGATTTTGGAGCACCTCGCTGATCACTGTTGTTTTCACAGTTGCCAACATTTGTCATTTTCCCTCCAGTCTGTGTTAGTGCAGGCTGGCAGTGCACAAACCATGCTACTGTGTTTACAGTACTGTTTCTGAAGTGAGCTTCAGCTTGGTTCTTATTCCACTAACTTGTTGTTACACTAACAAGACATTATATAACCTGTGAATCTGAATGTCTTTAGTATAGGAATACATCTTGAAGTTGCTAAAGAAAGTGATCTTATGGGAATATTTATGCACAGCAAGAAATTGCTGGCAGAATGAGAGTATCACAGAAAATTGTCAGCATAATCAAACTTTCAGTGTACGAATGTGGTGAATACGAGCCAAACAGAGAAGGAAAATGAGAACACTTACAATTGTGGCAATAGTGTAAACTTACTTCTACTGACTGGAGCCATCATCTGAAATGTGTGGGTGTTGAAGTTTCTCTTGTGATGGTGAGGCAGAGGCCGTTCGAATGTCGTTTAAAAGCATATTGCTGGAAAAGACTGGGCAAACATATGTATAATGCTGTGGGAAATTGGGAATGAAATGTAAAATTCAGAGTTTGTGCTCCAAATTATAATGTTTGTTTTTTACGTTAAAGAAATGTATATTGAATGTTGGGATTGTTGAGGTCTCCTGTGCTAGTATTCACATCTTTTCTAATTTGGAATTTTGTATACACCCTCCAGGTTTGCTTCAGTTATGAAACAAGATCTCTTGGACAAACTATGGGAAATCTCGTACCGAGACACTAACATTAAAATGTCGATAAAAGCAAAATGAAACAGAATAAAAATGCCACTCAATAACAGAGGCACGCACAAAAACATTGACTATACAAATGTAACCTGTACGTGGATGTATATGTGTGATAAATGTAAAGTTTTGTCGAAAAAGGTCCTCAGTCTAATAATTTGAATGCAGCTGTATGTAGCTTTTGGAACTATATTTCCTTTGTCACGGAAGTAAGAGGGAAGGGGTGGGAAGGTTAAAAAGGAAGGGCAGATCACTCAGAACCGAGGATGAGGGTAGAGAGAACTGAAGGGAGCAGTCAGAGTACATCAGAAATTGTATAGTGGTAAGCACTGAGCCAGTTTGAGTGCAGAGATGATCAGGACAGTGTGAGAAGTAAGGGCAGATTAGGAGGGAGAGAGTTAAGAACTAAGACAACAAGAAGTCTCTAATTATATAAAAAGGAGAGACTGGGACGTGCTAACGAACATTTAGTCCACGAGGGTTTGGGGACGCGAGGATGTGTTGCGGCAAGTTCTTATCTCTGGAGTTCAGGGAAACTTCTATCAGATGGTAGTATCTAGATCCCAAATGCACTGTTTGTATTCTTCCACCCAGTACGAGTTGCCCAGAACTCCAAAGATGGGCACTTTTCCACCATTCTATCCCTCCATCGCCACACCCTCCTGGGGTCCGTTAACACGTCTGCCCCTCTTCTTTTTATGTTTTTCTACCTGGGGTACCCAGTGTTGCTCAGGAAGTTGATAACAGATTGTGTGGTAGCTGGAATAAAAGGATGAACTTTAAACTATGAGGTAAATTTTTTTTTTTTTATTGAAAACATATTTACAATACTCATTTCTAAACAATATTTTTCATTTTGTTACCCAGCATATATATGTACAGATTTTTGCGAGTTTACTAAGTCTTTTAGGTTGATGCTGCTATTTTTTGAAGTTTGTCTGTGGACTTCATTAATCGTAAAACTGTAGGCTGAGTTGATTGGAAATTGTTCTTCGCTTTCTCTGCTACTCGCGCTGCCGATTCTCTTTTGTCGGGAACTTTAAGGTGCTTTTCACTCCTTTTCTGTTTCATTTTTTCACTGTTCTTTTTGTTTTCTCCATTTTACTTCAGAACTGGCAGTATCTCCTACACTAAGTACACTTCACACACTTTATTTTTGATTTATATTCAGCCACTATATCACTTTGACTACTCGCACTTCACTGCTTTTATTCACTCTCTGCACTACTTTTTCAGTTCCTTCTGCGTCACCCATAAGAAACTGAGGTTCGAACCCACGACGGGTCTCACTTTATATACCCCAACTCGTGCGTAGCCCCACCAGTGGTGAATTCAAAAATATACCAAAAACACTTCAAATGATCCACAATGTTGCAGAACATTCCACAACATTAGTGTGTGTTCTGGAATGTTCCACAACGATGTGGAATTTTCCTGAACATTCTGGAATCTTCCCGAATGTTCCACACTACCCCCGAACATTTCAGAATGTACCGGATCACTGTGTAACGTTCTGGAACATTCTGGAATGTGGAATGCTCTCAAAAACTCTAAAATGTTCTAGAAATTTCTAGAGGGTGAAACTTCCCAGCCCTCATATCTTCGAAAGTATGCCCTTCAGATAAAAACAGGAACCTTCTTCACGGATGGGTATTGAGGGCTACCACACCGTATAACTCCCTCGACGCATTAGTGTTCTTTGTGTTTAGTGTCGTTACTGGGCACGGTACAGTACGTAAGGGGTGTACGGAGGACACAAAGGTGCTAAGTACTCGTGAAAGACACTATTATCAGTACCGACGGCATTTTGAAAGGGGCCCCCCACTGTGGGCTTCATTTGGCCGAACAGTCGAATCGTGCAGTATCCAGATTTTCGAGGCCTCTTACGTGACAGTGACTCAGTGTCAGACTGTGTGAGAACGTGAGGGCAGACACACTGGTCATTCGCATCTGACGGTCATGGGGAGGAACGACGTACTGTGCGTCGAGTGCACGGTAACCTCTTAGAGTCCGTTTCTGCCGTCTGAGAAAAAGTAGTGGACTCCCTGCGACGGACTCCCTGCGACATCTCTCACCGTCGGTCGGAGACCGGCAGCTGCAGGACTAGGGAATTACCATTTTAAAGCCACAAAACAAATGTCCCCGTCTGGACTGGTGAGCACTTACTGGTGGGGAGCGACGGATCGCTGTTCTGCTCTACCCCCAGGATGACGGTCGTTGCTAAGTGTGGCAGCGGCCTGGAAAGATGTCTCATTTTTCCAAACTTCTGGAGAGGCATAGCAGTGTTACTTATGGTATTGTCAAATGTGACTTGGTCACAGATTATAGTGACTGAGGAAATCTGGCAAAAGGCACATCACAGACAGCACGTGTCCTCACCTTTCACCTCTCGTCCGATTGTATTGCGGTGCCAGTTTTTGACAGGACAGTACTCCTCCACAGATGGCGCGTGTGTGATGTCGAGCTACTCCTGTGGCCGGCGAGACTCGCAGATCCGTTCGCGATAGGACGCGCGTGGGAAGAGCTCGGACGTCGCCCGGTCTTAGCGCCGGTATCTGGGATATTGGTGACCGGTTAGAGCAGTTGAGGCCCGGCGTCCTTCGGGAGAGGATACCACGTTCGGGCCAGTGGGGTTGCAGTGTCACACTGATAAGTGAGCTCTTTCTACCGAGACCTTTTTGAGTGTGACTCGATTTTATAATCGGTGAAATAACATCACTTAATGTCTCAACTCGTGAAATTTCATTTCATCGTCATCACTTTATATTGACTCTTTTTCCTGTCTTAATACTTACTTGTATTATTTGTCTCAACCTTGCCACATCTGTCTTTACTTCTCATTCTGTCATTATCATCTCTGCACCAAAGTTGGCTCAATGCTTATCAGCGTAATTTCTCTGGCCTATTCTCTGTACTCTTTCCCCACTTCCGGTCTGCTGTCGTCTTCACTACAGGTGGGTCCCTCTCGTCCTGTCCTTACTTTTTAACCTTCCCCGACCTAGCTGTCTCCGATCCGCGAGGAAGGAACTATTACTTCTGATACCAAAGTAGGGTGTACCTTCTTTTATGTACCTACTGATATGATAGCACTACACATTTTGCCTCCTGAAGGTAAACCAGAAACTCCGTCTTATTAGTTTTCTCGGTTGAATTTTTCCTCGATACAAAAGAAATCTATTTTAATACTGTGGTGTGCATCCCCTTATGATGTAGCAATCATTTTATACGGGTTTATTTGGCTGAATTTTTGAGTGGATAGCTGATAGAAACTCAGTCGGCATTCACCTCCCGAACACTGCATTCCGTCGCTAGACTCTCAGTGGTTGCGAGATAGCTGTGTGGCATTCCACTTCACAAAATTGCTGAGGCTTTCAGAAGGACAATTAATGGAATCCTGACAACTTGAAGTCAGTTCAGTCATTCAGAATGTCGATTTCTTCCAACCTCATTTCATCAGAGCTGGGAGCTGTAAATTTATTTCTTTCCCCGTTCTCTTCTCTTCACTAGACATGGATTCTCCCGCTCTTAAAGCTGAGAAAAGTGGTCTTCTACTACTTATCACTCAGTGTTATCTTGGTCTTGAACATATTAATTAGCTACTTTGACAAGGCTATGATTTCCCAAAATTGTGCTCTGAAATGAGGTCCATTTTGTCAGGCATTTCGGCCACCACACACAGAAAAGCTTTTCATTGCCCACCCGATCTCGATAATATCTTCGTCAGACTGTTTGCTGCTTCCGCTCCCGTGTCTCTACCCTACGGCTCCTACCCCTGTGACCATCCCCACTGCAAGACTTGCCCTATGCGTGCTCCTGCTAACACTAATGCCAGCTCTGTAACTGGCAAAGCATATACTACCAAAGGGAGAGCCACGTGTGAAATGACATGTTGTATACCTGTTCTTTTGTAAACACTGTTCTGTCTTTTACATCAGCATGACTAGTGCCAAGTTATCAGTTAGGATGAATGCATCCTACCAGGTGTACTGGTATGAAATGAGCGTTAAGATACAAATGTGTTGATAGGGAACATTTATTGTCAACGAGCCTTATTTTTTTTATTTTATTTTATTTTATTATTATTTTTTTGTTTTTTGTTTGGTTGGTATGACATCTGTCAAAGATGTTTAGTATGCATCAAGTCATGGAACAAACAACATATGTTTTCATCGTGTTAACAATGTCGAATTTTAAACCAGAAAGTGATGATTTGCGGAAAGCATTAATTTTTTGTTTTCATTTGAAAAAAAATGCTGCAGAGTCACCTCGAATGCTTGTCGAGGCATATGGTGATTGTGTTCTATTAGAAGCAACATGCAAAAAATGGTTTCAACAGTTCAGAAATAATGATTTTGATGTAAGTAATGAAGAACGTGGAAAACCACCAATAAAGTTCGAAGATGCAGAATTGCAAACAATATTGGATCAAGATGATACTTTGAGTCAGAAGCAAATGGCAGCAATGCTAAATGTTGCACAACAAACAATTTCTGACCATTCGGAAGCTATGGGAAAGATCCAGAAGTGTGGAAAATGGGTGCCACACGAATTGAATGAAAGACAGATGGAAAACCGAAAAACCATTTGTCAAATTTTGCTTCAAAGACATGAAAGAAAATAAATTTTGCATCGAATTGTTACTGGCGATGAAAAATGGATTTATTTTAAGAATCCTAAACGGGAAAAATTGTGAGTTAATCCGGGACAACCGTCAACATCGACTGCAAAACCAGATTGTTTCGGCAAGACGACAATGCTCTGTGTTCAGTGGGATCAGAAAGGTGTGGTGTATCACGAGCTTCTAAAACCCAGTGAAACTGTGAATACTAATCGCTACAGACAACAAGTGATCAATTTGAACCATGCATTGATTGAAAAAAAGACCAGAATGGGCCAGAAGACACGGCAAAGAAATTTTTTTACACGACAATGCACCTGCATACAAAGCAAAACTGGTTCAGGATTCAATCAAAACACTCGACTGATAGCTGCTACCACACCCGCCGTATTCACCAGACTTGGTCCCTTCCGACTACCATTTGTTTTCATCAACAGGACCCGCATTGGCTGAGGAACACTTCGATTCCTACGAAGAAGTCGAAAATTGGGCGTCTGATTCGTTTGCTTCAAAAGACGAACATTTCTATTTGTGTGGTGTCCACAAATTGCCAGAAAGGTGGTCAAAATGTACAGAAAGCAATGGTCAGTACTTTGAATAAAATGTTTTTACTTTTCAATTCAAAATTAGCGTTTCATTTTCACAAAAAAACGCTCATTTCATACCGGTACACCTGGTATACTAGCAATACACAGTATCCTGTTGTAGAGCATGCAGTGCAACATAACAGTGAGACTTCGGTGCCCGTTTCACCACATGCGCCATCTGGATCCTCCCCCCAGAAACCAGTTTCTCAGAACTCCACACGTGGCAACTGGTGCTACCTCATGTCCTCGGTTCTTGCCACCCAGCTAGCCTTAATTTATGTTAATTTCTTCACTATTGGCATTTCTTCACAGTAAAAATTCTTTCTTCACTTCATTTTGGTTTTCTGTGTCTTTAATTTTCCGATCTGTTTATTTTTCGCCGCACCACTCCCACGTTTGCAGTTAGCTTTTTGCTCGTGTTAACTCGTGCATGATGTTTTGACAGTAATCTCTGTCCTTCATATTACTCTATCTTCCACTTTTTATGCTCTGAGTTTTTCAAATCTTGTCTGATGCAGTCCTGAACAATCAGTCTTTGCTTCTCATCCCATCTAGTAAGTGTCCACTGACCTGGACTTCTGGGCTACTTTTCCGAACTCTAATTCTTTTTCCTAAACCTCACCAGTCGTCTTCCTGCCCCTTCGAGTCTTCTGCCAGGAGGAGGAGCCACGTGCTCCGAAAGTTGGCAACCTTTAATACTTTTATGTGTTTGTTCTACTACTGCCACTTGGTGAGTAGATTTTTTTTTTTTATTTTTTTTTATCTACACATTCACGCTATATTTTCAAATATTGATTATTTTTGTTAATATACTGATCCTTACATTTGATGTTTTGGTGCCAATCTATCCACGTTTGATGTCAAGTCAGACATGACGCTTGTGCTGAACTTTGCCTTAGAGAACTTTGAGAATTGAGATCTGTGTAACATAGCATTTACAGTTCCTGGTTCCAGGACATTCTGAAAATTTTGTAGAATATCTTCCATCTCTTTTGCTCATCTGTCTTCCTCACATATTTCTGCTACCCACTGGGATACCCGACACTGAAAAAATTTTGAAGCTGTCTCTTTCTCCTCATTAGAAAATAATGTGCGAGAAAGAGAAATTCCATCTTGCTGTATATTTGCACCCCCTACTCGCGATCATAAAGCGGTTACGGCATCGATGATTTCAGCCGTAAATAGAAATATTAAAAAAGGTAGGAGGATTTTTCTGTTTAGCAAAAGTGACAAAAAGCAGATTACAGAGTACCTGACGGCTCAACACAAAAGTTTTGTCTCAAGTACAGATAGTGTTGAGGATCAGTGGACAAAGTTCAAAACCATCGTACAATGTGCGTTAGATGAGTATGTGCCAAGCAAGATCGTAAGAGATGGAAAAGAGCCACCGTGGTACAACAGCCGAGTTAGAAAACTGCTGCGGAAGCAAAGGGAACTTCACAGCAACCATAAACATAGGCAAAGCCTTGCAGACAAACAAAAACTACGCGAAGCGAAATGTAGTGTGAGGAGGGCTATGCGAGAGGCGTTCAACGAATTCGAAAGTAAAGTTCTATGTACTGACTTGGCAGAAAATCCTAAGAAATTTTGGTCTTACGTCAAAGCGGTAGGTGGAACAAAACAAAATGTCCAGACACTCTGTGACCAAAATGGTACTGAAACAGAGGATGACAGACTGACTAAAGGCCGAAATACTAAATGTCTTTTTCCAAAGCTGTTTCACAGAGGAAGACTGCACTGTAGTTCCTTCTCTAGATTGTCGTACAGATGACGAAATGGTAGATATCGAAATGGACGACAGAGGGATAGAGAAATAATTAAAATCGCTCAAAAGAGGAAAGGCCGCTGGACCTGATGGGATACCAGTTCGATTTTACACAGCTCAGCAGTGTGGGATCCATACCAGATAGGGTTGATAGAAGAGATGGAGAAGATCCAATGAAGAGCAGCGCGCTTCGTTGCAGGATCATTTAGTAATCGCGAAAGCGTTACGGAGATGATAGATAAACTCCAGTGGAAGACTCTGCAGGAGAGACGCTCAGTAGCTCGGTACGGGCTTTTGTTAAAGTTTCGAGAACATACCTTTACCGAAGAGTCGAGCAGTATATTGCTCCCTCCTACGTATATCTCGCGAAGAGACCATGAGGATAAAATCAGAGAGATTAGAGCCCACACAGAGGCGTACCGACAATCCTTCTTTCCCGAACAATACGAGACTGGAATAGAAGGGAGAACCGATAGAGGTACTCAGGGTACCCTCCGCCACACACCGTCAGGTGGCTTGTGGAGTATGGATGTAGATGTAGATGTACTCAAACAGCCATTGTTACTAAATTTTCTCAAATATATCAATGAAGGATATTCTGCAGTTCCATAGCTCTTAGTTATCCTATTTTTTACTCTTATGACCACTGGTAAAAATATTATGGATAAATGTTTGTATTAGATTATTTTCATTGCAAAGAAAAAGTTGTTCTTCAAACTATGTTTTTACAATTCTCCTTTCAGGATCTTGAGAAGTACTCTGAAAAATACTGAATTTTGTAGTCTTCAGTGAAAGTACTTGGGACCTAGCACTCCAAAATTTCAATAATCCGAATTTTGGAGCATTGCTTGCCTCGCACTTGGCCCTGTCGAATGTTTTGTTGCAATATCGTTCAGTGACACACCTGTCTTTCGTAACGAAGTAGTAGACTCTCCACTTGCCGTGTACTGTGGGGCTGTTCCACCTGTCTGCCATCACTCCTAGCTCTGTTGCACACATCTCCACATGTATGCTAAACACTTGGATGAATTTCTGCAGCAGATTTTTTTGTCTTAAATGAGACATTCAAAGACAGCACGTAGTTGAAACAAAACATCATCAATGTCAATCGTTTTGTGAATACAGGGTGTTTCAGAAATAGGTGCCGCACAGAGTGGCCGTGTGGTTTGAGATGCCAAGTCACAGATTACGCGGCCCCTCCCACTGGAGGTTCGAGTCCTGTGTGTGTGTGTGTGTGTGTGTGTGTGTGTGTGTGTGTGTGTTTTGTTCTAGTTTAAGTAGTGTGTAAGTCTACGGACCGATGACCTCAGCAGTTTGGTCCTTTCGGAATTCACACACACATGAACATATACAGGGTGTCCCATTTATCTTGACCACCCTATTGTATTGTATTGTATTGTATGTTAACCGGGGGCCTAGAAACGATGGAGAGGCTCCGCCCCCACAGCCGCAGTGGTCCGCAACCCCACGTGACTACTGCAGTCCACTTCACCCCTCCACTGCCCCACACCGAACCCAGGATTATTGTGCGGTTCAGCGTCCGGTGGACCCCCCCCCCCCCCCCCCACTGTCCCCCCACCCCCACCCCCACCCCACCCCGCTCTCCCGAGGAATCTCACGCACCAGACAAGTGTAACACCTATGTTTCTGTGGTAGAGTAATGGTGTTGTACGCATACATGG
This sequence comes from Schistocerca serialis cubense, assembly GCF_023864345.2. NCBI lineage: Eukaryota > Metazoa > Arthropoda > Insecta > Orthoptera > Acrididae > Schistocerca > Schistocerca serialis. The sequence continues at coordinate 103,917,776 of NC_064648.1, forward strand.
AGAACTTGTTTGCGCAGCAATTGCCGACATAGTGTAGCTGAGGCGGAATAAGGGGAACCGGCCTGCATTCGCCGAGGCAGATGGAAAACCACCTAAAAACCATCCACAGACTGGCCGACTCACCGAACCTTGACACAAGTCCACCGGGCGGATTCGTGCCGGGGACCAGGCGCTCCTTCCCAGTCCGGAAAGCTGTGCGTTAGACCGCACGGCTAACCACCCTAAATAACTGTTTGTCCAGATGCAAATTACAAAATGTTTCAAGCAAATGTTCTTTAGCTGTCAGGGGGACATCAATCAGCATGATTGCCTTTGTTGTAGCTTTGTTTTTTACAAAGATACCAACAGCGGTATCACTTTTCTAAATGGCACCCTGTGTTTTTTATTCGGTAATTCTTTCCTCTCCTAAAGATCTATTCAGAAATGTATAAATGTATCACAGTGTACCATTCACTGAAAAAAAGACGTTATTAATTACATAACACTACATTGATTTTTGAGTCCGGGATCACAAACTTGTCCACTTGCTGGAGTTGTCAGAAAACAAATGAAAACCAAATAAAAATGTAACACACAGTTGACTTTGACTCTCCTCACCATTGCTCAGGAGTAGAACATACAAAGGCACTCAAAGTGGTGACCCTGGACAACGATACACTGGTGCACTCACTGAATGAAAGAATTATTTACTGCTTCCAGTGCTGCCTGCTGAAGAGAATTACAAGCAAGCACGATACATTCCTGCATATCCTTTGGAGTTGTTGGAATATCGCGATAGACAATGTCTTTAATGCATACCCAAAGAAAAAAGTCCAGAGGATTTGAATCGGGAGACGTAGCAGGCCAAGTAACTGTTGCTTCTCGACCAATCAATCTGGCAGGATACTTTCGGTTCAGAACACGACGTGCACATGAGGCATTATGTGCTGGACATCCATCGTGTTGATACCACATCACCATTCTGGTTCTTACCGCCACTTCATCCGGAAGAGGAGGAACAATTCGTCTGAGGAAGTTGGCATACGCTGTGCCGTTTACACTACCATTGATGAAATAGGGCCAATAATTGTAGCACCGAGCATCCCTCACCAAATGTTAACTCTCCATTGACACTAATGTTCCACCTGTCTAAGCCGTCGTGGGTTGTCGCTGGACAAATAATGCACGTTCCTTGTATTTGCCTGTCCTTTGTTTGAGGAGGAACATTCATCAGTAAATAGAACTTTGGGGAAGAAGTTCGGGTTGGTGAGGATTTGCTGCTGTGCCCACCGACAGTACTGTACACGATTCTGGAAATCATTCCCGTGCAGTTTTTAATGTAGGTGTACATGGTAAGAATGGAAGCGGTGACGTGTAAGAATATCACTTACACTAGTTTTAGGAATGCCAATCTCATGTTCAAGCTGTTGTGTGCCCACATGTGAATTCATAGTAAAGAAAGTGAGAACAATAACTTCAGCAGCACCGAGCGAGGTGGCGCAGTGGTTAGCACACTGGACTCGCATTCGGGAGGACGACTGTTCAATCCTGTCTCCAGCCATCCTGATTTAGGTTTTCCGTGATTTGCCTAAATCGTTTCAGGCAAATGCCGGGATGGTTCCTTTGAAAGGGCACGGCCGATTTCCTTCCCCATCCTTCCCTAACCCGAGCTTGCGCTCTGTCTCTAATGACCTCATTGTCGACGGGACGTTAAACAACACTAACCTAACTGCAGCAGCTTCGTCTGTGCGAGTGCTACGATGATTGCGTTGTCGTGGGTTGAAACTTCCCATTTCCTGCAGCATCACAACAAGACGAGAAAACATCTGTTGGGAAGGTGGGTTCTTTTGAGGATATTGCTCTGTACTGTTCTGCTGCTTGCGTAATATTTCGCCAACCATCATCATCAACAACAACAACAACAATAACAATAAAAGAAATTTTATGCTGATGCAGTTTGTAAGGAGGACAGACTTTACTGCATGCCTACTCTGCACAACAGTATTGAAAAGGACTAAACTACTGTAATAAATCTACCCGTACATAAGAAAACAGTATTGCAATTGCTGTTCTGCTAACTTACATTCACCATACATGAGTAGCATTTCTACCTTCTCTTCATTGGCCTACATTATATTCCCACAAATCTTCAACTAACAATGATTGATGGAATGATGGGTGTGCATTCTACTTATGTTTACGTTTGTCCTCTGTCAACGTCAGCACGTGGATGTGGTCCATTACCCCGAGTACCTGCACTAAGCGCTGGGAGTGTCAACGTCAGTGTTGTGTTTGAGTGAGTGGTACACTGTGATAAATTTTTTAATAGGTCTTTAGAAGAGGAAATGAATTACTGAATAAAAAATACAGGGTGCCATTTTAGAAGGTCATACCGCTGTTCATATCTTTGTAAAAAACAAAGCTACTACGAAGCCAGTCGTGCTGATTGGTGTCCCCCGACGGCTAAAGAACATCTGCTTGAAACATTTTGTAATTTGCTTCTGGACAAACAGTTATTTAGGGTGGTCAAGACAAATGGGACACCCTGTACAGAAATAGAGGGCATGGTTTTAGATATGTATTCCCCATTTATATAAAGAAGAATGTCAGCTCATTTGTTTTCTTTGTAATTCATATGAATTTACAGTTTTATTCTGATCTTGATGAAATTTTGAACACTTTACGTTCAAGACAAGAGGGAGATCACTGCCTACATAAGAGTTCATAATCCATAACAAGAAGTAAGCAGTCAGTGCGTAAAAGAAATTTAATTTCTGTACCGATTTCAGACACTCAGTGCAGTGCCCTTCTTCGGAAGGTTATATGCATCGCATTATTTGTGAATATCGGCAATAAGATGCATACGGTAAAATGTCACAACCAGGTGGTTCATAGCATCTACAAAATTAGTATAAAGAAGCAAAACAATTGCAGAGATCTTACCTGCAGCACTGGGCACTGCAGCTAGTAGACGATAAAAGAACTTTATTAAAACACGTCCTGAAGTGCTCGGTTTCGTATGACTGTTGGAGACGGTTGCGGGAGCAGCGGTTGTGTCCTTAACATTTGCAATGTGTACGGACCCTGTCAGCAGTAGATCACCCTCCACACATTACATTCTGTGAATGGTGCGGGCAGAAGTGTGCTGCAGATTCTTTAGACTTTCTGCCGTAACATTATTTGCAGATGGTAGTGCGGTTCACATGAGTGGCATCACTGAGTTTGGTTCTCCCTCAGTTTTTTGGCCGCTATCATTGGTGATCAATTAGTTGGGTCCTATTTACTTGTAAACATAATTATGGGGCAGGTGTACACAGACCTCCTGGAAAACATCATATCTCATGCTGTTGACAGCACTCCACTGTCTGTTTATCTACGAGCTCATTTCTTGCATTGTGGCACTTTTGTACACTTCAGTCGTATGGCCCAGCAGCGTTTGTATTGAAAGTTTCCTGCTTCTACGGATTGCTCGCCCTTCTCACTCACATTATGTGAGCCGTATCGTTTTCTACTTGTGGAGCATTTGTCGGTTTATTTGTCTCTGTTGCCTGAGACGGAATCTGTTCGGAATGAAATTGTGGCAGGTTGTAACGAAATATGCAGAACTCCTGGAGTTTGGGATTGGGTTCCTCAGCCGTGAGGCATCGATGTGGGGTCTGTATTCGAACAGGAGATAGAAATTTTCGAACATCTTCTTTAAAAGCAACAGCTTGCAGCAGGAAAAGCATTCTGGTGAATATCGGTGTTTTGGAGGCCATAACCTTGAAACCAAACAATTCTGGACACGTGTTGTAATGAAATTTTTTTTCAGTGGATTTCTTTCCAATGCCCCACAGCATACATGCGATTGAAGAATGGGTTATTTTATTTTAACTACAATGTTTTTGCTGCACTATTTATTTATGTACTTCTAGTGATACAAGTTACAGGATGAGCTCATTTTGGTGTTTCGCCATTATCGAGTGTACCTGTGAAGATGCCATTATAGGTATAAGATTGTTCCTAACATCTGTGTTAGTCTGTGTCTACACAAGACACCTAATTCTTACATCTTAGCCGGTACGATTTGGATCGTATGGCATCTTGGAGTTTAAATGTTGACTGTCATATAGTTAAGATACACTAAAAACGTCACAAGTTACCTCCTAATTTCGTACCAGACCTCCTTTTGCCCAGCCCAGTGCAGCAACTTGACGTGACAGGGGCTGAACGAGTCATCGAAAGTGACGTGCAGAAATATTGAGCTGTGCTACCTGTATAGCTGTCCGTTATTGCGAAAGTGCTCGCAGTGCAGGGCTTTCTTCACGAACTGACCTGTCGAATCTCTCCCGTAAATGTTCGACGGGATTCGTATCGTGCAGTCTGGATGTCCAAATCGTTCACTCTAATTGTCAAAGATCTTCTTCAAACTGGCAAAGAATAATTACGGTCTGGTGACATGGCGCATTGTCACCTGTAAAAATTCCACCATTGCTTGGGAACGTGAAGCCTGTGAATGGCTGCAAATGGTCAGTGATCAGTTCAGTTGGAGCAGAGGACCCACTCCGTCTATTGAAACACAGCCCACACCGTTTTGGAGCCACCATCGGCTTGCACAGTTCCTTGTTGACAACTCGGATCCGTGGCGTTGTAGGGTCTGCATCACACTCGAACCCTACTGTAAGCTCTTACCGACTGAAATCGGCACTCGTCTGACCGTGCTACAGCTTTGCAGCTGCCTAGGATCCAACTGATGTAGTCGACGAGCACAGGAGAGGCACTGCGGGCAATGTCGTACTGTTAGCTGAGGCACTCACGTCAGTTGTCTGCCGCCGTAGCCCATCAGTGCCAAATTTTGCTGCACTGTCCTAACAGATACGTTTGTCAAACGTCCCACATTGATTTCAAGCTACTGCTCTCGGTTGGTAAGTGAAGGCCATTGGACACTGCGTTGTCCAGGGTGAGAGAGAGGTAGTGCACGGAATTTGGTATTTTCGGCACACTTTTGACAGAGTGAATATCGGAAAATTGAATTCCCTAACGATTTTGGACACAGGATGTCTCATGTGTCTTGCTCCAATTACCATTACACATTCAAAGTCTGTTAATTCCACTATTGTCACATTGGGCGCCTTTTCACGTGAATCAAAAAATGGTTCAAATGGCTCTGAGCACTTTGGGACTTAACATCTATGGTCGTCAGTCCCCTAGAACTTAGAACTACTTAAACCTAACTAATCTAAGGACATCACACACATCCGTGCCCGAGGCAGGATTCGAACCTGCGACCGTAGCGGTCACGCGGTTCCAGACTGAAGTGCCTAGAACCGCACGGCCACACCGGCCGGCTTCACACGGATCATTGGAGTGCAAATGAAAGCTCCGCCAATGCAGTGGCCTTTCATATTGTGTCTGTGCAATACTACCACCATCTGTATTTGAGCATATCACTGTCCCATGACTGTTTGATATGTTATTTATAGGTTTACTTTTTATTTTCAGTCTTAAAAAATTATTTTTGATAGTGATAAACATAAGACAGTAGAACACTTATCACTTACATAAAAATCACAAAATACTATCTCCGAAAAATCAAACATACGAACTGACTTTCCGTGAAGTAGATATTCCATTGTAAACTTATAGCATTGCTGGAGCTGGAGCTATCAAAAATAACATTACAAGATCACACAAAGAAAAAGTAAATATATAAATAATATGATTGTATCGTAACAGAAATATAACCGACATACCTGCTCCGAGGCGTGATATGGTCCATGTCGTATGTAATATATTGTGGCGAAAATGTTTTTGTGTTGTGAAGTTTGGGATGTGTATTGTTGCGTAACAAAAGAAAAACAGTATATCATGTCGTAATACAGATACCCTCCAGCAAGTAAATAATACGTATCTTGTGTAATCTGGGATGCTGCTTCTTAATGATGTCATAAGCTCATCTTGATGTTGTTGCATCGCCACACGGGAATCGTGCAATGGTTAAAAAAAAATCCCAGTATTTCTTGTTCACAAAGAGTTTTATGTTGCACGCTAGGTGTTTGGCAGCAAACTACGTGAATAAAATTGACTTAATACTGTCTCATGAGGGACGTAAGACTGACCTCAGACTGACCTGTGGTGGCGTACAAATCACCTCTATTTATATGATTTTAAACAATTACTGTCATTGTTACATATTAAATTTTTAGATGTATACAGTAAAATTTTTTACATACATCTTCCCAAATTACATACAAATCAAACAATGGAAAATCCAGGATGGAATCTAACAACACCAGTGAAGGAAAATTGCTACTCACCATATAGCGGAGATGCTGAGTCGCGATAGGCACAATAAAGATTCACACACTCGTAGCTTTTGGCCATTAAGGCCTTTCTCAGCAGTAGACACACACACACACACACACACACACACACACACACACACACACATACACACACACTCAAGCAAAAGCAACTTGCACACACGTCTGCAGTCTCAGAGAGCTGAAACTACAATACCCAAATTTACATGAAATAAAAGTGAATAATCTTGTACAAAGACAAGAAAGACTGTGTTTCTATTAAGACCATAAATTACATGTTTTATCATTACAACAATATATTTTGTTATTTTGCTTATATCATTTTACTTACTTAAAGAATGATCACACTATCATTTACAGGTGAACAGAGCTATTAGTTTTATTGAATGAAAGGCCTAGATTTAATTAATTAAATTTTGCACTGTAAAATTTTACATTTCTGTATAGTCGTAATTACAGTTCTGTTAACTAACATCAATTAGAACATGAGCATATTTGGTTCTGACTGAAAAATCACCGTGTCATATTTCTATTAGTTACAATCAATTTTTTAGCTCGAAAACATAAAAAAGCTATCTTTTCACGACTAGAAATATCAGAACTTTAATCATTAATTGCTCCATAGTTACAATAGCAAAATTATTCATACCATGTGCCTGAAGTTTGTATAATGTACAAGTGGTGATGGTACATGAGCTTTTAATCCAACATGTTTCCTTCATTCTACATTCTGGTGAGGCCCAACGTAAACAATGTCAAAACAATTATCAATTTGCTGCAAAATAAATAAATAAATAAAGTTCGGTGTATTTGAACCCAGATAACCAGAAAAGACAAAATCAAAGCAGCAGTTTAAATTGGTGTAAATTAGTGATATTACACATATGCCTTCTTTGGAAGAGTAGGGATGAGGCTGGGAGAGGATACAGGTTTCCAAAAGGATTGTGGTGCTACACATACCAATTAAGATGTAAGCATTAGGTGACATACATATGCATAGACTAGCGCAGACGCGAGGAACAATATTATACCTATTGTCCCACTTCACAGGTACACTAGATAATGACAAAATGCTGAAATGAGCTCATACTGTAAATTGTATCACTACAAGTAAGTAAATAAGTAATGCAACAAAAAACTTGTAGTTAAAATAAAATATGTCGAACTGTTTTTAGCTCTCTGCATATGGCGAATAAATATCTAAATTTTTGCTCTCTATTTTTGATATGTTCTGTATAGCATGTGGTCACACGATGTCACAATGTGTCAATTCTTAGTGTAACGTCTGTAGATTACAGTAACGTAGTCACTTTTATTACACTGTCGGAGTCGCAGTCGTAGCGGAGGATCTGTCGAGAGTTTCGGTGTGACTGTCTCGGTAGCTGTGCATTTTCCAATACGGCCGCAGGGTCACTGCTCGGTGGTGGAGCTGGTGGTGTCGACGGGGGGCGACGTCAACGCGGAGGACGAGGACGGCGACACGGGGCTGCACCTGGCACTGATGAAGCGCGCGTCCATCTGCACGCAGATCCACGAGCTGGAGGCGCCCGCCATCTACGGGGTGAGTCCGGCTGCCGAGCGTGAGTGGCCTGCACTGCCGGAGTCATTTGTTAGCCCCAGCACTGCTGCAGGCCTACATCACAGATGTGGGTGTGTTGCACAACTTTCGAATGTGTTTTATCCTCGAGTGTGCCAAAAATCTCCTCTGTAGGAACAAATATGGATTCGGCAGACAGTGATTGTGTGAAACCCAGCTTCACTGTTCGCATCTGGTGGGTGCTGTATTACCCGACTTCTTGACAGTGTCTAGTATAGTTCTGCACTGTTTCCTAATGAACAAGATACAAGTGTACAAAATATTGTACCAGCTTTCTAATTGGTTTGACCACTTTCTAGAAGACAGAACCCGTCATGTCATCGTTACCGGAGACAAGTCTTCAGATCTAAAAGTAACTTCAGGCTGCAAGCAACTGTTACAGATCCATTATTTTTCACAGTATGTACAAGAGCTTTTCAGAATGAAACTTACATTTTAGAATAATAATAAAAAAACCAAATGGAGAAAAAAATTGTTAGTTAATTTTGGAAGGCACATTGTTCAGCTATTTTTAGCAAGTTCGCAGGAGAGCTTCTGTAAAGTTTGGAAGGTAGGAGACGAGGTACTGGCAGAAGTAAAGCTGTGAGGACGGGGCGTGAGTCGTGCTTGGGTAGCTCAGATGGTAGAGCACTTGCCCGCAAAAGGCAAAGGTGCCGAGTTCGAGTCTCGGTCCGGCACACAGTTTTGATCTGCCAGGAAGTTTCATATCAGTGCACACTCCTCTGCAGAGTGAAAATCTCATTCTATTTTTAGCATTATCTTTGCACAAATTAAGACACTTATCACAATACCATTTTTTTATTCCATCATCATAGAATGTTGCTGCTTGAGACTTCAACCACATATTTCCACCTGTATGCAGTTCCTCGTCATTTTGTGTGAACTATGTTGTGAGCCAGGTCTTCGGGTGTGGAAAGAAGTTAAAGTCCTTTGGACTAAAGCCTAGACTGTTCAGTGAATGACCGAAATGCTCCCATCCGAAATCATCGGGGATCTGTCAAGTTTGAATGGCTGTGTGGGATCGTGCATTGTCACGAATGAAAAAATTCTCGGAATGCTACTTTCCTGGACACTTGCCCGACACTTGTTTTCCTATCGCACTTCTTAATGTTTTTAATGTTTCACTCGTTTGAGGAAATCTGCCAGAAACAATCTCCAGTAATCATTCTTGATGGCAATGTTTGCAAACATTTCCTCCGTTTTGTGACCCCACTCCATAGGCCGCTGTTTTGTCTCACAAGTTACGAACTGTACACAAGTCTCGTCCCTCATTACGACACAATTGAGAAGTGATTTTCCGTATTTGTCGTAGGCCTCGAGAACTGTCAGAGATGCTGCCCTGTGCTGCTTTGTGACGTTCTGTAAAGAGTTTCGTTACCCATCTCGCACAAACCTCGGTAGCATAGAAGTTGCATCACAACACAAAATAACAAAGTTCGTTAAAATTTACGGAAACTGTAGTGAGAGCGCTAAAATTGTGAAATGGCTGTTTTTTTGTGAATCTTTTCATGGATTTTCTCCACCAGTTCAGCATTGATAATGCTCAGCTGGCAACTTCATGCTTCCTTGTGGACATTAATGTGGCCATTGTTAAACATTGTGCACCATTGTCTCATTTCAGCTTCACTCATTACACTATTTTCATATGCCGTGCAAGGTTCCCAATAAATTTCAGTTTGTCTCCATTTCTTGGCGAACAAAAACCTAATCACCAATTGCAGCACACATTTTTAATGTTTACATTGAACAAATCTGAGGCAACACTCAATGTTTGAAGCCCCACAAGGCAGATACTGTTGTCTGTAAAGAAGTCACAGTGTTAGGAAATTGTAGCAGAATTCAGGACGACCTGCCGAGGATCGACACGGTGGAGAAGAAGGTTGACACTTGGTGCAGGAATTGGCAGTTGTCCCTCAACATAAAGAAATGTAATGTATTATGTGGACACTGTATCGTGGCAGCTTTAGGTGGGGAGTGTTCTCAACTGTAGTTGCGTAAGTTACCGGTAGTGGTCAGGTCTGAACTACCACTGCCAGCTGAAGCAAACATTGAGGTTCGCCGATGACATTGTAATTCTGTCAGAGACGGCAAAGGACTTGGAAGAGCAGTTGAACGGAATGGATAGTGTCTTGAAAGGAGGATATAAGATGAACATCAACAAAAGCAAAACAAGGATAATGGAATGTAGTCGAATTAAGTCGGGTGATGCTGAGGGAATTAGATTAGGAAATGAGACACTTAAAGTAGTAAAGGAGTTTTGCTATTTGGGGAGCAAAATAACTGATGATGGTCGAAGTAGAGAGGATATAAATGTAGACTGGCAATGGCAAGGAAAGCGTTTCTGAAGAAGAGAAATTTGTTAACATCGGGTATAGATTTAAGTGTTAGGAAGTCATTTCTGAAAGTATTTGTATGGAGTGTAGCCATGTATGGAAGTGAAACGTGGACGATAAATAGTTTGGACAAGAAGAGAATAGAAGCTTTCGAAATGTGGTGCTACAGAAGAATGATGAAGATTAGATGGGTAGATCACATAACTAATGAGGAGGTATTGAATAGGATTAGGGAGAAGAGAAGTCTGTGGCACAACTTGACCAGAAGAAGAGATCCGTTGGTAGGACATGTTCTGAGGCATCAAGGGATCACCAATTTAGTACTGGAGGGCAGCGTGGAGGGTAAAAATCGTAGAGGGAGACCAAGAGATGAATACACTAAGCAGATTCAGAAGTATGTAGGTTGCAGTAGGTACTGGAAGATGAAGAAGCTTGCACAGGATAGAGTAGCATGGAGAGCTGCATCAAACCAGTCTCAGGACTGAAGACCAACAACAACAACATTCCAAAATGAAAGAAGGGATTAATCCTGGTGCATGAAGGGATTCAAATGCTAATCTTACCACAAAAAAAAGGAATTGGCGATCCCTGTGATTCTTATGTCAGTTACGCTTTCATCAAGACACGGGACGCAGTTGTAGGATGGCAGCCCTTCAAACAGGAGGCGGGGCTTGTTCCCTCGCACAACTTGTCTCCATTCGGGCACTCATAGTTCTCGTTTATTTATGATTGCAACAGACTGCCACGATGTACTGTCCGCATAAAACTGTCTATAAATAGGCAGAAATCCCTCTTATTGTGTGATAACACGATTCCTGTCCACTCCACTGTCGGACAATGTCAGTCGTCATAATTTTCAACTACGGCTCCAATCTCATACGACGTCAGACACGTTTCTGTTATTGTGGTTTCTGTCTGCTCCGTTATTGGAGCTCATTAGGCCCGTGGCAGCACTCAGTACAAAAATCTGGCAACTCAAAGCGTGTTGCATTCTTACATTTCTAGTATGATAATGGCTGGTAGAAAACATGTTAGTGATGTCGATATTGCCAGGTGGCTCCCCGAAGACATTATGGATGAAAGAGAATTTAGTGATGAAAGTAACTGGGAAGAAATTTCTGCTGTGTACAGTGGCATAAATTCCAGTGAATCAGAATCTACTGACGGAGTGGAAAGCGACGGAGAGAGAGAGAACCTGTAGCGAAAACCTGGAAAGTTTATTGCGACGGTGACAGTGATCTCGTGAAGTTTCCTTTGTCTGTCACGCGATGAGATATCACCATTTCTCCCGGTGTTCGATCAAAATCCGAACTCGAATATTTCCAGCTCTTATTAGTGAAATTGTGTCTGCTACAGAGGTGTATGTTGAAGGAAAGATACAGAAAGTCACTCTACGTGCAAAACACAAAACACTCAATGTGGTACTCGTGGAGGGATGTTTCGTAAGAGGAATTGAAGGCTTTTCTTGGTGTAATATTGAACATGGCCTTCAATTTACAGGCAAAATTAATTGACTACCTTACAGAAGACTGGCTACAATGAACTACATTTTCCAATATTTTTTTCTCGTCTGTATTTTTTTTTTTTTTTTTTTTTTTTTTATTTTATTTATTTATTTTTGAATGCTGTATTTAGTTCCAACTGTCACAGCTCAGGGATGTCAATGTATGAGTTCGAGCAAGGTGAAGAATTTTATTGAGTATTGACATTGAGTGCAAAGAACTTTTATGTACCAAAAAAATGTGGTTATAGATGAGAGCGCAGTGGATTCAAAGGAGGAATTCAGTTAAAGTGCTACAACCCAGAGAAGCCTGTGATGTGGAGTTTGACGTTTCTGCCTGTGTAATTCAGGAAATGGTTATGGTTTTTCTCACATCCCATATTGTGGATAGACCACTATGGAAAGTCTAATTTGCCCTGATTCACCTTCTGCAGTCTGAATAGTGGTTCATGTGACAGAGGAATTTCTAGCTTGTGCAGGTGGTTCAGGCTATCATTCATTTACTGACAGGTTCTGTACGAGCCCTCGACTTGCTCAGGAACTGCACAAAATGAAATTTCATCTAACAGGTACAGTTATGCCTTCTAGGAAAGATTTTCCATGCAATTTGAAGAAGACAAAACTTGATGGACGTGAGTTATGTGGCTATCAAAGTGAGATGAAAATCATGTGTCTTTCATTCCATGCCAAGAGATCAGTGACTGTTTGAGTAAACTCTTTGGTCCTCAAATCCAACTAATCACTGGTTACAGGAACAAAGAGCCTGTGTGGTTCCTGAAACCCACTGTTATTTGGGAATACACGTTTATGGGAGGAGTGTACAGGGCTGATCAGTAATGCAGATGCTATGGTTTTACAAGACTGTCCCACAAGTTGTGGAAAAAAATTATTCTTGTGGCTGATTGAATCTGCTGCAGTGAACAGTTATATTCTTCACTCGAAAGACAAAAATGAATGTGGAGAGCAACTGAAGACTCACTTTTCGCATTTTATAGTGCAAAAGTATGAAAAAAATCAGCTAAGGATTGCATGCTTTGCAGAAAACACAAGGAGAAATGGGGATGAAAGGACTCAATTTTCTACTCCAAAACATACAAGCAGAAGCTGCAACTTCACCCAGGTGAATGTTTTGACAAGTTTTATACAGCGAAAAATTATAAACAGCAATAAACAAATGCAAATGTAGTTTCAAAAACTAGTGTGAAAGAAAGTAAATTTGTCAAGTGCCCTTGTGTTAATTTAATCTTTTTAAAACGCTGGTGCAATAACCTGTAATCCCTTACATACTTACCATCGGAAAATAACTGCTTATTAAACACAAACTCCTTAGTGCAAAACTTTAGAATTTTCCAAATCTATTAAAAACTATGGTAAAAATTCAGAGAATTAACTATAAAATTTGAGTTTTTTCTAAACATGAAGTTTAAAATGTAACAGCTCATTCTTTTTTCATAAATTAAATAAATTCTAGAGTTTCATACACCTGTAAGTACAGTTTGTAGGCCGTGCAAAATTCATCTAAGAATCTCTCTCACATATGAAATGGTGTGCCTATAGCAACAAATGCAGCCAATAGTAAGTGGAAAAAAAGATGAAATTTCACATGTAAAAAAAACATTATTTGTCATGTTTTTGAACTGCCACTGCTATGAGTGTGAATCCTGAATCCTTACTAGTTAGTCATGCTGACAAAGTTTTATGGATTTATTTGTAAAGGTATAGACAGTGGAAATTAAAATGTCTTGTAGTGCCTCTCCTGCTCCAAGTCAGCCCGTTTGATGTCCAACCCCCCCCCCCCCCCCCTAATAATGTTTTGCACCACTTACATCTCTATGAATGTGAGCAGGCCTGGGTTGAAGGGCAGCAGGGAATTAAGAAAGTCAGCCTTATGAAAGCAAAAAATAACTTTACTCTGAAGTAATAACAACACAATAACCAAAGTAAAGGCAGTTCATTCAAAATTGCACATCTGTCGTAACTAAAATTTGGTGTCTGGTTACATTCAGTACTGCACTAGTCCACACCACTACAGACTAGGACCCTCCTCGGTGTGCCATCTGCGAGGTGGTGGAGATGTCACTGCACGAGCGTGTCCTGCTTATCGGCGGCAGCCCTCCTGAGGTAACAGAGTGTGAGGTGACTTCCCGTGATGACACTCTGCCAATTTCGGTCGGTCCCGGCTGTGCTCTGTCGCATTCGTGTCTGCGGGTATCGCAGGCTGTGGCATATCGTTAACTCCCTTCCCCGGCCGACTGTGTTCGAGAGGCGGGAAGGCTGCGTTTCTGCACTGTTGAATGAAAAGACAAACCTGTCGACTGTGGGGCTCGAATGACAGTTTAAAGGATCCCGTCCTGACACTCCGTAGCCCTCAAATTAACCTCAATAGTGTCCTGTCCGAAGTGCGACTGATCACGTACGCACCGAACCTGCGGGACAACGAGCCTGAGACACACTTTAGTACACGGGCACTTCCACACTCGTCTACGGTGACGGTCGGATGTCTGACAAATCCTGACCCTGTCGATGAAGAGAAACTGTGTTCCGTTGCTCACCTCCTCCCACCACAGTGCTGACGGGTTTGTGTTTTTGTTTTTAAGAGACACCGCCTGTCTGAGGAGACGATTACGTTCTACCTGTCTCGACACAGCCTTTCCTCTCGCTTCCAAAAAGGTAACACGCAGTTCTGCCACAGGGTCCTCAGAGTACCTGTGAACCGTAATTCGCCGGTAGTGGTCGTCGGTGGTTATTGTCATCTGCGGGTGACTGTTACAAAGCGTATCTACAATTTTGTGTGTCACGATAACAGTCGGATGACGATACTGTGGTGTACCTCACTTTTCCAGGCAACTTACTGTGCTGAAGACCCTTCTTACCATAAATTGACAGTGTGTGCACGATTTATTCACCAGTTTACCATTTGAGGTGTGTCAACAAACTGAACAGTGTATGCAAATTGCCCTGTCCCTCTCACGATCGGAGTGCTCTAGTCGTCTACTGAAATGCACTGAGAATCCAGGTTTCATCCTATCTCCGTTTTACGGTTGGCTTTACACTATCTGGTCAGAAGTATCTAGACAGCTATTTGTGAACAACGATATCGGGTAGGTCTACCCTTTACCTTTGTGAAGGCTCGAACTCTGCTAGGACACTTTCGGTGAGGTGTACGAATGTCTGTGGAGGAACGGCTGCCAATTCTTCCTCGAGAGCTGAAATTGGAGGAGATAGTGATGTGGATACTGTGATCTGGAGCGAAGTCGGTGTCCGACTAGTTCCAAAAGTGTCCCGTCGGATTCGGGTCAGGACTTTCGAGCGTGCCTATCCGTTTCGGGCTTGTCATTGTCCGCAAATGGTCACCTTACAGACGCCACTTTCCGATAGCGTACATTCTTGTCTCGATATACACTACTGGCCATTAAAATTGCTACACCATGAAGAAATGCAGATGGTAAACGGGTATTCATTGGACAAACATATTATACTAGAACTGACATGTGATTACATTTTCACGCAGCTGGGGTGCATAGATCCTGAGAAATCAGTACCCAGAACAACCACCTCTGGTCTCGGCCTCGATACGCCTGGGCATTGAGTCAAACAGAGCTTGGATGGCGTGTACAGGTACAGCTGCCCATGCAGCTTCAACATGATACCACACTTCATCAGGAGTAGCGACAGGCATATTGTGACGAGCCAGTTGCTCGGTCACCATTGACCAGACGTTTTCAATTGGTGAGATATCTGGAGAATGTGCTGGCCAGGGCAGCAGTCCAACATTGTATCCGGAAAGGCCTGTACAGGACCTGCAGGATGCGGTCGTCCATTATCCTGCTGAAATGTAGGGTTTCGCAGGGATCAAATGAAGGATAGAGCCACGGGTTGTAACACATATGAAATGTAACGTCCACTGTTCAGAGTGCCGTCAATGCGAACAAGAGGTGACTGAGACGTGTAACCTATGGCACCCCATACCATCACGCCGGGTGATAAGCCAGTATGGCCATCACGAATACACGCTTCCAATGTGCGTTCACTGCAATGTCACCAAACACGGAAGCGACCATCGTGATGCTATAAACAGAACCTGGACTCATCCGAAAAAATGACGTTTTGCCATTCGTGCACCCAGGTTCGTCGTCGAGTACACCATCGCAGGCACTCCTGTCTTTGATGCAGTGTCAAGGGTAACCACAGCCACGGTCTCCGAGCTGATAGTCTGTGCTGCTGCCAACGTTGTCAAACTGTTCGTGCAGATGGTTGTTGTCTTATAAACGTCCCCATCTGTTGACTCGGGGATTGAGACGTGGCTACACGATTGGTTACAGCAATGCGGATAAGATGCCTGTCATCTCGACTGCTAGTGATTCGAGGCCGTTGGGATCCAGCACGGCGTTCCGTATTACCCTCCTGAATCCACAGATTCCATATTCTGCTGACAGTCATTGGATCTTGACCAACTCGAGCAGCAATGTCGCTATACGATAAACTTCAATCGCAATAGGCTACAATCCGACCTTTATCAAAGTCGGAAACGTGATGGTACGCATTTCTCCTCCTTACACGAGGCATCACAACAACGTTTCACCAGCCAACGCCGGTAAACTGCTGTTTGTGTATGAGAAACCGGTTGGAAACTTTCCTCATGTCAGCATGTTGTAGGCGTCGCCACCGGCGCCAACCTTGTGTGAATGCCCTGAAAAGCTAATCATTTGCATATCACAGCATCTTCTTCCTGTCGGTTAAATTTCACGTCTGTGGCACGTCATCTTCGTGGTGTAGCAATTTTAATGGCCACTAGTGTAATTGGTCATTGTCTCCAAACTGTTCCACTGCCGTGTGCTGTATATAATGGTGTAAAGTGTGTTCTTATCCTTCCAAAATTCCTATTTTCTTGAGCACAGTAGGGGCACCATATCCTACCCACGGAAAACACCTGCATACCGAACACCATCTTCTCAGTATTTCTCTATTGGCACTACTGATAATAGCAGATAATGTTCTCCAGGCATTCACCAAACACAAACCCTTCCATCGCATTGCCGCAGGGTACAGTGTGGTTCATCACTCCGAACCACTCGTCCAGTCATCTGTTGTCCAGCGGCGCCACTGGGTACTTCACCTAGCTGTCACTACAGCGGTGTGTGGCGTACGAGGGGCTGGTCGCCCACTGTACACCTCTTTTTAACTCCCTACACACAATCATCGTATTAGCTGGACTGCCGGTGGCACCTCGGAACTCGAAATCGATTCCTTCCACTGATTTTGTTCAATTTTTACTATCGCTTTCTGCAATGCTCTGACAGTCCTTGCCCTTCGGAATGTGAGGTCTGCCCGGTTTCAGTTTCAGCTGCCGTCAATCCTTCACCTTTCCACTCCGCAGTGTCCCTGGCGGATTTGTCAGTTGAGTGACATCCGATGGCTAGTCTGTGTTCAGAGTCACTGAACTCTCCTAATTGACCCATTCTCCTGTTACTGCTTCTCTACTGACGATGCAATACCCCTCGCCTCTTCCTATGCCAGTGGGTCTGCCTGTTGTAACATCCAGTGCTCGATTCTGCATCACGTAGGGATGTCCAGATACTTTTGAGTTAGTTTGTTAGTTTTGTGTTGCAGGGATCATTTCCACAGTACGAAGATGGTTTGAAAAGTTCTAGGAACAGAATAGCAAAAAAGTACTTGCATTATTGAAACTCTTTTTATTTTTCAGTGTAGTCTCCTTGTAGATTAATCCACTTGGTCCAACGATGTTCCAGTGCCTTGATCCCATCTTGAAAATGAGTTTCCTCCAGGCCTGCAAAATAGTTGTCAACTCCGGCTATCAATTTTTCATTTGAAGTGAATCTTCATCCACCAAGAAAAATTTTCAGTTTTGGGAAGAGATGGAATTCTGATGGAACCATATTAGGTGAATAAGATGGGTGTGGGAAAAATTCATACCTTTGTTCATGTAAAATTGCCGTGATGACAGCACGTGTGCAGGTGCCTATTATCTTGATGGAAGATGACTTCTTTTGTTGCAGTTTGTCCAGGAGGTTAGCTTAGTATTCTCCAGTAATTGTTTGCTCAGTGAGGAGATAACAGAATCCCCTTTGCATCCCAGAACACTGATGCCATGACCTTTCCTGCCAAAGGAATTGTCTCTGCTTTCTTTGGTGGAGGAGAATCAGCGTGTTTCCCCTGCTTTGACTGTTGTTTTGTCTCTGGGGTATAGTTGTGCACCTTAGTTTCATCTGTGGTAGCAAACCGGTACAAAAAAATCTTGTTTGTTTTTCCTAAAACTGGCCAAACATTGTTCCGATATGTCCATTCTCGCACGTTTTTGATTCAGCGCCAAGAGTCGTGGCACACATCTTGCAGATATTTTATTCATTTCTAAGTCTACAGTTAAGATGTGGAATGTCCTTTCAGATGACATCTGGCAAGCGTGAGCAATTTCACGCACTTTCAATTGGCGATCCTCTGTGACTGTTTTGTGCACTTTTGCAATGATTTCTGGTGTAGTGACACAGCTCGGCCGACCACTGCGGGGATCATCGTCTAATCTCTTGCAACCAAATTTGAATTCATTTGACCACTTGGAAACAGTTGAATAGGAAGGAGCAGAGTCCCCCAGTATATTCTGGAAATTGGCACGAATGTCCTTTGCTTTCATATCTTTCTGTACGAAGTACTTAATCACTGCTCAACTCTCAATCCCCACCTCCATCTTCGCAAATTGCTACGTGGGAACAACAACAGAGCAACATCACCGCCACAGCTCTCTTCCGAGAGCACTGATGTGGCACGTGTTTACAGGCAACAGTCCAGTGAATATCACTCTTTGCGCTAGTGCCGACCTCTCGTGGTGATTCCGAGAACTTTTCAAACCACCCTTGTATATCGTAATGATGTGGAATGAGTCTTTTTACATTACATTGCAAATTAATTTGTAAAAATTTCTACATGCTGAACATTAACAAAAATACAGGTGTGAGTTAGTAATTTGTGCCCTTCACATTTTACACATTACAATAATAGCTGGAGTTGTCAAGGAGAAACTTCTTCAGCTTTTCAAAATGTGTTTTACTGGCTATCAGACATTCTGTATCATTCGGCAAGTGATCAAAAATTCTAGTTGCGGCACTGTGCACCCCTTTTTGTGCTGAAGATAACCTTAAGGTTGAGTAATGAATGTCATTGTTTCTTGTTATTGTAATTACGTACATTATTGTTCCTTTTGAGCAGCAGTAGATTATGAGTGGATAAGTCTAGTGTGAAGCTGTGGTGAAAATTCCAGATGTCTGGATGGTGATTGTGGGGAGCACCATATATTATTCCTACACCGTGTTTTTGTGCAGTGAAGATGTTTTCCTTAAATATGAGTTACCCCATTCTTTGTGACAACATTGAGTGAACATATGTCAAATTACTTATTTTCCCCATCCCCATGGTTTACAATGGTTGTAAGTGCAAATGTAGATGAACTAAGTTATTTTCGGAGTTCCAAAATGTGCCTTTTCCAGATTAATTTCTCATTAATATGGACACCAAAAATGTTTGAAGTACCTACCTATTTATTATTTCCTCACCACATGTTAGGCTCACAATTGGTGTAGTACTCCTAGATGTGCAGAATACATTCTGTTTTTAAAACTGAGAGCGAGACTGTTCGCAGAAAACCAGTTGACACCACTGTTAAGAACTTCGTTTAGCGTATCTTCTGTTGCTGTAAGTATTCTGGTACTGGTTAGAATACTAGTGTCATGCATAAAAAGAACTAATTCTGCTTGTTGTACCGGGTGATCAAAAAGTCAGTATAAATTTGAAAACTTAATAAACCACAGAATAATGTAGATGGAGAGGTAAAAAATGACACATGCTTAGAATGACATGGGGTTTTACAACAACAACAACAAAAAAAAAAACAACAAAGTTCACAAAATGTCCAACAGATGGTGCTGGACAGCAAAAGTCAGTAACTGGTACCGTGACTGGTGAGAGGTACGCCGATATGTTACAGAATCACCTCATCCCCAGCGTGGCAAACACCTGCTGGAACGAATGATGTTTATGGAGGATGGCGCTCCACCCCATACTGATAGCGCGTGAAAGATCTATTGTGCACGTCGTTTGGTGACGATCGTGTGCTCAGCCGCCACTTTCGTCACACTTGGCCTCCCAGGTCCCCAGACCTCAGTCCGTGCGATTATTGGCTTTGGGGTTACCTGAAGTCGCAAGTGTATCGTGATCGACCTACATCTCTAGGGATGCCGAAAGACAACATCCGACGCCAATGCCTCATCGTAACTGCGGAAATGCTTTACAGTGCTGTTCACAACATTATTCCTAGACTACAGCTATTGTTGAGGAACGATGGTGGACATATTGAGCATTTCCTGTAAAGAACATCATCTTTGCTTTGTCTTACTTTGTTATGCTAATTATTGCTTTTGTGATCAGGTGAAGCGCCATCTGTCGACATTTTTTGAACTTTTGTATTTTTTGATTGTGATAAAACCCCGTGTCATTCCAAGCGTGTGTGTCAATTTGTACCTCTCTATCTACATTATTCCGTGATTTATTCAGTTTTCAAATTTATACTGACTCTTTAAACACCCGGTATGTTAGATGGAAGATCGTTGACATATACACGGAACATTAGTGGGCCTAAGATTGAGCCTTGGGGAACCACATATATGATTTCTTGCCAATCTGAGTAATATTCCTGTGCTACAGTTGTCTATTTACCAAGTACAACTTTCTGCATTCTTTTGGTTAGATACGACAGTATCCATCTCTAAAACCTCAATTTACCTGGGAGGATAGTGTACTAACAAGGGAACCTCCCCATCGCACTCCCCTGAGATTTAGTTATAAGTTGGCACACTGGATAGGCCTCGAAAAACTGAACACAGATCAATCGAGAAAACAGGAAGAAGTTGTGTGGAACTATGAAAAAATAAGCAAAATATACAAACTGAGTAGTCCATGTGCAGGATAGGCAGCATCAAGGAGCGTCTGAGCTCAGGAGCGCCGTGGTCCCGTGGTTAGCGTGAGCAGCTGCAGAACGAGCGGTCCTTGCTTCAAGTCTTCCCTCGAGTGAAAAGTTTACTTTCTTTATTTTCGCAAAGTTATGATCTCTCCGTTCGTTCATTGGCGTCTCTGTTCACTGTAATAAGTTTAGTGTTTGTGTTTTGCGACTGCACCGCAAAACTGTGAGATTAGTAGACGAAAGGACGTGTCTCAGCAATGGGAACCACAAACATTTGATCGCAAGGTCATAGGTCAACCAATTCCTCCACCGGAAAACACGTCTGATATATTCTATACGGCTTGAGCGTCACGTGACAGGAATATGTTGTCGACCCGATTCTTCTACCTTGCCCGATTTAGGTTTTCTTGTGGATGTGATAATCACTCCCAAAAAAGTGAAAACATAAGAGTTTTTCACATAAACTGCAACAAATGAATTGTCTGAAAATAAAGAAAATAAAATTTTTACTCGAGGGAAGACTCGAACCGAGGACCTTCCATTACGCAGCTACTCACACTAACCACGGGACCACGGCACTGCCGAGTTTGTACCATCCTCGATGCCACCTATCTTGCGCACGAACTACTCAGTTTGTATATTTTGCTTGTTTTTTTCATACAATTTCTTCCTGTTTTCTCTGTTGATCTGTGTTCGGTTTTTCGAGGCCTATCCACTGTGCCAACTTATAACTAAATCTGAGGGGGGTGCGATGGGGAGGTTCCCTTGTAAGCAATTTACTATTGTCTTAAGATTACGTTCCTGCTCTGAAAAGGTAGACTGTGCGAGTTACGAGGACAGTGCAAAATGTATTCGGAGCCGTTTACCCGGTGGCAGTAGCTGACGGAACGGGTGTGTGTCGGGCAGATCTACACGCAGCTGATGCAGGCGCAGCGGGTGGAGGAGGAGAGCCCGGTGGCGCTGGCCATCGCGTGCTACCTGGTGCAGGAGGGCTGCAGCCTGACCAAGAGGAACCACCGCGGCAAGAGCCCGCTCGACCTGGTCGCCGGCAGCCCGCACCTCGCCGACCTGCTCCAGGCGTACAACCTGCAGGGGCAGCCGCCGCCGCCGCTGCCCGTCCCGGCCGCCACTGCTGCCACCGCCAGGTGTGTCACGCTGTCTGCAGGCTCTGGGCACTCTCCACGTCCTCGTCCGGTACAACACTGCCGGCTCATACTAAATTAGCCGTACACCGATAACTTTACTCCTGTGAAACGATACTTACCGTATTTACTCGAATCTAAGCTGCACTTTTTTTCCGTTTTTTGTAATCCAAAAAACCGCCTGCGGCTTAGAATCGAGTGCAAAGTAAGCGGAAGTTTTGAAAAATGTTGGTAGGTGCCTCCACAACTAAGTCCTGCCGTCGAATATATGTAGTGCTACACAGACATGCTTTGCAGGCACAAAGATAAATACTGGCGCCACCTCAATTGTGTCTCATGTTACAATGGACCAACTTTGTTTCTATTTGGAGGGGCGGTCTAAAACTTTTCTCTCCCCTTGAATTTTGAGTCTCAAATTTCAGGTGCAGCTTAGATTCGGGAAAATTTTTTTCCTTGATTTGGAGTCTCATTTTTCAGGTGCGGTTTAGATTTGAGTGCGGCTTAGATTCAAGTAAATACGGTATTTATTGTTATCGTGTGTATAATGGTTAAAGTATCGGACTATTTCCAATTCTTCAAAGATTTTTATTTAAAGGAAGCAGCAGCACAAAAAATGCCAATGGGGCTGAGGTTGTATTAGTAATCCAATAAACTGTATAGGGTGTTTCAAAAAGGACTTTGTAACTTTGAAAATTCATATAAATTATTCGT
This sequence comes from Schistocerca serialis cubense, assembly GCF_023864345.2. NCBI lineage: Eukaryota > Metazoa > Arthropoda > Insecta > Orthoptera > Acrididae > Schistocerca > Schistocerca serialis. Next base: position 103,940,309 of record NC_064648.1, read on the forward strand.
AGTAACTACAGACGTGATTGTAGTGTCAATTCATAAGGAAATAAGAGTTTTTTCTCACGTAGTTCACTAGTGCCGAATCGTACTGTAAGAAGCGCTAGCAGCAATTCCATTAAAGATGGCTGCCTTCACTGGACCCGAGTGTGCCAACTGTGCGTTTTGGTTTGAAGAATCGATGTCGGCGACAACAGTTCAGTGTAATTTCTGTACCGAGTACCCTAAAGATCCTCCTAAATCCTCCTAATAGGCCTACAGTTTATGAGTGGCATAAGTGTTGTATAGGATCAGGGTGCTCAGTAAGACATGGGAAATCGTCAGGTCGTCCGAGCACATCTGAAGATGTCATCAAGCGAGTGAGACAATGTTTTGTCAACAGCCCTAAGAAATCGCCCCTGCGTGCATCTCGTGCACTGCAAATCCCACATAAGACTGTTCGGCATGTGGGGAGAAACTGTTTGCATTTCAAACTGTACAGATTGACTATTGTACAAGCAATAAAAGACGCTGATAAAATTGCTTGAAAGAACTTCTGTATGAATATGTTAAATTGATTACTTGAGGATGACTATTTCTTGGACAAAATCATCCGTTCTGATGACTTTTCACTTAAGTGGCAAGGTTAACACGTGTAACTGTAGGATTTGGGGCAGTGAAAATCCACATCAAACATTGCAACATGTTTGTGATAGCCCTAAACTGACCGTTTTTTGTACATTGAGTGAGAACAAAGTGCATGCCCCTTTTTCTTCCGTGAGAGAATCATTAACAGGATAGTGTACCTGGATATGTTACAACAATTTTTGATACCGCAGATCAGTGAGGATGACCAAGAATGAAATGTTTACTTCATCCAAGATGGTGGACTACCCTACTACTAGGCCAGCAACTGGGATTTTCTCAGTGACAGTTTTCCAGGTCAATGAATTGGCCTTGATGCACCAGTTGCTTGGCCCCCACATTCCCCAGACCTGACACCACTCGATTTTCGTTTTCTTAATAGGGTTTCAGCAAGGATATCATGTTTGTACCTCGTGTGCCAGCTTCTCTACCTGAACTTAGAGCAAGAATTTACACTGCCACTGAGCAAGTTACACCTGCAGTGATACAGCGAATTTGGGAAGAAATTGACTTCCGATGGGATGTGTGCAGGATAAAATCTTTAGTTTAAGGTAAAAAAACTTGATGTGTTTCCCTACAAAATAACACTGAACCCAGCTCTGTATCTTCTTTCAACAAATTTATATAAATTTTTTAAGTTGAAAGTCCTTTTTGAAACACCCTGTAATTACATAAAAGGAAACAGTCGCTAGCCTCGTAAGGCAAAGTTGTATCGAGTACTAGAACATTTCGTAAGCAACGTTAACTATTTAGATTGCCTTTACTTGATACAAAAATTATGTTTGTAAGTAAGATACCAAGAAGTAACGTAGTTTATCAAACAATGTAACACTAGTTTGGCGTGAACAACACAGTGGGAATATTAACTGTTTTTGCACAAACTGGCTCTTGTGACACTTACTACCTATACATTAACACTTACTATATGTACATTAACACTTCCTATCTGTACATTAAAGCGGGAAGCTAATGATTATCATAGATAAATAATTACTAATGCTGCAGCAATATTAACTTGGACTAGATGTTCTTTTATCAGCTTAATTATTGGTAAATACTGTCCTTCAAAAGGCTGTCAGGTAATTACATCCTCTATTCCTATTATTATTTTTATACTTAGAGAACATTCACTTCCTTACATTATTTAGCTCCTTATATTATTTACTGGGCTCTAGTATTGTTTCAGTAGTTGTAGCCAATTGCTTATTATAGCATGCAAATTTTAGAGAGCTGGTAAGTGCATGTCGTTAATGCTGTAATTGTAATATGAAAATTAAATTTGGCTTAACAATTAGCGTGGGGACCCAGAAACTAATCTACCAGTAGACTCAGATCAAGGCTGAACATTTTATTCACAACACAACATGAGAAACCCTATTTACTACATACAAATGAAATTGTAAACACTGTTACTTCCAAACTTGCAAAATAAGTAATCCTCGTGCTGACCCTTTAAAGTCTGCTAGCCAGTAACTATTATGGATCATCACAATTTTTACTGGAAATCATAATAGTGTACTGAGATTTCAGTAAGTATAGTCTTTAAGTCCCTTTATGAAAAATACGTGGAGTACTTCAAAACTTAGGCTCACTGAATAATTATGAAATTTACTTCTCCACAGAGTTCCTTAACTGTAGTGAACGTTTACTGAAGTGACTTTTCATCTCGATAAAATACGTTTCTAGGATAAAATATGGGTTCTCAGCACAAAGTTTACAGAACACAAACTTATTATTGAAAAGGAAATTGCATAACTGGTCCACGCAGCTACACAGTACTCAACTGATAATTCGATATTGAGGTGATGACTGAGTCAATCTGCTGCTCCTATCCGTGGTTCTTGCTGTGTAACAATCTCTGAAAATGTTCTTCTTAGCATCAAATTTTCATAGTAGAGAGCTAGCCAAAAGTGTGCCATGAATAATAAGCAAATTACTTCCACATCTGAGGTTATGTTATGTAATCTTACTAGGCTTCTTGCCTTGTTCAGTTCACAAGATGCAAACTCTTTGTGTGCTAGCCACTGACTAACTCTTTATCACAAACGAGCCATGCAGTTTGACTGCCAAATCCCCCTTTTCTATTCTTGCCAAGCCAGTTTCCTTGCAGAGAGACTTTCCCCATGTTTCACGTGATTGCAAACCTACATTCCCTATGCATGGACCATTATTACAAGTAAAGTTTTAACATTTCCATTCTTTTACATAACATTACTTTTAAAATTACATCCGTAGATTAATTACGTTGACACAAATTGACGTAAATAATGAATAAATTTTTTTCATAGATGTTACATGAAGAGCTTGGTGATACAGAAGTCACAGTAAGTAAAAACAGAGAAAGAAGTTAGAAGGTAATATAAACTATAGTGGTTACACCAGCCGTTCGCCTGAAATCTTCCCATGTCTTGTAAATCACTCGGTTCCTTAAATATGTCTGCTTGTGTCTGTATATGTGTGGATGGATATGTGTGTGTGTGGGAGTGTATACCCGTCCTTTTTCCCCCTAAGGTAAGTCTTTCCGCTCCCGGGATTGGAATGACTCCTTACCCTCTCCCTTAAAACCCACTTCCTTTCGTCTTTCCCTCTCCTTCCCTCTTTCCTGATGAGGCAACAGTTTGTTGTGAAAGCTTGAATTTCGTGTGTATGTTTGTGTTTGTTTGTGTGTCTGTCGACCTGCCAGCACTTTCATTTGGTAAGTCACATCATCTTTGTTTTTAGATATATGGTTCCTACAGTTATATTGACATAAATACTCTGTAAGCCAAGCAAGTTGTATAGGTTAAATACCATTTTTTGCAACTGTAATGACAGTCTTAATGAGACCAAACACATTTCACTTTACTCTGAAGCATCTACAGTGGTACTGTAACAATGATTTTTTTCTCTTAAAATTTTGTTTGCTAGGATTGTGAACAGTTCACATGCAGGTACTTTACTTATTACTGTAAATATTTTTAATTTTTATTGTTTGTCACGTTTTTTTTTACGTCGTTCTTCGTGTTTTTGCACACGTATTTGTTAGATTTTAGCCCACAGCACTTTCACTGCACTAAGTATATTCACGTTTGTGTGTTGTGAGGAACTACTGTCATCTCACCATTTCACTGCAAATGACGATTCTTAATCTATACGCCTTATACATTTGCAACTGTGGAAAAAAGAGGCCGAAAAACAAAGAAGACAATGTAGATGTTGTGAGCCATTGAAAAGTGCAGAGCAGAGAGTTCTTCACACAACAATAGTGACTCTGTCATCACCTCCATCTCAGATTATCAGTTGAGTACTGTGTAATTACGTGAACCAGTTATGCAGTTTCCTTTTTAATAATAAATTTGTGTTCTGTAAGCTTTGTATTTAGCACCTATATTTTATCCTTAGTAGTTTACCTAGATAGGGTCCTATCCAAAGTGCTACGATATTTCCAAATATCCTATTTTACTGAGCTGTAAAGACATTTCAGTAAACTTTCACTACAGTTAAGAAACTTTGTGGAGAGTAAATTTCATAATTATTCAGTGAGCATAAGTTATGAAGTACTCCATGTATTTTACATAAAAGGACTTAAAGACTGTTCTTACTGAAATCTCAGTACAGTATTATGATTGCCTGCAAAAATTGTGATGATTCATAATAATTACTGGCTAGCAGACTGGCTGTTCCATTCCTGTACTGAGTAAGAGAAAATGACCTTCTGTATTCCTAATCTCGTCTCTTTCTCATGATTCCTGTATGAAATGTACTGTTTTGGCAACATAGTAGTCACACTGTCTTCTTCGATTACAGGTCCACGAAAAAGTTTCACGAGTACTAAATCGTCTTACTTCCGAGGGTTCCCGTTTTAAGTCTCCTGAGCATTTCTATTACACTTACGTATGTGCTATAAACACCTGTTACGATCGTAGCAGCACACCTCTGAATTCTTTCCGTGTCTGCTGTCTCGTCTACTCGACAATGGCACCAAACACTGGAGCAGTACTCCAGAATTGGTCACACTAGCAACTTGCACATAATTTCTCTTACAGGTGCATTGTATTTTCCAACAAATTTAAGTCTTTCCTACTACTGATTTTATGTCACTGTCCCATGTTATGTCTCTTTATAACATGACTTGTGCTAGAAGTGTGAGAGACCCATACCAAAAGAGACTAACAGTGGATATTGAATGCATACAAAGTAGCGTGCCACAGTCGTCTTGCTCTATATTACTACCTCTGTAAGATGCTTACCCTATAATCGTAGCAAAACTTTCATTGACAAAGGTATCGGAACAGTTTTCTCTTGTAACTTTTGACATGCTTATTTCTGAACCATGGACCCGTGCCTCAAATTGATATGTTCATCTGTCTTCATCATCCTTAAAAGTTTGTAACACATCTACAACCTCTATAAGTGTGTAACGTGAATTGTGAAACAGCGCAAAGATGTCATTGCAGAATTATCTTTGGGCTTAATTTAAAATCTAGACAATATTTTCCTTTTCTACCCTTACATACCATTAATCTGACAATACCTGTACCGGGCGAGGTGGTGCATTCGTTAACACACTGGACACGCATTCTGGAGGACCACTGTTCGGACCGGCGTCCAGATGTCCCGATTTAGGTTTTGCGCGATTTCCCTAGATTGCTTCAGGCAAATGCTGGGACGGTTCCTTCGAAAGGGCACAGCCGGCTTCCTTCCCTAATCTGACGGGAGCGACGATCTCGCCGTTTGGTCCCCTCCAGCAAATCGACCGACCGACCGTCGATTCCTTTTTGGCCAAATTGAGAAAATGTTTCTTCATACATCCTGTGGCATGCGATGTAAGTACTTTCAAAAGGGTGATAATTGTATGTCACACAGTCTACTCTGTGTGACTTTCCACTCTCTAAATTTTAGTGTTGTTAAAACGTACCAATTTCGAAATGTGTACGTTTAGCATCAAGTTTCAAACAAACACTGTAGGAGACTCTGTTTTGTCACAGCCCCAACGGCACAGCAGGAATGAGCGGCAGCGGTAGCAGTAGCAGTAGCAGCAGCAGTAGTAGCAGCAGTAGCAGCAACAGCAGCAGTGGCGGCCACGCCCACCGCGGCACTGCGGCTGCGAGGCAGGCCGACAGCAGTGTGCAGCCGCAGCCGCAGCCGACGGGTGCCGAACGGGCTGACGACGCGGCGGCCCGCGGCACTCGGCCCACGCAGAACTGCACGGCCACTGGCTCCACCGGGGCGGGGACAGTCGTGGACCAGGTCGGTATATACTGACTACGTGCCATTTTATTTGTCTATTAGCACAGAAATGCTCGCGGAAGAAAGTACCGTCATAGAGCGTAGAGGGTATTGAACAAAATTTGTGATTCGATTCACTCTCTGCAGCAAAACAACTGCACAGTAGGTTATAACAGAGCATAAGGCTACAGATGAAGAGAGATATTATATTAAACTTCCGGGCAGATTTAAACAATTCAGGGCCCACCCACAAAGCCTTTTACCACCACATCCTTCCCCACTTCCTGAATTTCATAGCACTACCCCTGCATGCTGTGTCCTACTACCACTCTTGGAAAAAAGGATATATTTTGGAGAAATGGCTTAACCACACCCTAAAAAACTGCTTCCAGAATGAAATTCCCTCTGCTGCAGAGTATGTCCCAAGAGTTTGAAAGGTATGAGAGATGTACTGGCTATAGGAGGGTATAGTGATTCTCTTTCTTAACATCCCCCCCCCCCTCCCACCCCACTCCCTCCTTCAGATTGCAGGTTCCTTGACCATTCTTAAAATCACTTGACTTGGAAATTTTTAACTAAAATTTTTTTTCATTGTTGTGACACAAAATACATTCCAGTTACTTTTTGCTGATACGTTGGTGTGCTCAAATGTAATGCCTCCGAATTGTTTACCGTATTTACTCGAATCTAAGCCGCACCTGAAAAATGAGACTCGAAATCAAGGAAAATAATTTTCCCGAATCTAAGTCGCACCTGAAATTTGAGACTCGAAATTCAAGGGGAGGGAAAAGTTTATGGCCACACCTCCAAATCGAAACAAAGTTGGTCCATTGTAATATGAGACACAATTTAAGTCGAATGAATGACGATACAGCTACAGTAGTTTGGTTCGAGTAGTAAGCTTAGCAGTTAAGCTTTACCAGGTAGCCATTGCTATGCTTCGGGCGCTCCGTCCGTATTTGTACGGGTACCCTTCCTTTTTCACGTGCTTCATCTCATTTGAATTCATTACCTATTTTTCTTTGATCTGATATGTGCCGTTCTCTTTGTTATAGGTGTTTACGTCACTCTTAAGCTGAAAATGCCTTATTGTACTGTGTCATCCATTGTTTGTCGCATTCTGATGATGAGTGTATATGAACTATTGCCGCTCACGGCATGGCTTGCTTTAGTGCACACTGCCGCCGCTTACAATTAAAAAAAATAAATAAATAAATAAAGAGAGAGGAATTCTCTCATTAGCGAAACAATGGCAAGAGACTGCTATTTGTTGTTACTTACACTGCTGCTTTCTTTAATAATGGTCAACAAGAGCGAAATAATAGGCTACGTGTGACAGAAGATGTTCTGAACGAGAGTTTAGCGAAAATCTTTGCAGGCGCCTCTTTATTACTTTACATTCTGCACAGAAATAAGAGTCATCTTAGATTTAAAAATCTAGTCAATTGCCGTGCTTCATTTCTGACTGTATCACTATTAGGCATAAGAATAATACGAATATAAACATGACACGATATGTATATTCTTCCGCGTTTGCTGTTGTCTCACTCTAGTTTCGTAGTTTATTAGGCAGACAGGATTTAAATGAGTTAGCAGCAAACACGACACAATACATGGCAAAATGTTTATATTCATATTATTCTTATGGTGAAGAGAATACTGCATGTGATTCACATGGCCATTTTGATTGACAAACATCCCAGTCTTGCCAGTGGATTTTCGTAGTACATTGAAATGCTCCTACATTCGAAGATGAGCATTACAGAATGTCTATTTACTTCGTCGGATAATGTATGAAGATGCAGTTTTTTAATTTATTTACTGGCTCAGAGGTTTTGGTGCCAGTATTTATCTTTGTGCCTGCAAAGCATGCCTGTGTAGCGCTACATATATTCGACGGCAGAAGTTAGTTGTGGCGGCACCTACCAACATTTTTCAGAACTTCCGCTTGCTTTGCACTCGATTCTAAGCCACAGGCTTAGATTCGAGTAAATACGGTATTCTGTTCTCAGTATCAGTTGAGGTATTACAATTCATTCATATTACTCAGCTGACTTTCCCACTTCACTGACACAAATTGCAACCCGCTACTGCCAGAGGGCTACGAATTGTGGCCTGTAATGTGGTGGTGTGCAAAATAATTATGTCAGTGCGCGGGAAGCAGTGTGCTGTAATTGAGTTTATAACTGTCCACACCTGAAGCACGATCTTTTTCAGCGTGACAATACCAGACCACACACTAATGCTGCAGCATCTGCAATACTCAGACTTCTTGGGTTAACTGTCATCAATCATCCTCCAATTTTCATCTGTTTCCAAAATTTAAAGAAAAGCTTGGATGATGTAACTTTGATAGTGATGAAGCAATATGAGCACAGCTGAGTATGTGGCTCTGTCAACAAAGTCAAACACTGTACAGTGATGTTATCAACAAACTAATCTCTTGTGATAGAAATACGTGCATCGCCAGTGTCAGAGTTTTCACATAAAAAATTGTAAGGTAATAGTTTCCATTACGCCCTCATATACACACATCGAAAAAAGTTTTGCTTCACCCTGGTTCTCGGAATTCTTGAAGGTTGATGTTAACTGTGGATATTGCATCACAGACACAGGTCCTTTGACTGTTCACAGATGTCACTAAACCCGCCCAAAGATGTACACAACCGTGCGTTAGCAGCGCCTATTAGACGGAGAGGTTCCGACAGCCGATCAGTTCCATTAATTCCACCAGGAAAGAGGTACACAGCTCGTGTTGTCTGTAGTTGAACTGTGCCTAGATGGTCAATACCGAAGTTCGATCGCATCCGAAACTGTTACTTTGTGCCAGGAAGGGCTCTGAACAAGGGAAGTGTCCAGGCATCTGAGAGTGAACCAAAGCGATGTTGTTTGGACGTGGAGGAGATAGAGACAGGAAATGTCAATGACTTGCCTCGCTCAGGCCACCTGAGGGCTACTACTGCAGTGGATGACTGCTACCTACTGATTACGGCTCGGAGGAACCCTGAGAGCAATGCCACCGTGTTGAATAATGTTTTACGTGCAGCCACAGGACTTCGAGTTAAGACTCAAACTGTGCGCAGTAGGCTGCAGGATGCACAACTTCACTCCCGATGTCTGTGGCGAGGTCCATCTTTGCAACCAGGACACCGTGCAGTGCGGTACAGATGGGCTCAACGACATGTCAAATGGTCCACTTAGGATTGGCATCACGTTCTCTTCACCGATGAGTGTCGCGTATGCCTTCAACCAGACAATTGCCAGAGACATGTTTGGAGGCAACCCGGTCAGGCTGAATGCCTTAGCCATACTGTCCACCGAGTGCAGCCAGGTGGAGGTTCCCTGCTGTTTTGGGTTGGCATTACGTGGGGGTAGACGTACACCGCTGCCGGTCACGTAAGCCACCGTAACGGCTGTACGATACGTGAATGCCATCCTCCGACTGATAGTGCAACCGTATCGGCAGCATCTTGGCCAGGCATTCAACTTCCTGGATGACAGTTCGTGCCCCCATCATGCACATCTTGTGAATGACTTCCTCCAGGATAACGACATCGCTCGACTAGAGGGGCCAGCGTGTTCTCCAGACAAGAACCCTGAGGGACAGTCTGGAACTTGTGGATAGTATGCCATGATGAATACAGGCATGCATCAGTGCAAGACATGCTACTGTGTATTAGAGGTACTGGTGTGTACAGCAGTCTTGACTACCACCTCTGAAGGTATTGTTGCATGGTGGCACAACACGCAGTGTGTGGTTTCCATGAGCAGTAGAAATGATGTTTATGTTGATATCTATTCCAATTTTCTGTACAGGTTCCGGAACTCTCGGAACCAAGGTGATGCAAAACTTTTTTTGATGTGTGTATGATCATTGACTAAAACGTGTTATAGATGTGTTGTATGTTCCTGTATGTGATGTCTTTCATTGTAATGCATTTTTGTATACAGTAGGCAAAAATAGTACATGTAAAGCACATGTCTACTACTGCAACTTACATGAAGAATACTGCAAAATGTTTGTGTGACATGGTTTGCGATGTGTGTGCTGTTTACTTTTTGCTTCCTCCAGAAATGCATAAATACCAGAATGAAAGAAAATGCTGTTCATTAGAAGAAACTACAGAAGTAGACAACATTCTACTAACAATTCTTATACTGTAACAAAAAGCAGGACCAGCCGTCGGAGCCGGCCGGTGTGACCGAGCGGTTCTAGGCGCTTCAATTTGGAACCTTGCGACCACTACGGTCGCAGGTTCGAATCCTGCCTCGGGCATGGATGTGTGTGCTGTCCTTAGGTTAGTTAGGTTTAAGTAGTTCTGAGTTCTAGGGGACTGATGACCTCTGATTGTAAGTCCCGTAGTGCTCAGAGCCATTTGAACCAGCTGTCGGAAGTGGATGTAATGGCCTGAAACCAGTCGTATTCGTAAAATAGAGCTCCTTAAAAGTTTTTGCGTCTGGTTGCATTCTCCATCAGTAATCGTTAACTGAACAAACAGCCCTGGAGTTCATTAGCATCCAGCATCAATAAAGTAACATGAAAGGCAGAAATGGTCATACCAAGCTATGCTGCACATTGACTCGGTTCCAAACTGCATCTCGAGCAGGGAAGGTGTTACTGATACTAATGAAGAAATAGTCTTGAGATTCCCCACCAAACAGTTCTGGGTATACTTGATACTAGTCAGTACCCTTTACATGTCCCACATTTCTTCAAGCTGCCTCCCTTTCTAACAGACCACTACATTTGTCGTCTCATCTTCTGGATGTAGAAACCGATGTGTGTTATTTCTCTAGGACTGATGAAGCATTCTACAACTAACCTTCCGGGACAGATCGACCAATCCTGATACTGAATGTATATAACTGTGAAATTACAGATGACTTTCTTTACTCCTTTGCAGAACGTACTTAGGCAGTCTATGTATTTTACCCTGAGGAGACGACATTACATGTGACCCACACTTCCCTAGACTTGCTCCATGTCTGGTAGGAAATGACTTTTAATTTCTGTTGAGGTTTTTACTCGTACATAAGCCAGAACAGTTAAAACTTCGCTTTCCTTCCATTGTAGTATCTATACTTGCAGTGCAAATTTTTCATTGTGTTAGCAAAAAAAAAAATATTATTATTATTTCACTATCAAAATAACTGTTCTGTTACATTACGTTTGTCAAACTGCAATAAGTCCAATACTAGTCTCATGCTACTAGGATTTATGCGATTTTTATAAAATAATAAACCTACATCTACCATACATTGATCATCTGTAGACAGGAGATTCAAATGGATGTAATCAGGAAAGAAACAAAGATCATACTAGTTCAGAAAAAAGAAGTCCAAAGCCATCATTCACTGCAGTACAAAATTTTCATTCAGAAAGTAACACTTGGTTTCTTCTTACAGAAAGTAATATAGACTTTTTTTTGTAACAATAATAAAAGATAAATATTTAGCCTCGGGTGTTAAATCATCATCTTCCTTAGGTTCTAGATATGAAACGTATAAACCACATTAAAATGGATCAGTGTTGTGAGAAAGTATATGCTCAGCTTCACAATTTTTTCTATATCTACTCAACTACTAACTCCCGTAATTGTTGGATTCAAATTAATGATATCAATATAATGGAAGGAAACATTCCACGTGGGAAAAATTATATATAAAAACAAAGATGAGGTGACTTACCGAACAAAAGCGCTGGCAGGTCGATAGACACACAAACAAACACAAACATACACACAAAATTCAAGCTTTCGCAACAAACTGTTGCCTCATCAGGAAAGAGGGAAGGAGAGGGGAAGACGAAAGGAAGTGGGTTTTAAGGGAGAGGGTAAGGAGTCATTCCAATCCCGGGAGCGGAAAGACTTACCTTAGGGGGAAAAAAGGACAGGTATACACTCGCACACACGCACATATCCATCCACACATACAGACACAAGCAGACATATTTGTCTGTATGTGTGGATGGATATGTGCGTGTGTGCGAGTGTATACCTGTCCTTTTTTCCCCCTAAGGTAAGTCTTTCCGCTCCCGGGATTGGAATGACTCCTTACCCTCTCGCTTAAAACCCACTTCCTTTCGTCTTCCCCTCTCCTTCCCTCTTTCCTGATGAGGCAACAGTTTGTTGCGAAAGCTTGAATTTTGTGTGTATGTTTGTGTTTGTTTGTGTGTCTATCGACCTGCCAGCGCTTTTGTTCGGTAAGTCACCTCATCTTTGTTTTTATATACAACTACTAACTCCAGTAGACTGCATTGCTACTAACTATAGTAGACTGGAGTGCCACCTTATTTTTAGAATGAACTGTAATTACCTATTAATTGTTGTGTTTGTGTTGTGGGGCAGGCTACAAATTCATGTTTTTGAAGGTCATATTTTTCTGTGAGGGAGGGGGGAGGGAGGAAGGAGCAGGTCCCCCTCCCCAACTCTTGCTGTCCCGGGTTCACCCACGTGTTGTGAGGCAACGGACGAGTTGTGAGACGCCCTGAAAATATTCTAAGTTCGGAGTTGGCGTGGCCGTGCTGGGGCCTCTCGGCAGACCGCGGCTAGTCGGTGGCCGCACAATGGCCAGACCACGTGGTCCATTGGCCGTTTGGCTGGGAATTCCAAGGTGACGCTGTGTAGGTGAAGAAGCCACTCCGAGAGTGCCAAAGATGGCGGACTTTGCGAAACCGTCATGGCAGACATTTCACAGTTCGTATAGAAATGAATAGTAGCCAGGTAAATCATGATACCTCAAAAAGAGACATGTACATTACCATTATTTTCACGATTCTGATGGTGTAGTCAGATTTTCAGTATCTTTATTAGTTTAGAGTTTAGTATCTGACTGTAAATTGTGCAAGTAACACCCAGTAACAAATTTCCAAAATTTAAAGGGTTCTTCTGATTTCGTCGCTCGGCATGTTTTTAGAAAGCTATTAGTGTAACCTAAATTGGTATAAATTACAGGTGTGTAACTTGAATAGTACACGAGGTATTGGAGGTCAAAGTGGCCGATTACTACTAATCGCGTCAGGCCATATGTACTCCACACTGACAAGAAAAAACGGTAGTAGCATGCTTATAAATATATTTATTCATCTATGTCTTTGTTTATATCCAACATATGCTATTCATGAAGAAATTGGTTAAATATTTACTGTTTTAGAAAGCACAGAGACATTAGGCTACTGGCCTACCTTTTGTTCTATTTCTTTTATATATATTTATTTAATTTGTTTATGTATCTATTAATGTGTATTAGTGTGTGTTTATGGTCCAGCCGTAGGAATATTTATTTAATTTCAACTTATTTAAATGTAAATCCAGTATATCAAATGTGTTTCATTATGTTTGTGTGGGTGTGTTTGCTTTAAGACATGGTGCGAGCGCTCTAACCAATCACAGTGCTCGTGATTGGGGAGACTGGATGGAAGCGGGAGGAGAGTTGTGGGCAGAACGGCACAGGACACGGACAGTACGGGACGGGACACGGGGAGTGCTGGATGTGACCGCGTGACGGACGCACAGTCGCGAGAGAGAGAGAGACTCGGAGAGTGTGCAGCAGTTTGCACGTGGTCGCAAGATATAGAAATACTTCGGAGCGCCGACTTGCGAACTTGTGAGATTTCCGAGGTTTCTGCAGTGAAGACGTATTACTTGTTTAGAAGTAAATATCTCGCGAGCTATGTTGTCGCAGGAATGCAGTAGGAATCTATTGTTTCCCTGTTATTGAACGTATATTTTATTTAATTGCTGGACCATCGACACCAATAAGTGTTTTGCAGAAATATACCACATTCTCGAAAGTACTACTACTATCGTATTCATCATTCAAAGTCGTTAAGATAGCACCTGCAGATATTATTTAATTACAATCTTTCATTTATAAATTTCTACATTACATTCACAATTGCCGAGTGATACGAACCTCGGTCCATTCGATTCATGTGTATACTCATATTGTGTATTCTAGACTCAGCAGTATTTGGCTCGTAATGCGGCAACTACGTATCCCGGCCCCTAGACAACGAAACTGGCCGAAACTTTTAATATTTCAACTTTGAGTCTGAGGGTATGTAGTTGAGAGCCATCACACTACACCATTTCATTGTTATTTGAAAGCCCGCAGTGTGTAACACACTGCCTACAGTTTTGCCACTCACTGCCTCGAAGCTTATTCCAACTGTGCAGACAGTGATGTCCTCATAAGACGCGTCCGTACTGGACGTGACCCAAACACACAGAGCCCTTTCTTGGGAGGGGTGTGCAGTGCTGATGGTGTACATCTACATCTACATCCATACTCCACAAGCCATCTGACGGTGCGTGGCGGAGGGTACCTTGAGTACCTCTATCGGTTCTCCCTTCTATACCAGTCTCGTATTGTTTGTGGAAATAAGGATTTTCGGTATGCCTCTGTGTGGGCTCTAATCTCTCTGATTTTATCCTCGTGGTCTCTTCAAGAGATAATATACGTAGGAGGGAGCAATATGCTGCTTGACTCCACGGTGAAGGTATGTTCTCGAAACTTTAACAAAAGCCCATACCGAGCTACTGAGCGTCTCTCCTGCAGAGTCTTCCACTGGAGTCTATCTATCATCTCCGTAACGCTTTCGCGATTACTAAATGATCCTGTAACAAAGCGCGCTGCCCTCCGTTGGATCTTCTCTATCTCTTCTATCAATCCTATCTGGTACGGATCCCACACTGCTGAGCAGTATTCAAGCAGTGGGCGAACAAGTGTACTGTAACCTACTTCCTTTGTTTTTGAATTGCACTTCCTTAGGATTATTCCAATGAATCTCAGTCTGGCATCTGATTTACCGACGATCAACTTTACATGGTCATTCCATTTTAAATCCCTCCTAATGCGTACTCCCAGATTATTTATGGAATTAACTGCTTCCAGTTGCTGACCTGCTATATTGTAGCTAAATGATTAGGGCTCTTTCTTTCTGTATGTTCGCAGCACATCATACTTGCCTACATTGAGATCCAATTGCCATTCCCTGCACCGTGTGTCAATTCGCTGCAGATCCTCCTGCATTTCAGTACAATTTTCCATTGTTACAACCTCTCAATATACCACAGCATCATTCGCAAAAAGCCTCAGTGATCTTCCGTTGTCATCCACAAGGTCATCTGTGTATATTGTGAATAGCAACGGTCCTACGACACTCCCCTACGGCACACCTGAAATCGCTCTTACGTCGGAAGACTTCTCTCCATTGAGAATGACATGCTGCGTTCTGTTATCTAGGAACTCATCAATCCAATCACACAATTGGTCTGATAGTCCATATGCTCTTACTTTGTTCATTAAACGACAGTGGGGAGCTGTATCGAACGCCTTGTGGAAGTCAAGAAACACTGCATCTACCTGTGAACCCGTGTTTATGGCCCTCTGAGTCTCGTGGACGAATAGCGTGAGCTGGATTTCAGACGATCATCTTTTTCGAAACCCATGTTGATTCCTACAGAGTAGATTTCTAGTCTCCAGAAAAGTCATTATACTCAAACATAATGCGTGTTCCAAAATTCTACAACTGATCGACATTAGAGATATAGGTCTATAGTTCTGCACATCTGATCCACTTCCCTTCTTGAAAATGCGGATGACCTGTGCCCTTTTCCAATCCTTTGGAACACTACGCTCTTCTAGAGACCTACGGTACACCGCTGCAAGAAGGGGGGCAAGTTCCTTCGTGTACTCTGTGTAAAATCGAACTGGTATCCCATCAGGTCCAGCGGCCTTTCCTCTTTTGAGCGATTTTAATTGTTTCTCTATCCCTCTGTCGTCTATTTCGATATCTACCATTTTGTCATCTGTGCGACAATCTAGAGAAGGAACTACAGTGCAGTCTTCCTCTGTGCAACAGCTTTTGAAAAAGACATTTAGTATTTCGGCCTTTAGTCTGTCATCCTCTGTTTCAGTACCATTTTGGTCACAGTGTGTCTGGACATATTGTTTTGATCCACCTACCGCTTTAACATAAGACCAAAATTTCTTAGGATTTTCTGCCAAGTCAGTACACAGAACTTTACTTTCGAATTCATTGAACGCCTCTGGCATAGCCCTCGTCACACTACATGTCGCTTCGCGTAATTTTTGTTTGTCCGCAAGGCTTTGGCTATGTTTATGTTTGCTGTGAAGTTCCATTTGCTTCCTCAGCAGATTTCATAATATCACATTTCACTTATCGCTGACAGTTAAAAATACATTTTCCTGTTCTGCATTTTTCACACGCAATTCTGCAGCCGGGCCGCAGCGCGACACCCGACGCGACAGCCTCGCCGGCCGCCGCCGCTCCGCACCCCCTGCAGGGCGTGCCGGCGCGTCCGCACTCGGCACCTCCCGCGCCGCCCCCGCAGCCCGCGGAGGCGCGGGGCCAGGGCCACGGCCACAGCGCACCCCCGCCTGTCGAGTGCGCCGTCTGCTCCGAGCTCGGAGACGAGAACGTGCGGTTCGAGCCGTGCGGGCACCGCGTCACCTGCGAGGAGTGCGCCTCGCGCGTCAAGAAGTGTCTCCGCTGTGGGCAGGTGGTCAACAAGAGGATCACCAGCGGTGAGTGCCCCGCGTCCTCCGTCCTCCTCCACCTCGGCCCCAATCCTCACCGAGCGAGGGGAGCAGTGGTCAGCACACTGGACTCGCATTCGGGAGGACGACGGTTCAATCCCGCGTCCAGCCATCCCGATGTAGGTTTTCTGTGATTTCCCTAAATTGCTCTGCGCAAATGCTGGGATGGTTCCTTTAAAAGGTCACGGCCGATTTCCTTCCCCGTCCTTCCCTAATCCGATGAGACCGATGACCTCACTGTTTGATCTCTTTCCCCAGACAACCCAACCCAATCCAACCCAATCCTCACACCACTGTAATAGCCATTGGAGTCGTTCTCGATACTGTGTGCAGATTTTTTGTGTAGTCGGGAGAATGTTCATAAATCAACAATGATACAGGGTTATTTCTCGATTAATATCCCTGTTGCAGTTATCAATTACAATGTGCCCTCTGAAAATAGCTGCACAAATATTCGTTCGGTCAGATCCTGATAAGATTTCAAAACAGTCCAAAAACTGCGAATCTTCTCTTAATGTTTAGAAATGTAAATTCGTGCACTTCACAAAACAATAAAGTGTAGAATCCCTTGAGGAAAGCCAAGAAGACACGGTAACTCCAGTAGCCCGCAGTCCCATTCCAGAAGAGAAGGGAAGTGAAGTGAACAGGTAGAGTTTGACGTGTAAGCTGTTGAGTGTCTGTTCCTGTCGGCAGCTCACTAAAATAGAGTTCCGTTTAGCAAACGGTGCTCGGAGAGCCCTCCTCCTCTGTCAGGTGAGCCTTTCAGTGTGATCTGAACGGCAAGGTCGCTTTGCTCATGTTCATTCACCCTATTCCTGGAGTGCACTAGTTGATTGTTGTCACATCAGAGGAAAGGGGACGGACAAAAACCACAATTTTTATGTGAAAGTTGCTTAGCATCTGCTGCTTACCTCACATAGACTGTATGTTCTCATAAATTTGCATGTTCTTTCATCCATTACTAACAGTTTCAATGTACACACTGTGCAAACATTGTATCTAGTCTATGCAAACTAAGATGCCGACAGGGCACTAAAATTTAATAAAGCAATTCTTCACCCAACATTGGCACATTTTTAAAAAAAATGTAATTGAATTTATACGGAATCACCACAAGAGGTCAGTGCTAGCGCAACAAGTTGTTCACGTGCTATTCATTGGACTGTTGCCTGTAAACACGTGCCACGTCTCGGAAGAGAACTGTGGCGGTGACGTGGCTCTGTTGTTGTTTCCGCGTAGTGATTTGCGAAGATGGAAAAATCGATATTCGAGCAGTGGTTAAGCACTTTGTAAAAGAAAGGAAGAGGAACTAGAGATCAAATTGCTAACATTCGGTGGATTATGGAAAAAGCGAGAGAATTCCAGAAAGATGTGTACCTCTGCTTTATTGACTACGCCAAAGCCTTTGACTGCGTCGATCACAACAAATTATGGAACATACTGAAAAACATGGGTGTACCAGATCACCTCATTCATCTGATACGGAGTTTATACCTTGACCAAGAAGCCACGGTGAGAACTATGTATGGAACAACGAAATGGATAAAGATTCAGAAAGGGGTCCGGCAACGCTACATACTGTCACCGTACTTATTCAATCTGTATGCAGAACGTGTTATGAGGAATGTGAGGCTAGATGAAGGAGAAACAGGAATTAAAATAGCTGGAATAAATGTAAACAACCTCAGGTATGC
This sequence comes from Schistocerca serialis cubense, assembly GCF_023864345.2. Taxonomy (NCBI): domain Eukaryota; kingdom Metazoa; phylum Arthropoda; class Insecta; order Orthoptera; family Acrididae; genus Schistocerca; species Schistocerca serialis. Next base: position 103,958,389 of record NC_064648.1, read on the forward strand.
GGATGATATGATCCTGTTGGCAGAAAGTGAAGAAGAATTGAGAACACTCTTACTGAAGGTGAAGGTGAAAGACGAAAGTGAAAAGGCCGGTCTTATGCTGAATGTGAAGAAAACGAAAATTATGGCAACTACACCTACCAATTCGTGAGATATAGCAGGAGAAACCATGGAGGTAGTGACCACATTCAGTTGTCTCGGTTCCCAGATCTCTGCTGATGGCGACTGCAGCCACGAAATCCGGAGACGCCTGTTGCTCGGTAGACAGGCGATGTCAAACCTTGACGAGGTTATAAGGTCCAGAGATATAACACTACCAACAAAGACCCGTATTGTGAGGGATACGGTCTTTCCAGTTGTGATGTACGAATGTGAGACCTGGACCATTAGAAAGGCTGAACGGCGAAGAATTGACTCCTTCGAATTGTGGTGTTGGAGGAAACTTCTTAGAATTCCGTGGATTGCAAAGAGAACCAACAGATCAATATTGGAGCAAATTAAACCAGATTTCTCCCTGGAAGGTCTAATGTTAAAACAAAAGCTGACCTACTTTGGACACACAATGCGAAGGCATGCCTCGCTGGAAAAAACATTAATGCTGGGGAAGATTGAAGGAACTAGAAGAAGAGGACGTCAGAGGATGAGATGGATCGATGGCATCACAGAAGCAATGTGTTCCAACCTGGAAGGTCTACGGGAGAAAGTGCAAGACAGGAAAAAGTGGCGTGATTTGGTTCGTGGGGTCACGAAGAGTCGGAACCGACTAAACAAATAGAGAGAGAGAGAGAGAGAGAGAGAGAGAGAGAGAGAGAGAGAGAGAGAGGGGGGGGGGGGGGGGGGGGGAGAGAAAAGAAAGGTATGAAAGCAAAGGACATTCGTGCCGATTTCCAGAATACACTGGGTGACTGATCCTTCATATTCAACTGTTGCCAAGTGGACAAATGAATTTAAATTTGGTCAGGTGAGCTTAGATGATGATCCGCACAGAGGTCGGCCGAGATGCGTCACTACTCCAGAAATCATTGCAAAAGTGCACAGAATGGTCACAGACGATCACCGATTGAAAGCGCGTGAAATTGCTCACGCTTGCCAGATTTCATTTGCAAGGACATTCCACATTTTAACTGTAGAATTGGAAATGGAAAAAAAATATCTGCAAGACGGATGCCACGACTCTTGACACTGGATCAAAAACGCACGAGAACAGACATACTGGAACAATGTTTGGCCTATTTTAGGAGAAATGAACAAGGTTTTTTGCACCAGTTTGTAACCACAGATTAAACTTGAGTGCACTACTATACACCAGAGACAAAACAACAGTCAAAGCAGTGGAAATGTGCTGATTGTCCGCAGCCAAAGAAAGCAAAAATGATTCCTTTGGCAGGAAAGGTCACGGCATCAGTATTCTGGGATGCGAATGGGATTCTGTTTATTGATTATCTCCCCACTAGGCAAACAATTGCCGGAGAATACTGCGCTAACCTCCTGCAACAAAAGATGTGGTTTAGCAAGGAAGAAAGTCATCTTCCATCAAGACAATGCGCGCCCACACACCTGCCATCGCTATGGCAAAATTACACGAACTAAGGTACGAATTGTTGCCACACCCGCCTTATTCACGTGATGTGGCTCCGTCACACTTCCAGCTCTTCCCAAAACTGACAATTTTTCTTGGTGGTCAAAGATTCACTTCAGACGAATAACTGATAGTCTGAGTTGACAACAACTTTGCAGGCCTGGAGGAAACTCATTTTTCGAGATGGGGTCGAGGCACTCGAACATCGTTGGACCAAGTGCATTAATCTGCAAGGAGACTACATTGAAAAATAGAAAAGGTTTCAGTGATGTAAGTACTTTTTTTTTTCTATTGTGTTCAGAAGACTTTCCAAACCACCCTCGTAAGTTCTTACACGCATTGTACGTGTACAAGTCAGCAAACTAGAAACAGTGTACCTGGTCTAAAAGTAACGGAGATGCAGGCAGGACGTTGGAAGTTATTGAAGCTATTCTCGATATACCACACTGCTGGTTGTAGTGTTTGGCGCAAAATCACCAGGCTGCTCTCAGAATTGACTCTCGAACAGGCGACGTAGAACTGCCCGTGTGAGGAGCAGTCCTCCCCTAGGTGGACACTTGCCAACTTTTACGACTGGCCAGGATATTTATTGAGCGCCATTGCAAAGTGGGCTTGCGAGGGGGAACTGTAATCGCTTGAACTCAAATGGGTTGTCAGACAGTGTAAATGGTATTCACAGTATGAATACCGGTTCACCCCGAGCACATCCAGTAAGAGTGGTGGCGTTGGTAATGTTTTTGTGGAGAGCAGTTACTCGTAGTCTAGTACCATTACAAAGTTTAGGCAGTTCAAGGTCCACAGTAGTAGCATGATAGATGTACTAACCTTAAGGAGAAGTTTGGGAGAAAGAAGATCAGGTGTGTTAGTGCTATTAAGGAACTCCACTGGTTAGTGGACCACGTCATCTGTCTGCCACACTGACTCCATAGAACTATATTCCATTTCTGACCCTCAAAAGGACATAAGTAGTATGTCATTAATAGCGCCAGCTCTGTTGTTCTCGGATGTTGTACGCCCTGTTCACACATCCAGTCTGTGAACTTCGTCCGTACAATCAAAATATCGGGGTAAATTCTATCTGTTAGTTTTTTAAGATTGTGACTACTGTTCCCTATTTTCAGTAGATGTTCAGAAAACTTTCCAGCACACTTATCACCTCTTACATGGACTCCCATATTTTTCTTTAGACGCTGTTTCGTGAAATAGGGCCATAGATGCGAAGATTTTATGCACGTCCTAACCTCATCAGCTCGGGCTCCTCTACGTACAAAAGGAAGCTAAAGTCCCCTGCCAGAGCACAGGAACTCCATCTATCACACGATCGTCACATTTTATGTCTTTCAAAGTTTCGTTAATTGCTTCAAATCTGCCTTTGTGGGCCATAGTACTCTCATCCCATATAATAAATTTACACTCCTGGAGAACACTTCTCAGCCTAGAGATATTGCATACAAACATTTTAAATTTGATGAGGCTGAACAGGAGTTTAAAGGCAGTGTTAGCTGTATCACCACCTTACAAAAGTGTTGCTAATTAAGGCAGTAGAAGCCTGGTCTTCTCCGAATGTACATCTGACCAAAAAATGATTCTGGTAGCTGGATTCAGAGGTTTTTGTTGATGCTGCCTTTTGAGTTCTTGTGGTGATTATCGGTAGAAACTTTCATCCCCTAACAGATATTTCGTTTTTTCTAACTGAGAATCAAATACCATTTTTGATAGATTTAGCTTTAAAAATATTTTGCTATAGCAAAATATTTCCATTAAAACTTTTATCCCTTATTTACTCTCTTAGGTGTTGGGTTTCCGAAAGCACTGAAACACACATTTTTTATGTCTAACTGAGAAGCCAAATACAAATTCTCATAGATTTTGTTTTAAAAATGCTTGGATTATGAAATATTTTCATAAAACATTTCATCCCCTGTCACCCCCTTAGGGATTGAAATCCAAAAACATTTAAAATATATTATTTTTATTTCTAACCTAGATGTCAAATACTACTTTTCATAGATGTACCTTTAAAGTACTGAGTAGTTCTTTCTTTTACAAAAAGGGAAAAAAAAATTTCACTCACTATTTCACTCCCTGAGGGGTTCAGTTTTCAAAAATGTTGAAACAAGTATTTTTTTGTTTCTGACTGAGAAAAACATCATTTTTCACAGTTCCACCTTCAGAATTGCTTTAATAGTCACATTTTTCAAAAAAACTCTTCATTCCATATTTGACCGTCTTAGGGGTGGAATTATGAAAAATCCCTTCTTAAATGGTGCCTAGAGTGTAAGATCAAAACACTCTCCAAATTCCAATTTTCTATGCTTAGCGGTTTGGGCTGGATGATGATGAGTCAGTGATTCAGTCAGGACACTTGCTCTTATCTATAGAGATTGAAAAAATAAAATTTTTTCATGTTGCGGCCTGCACACACATGTTACACAGTTTTCACTTAACACAAAATTTCAAACCAGCATGAGCTATTCTGGAGCGTTAAAGTTTCATTTAGGAATCTAATCCTAAGTTCAATGATTAGACAAAGAACTGATAAAAGGTATCAGCTATACTGGGTATCTCTCCCAAGAGCCGTCAGGTGGATTTTCTCTGGTGTTTCGGGAGATATTTGCAACTTCGTTTTTGTAGTGTGTAGGTCGTGTGTGCCCAGACAAATACTGCTAATCACGTCTTTCGTGCATTGCCACGTGTAGACGGAAAGAGTCGATTTGTTTTCCATTACAAACAGAATTGTTTTTAAAGCAAAATATTGTGTGTCCAGAATTAGTATAGTACGATATCCAATTTAACGACACGTATTAAAAACTTTGAGGTTCGCCGATGACATTGTGATTGTCAGAGACAGCAAAGGACTTGGAAGAGCAGTTGAACGGAATGGACAGTGTGTTGAAAGGAGGATACAAGATGAAAATCAACAAAAGCAAAATGAGGATAATGGAATGTAGTCGAATTAAGTCGGGTGATGCTGAGGGAATTAGATTACGAAATCAGACAGTTAAAGTAGTAAAGGAGTTTTGCTATATGGGGAGCAAAATAACTGATGATGGTCAAAGTCGAGAGGATATAAAATTTTGAGTGGCAATTGCAAGGAAAGCGTTTCCGAAGAAGAGGAATTTGTTAACATCGGGTATAGATTTAAGTGTCAGGAAGTCGTTTCTGAAAGTATTTGTATGGAGTGTAGCCATGTATGGAAGTGAAACATGGACGATAACCAGTTTGGACAAGAAGAGAATAGAAGCTTTCGAAATGTGGTGCTACAGAAGAATGCTGAAGATTAGATGGGTAGATCACATAACTAATGAGGAGGTACTGAATAGAATTGGGGAGAAGAGGAGTTTGTGGCACAACTTGACTTGAAGAAGGGACCAGTTGGTAGGACATGTTCTGAGGCAACAAGGGATCACCAATTTAGTATTGGAGGGCAGCGTGGAGGGTAAAAATCGCAGAGGGAGACCAAGAGATGAATACCCTAAGCAGATTCAGAGGGATGTAGGCTGCAGTAGGTACTGGGAGATGAAGAAGCTTGCACAGGATAGAGTAGCATGGAGAAGTGCATCAAACCAGTCTCAGGACTGAAGACGACGACAACAACAACAACAACAACAACAACATTAACAGGGACAGTAAAACGTGAAGAGTACACCAGTACTGAGGCAGCAAATCAGTAGCGCTGCTCCACGGTGGCAGCAGTCAGCTCAGACCGGGGCGACACTTCCACTACGGGAGTAATGGTTATTCTTCACGTTTTACTGTCCCTGTTAATGCGTATTAATAAAAGGAATATCGCACTCGACTAATTGGGACTGCTCTATTGAATGGCCGTGTAATATTCGATTTTAAAAATCATTTTGTTTATAACGGGGAACAAAGTTACACCTTCCAGGTGTCGTACGAAAAATGCGCCAAGCGGTATTTGTTTGAGCCGACAACAGACACACTACATAAAAAAAAATCTGCAAATATTTGGCAAAACCACAGAGAAAATGCTGTGAGAGGCACCCTATGTATCCACCTACAGACATAGGAGGTTAGTGTTCTGTTGCTGTACTTTCTGGATAATACTCGAGTTTTAATGTAAGATCTGTTTCCTCCACAGACGGGCGCACCATCGCCTGCAAGTCACGACACCCGAGTGCCGAGAGACTGCGCTACCTCGAGTCGAAGATTGCCGAAATCGAAGAGACGCACTGCTGCTCCATATGCATGGAGCGGCGGCGCAACGTCGCCTTCCTGTGCGGCCACGGCGCCTGCGCCCCTTGCTCGGCCACGCTGCGCACCTGCCACATGTGCCGCAAGACCATAACGCGCAAGATAAACCTGTACTAGGCTGCGCGCCTCGGGACCGTGACGCGGAAAACTGGTGCTCGGCCGAGACCACGACGTGCGGCGAAAACCTGTACCGGGCCACCTGCCACGTGTGTCGTGAGACGGTAGAGTGAGAGAGAAAACGGTGCCGGCGACGTGTCACATCGGAGATAAACCTTTACGGGCTACCCGTCACGTATTCCACGAGACAGTTGCATCCTGCCAGCTTCTACCATCAAAGGCCTGCGGGTAGAGTCTACAGTGTTCCGGTGCGTCACCAGGCGATAGAAACGGTTGCGGCACGCCACTTGTTGTGCCGGTAAAGCCACGGCGTGTGTGTCTGTACACTTTTTATTTTTACCGGGAATAGTCTCACTCGACAGGAAATAGTGTGTCGTCACGTAAGGTCTCTGTCACGATGCAGTCTGACGCGGAGTGAGAGTATCTCGGTGACACTGTGCGGGCAGCTGTACAGTGGTGTTGGGAATAGTGCAGTGCCACTCGAGTGCAGCCGAGAGTTGCACTGCGTGTTTACCCTTCGAGAAAAAAATGTTTTGCTTTCGCAGCACAGTAACTCGCCTGCCTTTGGGGAAAGTCACTACAATAATGTGTTTGGCAGCAGTTGAATTATATGTCTCAGTACGATTTGAAATACTGTTGACTGATTGGGCATTGCAACATAGGTTTTGTGTCATTGTTCTCTTTCTGTGTGTAGGGTAGTCTGTACTGACTGAGTGGATTGTTGTGTCACATTCTGTGGTTTACTATGGGGTGTGTGTGTGGGGGGGTGAACGAGAGTGAGAGAGGGAGATTTAGGTTTAAAAAGTTTTAACTGTAAGTATATTAATTAGAATGAAGTTAGTAGACACATTTTTTAAGAACAAATGTCGCTACAAAAGCAGAAGTAGCGTTTCGCCCGGTGCAAGCTCGACGGCAAAGCTAGAGTGTCATTTTGTACTACATGCAGGAGTGATATTGTGTGCCATCCAGGTTGTGAATTAGAATTTTATTTTCCTTGGCACTTACTCAGTCAAATGCAGTGGGGGCTCAGATTTGAAAGAGATTCTTTCCTCTGCAGTGGAAATTCCTAGCCGGAATACAAACAGTGGTAAGCCTTGTGTACAGATAGGCACATAAACAGGAAGCTGGATACAAGACAGCTGTTAAACTGCAATCCCTCATCACAGACTCCTTCGTGGTACGTGATTTTTTTTTCCCCCCTCCCTTTCTTTCTGTGTGTGTGTGTGTGTGTGTGTGTGTGTGTGTGTGTGTGTGTGTGTGTGTCCCCGTACATGTAGGCTGTGCAATGCTTCCTATACACAGTTTGTCTTTACCATTGAAAACAGTCCCTCTCTTGACATTGTTTTTGTACATACTATCACTTGTAATAGTTATTTCAGATGAAACACAGCAGGCTCACATTCGTAAGGAGCTGGTTTCTGTCTCTGGCCATCTCAGTGTCGGCCTAGTCACATTTCCCGAGACTCCATTATGTGAATGCTGGGACAGTTTCTCTGCAAAGGACCCTGCTGATTATCTTCCCAATCTAGGCCTGTGGTTCATCTTTAATAATATTGTCAATGACAAGGCTTTAAATAGTGTTATTTTTCCTTCTTCGGGTCATAGGACACACTTGTCTAAGCTTACAGGTGCAAGTCTTCCCACTGTAAGGGAAATAGCTTATTGCAGTTACGAACATTCTTCCGAAGCACGAGTATCACTTTTCCCAATTCTTATGTATGATTGGAAATGCTGGGGTGTAGTGATTTTATAGCCTTATGAATTAAAATCAAAGGCCAGAGGAGCAGAGCCAAAAAATTCATTCTTCACAGTCAAATAAAAGATGCAAAAGTGACAGTTTATGAATGTTGTCGTGTCAATTCGTGCAACATTCCAAATACGTGACGTGGGCTTAGGCAAATAACATATTATCAGTCATGCTGCAAGTGTAGTCCTAATTTATGGCTGTCCTAATTCTCATTTACGATCACAGACCACCTTAGTTATAAAATATCCAAATTTAATGCCAAAGTGATGTCCCCTCGTCATTTCAACACTTCTTCTTCCTGACATGATTCTCCTTATGCAGGTCATTCACAGAGCCTCTTCTAAGCTTGTCTTTTCTCCCACAGTCTATCATTTAGCATCTCCTCCCATTGCAATCCTTTTTGGTTCACGCCATCCTTCACTGAGTCTCTCCATCTTGTCCATGGCCTTCCAGGTCCCATTCTTTTAATGTGACCAAACCATTTGGTTTTTAGGGACTTGGTCAGCAGGGGATTTTGTATTATTTCATTTCTTATCCTGTCTCTTCGTGTCTTACCGAGGATTCCTCGTAGAAATTGTATCTCTGTTGCTTGTATTCCACACAGATCTTTCTTTGTCAAGCGCAACATTCTGATCCGTAGGTCAAAATTGGAAGAAAATATGACTTGTATATCACGATCTTTGCTCTGGCAGTTATTTTCCAGTTTCTAATTATGTCGAATACAAAATAATAAAATTTTGAACAATTTTCCTTTCTCTCCTAAATTTCATCCTTGACGTTTCCTTTAGGGTTAATTTTCTTCCTACATACTTGAAAGCATCTACTACTTTAATAATTTTTCCATTGTGAGTTACATCTTTCATGTTTTCACTTTTCCTGCCAATTTTCATTACTTCACTTTTTGTGAAGCTTATTTCCATTCCCACTTCTTCAATTACTCTCTGTCAGGTGTTTGGTTGCTCTCCCAAATTCTGCTCATTTTCTTCCCGAATTATCATTAATCTGCATATGCTATGATTTTCATATCATCTGCTGTTGACCCTTGGCGAACTTTCCTTATGATGTTGTCCACGGCTATATTAAAAAACACTGTGGAGTGCACGCTTCCTTGCCGAACCCCTCTGTGCATTATAAACAGTTCTGATTTTTTTGTCATCTCTTATAACACAATTCAGGCCTTTTTTGTACATTTCAGCACTTCTATCGTATTTCTCGTTCACACAGTAAATGTGAAATTGTACTGTGAATTTTGATAATGTGAAGGTGCTGCTATTAGAAGGTGGCATTTTTACGATTTTTCTGTCAGAAAATTCTGTCCTTACAAGCTATTAATACAGTAAAGCCTCATTTATACATTTTAGAAGGGGGATGATAAAGTAAATGTGCAAGTTGGATTAATGTTAAAATGAAACTTTTTAATGTACTTCTATTAAATTCAAGTGTGCACAAATAAAATACACGTATATTGTACAGTACATTAATAGGTACAGTAGCTCAGCTTATGCCTAAGTTATGGGAATTTAAAGTTATTTAGGCCTAAAGAATGAATCAATTGCGGTTTGTTTTTGGGAAGCAATACTGCAGTCATAAATCAAGATTTCATATGCAGTCACTGTGCACATCTTGCCATCCCTAATCTTATGTAATGTTGTGTTACTTGCAATGCAGTAAGTGCTTCTGACTGGCTGGGAGGGTCCACAGGTCCACCATCCAATTCTTTGGATTCCCCAAAAATATTTATTTCACCTGATACTGGCACTTCTATTCTAATTATTTTCTCCTCACTTTGTACACAACACGTAGCAGTATCAGCATCACAATCACCAAAATCAGTTCCATATGAAATACGAACCCAGTCATTCAAGTTACTGTCTTCGTATATATAGTTAAAGGCTACCCAGCCATTGACCTTCGTCTGTGCTAATGTGCACAGGTTGCCCAAACTCTTACGGGAATCGACAAAGCGTGCGCGAGTAATGAGTGAATGGGCAACTGTCTATAAGGTACATTATATATGTAGAATTGTGGACAGTTGGGAATGTGAGTCTCACGGGAAGCGTGCAAGGGACAAGTCCCTGCAGTCGCGCTACCCTCTGTGTCATCGGTGGCTCAGATGGATAGAGCGTCTGCCGTGTAAGCAGGAGATCCCGGGTTCGAGTCTCGGTCGGGGCACACATTTTCAGCTGTCCACATCGAGGTGTATCGACAACACCTGTCGGCAGCTGAGGTTTTCAGTCAGTCATCATTTATTCGTCGTCTTCTGGTATATTGAAATCTACGTCAAAATGTTCAGCATCTTTGGAGTCAGCTTGAGTTTCATCTTCTGTGATGTCAATTTTTCAAAAGGAGTTGGGTATTGTGTATGGCTTCAATTGATCCCAAGCATTCCTTATGTATGGCATTGCCTGGATAAGAAAAATAAATTAAAAAGCTACATTTACATATCTGTGCTGAATTTAATTTAGTTGCTGGTGCTATTATAAAAATTTTAGTGAAGTTCAGATGGAATTGACAGAAAATGCTGTACACACGTAACATATGTGTAAAGTGTGTCCCAGCCTACGATGCTGCTATTTGGTTTATCTGCATCATATCCAGTTTAGGATCTTCCTTCCCACTGTCGAGATGTGCGATGACGTGATGAACCGGCATTTTTGCGTACTTTGCTCTTGTGGCAGCAATGATACCCAGGTCCGTAAGTGCTCGTGCAATTTGTTGCAAAAACTACCAGTCCTATGTTGCTGAACTGTAGTGCCAGAGAATGAGGCGAAAAATTGCGTAGAAGAAAAAGTACAGTAGTTTCCTCTTATGACATGTGCAGGTGTTAAGCTTAACAGGGTGACTTTTGAAGAGGTTTGTAGCCATCCACAATTTCTTTTGACTCTTACTTGGTGGGATACGACTTTATGCCCTCGAAACATCGAGGCTTCGCCGACTTCGCAATCACCGGCCATCTGCGTTTACGGTTAAGGGTACGACCATTCTTCGCTTGCTTCTCTTTCCCCCAAAGAAGGGATTGCCCTTAAATGCCAATTTTTTGTCAGGCACAAGTTAAAAAAATGTCCTGTTTCATCTGTGTTGTAAATAACTTTCAAACTGTACCTTGCAATTACACTTGGGAGATCACACTCTTTCCGACATTCTATGGTGACATTATTCACACTGTTAGCCTCCCCACAAACTCTGTGGCCAGTAATGCCACATCTTACTTTGAAGCGGTGCAACACCAAACAGTAGAAGCACGAAAGTTTTCCACATTTAACTTTTTTTGCGAATTCTAAGGCATTTTCTTTCAGTATTGCACCTGAAATAGGTACATTACCAGCACGCTGTTTCTGAAACCGAGTCTGTTGGCATTTTTTCCCACATCTGCAAACTTTCCATCTCGGATACGCATGCGTTTCTCATTACTTCGTCCGGCTTTCGAAGCACTAGATCGTATCCAAGTTTCAGTAGCCAGTATGGTAGTTAAGGTAGAATATTGGATTTTCAGACGCTTTGCAGTGCCCACTTTAGGTTCACAAGTACTTCTTTGCACTTCTTCAATTACATTGACTTTCTCCTGTGTAGAAAGACGTCATCTTTTTCTTCGTGACAATCTCATCATTTTCGCATGCATAAAAATTGGAAACTACACTAAACAAATTGAGTTCACCCCTTACAAAAACACTGTTTCACTTGGTGTGCTCTTCACCTGCTTACACTACCGTCAAGTTCCACTGGAATGTATTGTACTGCAGGCCGTATTCCCCCTCCTTAGGACTCCGTGAGATGACGTCATTGAGAAGTGCTAGTCTGCAGTGTTCACGCATTCACACGGCACGACACTTTCTGCGACGACTGAGAACAGGTTTAGCTGTTGCTGTGAGCAACTTCGATGCTGCTGCTGCTGTTTTTGCTGACGTCTCGTGCTGACTGTTCATAAATGGCTACTCGCTGCCTGGCCGACCAACAGCACCATCCCCTCCCCCGAGTGGCATCGTGTGAAGGCAACTATTGGAGCAATGTTCCGCCAAGTTATACGATCTGAAACCAACTGTCACAAGGTCAACAACAACAGTGTCGCCACGTGTACTGACCCGCGATAATAACTGCGACTTTGGATGCAGACGGCAAACCAATAATCTCTCGCCACACTATATACAAAATGTTTCGAGATGATTTCTTGGTCTTTGTAGTATATAAGTCTTACAAAAATGACTGTGAAGGAGTAAAAATAATAGTGTAAAAGTGCAAAAACATATAAATGGAAAATGCGAAAGTGGGGTAACTCTGCGTGTAAAATCGAAAAAGTGCACAGTGTACAACATACAAGAGCAAAAAACGTAGAGCTGAGAAATGTATAAATGCAGTTTCACTGTTTAATCAGTGTTTCTAATAGGAAGGGATAAGCATGCTTCCAGACCACAAAAAAGTTTATCTATTGTCAGAAATTGTTGTAACATTTTTCTTGACTTCACCCTCTAATTGTACAGGTTTCTATTTCGGGAGCTCATCTCTCACTACTCATTTTTGTAATGCTTTTTTTTTTTTCAATTCCTTTTCTCCTCTTGAACTTTGTTTCTTAGACCATACCTTTTTTCCCCCCCCAAGTAGTTTCTTAATAAAGCCGATACACCCTTTCACTGTTCTGAGAAATGTATAGTACATGCTTCTCTAGTCATTATATACAGTGCTGTTAGAACAGATTTGTGTTACAAATTGTAATTCTCATTTGTTTATGTGCTTCCCCAGTATCCCTTAATATTTCTACATGAGAATTTCTCCTTACAGTCTCAGCTTTGACAACTTTTTGTCTGTGCCATGCCATGTTTATTAGTAATGCCACACCTCAAATTATTCAGTTTTATTTTGTCATCATTCACATCATTTTTATTTCAGAATTGTTTCCAATGAATGCAATAAATTTAGTCACCTTCTTGAAAATTTTCAGATTATATTGGTTACAAATTTTACACAGAATACAGATTTCACCTTGCAGATAACATTTATTTTAATGTTGGTGTACAGACAATGGAAAACTGTGTGTGTTTGTGTGTGTGTGTGTGTGTGTGTGTGTGCGTGTGTGTGTGTGTGTGTTTTACATTAAGATTGGTTTTCTGGTCTTAGTGATTTCATCCATAAAAGTATTAAAAATAAGAGGTGAATACTGTAATCTTGTGTGATCCATTTATTTGTTGTGATTGTATGTTTTTGGAACTATTTGATTAAAGTGTAATTATATTCACATCTGAACTTCTATCTGCTCTTTCAGTCATGGCAGTGAAGTGTTTATTCCTAAGTTTGTGTGTGATTCGCAGGCATTGCAAGCTGCTGCAGACGGACTTACCATGTACCCAATAGCTATGTGTTGTGCTAAAGTGAGAAAGAATATTTACGTGCCAAATACCACATACTTTTACAGCAGAGATACAGCTGTGCATCGCCATGTTAAATGAAGTTCTCTCCAATTGTTAAAGCTATAAAGCAGCTGCTTTCTCCGGTGAAAAGTCTCTCACATGCAGTTGTTTTAACTGTAATGATGTACTAAAAGTAGTTATAAATGTTACTGCAGATTGGCATCAAATGTTTTTTTGAAACATGGAATTTGTTACCGACAATACAAAATGGATGTTGTACTTGAATAAGTATTATATATCTCTCATTCCGATTCGCCATCAAGTAATAAAAGAAAATGTATCAAAAAATAATATTAATGTTTTAATTTTAGTGCTTGCTGCCCAATACTGCAGGTCCTCAACGCAAAATAAAGAAACCTCGAGTAGTATATCATATTAAATAATGTTATCAATATAATGGAAGGAAACATTCCACGTGTGAAAAATTATATATAAAAACAAAGATGAGGTGACTTACCGAACAAAAGCGCTGGCAGGTCGATAGACACACAAACAAACACAAACATACACACAAAATTCAAGCTTTCGCAACAAACTGTTGCCTCGTCAGGAAAGAGGGAAGGAGAGGGGAAGACGAAAGGAAGTGGGTTTTAAGGGAGAGGGTAAGGAGTCATTCCAATCCCGGGAGCGGAAAGACTTACCTTAGGGGGAAAAAAAGGCAGGTATACACTCGCACACACGCACATATCCATCCACACATACAGACACAAGCAGACATATTTAAAGACTTAAATATGTCTGCTTGTGTCTGTATGTGTGGATGGATATGTGCGTGTGTGCGAGTGTGTACCTGTCCTTTTTTCCCCCTAAGGTAAGTCTTTCCGCTCCCGGGATTGGAATGACTCCTTACCCTCTCCCTTAAAACCCACTTCCTTTCGTCTTCCCCTCTCCTTCCCTCTTTCCTGATGAGGCAACAGTTTGTTGCGAAAGCTTGAATTTTGTGTGTATGTTTGTGTTTGTTTGTGTGTCTATCGACCTGCCAGCGCTTTTGTTCGGTAAGTCACCTCATCTTTGTTTTTATATATAATATTAAATAATGTAGTTGATGTGCCAACATATAAAAAGTCTTTTCCGTTTTGTCCGTGTTACTACCGAATACTATAATGAATCGACAGTATTTGAAATATTAAGTAACACACACGCAGGTCATTATATTTACAAATTTATTTATCAAAGACATGGAAATATTTGATGCACGAAGAAGAGGATATACACTGAAGAGACAAAGAAACTGATACATCTGCCTAATATTGTGTAAGACCCTGCGAGCCCACAGAAGTGCCGCAACACGACGTGGCATGGACTCGACTAACGTCTCAAGTAGTGCTGGAGGGAATTGACACCATGAATCCTGCAGGGTTGGCCATAAATCCGTAACAGTACGAGGGAGTACATGTTGGAAAGCATCCGAGATATGGTCAGTAATGTTTATGTCTGGGGAGTTTGGCAGCCAGCAGGAGTGTTTAAACTGAGAAGTGTGTTCCTGGAGCCACTCTGTAGCAATTCTGGATGTGTGGGGTGTCACATTGTCCTGCTGGAATTGCCAATGTCTGTCGGAATGCACAGTGGTCGTGAATGGATGGAGGTGAACAGACAGGGTGCTTACGTACGTGTCACCTGTCAGGGTCGTCTCTAAACGTATTCAGGGATACCATATCACTCCAACTGCACACACCCCACACCATTACAGAGCCTCTGCCTCCTGACATGCAGGGTCCATGCGTTCATGAGGTTGTCTCCATACCCATACACGTCCATCCTCTTGATGCAATTCGAAACGAGACTTGTCCGATCAGGCAACATGTTTCCAGTCACGAATGTCGTTGACGGGCCCAGGTGAGGCGTAAAGCTTTGTGTTGTGCAGTCATCAAGGGTACACGAGCGGGCCTTCAGCCGGCCGTTTTGGCCGTGCGCTTCTAGGCGCTTCAGTCTGGAACCGTGCAACCGCTTCGGTCGTAGGTTCGAATCCTGCCTCGCGCATGGATGTGTGTGACGTCCTTACGTTGGTTAGGTTTAAGTAGTTCTAAGTTCTAGGGGACTGACCATAGTGCTCAGAGCAGGGTGTATATGAACCGGGAAAAACCCGGGAATTTTTTCATCTGGGAGAAAACCGGGAAAAACCCGGGAATTCTTTAGAATTGCGGGAAATTTTCATTGTTGTAGTTTTCAGTTAAATTTTTGTGATTTTGACTGGTAAGAACCAATACTCTAACAAAGGATATTACTGTATCCCTCTACTGCAGAGTAATACTGCAGCAACAAAACGTGAACGAGAGAAAAATAAAAACGAAAGTAAAACTTACATTGCAAAGGAAATGTGCCTTATACAACAAAAGAAACAGTGCTCATACCAGTGTCTGCCAACAGCAAAGTGTGTCAATTCTTTATAACAACAAATTGCCCCCGATGAGCGTGACGTGACAACTGCTTAAATTAGATTCGTTTGAGCTGTTGTGGGCGGGCTGTTGAGCATGAGCAGTTGAGTCGCGTATGAGTAACGTCTCCTCCGACTTCTGGTTACAGTAGCGTGGCTGGGCGCCACTACTTAATATTGCCCCGGTTCGGAAATACAGTAAATCTGGGGCTGATGCACACAGCAGTCTGAGTTGAGGTGGGAGTCACCACGTGACCTGTGTTTACCTTCAATGGTTTTGTTGTTTCCTGTTCGTTTATTGCTCTCGCGTTAAATGATAACAAACGGATTTCTTTGGCTGGGAGCTATCACATGAATTAAAATACGTTCGCGTGGTTACGGAAGGCTAAAATATGTTAAGAGTTTCATATTTTATTTCCACCTTTCTGTGACAGTCAAGCATTAATCGCCTTACAGAACAATGAAGTTATTTTTGCCAGTTTGCTAAAGAGATTTGGCACACTATTTGAAACGAAGTGTTTAATTTCACAGTATTGGCTAGTTTCAACTGTTCGCTGCATTTCAAGTGCACGTATGGCATTATGCCATAATAAAGAACCAAACATGAGATAATACAGTACTGGTACTCAAAGAAAATTTACATACGAATGTGCATTTTAAGCCGAATTCTTCGTTTTAGTATGGTTCACGAAATTCCGACGCTCTTGAAGTATCGTCTGATGTCTTGTTTCTTTTATGACATATGTAAGATCTTTTAATGTTTTACGCGTACGAACATACGGGCTTCCTGCGTCATCGTAGCTGCGCAAGCGCGGTGGCGCCTGTTATCTGGCGCTCACTTGCAACTGCTGAAACGAACCTATTTCTAACAGGTCGCGGGAAAATATTGCGAATGGTGGTTTGAAAAGCGTGACATTCAAAGCAGGTTTCCTTTTACTCAAGATGAACTATGTGCGAGAATGTACGATGAATTTCTTAAATCGCAAAGCGTTTGACTCTGATTTAAAAATCAACCCTTTGAGGACCACCATTTAGAACAATTTCGAGCCCAGAAGATCAGACATTTACGTCGTTATTAAAAATTTTACTGGCACATTTGTGTGATGTTCTTAAGGTGTAACACGCGCAAAAAAGATCAACATTTTATAGTAGTGGAAGCTTAGCTTCTCTTCCAGCTTATTAATCTTAGGGACCAATATTATATGTGAATGCTATGTATATTAATTTAAACCATGAACTTTTCTTATTTGTGTGTTCGCGCTACTTAAGAGTGATCTTGATATTGGCTGACTACATCACGTGTCCTATGCTGCCATCAGCTGACGAGGTCACGTGACATGAGCTATGACTGTCTTACAAACGCGCATCGCAATCTCGATTTCAAAGTTTTGGAAAGTAACATGCGGTGTTTGGTGGAATTCAAATTTATACCTTCGTAACACGAAAATATGCCGCGTACATATTTCTGCACATCAAAGGTCTTCCAAAACGTGTCCCCCCCCCCCCCCCCCCATCCCTCCCTGATTTTCGTTTTCTAAAGTGCCGGGAAATTCTACTCCGGTATGTAAAACCATAAACATTCAAAGGATTGATGAGTTTTACTGTGCCGAAGAAGAGTATACTGTCACTTAACACGGAAAAAGTGTATTTTCACCCGGGAGAAAGTGTATTTTTAACCGGGAAATATCCGGGAATTTTTTGTCCTTGTCCACGTACATACCCTGTCAGAGGCATTTGGGCCTATATCGATGTTTCGTTGAATGGTTTGCACACTGTCTCTTGTTGATGATGCAGCATTGAAATCTGCAGCAATTTGCACAAGGGTTGCACTTCTGTCATGTTGAACGATTCTCTTCAGTTGTAGTTGGTCCAGTTCTTTCAGGATTTTTTACTGGCCACGGCAATGTAGGAGATTTGATGTTTTACCGGATCCTGATATGCACGGTACACTCGTGAAATGGTTGTACGGGAAAATCCCGACTTCATTACTGTGTCAGAGATGCTCTGTTCCATCGCTCTTGCTCTGACTGCAACATCATATTCATCTTGACAGCCTGCCACTGTAGCAGCAGTAACTGTCGTCTTATATAGGTGCTGCCAACCACAGCGCCACATTCTGCCTGTTGGGATCTCTCTGTATTTGAATAAGCATGCCTCTACCAGTTTCTTTGGCACTTCAGTGTGATTGTATTGGGTATTAATTAACAACTCAATTTTGTATTCAAACAGTATGGAAAGTTAACAAAACCAAACTGTACAACAGAATAAATAAACTTTTTATGTAACTTTATTATAGAACAGCAACAAATATTTTATGATTTTTCAGCTGACTGTTCACCGTATAGCCAGATTATATCGTTTGAACTTGGCTGTGAAGATGTTAGTTGTGCATGTCTTCTGATTGTGTAGAATAATTTCATTTTTCTAGAGGAATAACTGTCTGATTCAAAATTTTCACATTTTTCTCTGAAACACAGTGCTGTATTACGTTCTGCTCCTTACAGAATAGACTTATAAATGAAACCACTATTTTGGTAAAACACAGTTTATATAGAGCAGGAGAAAAGGCTAATACCTCACGAATTTTAACATAGTAATTTATTAACAATTGACTCCTAAATGTATAGTTATGTACGCCAATCATCAGTTAGAGTTTGTGTGTAGAACTGGAAAGAAAGTAGTCACCGGGCTGTTTTTCGTATGTCACAATTTTTTGGCTGGAATACGTTGAGACTCTTCCCTTTGAGCGTTTATTGTTATCACCGTATATGGGAAAGATTTAGTGTGCATGTCTGGTGAATCAGAAATTTCTGGTGCTGATAAACTGTAATTTCCACTATACTCAGACAGCCCCCAGCTTCTCGTATTCCAGAATTTTGTGGTCCCAGTTAGAATGCCTTCGTCTTCTGAATGTGAATTCCACTTCAGTTTCCAATTGGAAGATTGTCTCACAGATGTAGTACAGAATATATTACTTAGAGGCCTTTGACAAACTGACAACTGCAAACTGTTTAGGGGTTGCGACATTTTTCAGTTACCCCGATAATTTACTTTCAAACTTTATTACTATTTTCCCCACTGTCGGCCACTCATATTCGTTGACCCACTTAAGTTCTGCAGTTATCTTAGGTCGATGGCAGGTGAGAAAACAGCAGATACCTAGCCAGGCGCGATTGTTGATGTGACTCATCTGTAAACCGTTGACATGAGGAATAACAATTACTGTAAAAAAAATAAGTAAATCAATCCTTAACATAAAACCTCGAGTTACCTCGTTTATTATTATTTTGGCAGAAACTTTAGATCCCGAGTATACTCGGGCAACTTAACAACAGAGCTTCGAAAAAGTAACACCCCACTTATATTTAACTGAGCTTTGCATATCTGACAATTAAATGCACGCTTTCAACCTGTCCCCTGTATTGTTGTTTAGGCACTGCTTTCAAAAAAGGATGGCTATAGTGATCCTGGGTTTGACATAGAATTTAGTGGCTCAGAAAGTGTAGAACAATGTGACGTTACTCCATTGGAGACAAAGTGACAACGGATGGTCAGCTGAGTGACAAGTCTTGCCAGTAGTACGAGATAAACACATCCACTGCGCACCAGCCAGCTCCTCTGAGATTTATGTTCACATCAAATCATTGTGAAATACATGTGTAGACTTGTTACAAGAAAATAAGAAATGACTTCAAGTTTTAGGATATTTTAGTCAAAGTCCTGTGCACTAGTATACTCAGAATTTTATTATTGGTGATTTTCAAAATTTTGTAAGTCATTTTGAGCTTTAAAAGATACAGGGTGGCGCACGAAATGTGTTACCAATTGTTTCTTTCACAATGTACGACGCACATTAAGATATCCCACTGGGATGTCTACAGCAGTACCAGCAGAGCTTGGAAAAACAAATGAGTTACGAAATGTCGTGTAATTCACGATACTGCCGCTAGGAGACCAGTAAGCAGCAATGGCTGACAATGGAAGACTGACGACACAGCAACGATCGGCAATTGTGGTACTTTTTCACGAAACGAAAAGCCTTGTTGTGACTCAGAGGCGTTTTCGACAACAGTAACACACGATGGGTCCCTTGCAAGAAGACCATCCACATGTTGTACGATAAGTTTGTACAGGAAGGAACAGTATTGGAAGGGAAGCAACTTCGGCCTAAGTCTGTCTGTATGCCGGAGAATATTGAAGCAGTACGAGTTGCTGTGCGGAGAAGTTCCGGAAAATCGTGTAGGAAGGCAGCAGTGCAACTGGGAATATCCAGACGCTCCATTCAACACATTTTTAAAAGTGACCTCCATATGTACCCATACAAGATGACCTGTGCACAGAAACTCACTCAAGAACACAAGCACCAGAGACTACCGCTTGCTCAGTGGGCGGAGGATAGGGAAGAAATTCTCACAACGTTTGGTTTTATGACGAGGCGCATTTTCATTTAGACGGTGTGGTTAACAAACAAAATGTACGCTTTTGGACCACTGAAAACCCACAAGTGCTTCATAAACGACAACATTATGCTCCGAGGATTACAGCGTGGGCAGCAATTTTCAGTCACGGACTTATTGGACCCATTTTCTTTGAAGAAACTGTAAACAGCGAGCGTTATTTGAGCATGCTCCGCAATAGCTTCATTCCACAGCTTCTTGCTACTGCCTTGCCCTTCAACACGCAGTGGTTCATGGAAGATGGAGCAAGGTCACATACTGCAAACACTGCGTTGGAGTTTTTACACGAGCATTTCGACATGCGGATCATTTCACTCAGGTTTCCAGGTCGCTCCAATCACGGACAAAATTGCCCCCCCCCCCCCCCCCAATAGTCCAGACCTCAATCCGTGTGACTTTTTTCTTTGGGGGTACCTAAACGAAAAAATTTTCCCGAAATGTCCACGTGATTTAATGGAGCTCAGAAGACTTATTCTTGAAGCTTGCAGTGAAATTACGGAAGACATGTGCCGTAGGGTAATCACTAACTTCAGTGTTCGTTTGAAGGAAGTTGGGAAACGAAATGGTGGACAAAAATGGCTCTGAGCACTATGGGACTCAACATCTTAGGTCATAAGTCCCCTAGAACTTAGAACTACTTAAACCTATCTAACCTAAGGACATCACACACACCCATGCCCGAGGCAGGATTCGAACCTGCGACCGTAGCAGTCCCGCGGTTCCGGACTGCAGCGCCAGAACCGCTAGACCACCGCGGCCGGCGAAATGGTGGACATATTGAGCATGTGCTGAGTTATAACAAATCTCCATGGACGGCTCTTCATTGTTGTATATGTTCCTTTCAGATTGTATTGACAATAAAGTTTACATTCAAAAACAAAATGTTAACACATTTCGTGCGCCACCCTGTATCTTTAGATGTCTGTATGTAATGTCATTCACTATAGGATGTTTTTCATTGATACAAAAATATTCTTTCGAACATTGAGGCATGTTGCTACTGTAACAGCTACTGAAAAGGTGCAGTTAGTCATGACTTGTCCGTGATTCATTAACAATTCTGTAATCGTGTATAGTGGTAAAGTTCAACTGATGGTGAGAATTCTTCTTTTGTAGATCCCAGTTTCACTTCTTCGATAAACATTGGACAGAGAAATACGGGGTATTTCAAAAAGACATTCAGTTCCACAAGACTTTCATCATCAGTGAAGACAGAAATTTGGAGTGAATTTTAGCTTGCACATTGACTCTTAATAGTTTACCTCAGTTCCAATTGTAAGTTCCCAGTAGGTGTCTCCCTTGCGCAGTTAGCCTGTTCATTGCCCACTCTGCCTCGAGTTGAGATGGCAGTAACGAAGTTTTGTATTTTCCATTTCAACTGTTGCTGTGTTCCTTTTTGTGTTGTTACATTTCTATTAATTTATCTGCATTGGCCTTTTTAATAATTGTTTGGTGGAACTCCACAAGTATGAATTTATTTATTTATCTTTTGTTGTGATATCATCTTTCTTATCTCTGAAGTTTTTTTCATGGCAATTCACAGGTTCATCTCACATATCTATGTAGAGAGCAGGATATTGTTGCTAGATTGTTTTCACTTCCAGAACTAAAAATTTATACTTCATGTACTTTTTTGTGAAATTTCTTATAAAGTTTTGCATCCAAATGTTGAGCAATTCTACCGCATCTTCCTTCGTCGTCGGCGAGAGGCACCGTTATACCAAGTGGAAAGGCGCGTCGATCTTAGAGCATTAGATGTGGTAACCTTAAGTCATTGACAACACACAACGGTCACGGTCGCACCTGATTCCAGAACAGCTGCAGTAGTTAGGAGCTACGAACTACCCCCTCTTGACCAGGTCCCCAAAACTTCACTCGTAACGAGATCCCTATGAAGCAAATTGTCATAAAGATCATCTACAGAGGCTTCGTACAACGATAAGAAATGTTACAGTGTATGGAATAATAACAGATACGACCAAACTGTCTTGTTTGTTCTGTTTTATTTAACGTAACTTTGTTCACAGTTTTATATCGCATTCACACCCTGGTGTGGAGTATATGCGAGTGCCTGAACCCTAACTCCCAAGTTCCATCGAAACCCTTCGACGAACAGTTTAGGTTGCTCGACACCAACAGTCAATGATAATGATACAGTATTTTGTTTTTGACTCTTCTAGTTTAGCCACCGCCCTGCACGAAAGTTTGCTAGGCGTAAGACAATTACACACCTTTCTCTCCGATCCGCTATTATTAAGAGTTCACGTAAAAGTTAACGCTTGTCTCCTTTTCATAAACTGAAGCCCGCTCTCCGCGATATAATTAAAAAAAACTGTCTCAGTACCGCGTCCCTCGTGAGATGCGTATAGATTCAACCCGGAATTGACCGCCCTGTAGGTGTACTCAGTTTAATGACCACACTTCGCTATCCGCGATTTCGTGTAACTAAATGTCCTTTTGTTACTTTGATCGTATACCGTAGTTATTTAAAACTCGCCCCTATATTTTTTTCACAGCGCAAAATTAGCACTTCTTTAGTTCATTATTTCCAAGAGTAAAAGAAAAAATTACTCCGTATCATCGGCTTCGTCGGAATAAAGCAAAACACCTCAATATGCCCAATTTTACCTCTTCTTATAGGATCGGCTACCTTACTCTTAATTTACTACATATTATTTCCAATTACACTAAACAGGTATCGCCGTTATATTTTAATTGTATTCAAAAGCATGTTATTATTATTATTATTATTATTATTATTATTATGACCGACCAAATCGTAACAAATCGCGCGGCGTGCGTTTTTAACGATAGCTTTACACTTGCCCAGCCTTTATTCATGCAATATTATATATGAAAATACAGACAGGACCGAAAGATCGATCTCTCTACCGTAACCAATAGAGGCAAATACGCTATTAAAGTTCCGTTACATCTATCTTTACTCGTATTCTTACACCATGTCCAGAGCATCTTTCATCTTAAGCCATGAGTTATCAAGAATACATGTTGTGGGGCAGTTGCGACACTATAGTTGATATTCAATGTCCTGGACTTCACCACAATCACATTTGTTGTTTGCTTCATCTTTATACACTGCTGGCCACCGTAAATGCAACACCAAGAAAGACAAGAGGTAGCACAACAAAATTTATTTTGTAGATAACATGTTGTCCAAGCATCAAATGATTACGTTTACAGACGTCTGTGACATGTGGTTCCTGCCAGAATCAGTAGCCAGAGTAGCCGCCATTGTTGGAGATCACCGCTGCCACACGTCTCGGCATTGAGACAAAGAGACGTTGGATGTGTTCCTGGGGTACAGCAGCCCAAGCAGCTTCCACACGTTGCCAAAGATCATCTGGTGTGGCAGCTGGGGATGTAACCTGGGTCACTCGTTGAGCAACCATGGACCACATGTTTTCTATCGCCGAAACATCCGGAGAGCGAGCCGGCCAGGGAAGCAATTCAATCTGGTTATTGATGAATAACCTCTGGACAATGCGTGCCACGTGTGGTCGCGCATTATCCTGTTGAAATGTGGCTGTGGCCGAGCCCTGAAGGTAAGGAAGGACAACTGGCTCCAGCACCTCGGATATGTAGCGCCGGCTATTTAAAGTACCGGCAATGCGTACTAGAGGCGTGCGAGAGTAATATCCAATACCGCCCCATACCATAATACCCGGTGTAAGACCAGTGTGGCGGTGCATAATGCAGTTGTCCAGCATCCTCTCTCCAGGGTGCCTCCACACTCGAATCCGACCATCGTGGTGCTGCAGACAGAAGCGTGCCTCGTCAGTAAAGACAACGTCATTCCATTCTGCCGTCCACATCCGTCTGTCATCACACCATTGGCGACGGAGACGTCTGTGGTTCTGCGTCAATGGTAGACGATGCAATGGACGTCTTGCGGACAGACCACTCTGCTGTAAACGGCGTCGAATGGTACGCGCAGACACAGGATGATGCGTTACAGACGCAATGTGCTGTACTATGGTTCGGGATGTCACTGAGCGATCCGTCACTGCCATGCGCACAATTTCCCTATCAGCACGTGCAGTGGTGCACCGAGGTGAATGCGATCTACCACGCCGGTCCGTCGTACCCTCCTGCATCCAACGGTCACATATCCGCATTACAGTTGTTTGGTTTCGTCCAACACGACTAGCGATTTCTCTGTATGATCATCCACAATCTCGGTAAGCCACTATCCTTCCTCTGTCGAACTCGGATACTTGATCAAACGATGTTCGCTGTTGTCTACGAGGCATGACTGATCGTCTTGTGAAACAACCACAAGGTAAACACACGTGCCGAACGTACACTCGTCGAAATCGCCGAGCCTTAAATGGCGCTATGAGGTGGCGCCACAGGCGCGTGTGATGTGCGTCTGCGCTGAAATTCTAATCAGTTGCTTATCTCATCGCTGCAAACCCATGGTGTAAATTTCACTTGATTCGGATGCTTCCTTCAGGGTGTTGCATTTACGGTGGCCAGCAGTGTATATATAATTCTACTGTACGTGTGTGTGTCACTGAACTACTCCTAAACGGCTGGACCGATTTGAATGAATTATTTGTATGCGTTTGGGTGGCGCCCTGGATGGTTTAGAGTCACAGATCAGCCCGGCAGATGGTGCTGTAGTCGGTATCTAGGTTATTTCTCTATACTGCAACTAAACGGCTGGATCAACTTGAATGAATTTTTGTGTACATCATTCAAGCGGAGGCATGGAAAATTTACATTCTTAAATCAGCACGGTAGGTGGCTTTGCATTTTTGTGTGCAATATTGAGCATATTATATTCAGATATAACACGTGCATAGGATTTCGTTTAGTTTTCGACATTTTAATTTGAGTGTATTATATTATGCGTGTTTCGTTATTTCGACATTTTAATTTTTTGTACGGTGTCTTTTGATATTTCAGGTGTAGCATTTTAGTGAATATTAAGTGTATCATATTCACCTATAAGTTACGTACATAAAACAGTACCACATATTCGTGGACGAGGAGGAAATATTGGTCGACGGACTCGGAATTCACAATTAGTCCAGAACCGTCGGTTAAATAGATCGGCAGAAGATCAGTTGACGGACAATGAAAATTTAAGAAACCAGGATGCAATCAGACGTGATAATGAAAGTCAAGAGTAACGCCACGAACATTATATTAATCATGCGTAGCTTCATGAACGAGCTATTTTAGCCGCAAAAATGTTGACACTATCAACTTCAAAATACAACAGTCATTGCCCGGCAAATCGATCGACGCAGTTACCGATCCTGAAGAAGCAGTCAACTATCCTGTTGAATTTTTGAATTCGCTGGATTTACTGGAAATGCCACCACATAACTAGCGATTAAAAATTGGTTCACCTATCGTTTTGCTTCATAATTTAAATGCACCTAAGCTATACAACGGTACAAGATAAGTCATAAAAAATTATGGGTAATGTTCTTGAAGCTACAATTTTGAACGGCAAATTTGAAGGTGAAGTTGTTCTGCTGCCAAGAACCCCAATCATCCCGTCAGACTCACCCATTCCATTCAGACGTCTGCAATTTCCAATTCGCTTGGCATTTGCCTTGACTATTAATAAGTCACAAGGTCAAACAATGTCGATTTGTGGGTTGGATCTAGAAATCCGATCTTTTCACATGGCGTGTTCTCGCATTGGAAAACCGTCAAGTTTATTCATTTATACTCTTCAGGAATTGACTAAAAATATTGTTCATCAACTCGCATTATGATAAAATTAAACAAACATTATTGATTATAACGAATTGTTTTTAGAAAAATTAATGTTATTTCAAAATAAAGAATAATGAAATTATATATTATTTGTGTTTCATTTAATACTTTGTTTAATATCCTAATCGCTTGAAATATCATGCAGGACAACGTCTGTCGGGTCCGCTAGTCTTTAATAAGATTTGTTTTGACTGGTACTACACCTCTTACGATGTGATTCAGTTTTCTCCAAATCTTCCAGCTTGACGTATTTTTGCTGAGCATCTGTTGTGAGACAGGACAGTCGTGTGGGGGCACATTTAGCTTACAAGTACAGGTCCCCAGCAGAGCGATCGACTTTCTGAAACCAAATATACGGTGTTGTAGGTTAAGATCCCAGGTATCACACCTGCAGCCATTCATTCTGGTTGGCCCTCATTCACGAGTAACTCATAAAAAAAATTGGAATTTCACACTGTGGTTAATAACGTAAAAAAAGTCGTATTACATAGACTGGTTGCAGATGTAGTGGATAGGATAATAGCTTCACACGTAGGAGGCTGTAGGTTCAAATATTAACAGTACTGTAATTTTTCTTAATTTTTAAAGCTGTATGTACGAAGACAGTAACTTGTTCTCGAAAGAACAGTTACTGTTGATGACCGTGCAGCTTTTCCGTGGAATAAATGATGACTAACTGAAAGCCTCAGCTGCCGACAGGTGTTGTTGATATACCTCGATGTGGACAGCTGAAAATGTGTGCCCCGACCGAGACTCGAACCCGGGATCTCCTGCTTACACGGCAGACGCTCTATCCATCTGAGCCACCGAGGACACAGAGGATAGAGTGACTGCAGGGATTTATCCCTTGCACGCTTCCCGTGAGACTCACATTCCCAACTGTCCACAATTCTACATATGTATTGTACCTTATAGACATTTGCCCACCCACTCATTACTCGCGCATGCTTTAGCGATTCCCGTAAGAGTTTGGGCAACCTGTGCGCATTCGCACAGATGAAGGTCAATGGCTGGGCAGCCTTTAACTATATATACGAAGACAGTAACTTGTTCTCGAAAGAACAGTTACTGTTGATGACCGTGGTTCGGTTAGTCATCATTTATTTTAAAGCTTTATCAAAATGGCTTTGATCATCACTTTCATTCAGTTACTTATTTTCAATGTAATTTTTTTATATCTATTACTTTCACACATAATTTTAATCGCTGTATGAACTGTCTCATTTGTTTCTTTATATCATTCTTTTTCCAGTCAGAACTTTTGTCAGTATGACTTTCATTATATTTATCTATAATAATATTTAATTATTTGAAAATTTTGATTTATAAATTAAAAAACAAAGAACCAAACCCTCAAAATAACCTATATTGATTGTGGTGTTGAGAAATAGCTGAAATGGTTAAAACTCAAAAGTGCTCCAGCGACCTGTGGAATCCCTATCAATCCTATACTGAATTTGCGGCTGCGTTAGCCCTCTCCTAAGAGCAATCTTACTAGAGATGCCTCAAACAAAAAAACCGTGCCCAGTTCTTGGAGAAAAGGTCAGACCAGTCTACAAGAAGCGTAGCAGAAGTGATCCACAAAAGTACCATCCAATACCACTGACATCGATTTGTTGTAGAATCGTAAAACATAATTTGAGTTCAAACATAATGACGTATCTTGAACCAAATGACCATCTCAGATGACGTACTGCAAGCTTTGGAGCACTTGAGCGGCCGCTCATAAGCCACACATCACGCCGGTAAATGCGAAACGCCGCCTACCCTCGCTTGCTGTAAAGAGCGTAAACACTGGACGATTGAACAGTGAAAAAACGTTCTGTGGACTGACGAATCACCGTACACAATGTGGCGACACAATAGCAGGGTGTGGGTAATGCAAATGCCCGGTGAACGTCACCTTCCAGCGTGTGTAGTGCCAACAGTAAAATTCGGAGGCGGTGGTGTTACTGTGTGGTCGTGTTTCTTGTGGAGGGGGCTTGCACCCCTTGTTGTCTTGCATGGCTCTATCACAGCACAGGCCTACATTCATGTTCTCAGCACCTTCTCGCTTCCCACTGTTGAAGAGCAATTTGGGGGTGGCGATTGCATCTTTCAACACGATCGAGCCGCTGCTTATAATGCACGGCCTTTGGCGGAGTGGTTACACGACAATAACATTCCTGTAATAGACTGGCCTGCACAGAGTCCTACCTGAATACTTCAGCACATCTTTGAGATATATTCTGTAACACCGACTTTGCGCCAGGCCTCATCGACGGACATCGATACCCATCCTCAATGCAGCACTCCGTGAAGAATGGGCTGCCATTCCCCAAGAAAGCTTCCAGCAACTGATTGGACATACGCCTGCGAGAGTGGATGTTGTCATCAATGCTAAGGATGGGTGATCACGATATTGAATTCCAGTAGTTTTCACCCAGGTATCCGGATATTTTTGATCCATAGTGTCTATCAAACTCGTCAGAAGGATTTGCACTACACAATGAACATACACTGCTGGCCATTAAAATTGCCACACAACGAAGATGACGTGCTACAGACGTGAAATTTAACCAACAGGAAGAAGATGCTGTGATATGCAAATGATTAGCTTTTCAGAGCATTCACACAAGGTTGGCGTCGGTGGCGACACCTACAACGTGCTGACATGAGGAAAGTTTCCAACTGATTTCTCATAAACAAACAGCAGTTGACCGGCGTTGCCTGGTGAAATGTTGTTGTGATGCCTCGTGTAAGGAGGAGAAATGCGTACCATCACGTTTCCGACTTTGATAAAGGTTGGATTGTAGCCTATCGCGATTGCGGTTGCGATTTATCGTATCACGACATTGCTACTCGCGTTGGTCGAGATCCAATGATTGTTAGCAAATATGGAATCGGTGGGTTCAGGAGGGTAATACGGAACGCCGTGCTGGATCCCAAAGGCCTCGTATCACTAGCAGTCGAGATGACAGGTATCTTATCCGCACGGCTGTAACGGATCGTGCAGCCACGTCTCTGAAAAGCTAATCATTTGCATATCACAGCATCTTCTTCCTGTCGGTTAAATTTCACGTCTGTAGCACGTCATCTTCGTAGTGTAGCAATTTTAATGGCCAGTAGTGTAGAATCTCGTTATATTCCTCTTATGGGACCAAACTGCTGAGGTCATCGGTCCCTAATCTTACACACTAGTTAACCTAACTTACGCTAAGGACAACACACACGGGGAGAGCCGCGCGAACCGTGACAAGGCGCCCTGGACCATGCGGCTACCCCGCGCGGCCTATTTTCGTTGATGCAGGCATTTCGAATAACTCACTTATAGTTTAACAGCTGCCACAACACAGTCTGGAACTGCTTCCTGCGTACAGTCCAGGATTTATACAACGCTTGCTCTCACAAATTACGAAGTTTATTCGACTTGCTTCTTTGGGTAAATACCAGGTGTTCCGGTATGAAATTAGCGTTTTTTTTTGTGAAAATGAAACACTAATTTTGAATTGAAAAGTAAAAACATATTATTCAAAGTACTGACCATTGCTTTCTATACTTTTTGACCACCTTTCTGACAATTTGTGGACACCACACCAATACAAATGTTCGTCTTTTGAAGCAAACCAATCAGACACCCAATTTTCGACTTCTTCGTAGGAATCGAAGTGTTCCTCAGCCAATGCGTGTCCCATTCATGAAAACAAATGGTAGTCGGAAGGGGCCAAGTCTGGTGAATACCGCGGGTGGGGTAGCAACTCCCAGCCAAGTGTTTTGGTTGTATCCTGAACCAGTTTTGCTTTGCGTGCAGGTGCATTGTCGTGTAAAAAAATTACTTTGCCATGTCTTCTGGCCCATTCAGGTCTTTTTTCGATCAATGCATAGTTTAAATTGATCATTTGTTGTCTGTAGCGATTAGTATTCACAGGTTTTAGAAGCTCGTGATACACCACACCTTTCTGATCCCACCAAACACAGAGCATTGTCTTCTTGCCGCATCGATCTGGTTTTGCAGTCGATGTTGATGGTTGTCCCGGATTAACCCATGATATTTCCCGTTTAGGGTTCTTAAAATAAATCTATTTTTCTTCGCCAGTAACAATTCGATGCAAAATTGGTTTTCTTTCATGTCTTTGAAGCAAAATTTGACAAATGGTTTTTCGGTTTTCCATCTGTCTTTCATTCAATTCATGTGGCACCCATTTTCCACACTTTTGGATCTTTCCCATAGCTTTCAAACGGTCAGAAATTGTTTGTTGTGCAACATTTAGCATTGCTGCCATTTGCTTCTGACTCAAAGTATCATCTTCATCCAATATTGTTTGCAATTCGACGTCTTCGAACTTTTTTGGTGGTCTTCCACGTTTTTCATTTCTTACATCAAAACCATTATATCTGAACTGTTGAAACCTTCTTTTGCACGTCGCTTCTGATAGAGCACGATCATCATATGCCTCGACAAGCATTCGATGCGACTCTGCAGCACTTTTGTTCAAATGAAAGCAAAAAATCAATGCTTTCCGCAAATCATCACTTTCTGGTACAAAATTCGACATTGTTAACACGATGAAAATATATGATGATGTATGTTCCATGACTTGATGTATACTAAATATCTTCGACAGATGTCATACCAAGCAAACAAAAAAAAATTAAGGCTCGTTCACAACGAATGTTCCCTATCGACACATTTGTATCTTAACGCTGATTTCATACCGGTACACCTGGTATATTAACTTTCTCTATTCATTCAAAAATCTTTTATAACTGTGGGATACGTCATTGA
Organism: Schistocerca serialis cubense; assembly: GCF_023864345.2. Lineage (NCBI taxonomy): Eukaryota > Metazoa > Arthropoda > Insecta > Orthoptera > Acrididae > Schistocerca > Schistocerca serialis. The sequence goes on from NC_064648.1 coordinate 103,988,793, forward strand.
TTTGCAAATATTGCGCGCGCGCGCGCACACACACACACACACACACACACACACACACACACACACACACACACACACAATTGCTGCAGAAAATCAAACATAGGTTGTTGGTCTTCTTGTTCTAGCAGCTGTCAGCTGTGTAAGTCCGCCAACAGAACGTTGTTTTCATTTTTAAGAAATAAAATACACTGAAGCGCCAAAGAAACTGTAATAGGCGTGGGTATTCAAATAGATATGTAAACAGTCAGAATATGGCTCTGAAGTCGGGAATGCCTGTATAAGACAGCAAGCATGAGGCGCTGTTGTTAGATCGACAATGGCACGTTACCTAGACTTACGTGGTGTTGTAGCCGGTGCAAGAGTGATGGGACACAGCACCCAGAGGTAGCGATGAAGTGGGGACCATTTCGCTAGTGTACCGAGAATATCAGGAATCCGGTAAAACATCAAATTTCTGACATCGCTGCGACCGGAAACAGATCCAGCAATAACGGGACCAATGTCGACTGAAGAGAACCGTTCAAGGTGACAGAATTGCAATCCTTCCGCAAATTGCTGCAGATTTCAATGCTGGGCTATCAACAAGTGGCAACGTGTGAACCATTCCACGAAACACCATCGATATAGGCTTTCGCAGCCGAAGGCCCACTCGTGTGCCCTCAGTCACTCATACTGCAAGACAAAGTTTTATACGTCGCCTGGGTCCGTCAACATCGACAATGGAGCTGACGGCTGGAAACATGTTGCCTGGTCGTACAAGTCTTGTTTCAATTCGTATCAATCGGATCGCCCTGTATGGGCACAGAGACAACCTCGTGAATCCATTTACGCTACATGTCAGCATGAGACTGTTCAAGCTGGTGGAGTGATGTAGGACCTCTGATACGTCTAGATAAGACTCTGACAGGTGATACATAAATAAATATCCTGTCTGATTACCTGCATCCATTCATGTCCATTGTGCAATCTGATGGGTAATTTCAGCAGGACAATGCGACACCCCACACATCCAGAGTTGCTACAGAGTGGCGCCAGGAACAGTCTTCTGAATTTTAAACACTTCCGCTGGCCGCCAAAATTCCCCAGACATGAACATTATTGAGCATATCTGGGATTCATTGCAAAGTGCTGTTCAGAAGAGATTCGCTGCACCTCGTACTGATTTGTGGACAGTCCTGCAGGATTCGTGGTGTCATTTCCCTCCAGCACTAGTTCAGATCTGAGGCGAGGGCATGCCACGTCGTGTTTCGACACTTCTGCGTGCTCGCGTGGGCCCTACACGACATTAGGCAGGTGTACCAGTGTCTCTGGCCCTTCAGTGCGAAAAGGCACTGAAATCAAATGGGGTACACCTGTAATTGCACCCCGACAACTGCGACAGAATGCTCGTGTTCCGAAATACTGCCACCAGGGAGCAGTGGTGGTAGGAAAGTAACGCAACGAAGTACAACGGACCTGAAGTTTTCGTGGCGTGACGGAAGTTGGCTCTCTTAAGTTCCACCACACGTGCAACTGCATTACGACTGTAGTATGCCACTAGTTATGGCGCCACTTTTGTTGCGTATGTGAATTCGGCTTTGCAGTTAGATGCGGCTGCAAACTCATGCTGGCGCGGTCGACTGCGGAGTGCAACTTTTTGCGCGGCTTGCATTTCCCTGTCGCTGACGTCACACGCACGCTGGAACCACACCCGGCGCCGTTGCCGCGCTGCATCTGCGTCGCTTCCGCCTGGGCTGCCTGCTCGCTGTCTTACATAATAGCGCTACACTCACTACTGTAAAAGTTGTTACCGTTTGACACATGGAGCGACACTAGCGCTCCAAGCGGCGACTAAGGTGAACATCAGACGCGTCGTAAGCATAACGTTTGTTTTGCATCCATTTCCTACGTAATTTACGAAATATTTGAGTTATTTTCTTACCTCCATGGGTTTTTGTAGTATCAGAAGGCTTATATATTTTTAAAAATGATTCTAAAATAAGCACAAGTATGGACAAAAACCGCGAATCGAGTGGCTAGCTGCAACACATTCATGAAGAATCACTTGTGACGTTGGATAGAATTGCAGCTTACTTCGTTGTTACCAAAAGAACATACACAGATTCACACGTAAGAAGCACAGACATGTACCTCTACATGCAAAAGCGATCGATAGCTCATTTATCGTTCGGTAGGCCTACTGTGTTATTATCGCCTGTTGCCACAAGTACGACCTTCATCTTTATATTATTCTAAGTGGGACAAGCAACTGACAAATAGTGGGAGCAATATGTTGAAAACATTATAATGAGCTCATTACATTTCACTCAAAACCAAATAATTGAATAATTTTCAAACAATCTGTTGTGAACGAGGTGCTAACAAAATAATGCCATCACACGAAGGAAGCAAGGAAAATTAAGTACTAACAACAGAAGTGAATGAAATACATACCAAACATGACACTTTTGTTAAGACACGAATAACTGCACGCAATCTAACCACTTCGTGGTCAAAGCAGGGCTGTGTTGATGATTCACACGAATCTGGCACTGATACATGGAGAGTTGAACTGGCTGCTTCAGTGCCATAGAACTGTTCAACAGCTTCAGATGGATTGTCGAATCTTTGTGGCAGTTTCCTCTTCATCGTCACTTGAGGTGGCTTATTTGGGATGTCAAACAGTGCGGGTACTGCATTCCACACGAGTTTGTTATTGTCTGCATTCATGAACTTGTTTTGTTCATAATGTAGTGAACAAAACCTAATATTACACTTCTGGAAATGGAAAAAAGAACACATTGACACCGGTGTGTCAGACCCACCATACTTGCTCCGGACACTGCGAGAGGGCTGTACAAGCAATGATCACACGCACGGCACAGCGGACACACCAGGAACCGCGGTGTTGGCCGTCGAATGGCGCTAGCTGCGCAGCATTTGTGCACCGCCGCCGTCAGTGTCAGCCAGTTTGCCGTGGCATACGGAGCTCCATCGCAGTCTTTAACACTGGTAGCATGCCGCGACAGCGTGGACGTGAACCGTATGTGCAGTAGACGGACTTTGAGCGAGGGCGTATAGTGGGCATGCGGGAGGCCGGGTGGACGTACCGCCGAATTGCTCAACACGTGGGGCGTGAGGTCTCCACAGTACATCGATGTTGTCGCCAGTGGTCGGCGGAAGGTGCACGTGCCCGTCGACCTGGGACCGGACCGCAGCGACGCACGGATGCACGCCAAGACCGTAGGATCCTACGCAGTGCCGTAGGGGACCGCACCGCCACTTCCCAGCAAATTAGGGACACTGTTGCTCCTGGGGTATCGGCGAGGACCATTCGCAACCGTCTTCATGAAGCTGGGCTACGGTCCCGCACACCGTTAGGCCGTCTTCCGCTCACACCCCAACATCGTGCAGCTCGCCTCCAGTGGTGTCGCGACAGGTGTGAATGGAGGGACGAATGGAGACGTGTCGTCTTCAGCGATGAGAGTCGCTTCTGCCTTGGTGCCAATGATGGTCGTATGCGTGTTTGGCGCCGTGCAGGTGAGCGCCACAATCAGGACTGCATATGACCGAGGCACACAGGGCCAACACCCGGCATAATGGTGTGGGGAGCGATCTCCTACACTGGCCGTACACCACTGGTGATCGTCGAGGGGACACTGAATAGTGCACGGTACATCCAAACCGTCATCGAACCCATCGTTCTACCATTCCTAGATCGGCAAGGGAACTTGCTGTTCCAACAGGACAATGCACGTCCGCATGTATCCCGTGGTACCCTACGTGCTCTAGAAGGTGTAAGTCAACTACCCTGGCCAGCAAGATCTCCGGATCTGTCCCCCATTGAGCATGTTTGGGACTGGATGAAGCGTCGTCTCACGCGGTCTGCACGTCCAGCACGAACGCTGGTCCAACTGAGGCGCCAGGTGGAAATGGCATGGCAAGCCGTTCCACAGGACTACATCCAGCATCTCTACGATCGTCTCCATGGGAGAATAGCAGCCTGCATTGCTGCGAAAGGTGGATATACACTGTACTAGTGCCGACATTGTGCATTCTCTGTTGCCTGTGTCTATGTGCCTGTGGTTCTGTCAGTGTGATCATGTGATGTATCTGACCCCAGGAATGTGTCAATAAAGTTTCCCCTTCCTGGGACAATGAATTCACGGTGTTCTTATTTCAATTTCCAGGAGTGTATTATGCAAGTAAATTGGGTCTCTTTTCATAAGGTCTTCCTATCTGCTATTAACTATCCACGTTCTGCTCCTAAAACGAAACATTAATCACATGTAGTTTGCAAGTGAATCCTGACGATACAGTTTAGTAACATAATGGCATATACCTCTCAGGATCCTTAGGAAACCTAAAAAAAAGACAGCTGTGGTGTCTTCTCCCTGTTGTTGCTGCAATTTATTGTGCTACAAACTGTCCCGCTTGTAAAAAACGTTGTAGAAATCAAAACATACGACCACTATTCGCTTTCACTATTGCGCCGAACTCAGAGTTTGAGTTACTGGCCGCTTGGCGCGCTGCTGGCCCGGTAGGCAACAAAACAAGAGGCGAAGTGTCGCGACTGTTATGTTAGACTGTGGCTGTACTGCGTCCACTGTGAGAATGAAACCAATGTTAACATTCCATCCCGCATTCTTCCGCGTTTGCTGGAATTTAATTGGGTTCCGTTTTGCGTGGAGTGGAAGCCAAGTTCTCAAGCACGACAGTAGGGGTGAGCAAGAAATCGCGTGTCTCTTATAAATCACAGTGACTGGGAAGTCACAGATATTACAACTCTACAGAATCTGTCTGCGATTCCAGCCACAACTAGGAGTCACAAGTAGCGTTTAACATTCTACGTCGTGTGCCATCTGTTGGCTGAATTTCGTCCTTCTTCCTATGTACCGTTTGTCTAGCTGCGATTTCAGTGACAAGTCGCAAGTAGCAACAAAAAACCTCAGTTAATACTCGACGCTGCGTGCCATCTGTTGGCCGACTTACGTACTTCTTCCTGTGAACCTCTTGTCTACCTGCAAATTTCGGTGACAAGACGCAGGTTGCAACTCAAAAGTACAGTTAACATTAGATGCCGTCTGTTGTCCTACGTCCGTACTTCGTTCTAAGAACCTTGTGTCTCACCATACGGATGTAATACATCCTTCTTGTTGTTGTTGTGGTCTTCAGTGCAGAGACTGGTTTGGTGCAGCTCTCCATGCTACTCTATCCGGTGCAAGCTTCTTCATCTCCAAGTAACTGCTGCAGCCTACATCCTTCTGAATCTGCTTAACGACGTACCCCTGAGTAGTCCTCTCCCAGACAACCGAATGAGGGACTATTTTTCCTCCGGAATATTTTGCCCAAGAGGACGCTGTCATCATTTAGCCATTCAGTGAAGCTACATGCCCTCGGTAAAAATTACGGCTGTAGTTTCCCCTTGCTTTCAGCCGTTCGCAGTACCAGCATAGCCAGGCCATTTTGGTTAGTGTTACAAGGCCAGATCAGTCAATCATCCAGACTGTTGCCGCTGCAGCTATTGAAAAGGCTGCTGCCTCTCTTCAGGAACCACACGTTTGTCTGGCCTCTCAACAGATACCCCTCCGTTGTGTTTGCACCTACGGTACGGCCATCTGTATTGCTGAGGCACGCAAGCCTCCCCACCAACGGCAAGGTCCATGGGATTGGGGGGGGGGGGGGAATTTATGACTGAACGTTTCTAAAACTGAAGACACTCGTCCATGTTCTGCACTGCAGTCGAGATGTGGCAACGTCGTTCTCTGTTCATTGGCTGACTGTGTTTTGTGACATCAGATGCGCAGAATGAATCTAAACTCGGTCGCCAACATAAATGACGCGCACTTTAATAGGCATGTGGTCAGCAAAGGAAAGTTTTTGTTGCAAAACAAATAACGTATTCTTTTTACCTTAATAATGTCATATCCAGTTGAGACACGAGTATAAATCGTCATTGACATCCAGTACAAAGATATACAGGGTGGTCCATTGATAGTGACCGGGCCAAATATCTCACGAAATAATCATCAAACGAAAAAACTACAAAGAACGAAACGTGTCTAACTTGAAGGGGGAAACCAGATGGCGCTATGGTTGGCCCGCTATATGGACGCTGCCACAGGTCAAACAGATAATTAGTGAAGTTCGGTGGCCGGAGGAACAAGACTTCTGGTCAGGTGACGACACGGTTATAAACACAAAGTCAAATAGGGGTAATGCAGGAGTAGGTTTAATAATGAATAGGAAAATAGGAATGCGGGTAAGCTACTACAAACAGCATAGTGAACGCATTATTGTGGCCAAGATAGATACGAAGCCCACACCTACTACAGTAGTACAAGTTTACATGCCAACTAGCTCCGCAGATGATGAAGAAATTGAAGAAATGTATGATGAGATAAAAAAAATTATTCAGATAGTGAAGGGGGAAGAAAATTTAATAGTCATGGGTGACTGGAATTCGAGAGTAGGGAAAGGGAGAGAAGGAAACATAGTGGGTGAATATGGATTGGGGCAGAGAAATGAAAGAGGAAGCCGTCTGGTAGAATTTTGCACAGAGCATAACTAAATCATAGCTAACACTTGGTTTAAGAATCATGAAAGAAGGCTGTATACATGGAAGAACCCTGGAGACACTAAAAGGTATCAGATAGATTATATAATGGTAAGACAGAGATTTAGGAACCAGGTTTTATATTGTAAGACATTTCCAGTGGCAGATGTGGACTCTGACCACAATCTATTGGTTATGAACTGTAGATTAAAACTGAAGAAATTGCAAAAAGGTGGGAATTTAAGGAGATGGGACCTGGATAAACTGAAAGAACCAGAGGTTGTACAGAGTTTCAGGGAGAGCATAAGGGAACCATTGACAGGAATTGGGGAAAGAAATACAGTAGAAGAAGAATGGGTAGCTTTGAGGGATGAAGTAGTGAAGGCATCAGAGGATCAACTAGATAAAAAGACGAGGGCTAATAGAAATCCTTGGGTAACAGAAGAAATATTGAATTTAATTGATGAAAGGAGAAAATATAAAAATGCAGTAAATGAAGCAGGCAAAAAGGAATACAAACGTCTCAAAAATGAGATCGACAGGAAGTGCAAAATGGCTAAGCAGGCATGGCTAGAGGACAAATGTGAGGATGTAGTGGCTTATCTCACTAGGGGTAAGATAGATTCTGCCTACAGGAAAATTAAAGAGACCTTTGGAGATGAGAGAACCACTTGTATGAACATCAAGAGCTCAGATGGAAACCCAGTTCTAAGCAAAGAAGGGAAAGCAGAGAGGTGGAGGGAGTATATCGAGGGTCTATACAAGGGCGATGTACTTGAGGACAATATTATGGAAATGGAAGGGGATGTAGATGAAGATGAAATGGGACTGCGTGAAGAGTTTGACAGAGCACTGAAAGACCTGAGTCGAAACAAGGCCCCCGGAGTAGACAACATTCCATTGGAACTACTGGCGGCCTTGGGAGAGCCAGACCTAACAAAACTCTACCATCTGGTGAGCAAGATGTATGAAACAGGCGAAATACCCTCAGACTTCAAGAAGAATATAATAATTCCAATCCCAAAGGAAGCAGGTGTTGACAGATGTGAAAATTACAGAACAGTTAGTTTAATAAGCCACAGCTGCAAAATACTAACACGAATTCTTTACAGACGAATGGAAAACCGAGTAGAAGCCGACCTCGGGGAAGTTCAGTTTGGATTCCGTAGAAATTTTGGAACACGTGAGGCAATACTGACCCTACGACTTACCTTGGAAGAAAGATTAAGGAAAGGCAAACCTACGTTTCTGGCATTTGTAGACTTAGAGAAAGCTTTTGACAATGTTGACTGCAATACTCTCTTTCAAATTCTGAAGGTGGCAGGGGTAAAATACAGGGAGCGAAAGGCTATTTACAATTTGTACAGAAAGCAGATGGCAGTTATAAGAGTCGGAGGACGTGAAAGGGAAGCAGTTGTTGGGAAGGGAGTGAGACAGGGTTGTAGCCTCTCCCCGATGTGATTCAATCTGTATATTGAGCAAGCAGTAAAGAAAACAAAAGAAAAATTCGGAGTAGGTATTAAAATACATGGAGAAGAAATAAAAACTTTGAGGTTCGCCGATGACATTGTAATTCCGTCAGAGACAGCAAAGGACTTGGAAGAGCAGTTGAACGGAATGGATAGGGTCTTGAAAGGAGGATATAAGATGAACATCAACAAAAGCAAAAAGAAGATAATGGAATGTAGTCGAATTAAGTCGGGTGATGCTGAGGGAATTAGATTAGGAAATGAGACACTTAAAGTAGTAAAGGAGATTTGCTATTTGGGGAGCAAAATAACTAGTGATGGTCGAAGTAGAGAGGATATAAAATGCAGACTGGCAATGGCAAGGAAAGCGTTTCTGAAGAAGAGAAATTTGTTAACATCGAGTATAGATTTAAGTGTCAGGAAGTCGTTTCTGAAAGTATTTGTATGGAGTGTAGCCATGTATGGAAGTGAAACGTGTACGATAAATAGTTTGGACAAGAAGAGAATAGAAGCTTTCGAAATGTGGTGCTACAGAAGAATGCTGAAGATTAGATGGGTAGATCACGTAGCTAATGAGAAAGTGTTGAATTGGATTGGGGAGAAGAGAAGTTTGTGGCACAACTTGACCAGAAGAAGGGATCGGTTCGTAGGACACGTTCTGAGGCATCAAGGGATCACCAATTTAGTATTGGAAGGCAGCGTGGAGGGTAAAAATCGTAGAGGGAGACCAAGATATCAATACACTAAGCAGATTCAGAAGGATGTAGGTTGCAGTAGGTACTGGGAGATGAAGAAACTTGCACAGGATAGAGTAGCATGGAGAGCTGCATCAAACCAGTCTCAGGACTGAAGATCACAACAACAACAACGTAAAGAAGTATGAATATTTTAGTTGGACCACTTTTTTCGCTTTGTGATAGATGGCGCTGTAATAATCACAAACGTATAAGTACTTGGTATCACGTAACATTCCGCCAGTGTGGACGGTATTTGCTTCGTGATACATTACCGGTGTTAAAATGGACCGTTTACCAATTGCAGAAAAGGTCGATATCATGTTGATGTATGGCTATTGTGATCAAAATGCCCAACGGGCGTGTGCTATGTATGCTGCTCGGTATCGTGGACGACATCATCCAAGTGTCCGGACCGTTCGCCGGATAGTTACGTTACTTAAGGAAACAGGAAGTGTTCAGCCACATGTGAAACGTCAACCACGACCTGCAACAAATAATGATGCCCAAGTAGGTGTTTCAGCTGCTGTCGCGGCTAATCCGCACATTAGTAGCAGAACAATTGCCCGAGAATCGGGAATCTCAAAAAAACGTCAGTGTTAAGAATGCTACATCAACATCGATTGGACCCGTACCATATTTCTATGCATGAGGAATTGCATGGCGACGACTTTGAACGTCGCGTGCAGTTCTGCCACTGGGCACAACAGAAATTACGGGACGATGACAGATTTTTTTGCATGCGTTCTATTTAGCGACGAAGAGTCATTCTTAAACAGGCATAATATGCGCTGATTGGGCAACGGAAAATCCACGATGGCTGCGACAAGTGGAACATCAGTGACTTTGGCGGGTCAATGTATGGTGGGGCATTATGGGAGGAAGGATAATTGGCCCCCACTTTATAGATGGCAGTCTACATGGTGCAATGTATACTGATTTCCTACGTAATGTTCTATTGACGTTACTACAAGATGTTTCTCTGCACGGCAGAATGGCGATGTACTTCGAACATGATGGATGTCTGGCACATAGCTCGCGTGCGGTTGAAGCGGTATTGAATAGCATATTTCATGACAGGTGGATTGGTTGTCGAAGCACGTTCACCGGATCTGACGTCCCCGGATTTCTTTCTGTGGGGAAAGTTGAAGGATATTTGCTATCGTGGTCCACCGACAACGCGCGACAACATGCGTCAGCGCATTGTCAATGCATGTGCGAACATTACGGAAGGCGAACTACTCGCTGTTGAGAGGAATGTCGTTACACGTAGTGCCAAATGTATTGAGGTTACGGACATCATTTTGAGCATTTATTGCATTAATGTGGTATTAACAGGTAATCAGTCTTGCGTTCTGAGAAATAATAAGTTCACAAAGGTAGATGTATCACATTGGAACAACCGAAATAAAATGTTCAAACGTACCTACGTTCTGTATTTTAATTTAAAAAACCTACCTGTTACCAACTGTTCGTCTAAAATTGTGAGCCATATATTTGTGACTATTACAGCGCCATCTATCACAAAGCAAAAAAAGTGGCCCAACTAAAACATTCATATTTCTTTACGTACTACACAAATACGTAATAAAAAATGGGGGTTCCTGTTTAAAAAAACGCAGTCGATATCCGTTTGACCTATAGCAGCGCCATCTAGCCGGCCAACCATAACGCCATCTGGTTTCCCCCTTCAAGCTAGAGAAGTTTCGTTCTTTGTAGTTTCTTCGTTTGACGCTTATTTCTTGCGATATTTGGCCCGGTCACGATCAATGGACCACCCTGTATAATGATGAATAATTTTCAATCTTGGAGTCGGATACTTTCAGATCATTCGCCTACACTAACACTTCAGACCTCTACCCTCCATCGATGCTGACTCCTCACATTTAACATCCATCACTGCTGGCCGTTCACCTCCAACTGCCCAACAGCACATCCATCACTGCTGACGACTAACTTCCAACTGCCCAACACTACTGGCGATTAACTTCCAGCAACGAGTCCAACCAGCCATAGAGTAAATATCTCTGGAGTGAACACTGCGTTCTGCGCATGTTGTCAACATTACACCGGGATTGTCACGTGTTTTCGGTACTTCGCGATGCGTGTGTCCTTTCCACAGAGTTTTAAGTTTATAATATCAAGAGTTTTTGTTGTGTTTTCACCGTTTGTTGATAGTGTAATAGGTATGGTGAATTACTCTTGTTGCTACGGATGCAAAGAAAAATACAAGGTTATTACAAATGATTGAAGCGATTTCACAGCTCTTCAATAACTTTATTATTTGAGATATTTTCACAATGCTTTGCACACACATACAAAAACTCAAAAAGTTTTTTTAGGCATTCACAAATGTTCGATATGTGCCCCTATAGTGATTCGGCAGACATCAAGCCGATAATCCAGTTCCTCCCACACTTGGCACAGCATGTCCCCATCAATGAGTTCGAAAGCATCGTTGATGCGAGCTCGCAGTTCTGGCACGTTTCTTGGTAGAGGAGGTTTAAACACTGAATCTTTCACATAACCCCACAGAAAGAAATCGCATGGGGTGAAGTCGGGAGAGCGTGGAGGCCATGACATGAATTGCTGATCGTGATCTCCACCACAACCGATCCATCGGTTTTCCAATCTCCTGTTTAAGAAATGCCGAACGCCGTGATGGAAGTGCGGTGGAGCACCATCCTGTTGAAAGATGAAGTCGGCGCTGTCGGTCTCCAGTTGTGGCATGAGCCAATTTTCCAGCATGTCCAGACACACGTGTCCTGTAACGTTTTTTTCGCAGAAGAAAAAGGGACCGTAAACATTAAACCGTGAGATTGCACAAAACACGTTAACTTTTGGTGAATTGCGAATTTGCTGCACGAATGCGTGAGGATTCTCTACCACCCAGATTCGCACATTGTGTCTGTTCACTTCACCATTAAGAAAAAATGTTGCTTCATCACTGAAAACAAGTTTTGCACTGAACGCATCCTCTTCCATGAGCTGTTGCAACCGCGCCGAAAATTCAAAGCGTTTCACTTTGTCATCGGGTGTCAGGGCTTGTAGCAATTGTAAACGGTAAGGCTTCTACTTCAGTCTTTTCCGTAAGATTTTCCAAACCGTCGGCTGTGGTACGTTTAGCTCCCTGCTTGCTTTATTCGTCGACTTCCGCGGGCTACGCGTGAAACTTGCCCGCACGCGTTCAACCGTTTCTTCGCTCACTGCAGGCCGACCCGTTGATTTCCCCTTACAGAGGTATCCAGAAGCTTTAAACTGCGCATACCATCGCCGAATGGAGTTATCAGTTGGTGGATCTTTGTTGAACTTCGTCCTGAAGTGTCGTTGCACTGTTATGACTGACTGATGTGAGTGCATTTCAAGCACGACATAGGCTTTCTTGGCTCCTGTCGCCATTTTGCCTCACTGCGCTCTCGAGCGCTCTGGCGGCAGAAACCTGAAGTGCAGCTTCAGCCGAACAAAACTTTATGAGTTTTTCTACGCATCTGTAGTGTGTCGTGACCATATGTCAATGAATGGAGCTACAGAGAATTTATGAAATCGCTTCAATCATTTGTAATAGCCCTGTATGTGAAAGGAGGGATAGTAACTTTTCATGGGTACTATGTTTAAAAATTTCAAGACGTATTATAATTAAGGCTTAATTCTGTAGACCTATTTTTCTACGATTTTATGACTATATAATAGATATTACGGCTTGTACAAAAGCTTAGAAACAATCGCTTCCTCTCGTGAATTTGCTAGTGGAACAGGAAAAGGAATGGTTAGTTGTTTCAGCAAATACTATCCTCCATGCATTTATCAGTGACTTGTCGATTATGTATATAGATTTGAAAGACGGGAGACAGATAAATTCAATAGAGTGGGAGTCTGTAATTGTCTTCACATAATATGTGTGTCCAAACCTTTTTGTTCACTATAAAGTTACAGTAGGAGACCATGTTAAGTGTGTCTAGGAGATGGAGAATGATTATGTGTGATTTATGTTTTAGCTTCTCGAAGGATGAACAACGAGTAAAGATGTGGCTCCAGAACATAAGGAGGAGTAATTTTGTCCCCACAAAATGTTCCGAAGTGTATTCAAAACACTTTGAAGAGGAATGTTTAGACAGAGAAAAATTTGGACGTGTGTGGCTGAAGGTAGATGCTATACCAACTATTTTTAATTTTCCACAGCACCTACTGCCAATTTCTGCATTCAGCTTAAATACATTTTCTGCACAAATCAAATAAAAAACACGATAGTGTAGCTAATCAAAGTACGCATGCATCTTCTTTGGTGTATTTTGCCTTCAATTTATTTTCTTCACCTTTTGATTAAGAAACGTAAAATATTAGTAAACATGTCCTCAAACTCTTTCATTTGTGTCACTTACCACTTCCCTTAACGGTGTTCTATGGGTTGACTGTTACATGACCAACTGTATTTGCTTTACAGTACATTTATTCTCCGCTCGCCTTTTTTCCCCCTTCTTACTCAGTCTACTATTTATTTAATAAACTAGGAGCAAGTACGTAAAATGCGTTAAATAAACACTTCAAAGCGTCACCAGGAAGAAAAATTGTGCTTTAGGTCGCAAAAACGAGAAAATAAGTATGTAGAAATAGCAGAAAAGAGGACGAATTAGCAGGGATATAATCGCCAATGTGTGGCAAATTCTGTGTTTTTTGGACACTTGCAAAAGTACTAGCGTACTTTCAAGTCGTTTTGCAAGACTATCGCTGCAAAAATGTACGTCAGGCTGCGTAATACTATAAAGTGCCGTATCATACCGAAAACTACCAAAAATCGAGTGCATCTGAACTGTGACACCTGTCGCAAAGAAGCAGGATGTAATATCACTTGCCTTTAAAAGTTACGTAGCTGGTTTATTCCCGGTATCAAATGGATATTGTTAAAATGTCTGCGCAACATATATAAATAATCAACGACACGTACGAAAAGAATCCGTCTGTAGTAGAGATGTAGTGACATTCTAAATGTACAGGGCGCTATACGGACGAACACACGACGCCCCGAGAACACGTGACCAGGCCGGCAATGTATGTTGACAACACAAAGTCTGTTCTGCGCATGTAAATTAGTCTTGTGTAGGTCGCGAACGAACTAGTCTGGAAGAGCACTCCCACAGGCGAACTACGCCAACTAGTTGACGGATAACCTCGCTGCTTAGTTCGTTCGCTTTTTTCCGAAGACCGACGGACAATAGCGAGACGGAGCGAGAGGCCGCAGTAGGCTTTAAAAAAAATCACGTGCTGCCCTTACTTAGTCCATTCTATAAAATTACGGTAGAAATGAGTGCCGAAAGAAATGTGACTTTGTCAAAAGTTATTGTGTTTTGTAACCCGCTCAACAGTTTTCTGCAGAAGCATGCTTCTAACAATAAAAAAATTGTCGCTGTGCAATCAGTGCTCTTCTTGAGCATGGCAGACAGTTTTAAGATTATGAGAATAACATTCTATACTCTGAGTGTACTATTCTGGACCCCCGATTTAGACAGAGATGATTTAGAAATCAAAAAGCTTGTGAAGTCGCAATACAACGCCTCAAAAATAAAGTTGGCAGAGTGCACTTACCTCAGAGAGAGAATCGAGATATTTTAGTGGCTGATCCTACTGCTAGCGACCCTTCGGCGTCTTGTTCTAGAAGCAGCAGTAATGAAAATAAAAAAGACTCCATACCGGACGAGTATGACCAAGAAATAAAAAATATCAGTAGGCCAGATAACCAACTTGCTGCTGGTATTCGCGAACTCGATAAATACCGCAATGAAGAGTATTTAGATCGAAAAAAAAAAGATCCGCTTGAGTGGTGGCGCGAGCGTCGCCAGTTATATCCTCATATATATGCATGTGTGTTAAAGAGGTTTTGCATAATAGCGACATCAGCGCCCTGCGAACGGGACAAATCCTTAATGAACGAAGAACACTGTTATCAACGAACAAAGCTTCCAAATTAATGTTTTTACATAATAATATGTAAATTTTTGTAATACTTCACTCGAAAACTAGAAGACTGATTATTTAAAGAATGCAGGCCTTGACAGATGTGAAAATTACCGAACTATCACTTTAATAAGTCATGGCTGCAAAATACTAACGCGAATTCTTTACAGACGAATGGAAAAACTGGTAGAAGCCAACCTTGGTGAAGATCAGTTTGGATTCCGTAGAAATATGAAAACACGTGAGGCAATACTGACCCTACGACTTATTTTAGAAGCTTGATTAAGAAAAGGCAAACCTACGTTTCTAGCATTTGTAGACTTAGAGAAAGCTTTTGACAATGTTGACAGGAATACCCTCTTTCAAATTCTGAAGGTGGCAGGGGTAAAATACAGGGAGCGAAAGGCTATTTACAATTTGTACAGAAGGCAGATGGCTGTTATAAGAGTAGAGGGACACGAAAGGGAAGCAGCGGTTGGGAAGGGAGTGAGACAGGGTTGTAGCCTCTCCCCGATGTTATTCAATCTGTATATTGACCAGGCGGTAAAGGAAACAAAAGAAAAATTCGGAGTAGTTATTAAAATCCATGGAGAAGAAATAAAAACTTTGAGGTTCGCCGATGACATTGTAATTCTGTCAGAGACAGCAAGGGACTTGGAAGAGCAGTTGAACAGAATGGACAGTGTCTTGAAAGGAGGACATAAGATGAACATCAACAAAAGCAAAACGAGGATAATGGAATGTAGTCGAATTAAGTCGGGTGATGCTGAGGGAATTAGGTTAGGAAATGAGACACTTCAAGTAGTAAACGAATTTTGCTATTTGGGGAGCAAAATAACTGATGATGGTCGAAGTAGAGAGGATTTAAAATGTAGACTGACAATGGCAAGGAATGCGTTTCTGAAGAAGAGAAATTTGTTAACATCGAGTATAGATTTAAGTGTCAGGAAGTCGTTTCTGAAAGTATATGTATGGAGTGTAGCTTGACTAGAAGAAGGGATCCGTTGGTAGGACATGTTCTGAGGCATCAAGGGATCACCAATTTAGTATTGGAGGGCACCGTGGAGGGTAAAAATCGTAGAGGGAGACCAAGAGATGAATACACTAAGCAGATTCAGAAGGATATAGGTTGCAGTAGGTACTGGGAGATGAAGAAGCTTGCACAGGATAGAGTAGCGTGGAGAGCTGCATGAAACCAGTCTCAGGACTGGAGACCACAACAACAACAACAAAATGCGAAGCACAAGAAGTATGCTTTAGAATACAATCTCACTCAGGGGTCATAGTTATTTTTTCTATGTCTAATTGTTTGGTAATAAATTACAAGTGTTAGTGTTTCTTCTGTTAATGATACAGGTATTATTGTTTGTGCCATATAGTACCTAACCTGTACCTGAATCAGAAATATTTTCGTTGGTTATTTCCAAACTTTAAAAAAGTCGATTATTTATGAAAGTGTAATTTTACTAAAAAAAAACGAATTTAGCATATTATGTAAGTAATATTGCTACAATGAACTCATAAATAAATATATATATATATTTTAGAATTAAAATACTACGAGTGCACTGTATGTATAGTAAAGTAGTCGACTACCCCATTTTACCCATTTGTGTAAATAACTGGTTTACTTGCCCTTTCGAAGTTTAATTACTCGACATAAAACTGTAATAATACAGGCATTGGTAAAACTGACCATTATTTAAAAGGCTAGCATAACGAATAAAAGAGCGTGTGCAGTAGTGGTAGCAAAGCGAGCGAACTGTCTTTCTGGAAATCGTGATGGGAACTAACGAACTAAAAGAGCGACCTAGTTCGCGACGGAACCGCGAACTAAACTGAACGTTCCCAGTCGCCAACTATTATGCGCAAGGCTAATGTGAATGCTCACTCCAGAGATATTTACTCTATGCAACCAGCCCAGTGGACTGGCCTTTCTGTGCAGAAGCTATAGGGCTGTGTGGCTCCAACATAAACCGCGTGACTGTTGGCAAAACGTGGCGGGATTTCAAATCAGCGGTCTGCCATCCCACGTTTGTATCGTACTTTCCCCACATTTCTCAATTGACTGCCAAACGCTTCCAACAAAAATTACTTTTTTACTTGCGAAAAATTATGCCAGAACTACATTTGACCTGGATTTGTTACAGTACTATTTATAAAATCTAACAAATACATCGAACGCCCCTCTGGTGGGCAGCGGGACGGAACTACTATAAACTGTCGATTGAAGGAAAATGTCGTTAAAATTCTTTTAAACATGGGAATAATGTCAACTATAGGTGCCAAAATTGACGACTTTAGGAGCAGGTCCATTTTAGAGTATCAATTTTAGGTGCACTTGAAAGGTTCAGTTCCTACTATTTTTACAAAAGTTTAAACTATCAGCTTAAAAAAATGATATTTTAGATGAAAGGTGAGACTTTGAAGTTTCAGAAAATAATTTTGGAGCCTACATTTATTTAATAGTATTAGAGGGTAGAAAAAAATTCTCTCTATGTGTCGACTATAGGTGCTCTTACCGTGTTATAATCCCACCTCTATATACAAAAAGGCGCGTATGTGCAGATGGCTTAAAGTTTTTCTGTTTCAGGGCCTGTGGCCTGTATCCAAAGCTGCCTTCGGTTTTCATCCTTAGGGAACCTATGAGTAGGAACGAGAAACAGTTATACTTACTTCTGTAACCGAATTATCACAGATACTTTCCAAAATGTAATAAGAGTCTGACATTACAGGCATCACTTTCAACACTTTAATTTACGCGATACTCTATTTCAAGTGTAAAAAAACATGTAAAAGTCACTTCAGCAGATTTCAATAAACGCATCTGCACTATCATAGAAACACACGCGAAATGTAATGCCATTTCCGCCGACAAAACGCTGAGTACAGCCATAAGCGCAACACGAAACAACCATGTTTTGCAAACATTCACATGACTTTAGCCCAGAGATGTTGGAGCTACGAAAATGACGTCACGGCCAGTCTATTACATTTACGGTCGGAGAACCAGCCACAGAGTCTCTTACAAAGAAAGCGCAGTCAGAGATCCAATGAAAGCGCTACGCAGCGCCGCCAACACAGAAGCAGCCCACTAACATAGCCCCCCCCCCCCCCCCTCCCTGCTCCCACAGAAAATTTTACTAATTATTTTGAGCAGTGGCCAGGATCAATTTGTTAAAACTTTTTATATTAACAATATCAAATAGATCAAATGCACACAATTATTAATGCAGCCCAGGAGAGCCGCTGCAGCCGATGTGGTGCTGTTAGCGTCGGTCGCCAGCTGGCGCAGACCATTAACGCCAAGCTTTTTCCGCAGTGCCCTAACGGATACGTTCGTCGTACGCCCCACAGTGATTTCTGAGGTCATTTCACCCAGTGTTGCTCGTCTGTTAGCACCGACAATTCTTCACAAACACCTTCGCTCCCGATCGTTAAGTAAAGATATTCGACCACTGCGTTCTTTGTGTAAGACGTATATATTTCTATTGTCTATTGTCAAATCACAATTTATGAAAGATGTTTATATTTTATTAATAGGATTAAGTAGGCATAATTAATATTTGTCATGTTGGAAGTAATTGTGGTAGCAGGGAATGTCAGCACCAAAGTATTGTTGACAAGAGAGACCGCACATTGATACAATTTTAAAAAGGGCGGGAGAGACCGCGTATGGATACATTTTAAGAAAAGAGTGGGAAAGACCGCGCGTTGATACATTTTGTAATGCTAGCAGGGATTGTCTGCACCAGAAAGCAGGAGAGACCGCACTCCAACGTTCGTAGTAA
The DNA here is from genome assembly GCF_023864345.2 of Schistocerca serialis cubense. Classification (NCBI taxonomy): domain Eukaryota; kingdom Metazoa; phylum Arthropoda; class Insecta; order Orthoptera; family Acrididae; genus Schistocerca; species Schistocerca serialis. Next base: position 104,007,271 of record NC_064648.1, read on the forward strand.
GCCAGATGGGAAGCGAGTCTGTAGCAGGTCTGAAGCGAGAGGTTGAGAGGAGCGGTGTGCCTGCCAGCCACGAGTTGTGACTTACAAGAGATTATAAACGGATGTACAGAGACATCAGCTAGCTATTATCATAAGAGGAACTAATATTATTGAATTAATTTTTGAGAAACTCAAGACTACTGAAGGTATGTTTGCGCATTGCTAGTTGTAAGATTATTGTAAAAAGTAAGTCCCATTTGAACGTTTCTAAAATCATTTCATTACCAACAGTAAATATTTGAAACGTTTTCAGAATATAATTCATTTTTGCCAGCAATCTTGCATTACTGACTGTAATCCATCCCAAAAACCATCAACGTAAAACTTTGCAAAAATTTTATTGTTGTCAAGAAAAAGTGTAACCATGAATTACGAAACTTCAGTCAAATTAATTAAAGAATAACGTCAGCTTTGCTAATGAAGAATAACGTCAGCTTTGGTAATAAATGCAGCCACTTATTATGACAGCCCACCAGCAGTTAATAGAGAATAGTGAACCAGAGTAAGTATATTCGTGTCGCAGTTCCATGTAGCAGTCAGATGGCGATCCAGTAACAGTAAAAAAAGGTAAGGAACAGTTTTGGGTTATTGCAGATAACGACTGAGGGCCACGACGACGACACATTCTATGTTTCGTCGAAATAATAAAGAAAATCAGTTTTAATAAGCAGCAATTAAATTTGTATGCGAAGATTAAGAAAGAGAATAAATTTGAAAGGGAAGATTTCATTTGTTATCATTAAACAAGAGACAGAAGTCCTAGGGGAAGGTTACATAGGTTATTGTAAAAGGGAAGGTTATCATTAACAAAAGAAGTATAGAGGAGATGGGATGGTTTCATTTGCGCTGATAAGTGACGTCCGAAAGTTGGTACTCTCGGCACATTCTTGCCACTGTGGATCTCGCAATATTGAAGTCCCTAACGATTTCCGGAACGAAAAATCCCACGCACGTAGTTCCAGCTTCCATTCCAAGTACGTTAATTTCCGTCGTACGACCATGATGACATCGCAGACTTTTAGTACGGGTCACCTGAGTACATAAGACAGATCCACCAACGCGCTGCCGCCGTAAGCCTTGTGCACACTACACTACCGCCACCGGTGTCTGCGCATACCGCTATCACATGATTTTCGTCACCTCAGCGTTATGACGTTGTGTCACGTCGTCCGAGGAACCGCGCGATCGCTACGGTCGCAGGTTCGAATCCTGCCTCGGGCATGGATGTGTGTGATGTGCTTAGGTTAGTTAGGTTTATGCAGTTCTAAGTTCTAGGGGACTGATGACCTTAGAAGTTAAGTCCCATAGTGCTCAGAGCCATCTGAACCATTTTTTTTGACGTCGTCCGATCGTTGGGGGCTACAGTAATTTTTATTACAAACAACCGAGCGCTGATCAATTATGTGCGTTGCGCCGGTGAGTGCGAGACGCCTGCGTCACACAGACGTGACGTACACTGTGCGATCAAAAGTATCCGGACACCTGGCTGAAAATAACTTACAAGTTCGTGGCGCCCTCCGTCGGTAATGCTGGAACTCAGTACGGTGTTGGCCCACCCTTAGCCTTGATGACAGCTTCCACTCTCGCAGGCAAGCGTTGAATCACGTTTCTTGGGAAATGGCAGCCCATTCTTCACGGAGTGCTGCACTGAGGAGAAGTATCGATCTCTGTCGGTGAGGCCTGCGACGAAATCGGTGTTACAAAAAATCCCAAAGGCGTTCTATAGTATTCAGGTCAGGACTCTGTGCACGTTTGTCCATTACGGGGATGTTATTGTCGTGTAACCACTCCGCCACAGGCCGTGCATTATGAACAGGTGCTCGATCATGTTTAAAGATGCAATCGGCATCCCAGAATTGCTCTTAAACAGTGGGAAGCAAGAAGGTGCTTCAAACGTCAGTGTAGGCCTGTGCTGTAATAGTGCCACGCAAAACAGCAAGTGGTGCAAGCCCCCTCCATTAAAAACACGACCACACCATAACACCACCGCCTCCGAATTTTGTTGTTGGCACTACACACACTGGCAGATGACGTTCACCGGGCATTCGCCATACCCACACCCTGCCATCGGATCGCCACGTTGTGTAGCCTGATTCGTCAGTCCACACAACGATTTTCCAGTGTTTACGCTCCTTACACCGAACGAGGCGTCGTATGGCATTTACCGGCGTGATGTGTGGCTTATGAGCAGCCACTCGACCGTGAAATCCAAGTTTCCTCACCTCCCGCCTAACTTTCATAGTACTTGCAGCGGATCCTGATAAAGTTTGGAATTCCTGTGTGATGTTCTGGATAGGTGTCTGCCTATTACACATTACGACCGTCTTCAACTGTCGGCGGTCTCTGTCAGTCAACAGACGAGATCGGCCTGTAAGCTTTTGTGCTGTACGTGTCCCTTCACGTTTCCACTACACCATGAGATCGAAAACAGTAGGCCTAGGGATGTTTAGGAGTGTGTAAATCTTGTGTACAGACGTTTAGAAAATTTCAGCGAAGTCCAGGAATATCTGCAGCGGATAGGCAATTGGTGCAGGGAGTGGCAACTGACACTTAACATAGACAAATGTGATGTATTGTGAATACATAGAAAGAAGGATCCTTTATTTTACGATTATATGATAGCGGAACAAACACTGGTAACAGTTAGTTCTGTAAATTATCTGGGAGTATGCGTACGGAACAATTTGAGGTGGAATGATCATATAAAATTAATTGTTGGTAAGGCGGTTGCCAGGCTGAGATTCATAGGCAGAGTCCTTAGAAAATGTAGTCCATCAACAAAGGAGGTGGCTTACAAAACACTCGTTCGACCTATACTTGAGTATTGCTCATCAGTGAGGGATCCATACGAGGTCGAGTTGACAGAGGAGATAGAAAAGATCCAAAGAAGAGCGGCACGTTTCGCCACAGGGTTATTTGGTAAGCGTGATAGCGTTACGGAGATGTTTAGCAAACTCGAATGGCAGACTCTGCAAGAGAGGCGCTCTGCATCGCGGTGTAGCTTGCTGTCCAGGTTTCGAGAGGGTGCGTTTCTGGATGAGGTATCGAATATATTGCTTCCCCCTACTCATACCTCCCGAGGAGATCACGAGTGTAAAATTAGAGAGATTCGAGCGCGCACGGAGGCTTTCCGGCAGTCGTTCTTCCCGCGAACCGTACGCGACTGGACAGTGGCACGTAAAATGCCCTCCGCCACTCACCGTTGGGAGGCTTGCGGAGTATAAATGTAGATGTAGATGTAGATAGATGTAGATATTAGGCGGGTTTACCAGTTTGTTTGGCTCTTCAGTGTGTACTCCGAGTTTTTCGTAATAAGGATAGTCCCTTATAATCTCACATTCGCAGCAACGACAATTTTCACGCTGACGTGCAAAACGAAAGCGACGACTCGAAACAGAGGATGTTGACTACAGGAACAGAAGGCGACTGGAAAAGGAAAGGGAGGTAATGACAGTGGCACGTAAAGTGCCCTCCGCCACACACATTTGGGTGGCTTGTGGAGTATAAATGTAGATGTAGATGTAGATAGATGTAGATATTAGGCGGGTGTACCAGTTTCTTTGGCTCTTCATTGTGTATTCCGAGTTTTTCGTAATAAGGATAGTCTCTTATTACGTCACTTTCGCAGCAACGGCAGTTTTCGCGCTGACGTGTAAACGAAAGCGACGACTCGAAACAGAGGAACAGAAGGCCAGAGCAGTAGCAGTAGATGCATCTTTTTTTTTCTAGTCCACTGAGACCAGAAGTAGGTCGTGAGAAAGGGTCTTTACTGAGGATGAGCGGCTGTCTAGGAAGGCGGGAGTCCGAATGACACTCAGACTGCAGCGCACTGTCACAGGAGGTATCGAGTCGACTGATATCGCGGAAGCGAAGGTTGCGGCCTTCACCCGCCGGCGTTGCAACAGCGGCAGCGGCGGTCACGTGACGGCGGAGCTGCGGCGCCGCGTCGTTCTGGAACAGTTGCCGGAGAGGCGCGGCAGCAGGCGGACCTGGAGCGAGGGTTGCGGCTTCCCATCTGGAATCCAGGGCAGGCGGGCGTGGCACGGCAGGTAGGAGGGTTTAACCAGCCAGCACTGCTACCACTGAACGCGCTCCAGTCTGGGGAGGTGAGACGGCTGATGAAATACGGGGACCTGGCGGCGGAGGGGCGCCAACTGTCAGACCGTCTCGTTGCGTCCTAACTTCTCTGTGTAATTTATCTATACGGTGATTTTTTTCCAACGTCAGCAAACTCTAGGGATTGATCGATGAGAGGATACGGAACAAAAAGGGTCTAATGAACTTACACTACTGGCGATTAAAATTGCTACACCACGAAGATGACGTGCTACAGACGCGAAATTTAACCGACAGGAAGAAGATGCTGTGATATGCAAACGATTAGCTTTTCAGAGCATTCAGAGCGACACCTACAACGTGCTGACATGAGGAAAATTTCCAACGATTTCTCATACACATACAGCAGTTGACCGGCGTTGCCTGGTGAAACGTTGTAGTGATGCCCCGTGTAAGGAGGAGAAATGCGTACCATCACGTTCCCGACTTTGATAAAGGTCGTATTGTAACCTATCGTGGTTGTGGTTTATCGTACCGCGTCATTGCTGCTCGCGTTGCTCGAGATACAATGACTGTTAGCAGAATATGGAATGGGTGGGTTCAGGAGGGTAATACGGAATGGCGTGCTGGATCCCAACGGCCTCGTACCACTAGCAGTACAGATGACAGGAATCTTATCCGCACGGCTGTAACGGATCGTGCAGCCAGGTCTCGATCACTGACTCAACAGATGGGGACGTTTGCAAGACAACAACCATCGGTACGAACAGTTCGACGATATTTGCAGCAACACGGACTATCAGCTCGGAGACCGTGGCTGCGGTTACTCTTGACGCTGCATCACAGACAAGAGCGCCTGCGATGGTGTACTCGGTGACGAACCTGGGTGCACAAATAGCAAGACGTAATTTTTTTGGATGAATCCAGGTTCTATTTACAGCATCATGATGGTCGCATCACTGTTTGGCGTCATCACGGTGAACGCATATTGTAAGCGTGTATTCGTCATCGCCATACTGCCGTATCATCCGGCGTGATGGCATGGGGTGCCATAGGTTACACATCTCGGCCACCTCTTGTTTGCATTGAAGGCACTTTGAACAGTGGCCGTTACATTTCAGATGTGTTACAACCCGTGGCTCTACCCCTCATTCGATCCCTGCGAAACCCTGTATTTCAGCAGGATAATGCACGACCGCATGTGGCAGGTCCTGTATGGGCCTTTCGGATACGGAAGATGTTCGACTGCTGCACTGGTCAGCACATTCTCCAGATCTCTCACCAAGTGAAAACGTCTTTTCAATGGTGGCCGAGCAACTGGCTCGTCGCAATATGGCAGTCTACTCTTGATGAACTGTGGTATCGCGTTGAAGCTGCATGGGCAGCTGTACCTGTAAACGCCATCCAAGTGCTGTTTGACTCAATGCCCAGGCGTATCAAGGCCGTTATTACAGCCAGAGGTGGTTGTTATGGGTACTGATTTCTCAGGATCTGTCGTTGTTGTTGTGGTCTTCAGTCCTGAGACTGGTTTGATGCAGCTCTCCATGCTACTCTATCCTGTGCAAGCTTCTTCATCTCCCAGTACCTACTGCAACCTACATCCTTCTGAACCTGCTTAGTGTATTCATCTCTTGGTCTCCCCCTACGATTTGTACCCTCCACGCTGCCCTCCAATACTAAATTGGTGATCCCTTGATGCCTCAGAACATGTCCTACCAACTGATCCCTTCTTCTAGTCAAGTTGTGCCACGAACTACTCTTCTCCCCAATTCTATTCAATACTTCCTCATTAGTTACGTGATCTACCCATCTAATCTTCAGCATTCTTCTGTAGCACCGCATGTCGAAAGCTTCTATTCTCTTCTTGTCCAAACTATTTATCGTCCATGTTTCACTTCCATACATGGCCACACTCCATACAAATACTTTCAGAAATGACTTCCTGACACTTAAATCTATACTCGATGTTAACAAATTTCTCTTCTTCAGAAACTCTTTCCTTGCCATTGCCAGTCAACATTTTATATCCTCTCTCCTTCGACCATCGTCAGTTATTTTGCTCCCCAAATAGCAAAACTCCTTTACTACTTGAAGTGTCTCATTTCCTAATCTAATTCCCTCAGCATCACCCGACTTAATTCGACTACATTCCATTATCCTTGTTTTGCTTTTGTTGATGTTCATCTTATATCCTCCTTTCAAGACACTGTCCATTCCATTCAACTGTTCTTCCAAGTCCTTTGCTGTCTCTGACAGAATTACAATGTCATCTGCGAACCTCAAAGTTTTTATTTCTTCTCCATGGGTTTTAATACCTACTCCGAATTTTTCTTTTGTTTCCTTTACTGCTTGCTCAATATACAGATTGAATAACATCGGGGAGAGGCTACAATCCTTTCTTACTCCCTTCCCAACCACTGCTTCCCTTTCATGTCCCTCGACTCTTATAACTGCCATCTGGTTTCTGTACAAATTGTAAATAGCCTTCCGCTCCCTGTATTTTACCCCTGCCACCTTTAGAATTTGAAAGAGAGTATTCCTGTCAACATTGTCAAAAGCTTTCTCTAAGTCTACAAATGCTAGAAACGTAGGTTTGTCTTTCCTTAATCTTTCTTCTAAGATAAGTCGTAAGGTCAGTATTGCCTCACGTGTTCCAGTATTTCTACGGAATCCAAACTGATCATCCCGAGATCGACTTCTACTAGTTTTTCCATTCGTCTGTAAAGAATTCGTGTCAGTATTTTGCAACTGTGGCTTATTAAACTGATTGTTCTGTAATTTTCACATCTGTCAACACCTGCTTTCTTTGGGATTGGAATTATTATATTCTTCTTGAAGTCTGAGGGTATTTCGCCTGTTTCATATATCTTGCTCACCAGATGGTAGAGTTTTGTCAGGACTGGCTCTCCCAAAGCCGTCAGTAGTTCCAATGCAATGTTGTCTACTCCGGGGGCCTTGTTTCGACTTAGGTCTTTCAGTGCTCTGTCAAAATCTTCACGCAGTATCGTATCTCCCATTTCATCTTCATCTACATCCTCTTCCATTTCCATAATATTGTCCTCAAGTACATCGCCCTTGTATAGACCCTCTATATACTCCTTCCACCTTTCTGCTTTCCCTTCTTTGCTTAGAACTGGGTTTCCATCTGAGCTCTTGATGTTTATACAAGTGGTTCTCTTATCTCCAAAAGTCGTTTTAATTTTCCTGTAGGCAGTATCTATCTTCCCCCTAGTGAGATAAGCCTCTACATCCTTACATTTGTCCTCTACCCATCCCTGCTTAGCCATTTTGCACTTCCTGTTGATCTCATTTTTGAGACGTTTGTATTCTTTTTTGCCTGCTTCATTTACTGCATTTTATATATTTTCTCCTTTAATCAATTAAATTCAATATTTCTTCTGTTACCCAAGAATTTCTACTAGCCCTCGTCTTTTTACCTACTTGGTCCTCTGCTGCCTTCACTACTTCATCCCTCAAAGCTACCCATTCTTCTTCTACTGTATTTATTTCCCCCATTCCTGTCAATTGCTCCCTTATGCTCTCCCTGAATCTCTGTACAACCTCTGGTTCTTTTAGTTTATCCAGGTCCCATCTCCATAAATTCCCACCTTTTTGCAGTTTCTTCAGTTTTAATCTACAGGTCATAACCAATAGATTGTGGTCAGAGTACACATCTGCCCCTGGAAATGTCTTACAATTTAGAACCTGGTTCCTAAATCTCTGTCTTACCATTATATAATCTATCTGATACCTTTTACTATCTCCAGGGTTCTTCCATGTATACAACCTTCTATCATGATTCTTAAACCAAGTGTTAGCTATGATTAAGTTGTGCTCTGTGCAAAATTCTACCAGGCGGCTTCCTCTTTCATTTCTTAGCCCCAATCCATATTCACCTACTATGTTTCCTTCTCTCCCTTTTCCTACACTCGAATTCCAGTCACCCATGACTATTAAATTTTCGTCTCCCTTCACTACCTGAATAATTTCTTTTATTTCATCATACATTTCTTCAATTTCTTCGTCATCTGCAGAGCTAGTTGGGATATAAACTTGTACTACTGTAGTAGGTGTGGGCTTCGTATCTGTCTTGGCCACAATAATGCGTTCACTATGCTGTTTGTAGTAGCTTACCCGCATTCCTATTTTCCTATTCATTATTAAACCTACTCCTGCATTACCCCTATTTGACTTTGTGTTTATAATCCTGTAGTCACCTGACCAGAAGTCTTGTTCCTCCTGCCACCGAACTTCACTAATTCCCACTATATCTAACTTTAACCTCATGATCTATGCAGCCGAATTGCGTGAAAATGTAATTACATGTCATTTCTAGTATAATATATATCAGCAACGAATACCCGTTCATCATCTGTATTTGCTCTTGGTGTAGCAATTTTAATGGCCAGTAGTGCATGTACAGAAATGCGTGGTTTCCACGCTATAGACCATTTATTGCATCATACATTGTTGCAGAGACTGCAGTCTAATATGCGCTGTACCGTGCGGTCAGTGTTACAGTATCTGTCCAAAATGGTTTCCATGTGCGGCAACGCACAGTCTTGTCTCACAAGTTCACATAGTCCAGGCTGCTCCCAAACAGCGTCAAAACGAGCACGAATACGGTGCTCCAGTGTCGCCACATCTGGAATGGGCTCTGCATACACGATGTTTTTGAGATGGCCCGGTAGCCAGATACCGCACTGGTTGAGATATGGTGAAAGACAGTCCGTGCAACTGGACTCCTTCGTTCGATCCATTGGCTGGGGAAGACACGAGTGAGATGCGCCCGGACGTTAACGGCGAAGTGCACTGGAGCATCAGCGTTTGAGGATACGGGACAAAAAAATGTCAAATGAACTTGATACGCCCGCTAAAGCCGCTGGGAAGAACAGGTTATGAGGATTGTAGAAAGAGCCAAATAGGTTGGGGTCATTTTCATCTTCTAAATGTAATTTACTGTAATTTAATAACACTTTTACATCCACATAGCCGGCCGGCCGCGGTGGTCTCGCGGTTCTAGGCGCGCAGTCCGGAACCGTGTGACTGTTACGGTCGCAGGTTCGAATCCTGCCTCGGGCATGGATGTGTGTGAAGTCCTTAGGTTAGTTAGGTTTAAGTAGTTCTAAGTTCTAGGGGACTTATGACCACAGCAGTTGAGTCCCATAGTGCTCAGAGCCATTTGAACCATTTGAACCACATAGCCGGACCTTTACCGAATGCAACTCTTTCGTGGCTGAAGGCCTCCAAACAAGAAATCTTAACAAATCAGTAAGGTAAAAATCCAATTAAGATAGCAATAAAACAAAAAAACCATCACCGCAAAGTAGATAGGACAAACATATGCGAGGTGCATTACAAATGGGTGAAGGCCACAATTAAGTTTCAAAATTTTAGACTATATTGCCATAGACTTTTAAAGGCATAAGGCCACAATGTTTAAAAACAATAAATCTTACACATCAACAACATAAAAATGCAATTAAAGAGGTAAATAAAATAAATAAAAAGAAACATATCACGGCTAAGTGGAAAGCCTCAAGGCAAACACATAGGACAAACATATGCAAGGTGCAATACCAATGGCTGAAGGCCACAATTACGATTCAAAATTTTAAAATATATTACCATAATATTTTAAAAGCAGAAGGTCTCAATTTTTAAGCTTGAAAGATAAATTTAAGAATTAATTTTGCAAAATTTTTAAGAAGAAAGGATAATAAACATAAACCTAAAATTTTAAGCAGCTGACAACAGATAATTAAACTCAGAAGCCTCCAGGGAGGTGGGTCAGCCCTCGTTCACTTAGGCGAGACGGGTGGTGAGCCCAGCTACACTTGATCTGTCAGAATCCAACCAGGGGACAGCCACGGTCTGGCCGACACGACGACTTGCAGAGAAGGTTACAAACGTGATAATCCACAATGGAGTATGTATTAGCTGTCGACATTACACACCAAGTTGGACAGCGACAACAGATGAGGAAAGGACACTCCCTGAAATTACGTTAGTGGCCAGGGCAGGTAGCCAAAACACTAACGGCCACAAGGCAGAAAATTCCACGAGTGCACTCAAATTGTAGTCAACCGAAATAGTTAATTGCACCGCATGGCGGCTAAATTTCAGCAGTAGAAACACTCGGTGTTGCTCACAGGAAACCACCCTGAATGGGCATGGCTTGGGTGGTTGAAGCCATTACTCAACTCTGACGTCCTGGGTCGGTAAACCACGAAGCTCGTAGCGATCGGACAGCTCCACATACTCTCCGACATTGTGCAGGGGCTGCCAGCAGACCCAGCCAGCTGTACTGTGTGGAGATAACTTGCCTCATCTGCAACAACCGACCAAATCACTTCAGAATGCCGACATCTAAAATCGTCGTCAGTGGAAATAACGCCTACTACACACACACAACCTGACAAACACTTGCACGAAGACCTGAACGATACCCAACAGTAACTAAACACGCACGAAGTCAAATCGGGAGTCGATGCACACAGACACACAGCCAACTCATGAACGATCGGCGAGTCAAAACGCGTCGTCCAGTAGGACGACCGACCGACGATCCACCAAGACCGTGACCCGGCACAAATGATGCGTGGCGGCAGCGGTCGGGCGGGCCACGCTGACGCAGACCTCACTGCTGCTCCAACCCGACTGCACTAAAGTGCGCGTCATTTATGTTGGCGGCCGAGTTTAGGTTCGTTCTGCGCATCTGACGACGCAAAACGCAGCCATCCAAAGAACAGAGAACGACGTTGCCAGATCTCGACTGCAGTGCAGAGCATGGACGAGTGTCTTCAGTTATAGAAACGTTCAGTCATAAATAAAGTAATAGAACAAAAGCAATGCCTTGATAGCAGACTTTCTTTTATACTGCTTTTTCGCAGTAAAGAACAGCGGTAATTGTTTATTTCCTATTGTACTTCGACGAAGCGTGAGTAATTCATAGTTATACCAACAGTATTTGTCAGTATTTTGCGTGACGTGTTAGAGTCCTATTGACATACTAAAGCCGGACGAGCCGCGATAGCGTAACGGTTAAGGTGTTTGGCTTCTGTGTGAAAGGTCTTGAGTTCAAACCTTGAGGGGTGCTTAAAACTTTCATTATATCGAAGTGCCGTACTTCACGAATTATATTCGTTTGAATGCAATTTTTTGAAATTTCTAGTGCTTTGTCTCTTCATTAACCCTTTCGCTGCACCAGACACGTGCTCCCCGCATTCCGCGCTGTGCGCGATTTTGTCATCACTGCACTGTTCGCCTGTGCAGACACATGGTGTTCCCACTACTTTGACACGCTTATCATTCGATTTCACAAAAACTATTTGGCCCAAAAATTTGATTTTTACACGTCTTCTTGACTGATACCTTCCCCCCATAAATGACTTAATTTTGTTTCGATGTTCAACGCAATTATTATGCAGCATTAAATGTAGCAAACCATTGCACGAAATTTTGAAGAGTTTGCAGAGGTAGAAGTCCATAGCGTATACTTTCCGTATTGTCGATTTTAGTTGCCACAATGTTGAGAATGAAATGTGGACAAGATACCTAAATTTCATATAAAATTTACTGTATAACAATAGCTCATTTAATTTAAGTACCACATAGGTGTCGTATGTAATATTGAGAAATATTCCGTCTTTCGCGACTGTAATAAAAGTTTTACTTACACCGGACGCGTTTGGCTTTATTTTAAAGCACTTCAATCATGGAAAGGTATGGCACATACACAATGGTACTCATGTTCTCTTTCTCGTTTTTGTTCCACAGTCGCAGTTTTACCAATGGTATTGAAATATATCCCTCTTCTGCAACTGTAATAAGCGACTTATTTAGACCAGACGCGTTTTTCTCTTTTGAAGCATCTTCAGTGGACAGTATTTTGTGTCCCCCATTGCCAAGTCACCTTTCGTAGTTATGTGCTGCGGCAACACAATATTCAGCGTTTGTGTTGGCTGATCAGTGTTTTAGCAAATAAATGATGTTTGTGTGTGCCACACACAAAAAATGTATGTGACATATCTCAGAGCACTTCACTGATAGACGGTATATTCAAGTCCTAATGTTTTTGTAAGTTCACAGTTTTGTTTAATGTATTTTGTCTACTTCCTTTTGATTGATTGAAGTGCTTTAAAATAAAGCCAAACGTGCTCATTGTAAATAAAACTTTTATTACAGTCGCGAAAGACGGAATATTTCTCAATATTACATATGACACCTATGTGGTACTTAAATGAGATATTGTTATGCAGTAAATTTTATATGAAATTTAGGTATCTTGTCCACATTTCATTCTCAACATTGTGGCAACTAAAATCGACCATACGGAAAGTATACTCTATGGACTTTTACCTCTGCAAACTGTTCAAAATTTCGTGCAATGGTTTACTATATTTAATGCTGCATAATAATTGCGTTGAACATCGAAACAAAATTAAGTCATTTATGGGGGGAAGGTATCAGTCAAGAAGATGTGTAAAAATCAAATTTTTGGGCCAAATAGTTTTTGTGGAATCGAATGATAAGAGGGTCAAAGCAGACGGAACACGATGTGTCTGCACAGGCGAGCAGTGCAGTGATGACAAAATGGCGCACAGCGCGGAATGCGGGGAGCCCGTCTCTGTAGCAGCGAAAGGGTTAATGCGGCCGTGGTGGCTTTACTTCATGAACTGCGCGCTGCCTCCTAAACGTAAGCTTGCGAACTATGCTATACTATGGCGCTGCTTCTATTGGCGCGCGCGTCGTGTGCAACAGGCAACGCAGCAATCTCCCGCGTCTCGGCGGGCATGCGCGAGCCGCCAAGGTAAAAGAACTGAACTATAGTGCCGCATTGCAACTCCCGACTGCACTCCAGGTGCTTCCCAACCGACTGACAGACCCGAACCCGCAACCTGAACTGGCTTACGACAGACAGTGACCGGGAAGTAATAGCAGTCCAGCACAGATACTACGAGAGGGGATAGATCGATATCTACATCTACATCTACAGCCATACTCCGCAAGCCACCTGACGGTGTGTGGCGGAGGGTACCTTGAGTACCTCTATCGGTTCTCCCTTCTATTCCAGTCTCGTATTGTCCGTGGAAAGAAGGATTGTCGGTATGCTTCTGTGTGGGCTCTAATCTCTCTGATTTTATCCTCACGATCTCTTCGCGAGATATACGTAGGAGGGAGCAATATACTGCTCGACTCTTCGGTGAAGGTATGTTCTCGAAACTTCAACAAAAGCCCGTACCGAGCTACTGAGCGTCTCTCCTGCAGGGTCTTCCACTGGAGTTTATCTATCATCTCCATAGCGCTTTCGCGATTACTAAATGATCCTGAAACGAAGCGCGCTGCTCTCCGTTGGACTTTCTCCGTCTCCTCTATCAACCCTATCTGGTACGCATCCCACACTGTTGAGCAGTATTCGAGCAGTGGGCGAACAAGCGTACTGTAACCTACTTCCTTTGTTTTCGGATTGCATTTCCTTAGGATTCTTCCAATGAATCTCAGTCTGGCATCTGCTTTACCGACGATCAACTTTATGTGATCATTTTAAATCACTCCTAATGCGTACTCCCAGATAATTTATGAAATTAACTGCTTCCAGTTGCTGACCTGCTATATTGTAGCTAAATGATAAGGGATCTATCTTTCTATGTATTCACAGCACATTACACTTGTCTACATTGATATTCAATTGCCATTCCCTGCACCATGCATCAATTCGCTGCAGATCCTCCTGCATTTCAGTACAATTTTCCATTGTTACAACCTCTCGATACACCACAGCATAATCTGCGAAAAGCCTCAGTGAACTTCCGATGTCATCCACAAGGTCATTTATGTATATTGTGAATAGCAACGGTCCTACGACACTTCCCTGCGGCACACCTGAAATCACTCTTACTTAGGAATACTTCTCTCCATTGAGAATGACATGCTGGGTTCTGTTACCTAGGAACTCTTCAATCCAATCACACAATTGGTCTGATAGTCCATATGCTCTTACTTTGTTCAAGACCATTGTATTTGTACAGCAAACACAGATGGAAGAGCTTCAACCTGGCGATACACGCACTATTTTGTCAGTAATCATGATGTAGCGTCATTCTTTCTTTAAATACTGTCAGTGTTTAATGTTACGTCTTTTGAACGACAGCGATTTGTTTCGTTGCTATGGACTGCACAATTGCCTCGCTTGTCCCAATAATACCAGCAGCTTCTTAAAGTGATTTGCTCTCTTCACCTTGGGAGACAACTATTTGCCTTTCCTCTGTAGTTGCTTCCTTCTCTTTGCGTCGCAATTTGCTGTTGCGCGGCATTCACCGCGTATCAGAAGCAACACACACAAGGCGCAGCTTCTAGAGAGCAGCTACGAAGGCTGGTTCGTCGCGCGTTCCGCGAAGAGAGAGAGAGGGAGAGAGAGACAGGCAGGGTAGGGCGGGGGAGGGGGGAGGGGGGGGGGGAAGGAGACGTTACTTCGTCAGATCACGCACTGAGACACGTGACGGCGCGCTACATACACAGTGGTCTTTAAGAACTGCAGTCTTAGTACTGATAATCCTTGCGCGCACACACACAACCTTCCACATAGAATTACAACATTCCCAATCGTATAGAATATCGAGATAAATAATTGCTCTTCATTAACTTCTATGTGGTTGAAGACGACGGAGTGAAAGTACAACAGCTGTAAAGAAAAACATAAACAGCCAGGAAAAACGCTGCATGTGATAACAAGGTATACGTGCAAAACTTTGTGCTGTTTTCAGGTTTGTAAAAACTTTCTTAAAAACTCTACTTCATATACAGGGTGTTACAAAAAGGTACGGCCAAACTTTCACGAAACATTCCTCACACACAAAGAAAGAAAATATATCATGTGGACATGTGTCCGGAAACGCTTACTTTCCATGTTAGAGCTCATTTTATTACTTCAAATCACATTAATCGTGGAATGGAAACACACAGCAACAGAACGTACCAGCGTGACTTCAAACACTTTGTTACAGGAAATGTTCAAAATGTCCTCCGTTAGCGAGGATACGTGCATCCACCCTCCGTCGCACGGAATCCCTGATGCGTTGATGCGGCCCTGGAGAATGGCGTATTGTATCACAGTCGTCCACAATACGAGCACGAAGAGTCTCTACATTTGGTACCGGGGTTGCGTAGACGAGAGCTTTCAAATGTCCCCATAAATGAAAGTCGAGAGGGTTGAGGTCAGGAGAGCGTGGAGACCACGGAATTGGTCCGCCTCTACCAATCCGTCGGTCACCGAATCTGTTGTTGAGAAGCGTACGAACAGTTCGACTGAAATGTGCAGGAGCTCCATCGTGCATGAACCACATGTTGTGTCGTACTTGTAAAGGCACGTGTTCTAGCAGCACAGGTAGAGTAGCCCGTATGAAATCGTGATAACATGCTCTATTGAGCGTAGGTGGAAGAACATGGGGCCCAATCGAGACATCACCGACAATGCCTGCCCAAACGTTCACAGAAAATCTGTGTCGGTGACGTGATTGCACAATTGCGTGCGGATTCTCGTCAGCCCAAACGTGTTGACTGCGAAAATTTACAATTTGATCACGTTTGAATGAGGCCTCATCCGGAAAGAGAACATTTGCACTGAAATGAGGATTGACACATTGTCGGATGAACCATTCGCAGAAGTATACCCGTGGAGGCCAATCAACTGCTGATAGTGCCTGCACACGCTGTACACGGTACGGAAACAACTGGTTCTCCGTAGCACTCTCCATACAGTGACGTGGTCGACGTTACCTTGTACAGCAGCGACTTCTCTGACGCTGACATTAGGGTTATCGTCAACTGCACGAAGAACTGCCTCGTCCAT
This sequence comes from Schistocerca serialis cubense, assembly GCF_023864345.2. Taxonomy (NCBI): domain Eukaryota; kingdom Metazoa; phylum Arthropoda; class Insecta; order Orthoptera; family Acrididae; genus Schistocerca; species Schistocerca serialis. The sequence goes on from NC_064648.1 coordinate 104,023,217, forward strand.
TGCAGGTATCCTCGTCGTTCTAGGTCTTCCCCAGTCGCGAGTCGTAGGCTGGAATGTTCCGTGCTCCCTAAGACGCCGATCGATTGCTTCGAACGTCTTCCTGTCGGGACACCTTCGTTCTGGAAATCTGTCTCGGTACAAACGTACCGCGCCACGGCTATTGCCCCATGCTAATCCGTACATCAAATGGACATCTGCCAACTCCGCATTTGTAAACACTGCACTGACTGCAAAACCACGTTCGTGATGAACACTAACTAACCTGTTGATGCTACGTACTGATGTGCTTGATGCTAAAACTGTAGAGCAATGAGTCGCGTGTCAACACAAGCACCGAAGTCAACATTGCCTTCCTTCAATTGGGCCAACTGGCGGTGAATCGAGGAAGTACAGTACATACTGACGAAACTAAAATGAGCTCTAACATGGAAATTAAGCGTTTCCGGACACATGTCCACATAACATATTTTCTTTCTTTGTGTGTGAGGAATGTTTCCTGAAAGTCTGGCCGTACCTTTTTGTAACACCGTGTATATGTAAGTAGTAACGAGTATTTTTCCTATAGTATAACAGAAAGCAAATGAAAGCCAAGCGATGATGCTAAAACCTCAACGAAACGACTCTGGGTGATAGCACAAGAAGAAACTGTGTTTTGCTCAAGGCAAAGCCCTTACAAAAGACCATTGTATTTGTACAGCAAATACAGACGGAAGAGCTTCAACCTGGCGATACACATACTATTTTGTCAGTAATCATGATGTAACGTCATTCTTTCTTTAAATACTGTCAGTGTTTAATGTTCCGTCTTTTGAACGACAGCGATTTGTTTCGTTAATCAAACGAATTTTTGCGTTGCGTACGTTAGGTACCCACAGTGATCGAACACATTTAAACCATTTTCAAATTTTAATTATTTGTGACCACAAGGATATCAGAAACGGATCGTTTCATGTGTTACTAAAAGCTAACTTTCTTTCATTGTGCAACCTGCTACGGCGTTATAGTACGTGAACGAAATATGTTTTATGAAGAAAACGGGATCGTTACGAGGTTAAAGATGAAACTTGAGCGACTAGTAATTTTTTATGCTGCTGCAGGAACAGTCGTGCAAATGATGTCATAAGTAGCAGTAATTGGTACATACCTACTTCACAGCAAGATATCCACGCCATCGTCTTCGCTGACATAGATGAATCAGACTCAGCTGACGTAGATGAATCAGCCGACGTAGATGAATCAGCCGACGTAGATGAATCAGCCGACATAGATGAGTCAGACTCAGCAAGATCTATGAGAGATTGTTCCATAACGGTGTCCCTGCCAATTTCCCTGTTGCAATCTTCATCTTGCAGTTTCTCTGCTTGTCTTGCGCAAGCTGCCTACGCAGATGCTGAGATGCTGTCTATTGCCTCATGTGTAAGTCTCTTAACATCTGCAATTTTGAATGTATTGTTTTTTTCCGCAATATGTGATTTCACCTGAGCCCATACCAGTAACGATGTAATGTAACGATACGGCGTCCATAGTGCTTTGCAGTTTCGTCTATCTCATAAACTGTGTATGCAGGCTTGTGTTGATTGAGAAGAACCAGCAATTCTGCTGTGGTATGCGACGAGTTACGAGGTATTCCGTTGGATGATGCCATGCAATAACGCCTGCCTCTTTGGAGTTCGTATTGGGAGCTTTGTTCACTTGCACTGAGTGGATGCTCTCGCATTGTCCACGACTACAACTGAAGACGCGGGAATATGCGGCAATAATTGTTGTGTAAACCACCTTTTGAAGACGCTGTACGCCATTTCAGAGTGGTAATCTTCAGAATTCTTAGCCTTTGACGCCTTAAAAATCAGCTTACCCTGGGGAATAACGCCAGTATCTTCTCATCCGACACAAAGCACTATAATTCTGTTACTCTTACAACAGGAACTTTTAATCCACCGTACCCACCGCTCATTTTCCAACACATAGCCCTTGCGTGGTTCTGATTAACGAAAGATTCATCTAAGTAATAAATTCGAGATGTGCCAGCTTCTCTGATCTTCTGCATTGTTCTCAAAAACACAGTCCTTGCAGCAACAATATCGCTTCGTTCCATTAATAATTTAATACCATCGTTCGGTTCCTGATACCTGAACCCCACCTCTTTCCGTACCATGAACATGGTCCATTTGCTCCCGTTAAATTTTTCAGCTTCTTTCATACGCGAAACTAGTTTCTCTCCTTGATGAACACTATACGCCACAAAACATTTTTCGCGAAATCGTCTAGCTCGCCCACTTCATTTTTGCGGTTGTGTTGCTTCCCGCCGGCCGAAGTGGACGAGCGGTTCTGGGCGCTACAGTCAGGAACCGCGCGACCGCTACGGTCGCAGGTTCGAATCCTGCCTCGGGCATGGATGTGCGTGATGTTCTTAGGTTAGTTAGGTTTAAGTAGTTCTAAGTCCTAGGGGACTGATGACCTCAGATGTTAAGTCCCATATTGCTCAGAGCCATTTTTAGTAGTGACTGGCGTATTGTGACGAGCCAGTTGCTCGGCAACCATTGACCACATGTTTTCAATTGGTGAGAGACCTGGAGAATGTACTGGCCAGGGCAGCAGTCGAACATTTTCTGGATCCAGAAAGGCCCGTGCAGGACCTGCAACATGCGGTCGTGCATTATCCTGCTGAAATGTAGGGTTTCACAGGGATCGAATGAAGGGTAGAGCCACGGGTCGTAACACATCTGAAATGTAACGTCCACTGTTCAAATTGCCGTCAGTGCGAACAAGAGGTGACCGAGGCGTGTAACCAATGGCACCCCATACCATCACGCCGGGTGATACGCCAGTATGGCGATGACGAATACACGCTTCCAATGTGCGTTCACCGGGATGTCGCCAAACACGGATGCGACCATCATGATGCTGTAAGCAGAACCTGGACTCACCCGAAAAAATGACGTTTTGCCATTCGTGCACCCAGGTTCGTCGTTGAGTACACGATCGCAGGCGCTCCTGTCTGTGATGCAGCGTCGAGGGTAACCGCAGCCACGGTCTCCGAGCTGATAGTTCGTGCTGCTGCAAACGTCGTCGAACTGTTCGTGAGGATGGTTGTTTTCTTACAAACGTCCACATCTGTTGGCTCCAGTATCGAGACGTGGCTGCACGATCCGTTACAGCCATGTGGATAAGATTCTTTTCCTCTCGACTGCTAGTGATACGAGGTCGTTGGGATCCGGCACAACTGGCCCTTACTGGTGTAGCGATCTGGCAAAAATGTTCTCCCAAGATTTTATTTTCTTGGATAAACCGAGAAGTTAATATGTAATCCTTCTTACCTGTTATTCCTGTTAGTCGTTTATTTCAAAAATGTTCAAATGTGTGTGAAATCTTATGGGACTTAACTGCTAAGGTCATCAGTCCCTAAGCTTGCACACTACTTAACCTAAATTATCCTAACGACACACACACACACACACACACACACACACACACACACACACACACCCATGCCCGAGGGAGGAGTCGAACCTCCGCCGGGACCAACCGCACAGTCCATGACTGCAGCCCCTTCAGACCACTCGGCTAATCCCGTGCGGCCGTCGTTTATTCCCTCTCAGGTGGTCTGAATCTATGGATTTCGCTATAATTATAATAACGCTTGTCATTAGCACATCCAATCAACCACACAAACAAACAGCAGAACTTCATATGGACATATGCCCTATTCCGAATTGTTTCCGAGATAGAACACATTTAATATCACTTTTGTACGTTTTTCTTGATTAACTCGAAAACCGCATCCTCCAGCGAAATTTGAGATAGTTTCCCGACTTGATAGACCACAAGTGTCCCGAATCAAACTGTTCGTCTCAACTTGCTACCTCAAATTGTTCTAAAAAGCTAGATAAGCTACCGCATGCGCGTCGAGCGAACTTTTCAACATTCTCGCGATCTCTTCGTACAAACCATTAGATCTAGTTTTTTGTAGGAATTTTAATATAGTTTAATTTCGTACTGCGACACGTTTTCGCTGGAGGGTGCGGTTTCCGAGTTTTTCAAGAAAAACGTACAAAAGTGATATTAAATGTGTTCTACTTCGGAAACCATTCGGTATAGGGCACACGTCCATATGAAGTTCTTTGTTCAGAATCACTAATGCTATCACCCCTCAAAGCACGTACATTTCCCTCTCACTCACCCTGCATATAGGGTGTTACAAAATGGTACGTCCAAACTTTCAGGAAACATTCCTCACACACAAAGAAAGAAAATATGTTATGTGGACATATGTCCGGAAACGCTTACTTTCCATGTTAGTGCTCATTTTATTACTTCTCTTTAAATCAAATTAATCATGGAATGGAAACACACAGCAACAGAACGTACCAGCGTGACTTCAAACACTTTGTTACAGGAAATGTTCAAAATGTCCTCCGTTAGCGAGGATACGTGCATCCACCCTCCGTCGCACGGAATCCCTGATGCGCTGATGCGGCCCTGGAGAATGGCGTACTGTATCACAGCCGTCCACAATACGAGCACGAAGAGCCTCTACATTTGGTACCGGGGTTGCGTAGACGAGAGCTTTGAAGTGCCCCCGTAAATGAAAGTCGAGAGGGTTGAGGTAAGGAGAGCGTGGAGACCACGGAATTGGTCAGCCACAACCAATCCGTCGGTCACCGAATCTGTTGTTGAGAAGCGTACGAACACTTGGACTGAAATGTGCAGGAGCTCCATTGTGCATGAACCACATGTTGTGTCGTACTTGTAAAGGCACATGTTCTGGTAGCACAGGTGAAATCATGTGTGAAATCATGATAACGTGCTCCATTAGGTGGAAGAACATGGGGCCCAATCAAGACATCACCAACAATGCCTGCCCAAACGTTCACAGAAAATCTGTGTCGATGACGTGATTGCACAATTGCGTGCGGATTCTCGTCAGCCCACACATGTTGATTGTGAAAATTTACAATTTGAATCGAGGAAGTACAGTACATACTGACGAAATTAAAATGAACTCTACCATGGAAATTAAGCGTTTCCGGACACATGTCCACATAACATCTCTTCTTTATTTGTGTGTGAGGAATGTTTCCTGAAAGTTTGGCCGTACCTTTTTGTAACACCCTGTATATAACCTATTAATGTGTGTGTCGTTGAATTGAATGAGAATGTGGGATTTTATTATTTTATTTTATCTAATTTATATTGTATTTTTATTTTTAATTTGATTTTGGATTCACTGCAAAGATATGCGAAGGCACAGGTCGTTCTTAGATTTCACTGTCACAAAAATTCGTGGGATGCTGTGTAACTATTGAAGTTACTTAGGCGAGACTGTTCTCAAAAACAGTTAATCATTATAGGCAATAAACACACACACACAAAGGAATTTCACTATTTTCAATACATAAGGACTTACGTGTGATTTAATTTCGCCTTAGCGCAGGCCAGATCTGTATCCTATTGCACGTAACATAAATCGTCTGAATATATCACTAAGTACTTTGAAAATACCAGTTTGCTATAAATCATAAATGAAATAATATAGCCGATCTCCAGCTTCTCGTGTGGAAAGAACGAGATAATATTTACGATAATTTTAAATTGTCGCTTAATGGCTGCCAATTGTCGCCGTCCAGCGACGTTCAGCTTGCTGCCGGCGCGGCGTCTGAAATTCTTTTAAAAATGATTGAAAAAGCAAACGGGGTATGTTGGGCAGGTTACGGTTAAAATTAACAACAGCAATACTTTTGACTTATATTGGAGCTCACTGCTCAAATAATAAAACATGTACACACCTTATTATGTAGACTGCGTACAATGGCGTCTTATCAGAACAAGACAGGACAAAGATAATAGTAATACTTACATTAAAGATAATAGTTTTTCTTTATAATCGCATTATTCCTTGACTTTCAGTTTCTTTTACATATGACAAATATAATTGCTTAATATCGTGGAAAAAGTTAAATAATTTATATTTCTCATAACCTGGACCATGGGACATCAACCCTCCGTGGTTCGACCACGGTGTTAATAAACTCCTAGGAAGGAAAAGAGAGCTTCGCAGCAAATTTAAACGTCATCGAGGCCTCAGAGAGAGACGAGAACTGAACGAAGCCTAAACTGGCGGATGGAGGGCCGTGTGTGAACCGTTCGACGACTTCGAAAGTACAATTGTAGTAAGCGACTTGCAGAAAATTGTAGGAAGCTTTGCTCTTACGTCAAGGAATATATATATATATATATTTGAATTTATTTTCAAAGTAATAGATACAATAAGACATTAACAATTGTAACGGAAGTAGATAGTTTCTTTCATAACATGGGAAACAAAACAGGGCGTTTGCATTTCCTGGATGGAAACTGGTACACAGGCGCCCACTGTCCTGTTACGTTATTTTACCGTTAGTATTTTTGCCAACCTCCGTTCTTCATAATTACCTCAAAAATTTTCTTCGGAATCCGTTTACTTAGGTCTTGTAGTTCTTGCAGGGAAACTGTCGTCCACGCTTCTCGTCTCGCACTTTTCAGCTCACATACGGCCTCAAATTCCGTTCCATTGCGATAAACACCCTTGTAAGTACTTCCCAAAAGTCTTCCACGGGATTCAAATCCAGGCTAGGTGCAGGCCAGGGCAAACCATCGTTATCTTTTTCTTAAAACCAACTTTATGTCGTGCAGAAGCACACACAGACGCTTTGTTTTGTTGAAATGTTAGGCTTTGGTCCCCTAGCCCCTTACACAGTCTAATCCATTCCGTCTCTAGCAAGCTGTGCGGGATATCCGCGCGGTCCGAAGCGCCTTGCCACGGTTCGCGCGGCTCTCCCTCCCCCCCCCCCCCTCCCCCTCAGATGATCCAGTCGTCCCTCTGGCATTCGTGTGTTATCCTTAGCGTAAGTTAGTTTAAGTGAAACTGAGTAGTGTATAAGCCTAGGGACCGATGACCTCAGCAGTTTGGTCCCGTAGGAACTTGGCACAAAAATGTCTCTAGCATCCTAGTGTACATAGTAGAGCTCTTCGTAGTGTCGATCCACGCAATGTGTGAATTACCTTCAGTGCAGAAGGCTCTCAAATCTTCCACCGCGAACATTTCCACTCTTTTCTTACATGCTGCTCTCCTCTTATATCACTGCAATCATACTGAAAAATCCATACCTATGTTAAACTTCTTCTCGTCCCTGAAGACCACTTTATCCCATTGTCAAGTCCGTGACATACGTTTTCCAGTAAACTGCAATCTAGCCTGTTTATATCTGGGTGTGAGAGCAGGTTTCTGCAGTCGTTTCTCCAATGCATGACGTTTGTCATTTGACAAACGTCTGGCAGTCGCTGGCGACTGTAAATCAGCGACAAGTTGAGACTAATAACGATTTGTGGCCCTTGCCCTGCGCAAAAGTAACCGTTCCGATGCCTCAGACAATTTTCTACTTTGCCCACATTTTCGATTCTGTCCATATCTTGCGCGAATCTAACGAAGTTATAAATCTCTGCCCTTGAACTATTCAACTTCTTGGCGGTAGGTGGTTAGGGAGTCCAATTTCCTCCCACGAACCTATTTCTGCTTTTTCATCGCGTGATAACTGTTTTCCGCGTGGCTGTGTCATATGCACTGTATGCAGCTGTTCCGACCAGCAATGTTTATTTTCGTACTGTTTTCCACTGTTAGAGATGTGGATGCAGGCTAGCGCTTTGCCACAGACACTGCAGTAAATATCCTCGCTGTGACGAACTACACTACTGGCCAATAAAACTGCTACACCAAGAAGAAATGCCGATGATAAACGGGTATTCATTGGACTAAAACTGACATGTGATTACATTTTCACGCAGTTTGGTTGCAAAGATCCTGAGAAATCAGTACCCAGAACAACCACCTCTGGCCGTAAAAACGGCCTCGATACGCCTGGGCATTGAGTCAAACACAGCTTGGATGGCGTGCACAGGTACAGCTGCCCATGCATGTACAACACGATACCACAGTTCATGAATAGTAGCGACTGGTGTATTGTGACGAGCCAGTTGCTCGACCACCATTGACAAGACGTTTTCAATTCGTGAGAGATCTGGAGAATGTGCTGGCCAGGGCAGCAGTCGAACATTACCCAGAAAGGCCCGTGCAGCACCTGCAACATGCGGTCGTGCATTATCCTGCTGAAATGTAGGGTTTCGCAGGGATCGAATGAAGGGTAGAGCCACGGGTCGTAACACATCTGAAATGTAACGTCCACTGTTCAAAGTTCCGTCAATGCGAACAAGAGGTGACCGAGACGTGTAACCAATGGCATTCCATACCATCACGCTGGGTGATAAGCCAGTATGGCGATGACGAATACACGCTTCCAATGTGCGTTCACCGCTATGTCGCCAAACACGGATGCGACCATCGTGATGCTGTAAACAGAACCTGGATACATCCGAAAAAAAATGACGTTTTGCCATTCGTGCACCCAGGTTCGTCGTTGAGTACACGATCGCAGGCGCTCCTGTCTGTGATGCAGCGTCGAGGGTAACCGCAGCCACGGTCTCCGACCTGATTGTTCGAGCTGCTGCAAACGTCGTCGAACTGTTCGTGCAGATGGTTGTTGTCTTGCAAACGTCCCCATATGTTGACTCAGGGATCGAGACGTAGCTGCACGATCCGTTACAGCCGTGCGGATAAGATGCCTGTCATCTCGACTGCTAGTGATGCGAGGCCGTCGGGATCCAGCACGGCGTTGCGTATTACCCTCCTGAACCCGCCGATTCCATATTCTGCTAACAGTCATTGGATCTCGACCGACGCGAGCAGCAATGTCGCGTACCGATAAACCGCAATCGCGATAGGCTCCAATCCGACCTTTATCAAAGTCGGAAACGCGATGGTACGCATTTCTCCTCCTTACACGAGGCATCACAACAACGTTTCACCATGCAACGCCGGTCAACTGCTGTTTGTGTATGAGAAATCGGTTGGAAACTTTCCTCATGTCAGCACGTTGTAGGTGTGGCCACCGGCGCCAACCTTGTGTGAACGCTCTGAAAAGCTGATCATTTGCATATCACAGCATCTTCTTCCTGTCGCTTAAATTCCGCGTCTGTGCACGTCATCTACGTGGTGTAGCAATTTCAATGGACAGTAGTGTATAAATAAGTTGAAGGAATCAGCTTCTGCCACGCACCAATTTTTGCTTTTTCATCGCGTGATAACAGTTCTCCACGTGGCTGTGTAAAAGCGTGCTTTACGTACACAACGCGCACTGCCACTAATGATGTCTGCTTCCCTTCTGCCCTACGAGTTTCACCCTGTATTCTGTACTGCTGACGTCAAATGCGATTCTGCTTGGCTGCATTTATCATTTTATTGAATATCACACTATCGGATATACACTACATGGAACTATTCCGACCGACAATGTTAATTTTCGTACTGTTTTCCACTATTATACACGTAGATGTAGGCTAGCTCTTTGTGGCAGTCTCTGCAGTAAATAGCCTCGCGGCAAGCCTGCTAGTTGTGTGGTAATATAACAGCAGTTTGCGAGCAGGAAGCGGGCGTCGTGCAGTGGGAGGTAATGCGTGACTGCAGAAAGAGGTCAGCACACGCCGCGGAGCTGACGTCATGGGTGGAGGGAGGGTGGGAGGGAGGGAGGGAGGTGACATCGACAGCAGCGCGTATTGACGCATTTGCGGAGCGCAGGATGGCCTCGGTGAGTCAAGTACCCTCCACCACGCACCGTGCAACGGTCCGATCGTGAGCAGCGGAGATCTAGCTGGTTCTTTATTTATGTCTGCAATACTCTCCATCACAATATTCATTCTGCAGTACTACGTTTTAGGTCTGATTTCTATGCTTTATGACCAAGGTCAAGTATAACGAATTACGATTGTATAGATGAGAGTATACAATTGTATTTATAACAGTACACTGCCATACATTTCACATCGTTTGAAAGAGGTGTTTCACACTCGTGCGGAAAGTATTGCAGCATAAGAAATAAGCTTTCACACCACATAAATTTTTCGTCTACAAGAACTATTGGGATAATCTGACATTAAAAACTGTACGTATTTTCTTTCCGGTAATTTTAGTGAAATCTGTTTGACTACTGGAAACCTGCATCCTCTTCCTGTTATACACTTCTTATCACGTCTCTCTCGCTATTACGTTTGCGACATATCCGTAAATACCCACCTGGTTGTGCAGTAAGTACATTTTTCATGTACAAGATTGCTTCCTATACCTTTGACAAATGATAAACACTGAAGAGCCAGACAAACTGGTACACCTTTTTGGGACGACGTTCAGTAAAAAAAAAAAAAAAAAATAGCAAATAGATATTGTTATACATTATGGTGACAGTACTCAATGGTTTCAAATGGTTCAAATGGCTCTGAGCACTATGGGACTTAACATCTATGGTCATCAGTCCCCTAGAACTTAGAACTACTTAAACCTAACTAACCTAAGGACATCGCACAACACCCAGTTATCACGAGGCAGAGAAAATCCCTGACCCCGCCGGGAATCGAACCCGGGCGCGGGAAGCGAGAACGCTACCGCACGACCACGAGCTGCGGACCTCAATGGTTTCAATATTGTTCTTTTGTTGTTCAACCGAGGTACGTAGGGTGGCCAAGGTAAAAGACATACATAAACACCGCAAGAATGAAAGGAATGTTTGAAGATCACTGAAGAGCCAAATACAGCTGGCTAATATCGCATACGGCCCCCACGAGCACGCAGAAGTGCCGCAGCACACCGTGGCAAGGACTCGATTAATGTCTGGAGTAGTGCTGGAGGGACTTGGCACCGTGAATACTGCAGGGCTCTCCATAAATCCCTAAGAGTACGAGGGGGTGGAGATCTCTTCGGAAGAGCACGTTGCAGGGATTCCCAGATATGCTCAATAATGTTCGTGTCTAGGGAGCTTGGTGGTCGGCGGAAGTGTTTAAACTCATAAGAGTGTTCCTGGAGCCTCTCTGCAGCAGTTTTGGGTGCGTGGGGTGTCGCATTGTCCTGCTGGAATTGCCCGAGTTCTTCGGAATGCACAATCGACATGAGTGGATGCAGGTGATCAGACACGGTGCTTACGTACGTGTCACCTGTCAGAGTCGAATCTAGACGTATCAGGAGTCGCATATTACTGCAACTGCACACGCTTCACACCATTGCCGCGCGGGATTAGCCGAGCGGTCTGAGGCGCTGCAGTCATGGATAATTTAGGTTAAGTAGTATGTAAGCTTAGGGACTGATGACCTTAGCAGTTAAGTCCCATAAGATTTCACACCCACTTGAACATTCCACACCATTATAGAGCCTCCGCCAACTTGGACAGTCCCCTGCTGGTATGCAGGGTCCATCGATTCAACGAAACTCGTCCGTGTTTCCAGTCATCAAAAGTCCTCGGTTGGCCGAGGCGTAAAGCCTTGTATCGTGAAGTCACCAAGGATATATGAGTTCGCCTCCGGCTCCATTTCGTCAAATGGTTCGCGCGTTGACACTTGTTGACGGCCCAGCATTGAAACTGCAGCAGTTTGCGGAAGGGTTTCACTTCTGTCACGCTGAACGATTCTCTTCAATCGTCGTTGGTCCCTTCTTACAGGATCTTTGTCCGGCCGCAGCGATGTCGGAGAATTGATGTTTTACCGCACTGCTGCTATTCACCGTACAATCCTCAAATGGTCGTACGGGAAAGGGCAGTAGTAAGGGCGGCGGCTCTGGACAAACCCTCAACTTTCCGGCCAAAAGATGACGATCACCTTTTTGCAAAATTTCGGCGGTGACTTTTTTGGCGATAACTGACCGCTGTTTTAGCAGAATGTTGACACCTTTTTGGCTGCCACTTTTTTTCTGAAGCGACTTCTTCGTCATCACTTTTTTTCGGAGGCGGCTTTTCGTCCAAAAGATAGCAGCCACTTTTTCGCCGGCGCATTTTATCGCAAGCGACTTTTTCGGTAAAATCCGGCAATCTCTTTTTCGCGGATACTTTTTTTGGGAAGGGACTTTCTCGTTAAAAACCGGCAACCACTTTTTCGCTGCCGCTTTTTTTGGGAAGCGACTTTTCTTCCAAAAGATAGCAGCTACTTTTTCGCTTCCAGTTTTTTTGGAAGCGACTTTTTGACGGTTTCTCGCGGCTACTTTTTTGCATAATTTCAGCGGTTACTTTTAGCAAAAATGTTGACGCCTTTCTCGCGGCCAATTTTCAAGCAACGACTGTTTGGCAGCCATTTTTTTTCGACCAATTTTTTGCATCCGCTGTTTCGATGCGATTTATACCCGCGGCCGGTCAGCAGAAGCAGCAGCAACGACTTTATGGCGACCACAAGTCTGAAATTTTATAGGCCTTGACTTATAAAATTATCCTTAGCAGTTCTTATATTTCACCTTCATTATTTCCTCGTTGATAAATGTCGTATTAATTATTTCTATGCCGGCCGGGGTGGCCGAGCGGTTCTAGGCGCTACAGTCTGGAACCGCGCTTCCGCTACGGTTGCAGGTTCGAATCCTGCCTCGGGCATCGATGTGTGTGATGTGTGTGATGTCCGTAGGTTAGTTAGGTTTAAGTAGTTCTAAGTTCTAGGGGACTGATGAACTTATAAGTGAAGTCCCATAGTGCTCGGAGCCATTTGAACTATTTTTTAATTATTTCTATATTGTCATCGAGTATGAGCTCGTACCAACGAGCAGGATCATCGATGAATTCTGTAATCACTGTTTCCATTAGTATGTGCAAAAGTTTTTCTTTAATATCCCCGTGGAAGACCATCAATTATGCCGTCTTTTTCCTCTAGAAGCATGCGGTTATCGTAGTTAAATTTGAACTCTTTTGCTATAAATTTATTCAGCAGGTTTTTCGTCTCCTTATCTGTCGTAATCATGTTGTTACTTATGATAATCTTATCTTCAGAAGTCTGTATTAATTCTGTCATCGTTTTCATGTCGAGTTTTACGGAATTTTCTCAGTTCAGAGTATAGCGTTTAATTTTGATAGCGTCTGCCTTTATATGTTTGTTAAGCATAGCTTTTTGGCCGAGTGCTTATCCATTCAGTGGCAAAATCGTCTTTGCCAAATTCATCTGTCCATTCGCCAAGCATGCAACCTGCTTGCAGAGTGGTTTTGCCATCATCAATATAAACAACAGAGCCTTTTTCGTAGTATACAACGTTATCACAATGTTAGCATATCATACAGCCTCATCCTAGCGTTAGAAGTGGTGAAGGCGGCAACGAATACGTTAGTACTATGTTCCACATACTAATCGTTGTAACGGTATGTAACTTCAGTGACTTCCTCATTGATGAATATTACGATACTAACATCTATCGCATCATCGAGTAAAAGTTCATACCAACGACTAGCATTATCTATAAATTCCGTTTGTGTCATATTCAGTCTTCGTCCAAATTTTCTCCAAAGAGAGTTGAGACTTATTTGGAAACATCACGTTTGCCTGCGTTTGATTCAATATTGCTAACATAAAGCTCGATATCTTGCTTTTTCATGGTAACTCGCCTGTATTCTTCATTTGACTTGTAACTATCTTCCAAAGGACTAGTTTCCAGTTCGATCTTCATGAAGGTTTTTACGTAGTCTTTAAACAGTTTGTTACTTACACGAGCAAAATGCCATACCTCGTAAAATTCTTGCATTTTATAGCGTTTTTCGATGGCTTTGTTGAGTTCTGTTGTAGTCCACGTTCCTACAAATGTCCGCTCATCGTCACTGTGATTTCAACAACGATGAGTTTTGATCTACTACACATTTTGCGCGCAGAGCGGACAAAAGCTTTTCCTGCTTAACTGGTTGCACAGGACGATACAAGCCACGCGGCACAACCACTTTGCATCTACCAAAACCAAACCATTCCTCGTCGCATTTTTCTGGTTTCATTATGTGTGCAGGATGACCTGCAGGATAACTGTCGTAAAACATCGCTGTAGGACAAAGACTGCGGATGTCTATGTATCGCTGCTTCTTGCCTGAAACCTTCAATTCAGCAGTGTCTGTTCTTCCGCCGAGAAAGGCGTCTCTAGGATTCAGTAGTTCTACAACTTTTGTTGTTTTATTTACGTTCTCTTTGTTAGTCTTAGAATTTTTCCACTCACAGCTCCACATCTCCACAACGTTATAACCAGCATTCCTTAAATCTTGTGCGCGATATGTTGTCTTTAAATAGAGCTCGCCCACTGAAGCATTATTCACATTATTTATAGTGTCGGGTGAATAACACTCGAGACAACCGTGCCAAAAGCAGCCGTGAAACTGATACATTGTTTTCGTGTTTGCGTCTTGACCATCAACTTCTGTGCCGCATATTGTAACTTCCCCGCCATGTAGAGCATGCTGTACATTAGGGAAAGTATTCATCCATGCAATCGATTCTTTGCCGAACATTTCCTTCTTTTGATCTTTGACTACAGCAATAGCGTTAGGTTAAAGAAAATTTGACTTGTAAATTGCCATACTACCCACAACTCCACATCTTCACAACGCTATAACCAGCAATCCCTTAATCTTGAGTGCGATATGTTGCATTTAAATAGAGCTCGTCCATTAAATCATTGTTCTTGTTGTTGTTGTTGCCGGCCGAAGTGGCCGTGCGGTTAAAGGCGCTGCAGTCTGGAACCGCAAGACCGCTACGGTCGCAGGTTCGAATCCTGCCTCGGGCATGGATGTTTGTGATGTCCATAGGTTAGTTAGGTTTAACTAGTTCTAAGTTCTAGGGGACTAATGACCTCAGCCGTTGAGCCCCATAGTGCTCAGAGCCATTTAAACCATTGTTGCTGTTGCGGTCTCCAGTCCTGAGACTGGTTTGATGCAGCTCTCCATGCTACTCTATCCTGTGCAAGCTCATTCATCTCCCAGTACCTACTGCAATCTACATCCTTCTGTATCTGTTTAGTGTATTCATCTCTTGGTCTCCCTCTACGATTTTTACCCTGCACGCTGCCCTCCAATACTAAATTGGTGATCACTTGATGCCTCAGAACATGTCCTACCAACCGATCCCTTCTTCTAGTCAAGTTGTGCCACAAACTTCACTTCTCCCCAATCCTATCCAATACTTCCTCATTAGTTACGTAATCTACCCATCTAATCTTCAGCATTCATCTATAGCACCACATTTCAAAGGCCTCTATTCTCTTCTTGTCCAAACTATTTATCGTCCATGTTTCACTTCCATACACTCCATACAAATACTTTCAGAAACGACTTCCTGACACTTAAATCTATATTCGATGTTAACAAATTTCTCTTCTTCAGAAACGCTTTCCTTGCCATTGCCAGCCTACATTTTATATCCTCTCTATTTCTACCATCATCAGTTATTTTGCTCCCCAAATAGCAAAACTCCTTTACTACTTTAAGTGTCTCATTTCCTAATCTAATTCCCTCAGCATCACTTGACTTAATTCGACTACATTCCATTATCCTCGTTTTGCTTTTATTGATGTTCATCTTATACCCTACTTTCAAGACACTGTCCATTCCGTTCAACTGCTCTTCCAAGTCCTTTGCTGTCTCTGACAGAATTACAATGTCATCGGCGAACCTCAAAGTTTTTATTTCTTCTCCATGGATTTTAATATCTACTCCGAATTTTTCTTCTGTTTCCTTCACTGCTTGCTCAATATACAGATTGAATAACATCGGGGAGAGGCTACAACCCCGTCTCACTCCCTTCCCAACCACTGCTTCCCTTTCTTGCCCCTCGACTCTTATAACTGCCATCTGGTTTCTGTACAAATTGTAAATAGCCTTTCGCTCCCTGTATTTTACCCCTGCCACCTTCAGAATTTGAAAGAAATTATTCCAGTCAACATTGTCAAACGCTTTCTCTAAGTCTACAAATGCTAGAAACGTAGGTTTGCCTTACCTTAATCTGTTATCTAAGATATGTCGTAGGGTCAGTATTGCCTCACGTGTTTATTTCTACGGAATCCAACCTGATCTTCCCCGAAGTCGGCTTCTACCAGTTTTTCCATTCGTCTGTAAAGAATTCGCGTTAGTATTTTGCAGCTGTGACTTATTAAACTGATAGTTCGGTAATTTTCACATCTGTCAACACCTGCTTTCTTTGGGATTGGAATTATTATATTCTTCTTGAAGTCTGAGGGAATTTCGCTTGTCTCATACATCTTGCTCACCAGATGGTAGAGTTTTGTGAGGACTGGCTCTCCCAAGGCTGTCAGTAGTTCTAATGGAATGTTGTCTACTCCCGGGGCCTTGTTTCGACTTAGGTCTTTCAGTGCTCTATCAAATTCTTCACGCAGCATCATATCTCCCATTTCATCTTCATCTTCATCTACATCCTCTTCCATTTCCATAATATTGTCCTCAAGAACATCGCCCTTGTATAGTCCCTCTATATACTCCTTCCACCTTTCTGCTTTCCCTTCTTTGCTTATAACTGGGGTTCCATCTGACCCCTTGATATTCATACAAGTGGTTCTCTTTTCTCCAAAGGTCTCTTTATTTGTCCTCCAGCCATGCCCGCTTAGCCATTTTGCACTTCCTGTCGATCTCATTATTCACATTATTTATAGTGTCGGGTTAATAACACTCACACTTGCGATTGTTATATACTGGAAATTTCTCTTAAATTCCAGACGGCGCAATATATGAACATCAGAATGGCAGTACTCGGAAAGTTCTTTCTCGAAGTCAAACACGTAATTTTCGTTCACCGTCTGAGCGTGTCATTCTAAGAGCTCTTTTCTAGCTTCAGGTTTCATAGTATGAACAACGCAGTACTTGGTTGCCGGAAGTTGTCCTACGTAATTCTGATTTACGCGTGTGTTAAAGAAGGGGGGAAAACAACCTTTTTTCAACTCTTTAAAAACCAAATGTTTTTGGAAACGTTGCAAGACCTCCTTGGATAAAGTTTATGCTGTCTATTATTCCAAGGTTTATGGTGGATGTTTTAACTCTATAATCTTTGTTCCTTGGTAAATGGTTTTGATCTTAACGCCATTATTGACACAATACCGTAAAATGAAGTACGCGTCGTAAGCCTTTGCATTGTGTGCTATACGCGTATAGCCTCTGTTATTGTGTGATATCAACCATTTACAGAAATCAACCTTACTTCTAAATTCGTAACGGTTTCCTTTGAAGTCATGCTCAGCTGTAAAGTTTGGCGTGTGTACTCCTGTATCTTGCTGTGGTGAAATCGAAAAAGTAGTACTTTTGTGTGTAAGTGCATTTTTTAAATCGTTTAGTACCTCTACCGTCACAAGCACAATAATCCTCGCAGTAAGCGCCGAGACTTTCTCTTCTTTGTATGTACCATTCGTATTCACTTGTCTTCACACATTCTTCACCACAATTACGGCAATCAGAGGATCCACAGAGGTGATCGATTTTTGCGCTGATTCTTCTACACATCTTACTCCACTTTTTGCGCTTGTAAACTGATTCACAGACACACCCATGGTTATCCATGCATTCCTTATTAAAACAAAATCTGTTACAGTTTTTGCAATAAACCCTTGTTTGTTTATCTTTCATATCTTCATGTCTGCGACCTAAACATAATTTACACACATTTTGTATCTCTTTTTTGCATGTGTGTTTATTTTTGTGATCAAAGGCAACATCACATTTTTTACAATGATATGAACTACCATCAAATCCTCAGTTTTATACATAATCCACTTGCAAATTATTCCTGCAGATTACGGTTTTTCCTAATGTATGTGATAACGTTGTCGGATAATTTACGATTTAATATATAGCTAGTTTCATAGGTGAGCGCTGTAATTATTGCTCGAGGCCCGCGTAAATTATCAGTATTTATTGATCTGTTCATGCTACTCTTGCTAATTAATTAGCAATACTAACTACACTCCTGGAAATTGAAATAAGAACACCGTGAATTCATTGTCCCAGGAAGGGGAAACTTTATTGACACATTCCTGGGGTCAGGTACATCACATGATCACACTGACAGAACCACAGGCACATAGACACAGGCAACAGAGCATGCACAATGTCGGCACTAGTACAGTGTATATCCACCTTTCGCAGCAATGCAGGCTGCTATTCTCCCATGGAGACGATCGTAGACATGCTGGATGTAGTCCTGTGGAACGGCTTGCCATGCCATTTCCACCTGGCGCCTCAGTTGGACCAGCGTTCGTGCTGGACGTGCAGACCGCGTGAGACGACGCTTCATCCAGTCCCAAACATGCTCAATGGGGGACAGATCCGGAGATCTTGCTGGCCAGGGTAGTTGGCTTACACCTTCTAGAGCACGTTGGGTGGCAGGGGATACATGCGGACGTGCATTGTCCTGTTGGAACAGCAAGTTCCCTTGCCGGTCTAGGAATGGTAGAACGATGGGTTCGATGACGGTTTGGATGTACCGTGCACTATTCAGTGTCCCCTCGACGATCACCAGTGGTGTACGGCCAGTGTAGGAGATCGCTCGCCACACCACGATGCCGGGTGTTGGCCCTGTGTGCCTCGGTCGTATGCAGTCCTGATTGTGGCGCTCACCTGCACGGCGCCAAACACGCATACGACCATCATTGGCACCAAGGCAGAAGCGACTCTCATCGCTGAAGACGACACGTCTCCATTCGTCCCTCCATTCACGCCTGTCGCGACACCACTGGAGGCGGGCTGCACGATGTTGGGGCGTGAGCGGAAGACGGCCTAACGGTGTGCGGGACCGTAGCCCAGCTGCATGGAGACGGTTGCGAATGGTCCTCGCCGATACCCCAGGAGGAACAGTGTCCCTAATTTGCTGGGAAGTGACGGTGCGGTCCCCTACGGCACTGCGTAGGATCCTACGGTCTTGGCGTGCATCCGTGCGTCGCTGCGGTCCGGTCCCAGGTCGACGGGCACGTGCACCTTCCGCCGACCACTGGCGACAACATCGATGTACTGTGGAGACCTCACGCCCCACGTGTTGAGCAATTCGGCGGTACGTCCACCCGGCCTCCCGCATGCCCACTATACGCCCTCGCTCAAAGTCCGTCAACTGCACATACGGTTCACGTCCACGCTGTCGCTGCATGCTACCAGTGTTAAAGACTGCGATGGAGCTCCGTATGCCACGGCAAACTGGCTGACACTGACGGCGGCGGTGCACAAATGCTGCGCAGCTAGCGCCATTCGACGGCCAACACCGCGGTTCCTGGTGTGTCCGCTGTGCCGTGCGTGTGATCATTGCTTGTACAGCCCTGTCGCAGTGTCCGGAGCAAGTATGGTGGGTCTGACACACCGGTGTCAATGTGTTCTTTTTTCCATTTCCAGGAGTGTATTTTCATGCATTTCGTGCTTTTCCTCGAGGTACGAGGGCTGTTCAATAAAGAATGATCATAATTTTTTATGGTCATAATTTCTCGAGCTAAAATTTAATCCTACGATATTCTGTTAGCTGAATGTGCAACAAACATGCCGTAGTAGTTTCATTGTTGGGACTCCTGGTTCCCGCCTAGGTAGGCAAGGTCAGACATGTTCGGTATCTCCTACCGCTGCAATGTTACAGGAGGCCTATGGAGAGTCTGTTCTTCCCTACAGCACAGCTCGAACTTAGTTTAAAATGTTTAAAGAGGGGAGACAATCAGTTTCAAAGAAACGTTGACCCGGTGCTCCAGTTACTGCTCTTACGGAAGAAAACATCAACACTGTTGCTGTGAGAGAGGATCGAGGAATTATCTTAAGATCACTTTGGAAGTACTGAACATTTCATTGGCTGCCACCCACACGTTGGTGACAGAGAAATTACACACGACCTGTGTTTGTGCGCGGTGGTTTCCAGGACTGTTGATTTCCGAACGAAAGGACATTCCTGTGCAGGCCTGCGTGCAGTTAAAGTTGACGTTAGAGGAAGATCCGGAGTTTCTTTCAAATCACTGCTGATTAAACTTGGCTAGATCATTCTGATCCTGGGAGCAAACAGCAAAGCTCAGTGTGGAAATCTCCTGCATCACCAACTCCCCAAAAAGCAAAGGTGTTTGCTTCTGCGGGGAAGGTTGTGGTCATCACATTCTTTGATATTCACGGAGTGGTTTATGAGCATGTTGTACCTGCACATACATCAGTAACTGGACAATACTACAGGGATGTACTGAAAACATTGCACTTCAATACCAGGCGCAAATGACCACATTTCCGTGAAGCAGGATGGATGTTGCCCCACGATAATGCGCGGCCGCTTATTGCCAATGTTGTTGCTGAATATCTTGCAGAGATCAACGCGAAGCGCATCCCTCACCCTCCCTACAGTCCGGAGTTAGCCCCATGTGACTGGAACACGAAGAAACGCCTTCGTGGGAGGCATTATCAATCATCAGAAGCAACGGTGAAGACTGCGGAGGCGATTTTGAAGGACCTCTCAAAAAATGGTTTCCAGCATATATTTGAAGACTGGCAGGAACGGTGGGACAATTACATCGCACTCATGGGAGACTACCTTGAGCAGGACCATCAAAATTATGAGGATCAGTAAAGGCGTGTCGTCAAAACAAAATCATTCTTTATTGAAGAGCCCTCGGGTTTTATAGACTACAAAATGAAATGTAGTATAACTTACGTCAACATTTTCGTCGTTGTTGTTGTTGGTTGTGGTCTTCAGTCCTGAGACTGGTTTGATGCAGCTCTCCATGCTACTCTATCCTGTGCAAGCTTCTTCATCTCCCAATATGTACTGCAGCCTACATCCTTCTGAATCTGCTTGGTGTATTCATCTCTTGGTCTCCCTCTACGATTTTTACCCTCCACACTGCCCTCCAATACTAAATTGGTGATCCCTTGATGCCTCAGAACATCTCCTACCAACCGATCCCTTCTTCTAGTCAAGTTGTGCCACAAACTCCTCTTCTCCCCAATTCTATTCAATACCTCCTCATTAGTTACGTGATCTATCGATCTAATTTTCAGCATTCTTCTGTAGCACCACATTTTGAAAGCTTCTATTCCATTCCCTTCTCGTCCAAACTATTTATCATCCACGTTTCACTTCCATACATGGCTACACTCCATAAAATACTTTCAGAGACGACTTCCTGACACTTAAATCTATATTCGATGTCAACAAATTTCTCTTCTTCAGAAACGCTTTCCTTGCCATTGCCAGTCTACATTTTTTATCCTCTCTACTTCGACCATCATCAGTTATTTTGCTCCCCAAATAGCGAAACTTGTTTACTACTTTAAGAGTCTCATTTCCTAACCCGATTCCCTCAGCATCACCTGACTTAATTCGACTACATTCCATTATCCTTGTTTTGCTTTTGTTGATGTTCATCTCATATCCTCCCTTCAAGACACTGTCCATTCCGTTCAACTGCTCTTCCAAGGCCTTTGCTGTCTCTGACAGAATTAAAATGTCATCGGCGAACCTCAAAGTTTTTATTTCTTCTCCATGGATTTTAATATCTACTCCGAATTTTTCTTTTGTTTCCTTCACTGCTTGCTCAATATACAGATTGAATAACATCGGGGAGAGGCTACAACCCCGTCTCACTCCCTTCCCAACCACTGCTTCCCTTTCTTGCCCCTCGACTCTTATAACTGCCATCTGCTTCCTGTACAAATTGTAAATAGCCTTTCGCTCCATATATTTTACCCCTGCCACCTTCAGAATTTGAAAGAAATTATTCCAGTCAACATTGTCAAAAGCTTTCTCCAAGTCTACAAATGCTAGAAACGTAGGTTTGCCTTTTCTTAATCTAGCTTCTAAGATAAGTCGTAGGGTCAGTATTGCCTCACGTGTTCCCATATTTCTACGGAATCCAAACTGATCTTCCCCGAGGTCGGCTTCTACCAGTTTTTCCATTCGTCTGTACAGAATTCGCGTTAGTATTTTGCAGCCGTGACTTATTAAACTGACAGTTCGGTAATTTTCACATCTGTCAACGCCTGCTTTCTTTGGGATTGGAATTATTATATTCTTTTTGAAGTCTGAGGGTATTTCGCCTGTCTGATACATCTTGCTCACCAGATGGTAGAGTTTTGTGAGGACTGGCTCTCCCAAGGCTGTCAGTAGTTCTAATGGAATGTTGTCTACTCCCGGGGCCTTGTTTCGACTTAGGTCTTTCAGTGCTCTATCAAATTCTTCACGCAGTATCATATCTCCCATTTCATCTTCATCTACATCCTCTTCCATTTCCATAATATTGTCCTCAAGAACATCGCCCTTGTATAGTCCCTCTATATACTCCTTCCATCTTTCTGCTTTCCCTTCTTTGCTTATAACTGGGTTTCCATCTGAGCCCTTGATATTCATACAAGTGGTTCTGTTTTCTCCAAAGGTCTCTTTAATTTTCCTGTAGGCAGTATCTATCTTACCCCTAGTGAGGTAAGCCTCTACATCCTTACATTTGCCCTCTAGCCATGCCTGCTTAGCCATTTTGCACTTCCTGTCAATCTCATTTTTGAGACGTTTGTATTCCTTTTTGCCTGCTTCATTTACTGCAGTTTTATAATTTCTCCTTTTGTCAATCAAATTCAGTATTTCTTCTGTCACCCAAGGATTTCTACTAGCCCTTGTCTTTTTACCTACTTGATCCTCTGATGCCTTCACCACTTCATCCCTCAAAGCTATACATACTTTCTTTCCCCCATTCTTGTCAATTGTTCTTTATGCTCTTCCTGAAACCCTCTACAACCTCTGGTTCTTTCAGTTTATCCAGGTCCCATCTCCTCAAATTCCCATCTTTTTGCAGTTTCTTCAGTTTTAATCTACAGTTCATAACCAATAGATTGTGGTTAGAGTCCACATCTGCCCCTGGAAATGTCTTACAATTTAGAACCTGGTTCCTAAATCTCTGTATTACCATTATATAATCTACCTGATATCTTCTAGTATCTTCAGGGTTCTTCCATGTATACAACCTTCTTTCATGATTCTTGAACCAAGTGTTAGCTATGATTAAGTTGTGCTCTGTGCAAAATTCTACCAGGCGGCTTCCTCTTCCATTTCTTAGCCCCAATCCATATTCACCTACTATGTTTCCTTCTCTCCCTTTTCCTACACGCGAATTCCAGTCAGCCATGACTATTAAATTTTTCGTCTCCCGTCACTACCTGAATAATTTCTTTTATTTCATCATACATTTCTTCAATTTCTTCGTCATCTGCAGAGCTAGTTGGCATATAAACTTGTACTACTGTAGTAGGTGTGGGCTTCGTATCTGTCTTGGCCACAATAATGCGTTCACTATGTTGTTTGTAGTAGCTTACCCGAACTCTTATTTTTTTATTCATTATTAAACCTACTCCTGCATTACCCCTATTTGATTTTGTATTTATAACCCTGTATTCACCTGACCAAAAGTCTTGTTCCTCCTGCCATCGAACTTCACTAATTCGTACTATATCTAACTTTAACCTATCCATTTCCCTTTTTAAATTTTCTAATCTACCTGCCCGATGAAGGAATCTGACATTCCACGCTCCGATCCGTAGAACGCCAGTTTTCTTTCTCCTGATAATGACGTCCTCTTGAGTAGTCCCCGTCCGGAGATCCGAATGGGGGACTATTTTACCTGCGGAATATTTTACCCAAGAGGACGTCATCATCATTTATCCATACAGTAAAGCTGCATGCTGCATTTTCGTTAGATGTGACAATTCTTTCAGTCTGTGCAAGTAGCCGTGAAGCACCGACATTTACGTTACGGTTCGATGATATTGCGAGATTAGAAGACTCATATTCAGGCACGATCTTCATTTGATCACTTTTCTTGATCTCAGTTAATTTTCTTACACGTTTTATTGTAGCGTGTAAGGCTTGTCTGACTGCTTTCATCTGCTCGGATGGATCGTCTTTCAAGTTCTTAATCTTAATACTGTAAGATGTCTCCGAAATGTTATATTTTTTATGCAGTATCATTCGTTCGCATGGTTTAATTTCGAATGGTAATTTCTGTTCTTTCAGTAAAGTAAACACTTTTTGCTTAAATGGAAAAATTTGGCCTAGTTTTTGTTCACATGGTTCTTCATTACGTTGCTTCTTTTTTTTTTTTTTTTAACGTACTAAATACATCGGGTTTAAATGGAAGAAGCTGACCTATTTTTTTCTCACCTTTTTTTCTTACCATTCTTTTTCCTCACTCGTGATTATGTATTTGCCATCTAACAATTCTGTTGTAAATTGAATGTTGCTGATTTTCTTTAAAAATTGTCTCTGCATCTATGAGAGCCACCAAACCATTTCTGTGTGAATTTGGAAACCCTCTATTTTCCTTTGCAATCCGCTTCAACTACCGTACAGTTTTGTTAGAAAATTAGTTTAAATAAGCCGCTTGTCGATGCTGTGGAGTAAGTCTTTTCTATAGAATCGACAAGAGCGTCCTTTTTCATTTTGTATAAGCCTTTAACTCTGAGCGCTTTTCCGTGCGCTCTGAGACTTTGATAGTAGTAGTAGAATTATTATTTTTATTTGTATCCATTTTAAATATAGAGATTATATTTTGAAATTTAGGCAGTCCAGTTTTTCTAGACACCGCAACGTTTATGAGTTATACGCGCGTGTGAGGCACGGCTGAAAAAATTCCGCGATAGCAGAGGCGGCGGCCATTGCCCCTCACCGCTATCTTCTCTGTTATCGCTAGGCTGGCACGTGATTCATAGCTTTAGCTATTGTAGATTGACGATACACTAAATGCTCTTGCAATAAATAAGCACAAAAATGCAGGCATACACGTGGACAACACATCAATGTTATCGCAACGCGAGTCCCTCTTTCAAAATGGTTCAAAAGCTCTGAGCACTATCCGACTTAACATCTGAGGTCGTCAGTCCCCTAGAACTTACAACTACTTAAACCTAACTAACCTAAGGACATCACACACATCCATGCCCGAGGCAGGTTTCGATCCTGCGACCGTCGCGATCGCGCGGTTTCAGACTGCAGCGCCTAGAACCGCACGACCACTCCGGCCGGCCTCGCTCTTTCCGTCGAAACGACAGGTGGATGGTACAATGCAAACTATGACTGTGTGAACACTTGTACGCAAAAAGAATGACCTGCAACCACAATTTTAATGGATTTCGATCCATTAAAATTATGCCGACAACGTAGCCTCATGGAGATATTTGATATCATTAATCAGTTCGTCTTGCGTCTAGTCATCCTTCATATTGAAATACGCTACTGGCCACTAAAATTGCTACACCATGAAGACGACGTTCTACAGACGCCAAATTTAACCGACAGGAAGAAGATGGTGTGATACGCAAATGATTAGCTTTTCCGAGCATTCACACAAGGTTGGCGCCGGTGGCGACACCTACAACGTGCTGACATGAGGAAAGTTTCCAACCGATTTCTCATACATATACAGCAGTTGACCGGCGTTGCCTGGTGAAACGTTGTTGTGATGCCTTCTGTAAGCAGGAGAAATGCATAACATCACGTTTCCGACTGATAAAGGTCGGATTGTAGCCTATCGCGATTGCAGTTTATCGTATCGCAACATTGCTGCTCCCGTTGGTCGAGATCCAATGTCTGGTAGCAGAATATGGCATCGGTCGGTTCAGGAGGGTAATACGGAACGCCGTGCTGGATCCCAACGGCCTCGTATCACTAGCAGTCGAGATGACAGGCATGTTATCCGCATGGCTGTAACGGATCGTGCAACCACGCCTCGATCCCTGAGTCAACAGATGGGGATGTTTGCGAGGCAACAATCTGCACGAACAGTTCGACGACGTTTGCAGCAGCATGGACTACCAGCTGTTACCCTTGACGCTGCATCACAGACAGGAGTGCCTGCGATGGTGCACTCAACGACGAATCTGGGTGCACGAATGGCAAAACGTCATTTTTTCGGATGAGTCCAGGTTCTGTTTACAGCATCACGATGGTCGCATCCGTGTTTTGGGACAGCGCGGTGAATGCACATTGGAAGCGTGTATTCGTTATCGCCATACTGGCATATCACCCGGCGTGATGATATGGGGTGCCATTGGTTACACGTCTCGGTCACCTCTTGTTTCCACTGAAGGCACTTTGAACAGTGGACGTTACATTTCAGATGTGTTACAACCCGTGGCTCTACCCTTCATTCGATCCCTGCGAAACCCTACATTTCAGCAGGATAATGCAGCTCCTGTACGGGCCTATCTGGATACAGAAAATGTTCGACTGCTGCCTGGCCAGTACATTCTCCAGATGTCTCACCAATTGAAAACGTCTGGTCAGTGGTGGCCGAGCAACTGGCTCGTCACAATACGCCTGTCACTACTCTGGATGAACTGTGGTATCGTGTCGAAGCTGCATGGGCAGCTGTACCTGTACACGCCATCCGAGCTCAGTTTGACTCAATCCCCACGCGTATCAAGGCCGTTATTACGGCCAGAGGTTTTGGGTACTGATTTCTCAGGATGTATGCACCCATATTGGGTGAAAATGTAATCACATGTCAGTTCTAGTATAATATATTTGTCCAATGAATACCCGTTTATCATCTGCATTTCTTCTTGGTGTAGCAATTTTAATGGCCAGTAGTGTAGTTCATGTGGTAGTCGATACTCAAGTTTTCCTTCATTTTTGGTACAAATTTATCGAATTTGGATTGTACTCGAGCCTCAGAATTTCTTCTCTGTTTGGATGTCTGTCCATTACGCCGTACAAATGTTGTTGCAAATTTCTTCTCTCCACTAGGATGTCATAGTAAGTGTAGTCGCAATCATCGTCAAATCATTTCAGTCTCAAATTTTCATTGACTGTTCTAGCAACAACATGAGGTAATAATTCAAGTAAAGTTCCTTACAGCTCTATCAACTATTCCATTTAAATTTTGAACGTGCTCTTCGCGAATTCTGTTTATATTTTCCAAGTGAGTTATTTGTCTTTAATTCTGTACTCACCATATTTTCTGATTGATGGTAAGACATCACGTGTGAGCCATTTTTTAAACTGCTTAGCGTCTTCTTTCTTGGATGAGAAGATCAGTGAATACAGTCCTGCTTCGTTGATAAATATTGATGATTTTCCGTTGCCCCTTAACCCCCATAAATCTCGGGGGGTTAAAAATTCTTTCACATCTCACTTTGCCATCAACTTCTACGTGTTCACGTATTTGCATCGCCAGTATTTTTACACTAAAAAATTTCAGACACATTTTTGACCTTGAACCATTGATTGTTCTCATTGTCCTGGATAGTTTACACTTCCTTGTTGTTGAATGTAAGTTGCATGTTGCTGATATCTATAACTGATTCCATTTTATTATACCATCCGGATGACCCAAAACCATACAGGCCAACCTCGTCTGTTGACTGACAGAGACCGCCGACAGTTGAAATCATAAGCCACACATCATGCTGGTAAATGCCAAACAATGCCTCGCGTGGTGTAAGGAGCCTAAAATGGTTCAAATGGCTCTGAGCACTATGGGACTTAACATCTGAGGTCATCAGTCCCCTAAAACTTAAAACTACTTAAACCTAACTAACCTAAGGACATCACATACATCCATGCTCGAGGCAGAATTCGAACCTGCGACCGTAGCGGTCGCGCGGCTCCAGACTAGGAGCGTAAACATTAAGACGACTGAATTGTGGAAAAACGTTATGTGGAGAGACGAATCACGATACACAATGTGGCGGTCCGATCGCAGGATGTGAGCGCCATCTACCAGCGTGTATAGCGCCAACAGTAAAATTCGGAGGCGGTGGTGTTATGGTGTGGTCGCGTTTTTCATGGAGGGGCTTACACCCCTTGTTGTTTTATGTGGCACCATCACAGCACAGGCCTACATTGATGTTTTAAGTACTGTGTTGCTTCCCACTGTTGAAGAGCAATTCGGGGGTAACGATTGCACCTTTCAATGCGATCGAGCACCTGTCTGTAATGCACGGCCTGTGGCGGAGTGGTTACACGACAATAACGTCCCTGTAATGGACTGGCCTGCACAGAGTCCTGACCTGAATCCTGCAGAACACTTTTGGGATGTTTTGGAACGCCGACTTCGTGCCAGGCCTCACCGACTGACATCGATACCTCTCCTCAGTGCAGCATTCTGTGAAGAATGGGCCGCCATTCCCCAAGAAACCTTCCAGCACCTGACTGAACGTAGCCTGCGAGATTGGAAGCTGTCATCAAGGCTAAGAGTGGGCCAACACCATATTGGATTCCAACATTACCGATGCCACGAACTTGCAAGTCATTTTCAGCCAGGTGTCCAGATGCTTTTGAACACATACTCTATATATTTGGATGCAGACATCCATGAAAATTGACTTGAATAAAAAATAACAATAAAATTTTTTCCATGAACAGAATAATTGTAGTTTCGATATTTTTACTCTTATTAATATCTGCTCTAGATGAAGCAGCAATGAAGTACTTGCACAAATTTGGTTGTTTGGCTGCCCAAGAAGATCAGCTTTCTAAATTGAGTGAAGAAGCGTTCAAAGCAGCACTTACGTTATTTCGACAGAAATATAATCTAGTAGGTAATAGCGAGCTGACGGAAGAAACTTCGCAATTAAAGGAGAAACCGAGATGTGGCGCGGAAATAACGTTTTGAGCTTTACTAGACACATCTACAAATTGAACATGAAGAAAGTAAAATGGCATTACTGTCTCGCCACAAGAAAAATGTTGCAGGCAGCTGAAGCAGCTTTTAAAATGTGGCAGCACCACACAGAGCTTACTTTTGAGAACAGCACCCGAAATCCTGATACTGTCATTTAGAACAAGACAGGAGCTCACGGAAGGCAACATTCAGTACTGCAATTCTGCCAACGAAGTTTTGACGGGAGAGGTCGCATACTGGCTGTTGCAGATTACCCTGATTTGTAAAACGACCCTATTGAAAGTCATGGTGGTCAGGATGAATACTAGCACATAGAAATGGTCAATAATACGCCTTCTTGACAAACAAACTTGCTCGTTGTCTTGGTTCACGAAACTGGCCACACGCTAGGTTTTGCCTATTCCGACGTCGCTGAGTCAATGAAGTACGCGCTCTACAACAACACCATCATGCAGCCATCTGAAGACGATATACGCAGTATTCAAAGTTTATGCGGGAAACTTGCTGTTACTGCTGCTGTTGCTTGTGAGCCTACACAGCCGCCGACGCCAGCAGCGCCTGAAAAAGAACAAAAATCAAGCAGTTTGGAAGTTGTGTTGTTGTTGTTGTTGTTGTGGTCTTCAGTCCTGAGACTGGTTTCATGCAGCTCTCCATGCTACTCTATCCTGTGCAAGCTCCTTCATCTCCCAGTACCTACTGCAGCCTGCATCCTTCTGAATCTGCTTACTGTATCCATCTCTTGCTCTCCCTCTACCATTTTTACTCTCCACGCTGCCCTCCAATGCTAAATTTGTGATCCCTTGATGCCTCAGATCATGTCCTACCAACCGATCCCTTCTTCTGGTCAAGTTGTGCCACAAATTTCTCTTCTCCCCAATCCTATTGAATACCTCATTAGTTACGTGATCTACCCACCTAATCTTCAACATTCTTCTGTAGCACCACATTTCGAAAGCTTCTATTCTCTTCTTGTCCAAACTATTTATCGTCCATGTTTCACTTCCATACATGGCTACACTCCATACAAATACTTTCAGAAACGACTTCCTGACACTTAAATCTATATTCGATGTCAACAAATTTCTCTTCTTCAGAAACGCTTTCTTTGCCACTGCCAGTCTACATTTTATATCCTCTCTACTTCGACCATCATCAGTTATTTTGCTCCCCAAATAGCAAAACTCCTTTACTACTTTAAGTGTCTCATTTCCTAATCTAATCCCCTCAGCATCACCCGACTTAATTCGACTACTTTCCATTATCCTCGTTTTGCTTTTGTTGATGTTCATCTTATATCCTTCTTTCAAGACACTGTCCATTCCGTTCAACTGCTCTTCCAAGTCCTTTGCCGTCTCTTACAGAATTACAATGTCATCGGCGAGCCTCAAAGTTTATATTTCTTCTCCCTGGATTTTAATACCTACTCCACATTTTTCTTTTGTTTCCTTTACTGCTTGCTCAATATACAGATTGAATAATATCGGGGAGAGGCTACAACCCTGTCCCACTCCCTTCTCAAGTTGTGTTATTATGGACGAATTCCTGTACATTTTCCACGGAAGAAGGATTTGGATGTACGCTCTTATTAATGATGACGAGCTGGCTGCTACTAAACCTCTGCTACTCACACTCGCGTTAAGATTTCTACTGCAGAATTTCAAAAATATATCAGCTGTTTATGAGAGGCCTTCAGGTCAAGTCGTGTTGATTGTTAATAGCATGACACTCGTGATTCAAGTTACGAGTTTAGCGCTAGAAGCTGGCTACCCTAAAAAAGTGTCTCATATAGGCCGGCGGCAAAACTCTGTCGTCTACGCAGCGTTGCACACTTATTCAGGCAGAAAGTTTTCATTTTTCATTTTTTTTTTTTTTGACGATGTATACTGCGCAGAAATAGACGAATGCAGCTTTAGAGTAAAGGTCTATAGCGTTATCAGTAAATGTTTTCCTGGCATACCGTCGGCCTTAGACTATATTTAGATACATAAATGGCATGTTGTGCTTCTTCAGGCACGGCGTATTCTACGAACACAATGAATTCTCGAACATTCTAGTGAGAGCAGGTAAATCTGAACTGTCATAATTTGGTATAAATTGCCCAAAACCATCTTTTTCATTCAAGACAATAATGAAGACTTTTAAAGAATACTGTCGTGTAACTAGAACCGATAAATCCATATAGAGGGTGTTCCAAAAAGGTACGGCCAAACTTTCAGGAAACATTCCTCACACACAAATAATGAAAAGATGTTATGTGGACATGTGTCCGGAAACGCTTAATTTCCATGTTAGAGTTCATTTTAGTTTCGTCAGTATGTACTGTACTTCCTCGATTCACCGCCATGATTTCATACTGTGCTGATAGAACATGTGCCTTTACAAGTACGACACAACATGTGGTTCATGCACGATGGAGCTCCTGCACATTTCAGTCGAAGTGTTCGTACGCTTCTCAACAACAGATTCGGTGACCGACGGATTGGTAGAGGCGGACCAATTCCGTGGCCTCCACGCTCTCCTGCCCTCAACCCTCTCGACTTTCATTTATGGGGGCATTTGAAAGCTCTCGTCTACGCAAATCCGGTACCAAATGTAGGACTCTTCGTGCTCGTATTGTGGACGGCTGTGATACAATACGCCATTCTCCAGGGCCGCATCAGCGCATCAGGGATTCCGTGCGACGGAGGGTGGATGCATGTATCCTCGCTAACGGAGGACATTTTGAACATTTCCTGTAACAAAGTGTTTGAAGTCACGCTGGTACGTTCTGTTGCTGTGTGTTTCCATTCCATGATTAATGTGATTTGAAGAGAAGTAATAAAATGAGCTCTAACATGGAAAGTAAGCGTTTACGGACACATGTCCACATAACATAGTTTCTTTCTTTGTGTGTGAGGAATGTTTCCTGACAGTTTGGCTGTACCTTTTTGTAACACCCTGTATATATATATATATAGCAAAAATGGAACGAAATCAGTTGAAGACGAACCTCAATAACGTGAACGCGCCAGTGTGTCATAAAAGGCTGAGCGAGTTAGAAGAAGGACGTTCATACAAAAGTATAGCCAGCAGCGTAAATACAAGATACGGATATAAAACATCTCTAACATCTCTAGAGCTCGATGGCGAGTGTAAGATTCTTTTACCAGACAGATACGAGGGCCATTCAATAAAGAAAGAGACAAATTGGTCTGGAGATAAAAGCGTTTATATTTACAAAACAATACTTTTTTTCTGCTTTTCATCATAATCCCCTTGAACATTAATGCACTTGTTCCAACGGGCTTCAAGCTTTTTTATTCCGCCTGGAAAGAACTCTTTATCTTGATGTTTGAACCAATTTCCCAAAAACATTTTCAGGTCATCGTTGTCCTGGAACCTCATCCCACGTAATGCCTCCTTCAGTGCACCAGACAAATGGCAATCACTAGGTGCTGAATCAGGACTGTAAAGGGGATGAGGCAGTACTTCCCAGCCCATGTTGTCGATTTTTTCACGGGTTAGTTGAGCAATATGAGGACGTGCGTTGTCTTGTTGTAGAATCACACCTCTCCTCTGAGATCCACGACGTCTCTCCACCTTGTTTGAAAGCAAATCGAGATAATCACAAAAAGCTGGACCTTCAGCATCCCAAACCACCGTCAGCATTACTTTCCTGCTGATGCTTGGTGTGCTTCAACTCCATGCTTCGTCTTTTTGATTCTGGCTCACACTAGCGAACCCAAGTTTCATCACAATAAAAACTTTGTCGAGGAAGTGCTCACCTTCTCTTTCATAACGTTCCTTTAGTTCTGTGCACACTCTCAACCTTGTTTCCTTTGGGACCCATCTTGCACATGTTTTGCAGTACTTCAGCTTGTTACAGATAATGTTATGAACTGTACCAGTACTAACTTGAACCTCATCAATTATCATTTCCACAGTCACACGGCTGTCGGCACGAATAATGTCATCAATTTGACTTTCAAGTGAGGGAGTTGAAACTGCAACTGGTCGGCCAGTACGGTGTTCGTCAGAGTCGCGACCATTTCTGAACTGCTCTACCCATTTGTAAAAATTTGCACGCTTCATACAACCTTCAAAATATCCCTTAGACATTCTACAGTATATATTCGCCGGTTTCTCGCCTTCAGCAAGTAAAAAACGAATAACAGAATGTTGTTCAGCTAATGTGGACGTTTCAAGCGGACTTGCCGTCTTGAAATGCATTTTTGAGGCTGTAAACAAAACAATGTTCATACATGAGCTCATCAGGGTTCATCCCAGTTGTGCCAACTTAAAGCCAAAAAAGTACCAAATTTGCCCTACTAACAGTTTTTTCCCCAGACCAATTTCTCTCTTTAATTACTAAATGATCCTCGTGTAACAGAATGCTGAATTTATCAGCAGTAAAAATTACAGTAAACATGAAACGTAGTGAGTGCTATCCATCCGTCGAAACGACGGAGAGAGGGACACACGCGTCATACTAAATTGCAAACGCATTGCACCATCCACACGTCGTTTCGACGGAAAGAGGGACACGTTGCTATAACATTAATGTGTCGTCCACGTGTGTGCCTGCATTTTTGTGATGGGCGTGTAACGTAACCTATTAAAGGCTTTATTATAACCAAGTATGCGATACCCTCCTAATTCAACAAGTTTAACTAGCAATTATGATAATAGAAAAGTAATTGTGTATGTTAGCAATGATTGCATAACATGCCTACATAAAGAGTCAATCCATTAAAATATAATTAATAACTGACCCACACAAAAGTAACATCACTTGAACACTGATACAGCAGATGTCATTATGTAAAAGCACTGTATTCAACTGAAATAATTAATATGAAATACGAATAATATTTGTCAACTTACGTATTTTGGATCTCCTTAAATAAAAATTATCCAGTGAAACCTATTTATTCACTAGGACTATTTTCACTCACTATTCATGTAAACACATCTATTTTAAACGAGAACCACTGTAATTTTTAATAATTCACGTTATTTACTTATGTATGCAAATGAGAGAAGTCAATAGATGTACCTTTGAAAAACGGCCTTTTTGCAACAAAGAATTGTTCTGACAGGTTGACAAATCTGTCTGTCATTTTAATGACCTATTAAATTATGTCACTCGATGTAAATTAATAACTCTTTTGCACAACTTACGATAGCAGATGGATGCCTGACTTATAAACCACATCTCTTCTTAGTCGTTCTTTGACGAGGTTATAAATACAAGCAGCTAGAAGCCTCGTCAGCTCAGTCTTGACAGAACTTTTGTAAAGTGTGTATGTTATTATCTTATGTGGAAAAACAGTCCAAAGATGTTGTAAAAGAAGTGTTACTCTGTACTGTGACAACGTCTTTGGGTGGTCGGCGGAGTTAAGATGGCTACCATACCAATAAATAGTTGAAGTTCACTTATTCTGTCGTTCATTATTTATCAACAAGCACATCAACAACACGGGACCTCATCTTTTTACCCCTAGACGAATACATATAGAGCCAACATTAACATCAAGATACAGCAGTGAACCAGCCAGCAGCAGCAGCAACAACTACAATACAATTTAATGGCGCCAACCCAATTCTCTACATCAACTGCTAACATGCTTCGTATATTGGAGTGATATAGTGTGAATATAGGAACATCAACGATTGGGCCACCATTATAGTCGAGACCCGCAAAATAGTGAGACGTGAGACGTAAACGTAAAACGTGAGACGTAAACGCGCATCTTTTAAATTTTCTCCTTAAATAAAGATGTCTGCAAAGCACAATCAAACGCTTGTTAAAGAAGCAAAGAAGAACAGGAAGAAGTTCCAACAGCTGAAAAGTCAGTTCAAAGAGTGGAAGATGAAACCGACAACAGAATACGAGAAGTATAAGAAAGAAGAGCCAGTTATCCACAAACTGGATGCTTTAGGGAAAGAAGTTTTCGGTGCTGTAGCTACATCCTTACGAAGGGAATTATGACGATGTGTTTCCTATACCGCCTACACCTAAGGAATTATCTTTTGAAAGAAGATTTGTCGGTGATGAACCGATCACGTCAGAGACGCGCAAGAGACTTGATCCTATGCTTCAGCAAACTGAGGAAGAAGAACGGGAGAAGACGAAGGCTGTTACAGACTACTCGACAACATATCTCGGACCGAAAGTATCAAAATACTTGCCGTTCTCCGCGATACAGTATTTGGCTTAAGATGTGACCATGGAAAGCAATACATAGGCGATTCGGAAGTAACGCGTTTCACAATGACACTGTTTCTGACAAAGATAACGCTTTCAATGCCAGCGATGGATTGATGAAACTGCTAACTCGGAAGAACGTATCATTCGAATACGTGCCTGATGACCTTGAAGCATATACAACTATGCTGAAAGAAACGAAGGCAGTATTTCACCACAATGGTCCATGTCGGCTACGAAAAGTACAACAGCATCATTAACCCAATATGGCAGTCATTAAGAAGAGTACGTAGCAATTCGACGTCAAAGTCACCAGGCAGCAGCTAAGGAGAAATGGGTTTTGTAAAAAGATATAGAGCAAAACCTGTAGAGTATGTTTGGATGAATGACGTCAGAGATTTAATTGACCGGCTGATGGTGATTTGCGGTGAAGAGAATGCAGGAAATAATAGTTACCATAAAGAAAATGTAGATATGACGAAATTTAACGACGTCATAGTGAAAAATTCGATGGGAATTTCGTACTTGATTAGTTTTCTGAATCATCTCCGTCACACGTTCTGGGAGTCAGAAAAGCATGGTAAAGGCCTAGTCAATAAATCTTGAATAA
Organism: Schistocerca serialis cubense; assembly: GCF_023864345.2. Classification (NCBI taxonomy): domain Eukaryota; kingdom Metazoa; phylum Arthropoda; class Insecta; order Orthoptera; family Acrididae; genus Schistocerca; species Schistocerca serialis. The sequence continues at coordinate 104,058,488 of NC_064648.1, forward strand.
TCTACCAACGCCTTGCACCTACCATGCATGAAATTTTGCGGGCCTTTTACTAAACTAGATGAAAGATTAGCAGTTGGAGTTGTAGGAATTAATCCTTTAGATGAAGCTTGCAAGAGACATGACACTGCGTACAGAGACCATGAAGATCTGGAAAATAGGCATCAAGTAGATATAGAATTGCAGAAGGCAGCAAAAAGAGAGAATTTTCAGCAATGTTGCATCGCTAGGCTAAAGATTAGCTTCTACTGCTGTTGATTAGATTAGATTAGTACTTGTTCCTTATAGATCATGAATACGACACTTCGTAATGACGTGGAACGTGTCAGGTTAATAGAAGGTGTCTATACAAGATATTACATTACACAAAATATTACATGACACTTAATATTTTCAATTTCTTTTTTTTGGGGGGTTGGGGAAATTACCCACTTACTATATCCAAAAATTCGTCTAATGAGTAGGAGGAGTTGCCATTAAGAAATTCTTTTAATTTCCTTTTTAATGCTATATGGCTATCTGTCAGACTTTTGATGCTATCAGGTAGGTGACCAAAGCTTTTGTGGCAGCATAATTTATCCCCTTCTGAGCCAAAGTTAGATTTAACCTTGAGTAGTGAAGATCATCCTTTCTGCTAGTGTTGTAGCCATGTACACTGCTATTACTTTTGAATTCGTTCGGATTGTTAATAACAAATTTCGTAAGTGAATAATATATATATATATATATATATATATATATATATATATATATATATATATTTTGAGGCTACAGTGAAGATACCTAGCTCTTTAAATAAGTGTCTGCAGGATGATCTTGGATGAGCTCCAGCAATTATTCTGATTACACGCTTTTGTGCAATGAACACTCTTTTACTCAATGATGAGTTACCCCAGAATATGATGCCATACGAAAGCAGAGATTGAAAATAGACGTGATAAGCTAATTTAATGAGATGCTAAAAAATGGTTCAAATGGCTCTGAGCACTATGGGACTAAACATCTATGGTCATCAGGCCCCTAGAACTTAGAACAACTTAAACCTAACTAACCTAAGGACATCACACAACACCCAGTCATCACGAGGCAGAGAAAATCCCTAACCCCGCCGGGAATCTAACCCGGGAACCCGGGCGTGGGAAGCGAGAACGTACTGAGATGTATATCGCCAAAATTTGCAATGACCCTAATAACATAATTAGCTGAACTCAAACGTTTCAGCAGATCCTCAGTGTGTTTTTTCCAGTTCGACTCCTCATCAATGCATACACCTAGAAATTTTGAATATTCTACCTTAGCTACCGATTTCTGATGTAGGAAATAGAGAATTAGACATGGGTTAGTAGACGATAATGGTTGGACATTATAATTTTTTTCTCCTGTTATTAACTGAAAGAATTTAGTATTGACTTTAATGGGTCATCTAGCGGCAAGCCAAAAGCCAAAGCTATTTAAGCCAAGGCTTTCCAACGACGAACTGAAAAGTCACGGCTTTCTTGGTAATTTTCTCACTGAAACACAGGTGAAACAGAAAGCCAGTCAAATTAAAAAAAAGGCGGCAGTTTACTCATAACTTTATCTATTCCTGCTGTGAAAAAATTACTTGAATATCTTACAGCAAAAGAAGAAGGTAAACACTAAGGCGGATTCTTGTCACCGATTCTAGCTACATTAGGCGGAATTGGATCGTTGGCCGCCGGTGCGGAGCAATTACGAGCGCTGTCCATAAAAAACGGAAGGAAGATGCTGAGTTTGCAGAACAGGGGAGACAACCTAGAAATGGAGAAAAGAAAAGCAGGGTCAAGTTTGCCTATGAAATCATGCCCAAAAAAAAAAAAGAAGTCAAAGGAATGATGCAAAAGTATAGACATCTGCTAACCAACTTTGATATAGAAAAATTAGTAAAGCAACTGAAAATTGCAAATTCTAGAGGCGTCTTTACGATCAATGAACTACAGCAAAAATCAGCAAAAGTTGAAGCAGGAATTGTTAACCTAGACACGTCTGATCACGTAGGCACTCACTGGATTGCTACCTCAAAAATGGCAGTGAAAAATTTGTGTTTGACTCGAACGGTGGCGATATTCCACAAGCGCTAGTGAACTACCTCGGTGAAGATAACTTGTTTTACAATACAGAGAGGATTCAAAATTTGCATCACTTTATATGTGGCCACCTATGTTTTCAGGTTCTGAAGCTGTTTACAGATGGCTGGTCGTTTGATAAAATTCTCGATATAATAAACGGATATATTAGGGAACAAAATAAAACAAGGAGAAGATGGATAAGCAAGTAGAATCGACTGCTAGTAAAGCTGACTTGGAAGAATTAGCTTCAAAAATCAAGCAATTTTATAAGCAGCTAAGATCGACTGCTAGTGAAGCTGACTTGGGAGAATTAACTTCAAAAATCGAAGGTGAGGCTGTACAATTTCGAAAGGAATTAAACATCGTTTTCAAAGTAACGAAAGGTATATTGACTTCAAAAGCAAGAGATTAGTAAATGTAAAAGACCCTATAGATGGCCATGATGTAGTTACCGAAAGATATGTAGAAAAGCAATTAAGTAATCTTGTTACCAAGCCTGAATACACAAGTATTCTCACACTACTTAATAAGAATGTGAACAAAGCTGACCTCAGCGAATACTACAAAAAAACCGACTTGAAGAAATTTTACGGTGATTATGTGAGTAAAGCTGAATATACAAGTATTCTCTCACTATTGAATAACTATGCAAGTAAAGCTGACCTTAGCGTACACTACCGCAAAAACGAGTTAGAGACAAATAAAATGAAAACAACGGTTAATCACTTGTTAGGCAGTATTGATGGGCTCGAGAGGAAAATGCAAAGTTAATTATAAATTTTGTGTTTAAAATGCAAAATTCTTACAGCTACAGTTCACCCTCATACAGTTACCACAAAAAATGTTCGAGAAGAATCGAGGGAAATTGTGCAGAATGTAAGAGTGAGAAGAGCAAGTTTGTGAAAAACGGTGAAGTGGTCGACTGTGAATATTCGTGAAGAAACTGTGGACGAGCTGCACTAACCGGTGAGAAAGAACTTCCCAAGGAAAGCCGTTACAGCATTTGGTACAGACGATTTGTGACAAGCTGACTTAGTTGAGATGAATTTTGGTAACCTAAAGAACATATCCAAAATCAATAAAAATATGCAGCATTTGTTGACTGTGATAGACGCGTTTTCAAAATTTGCTTGGGCGATACCTGTTAAAGATAAATCTTTCAAATATATTTTGACAGAAAGGGAGACGAAAAATTTGCAAACAGATAACGGCAAAGAATTCTACAACAAACACTTTAGAGAGTTGATGAAGCTTGAAAAGATAAATCACTACTCTACTTTTTCAGAGATGAAGGCGTCCGTCGTCGAGCTGTTTAACTGAACAATCAAGGAAAAAAGGTGGGAACAGTTTGCTTTTTACAGGTGGGTCGACCTACTACCAAAGTTGATACACAAATACTACAACAGTGTACATAGCTCAATAGGCATGAAACCTGTAGATGTAACTGATTTGCTACGGGGGAAAGAAACGCTTGAACTCTGAGGTGAACCACCCAAGTACGCGCCAGGTGACAAAGTGAGAATCAGCGAAGTGAGGGGTTTGTTCGAGAAAGGTTATACAGCAAATTGGTCTACTGAATTATTTGAAGTCGTTGATATCAGCAACACAAAACCACCTACATATAAGCTGAAGGATATGAGTGGCTACGAAATTGAAGGAAGCTTCTATGAGCAGGAATTACGGAAGACGAAATACCTAACTGTTTATCTCGTGGAAAAAGCGATTAAAAAGGAAGGTGATAAAATTTATGTGAAGTGGCTAGGTTTTGGTAGCTCACACAATAGTTGGGTAAACAGTTGGGTAAATGGATCTTGATCCATAGAAATCTGACAAACGTTTTTATTTTATCTCTGTTTTTGGATTAATTCGCTTTCAGAGTAATATCGATAGTTATAAAGTGAAAATCCTCGTTCCAAGATTTTGCTGCAAAATTTCTCTAAAGTCATTCCACTTCCAATCTCCACCCACAAATTCGTCATAGATGAGATTTAAATTTGTGTCATCTTGCCGAAAAATGTTGAAAAAATTAAGGTTATCTCTCACCAACTGCAAGGGAATTTTTGAGCACGTTTGTGTCCTAAAGTATTTCCTGACTGTATCTTGATTTTCAAGAACGAAGTCGTCAAAAACAACTGAATTATGTACACATTCATCTAGTGGAATAATTTTATCAGTGTTTTTGATAAAAGTAGTAATTTTTTTTTGTATTTGTCTTCCATTTTTTAACACGCTTTTATAAATTCTTGATATTTCAGCTGATCTAAACTTCTAGAGTAAACACACAGGTGGGTAATTTTTTTCCAGTTCAACCATCCTGGCGCTATTATTTTCAATCGTTAACGTTGTCTTCCCAAATCCACTTTTGCCTATTATTGCACGTCGAGTAGAATTAGGTGAAAGTTTGCCATGTTTCTTTCTCTGGTTTTTTTTTCACGAATTCTGGTTTATGGCTCCCAATCATTCGTCATTTTTTATAATAATAAATGAACAGAGTTTCGACTTTAAAAAAAAGGCTGAATATGCCTATACGAAGTGCGTTTACAAAAATAGGATTGGTTGGTTTTTACTCGACATTTTTAACTCCAAATGTTACATGTAGAAACAACGGAATACACTTTGAGGAAGACGGTGTCATTAATATGTTGACTGTTCCCACAGACGAGTACAGTCTAGATAATTTAGAGAAATATATACAGAGTCAGCAGGCATTCAATGCTGATAATATAAAGATTAAGCCAAACAGTACGCTCGACGGAGTCGAAATTCAGAGCACACGCCATAAGCTGTATTTTGACAGAGAGCTCAGTATTGGGCAGTTGTCGGGTTTGACGGAGAATCAAACTGTGGAGCTCGCAGTAAACGCTGTTGCAGCACACTGCCGAAAGTCAGTCCTTTCGGTAAAACCTAATTCCATTTTAATTTAACAGACGCCATGTTTGTAAAGGACTCTGATCATTTTCACAGGGAAATGAACATTATCGCTTCATTTAAGCCAAAGTTGCTGGAACTAGCTGGTCATTTGCAGTTTGGCAGTCTTATTACGAGCGTAAGTCAATTGTTACCCGCAATTTAGGTATATTTTTGTTTATTTTGGTAGTACTGTCGTTTTTCGTTGATGACGCGTGCTTTGTTTATTTGTTGTTACATCTTTGCAATTTTCAAGCTGCTAGGTTAGTTTCTTTATCGCTGCCGTGTTAATCATGGCTGCTCCGCTGTCTGTCTGTACCGAAGAAGAGCAACGTTCAGTGATCCGTTTCTTGTGGTCGGAAGGCGTAGCAGGGGCTGAAACTCATCGCAGACTTTCGGTACAGTACGGGAACAGTGTTTTGCCACAACAGAGTGTCTACGAATGGATTGAAAAACTCCGAAATGGTCGCACAAGTGTTACGCACGATGAAGGAGTCAGACGGCCGTTTACCTCCACAAATTGAGCGTTCACGTGAAATGATTCTCTTAGACAGACGACTAACTATTGACGAAGTGGCACATCGTCTGCAAATTAGTTACGGTTCTGCTTACGAAATCATCCACAACAGACTTGGGTTTCATAAGGTTTGTGCAAGATGGGTCCCAAAACAATTCACACAGTTGCATAAACAAACGCGCTTGGACATCTGCGAAAAAAACATTTGGATCGCTGTGGTAAGGAAGGGGACAAATTCTTAGATAGGATCATTACTGGTGACGAAACATGGATCCATCACTACGAGCCGGAGAGTAAACGGCTGAGTATGGAATGGAAACATCCAAATTCTCCGTGCAAGAAAAGTTCAAGACCCAACCGTCCGCAGGAAAACTAATGCTTACAGTTTTTAGGGACGGACAAGGTCGAGTAGTGGAACGTTATAGGGAAAGGGGCACAACAACAAACAGTGTACGTTGCAGTGAGATGCTTACTGCCAGGCTAAAGCCTGCAATTCGAAGCAAACGCCGAGGATTGTTGTCGAAAGGTGTTGTGTTGTTGCACGACAAAGCCCGTCCGCATACTGCTGCCCACACTGCTGAAACGCTACAGAAACTCAAATTTGAAGTACTGGATCATCCTCCATATACTCCCGATCTATCACTTGTTTGGTCCACTCAAACAGGCATTAAATGGCCGTCGATTTGTCTCGGACGAAGCAGTGAAAGAAGCGGTGCATTCCTGGGCCGCAGCACAACCGAGAACCTTCTTTTATGAGGCCATGAGGAAGCTTGTACAAGGATGGACCAAACGCATTGAAACGCAAGGAGACTATGTCAAAATATGATTTCTTGTAACTTTCCTATTTGATTACAATAAAATTTTATAACTACTTTGTGGATAATACACTCCTGGAAATTGAAATAAGAACACCGTGAATTCATTGTCCCAGGAAGGGGAAACTTTATTGACACATTCCTGGGGTCAGATACATCACATGATCACACTGACAGAACCACAGGCACATAGACACAGGCAACAGAGCATGCACAATGTCGGCACTAGTACAGTGTATATCCACCTTTCGCAGCAATGCACGCTGCTATTCTCCCATGGAGACGATCGTAGAGATGCTGGATGTAGTCCTGTGGAACGGCTTGCCATGCCATTTCCACCTGGCGCCTCAGTTGGACCAGCGTTCGTGCTGGACGTGCAGACCGCGTGAGACGACGCTTCATCCAGTCCCAAACATGCTCAATGGGGGACAGATGCGGAGATCTTGCTGGCCAGGGTAGTTGACTTACACCTTCTAGAGCACGTTGGGTGGCACGGGATACATGCGGACGTGCGTTGTCCTGTTGGAACAGCAAGTTCCCTTGCCGGTCTAGGAATGGTAGAACGATGGGTTCGATGACGGTTTGGATGTACCGTGCACTATTCAGTGTCCCCCTCGACGATCACCAGTGGTGTACGGCCAGTGTAGGAGATCGCTCCCTACACCATGATGCCGGGTGTTGGCCCTGTGTGCCTCGGTCGTATGCAGTCCTCATTGTGGCGCTCACATGCACGGCGCCAAACACGCATACGATCATCATTGGCACCAAGGCAGAAGCGACTCTCATCGCTGAAGACGACACGTCTCCATTCGTCCCTCCATTCACGCCTGTCGCGACACCACTGGAGGCGGGCTGCACGATGTTGGGGCGTGAGCGGAAGACGGCCTAACGGTGTGCGGGACCGTAGCCCAGCTTCATGGAGACGGTTGCGAATGGTCCTCGCCAATACCCCAGGAGCAACAGTGTCCCTAATTTGCTGGGAAGTGGTGGTGCGGTCCCCTACGGCACTGCGTAGGATCCTACGGTCTTGGCGTGCATCCGTGCGTCGCTGCGGTCCGGTCCCAGGTCGACGGGCACGTGCACCTTCCGCCGACCACTGGCGACGACATCGATGTACTGTGGAGACCTCACGCCCCACGTGTTGAGCGATTCGGCGGTACGTCCACCCGGCCTCCCGCATGCCCACTATACGCCCTCGCTCAAAGTCCGTCAACTGCACATACGGTTCACGTCCACGCTGTCGCGGCATGCTACCAGTGTTAAAGACTGCGATGGAGCTCCGTATGCCACGGAAAACTGGCTGACACTGACGGCAGCGGTGCACAAATGCTGCGCAGCTAGCGCCATTCGACGGCCAGCACCGCGGTTCCTGGTGTGTCCGCTGTGCCGTGCGTGTGATCATTGCTTGTACAGCCCTCTCGCAGTGTCCGGAGCAAGTATGGTGGGTCTGACACACCGGTGTCAATGTGTTCTTTTTTCCATTTCCAGGAGTGTAATTGACCCACCCTCGTATATATCCGTTATTTTTCCCAGTTTACGATAAAGTTCAAAATCTGCAAGGCACTATAATGGATGAAAACGATTCTGTGATAGATTTTGGTGGTGCGAATCTAACTGTGCTTCTGGAAATGGTGCAATAAAAATTTTTTCCTGTTTAATAAATATGAACAAGATAGAAAGTTACCAGTAGCAGTCTTTCCCAGTAAACGCGAAGACCAGAAATAATTTGAACTTGCCAAACACAGACGTAGAAATAGACGTCAAAGTTGGTGACGGCTGGTTTGATAATAGTGCTTACTTGTACATGACATTTAATGCGACACATGAAGACGGCTGAGATTACCCTGCCTATGAGGGCAAATCGAATGTGAAACTAGCTGACAATTTTTCAAGTCTTCTTTGGAGTGTCGCAATTGCCAATAAAAGAGGACACATTATCTACCGGCTAGAACTTCCAGGCGTTTCTTCAACAGTCTTGAATCACCTAACGTCTTCTCTGGACGATGGCACAAGATTCGAGGGAAATTTCATTAACAACGGGAAGTTGCAAAGAAAAGAAAATGAAGTACTTTACCCGCTGAAAATGCTGGGAGGTTTCTTTAAAGATTACAAAGAAATCATGTGGAAAGGAGATTCAACGATAACGTTTGTAGGAAGTCCACATCCTCGCGACGCGTTGTATAGATGATTTTCAAAGAAGGATGATGGCACTGAGTGTTCAGATTCTCGACCATACCATGGTAAAGTAACAATTACGAATATAGAAATTCGAGCACCTATTGTAAAGCGCGAAGCAAACTATGGAATGGAATTGAAAGATGCTTAAGCGACCTAAAACACCTGTTTCAGCTTTTGACCTTCAATCGCAGGAAATAGCGGGAATCAGCGGCAAAAGAAATTTTGAAATGGATACAACAAATTACTATAATTCTATGGACTTTGACATGCTGTATTTTGTGTTTTCCAAAAGGAAAGGAAACGAGGACACAGACTCGTCGTTGTGTGGTCATGTTAAGCTGCAAAATATTTATCTCGAGAATGGCCGAGACGATATATTTCCTGAAGAACTGTGGAACATTAATCCTCCAGGCACTTGTCTGAAGGCATGCAGTGCGTTCATAGATTTCAAGAAAATAACTAAATCGAGTAATGGCGCTAAAATTAGTGCATTCGCTCTCATTAATCCGTATCCAATGTACATTATCAATATGAGCAGGCGCAAGAATATCGTCACTGCTCAAAAGACAGACATGAAACTGTCAGACACTTTTAATGCGCCTATTCCTGATGACACTTTAGCGTACATCATTATACGGCAAGAAGAGTTTGACTTATGATCTTAAGCACGGAATAATTAGTGACAACTTGTAGGCATATGTTTCTTTAATGGATCTCGATCCATTGAAAATGTTCACTCAATATTTCTCTTCATAACTGTTCTGCACATTGGACAGTTATTTTCCATTGCTAATCACCGGGCAACGCATTCTTTATGAAAAAGGTGTTTGCGGTTTGTCAGCACGAATTGACCACTTTCATTTGTTAAGCATATAAAACAGTCATTTTCAGGTTGTTTGGTCAGTATTTCATATGGACATAACATCTTTTGTTTGAACGAGTCAGACAGATTTGGAAATTTTAAAATTACTTCCCAGTTTACTTTATGCTGAAATTCCATTACTAAACCTTCAGACAGCTTTTCACAAAGCGATATACCATTCCAGAACAATATATCTTGGAAATCTCGCTTCAAATCTTCAGACTTTTTTTTGATGCAGTGACATAAATTCCCAGTCTAATCTGTCTGCGAATTCTCGCCTGAAATTTTCAGACAGTTTTTGATGTGCTGATATTTGAAATCAGTCTGATCTGTCTTGTAACTCTCTAATGAAATCTAGAGACAGCATTTCATGTTTTGATACGTGATGCAATGACATATATTCCCAGTTTAATCTATCTGCGAATTAGCACATGAAACTTTCAGGCAACGTTTTATTGTATGATATATGATTCCAGTCCAATCTGTCCTGAAACTCTCCCATGAAATCTACAGACAGCGTTATATTACAAGATACTGCACGCCAGTCTAATCTGTCTTGAAACTTTCTCATGAAATCTTCAGACATTTCTTGAGTATATGATGTTTCAGTCCAGTCTAATTTGTCTTGAAAATCTCTCATGAAATCTTCAGACAGTTTTCCCCACCTTGATATATTTCTCCATCTGGCACGTTTGAATGGATTTTCTTTTTTGATATAATCAGCAATTAGTGTAGCGTATGTTTCATTTGTTGAATACAAGTTGCATAATTGTTCAGATTTAAAAATTTACACATTTGATTAATCATCTGAATAAGTTGCTGGCTCAATAGGTTCTTCTTCATGTTGTTTTTCATTCATTTGAGCATTATTAATGTAAATAAGATGGTGTTTTCTCAGCTGCGGCTAACCTTTTAAGCCTATTTTTTTCGCTTCATCTTTTAGTTCATGCATAGTATATTTATTCAATCCATTTCCTTTCGTTGCAATTTTATTAAATATACATATACAATATATTTATTAAATATATACAATATATTTATTGCAATACAATATATTTATTAAATATAATATATTTAATATATTAAATATAATATATTTATTACAATACAAAATATTTATTAAATATACATGTACAAAAAATATTTCAATTATGCAATTCAATTTTCATACAGGACAGCTCGCCATTCGATGCTGCCGCTGCCGCTCGCTGGCGGCGGGTATAAATCGCATCGAAAAAGCGGCTCCCAAAAAGCGCTCGCAAGAAAGTGGGCGCTAAAAAGTCGCCAACGTTTTGCTGAAAATACCCGCCAAAATTTTGCAAAAAAATTCGCCGCAGAAATAAGTGACAAATCGCTTCCGAAAAAAAATGGCTATATTGTTGACGAAAAGTTGCTTCCGAAAAAAAGTGGCTTTCGGTTTTTAACGAAAAAGTCGCTTCCGAAGAAAAGTGGCCACGAAAATTTTGCAAAAAAGTGAGCGCAAAAAAGTGCTCGCAAAAAAGTGACCGATAAAAGCGTCGCCAACATTTTGTAAAAAAAGTTACCGTTTAGGCGGCTGCCACTGTTTCGTCAAAAAATGACCGCTAAAAATTCGCCGATAAAAAGTTGACAATATTTTGCAAAAAAGTTGCCACTTACACGGCTGTCATAAAGTCGCCGCAATTTTGCAAAAAAGTGGCCGCCAAAAGGGTCACCGCTACCTTTTTGGCAAAAAGTTACGGGTTTAAGGAGGTGTCAAGATTTAGCAAAAAAGTAGCTGCAAAAAAAATAGATGCTCGACATAAAAGTCGCCAACATTTTGCAAAAAAGTTGCCGTTTAGAAGGTGCCGAACTTTTGCAAGAAAGCGGCCGCAAAGAAGCGGTCGCCATCTTTTAGGCAAAAATTTGAGGGTTCCGGGGGGCGCCATCTTTGGCGCAGAATGTAGAGGATTTGCCCTGAACCACCGGCCTCACTACTTTTGTCATTTCACAGAACTTGTCCTACAGGTCTGGCAGTTGCCGGCAACTGTAAATCAGCGACAAGTTGAGAATAACAATGGCTTTTGGCACTTGCTCCGCGCAAAAGTGTTTCGATGCCTTAGACAGTTTTCTACTTTACCCACATTTTCCATTCTGTCCATATTCTGTGCGAGTCTAACGAAGTAATGGATTTCTGCCCTTGAATAATTCAGCTTCTTGGCAGTTGGCGATTAGACAGTCCCATTTCCTCCCACGAACCAATTTTTGCTCTTTCATCGCGTGATGTTTTCCGAGTGGCTGTGTAAAAGCACTAATGACGTCTGTTTCCCTTCTGCCCTCCGAGTTCCACCCTTTACCACGTCGACCGTCGATGTCTTGTTATATCATACTGTACTGCTGACGTCAAATGCTATTCTACTTGGCTGTACTTCTCAGTATATTGGCTATCACACTATTGTGTATGCATTGTGTGCAACTATTCCGACCGACAATGTTAATTTTCGTACTGTTTTCCACTATTATATATGTAGATGCAGGCTAGCGTTTTGCGGTAGACTCTGCAGTAAATACCCTCGCTGTAAGCCGGCTAGCTGTGAGGAAGTCTCTTATCTCGGCGGCAGGCTGGCGTCGGGCAGTGGTGGGAGGTAATGCATGGCTCGTGAGCAAGGTCAGAACCAGCCGGGACTTCCCCGAAGAGCTGACGTCATGAGGGGGGGAGGGGAGAGGGCGGGAGGGAAGCAACATGGACAGCAGCGAGTCTGGCACATTCGCGGAGCGCAGGATGGCCTTGGTGTGTCAAGTATCCTCCGCCACACACCGTGCTACTGTCTGATCGCGAGCAGCGGGGATCTAGCTGGTTCTTTATTTATGTTTGCTCCATCACAGTATTCATTTTGCAGTACTTCATAATTAGGATACATTTCTAAACAAGGTAGTTTATGGACAAGGACAAATATAATTTCTCCTTGTCGTAGTTGTACTGAAATCTGTGTACTGGCGACGTGCATCCTTTTCCTGTTATACACTTCCTTATCATGTCTCTCTCGTTATTACATCTACATCTACATTTATACTCCGCAAACCACCACGGTGTGTGGCGGTGGGCACTTTAGGTGCCAATGTCATTACCTCCATTTCCTGTTCCAGTCGCATATTGTTCGCGGGAAGAACGACTGCCGGAAAGCCTCCGTGCGCGCTCGAATCTCTCTAATCAAAAGAAGAAGGTAAACACTAAGGCGGATTCTTGTCACCGATTCTAGCTACGTTAGGCGGAATTGTATCGTTGGCCGCTGGTGCGGAGCAATTACGAGCGCTGTCCATAAAAAACAGAAGGAAGATGCTGAGTTCGCGGAACAGGGGAGGCACAACCTAGAAATGGAGAAAAGAAAAGCAGGGTCAAGTTTGCCTATGAAATCATGCCTAAAAGAAAAAGAAGTCAAAGAAATGATGCAAAAGTATAGTCATCTGCTAACCAACTTTGATATAGAAAAATTAGTAAAGAAACTGAAAATTGCAAATTCTAGAGGCGTCTTTACGATCAATGAACTACAGCAAAAATCAGCAAAAGTTGAAGCAGGAATTGTTAACCTAGACACGTCTGATCACGTAGGCACTCACTGGATTGCTACTTCAAAAATGGCAGTGAAAAATTTGTGTTTGACTCGAACGGTGGCGATATTCCACAAGCGCTAGTGAACTATCTAGGTCAAGATAACTTGTTTTACAATACAGAGAGGATTCAAAATTTGCATCACTTTATATGTGGCCACCTATGTTTTCAGGTTCTGAAGCTGTTTACAGATGGCTGGTCGTTTGATAAAATTCTCGATATAATAAACGGATATATTAGGGAACAAAATAAAACAAGGAGAAGATGGATAAGCAAGTAGAATCGACTGCTAGTAAAGCTGACTTGGAAGAATTAGCTTCAAAAATCAAGCAATTTTATAAGCAGCTAAGATCGACTGCTAGTGAAGCTGACTTGGGAGAATTAACTTCAAAAATCGAAGGTGAGGCTGTACAATTTCGAAAGGAATTAAACATCGTTTTTAAAGTAACGAAAGGTTATATTGACTTCAAAAGCAAGAGATTAGTAAATGTAAAAGACCCTATAGATGGCCATGATGTAGTTACCGAAAGATATCTAGAAAAGCAATTAAGTAATCTTCTTGGCAAGCCTGAATACACAAGTATTCTCACACTACTTAATAAGAATGTGAGCAAAGCTGACCTCAGCGAATACTACAAAAAAACCGACTTGAAGAAATTTTACGATGATTATGTGAGTAAAGCTGAATATACAAGTATTCTCTCACTATTGAATAAATATGCAAGTAAAGCTGGCCTTAGCGTATACTACCGCAAAAACGAGTTAGACACAAATAAAATGAAAACAACGGTTAATCACTTGTTAGGCAGTATTGATGGGCTCGAGAGGAAAATGCAAAGTTATTTATAAATTTGGTGTTTAAGGTGCAAAATACTTAGAGCTACAGTTCACCCTCAAACAATTACCATGAAAAATGTTCGAGAAGAATGCAGATGGTTGTTGTGTTGCCAACGTCCCCATCTGTTGACTCAGGGATCGAGACGTGGCTGCACTATCCGTTACAGCCATATGGATAAGATGCCTGTCATCTCGACTGCTAGTGATTCGAGGCCTTTGGGATCCAGCACGGCGTTCCGTATTACTCTCCTGAACCCACCGATTCCATATTCTGCTAACAGTCATTCGATCTCGACCAAAGTGAGCAGCAATGTCGCGATACGATAAATCGCAATCGCGATAGGCTACAATCCGACCTTTATCAAAGTCGGAAACGTGATGGTACGCATTTCTCCTCCTTACACGAGGCATCACAACAACGTTTCACCAGGCAACGCCGGTCAGCTGCTGTTTGTGTATGAGAAATCGGTTGGAAACTTTCCTCATGTCAGCACGTTGTAGGTGTCGCCACCGGCGCCAACATTGTGTGAATGCTCTGAAAAGCTAATCATTTGCATATCACAGCATCTTCTTGCTGTCAGTTAAATTTCGCGTCTGTAGCACGGCATCTTCGTGGTGTAGCAATTTTAATGGCCAGTAGTGTATGTTTCGCAAAGCAAGGGCTCTGAAATAATTCGGGAAATTTGGAAAATTGTGTTGCTGATGCTTTCACCTGAGGCACCATTGTGACACAACGAGGACACATGGTGTTATACCTGACTTGTGGTGAACAACCTTTCCTGACTGATGCTTGCCACAGATCTGCCTGTGACCCCTAAATGTACCAGGTGTGGTGTTTAAGGGCAAAGGGCTGCTCAGTTGGCGATGTCACGTTTCAGGATCATCTCCGATGGCACAAGCTCCGAAGATGGAGGACGCGGCAGCTGAGGCAGCGCGTGCGCAGACTCACTCCACACCCGGTGTCACGGGAGGCGAGACTGCGCCTGCGCAGAACGGCTCCACAGCCAGTGTCGTGGCAGCTGAGGCGGTGCCTGTGCAGACTCACTCCATCCCCGGTCTACAAGCAGCCGAGGCCGTGCGTGCGCTGGCTCGCTCCGTGCCCGGCCTCACACATGCTGGCGCCATTAACCTCTTGAAGGGTCACTTACAGCTGATGGCCATACAGCAGACTCACTCGACACCGAGTGTCACGGCAGACCAGGCAGCGCCTGCGCAGACTCTCTCCGTCCCCAGTCTCGAGGCAGCCCGGGCTGTGCGTGCGCTGACTGGCTCCTTCCCTGGTCTCACAGATGCTGGCGCTATTAACCTGTTAAAGGGTCACTTACAGCTGATGGTTATACAGCAGAGCTTGGCACTCACGGAGGACGAGGCAAGGTAAGCACGAGCTTAGGCACTCACGCGTGTTCCCCAGTTCTACACACACCAAAAAAGTTTCGCATCACTCGAGTTCCCAGAACTCCTGAAGATAGATGTTGACTGCTGATGTTGTATCTCAGACACAGTCCCTTTGAATGTTCAGAGATGTCACTAAACCCGACCAAACCGTGCACGAGCAGCGCCTATTAGACAGAGGAGGTCCAACAGCGGATCAGTTCCAGTCATTCCACCAGGAATGAGTTACACTGCTCGTGTTATCTGTTGTTCGACCGTGCCTAGACGGTCAATACCGCGGTTCGATCGCGTCCGCATTGTTACTTTGTGCCAGGAAGGGCTCTCAACAAGGGAAGTGTCCAGGTGTCTAGGAGTGAACCGAAGCGATGTTCTTCAGACACGTAGGAGATGCAGAGAGATCGGAACTGTCGATGACACGCCTCGGTGACGCCGCCCGAGGGCTACTACTGCAGTGAATGACCGCTGCCTACGGATCATGGGTCGGACGAAACCTGAAAGCAACGCATCCGTGTTGAATAATGCTTTTCGTGCAGCCACAGGAGGTCGTTTTACGACTCAAGCTGTATCCAATAAGCTGCATTATGCGCAGCTTCAATCCCGACTTCCGTGGCGAGGTCCATCTTTGCTACGAAGACACCATGCAGCGCGGTACAGATGCCGAATGGACCACTCAGGATGGGCATCACGGTTTCTTCACCGATGAGCGCCGCAGATGCCTTCAACCAGACAATCGTCAGAGACGTGTTAGGATGCTAACCGGCGAGGCTGAACGCCTTAGACACACTGCCCAGCGAGTGCAGCAAGGTGAATGTTCGCTGCTGTTTTGGGGTGGCATTGTTTGGGGCTGACGTACGCCGCTGGTGCTCACGGAAGGCGCCGTAACGGCTGTGCGATACGTGAATGCCGTCCTACCACCGATAGTGCAACCATATTGGCAGCATATTTGCGAGGCATTCGTCTTCATGGACGACAATTCGCGCCCCCATCGTGCACATCTTGTGGATGACTTCCATCAGGAGATCGACATCGCTCGACTAGAGTGGCCAGCATGTTCTCCAGACTTGAACCCTATTGAACACGCCCGGGATAGATTGAAAAGGGCTATTTACGGACGATGTGGTGCCGTGTCCCACCAACCACTCTGAGAGACCTACGCCGTTGAGAAGTGGGGCAATTTGGACCGACAGTGCCTTGATGAACTTGTTGATAGTATACTACGAAGAATACAGGCATGCACCAATAGAGAGGACATAGTACTGGCCACTGTGCACAGCAATCTGGACCACCACCTCTGAAAGTCTCGCTCTATAGTGGTACAACATGCAATGGGTGGTTTTCATGAGGAATAAAAAGGGCGGAAATGATGTTTATGTTGATCTCTATTCCAATTTTCTATACAGGTACCCAAACTTTCGGAATCGAGGTTATGCAAAACTTTATTCGATGTCTGTATACACGTGTGTGTCTCACTACCTACAGCGTCTGCCACTGTGTTCCTTAGTGGTATTTTGACTTGATTGACAACTACAAAAGGCATTTGCAGGTAGCACATAATGCATTCACTGGCTTCGCGTGACTGGGTCACTGTATCTCTGAACTGAACTTTATTTATTAGCAGGTGAGTTAACTAGCAAAAGTAACGGAAGAGGCAAGTTTTTTGCAGCGTTAAAAATTGTTATGCTCTTTAAGCCATGCATCCCTATTTACAGTGATTAATTATCTCAAATTGCATGTAGACAACCACTTGTTATCTGTGTTTTGTGAAGAAGCGAACAATGGATAATTTCGCCACTGGGGTGGGCTGCCCAGCACAGAATCAGACACACTGGCTGTTTGTAATCAGGCAGATTAGTGCTGAGGACTCGTTCTCCAACATGTACAGATCACTGTAAACCTGTTTACACAAAATACACACTACAGTTGCTTGTTGTCACTGCTACTGCCAACATTGAATAATTTCGTCACTGGGGTGGGCTGCCCAGCACAGAATGAGACACAGTGGCTGTTTGTAATCAGGCAGATTAGTGCTGAGGACTCGTTCTCCAACATGTACAGATCACTGTAAACCTGTTTACACAAAATACACATTAAAGTTGCTTGTTGTCACTGCTACTGCGAACATTGGATAATTTTGTCACTGGGGTGGGCTGCCCAGCACAGAATCAGACACAGTGGCTGTTTGTAATCAGGCAGATTAGTGCTGAGGACTCGTTCTCCAACATGTACAGATCACTGTAAACCTGTTTTCACAAAATACACATTAAAGTTCCTTGTTGTCACTGCTACTGCCAACATTGAATAATTTCGTCACTGGGGTGGGCTGCCCAGCACAGAATGAGACACAGTGGCTGTTTGTAATCAGGCAGATTAGTGCTGAGGACTCGTTCTCCAACATGTACTGATCACTGTGAACCTGTTTACACAAAATACACATTAAAGTTGTTTGTTGTCACTGCTACTGCTAACATTGGATAATTTCGTCTGTGGGGTGGGCTGCTGAGCACAGAATGAGACACAGTGGCTGTTTGTAATCAGGCAGATTAGTGCTGAGGACTCTTTCTCCAACATGTACAAATCACTGTAAGCCTGTTTACACAAAATACACATTAAAGTTGTTTGTTGTCACTGCTACCGCGAACATTGGATAATTTCGTCACTGGGGTGGGCTGCCCAGCACAGAATCAGACACAGTGGCTGTTTGTAATCAGGCAGATTTGTGCTGAGGACTCGTTCTCCAACATGTACAGATCACTGTAAACCTGTTTACACAAAATACACATTACAGTTGCTTGTTGTCACTGCTACTGCCAACATTGAATAATTTCGTCACTGGGGTGGGCTGCCCAGCACAGAATGAGACACAGTGGCTGTTTGTAATCAGGCAGATTAGTGCTGAGGACTCGTTCTCCAACATGTACAGATCACTGTAAACCTGTTTACACAAAATACACATTACAGTTGCTTGTTGTCACTGCTACTGCGAACATTGGATAGTTTTGTAACTGGGGTGGGCTGCCCAGCACAGAATCAGACACAGTGGCTGTTTGTAATCAGGCAGATTAGTGCTGAGGACTCGTTCTCCAACATGTACTGATCACTGTAAACCTGTTTACACAAAATACACATTACAGTTGCTTGTTGTCACTGCTACTGCGAACATTGGATAGTTTTGTAACTGGGGTGGGCTGCCCAGCACAGAATCAGACACAGTGGCTGATTGTAATCAGGCAGATTAGTGCTGAGGACTCGTTCTCCAACATGTACTGATCACTGTAAACCTGTTTACACAAAATACACATTAAAGTTGCTTGTTGTCACTGCTACTGCTAACATTGGATAATTTCGTCAGTGGGGTGGGCTGCTGAGCACAGAATGAGACACAGTGGCTGTTTGTAATCAGGCAGATTAGTGCTGAGGACTCGTTCTCCAACATGTACAGATCACTGTAAACCTGTTTACACAAAATACACATTACAGTTGCTTGTTGTCACTGCTACTGCGAACATTGGATAGTTTTGTAACTGGGGTGGGCTGCCCAGCACAGAATCAGACACAGTGGCTGTTTGTAATCAGGCAGATTAGTGCTGAGGACTCGTTCTCCAACATGTACTGATCACTGTAAACCTGTTTACACAAAATACACATTACAGTTGCTTGTTGTCACTGCTACTGCGAACATTGGATAGTTTTGTAACTGGGGTGGGCTGCCCAGCACAGAATCAGACACAGTGGCTGTTTGTAATCAGGCAGATTAGTGCTGAGGACTCGTTCTCCAACATGTACTGATCACTGTAAACCTGTTTACACAAAATACACATTACAGTTGCTTGTTGTCACTGCTACTGCGAACATTGGATAGTTTTGTAACTGGGGTGGGCTGCCCAGCACAGAATGAGACACAGTGGCTGTTTGTAATCAGGCAGATTAGTGCTGAGGACTCTTTCTCCAACATGTACAAATCACTGTAAAACTGTTTACACAAGATACACATTAAAGTTGCTTGTTGTCACTGCTACTGCGAACATTGGATAATTTCATCACTGGGGTGGGCTGCCCAGCACAGAATGAGACACAGTGGCTGTTTGTAATCAGGCAGATTAGTGCTGAGGACTCGTTCTCCAACGTGTACTGATCACTGTAAACCTGTTTACACAAAATACACATTAAAGTTGCTTGTTGTCACTGCTACTGCGGACATTGGATAATTTCGTCACTGGGGTCGGCTGCCCAGCACAGAATGAAACACAGTGGCTGTTTGTAATCAGGCAGATTAGTGCTGAGGACTCGTTCTCCAACATGTACAGATCACTGTAAGCCTGTTTACACAAAATACACATTAAAGTTGATTGTTTTCACTGCTACTGCGAACATTAGATAATTTCGTCACTGGGGTAGGCTGCCCAGCACGGAATCAGACACAGTGGCTGTTTGTAATCAGGCAGATTAGTGCTGCGGACTCGTTCTCCAACATGTACAGATTATTGTAAGCCTGTTTACACAAAATACACATTAAAGTTGTTTGTTGTCACTGCTACTGGGAACATTGGATAATTTTGTCACTGGGGTGGGCTGCCCAGCACAGAATCAGATACAGTGGCTTTTTGTAATCAGGCAGATTAGTGCTGAGGACTCGTTCTCCTACATGTACAGATCACTGTAAACCTGTTTACACAAAATACACATTAAAGTTGCTTGTTGTCACTGCTACTGCGAACATTGGATAATTTCGTCACTGGGGTGGGCTGCCCAGCACAGAATCAGACACAGTGGCTGTTTGTAATCAGGCAGATTAGTGCTGAGGACTCGTTCTCCAACATGTACAGATCACTGTAAACCTGTTTACACAAAATACACATTAAAGTTGCTTGTTGTCACTGCTACTGCGAACATTGGATAATTTCGTCACTGGGGTTGGCTGCCCAGCACAGAATGAGACACAGTGGCTGTTTGTAATCAGGCAGATTAGTGCTGAGGACTCGTTCTCCAACATGTACAGATCACTGTAAACCTGTTTACACGAAATACACATTAAAGTTGCTTGTTGTCACTGCTACTGCGAACATTGGATAATTTCGTCACTGGGGTGGGCTGCCCACACAGAGTCAGACACAGTGGCTGTTTGTAATCAGGCAGATTAGTGCTGAGGACTCTTTCTCCAACATGTACAGATCACTGTAAACCTGTTTACACAAGATACACTTTAAGTTGCTTGTTGTCACTGCTACTGCGACCATTGGATAATTTCGTCATTGGGGTTGGCTGCCCAGCACAGAATCAGACACAGTGGCTGTTTGTAATCAGCCAGATTAGTGCTGAGGACTCGTTCTCCAACATGTACAGATCACTGTAAGCCTGTTTACACAAAATATACATTAAAGTTGCTTGTTGTCACTGCTACTGCGAACATTGGATAATTTCGTCACTGGGGTGGGCTGCCCAGCACAGAGTCAGACACAGTGGCTGTTTGTAATCAGGCAGATTAGTGCTGAGGACTCGTTCTCCAACATGTACAGATCACTGTAAACCTGTTTACACAAAATACACATTAAAGTTGCTTGTTGTCACTGCTATTGCGAACATTGGATAATTTCGTCACTGTTGTGGGATGCCCAGCACAGAATGAGACACAGTGGCTGTTTGTAATCAGGCAGATTAGTGCTGAGGCCTCTTTCTCCAGCATGTACAGATCACTGTAAACCTGTTTACACAAGATACACATTAAAGTTGCTTGTTGTCACTGCTACTGCAAACATTGGATAATTTCGTCACTGGGATGGGCTGCCCAGCGCAGAATCAGACACAGTGGCTGTTTGTAATCAGGCAGATTAGTGCTGAGGACTCGTTCTCCAACATGTACAGATCACTGTAAACTTGTTTTCACAAAATACACATTACAGTTGCTTGTTGTCACTGCTACTGCGAACATTGGATAATTTCGTCACTGGGGTGGGCTGCCCAGCACAGAATGAGAAACAGTGGCTGTTTGTAATCAGGCAGATTAGTGCTGAGGACTCTTTCTCCAACATGTACAGATCACTGTAAAACTGTTTACACAAGATACACATTAAAGTTGCTTGTTGTCACTGCTACTGCGAACATTGGATAATTTCGTCACCGGGGTGGGCTGCCCAGCACAGAATCAGACACAGTGGCTGTTTTTAATCAGGCAGATTAGTGCTGAGGACTCGTTCTCCAACGTGTACTGATCACTGTAAACCTGTTTACACAGAATACACATTAAAGTTGCTTGTTGTCACTGCTACTGCGAGCATTGGATAATTTCGTCACTGGGGTGGGCTGCCCAGCACAGAATGAGACACAGTGGCTGTTTGTAATCAGGCAGATTAGTGCTGAGGACTCTTTCTCCAATATGTACAGATCACTGTAAACCTGTTTACACAAGATACACATTAAAGTTGCTTGTTGTCACTGCTACTGCGAAAATTGGATAATTTCGTCACTGGGGTGGGCTGCGCAGCACAGAATCAGACACAGTGGCTGTTTGTAATCAGGCAGATTAGTGCTGAGGACTCGTTCTCCAACATGTACAGATCTCTGTAAACCTGTTTACACAAAATACACTTTAAAGTTGTTTGTTGTCACTGCTACTGCAAACATTGGATAATTTCGTCACTGGGGTGGGCTGCCCAGCACAGAGTCAGACACAGAGGCTGTTTGTAATCAGGCAGATTAGTGCTGAGGACTCGTTCTCCAACATGTACAGATCACTGTAAACCTGTTTACACAAAATACACATTAAAGTTGCTTGTTGTCACTGCTACTGCGAACATTGGATAATTTCGTCACTGGGGTGGGCTGCCCAGCACAGAATGAAACACAGTGTTTGTTTGTAATCAGGCAGATTAGTGCTGAGGACTCGTTCTCCAACATGTACAGATCACTGTAAGCCTGTTTACACAAAATACACATTAAAGTTGCTTGTTTTCACTGCTACTGCGAACATTGGATAATTTCGTCACTGGGGTGGGCTGCCCAGCACAGAATCAGACACAATGGCTGTTTGTAATCAGGCAGATTAGTGCTGAGGACTCTTTCTCCAACATGTACAGATCACTGTAAACCTGTTTACACAAGATACACATTAAAGTTGCTTGTTGTAACTGCTACTGCGACCATTGGATAATTTCGTCATTGGGGTTGGCTGCCCAGCACAGAATCAGACACAGTGGCTGTTTGTAATCAGCCAGATTAGTGCTGAGGACTCGTTCTCCAACATGTACAGATCGCTGTAAACTTGTTTTCACAAAATACACATTAAAGTTGCTTGTTGTCACTGCTACTGCGAACATTGGATAATTTCGTCACTGGGGTGGGCTGCCCAGCACAGAATGAGACACAGTGGCTGTTTGTAATCAGGCAGATTAGTGCTGAGGACTCTTTCTCCAACATGTACAGATCACTGTAAAACTGTTTACACAAGATACACATTAAAGTTGCTTGTTGTCACTGCTACTGCGAACATTGGATAATTTCGTCACCGGGGTGGGCTGCCCAGCATAGAATCAGACACAGTGGCTGTTTTTAATCAGGCAGATTAGTGCTGAGGACTCGTTCTCCAACGTGTACTGATCACTGTAAACCTGTTTACACAAAATACACATTAAAGTTGCATGTTGTCACTGCTACTGCGAGCATTGGATAATTTCGTCACTGGGGTGGGCTGCCCAGCACAGAATGAGACACAGTGGCTGTTTGTGATCAGGCAGATTAGTGCTGAGGACTCTTTCTCCAACATGTACAGATCACTGTAAACCTGTTTACACAAGATACACATTAAAGTTGCTTGTTGTCACTGCTACTGCGAAAATTGGATAATTTCGTCACTGGGGTGGGCTGCGCAGCACAGAATCAGACACAGTGGCTGTTTGTAATCAGGCAGATTAGTGCTGAGGACTCGTTCTCCAACATGTACAGATCTCTGTAAACCTGTTTACACAAAATACACTTTAAAGTTGCTTGTTGTCACTGCTACTGCAAACATTGGATAATTTCGTCACTGGGGTGGGCTGCCCAGCACAGAGTCAGACACAGTGGCTGTTTGTAATCAGGCAGATTAGTGCTGAGGACTCGTTCTCCAATATGTACAGATCTCTGTAAACCTGTTTACACAAAATACACTTTAAAGTTGTTTGTTGTCACTGCTACTGCAAACATTGGATAATTTCGTCACTGGGGTGGGCTGCCCAGCACAGAGTCAGACACAGAGGCTGTTTGTAATCAGGCAGATTAGTGCTGAGGACTCGTTCTCCTACATGTACAGATCACTGTAAACTTGTTTACACAAAATACAAATTAAAGTTGCTTGTTGTCACTGCTACTGCGAACATTGGATAATTTCGTCACTGGGGTGGGCTGCCCAGCACAGAATCAGACACAGTGGCTGTTTGTAATCAGGCAGATTAGTGCTGAGGACTCGTTCTCCAACATGTACAGATCACTGTAAACCTGTTTACACAAAATACACATTAAAGTTGCTTGTTGTCACTGCTACTGCGAACATTGGATAATTTCGTCACTGGGGTGGGCTGCCCAGCACAGAATGAAACACAGTGTTTGTTTGTAATCAGGCAGATTAGTGCTGAGGACTCGTTCTCCAACATGTACAGATCACTGTAAGCCTGTTTACACAAAATACACATTAAAGTTGCTTGTTTTCACTGCTACTGCGAACATTGGATAATTTCGTCACTGGGGTGGGCTGCCCAGCACAGAATCAGACACAATGGCTGTTTGTAATCAGGCAGATTAGTGCTGAGGACTCTTTCTCCAACATGTACAGATCGCTGTAAGCCTGTTTACACAAAATATACATTAAAGTTGTTTGTTGTCACTGCTACTGCGAACATTGGATAATTTCGTCACTGGGGTGGGCTGCCCAGCACAGAGTCAGACACAGTGGCTGTTTGTAATCAGGCAGATTAGTGCTGAGGACTCGTTCTCCAACATGTACAGATCACTGTAAACCTGTTTACACAAAATACACATTAAAGTTGCTTGTTGTCACTGCTATTGCGAACATTGGATAATTTCGTCACTGTTGTGGGATGCCCAGCACAGAATGAGACACAGTGGCTGTTTGTAATCAGGCAGATTAGTGCTGTGGCCTCTTTCTCCAACATGTACAGATCACTGTAAACCTGTTTACACAAGATACACATTAAAGTTGCTTGTTGTCACTGCTACTGCAAACATTGGATAATTTCGTCACTGGGATGGGCTGCCCAGCACAGAATCAGACACAGTGGCTGTTTGTAATCAGGCAGATTAGTGCTGAGGACTCGTTCTCCAACATGTACAGATCACTGTAAACTTGTTTTCACAAAATACACATTAAAGTTGCTTGTTGTCACTGCTACTGCGAACATTGGATAATTTCGTCACTGGGATGGGCTGCCCAGCACAGAATGAGACACAGTGGCTGTTTGTAATCAGGCAGATTAGTGCTGAGGACTCTTTCTCCAACATGTACAGATCACTGTAAAACTGTTTACACAAGATACACATTAAAGTTGCTTGTTGTCACTGCTACTGCGAACATTGGATAATTTCGTCACCGGGGTGGGCTGCGCAGCACAGAATCAGACACAGTGGCTGTTTTTAATCAGGCAGATTAGTGCTGAGGACTCGTTCTCCAACGAGTACTGATCACTGTAAACCTGTTTACACAAAATACACATTAAAGTTGCATGTTGTCACTGCTACTGCGAGCATTGGATAATTTCGTCACTGGGGTGGGCTGCCCAGCACAGAATGAGACACAGTGGCTGTTTGTAATCAGGCAGATTAGTGCTGAGGACTCTTTCTCCAACATGTACAGATCACTGTAAACCTGTTTACACAAGATACACATTAAAGTTGCTTGTTGTCACTGCTACTGCGAAAATTGGATAATTTAGTCACTGGGGTGGGCTGCGCAGCACAGAGTCAGACACAGTGGCTGTTTGTAATCAGGCAGATTAGTGCTGAGGACTCGTTCTCCAACATGTACAGATCACTGCAAACCTGTTCACACGAAATACACATTAAAGTTGCTTGATGTCACTGCTACTGTGAACATTGGATAACTTCGTCACTGGGGTGGGCTGCCCAGCACAGAATGAGACACAGTGGCTGTTTGTAATAAGGCAGATTAGTGCTGAGGACCCATTCTCCAACATGTACAGATCACTGTAAACCTGTTTACACAAAATACACATTAAAGTTGCTTGTTGTCACTGCTACTGCGAACATTCGATAATTTCGTCACTGGGGTGGGCTGCCCAGCACAGAATGAGACACAGTGGCTGTTTGTAATCAGGCAGATTAGTGCTGAGGACTCGTTCTCCAACATGTACAGATCACTGTAAACCTGTTTAGACGAAATACACATTAAAGTTGCTTGTTGTCACTGCTACTGCGAACATTAGATAATTTCGTCACTGGGGCGGGCTGCTGAGCACAGAATCAGACACAGTGGCTGTTAGTAATCAGGCAGATTAGTGCTGAGGACTCGTTCTCCAACATGTACAGATCACTGTAAGCCTGTTTACACAAAATACACATTAAAGTTGCTTGTTGTCTCTGCTACTGCGAACATTGGATAATTTCGTCACTGGAATGGGCTGCCCAGCACAGAATCAGAAACACTGGCTTTTTGTAATCAGGCAGATTAGTGCTGAGGACTCGTTCTCCAACATGTACAGATCACTGTAAACTTGTTTACACAAAATACACAATAAAGTTGCTTGTTGTCACTGCTACTGCGAACATTGGATAATTTCGTCACTGGGGTGGGCTGCCCAGCACAGAATCAGACACAGTGGCTGTTTGTAATCAGGCAGATTAGTGCTGAGGACTCGTTCTCCAACATGTACACATCACTGTAAACCTGTTTGCACAAAATACACATTAAAGTTGCTTGTTGTCACTGCTACTGCGAACATTGGATAATATCGTCACTGGGGTGGGCTGCCCAGCACAGAATGAGACACAGTGGCTGTTTGTAATCAGGCAGATTAGTGCTGAGGACTCTTTCTCCAACATGTACAGATCACTGTAAAACTGTTTACACAAGATACACATTGAAGTTGTTTGTTGTCAGGGCTACTGAAAACATTGGATAATTTCTTCACTGGGGTGGGCTGCCCAGCACAGAGTCAGACACAGTGGCTGTTTGTAATCAGGCAGATGAGTGCTAGGACTCGTTCTCCAACATGTACAGATCACTGTAAACCTGTTTACACAAAATACACGTTAAAGTTGCTTGTTGTCACTGCTACTGCGAACATTGGATAATTTCGTCACTGGGGTGGGCTGCCCAGCACAGAATGAGACACAATGGCTGCTTGTAATCAGGCAGATTAGTGCTGAGGACTCTTTCTCCAACATGTACAGATCACTGTAAAACTGTTTACACAAGATACACATTAAAGTTGCTTGTTGTCACTGCTACTGCGAACATTGGATAATTTCGTCACCGGGGTGGGCTGCGCAGCACAGAATCAGACACAGTGGCTGTTTTTAATCAGGCAGATTAGTGCTGAGGACTCGTTCTCCAACGAGTACTGATCACTGTAAACCTGTTTACACAAAATACACATTAAAGTTGCATGTTGTCACTGCTACTGCGAGCATTGGATAATTTCGTCACTGGGGTGGGCTGCCCAGCACAGAATGAGACACAGTGGCTGTTTGTAATCAGGCAGATTAGTGCTGAGGACTCGTTCTCCAACATGTACAGACAACTGTAAGCCTGTTTACACAAAATACACATTGAAGTTGTTTGTTGTCAGGGCTACTGAAAACATTGGATAATTTCTTCACTGGGGTGGGCTGCCCAGCACAGAGTCAGACACAGTGGCTGTTTGTAATCAGGCAGATGAGTGCTAGGACTCGTTCTCCAACATGTACAGATCACTGTAAACCTGTTTACACAAAATACACGTTAAAGTTGCTTGTTGTCACTGCTACTGCGAACATTGGATAATTTCGTCACTGGGGTGGGCTGCCCAGCACAGAATGAGACACAATGGCTGCTTGTAATCAGGCAGATTAGTGCTGAGGACTCTTTCTCCAACATGTACAGATCACTGTAAAACTGTTTACACAAGATACACATTAAAGTTGCTTGTTGTCACTGCTACTGCGAACATTGGATAATTTCGTCACCGGGGTGGGCTGCGCAGCACAGAATCAGACACAGTGGCTGTTTTTAATCAGGCAGATTAGTGCTGAGGACTCGTTCTCCAACGAGTACTGATCACTGTAAACCTGTTTACACAAAATACACATTAAAGTTGCATGTTGTCACTGCTACTGCGAGCATTGGATAATTTCGTCACTGGGGTGGGCTGCCCAGCACAGAATGAGACACAGTGGCTGTTTGTAATCAGGCAGATTAGTGCTGAGGACTCTTTCTCCAACATGTACAGATCACTGTAAACCTGTTTACACAAGATACACATTAAAGTTGCTTGTTGTCACTGCTACTGCGAAAATTGGATAATTTAGTCACTGGGGTGGGCTGCGCAGCACAGAGTCAGACACAGTGGCTGTTTGTAATCAGGCAGATTAGTGCTGAGGACTCGTTCTCCAACATGTACAGATCACTGCAAACCTGTTCACACGAAATACACATTAAAGTTGCTTGATGTCACTGCTACTGTGAACATTGGATAACTTCGTCACTGGGGTGGGCTGCCCAGCACAGAATGAGACACAGTGGCTGTTTGTAATAAGGCAGATTAGTGCTGAGGACCCATTCTCCAACATGTACAGATCACTGTAAACCTGTTTACACAAAATACACATTAAAGTTGCTTGTTGTCACTGCTACTGCGAACATTCGATAATTTCGTCACTGGGGTGGGCTGCCCAGCACAGAATGAGACACAGTGGCTGTTTGTAATCAGGCAGATTAGTGCTGAGGACTCGTTCTCCAACATGTACAGATCACTGTAAACCTGTTTAGACGAAATACACATTAAAGTTGCTTGTTGTCACTGCTACTGCGAACATTAGATAATTTCGTCACTGGGGCGGGCTGCTGAGCACAGAATCAGACACAGTGGCTGTTAGTAATCAGGCAGATTAGTGCTGAGGACTCGTTCTCCAACATGTACAGATCACTGTAAGCCTGTTTACACAAAATACACATTAAAGTTGCTTGTTGTCTCTGCTACTGCGAACATTGGATAATTTCGTCACTGGAATGGGCTGCCCAGCACAGAATCAGAAACACTGGCTTTTTGTAATCAGGCAGATTAGTGCTGAGGACTCGTTCTCCAACATGTACAGATCACTGTAAACTTGTTTACACAAAATACACAATAAAGTTGCTTGTTGTCACTGCTACTGCGAACATTGGATAATTTCGTCACTGGGGTGGGCTGCCCAGCACAGAATCAGACACAGTGGCTGTTTGTAATAAGGCAGATTAGTGCTGAGGACTCTTTCTCCAACATGTACACATCACTGTAAACCTGTTTGCACAAAATACACATTAAAGTTGCTTGTTGTCACTGCTACTGCGAACATTGGATAATATCGTCACTGGGGTGGGCTGCCCAGCACAGAATGAGACACAGTGGCTGTTTGTAATCAGGCAGATTAGTGCTGAGGACTCGTTCTCCAACATGTACAGACAACTGTAAGCCTGTTTACACAAAATACACATTGAAGTTGTTTGTTGTCAGGGCTACTGAAAACATTGGATAATTTCGTCACTGGGGTGGGCTGCCCAGCACAGAATCAGACACAGTGGCTGTTTGTAATCAGGCAGATTAGTGCTGAGGACTCGTTCTCCAACATGTACAGACCACTGTAAACCTGTTTTCACAAAATACACATTAAAGTTGCTTGTTGTCACTGCTACTGCGAATATTGGATAATTTCATCACTGGGGTGGGCTGCCCAGCACGGAATGAGACACAGTGGCTGTTTGTAATCAGGCAGATTAGTGCTGTTGACTCGTTCTCCAAGATATACAGATCACTGTAAACCTGTTTACACAAAATACACATTAAAGTTGTTTGTTGTCACTGCTACTGCGAGCATTGGATAATTTCGTCACTGGGGTGGGCTGCCCAGCACAGAGTCAGACACAGTGGCTGTTTGTAATCAGGCAGATTAGTGCTGAGGACTCGTTCTCCAACATGTACAGATCACTGAATACCTGTTAACACAAAATACACATTAAAGTTGCTTGTTGTCACTGCTACTGCGAACATTGGATAACTTCGCCACTGGGGTGGGCTGCCCAGCACAGAGTCAGACACAGTGGCTGTTTGTAATCAGGCAGATTAGTGCTGAGGACTCGTTCTCCAGCATATACTGATCACTGTAAACCTGTTTACACAACATACACATTAAAGTTGCTTGTTGTCACTGCTACTGCGAACATTGGATAATATCGTCACTGGGGTGGGCTGCCCAGCACAGAATGAGACACAGTGGCTGTTTGTAATCAGGCAGATTAGTGCTGAGGACTCGTTCTCCAACATGTACAGACCACTGTAAACCTGTTTTCACAAAATACACATTAAAGTTGCTTGTTGTCACTGCTACTGCGAATATTGGATAATTTCATCACTGGGGTGGGCTGCCCAGCACGGAATGAGACACAGTGGCTGTTTGTAATCAGGCAGATTAGTGCTGTTGACTCGTTCTCCAAGATATACAGATCACTGTAAACCTGTTTACACAAAATACACATTAAAGTTGTTTGTTGTCACTGCTACTGCGAACATTGGATAATTTCGTCACTGGGGTGGGCTGCCCAGCACAGAGTCAGACACAGTGGCTGTTTGTAATCAGGCAGATTAGTGCTGAGGACTCGTTCTCCAACATGTACAGATCACTGAATACCTGTTAACACAAAATACACATTAAAGTTGCTTGTTGTCACTGCTACTGCGAACATTGGATAACTTCGCCACTGGGGTGGGCTGCCCAGCACAGAGTCAGACACAGTGGCTGTTTGTAATCAGGCAGATTAGTGCTGAGGACTCGTTCTCCAGCATATACTGATCACTGTAAACCTGTTTACACAACATACACATTAAAGTTGCTTGTTGTCACTGCTACTGCGAACATTGGATAATTTCGTCACTGGGGTGGGCTGCCCAGCACACAATCAGACACAGTGGCTGTTTGTAATCAGGCAGGCAAGTGCTGAGGACTCGTTCTCCAACATGTACAGATCACTGTAAACCTGTTTACACAAAATACACATTAAAGTTGCTTGTTGTCACTGCTACTGCGAACATTGGATAATTTCGTCACTGGGGTGGGCTGCCCAGCAGAGAATGAGACACAGTGGCTGTTTGTAATCAGGCAGATTAGTGCTGAGGACTCGTTCTTTAACATGTACAGATCACTGTAAACTTGTTTACACAAAATACACATTAAAGTTGCTTGTTGTCACTGCTACTGCGAACATTGGATAATTTCGTCACTGGGGTGGGCTGCCCAGCAGAGAATGAGACACAGTGGCTGTTTGTAATCAGGCAGATTAGTGCTGAGGACTCGTTCTTTAACATGTACAGATCACTGTAAACTTGTTTACACAAAATACACATTAAAGTTGCTTGTTGTCACTGCTACTGCGAACATTGGATAATTTCGTCACTGGGGTGTGCTGCCCAGCACAGAATCAGACACAGTGGCTGTTTGCAATCAGGCAGATTAGTGCTGAGGACTCGTTCTCCAACATGTACAGATCACTGTAGGCCTGTTTACAGGAAATACACATTAAAGTTGTTTGTTGTCACTGCTACTGCGAACATTGGATGATTTCGTCACTGGGGTGGGCTGCCCAGCACAGAGTCAGACACAGTGGCTGTTTGTAATCAGGCAGATTAGTGCTGAGGACTCGATCTCCAACATGTACAGATCACTGTAAACTTGTTTACACAAAATACACATTAAAGTTGCTTGTTGTCACTGCTACTGCGAACATTGGATAATTTCGTCACTGGGGTGGGCTGCCCAGCACAGAATGTGACACAGTGGCTGTTTGCAATCAGGCAGATTAGTGCTGAGGACTCTTTCTCCAACATGTACAGATCACTGTAAACCTGTTTACACAAGATACACATTAAAGTTGCTTGTTGTCACTGCTACTGCGAACATTGGATAATTTCGTCACTGGGGTGGGCTGCCCAGCACAGAATGAGACACAGTGGCTGTTTGTAATCAGGCAGATTAGTGCTGAAGACTCGTTCTCCAACATGTACAGATCACTGTGAACTTGTTTTCACAAAATACACATTAAAGTTGCTTGTTGTCACTGCTACTGCGAACATTGGATAATTTCGTCACTGGGGTGGGCTGCCCAGCACAGAATGAGACACAGTGGCTGTTTGTAATCAGGCAGATTAGTGCTGAGGACTCGTTCTCCAACATGTACAGATCACTGTAAGCCGGTTTACACAAAATACACATTAAAGTTGCTTGTTGTCACTGCTACTGCGAACATTGGATAATTTCGTCACTGGGGTGGGCTGCCCAGCACAGAATGAGACACAGTGGCTGTTTGTAATCAGGCAGATTAGTGCTGAGGACTCGTTCTCCAACATGTACAGATCACTGTAAACCTGTTTACACAAAATACACATTAAAGTTGCTTGTTGTCACTGCTACTGCGAACATTGGATAATTTCGTCACTGGGGTGGGCTGCCCAGCAGAGAATGAGACACAGTGGCTGTTTGTAATCAGGCAGATTAGTGCTGAGGACTCGTTCTTTAACATGTACAGATCACTGTAAACTTGTTTACACAAAATACACATTAAAGTTGCTTGTTGTCACTGCTACTGCGAACATTGGATAATTTCGTCACTGGGGTGGGCTGCCCAGCAGAGAATGAGACACAGTGGCTGTTTGTAATCAGGCAGATTAGTGCTGAGGACTCGTTCTTTAACATGTACAGATCACTGTAAACTTGTTTACACAAAATACACATTAAAGTTGCTTGTTGTCACTGCTACTGCGAACATTGGATAATTTCGTCACTGGGGTGTGCTGCCCAGCACAGAATCAGACACAGTGGCTGTTTGCAATCAGGCAGATTAGTGCTGAGGACTCGTTCTCCAACATGTACAGATCACTGTAGGCCTGTTTACAGGAAATACACATTAAAGTTGTTTGTTGTCACTGCTACTGCGAACATTGGATGATTTCGTCACTGGGGTGGGCTGCCCAGCACAGAGTCAGACACAGTGGCTGTTTGTAATCAGGCAGATTAGTGCTGAGGACTCGATCTCCAACATGTACAGATCACTGTAAACTTGTTTACACAAAATACACATTAAAGTTGCTTGTTGTCACTGCTACTGCGAACATTGGATAATTTCGTCACTGGGGTGGGCTGCCCAGCACAGAATGTGACACAGTGGCTGTTTGCAATCAGGCAGATTAGTGCTGAGGACTCTTTCTCCAACATGTACAGATCACTGTAAACCTGTTTACACAAGATACACATTAAAGTTGCTTGTTGTCACTGCTACTGCGAACATTGGATAATTTCGTCACTGGGGTGGGCTGCCCAGCACAGAATGAGACACAGTGGCTGTTTGTAATCAGGCAGATTAGTGCTGAAGACTCGTTCTCCAACATGTACAGATCACTGTGAACTTGTTTTCACAAAATACACATTAAAGTTGCTTGTTGTCACTGCTACTGCGAACATTGGATAATTTCGTCACTGGGGTGGGCTGCCCAGCACAGAATGAGACACAGTGGCTGTTTGTAATCAGGCAGATTAGTGCTGAGGACTCGTTCTCCAACATGTACAGATCACTGTAAGCCGGTTTACACAAAATACACATTAAAGTTGCTTGTTGTCACTGCTACTGCGAACATTGGATAATTTCGTCACTGGGGTGGGCTGCCCAGCACAGAATGAGACACAGTGGCTGTTTGTAATCAGGCAGATTAGTGCTGAGGACTCGTTCTCCAACATGTACAGATCACTGTAAACCTGTTTACACGAAATACACATTAAAGTTGCTTGTTGTCACTGCTACTGCGAACATTGGATAACTTCGTCACTGGGGTGGGCTGCCCAGCACAGAATGAGACACAGTGGCTGTTTGTAATCAGGCAGATTAGTGCTGAGGACTCGTTCTCCAACATGTACAGACAACTGTAAGCCTGTTTACACAAAATACACATTGAAGTTGTTTGTTGTCAGGGCTACTGAAAACATTGGATAATTTCTTCACTGGGGTGGGCTGCCCAGCACAGAGTCAGACACAGTGGCTGTTTGTAATCAGGCAGATGAGTGCTAGGACTCGTTCTCCAACATGTACAGATCACTGTAAACCTGTTTACACAAAATACACGTTAAAGTTGCTTGTTGTCACTGCTACTGCGAACATTGGATAATTTCGTCACTGTTGTGGGATGCCCAGCACAGAATGAGACACAGTGGCTGTTTGTAATCAGGCAGATTAGTGCTGATGACTCGTTCTCCAAGATATACAGATCACTGTAAACCTGTTTACACAAAATACACATTAAAGTTGTTTGTTGTCACTGCTACTGCGAACATTGGATAATTTCGTCACTGGGGTGGGCTGCCCAGCACAGAATGAGACACAGTGGCTGTTTGTAATCAGGCAGATTAGTGCTGAGGACTCGTTCTCCAACATGTACAGATCACTGTAAGCCGGTTTACACAAAATACACATTAAAGTTGCTTGTTGTCACTGCTACTGCGAACATTGGATAATTTCGTCACTGGGGTGGGCTGCCCAGCACAGAATGAGACACAGTGGCTGTTTGTAATCAGGCAGATTAGTGCTGAGGACTCGTTCTCCAACATGTACAGATCACTGTAAACCTGTTTACACGAAATACACATTAAAGTTGCTTGTTGTCACTGCTACTGCGAACATTGGATAACTTCGTCACTGGGGTGGGCTGCCCAGCACAGAATGAGACACAGTGGCTGTTTGTAATCAGGCAGATTAGTGCTGAGGACTCGTTCTCCAACATGTACAGACAACTGTAAGCCTGTTTACACAAAATACACATTGAAGTTGTTTGTTGTCAGGGCTACTGAAAACATTGGATAATTTCTTCACTGGGGTGGGCTGCCCAGCACAGAGTCAGACACAGTGGCTGTTTGTAATCAGGCAGATGAGTGCTAGGACTCGTTCTCCAACATGTACAGATCACTGTGAACTTGTTTTCACAAAATACACATTAAAGTTGCTTGTTGTCACTGCTACTGCGAACATTGGATAATTTCGTCACTGTTGTGGGATGCCCAGCACAGAATGAGACACAGTGGCTGTTTGTAATCAGGCAGATTAGTGCTGAGGACTCTTTCTCCAACATGTACAGATCACTGTAAACCTGTTTACACAAAATACACATTAAAGTTGCTTGTTGTCACTGCTACTGCGAATATTGGATAATTTCATCACTGGGGTGGGCTGCCCAGCACGGAATGAGACACAGTGGCTGTTTGTAATCAGGCAGATTAGTGCTGATGACTCGTTCTCCAAGATATACAGATCACTGTAAACCTGTTTACACAAAATACACATTAAAGTTGTTTGTTGTCACTGCTACTGCGAACATTGGATAATTTCGTCACTGGGGTGGGCTGCCCAGCACAGAGTCAGACACAGTGGCTGTTTGTAATCAGGCAGATTAGTGCTGAGGACTCGTTCTCCAACATGTACAGATCACTGAATACCTGTTAACACAAAATACACATTAAAGTTGCTTGTTGTCACTGCTACTGCGAACATTGGATAACTTCGCCACTGGGGTGGGCTGCCCAGCACAGAGTCAGACACAGTGGCTGTTTGTAATCAGGCAGATTAGTGCTGAGGACTCGTTCTCCAGCATATACTGATCACTGTAAACCTGTTTACACAAAATACACATTGAAGTTGTTTGTTGTCAGGGCTACTGAAAACATTGGATAATTTCTTCACTGGGGTGGGCTGCCCAGCACAGAGTCAGACACAGTGGCTGTTTGTAATCAGGCAGATGAGTGCTAGGACTCGTTCTCCAACATGTACAGATCACTGTAAACCTGTTTACACAAAATACACATTAAAGTTGCTTGTTGTCACTGCTACTGCGAATATTGGATAATTTCATCACTGGGGTGGGCTGCCCAGCACGGAATGAGACACAGTGGCTGTTTGTAATCAGGCAGATTAGTGCTGAGGACTCGTTCTCCAACATGTACAGATCACTGTAAACCTGTTTACACAAGATACACATTAAAGTTGCTTGTTGTCACTGCTACTGCGAACATTGGATAATATCGTCACTGGGGTGGGCTGCCCAGCACAGAATGAGACACAGTGGCTGTTTGTAATCAGGCAGATTAGTGCTGAGGACTCGTTCTCCAACATGTACAGACCACTGTAAACCTGTTTTCACAAAATACACATTAAAGTTGCTTGTTGTCACTGCTACTGCGAATATTGGATAATTTCATCACTGGGGTGGGCTGCCCAGCACGGAATGAGACACAGTGGCTGTTTGTAATCAGGCAGATTAGTGCTGATGACTCGTTCTCCAAGATATACAGATCACTGTAAACCTGTTTACACAAAATACACATTAAAGTTGTTTGTTGTCACTGCTACTGCGAACATTGGATAATTTCGTCACTGGGGTGGGCTGCCCAGCACAGAGTCAGACACAGTGGCTGTTTGTAATCAGGCAGATTAGTGCTGAGGACTCGTTCTCCAACATGTACAGATCACTGAATACCTGTTAACACAAAATACACATTAAAGTTGCTTGTTGTCACTGCTACTGCGAACATTGGATAACTTCGCCACTGGGGTGGGCTGCCCAGCACAGAGTCAGACACAGTGGCTGTTTGTAATCAGGCAGATTAGTGCTGAGGACTCGTTCTCCAGCATATACTGATCACTGTAAACCTGTTTACACAAAATACACATTAAAGTTGCTTGTTGTCACTGCTACTGCGAACATTGGATAATTTCGTCACTGGGGTGGGCTGCCCAGCACACAATCAGACACAGTGGCTGTTTGTAATCAGGCAGGCAAGTGCTGAGGACTCGTTCTCCAACATGTACAGATCACTGTAAACCTGTTTACACAAAATACACATTAAAGTTGCTTGTTGTCACTGCTACTGCGAACATTGGATAATTTCGTCACTGGGGTGGGCTGCCCAGCAGAGAATGAGACACAGTGGCTGTTTGTAATCAGGCAGATTAGTGCTGAGGACTCGTTCTTTAACATGTACAGATCACTGTAAACTTGTTTACACAAAATACACATTAGAGTTGCTTGTTGTCACTGCTACTGCGAACATTGGATAATTTCGTCACTGGGGTGGGCTGCCCAGCACAGAATGAGACACAGTGGCTGTTTGTAATCAGGCAGATTAGTGCTGAGGACTCGCTCTCCAACATATACAGATCACTGTAAACCTGTTTACACAAAATACACATTAAAGTTGTTTGTTGTCACTGCTACTGCGAACATTGGATAATTTCGTCACTGGGGTGGGCTGCCCAGCACAGAATCAGACACAGTGGCTGTTTGTAATCAGGCAGATTAGTGCTGAGGACTCGTTCTCCAACATGTAACGATCAGTGTAAACCTGTTTAGACGAAA
The DNA here is from genome assembly GCF_023864345.2 of Schistocerca serialis cubense. NCBI lineage: Eukaryota > Metazoa > Arthropoda > Insecta > Orthoptera > Acrididae > Schistocerca > Schistocerca serialis. The sequence continues at coordinate 104,095,271 of NC_064648.1, forward strand.
TACACATTAAAGTTGCTTGTTGTCACTGCTATTGCGAACATTGGATAATTTCGTCACTGTTGTGGGATGCCCAGCACAGAATGAGACACAGTGGCTGTTTGTAATCAGGCAGATTAGTGCTGAGGCCTCTTTCTCCAATATGTACAGATCACTGTAAACCTGTTTACACAAGATACACATTAAAGTTGCTTGTTGTCACTGCTACTGCAAACATTGGATAATTTCGTCACTGGGGTGGGCTTCCCAGCACAGAATCAGACACAGTGGCTGTTTGTAATCAGGCAGATTAGTGCTGAGGACTCTTTCTCCAACATGTACAGATCACTGTAAACCTGTTTACACAAGATACACATTAAAGTTGCTTGTTGTCACTGCTACTGCGAACATTGGATAATTTCGTCACTGGGGTGGGCTGCCCAGCACAGAATCAGACACAGTGGCTGTTTGTAATCAGGCAGATTAGTGCTGAGGACTCGTTCTCCAACGTGTACTGATCACTGTAAACCTGTTTACACAAAATACACATTAAAGTTGCTTGTTGTCACTGCTACTGCGAACATTGGATAATTTCGTCACTGGGGTGGGCTGCCCAGCACAGAATGAGACACAGTGGCTGTTTGTAATCAGGCAGATTAGTGCTGAGGACTCTTTCTCCAACATGTACAGATCACTGTAAACCTGTTTACACAAGATACACATTAAAGTTGCTTGTTGTCACTGCTACTGCGAAAATTGCATAATTTCGTCACTGGGGTGGGCTGCCCAGCACGGAATCAGACACAGTGGCTGTTTGTAATCAGGCAGATTAGTGCTGAGGACTCGTTCTCCAACATGTACAGATCACTGTAAACCTGTTTACACAAAATACACATTAAAGTTGTTTGTTGTCACTGCTACTGCAAACATTGGATAATTTCGTCACTGGGGTGGGCTGCCCACACAGAGTCAGACACAGTGGCTGTTTGTAATCAGGCAGATTAGTGCTGAGGACTCGTTCTCCAACATGTACAGATCACTGTAAACTTGTTTACACAAAATACACATTAAAGTTGCTTGTTGTCACTGCTACTGCGAACATTGGATAATTTCGTCACTGGGGTGGGCTGCCCAGCACAGAATGAGACACAGTGGCTGTTTGTAATCAGGCAGATTAGTGCTGAGGACTCGCTCTCCAACATATACAGATCACTGTAAACCTGTTTACACAAAATACACATTAAAGTTGTTTGTTGTCACTGCTACTGCGAACATTGGATAATTTCGTCACTGGGGTGGGCTGCCCAGCACAGAATCAGACACAGTGGCTGTTTGTAATCAGGCAGATTAGTGCTGAGGACTCGTTCTCCAACATGTACAGATCACTGTTAGCCTGTTTACACAAAATACACATTAAAGTTGCTTGTTGTCACTGTTACTGCGAACATTAGATAATTTCGTCACTGGGGTGGGCTGCCCAGCACGGAATCAGACACAGTGGCTTTTTGTAATCGGGCAGATTAGTGCTGAGGACTCGTTCTCCTACATGTACAGATCACTGTAAACTTGTTTACACAAAATACACATTAAAGTTGCTTGTTGTCACTGCTACTGCGAACATTGGATAATTTCGTCACTGGGGTGGGATGCCCAGCACAAAATGAGACACAGTGGCTGTTTGTAATCAGGCAGATTAGTGCTGAGGACTCGTTCTCCAAGATGTACAGATCACTGTAAAACTGTTTACACTAAATACACATTAAAGTTGCTTGTTGTCACTGCTACTGCGAACATTGGATAATTTCGTCACTGGGGTGGGCTGCCCAGCACAGAATGAGACACAGTGGCTGTTTGTAATCAGGCAGATTAGTGCTGAGGACTCTTTCTCCAACATGTACAGATCACTGTAAACCTGTTTACACAAGATACACATTAAAGTTGCTTGTTGTCACTGCTACTGCGAACATTGGATAATTTCGTCACTGGGGTGGGCTGCCCAGCACAGAATCAGACACAGTGGCTGTTTGTAATCAGGCAGATTAGTGCTGAGGACTTGTTCTCCAACATGTACAGATCACTGTAAACCTGTTTACACAAAATACACATTAAAGTTGCTTGTTGTCACTGCTACTGCGAACATTGGATAATTTCGTCACTGGGGTGGGCTGCCCAGCACAGAATGAGACACAGTGGCTGTTTGTAATCAGGCAGATTAGTGCTGAGGACTCGTTCTCCAAGATGTACAGATCACTGTAAAACTGTTTACACTAAATACACATTAAAGTTGCTTGTTGTCACTGCTACTGCGAACATTGGATAATTTCGTCACTGGGGTGGGCTGCCAGCACAGAATGAGACACAGTGGCTGTTTGTAATCAGGCAGATTAGTGCTGAGGACTCTTTCTCCAACATGTACAGATCACTGTAAACCTGTTTACACAAGATACACATTAAAGTTGCTTGTTGTCACTGCTACTGCGAAAATTGGATAATTTCGTCACTGGGGTGGGCTGCCCAGCACAGAATCAGACACAGTGGCTGTTTGTAATCAGGCAGATTAGTGCTGAGGACTTGTTCTCCAACATGAACAGATCACTGTAAACCTGTTTACACAAGATACACATTAAAGTTGTTTGTTGTCACTGCTACTGCAAACATTGGATAATTTCGTCACTGGGGTGGGCTGCCCAGCACAGAGTCAGACACAGTGGCTGTTTGTAATCAGTGCTGAGGACTCGTTCTCCAACATGTACAGATCACTGTAAACCTGTTTACACAAAATACACATTAAAGTTGCTTGTTGTCACTGCTACTGCGAACATTGGATAATTTCGTCACTGGGGTGGGCTGCCCAGCACAGAATGAGACACAGTGGCTGTTTGTAATCAGGCAGATTAGTGCTGAGGACTCGTTCTCCAAGATGTACAGATCACTGTAAAACTGTTTACACTAAATACACATTAAAGTTGCTTGTTGTCACTGCTACTGCGAACATTGGATAATTTCGTCACTGGGGTGGGCTGCCAGCACAGAATGAGACACAGTGGCTGTTTGTAATCAGGCAGATTAGTGCTGAGGACTCTTTCTCCAACATGTACAGATCACTGTAAACCTGTTTACACAAGATACACATTAAAGTTGCTTGTTGTCACTGCTACTGCGAAAATTGGATAATTTCGTCACTGGGGTGGGCTGCCCAGCACAGAATCAGACACAGTGGCTGTTTGTAATCAGGCAGATTAGTGCTGAGGACTTGTTCTCCAACATGAACAGATCACTGTAAACCTGTTTACACAAGATACACATTAAAGTTGTTTGTTGTCACTGCTACTGCAAACATTGGATAATTTCGTCACTGGGGTGGGCTGCCCAGCACGGAATCAGACACAGTGGCTGTTTGTAATCAGGCAGATTAGTGCTGAGGACTCGTTCTCCAACATGTACAGATCACTGTTAGCCTGTTTACACAAAATACACATTAAAGTTGCTTGTTGTCACTGTTACTGCGAACATTAGATAATTTCGTCACTGGGGTGGGCTGCCCAGCACGGAATCAGACACAGTGGCTGTTTGTAATCAGGCAGATTAGTGCTGAGGACTTGTTCTCCAACATGTACAGATCACTGTAAACCTGTTTACACAAAATACACATTAAAGTTGCTTGTTGTCACTGCTACTGCGAACATTGGATAATTTCGTCACTGGGGTGGGCTGCCCAGCACAGAATGAGACACAGTGGCTGTTTGTAATCAGGCAGATTAGTGCTGAGGACTCGTTCTCCAAGATGTACAGATCACTGTAAAACTGTTTACACTAAATACACATTAAAGTTGCTTGTTGTCACTGTTACTGCGAACATTAGATAATTTCGTCACTGGGGTGGGCTGCCCAGCACGGAATCAGACACAGTGGCTGTTTGTAATCAGGCAGATTAGTGCTGAGGACTTGTTCTCCAACATGTACAGATCACTGTAAACCTGTTTACACAAGATACACATTAAAGTTGCTTGTTGTCACTGCTACTGCGAACATTGGATAATTTCGTCACTGGGGTGGGCTGCCCAGCACAGAATCAGACACAGTGGCTGTTTGTAATCAGGCAGATTAGTGCTGAGGACTTGTTCTCCAACATGTACAGATCACTGTAAACCTGTTTACACAAAATACACATTAAAGTTGCTTGTTGTCACTGCTACTGCGAACATTGGATAATTTCGTCACTGGGGTGGGCTGCCCAGCACAGAATGAGACACAGTGGCTGTTTGTAATCAGGCAGATTAGTGCTGAGGACTCGTTCTCCAAGATGTACAGATCACTGTAAAACTGTTTACACTAAATACACATTAAAGTTGCTTGTTGTCACTGCTACTGCGAACATTGGATAATTTCGTCACTGGGGTGGGCTGCCAGCACAGAATGAGACACAGTGGCTGTTTGTAATCAGGCAGATTAGTGCTGAGGACTCTTTCTCCAACATGTACAGATCACTGTAAACCTGTTTACACAAGATACACATTAAAGTTGCTTGTTGTCACTGCTACTGCGAAAATTGGATAATTTCGTCACTGGGGTGGGCTGCCCAGCACAGAATCAGACACAGTGGCTGTTTGTAATCAGGCAGATTAGTGCTGAGGACTTGTTCTCCAACATGTACAGATCACTGTAAACCTGTTTACACAAAATACACATTAAAGTTGCTTGTTGTCACTGCTACTGCGAACATTGGATAATTTCGTCACTGGGGTGGGCTGCCCAGCACAGAATGAGACACAGTGGCTGTTTGTAATCAGGCAGATTAGTGCTGAGGACTCGTTCTCCAAGATGTACAGATCACTGTAAAACTGTTTACACTAAATACACATTAAAGTTGCTTGTTGTCACTGCTACTGCGAACATTGGATAATTTCGTCACTGGGGTGGGCTGCCAGCACAGAATGAGACACAGTGGCTGTTTGTAATCAGGCAGATTAGTGCTGAGGACTCTTTCTCCAACATGTACAGATCACTGTAAACCTGTTTACACAAGATACACATTAAAGTTGCTTGTTGTCACTGCTACTGCGAAAATTGGATAATTTCGTCACTGGGGTGGGCTGCCCAGCACAGAATCAGACACAGTGGCTGTTTGTAATCAGGCAGATTAGTGCTGAGGACTTGTTCTCCAACATGAACAGATCACTGTAAACCTGTTTACACAAGATACACATTAAAGTTGTTTGTTGTCACTGCTACTGCAAACATTGGATAATTTCGTCACTGGGGTGGGCTGCCCAGCACAGAATCAGACACAGTGGCTGTTTGTAATCAGGCAGATTAGTGCTGAGGACTCGTTCTCCAACATGTACAGATCACTGTTAGCCTGTTTACACAAAATACACATTAAAGTTGCTTGTTGTCACTGTTACTGCGAACATTAGATAATTTCGTCACTGGGGTGGGCTGCCCAGCACGGAATCAGACACAGTGGCTTTTTGTAATCGGGCAGATTAGTGCTGAGGACTCGTTCTCCTACATGTACAGATCACTGTAAACTTGTTTACACAAAATACACATTAAAGTTGCTTGTTGTCACTGCTACTGCGAACATTGGATAATTTCGTCACTGGGGTGGGATGCCCAGCACAAAATGAGACACAGTGGCTGTTTGTAATCAGGCAGATTAGTGCTGAGGACTCGTTCTCCAAGATGTACAGATCACTGTAAAACTGTTTACACTAAATACACATTAAAGTTGCTTGTTGTCACTGCTACTGCGAACATTGGATAATTTCGTCACTGGGGTGGGCTGCCCAGCACAGAATGAGACACAGTGGCTGTTTGTAATCAGGCAGATTAGTGCTGAGGACTCTTTCTCCAACATGTACAGATCACTGTAAACCTGTTTACACAAGATACACATTAAAGTTGCTTGTTGTCACTGCTACTGCGAACATTGGATAATTTCGTCACTGGGGTGGGCTGCCCAGCACAGAATCAGACACAGTGGCTGTTTGTAATCAGGCAGATTAGTGCTGAGGACTTGTTCTCCAACATGTACAGATCACTGTAAACCTGTTTACACAAAATACACATTAAAGTTGCTTGTTGTCACTGCTACTGCGAACATTGGATAATTTCGTCACTGGGGTGGGCTGCCCAGCACAGAATGAGACACAGTGGCTGTTTGTAATCAGGCAGATTAGTGCTGAGGACTCGTTCTCCAAGATGTACAGATCACTGTAAAACTGTTTACACTAAATACACATTAAAGTTGCTTGTTGTCACTGCTACTGCGAACATTGGATAATTTCGTCACTGGGGTGGGCTGCCAGCACAGAATGAGACACAGTGGCTGTTTGTAATCAGGCAGATTAGTGCTGAGGACTCTTTCTCCAACATGTACAGATCACTGTAAACCTGTTTACACAAGATACACATTAAAGTTGCTTGTTGTCACTGCTACTGCGAAAATTGGATAATTTCGTCACTGGGGTGGGCTGCCCAGCACAGAATCAGACACAGTGGCTGTTTGTAATCAGGCAGATTAGTGCTGAGGACTTGTTCTCCAACATGAACAGATCACTGTAAACCTGTTTACACAAGATACACATTAAAGTTGTTTGTTGTCACTGCTACTGCAAACATTGGATAATTTCGTCACTGGGGTGGGCTGCCCACACAGAGTCAGACACAGTGGCTGTTTGTAATCAGGCAGATTAGTGCTGAGGACTCGTTCTCCAACATGTACAGATCACTGTAAACTTGTTTACACAAAATACACATTAAAGTTGCTTGTTGTCACTGCTACTGCGAACATTGGATAATTTCGTCACTGGGGTGGGCTGCCCAGCACAGAATGAGACACAGTGGCTGTTTGTAATCAGGCAGATTAGTGCTGAGGACTCGCTCTCCAACATATACAGATCACTGTAAACCTGTTTACACAAAATACACATTAAAGTTGTTTGTTGTCACTGCTACTGCGAACATTGGATAATTTCGTCACTGGGGTGGGCTGCCCAGCACAGAATCAGACACAGTGGCTGTTTGTAATCAGGCAGATTAGTGCTGAGGACTCGTTCTCCAACATGTACAGATCACTGTTAGCCTGTTTACACAAAATACACATTAAAGTTGCTTGTTGTCACTGTTACTGCGAACATTAGATAATTTCGTCACTGGGGTGGGCTGCCCAGCACGGAATCAGACACAGTGGCTTTTTGTAATCGGGCAGATTAGTGCTGAGGACTCGTTCTCCTACATGTACAGATCACTGTAAACTTGTTTACACAAAATACACATTAAAGTTGCTTGTTGTCACTGCTACTGCGAACATTGGATAATTTCGTCACTGGGGTGGGATGCCCAGCACAAAATGAGACACAGTGGCTGTTTGTAATCAGGCAGATTAGTGCTGAGGACTCGTTCTCCAAGATGTACAGATCACTGTAAAACTGTTTACACTAAATACACATTAAAGTTGCTTGTTGTCACTGCTACTGCGAACATTGGATAATTTCGTCACTGGGGTGGGCTGCCCAGCACAGAATGAGACACAGTGGCTGTTTGTAATCAGGCAGATTAGTGCTGAGGACTCTTTCTCCAACATGTACAGATCACTGTAAACCTGTTTACACAAGATACACATTAAAGTTGCTTGTTGTCACTGCTACTGCGAACATTGGATAATTTCGTCACTGGGGTGGGCTGCCCAGCACAGAATCAGACACAGTGGCTGTTTGTAATCAGGCAGATTAGTGCTGAGGACTTGTTCTCCAACATGTACAGATCACTGTAAACCTGTTTACACAAAATACACATTAAAGTTGCTTGTTGTCACTGCTACTGCGAACATTGGATAATTTCGTCACTGGGGTGGGCTGCCCAGCACAGAATGAGACACAGTGGCTGTTTGTAATCAGGCAGATTAGTGCTGAGGACTCGTTCTCCAAGATGTACAGATCACTGTAAAACTGTTTACACTAAATACACATTAAAGTTGCTTGTTGTCACTGCTACTGCGAACATTGGATAATTTCGTCACTGGGGTGGGCTGCCAGCACAGAATGAGACACAGTGGCTGTTTGTAATCAGGCAGATTAGTGCTGAGGACTCTTTCTCCAACATGTACAGATCACTGTAAACCTGTTTACACAAGATACACATTAAAGTTGCTTGTTGTCACTGCTACTGCGAAAATTGGATAATTTCGTCACTGGGGTGGGCTGCCCAGCACAGAATCAGACACAGTGGCTGTTTGTAATCAGGCAGATTAGTGCTGAGGACTCGTTCTCCAACATGTACAGATCACTGTTAGCCTGTTTACACAAAATACACATTAAAGTTGCTTGTTGTCACTGTTACTGCGAACATTAGATAATTTCGTCACTGGGGTGGGCTGCCCAGCACGGAATCAGACACAGTGGCTTTTTGTAATCGGGCAGATTAGTGCTGAGGACTCGTTCTCCTACATGTACAGATCACTGTAAACTTGTTTACACAAAATACACATTAAAGTTGCTTGTTGTCACTGCTACTGCGAACATTGGATAATTTCGTCACTGGGGTGGGATGCCCAGCACAAAATGAGACACAGTGGCTGTTTGTAATCAGGCAGATTAGTGCTGAGGACTCGTTCTCCAAGATGTACAGATCACTGTAAAACTGTTTACACTAAATACACATTAAAGTTGCTTGTTGTCACTGCTACTGCGAACATTGGATAATTTCGTCACTGGGGTGGGCTGCCCAGCACAGAATGAGACACAGTGGCTGTTTGTAATCAGGCAGATTAGTGCTGAGGACTCTTTCTCCAACATGTACAGATCACTGTAAACCTGTTTACACAAGATACACATTAAAGTTGCTTGTTGTCACTGCTACTGCGAACATTGGATAATTTCGTCACTGGGGTGGGCTGCCCAGCACAGAATCAGACACAGTGGCTGTTTGTAATCAGGCAGATTAGTGCTGAGGACTTGTTCTCCAACATGTACAGATCACTGTAAACCTGTTTACACAAAATACACATTAAAGTTGCTTGTTGTCACTGCTACTGCGAACATTGGATAATTTCGTCACTGGGGTGGGCTGCCCAGCACAGAATGAGACACAGTGGCTGTTTGTAATCAGGCAGATTAGTGCTGAGGACTCGTTCTCCAAGATGTACAGATCACTGTAAAACTGTTTACACTAAATACACATTAAAGTTGCTTGTTGTCACTGCTACTGCGAACATTGGATAATTTCGTCACTGGGGTGGGCTGCCAGCACAGAATGAGACACAGTGGCTGTTTGTAATCAGGCAGATTAGTGCTGAGGACCCGTTCTCCAACATGTACAGATCACTGTAAACCTGTTTACACAAAATACACATTAAAGTTGCTTGTTGTCACTGCTACTGCGAACATTCGATAACTTGTCACTGGGGTGGGCTGCCCAGCACAGAATGAGACACAGTGGCTGTTTGTAATCAGGCAGATTAGTGCTGAGGACTCGTTCTCCAACATGTACAGATCACTGTGAACTTGTTTTCACAAAATACACATTACAGTTGCTTGTTGTCACTGCTACTGCGAACATTGGATAATTTCGTCAGTGGGGTGGGCTGCCCAGCACAGAATCAGACACAGTGGCTGTTTGTAATCAGGCAGATTAGTGCTGAGGACTCTTTCTCCAACATGCACAGATCACTGTAAAACTGTTTACACAAGATACACATTAAAGTTGCTTGTTGTCACTGCTACTGCGAACATTGGATAATTTCGCAACTGGGGTGGGCTGCCCAGCACAGAATCAGACACAGTGGCTGTTTGTAATCAGGCAGATTAGTGCTGAGGACTCGTTCTCCAAAGTGTACTGATCACTGTAAACGTGTTTACACAAAATACACATTAAAGTTGCTTGTTGTCACTGCTACTGCGAACATTGGATAATTTCGTCACTGGGGTGGGCTGCCCAGCACAGAATGAGACACAGTGGCTGTTTGTAATCAGGCAGATTAGTGCTGAGGACTCGTTCTCCAACATGTACAGATCACTGTAAACCTGTTTACACAAAATACACATTAAAGTTGTTTGTTGTCACTGCTACTGCAAACATTGGATAATTTCGTCACTGGGGTGGGCTGCCCACACAGAGTCAGACACAGTGGCTGTTTGTAATCAGGCAAATTAGTGCTGAGGACTCGTTCTCCAACATGTACAGATCAGTGTAAACCTGTTTAGACGAAATACACATTAAAGTTGCTTGTTGTCACTGCTATTGCGAACATTGGATAATTTCGTCATTGTTGTGGGATGCCCAGCACAGAATGAGACACAGTGGCTGTTTGTAATCAGGCAGATTAGTGCTGAGGCCTCTTTCTCCAACATGTACAGATCACTGTAAACCTGTTTTCACAAAGTACACATTAAAGTTGCTTGTTGTCACTGCTACTGCGAACATTGGATAATTTCGTCACTGGGGTGGGCTGCCCAGCACAGAATGAGACACAGTGGCTGTTTGTAATCAGGCAGATTAGTTCTGAGCACTTTTTCTCCAACATGTACAGATCACTGTAAAACTGTTTACACAAGATACACATTAAAGTTGCTTGTTGTCACTGCTACTGCGAACATTGGATAATTTCGTCACTGGGGTGGGCTGCCCAGCACAGAATCAGACACAGTGGCTGTTTGTAATCAGGCAGATTAGTGCTGAGGACTCGTTCTCCAACATGTACAGATCACTGTAGGCCTGTTTACAGGAAATACACATTAAAGTTGTTTGTTGTCACTGCTACTGCGAACATTGGATGATTTCGTCACTGGGGTGGGCTGCCCAGCACAGAGTCAGACACAGTGGCTGTTTGTAATCAGGCAGATTAGTGCTGAGGACTCGTTCTCCAACACATACAGATCACTGTAAACCTGTTTACACAAAATACACATTAAAGTTGCTTGTTGTCACTGCTACTGCGAACATTGGATAATTTCGTCACTGGGGTGGGCTGCCCAGCACAGAATCAGACACAGTGGCTGTTTGTCATCAGGCAGATTAGTGCTGAGGACCCTTTCTCCAACATGTACAGATCACTGTAAACCTGTTTGCACAAAATACACATTAAAGTTGCTTGTTGTCACTGCTACTGCGAACATTGGATAATTTCGTCACTGGGGTGGGCTGCCCAGCACAGAATCAGACACAGTGGCTGTTTGTAATCAGGCAAATTAGTGCTGAGGACTCGTTCTCCAACATGTACAGATCACTGTAGGCCTGTTTACAGAAAATAAACATTAAAGTTGTTTGTTGTCACTGCTACTGCGAACATTGGATAATTTCGTCACTGGGGTGGGCTGCCCAGCACAGAATCAGACACAGTGGCTGTTTGTAATCAGGCAGATTAGTGCTGAGGACTCGATCTCCAACATGTACAGATCACTGTAAACCTGTTTACACGAAATACACATTAAAGTTGCTTGTTGTCACTGCTACTGCGAACATTGGATAACTTCGTCACTGGGGTGGGCTGCCCAGCAAAGAATGAGACACAGTGGCTGTCTGTAATCAGGCAGATTAGTGCTGAGGACTCGTTCTCCAACATGTACAGATCACTGTAAACCTGTTTGCACAAAATACACATTAAAGTTGCTTGTTGTCACTGCTACTGCGAACATTGGATAATTTCGTCACTGGGGTGGGCTGCCCAGCACAGAATCAGACACAGTGGCTGTGTGTAATCAGGCAGATTAGTGCTGAGGACTCGTTCTCCAACATGTACAGATCACTGTAGGCCTGTTTACAGAAAATACACATTAAAGTTGTTTGTTGTCACTGCTACTGCGAACATTGGATAATTTCGTCACTGGGGTGAGCTGCCCAGCACAGAGTCAGACACAGTGGCTGTTTGTAATCAGGCAGATTAGTGCTGAGGACTCGATCTCCAACATGTACAGATCACTGTAAACTTGTTTACACAAAATACACATTAAAGTTGCTTGTTGTCACTGCTACTGCGAACATTGGATAATTTCGTCACTGGGGTGGGCTGCCCAGCACGGAATGAGACACAGTGGCTGCTTGTAATCAGGCAGATTAGTGCTGAGGACTCGTTCTCCAACATGTACAGATCACTGTAAGCCGGTTTACACAAAATACACATTAAAGGTGCTTGTTGTCACTGCTACTGCGAACATTGGATAATTTCGTCACTGGGGTGGGCTGCCCAGCACAGAATCAGACACAGTGGCTGTTTGTGATCAGGCAGATTAGTGCTGAGGACTCTTTCTCCAACATGTACAGATCACTGTAAACCTGTTTACACAAGATACACATTAAAGTTGCTTGTTGTCACTGCTACTGCGAACATTGGATAATTTCGTCACTGGGGTGAGCTGCCCAGCACAGAGTCAGACACAGTGGCTGTTTGTAATCAGGCAGATTAGTGCTGAGGACACGTTCTCCAACATGTACAGACCACTGTAAACCTGTTTTCACAAAATACACATTATAGTTGCTTGTTGTCACTGCTACTGCGAAGATTGGATAATTTCATCACTGGGGTGGGCTGCCCAGCACAGAATCAGACACAGTGGCTGTTTGTAATCAGGCAGATTGGTGCTGAGGACTCGTTCTCCAACATGTACAGATCACTGTAAACCTGTTTACACAAAATACACATTAAGGTTGCTTGTTGTCACTGGTACTGCGCACATAGGATAATTTCGTCACTGGGGTGGGCTGCCCAGCACAGAATGAGACACAGTGGCTGTTTGTAATCAGGCAGATTAGTGCTGAAGACTCATTCTCCAACATGTACAGATCACTGTAAACCTGTTTACACAAGATACACATTAAAGTTGTTTGTTGTCACTGCTACTGCGAACATTGGATAATTTCGTCACTGGGGTGGGCTGCCCAGCACGGAATCAGACACAGTGGCTGTTTGTAATCAGGCAGATTAGTGCTGAGGACTCGTTCTCCAACATGTACAGATTACTGTAAACCTGTTTACACAAGATACACATTAAAGTTGCTTGTTGTCACTGCTACTGCGAACATTGGATAATTTCATCACTGGGGTGGGCTGCCCAGCACAGAATCAGACACAGTGGCTGTTTGTAATCAGGCAGATTGGTGCTGAGGACTCGTTCTCCAACATGTACAGATCACTGTAAACCTGTTTACACAAAATACACATTAAGGTTGCTTGTTGTCACTGGTACTGCGCACATAGGATAATTTCGTCACTGGGGTGGGCTGCCCAGCACAGAATCAGAAACAGTGGCTGTTTGTAATCAGGCAGATTATTGCTGCGGACTCGTTCTCCAACATGTACAGATCATTGTAAACCTGTTTACACAAAATACACATTAAAGTTGCTTGTTGTCACTGCTACTGCGAACATTGGATAATTTCGTCACTGGGGTGGGCTGCCGAGCACAGAATGAGACACAGTGGCTGTTTGCAATCAGGCAGATTAGTGCTGAGGACTCTTTCTCCAACATGTACAGATCACTGTAAGCCGGTTTACACAAAATACACATTGAAGTTGCTTGTTGTCACTGCTACTGCGAACATTGGATAATTTCGTCACTGGGGTGGGCTGCCCAGCACAGAATCAGACACAGTGGCTGTGTGTAATCAGGCAGATTAGTGCTGAGGACTCGTTCTCCAACATGTACAGATCACTGTAGGCCTGTTTACAGAATATACACATTAAAGTTGTTTGTTGTCACTGCTACTGCGAACATTGGATAATTTCGTCACAGGGGTGGGCTGCCCAGCACGGAATGAGACACAGTGGCTGTTTGTAATCAGGCAGATTAGTGCTGAGGACTCGTTCTCCAACAAGTACAGATCACTGTAAGCCGGTTTACACAAAATACACATTAAAGTTGCTTGTTGTCACTGCTACTGCGAACATTGGATAATTTCGTCACTGGGGTGGGCTGCCCAGCACAGAATCAGACACAGTGGCTGTTTGTGATCAGGCAGATTAGTGCTGAGGACTCGTTCTCCAACATGTACAGATCACTGTAAACCTGTTTACACGAAATACACATTAGAGTTGCTTGTTGTCACTGCTACTGCGAACATTGGATAACTTCGTCACTGGGGTAGGCTGAACAGCACAGAATGAGACACAGTGGCTGTTTGTAATCAGGCAGATTAGTGCTGAGGACTCTTTCTCCAACATGTACAGATCACTGTAAACCTGTTTACACAAGATACACATTACGGTTGCTTGTTGTCACTGCTACTGCGAACATTGGATAATTTCGTCACTGGGGTGGGCTGCCCAGCACAGAATCAGACACAGTGGCTGTTTGTAATCAGGCAGATTAGTGCTGAGGACACGTTCTCCAACATGTACAGACCACTGTAAACCTGTTTTCACAAAATACACATTAAAGTTGCTTGTTGTCACTGCTACTGCGAACATTGGATAATTTCATCACTGGGGTGGGCTGCCCAGCACAGAATCAGACACAGTGGCTGTTTGTAATCAGGCAGATTGGTGCTGAGGACTCGTTCTCCAACATGTACAGATCACTGTAAACCTGTTTACACAAAATACACATTAAGGTTGCTTGTTGTCACTGGTACTGCGCACATAGGATAATTTCGTCACTGGGGTGGGCTGCCCAGCACAGAATGAGACACAGTGGCTGTTTGTAATCAGGCAGATTAGTGCTGAAGACTCATTCTCCAACATGTACAGATCACTGTAAACCTGTTTACACAAGATACACATTAAAGTTGTTTGTTGTCACTGCTACTGCGAACATTGGATAATTTCGTCACTGGGGTGGGCTGCCCAGCAAGGAATCAGACACAGTGGCTGTTTGTAATCAGGCAGATTAGTGCTGAGGACTCGTTCTCCAACATGTACAGATCACTGTAAACCTGTTTGCACAAAATACACATTAAAGTTGCTTGTTGTCACTGCTACTGCGAACATTGGATAATTTCGTCACTGGGGTGGGCTGCCCAGCACAGAATGAGACACAGTGGCTGTTTGTAATCAGGCAGATTAGTGCTGAAGACTCTTTCTCCAACATGTACAGATCACTGTAAACCTGTTTACACAAGATACACATTAAAGTTGCTTGTTGTCACTGCTACTGCGAACATTGGATAATTTCGTCACTGGGGTGGGCTGCCCAGCACGGAATCAGACACAGTGGCTGTTTGTAATCAGGCAGATTAGTGCTGAGGACTCGTTCTCCAACATGTACAGATCACTGTAAACCTGTTTGCACAAAATACACATTAAAGTTGCTTGTTGTCACTGCTACTGCGAACATTGGATAAATTCGTCACTGGGGTGGGCTGCCCAGCACAGAACC
Organism: Schistocerca serialis cubense; assembly: GCF_023864345.2. Taxonomy (NCBI): domain Eukaryota; kingdom Metazoa; phylum Arthropoda; class Insecta; order Orthoptera; family Acrididae; genus Schistocerca; species Schistocerca serialis. The sequence goes on from NC_064648.1 coordinate 104,110,558, forward strand.
AGACACAGTGGCTGTTTGCAATCAGGCAGATTAGTGTTGAGGACTCTTTCTCCAACATGTACAGATCACTGTAAGCCGGTTTACACAAAATACACATTAAAGTTGCTTGTTGTCACTGCTACTGCGAACATTGGATAATTTCGTCACTGGGGTGAGCTGCCCAGCACAGAATCAGACACAGTGGCTGTTTGTAATCAGGCAGATTAGTGCTGAGGACTCGATCTCCAACATGTACAGATCACTGTAAACTTGTTTACACAAAATACACATTAAAGTTGCTTGTTGTCACTGCTACTGCGAACATTGGATAATTTCGTCACTGGGGTGGGCTGCCCAGCACAGAATGAGACACAGTGGCTGTTTGCAATCAGGCAGATTAGTGCTGAGGACTCGTTCTCCAACATGTACAGATTACTGTAAACCTGTTTACACAAGATACACATTAAAGTTGCTTGTTGTCACTGCTACTGCGAACATTGGATAATTTCATCACTGGGGTGGGCTGCCCAGCACAGAATCAGACACAGTGGCTGTTTGTAATCAGGCAGATTGGTGCTGAGGACTCGTTCTCCAACATGTACAGATCACTGTAATCCTGTTTACACAAAATACACATTAAGGTTGCTTGTTGTCACTGGTACTGCGCACATAGGATAATTTCGTCACTGGGGTGGGCTGCCCAGCACAGAATCAGAAACAGTGGCTGTTTGTAATCAGGCAGATTATTGCTGAGGACTCGTTCTCCAACATGTACAGATCATTGTAAACCTGTTTACACAAAATACACATTAAAGTTGCTTGTTGTCACTGCTACTGCGAACATTGGATAATTTCGTCACTGGGGTGGGCTGCCCAGCACAGAATCAGACACAGTGGCTGTTTGTAATCAGGCAGATTAGTGCTGAGGACTCGTTCTCCAACATGTACAGATCACTGTAAACCTGTTTACACGAAATACACATTAAAGTTGCTTGTTGTCACTGCTACTGCGAACGTTGGATAACTTCGTCACTGGGGTAGGCTGCCCAGCACAGAATGAGACACAGTGGCTGTTTGTAATCCGGCAGATTACTGCTGAGGACTCTTTCTCCAACATGTACAGATCACTGTAAACCTGTTTACACAAGATACACATTAAAGTTGCTTGTTGTCACTGCTACTGCGAACATTGGATAATTTCAGCACTGGGGTGGGCTGCCCAGCACAGAATCAGACACAGTGGCTGTTTGTAATCAGGCAGATTAGTGCTGAGGACTCGTTCTCCAACATGTACAGATCACTGTAAACCTGTTTACACAAAATACACATTAAGGTTGCTTGTTGTCACTGGTACTGCGCACATAGGATAATTTCGTCACTGGGGTGGGCTGCCCAGCACAGAATCAGAAACAGTGGCTGTATGTAATCAGGCAGATTATTGCTGAGGACTCGTTCTCCAACATGTACAGATCATTGTAAACCTGTTTACACAAAATACACATTAAAGTCGCTTGTTGTCACTGCTACTGCGAACATTGGATAATTTCGTCACTGGGGTGGGCTGCCCAGCACAGAATCAGACACAGTGGCTGTTTGTAATCAGGCAGATTAGTGCTGAGGACTCGTTCTCCAACATGTACAGATTACTGTAAACCTGTTTACACAAAATACACATTAAAGTTGTTTGTTGTCACTGCTACTGCGAACATTGGATAATTTCGTCACTGGGGAGGTCTGCCCAGCACAGAATGAGACACAGTGGCTGTTTGTAATCAGGCTGATTAGTGCTGAGGACTCGTTCTCCAACATGTACAGATCACTGTAAACCTGTTTACACAAAATACACATTAAAGTTGCTTGTTGTCACTGCTACTGTGAACATTGGATAATTTTGTCACTCTGGTGGGCTGCCCAGCACAGAATCAGATACAGTGGCTGTTTGTAATCAGGCAGATTAGTGCTGAGGACTCGTTCTCCAACATGTACAGATCACTGTAGGCCGGCCGGAGTGGGCGAGCGGTTAAAGGCGCTACAGTCTGGAACCGCACGACCGCTACGGTCGCAGGTTCGAATCCTGCCTCGGGCATGGATGTGTGTTATGTCCTTAGGTTAGTTAGGTTTAAGTAGTTCTAAGTTCTAGGGGACTTATGACCACAGCAGTTGAGTCCCATAGTGCTCAGAGCCATTTTTGAACAGATCACTGTAAGCCTGTTTACTCAAAATACACATTAAAGTTGCTTGTTGTCACTGCTGCTGCGAACATTGGATAATTTCGTCACTGAGGTGGGCTGCCCAGCACAGAATCAGACACAGTGGCTGTTTGTAATCAGGCAGATTAGTGCTGAAGGGTCGTTTTCCAACATGCACAGATTCTGTAAGCCTGTTTACACAAAATACACATTAAAGTTGCTTGTTGTCACTGCTACTGCGAACATTGGATAATTTCGTCACTGGGGTGGGCTGCCCAGCACAGAATGAGACACAGTGGCTGTTTGTAATCAGGCAGATTAGTGCTGAGGACTCGTTCTCCAACATGTACAGATCACTGTAAGCCTGTTTACACAAAATACACGTTAACGTTGCTTGTTGTCACTGCTGCTGCGAACATTGGATAATTTCGTCACTGGGGTGGGCTGCCCAGCACAGAATCAGACACAGTGGCTGTTTGTAATCAGGCAGATTAGTGCTGAGGACTCGTTCTTCAACATGTACTGATCACTGTATACCTGTTTACACAAAATACACATTAAAGTTGCTTGTTGTCACTGCTACTGCGAACATTGGATAATTTCGTCACTGGGGTGGGCTGCCCAGCACAGAATCAGACACAGTGGCTGTTTGTAATCAGGCAGATTAGTGCTGAGGACTCGTTCTCCAACATGTACAGATCACTGTAAACCTGTTTACACAAAATACACATTAAAGTTCTTTGTTGTCACTGCTACTGCGAACATTGGATAATTTCGTCACTGGGGTGGGCTGCCCAGCACAGAATGAGACACAGTGGCTGTTTGTAATCAGGCAGATTAGTGCTGTGGACTCGTTCTCCAACATGGACAGATCACTGTAAACCTGTTTACACGAAATAAAGTTGTTTGTTGTCACTGCTACTGCGAACATTGGATAATTTCGTCACTGGGGTGGGCTGCCCAGCACAGAATCAGACACAGTGGCTGTTTGTAATCAGTCAGATTAGTGCTGAGGACTCGTTTTCCAACATGTACAGATCACTGTAAACCTGTTTACGTAAAATACACATTAAAGTTCCTTGTTGTCACTGCTACTGCGAACATTGGATAATTTCGTCACTGGAGTGGGCTGCCCAGCACTGAATGCGACACAGTGGCTGTTTGTAATCAGGCAGATTAGTGCTGAGGACTCGTTCTCCAACATGTACAGATCACTGTAAACCTGTTTACACAAAATACACATTAAAGTTGTTTGTTGTTACTGCTACTGCTGACTGTGAGCAACCTTCAAAAACCATCAAGCTTGATAAAGAGAAGATGAACATAAGTAGTGGGTGTGTCGCTTATAACCTGCACCAGGAACACTGCAGCACGGTTCACAGAGGGCAGCAGCGTGATTACAATTTTTCATTTCTGGTGTCTCAGGCTGCGGCGAAACTTTTAGATGTAGGGAAGAGTACTGCGTAAGCCTTGAGTGCGCAAGCGTCTCTACATAGCTGCAAGCTTTCACAAACATCCCATCAGGTGCTGACTCACGAGGGCAACCTTGTAATAGTTCTATCGATCGCAGTGGAGGACATTAAACCTCAACATCTCGTAAGCATAAGGCACCAAATAGGAGCGCGAATATCAGCCTCTGTAGACGAACTCTTGCGTCCAGCACGCCCTGCCCCCACCATGTGTTTGCCAGTGTTCAGGACAGAATTACAGACCCGTGTGTTGGAGTCATCACTCGTCTGAATGATTTGGTGCGACCCACCACGAAATTCTCTCCTGTGCCAAACCCTTCATCTCAGAATAGCACATAGAACTTGTCCTCAATAATTTGCTGGATGTATTCCAGACTCTGTCTTCCAGTACAGGAAAGCGTTTCTGAACAACAGCAATTTGTTAACATCGAGTACAGATTTAAGTGTCAGGATGTCCTTTCTGAAAGTATTTGGAGTGTAGCCATGTGTGGAAGTGACACATGAACGATAAACAGTTTAGACAAAAAGAGAATAGCAGCTTTCTAAATGTGGTGCTACAGAAGAATGCTGAAGATTAGATGGGTACTGACATAACTAATGAGGAAGTATTTAATAGAATTGAGGAGACAAGAAATTTGTGTCACACCTTGAATGAAAGGAGGGACCGGTTCATTGGACACTTTCTTAGACACCAAGGGATCACCAATTTAGTACTGGAGGGAAATGTAGGGGGAAAGGTGGGGTGAAAAACGTAGATGGAGGCCAAGAGATGACTACATTAAGCAGATTCAGAAGGATGTAGGTTGCAGTAGTTATTCGGAGACAAAGAGTCTCGCACAGGATAGGATAGCATGGAGAGCTGCATAAAAGCATTCCTCGAAATGAAGATAACAACAACAACAACAACAACAAGCATCTGAATCCAGGGACAAGTACAGAGCACCAGGAAGAAGGTGCTATCGTAAGAGGCAGGTCTGCGGAAGAAGGTACTTGCAATCATATGCAACAAATAAAGCAGCAGGCACAGGTGGACAAAAATGGTTCAAATGGCCCTGAGCGCTATGGGACTTAACATCTGAGGTCATCAGTCCCCTAGAACTTAGAACTACTTAAACCTAACTAACCTAAGGACATCACACACATCCATGCGCAAGGCAGGATTCGAACTTGTGACCATAGTGTTGGCGCGGTTCCAGACTGAAGCGTCTAGAACCGCTCGGCCACAGCCGCCAGCCACAGGTGGACAACCTTTGGAATCGTTTGAGCAGCTATAGTGGAGATTTGTCCGAGGGAGGCTGAAAGTTCTTGCTGTGGGGCTCCCAGCCAATCGTGCCTTACGAATTTACATTACTGCTAGACTATGGAATGACAACATTACTCAAGGCGGATTACAAAATTTTAGAGCGCATAGTAAACAGCAGTCTAACACCAGGGGCAGTTTGAGGCCCAATGGCCTCTCGGGGTCCGAGAGGGGCGCCGGGGGAAACCAGGAGCAACATTCCAGGGGAAGCCAGCAACTGTCGGAGAGAGAAGGACTGGCGTCAAGCGACGTGTCGATGCCGTGGAGAAATGTTCTCGAACGTCCCCTGGCTAAAAACGCAGCTGAGAAAGATTCTAGCCCCCTGCCACACACTATGGCTACAGGTAGGAGCACCTCAGAGCAGTTCACAGAATGTACAGGCACGTGTATTCTCCATGTCACGTCAGTCTGAAAATCACAGTTAGCCGTACGCCTAATGTTTATTACCAGTACAAAGTGTGTAACTGAATTAAACACAGTTTTTAATTACGTGTGTGAGCAAAATGGCATTTAACGAATGGGCATCCTCTGTTATATTCTAATGGCTGAGGACACCAGGATCAATGTCTGTGGAAAACTTACACTATTATTGAGTGAGGACACCAGAATCAATGTCTGTGGAAAACTTACACCATTATTGAGAAGTCCAAGTCAACAGGGATTTCTTCTTCCACAACATTACATGCAACTTACGTGGAGACAACTCCCGAAACATTTCGAGAACTCTGGCTTCTCGACATGAAGATGGTATGTGACGAATATGCAGATTAAGTCATCTTGGTGATCAGCAAGAAGGAAGTTTAATAGAAATCCAAAAAAGATACACTATGTGATCAAAAGTATCCGGACACCTGGCTGAAAATGACTTACAACTTCGTGGCGCCCTCCACCGGTAATGCTGGAATTCAGTATGGTGTTGGCCCACCCTTAGCCTTGATGACAGATTCCACTCTCGCAAGCGTACGTTCTATAAGGTGCTGGAAGAATTCTCGAGGAATGGCAGCCCATTCTTCACGGAATGCTGCACTGAGGAGAGGTATCGACGCTAGTAGATGACGTTGACCGGGAATTCGTAACACCCTGCCTTCGGATCGCCACATTGTGTACCGTGATTCGTCACTCCAAACAACGTTTTTCCACTGTTTAATCGTCCAATGTTTACGCTTCTTACACCAAGCGAGGCGTCGTTTGGCATTTACCGGCGTGATGTGTGGCTTATGAGCAGCCACTCCACCATGAAATCCACGTTTTCTCCCCTCGCGTCTAACTGTCATAGTACTTGCAGTGGATCCTGATGCAGTCTGGAATTCCTGTGTGATGGTCTGCATAGATGTGTGCCTATTACACGTTACGACCTTCTTCACCTGTCAGCGGTATGTCAGTCAATAGACGAGGTCGGCCTGTACGCTTTTGTGTTGTATATGTCCCTTCACGTTTCCACTTCACTTTCACATCGGAAACAGTGGACCTCAGCATGTTTAGGAGTGTGAAAATCTCGCGTACAGACGTATGAGACAAGTGACACCCAATCACCTGACCACGTTCGAAGTCCGTGAGTTCAGCGGAGAGCCCAATTCTTTGTTGTTTTTTTTTTTGGTGTCCGGATACTTTTGATCACATAGTGTGTGTCAAAGTGACAGAAGTGAACGTTTCCTGTAAGAAAATCATAGCTCAGGAATAACTGGATTATTACGACCGAGGAAAGGACGTTGTCGAGTAACATGATAAAAGCCAGCCCATATCTTCTGGCAATAAGGATCCCACAGCAAATGCGCCAAGGAAATCAAATACCCTCTTGGCAGTGGTAGGCCCTGAGGATGGCGGTAACGTGCCGTCGAAACTAGTCGGGTGACACAATAGAGACATTCTCTAGATACAGCTGTGGCGTTATTTTTCTCAGAATGTTCTTGCTTTTCTTTTGTATGGGTGTTGCTGAGTTTTACTTCTCCCCACAAGTAACACAGTTTGCAGTACATCAATATACTTTGTGTGCTAGGTTCACTGTGGTGAACCAATGAAAACAGAATTGTTTGTTTCTCAGTGCACACATCAGTAGTGTTACGTATACAGCGTATTGGAAAAGCCAAGGTTTACTTACAAGAAGTTTTGTTATTGTAACCTACATGAGACATTACTTTAGTCTGTAAGTCCACTGGTTTTGAAGTCGCCTTCAGATACATGGCAGGCACAAGAATTTACTTGCAAGTGGATTGTGTGTGTGTGTGTGTGTGTGTGTGTGTGTGTGTGTGTGGATGCATGTGTGTATGTGATTGAGTGTGTTATGCAGACGTATCTGTGCATCATGTCAAACAATAAGTTCCTGTATTTGGTGTGGTTGAGTTGCGAAATTAACTATGAAGATGTCAGGGAACTGTTTTAAATACTCAGCTGTATGTGTTTAGTGTCTTTGCTAGTTTGAGAAACGTTTGCTGCACACAAAGGACCTGTAATAGAGGTATTAAGAACCTGTTTCAGTGCAGGTCAGTTCTTAGATCTGAAGGTGAAAGGAAGTGAATGTCAAGTATGACTCTGAGAAAACGTGTCAACAGAATTTCTTGAGTGATTGAGAACACGGATTTTTAATGGGAAATAGGTGTGGATTTTCATACAGGGATGCAATGATATATGTGTACTTCAAGCGACACAGAATTCTAAAAGATATAAGGCAGAATGTTTTATATTGGTAATTTAGAACTGGACAGTTGCGTTTCATGAATTCTTGTCTGTTTCGCATCTGATAGTTTTCTTGATAATGTATGTGTGTGTTTATAGTAAAGTATGAGAATGTGTCTGTTTTGTGTAGGGAGTTTTCTCAAATGAACAGCTGGATGATCAAGATGGCAGATGACGGGATAGTGGAAGAGGTGGAGAGGCTGCTGAAGTTGGGGGCGAACGTGGAGGCGAAGGAAGAGAAGTATGGCTGGACAGCCCTTCACCCTGCATCAATCGACGGATACTTGAACGTGGTGCAGTGTCTGCTGAGGTACGGAGCGGATGTGGGGGCGAGAGACAGGGAAGGGCGGACACCACTGCACTGGGCGGCGAGGTACGGACAGTTGGAGGTGGTGAAGTATCTACTGGAGAACGGGGCGGATGTGCAGGCGATGGACCACGAAGGCCAGACGCCAGTACACTGGGCAGCAAAGAATGGGAGTTTGGGGGCGTTGGCGGTTCTGCTGGAGAGTGTGGTCGACGCCAAGGACGAGAATGACGACACCCCTCTCCACTTGGCCGCAACCTGGGGCTACACAAAAACGGCACTGCTACTGGTGAGGTTCGGTGCTGACCTGAGTGCCATCGGTCAGGAGGGGCTGACACCGCAGGAGAGGGCCGAACGCTGGAACCACGACGTCACGGCAGCTGCACTACGAGAAGCAGCGAAACTATTTGAGGGCAGTGGGGACAAGGACACAGCCTCCCAGACTAGAGTCCAGCAAATGTCTGTGGAGTAAAATTCAAATAGTTTCACTACACATTTATTCTTTTCTTCAATAAAGGATACAAAAAATTAATCCTACAGTCACTCATTTGCACCCTCTTTGCATTATATAACAACTGAAGTAAAACTGCAGCTAAAGTAAGATGAAGGTAGGTATGTCAAAGTATTATCAAGTAAACACTGTTCAGTAACAAGAGACAACCTTTCTTTCGAATGAAACGCCTGAAATACATTCCTAGGAACAACATTCGAAACTTCAACGAGAACTGAAAAATACAGGCTTCATTATTTGATAAGCGTAAGTAGCCAACAAGTTTTTACTTACTGTAAAGTATTTCATAGTGATTTGCTATGTGCTCTGTGCAACGAGTATAAATTGCACAGTAGCAACGTTAGAGCCATATAAGGTCTACGGTTAGAATGAATCTTCGAGTCAGATCTGTTCTAGAATTTAATTTATGCCTCTCTCTGCAGCGCAGATGGTCTCATTCTTTGATTAATTACAAAATGAAATAAGTGGCAATATTCACACTACACCATGCACTTATCGTGTGGAATCTTATGATCAGTTCACTTGTAGCTCAGGAGAATCGAAGAACAACCTCCAATCGTATGTTCCCCGAATAGCTGTAACGCTGCAGTTACAGTCTGCTAAGTAACACGAGTCGTCACTCTCAAATAACAGGAGCCTACAACAGATTTTCCGGCTTTCACGACATTCCTTACCACCGCCTACAGCCAACTGATTGTGAGACCGCTCCACTCAGACGGGGACTGTACGAAGTACCCCTAATTGTTAACAGCGAAGGAGCCCGCAACCGCCATACTGCCCGGACATAAGTCCTGGTCACTTTGATTTGATTCCGAAGATGAAGGAACCACTTCGTGGCATTCGCTTCGCAACTATTCCAGAGATTCGACCGGCAGTAGACCACTCCATTCGCACCATCAACAGAGCAGGCTCTGCTAATGGTATACTACACCTTCCACATCGCTGGCAACGGGTTCTACACAACGCTGGTGACTAATTTGAAGGACAGTAACAGGTGCAAAACATGTAACTCTTTTGCATCGGTTGTGCATAAATACACTCATGGAAATGGAAAAAAGAACACATTGACACCGGTGTGTCAGACCCACCATACTTGCTCCGGACACTGCGAGAGGGCTGTATAAGCAATGATCACACGCACGGCACAGCGGACACACCAGGAACCGCGGTGTTGGCCGTCGAATGGCGCTAGCTGCGCAGCATTTGTGCACCGCCGCCGTCAGTGTCAGCCAGTTTGCCGTGGCATACGGAGCTCCATCGCAGTCTTTAACACTGGTAGCATGCCGCGACAGCGTGGACGTGAACCGTATGTGCAGTTGACGGACTTTGAGTGAGGGCGTATAGTGGGCATGCGGGAGGCCGGGTGGACGTACCGCCGAATTGCTCAACACGTGGGGCGTGAGGTCTCCACAGTACATCGATGTTGTCGCCAGTGGTCGGCGGAAGGTGCACGTGCCCGTCGACCTGGGACCGGACCGCAGCGACGCACGGATGCACGCCAAGACCGTAGGATCCTACGCAGTGCCGTAGGGGACCGCACCGCCACTTCCCAGCAAATTAGGGACACTGTTGCTCCTGGGGTATCGGCGAGGACCATTCGCAACCGTCTCCATGAAGCTGGGCTACGGTCCCGCACACCGTTAGGCCGTCTTCCGCTCACGCCCCAACATCGTGCAGCCCGCCTCCAGTGGTGTCGCGACAGGCGTGAATGGAGGGACGAATGGAGACGTGTCGTCTTCAGCGATGAGAGTCGCTTCTGCCTTGGTGCCAATGATGGTCGTATGCGTGTTTGGCGCCGTGCAGGTGAGCGCCACAATCAGGACTGCATACGACCGAGGCACACAGGGCCAACAGCCGGCAGCATGGTGTGGGGAGCGATCTCCTACACTGGCCGTACACCACTGGTGATCGTCGAGGGGACACTGAATAGTGCACGGTACATCCAAACCGTCATCGAACCCATCGTTCTACCATTCCTAGACCGGCAAGGGAACTTGCTGTTCCAACAGGACAATGCACGTCCGCATGTATCCCGTGCCACCCAACGTGCTCTAGAAGGTGTAAGTCAACTACCCTGGCCAGCAAGATCTCCGGATCTGTCCCCCATTGAGCATGTTTGGGACTGGATGAAGCGTCGTCTCACGCGGTCTGCACGTCCAGCACGAACGCTGGTCCAACTGAGGCGCCAGGTGGAACTGGCATGGCAAGCCGTTCCACAGGACTACATCCAGCATCTCTACGATCGTCTCCATGGGAGAATAGCAGCCTGCATCGCTGCGAAAGGTGGATATACACTGTACTAGTGCCGACATTGTGCATGGTCTGTTGCCTGTGTCTATGTGCCTGTGGTTCTGTCAGTGTGATCATGTGATGTATCTGACCCCAGGAATGTGTCAATAAAGTTTCCCCTTCCTGGGACAATGAATTCACGGTGTTCTTATTTCAATTTCCAGGAGTGTAGTTGCTACTACTTACATTCCAACCCTTGTATAAATGAAATGACTGTATTCATTTGACTGAAAGTTCTTCTGTAGCCTTTCTTAATTTCGAACCTCCTTAAGAAAAATATTGCTGCTCCTTTTTTCACGCTGACTACACTGAAGAGCCAGAGAAATTGGAACACCTGCCTAGTATCGTGTAGGGCCCGTGCGAGCACACACTACTGCCACAGTATGATGTGGCGTGGACTCAACGAATGTGTGAAGCACTGCTGGAGGGAACCGACGCTATGAGTCCTGGTGGGCTGTCCATAGATCCGTGAGAGTACGAGGGGGTGCAGACCTCTTCTGAACAAACGCTGCAAGTCATCCCAGAAATGCCCAATAGTGTTCGTCTGTCAGGGTTTAGTGGCCAGCAGAAGTGTTTAAACTCAGAAGTGTGTTCCTGGAGCCACTCTGTAGTAATTCTGGACGTGTGGGGTGTCAGATTGTCCTGCTGGAATTGGCCAAGTCAGTCGGAAAGCACAATGAACATGAATGCATGCATGAAATTAGAATTATATTAATACTGTCAGCTGCTCACTGGCGTTGCTTCGTATCGACGGGGACAGGTGAAGATGTGTGCCCCGACCGGGACTCCAACCCGGGATCTCCTGCTTACATGGCAGACGCTCCATCCATCTGAGCCACCGAGGGCACAGAAGATAGTATGACTGAAGGGAGTATCTCGCGCATGCCTCCCGCGACGCTCACATTCTCACTTTGTACATCCACACACTACGTCCGTAGTGTCCCGCCCCAACACACTCATTACTTGTCGAAGACATTCTTTCCAAGTCCCGTAAGAGTTCGGGGAATGTGTGTGCATCCGCACAGAAGAAGAAGGTCATGGCCGGTATTTCCAGAGCTATATGTTTATATGGATATGGTGTCTGTTCTCTCGGACTGTAATGATAAAGGGCCCGCTTAAATCAGGCATGTTGTATACAGAAGTGGAAGAGAGAGCACCACTAAATTCTACAATCTGTATAAATTGCATACACACAGAAATTACTGTTATAGTGTATTATTGGAACCCAATGGGTTAACTGCGTATTTTCCGGTGAGAAAGAGCACTGGCAAACAGTCTTCGCTGCATTAGGTTACTTAAACTGGTGTCACTCTGAGCTAGAATTTATGGTCGGCGACTAAGTGTAAGGTCAATGGGTCGGATGCGGGTTTTCCAACTGTGAAATTCTGTCTCACATTACAGAAGCGAATATTAAATTTGAACTAATATTGCGAAAATTTTGAACTTGTATAGCTTAGAATGAAACTCTTTCTGTTTATTGAAAAGGAAATCAATTGATTTTCTAAAACATTCTCTGTCATACACAACCTGAAACAGGTCACGTCGACCAAATCGTATGGAAGATCTGACAGTGGCGAATATCGGAAGGCAGTAAGATCCCTTGGCGTTTGGTTTGGCAGTATTCGACAGCCATTTCTAGGCGCAAGTAAATGAAGAAAGACAGCGCGTTTTTGTTATCAAGTGACGTCTTCATCAATTACTTCAGTTTTAATGTTATCTACGAGTAATTGCTGATGTTTGATATTAACATGAAAAGAATTCCGTAGACAGGGAAAGAACCTGTTCTTAGGCAACCACTTCTATAATGACCAAAAGGCATTAAATGATGTTCAAGTACATGTGTTCCAGCAGCGGTATGAAGAAAATGATAGCAATAATGACGGTAATAACCGAATTATCCGGTAACTTCACACTTCACAGTGGATTTTCTCAAACTAAGAAATTTGCTGAAACAGTGAAAATTTCAAAATGGCTTTACATCGAGGCTGTTATGCCTAGAAGAGTCTTTACATCCTTCTGACATGACAATAGCATAATCTCCGCGTCAGAAGCTTGCTCCTACTTAACCATTTAATAGACTCGCATTTTTTTCCACTGTGACTAATTTTGTAAGCTAAGCACATCATCCGTTACAGCACACTCTTGGGGCTGGGTAATGTGGCCACAATGGTATGGTGGAACGAACTATCACAGGTGCAAGTCGTGGGTTCAGGCATTTACTTTAAGAGGCACAAACAGATTTACTTTACCTCTGGCAACCTCAAGAGAAAGACATTATAATTCAGAATCCGCATTAAACATCACGTTCCTTCATTACCAACTGGGCAGAGCCAGTTTACGTTGGGAAATGACATACGCGGAAGTAATGGTAAACAGAAATACTGTCGCCGGTAATCTTACTTACATTAGAAAATTTTATTTTATTTGATGTATCGATAGCCATTTAAAGGAACAGGGCTCTTGTTTTGCTTGTACTTGATTGAACTAAGGACTTTGAAAAATTTGGTGCTGGACTGTGATTTGAATTCGTATCTCCTCTTTCGAGGATCTGAATCTCTCGGAACAGTGTAGTTCGGTCATTTCGTTCCTTTTCTCAAGACTGCAATCTTCTCTAGGTCTCCTCCCAAGTAAGTATGTGGGTCCGAATACTGATCCAGTACAAAAATATCCATAATTTCATTTCAAGCCCTATCACGTGCACACCGGCCTGGTAGTGAAAATTAACATGCATTTTTGATGTCTGTTCATGTGTTACCAACATTCGCAATAGGTGTCATTATTTCTCCTCAAACACGCACACATATTACTGTTGGTGAGCAACCAATTGATAGTTAAGCTATATTCGTGGATGATAAAGAAGGACGGTAGGTGTGCGGTTCGATTGTCGCTCAGGCACAAAAATTTGTATCCTTATTTTAGATTCAAAAACCTAGCAGCTGGTAAGGAAAACCGATACACAACATTTGATTTTACTTAGTTAACAATCCAATTACGTGTTGGGTTCGTATCTCCGTCACAGAACTTCACATCATGCGCTTCATCTTTAAATGCATGCACACTTTGTTACTTCTGAATGGAGGTATATCAGACATCTATCGTGGTTAGTTAACAGGGACGAAAGGGTCTTGATAGGAGTACCGGTTTATTACAAAAAGCTGTCGTCTTTTATTTTCAAGTTAGGATTTCGTTACTGATACTGGCGACAACTTCGGTAATTCATGACTCTTCACGGTAGTCAGCAATATATGATTAGATTAGATTACATTTGATTAGATTAATACTTGTTCTATAGATCAGGAAATCAGTAAAAGAAATTCGTTTTTCGTTGCGACAGAATCTTCTCACGAAATTCCAATCACCAGCTTTCTCCTCCGAATGTGATAATATTTTGTTGACACCGACCTACATAGGGTGGAACGATCGCCACGATAAAATAAGGGAAATCAGAGCTCGTACGGAAAGGTGTTCATTCTTACCGCGCACTATACGAGATTGGAATAATAGAGAATTGTAAAGGTGATTGGGTGAACCCTCCGCCAAGCACTTAAATGTGATTTGCAGAGTATCCATGTGGATGTAGATGTAGAAAACTAAGAAACTCATCCATGGACGTTTTCGTGCTTGGCCGATAGTCGATCACAACAAACAAATAAAAATATAAATTAATGTTTGTCTGTGTGTGTGTGTGTGTGTGTGTGTGTGTGTGTGTGTGTGTGTGAAGGGAGAGAGAGATAAAAATAAAAAATAATGAGAGAGATAGTAAAAAATGGTTGTAAAGAAATTGAATCATGGTACGTAAAGAAATCTTTCATAAAACTGACACATTCCACATCATTACTTCCCCTCCTCACAGCCTTACTTCTGCCAGTAACTCGTCTGCTGCGAGGACGGGGCGTGAGTCGTGCTTGGGTAGCTCAGTTGGTAGAGCGCTTGCCCGCGAAAGGCAAAGGTCCCGAGTTCGAGTCTCTGCCAGGAAGCTTCATACCAGCGTAGAGTGAAAATCTCATCCTGGAAACATCCCCCAGGCTGTGGCTAAGCCATGTCTCCGCAATATCCTTTGTTTCAGGAGTGCCAGTTCTGCAAGGTTCGCAGGAGAGCTCCTGCAAAGTTTGGAAGGTAGGAGACGAGGTACTGGCAGAAGTAAAGCTGTGACGACCGGGCGTGAGATGTGCTTGGGTAGTTCAGTTGGTAGAGCACTTGCCCGCGAAAGGCAGAGGTCCCGAGTTCGAGTATCGGTCTGGAACACAGTTTTAATCTGTCAGGAAGTTTCATATCAGCGCACACTCCACTGTAGAGTGAAAATCTCATTCTGGAAACTTTCAATGTAATTGTAGTTATACTTCAGGCAGAGGACAGACTGTCTCTATTCTGAACACAGATTCCTCAGTGCGGTTCACTAAACTCGACACTTATCAGACAGAATGGTGCAGCTGAGGCAGTAATGAAAGAACAGGTAATATCAATACATTAACTTTAGGTCACAAATGAAGTAAATGAGTGTAATGAAAAGTATGCATGTAATACGTTAATTAGAGTTGCGTTATTTAATTCACTGTTGGCAATTGCGCGGTTTCTCTGACGTTAAGCAAATCGTGAGTTGATGTATTTATCTCGCATTTTTATAGAAGGGCATGTATTCCATATCAACACAAGTACGGCAGCGTCAGTGCACCTTTTTATGCTTCAACACCTGCGCACGGCCATTCCACTAACGTACTTAACGTTGTCAGTCATCAGACATACATTCAAACAATGATTTGTACATTTCATTTTAAAATCATTTCAAACTAATTTTTGAGCTAGTTGTTCATACTTTGTACGCTCAGTTTGGTTGATATGTTATTTCAACAACAAACATAACACACTCAATGGAAGTTCAGGAACACACGTGAGCAATGCACAGCAAATGTCAGACAATACTCCATACTGATTGATTACTTTCGTGATACGGCCGCAGATAAAAGATAGTCTGTATTGTCTGCGAAGTAGAATTAACAGAAGAGATCGAGAAGATACAAAAATCAGGGGCACATCTGGTAACGCGATTGGTAAGTCAGGTAGAGAGCATTAGGGAGATGGTGAAAAATCTCCAGTGGCAGACATCCCGAGAGGAAAGTCACCCATCCGGAGGAGAGGTGCTGTTGACGGTCCGAGAGCGCTTTCGGAGAAGAGTCAGCAACAAAACACTTCCTCCCACAAACTTTTACAGTTCGCAAAGCGAGCGTCACCGGAAAATCAGAGAATTTAGAACTCTTACTGAAGCTTATAGACATTGTAAGGAGTGTGTCAGAACCCTTCATTGCATAAAACGATGTGACCAGCTTAACGCTATTCTCAGCATTGTGTAAGCACTCAGATATCGATAGTGACAATGTGAGGGCGAAACGTGGGAGCGCCATTCTAAGCATTGTCGTGAGACGAGGTCCGTCTGCAGTGTCGGTCGGTCGAGAGCTCGAAGACAGAAGACGTGTTACGCTGCCCTCACGGCTGTGACGGCGGATCTCACCACACTCCAGGCCTCACTTCATTTATACAGCCAGGAGAGATTTCAATGGCTTAGCTACACTCGGAGATGGAATTCGAGGTGAAATTCGCAAGCATAGCGCAAAAGCAATTGCAGGGCTAGGCTCGTGATTCTTAATCAGAGTTTGCAATAATCCCATGTTTTGCTTGTCAGTGAAAGATACCTTCTTATCCTCCAAATAATAATAATCATTCTCCACACCTAAAAACACTACTGGCCATTAAAATTGCTACACCGAGAATAAATGTAGATGATAAACGGGTATTAGTTGGACAAACATATTATACTAGAACTGACATGTGATTATATTTTCACGCACTTTGGGTGCATAGATCCTGAAAAATCAGTACCCTGAACAACCACCTCTGGCCGTAGTAACGGCCTTGATACGCCTGGGAATTGAGTCAAACAAAGCTTGTACAGAGCGTGTACAGGTACAGCTGCCCATGCAGCTTCAACACGATACCACAGTTCATCAAGAGTAGTGACTGGCGTATTGTGTCGAGCCAGTTGCTCGGCCACCATTGACCACATGTTTTCAATTGGTGAGAGACCTGGAGAATGTCTGGCCACGGCAGCAGTCGAACATTTTCTGTATCGAGAAAGGCCCGTACAGGACCTGCAACATGCGGTCGTGCATTATCCTGCTGAAATGTAGGGTTTCGCAGGGATCGAATGAAGGGTAGAGCCACGGGTCGTAACACATCTGAAGTGTAACGTCCACTGTTCAAAGTTCCGTCAATGCGAATAAGGCGTGACCGAGACGTGTAACCAATGGCACTCCATACCATCACACCGGGTGATATGCCAGATGGCGATGACGAATACACGATTCCAATGTGTGTTCACCGCGATGTCGCCAAACACGGATGCGACCATCATGATGCTGTAAACAGAACCTGGACCCATCCGAAAAAAATGATGTTTTGCCATTCGTGCACCCAGGTTCGTCGTTGAGTACACCATTGCAGGCGCTCCTGTCTGTAATGCAGCGTCAAGGGTAACCGCAGCCATGGTCTCCGAGCTGATAGTCCGAGCTGCTGCAAACGTCGTCGAATTGTTCGTGCAGATGGTTGTTGTCTTGCAAACGTGCCCGTATGTTGACTCAGGGATCGAGACGTGGCTGCACGATCCGTTACAGCCAGGCGGATAAGATGCCTGTCATCTCGACTGCTAGTGATGCGAGGCCGTTGGGATCCAGCACGTCGTTCCGTATTACCCACCAGAACCCACCGATTCCATATTCTGCTAACAGTCATTGGATATCGACCAGCGCGAGCAGCAATGTCGCGATACGATAAACCGCAATAGCGATAGGCTACAATCCGACCTTTATCAAAGTCGGAAACGTGATGGTACGCATTTCTCCTCCTTACACGAGGCATCACAACAACGTTTCACCCGGCAACGCCGGTCAACTGCTGTTTGTGTATGAGAAATCGGTTGGAAACTTTCCTCATGTCAGCACGTTGTAGGTGTGGCCACCGGCGCCAACCTTGTGTGAATGCTCTGAAAAGCTAATCATTTGCATATCACTATCTTCTATATGTCGGTTGAATTTCGCGTCTGCAGCACATCTTCGTGGTCTAGCAATTTTAATTGCCCGTAGGGTGATATGCTGTGGTTAGTAAATGTTAATGTAGCTTTGAAATTGAAATGATTTGCTAATCTGGCACTCAGCCTTTATTGTCAAATTTGTCATTTATCATTGTCATTATTAATGCTTGTTCATGGCAATTCTGAAGTTTTAAACAGACTTAATTAGTGAAATCCCTTCTCAAAAGTTATTTAGTACTTAAGAGACCCAAAGAAACTCCTTTTAATTAAAATCATTCTTAGTAACAATAAACTTTAGCGCTGGTGCTGCATGTTGCCGCTCATAGCTGTAAACCACATGGAAAAACGAAGTCATCTAAAGAGGTGAGTTGAAAACTTAGGGCCAAAACAGAGACACTGGCACACTACAACTTGTTTTAATTCCGTTGCACAAGTCAGACACTGTATCACTTGTAAATTCCTGTTCAAAAACGCAGTCAGATAGCTTAACCAGTCGTCGGTCTTAAGTTTTTCATGTAACGATCTGTTGAGGGCTAAAATGACAGTGAAACTGACATTCATTCAACACGCACACAGTGTTATGCAGGTTGGATTCAGTTTACTAATAACTCACGTTGCTTATCGAGCCGAACACAGGCAATATCGGCTGTAGCTACGTTACAGGTATTGGTTGTATATACGTTACAGCATTCGTTCTTGACGCACACCGTTGCCGGATGGAACAGAGAAGGGGAGTGTGAAGACTGCAGAGGCGCAACTCGCTAAGACTGACACACTTGTGACCAGCAAATTCATGAGAATCTTAAAAATATACAATGTGGCAAAAAGCCAAGTATTTGCTTGAAAATATAATGAGGTTAAGATGTGACGTATTTATAGGGCCGTATTTCTCGAAATACAAGTTGCTACGTTAGTGTGTGTTGTTCCCTTATTTTTATTTGAGTGCCAGCATGAAATGTGAACCAAAGGGGCAATGGCTACATACATTCACCCAGGGATCCATCTCGTTATAAGCTTTTTTAATTCTGTTTTTAATAGCATTAAAAGTAAAAGTTTTATCAAACAACTGTGGGGATGTTGTCAAGCCAGGAACAGCTGAAGGTGCTATGGAGCTTGTTGAACACTAAACACTGACATTTAGCACATTAGGAGGTCACCCTTGGCTGCGGTTTGCGATAAACTTGAAGCTACACTCTAATCTCTGTGCTACCTGCGTCTGAGAATGGCTACTTTGAAATTGAGTCATATCTGGTTTTTGTGTAATATAAGAGCACTCCGTCTTCAGGCCAGGCCCATCGGGACCATCCGACCGCCGTGTCATCCTCAGATGAGGATGCAGAGAGGAGGAGCGTGTGGTCAGCACACCGCTCTCCCGGTCGTTATGATGGTATTCTTGACCGAAGCCGCTACTATTCGGTCGAGTAGCTCCTCAATTGGCATCACGAGGCTGAGTGCACCCCGAAAAATGGCAACAGCGCATGGCGGCCTGGATGGTCACCCATCCAAGTGCCGGCCACGCCCGACAGTGCTTAACTTCGGTGATCTGACGGGAACCGGCGTATCCACTGTGGCAAGGCCGTTGCCTGGTGCTCATAAAAGCAGGGAATTAAATGAGAAGTTTTTACAAGTTTTTCTATTCAGGAGAAACGTACACTTGCTCCCTTCGGATAAATGGAGACTAATGGTATCGTTTTTTACTATTCAAGACGATTGTGCCACAACCCCGTAGACAGGCAGTGAGTCACGTACAATGGACATAGCTTTCAGCCAAAAGGTGCCACAACTGCAGGGACAAGGAGTAACTGAAGTTTGTGGTGCGTCTGCCGCCGAGACCAGAGCAGAGTCTGGGGTTTGACAGTAGTGACAGCGCAGCTTACGGGTAAACTGGTGGAGCAGATTTATGACTGCTCGTTGTTGCAACGAAAAAAGCATGTCAAATTTAAAACAACGCAAAATCGCCAAGATTGCCAAAGTTTTACCGAAGATCGAAATATGGAGCGTACTTCAATGCGAGATGCTTTTAGTAATTTCCACAACGAAATTCTGTCTCGACATCTGGCAGAAAACCCAAAGAGATTCTGGTCATACACAAAGCACACCAATGGCAAGACGCTATCAATACCTTCACTGCGTGATAACAACGGTGAAGCCACTGATGACAGTGCCACTAAAGCAGAGTTATTATGCACGGTTTTCCGAAACTCCTTCACAAAAGAAGACGAAGTAAATATTCCTGAATTCTAATCAAGAACAATTGCCTAAAGACTCGAAAATTGCTCAAGTCGCACGAATACCCAAAAAGGGAAGTAGGAGTAATCCGCTGAATTACAGGCCCATATCACTAACGTCGATTTGCAGTAGGGTTTTGGAACATATACTGGATTCGAACATTATCAAGTACCTCGAAGAAAACGATTTGTTGACACACAGTCAGCACAGTTTCAGAAAATATCGTTCTTGTGAAACACAACTAGCTGTTTTACTCAAGAAGTAATAAGTGCTATTGGCAGGGGATGTCAAATTGATTGCATATTTTTAGACGTCCAGAAGGCTTTCGACACGGTTCCTGACAAGCGTCTTCTAACAAAACTGCGTGCCTACGGAGTATCGCCTCAGTTGTGCCACTGGATTCGTGATTTCGTGTCAGAAAGGTCACAGTTCGTAGTAATAGACGGAAAGTCATCGAGTAAAACAGAAGTAATATCCGGCTTTCTCCAAGGAAGTGTTATAGACCCTCTATCGTTCATGATCTATGTTAACGACATACGAGACAATCTGAGTAGCCGTCTTAGTTTGCAGATGATGCTGTCATTTGCCGTCTTGTAAAGTCATCAGATGACCAAAACGAATTGCAAAATGATTTAGATAAGGCATCTGTATGGTGTTAAAAGTGGCAATTGACCCTGAATAAGGGAAAGTGTGAAGTTATTGACATGAGTACTAAAAGAAATCAGCTAAATTTCCATTACGCGATAAGTCACACAAATGTGAAGGCTGTAAATTCAACTAAATACTTAGGGATTACAATTACAAATAACTTAAAATGGAACGATCACATAGATAATATTGTGGGTAGAGCAAACGAAAGACTGCGATCCGTTGGCAGAACAGTTTAGAAGGTGCAACAGGTCTACTAAAGAGACTGCTTACACCACGCTCGTCCGCCCTATTCTGGAGTATTGCTGTGCAGTGTGGGATCCACATCAGGTGGGACTGACGGATGACATCGAAAAAGTACAAAGAAGGGCAGCTCGTTTTGTACTATCGCGAAATTGGGGAGATAGTGTCACAGGCATGATGCGTGAACTGGAGCGGCAATCATTAAAACAAACGCGTTTTTCGTTGCGACGGCATCTTCTCACGAAATTTCAATCACCAGTTTACTCCCCCGATTGCGAAAACATTCTGTTGGCACCCACCTACATAGGGAGAAATGATCATCACGATAAAATAAGAGAAATCAGGGCTCGCACGGAAATATTTAAGTGCTCGTTTTTCCCACGTGCCGTTCGAGAGTGGAACGGTAGAGACACAGCATGAAGGTGGTTCATTGAACCCTCTGCCAGGCATTTTATTGTGAATAGCAGAGTAATCACGTAGATGTAGATGTAGATGACTCAGATTACAACTGACACAGTGAAGTGAACCATTTATAAGCAATTAGGGTCGCCAGCTTCATTTACTGTCTCGCTTTCTTGCCCTTACGTTAGCATAAAGATACATTTCTCGTCACCAGTAACGATATACGACAGCAATGGTCGGCGTTGTTCACAGGCCAGTTGATGACGAGCAAGCAGGCACCCACATACGGCCACCCGCTGGTTTCTTTGACTTTGGCTTATAGCATATGGTACCTGGACACCCAATCTTTCAATCTTCATCATTGCATGCAAATGTCACGCAATGATGGAACGATGACAGTTCATGACATTTGCCAGTTCTGCAGTCCACTGATGTGGATCATTGTGGGTTAATGCGTTTAAACGAGCTTCATCAAACCCATCCTGAATGTGGAGAGTCACTAATGTCAAAGAGACCCTTCTTAAACCGAGAAAAGCATTTTACTGTCGTGCTCTGTCCCGTGACATTATCCCCACACACGGCGAAAATGTTTCCGGCTGCCTCGGCACCACACGTGAGCCGGGAGCCGGCGGTCTAGGAGTGTCGGCCACACCCGGGCTGTCCAGGGGTCCACTCGCAGCCCAGCCTGCAGACCGGGACTGCTCTGCCCGCAGCTGGTCACTGGGTGTCCCCACCGCCTCGCCTGTCGCGCAGTCTGTGGACCCGGTCACTGACCGCCGGCTGCCTGCGACGTATCCAGCCGTTAAGTTTTGCCAGACTCAGTTAAAACTTCGTACTGACTCAGTGGCCAACTATACTGCCCATCAGAATTAAGACTACTGACACTGTGTCGTCAACAATAATATCAAGGGTGTAACTTCCAGTAATGTGACTACGCACTAATGCCTGAAACCAAATTCAAAAGGAGTATTTGCTTATGGGTTTTTTTTTTTTTGGCGAGGAGGAAATTAAAGGTTATTGATTGTTTTTCCTGGAAAACTAGTATTTTCTCACAGGATGAAACTGGTAAAAATGAAAATGTGAGGGTAGAAATGTAGTATAATTGGCTTTTTACACTAACAGACATGCCAAAATTCTCAAAGTTCCTACAAATGTGAAGGCGTTGCGACAAAATTACAAACTCACAATACAGCCTGCAAAGAGTTTTTTTACCCTTCGCTGTTGTATATGGTATGGTGGATGAATCGTGAAGGGTTGCCAGAAAAAAAAAGTCATCTAGATATAAGCATTAGCAGTAATCTTTGCAAATTAGATAGAGATGTACAGTCAGAGTTGCTTTCGACAGTTCCAGTTCAGTAGGTCACGCACAGTGAGGAACCGCTGGTTTCACACTCGCTGATTGCGAATTGGTGATGGTGGTAAGTTCATATGGGACCAAATTGCTCAGGTCATCGGTCCGTAGGCTTACACTACTTAATCTTTCTTTTTTTTTTGCGTCATCAGTCTACTGACTGGTTTGATGCGGCCCGCCACGAATTCCTTTCCTGTGCTAACCTCTTCATCTCAGAGTAGCGCTTGCAACCTACGTCCTCAATTATTTGCTTGACGTATTCCAACCTCTGTCTTCCTCTACAGTTTTTGCCCTCTACAGCTCCCTCTAGTACCGTGGAAGTCATTCCCTCATGTCTTAACAGATGTCCTATCATCCTGTCCCTTCTCCTTATCAGTGTTTTCCACATATTCCTTTCCTCTCCGATTCTGCGTACAACCTCCTCATTCCTTACCTTATCAGTCCACCTAATTTTCGTCTATAGCACCAAATCTCAAATGTTTCGATTCTCTTCTATTCCGGTTTTTCCACAGTCCATGTTTCACTACCATACAATGCTGTACTCCAGACGTACATCCTCAGAAATTTCTTCCTCAAATTAAGGCCGGTATTTGATATTAGTAGACTTCTTTTGGCCAGAAATGCCTTTTTTGCCATAGCGAGTCTGCTTTTGATGTCCTCCTTGCTCCGTCCGTCATTGGTTACTTTACTGCCTAGGTAGCAGAATTCCTTAACTTCATTGTCTTCGTGACCATCAATCCTGATGTTAAGTTTCTCGCTGTTCTCATTTCTACTACTTCTCATTACCTTCGTCTTTCTCCGATTTACTCTCAAATCATACTGTGTATTCATTACACTGTTCATTCCGTTCAGCAGATCATTTGATTCTCCTTCACTTTCACTCAGGATAGCAATGTCATCAGCGAATCGTATCATTGATATCCTTTCACCCTGTATTTTAATTCCACTCCTGAACCTTCCTTTTATTTCCATCATTGCTTCCTCGATGTACAGATTGAAGAATAGGAGCGAAAGGCTACAGCCTTGTCTTACACCCTTCTTAATACGAGCACTTCGTTCTTGATCGTCCACTCTTTATTATTGCCTCTTGGTTGTTGTACATATTGTATATGACCCGTCTCTCCCTATAGCTTACCCCTACTTTTTTCAGAATCTCGAACAGCTTGCACTTAATCTATGTTAAACTAACTTACGCTAAAAACAACACACACACACCTCTGAAGGGGGAGCCGCTGCGAATTGGAGGTAAAAGGTTTTGCAGTCACTTACCCTCTATAAGCACACAGGCCACAATACCGTACATAGAGGCTCTCACAAGAGAATGGTCAGACTTGTCATGCCGAAACATGTATTGCTTTTTTTAGCACTGTTATTTAACTGTGCAAAAGGTCCGTATGCAAAATCACGAACACGGCTGTGTTTCCTGCATGGCGCTTGCAGTGACGGCTGGCGACCCCTGGAAATGGCGATTCGCGAGCGTTGTGCGCATGGTCGGCAAGTGCGGCCGTCTTATCGCGGCGTTCACTAAAGAGGAATAGCGCTGCACTGTTTTGGTGGGAAGGGGAAACGAATATTCGTTTCTGTGGCATGCACGTCCTTTTAATTTTTGGTACGTATTGCGAAACATACCGTCCTGAAACTGGTTACAGATGTGAAAGAGGTTCTGTACATGTTCATCTATACTCCGCAAGCCACTTTACGGTGAACATTCAATCTCCCCTCACAGGTGATGGCGAACCCTGTAAATGTTTTGCTGCTTGCCATGGAGATATACCACAGACGCCAAACGAAGCAATCGACAGAAAACACGTGTGAAGACTGTGTGTTGTGCGACATGGTTGTTAAACTTCTAGACGAGCATGTAAATGGCGCAGACATGTGGCTAGAAACAACTGAAACACTCGATATTGCAGATTGTGAATCTACATATGGCGAAGACACCGACGGAAGTTGCACTCGTGAAGACTCTTCGAGTGATTGTGCCAAGTACCATCATCAGTTATCCCCGAAAGTAACACCAGCAACTACAATTACCTTATCAGACAAAGAAAAAGCGGTGACGTATTGATTGAACGAAAGTGGTAAGAAACGCCTACGTGTCAGTGCTGTTCAAAATAATTGTCGCTTTGTCCGTTCTGAACGTGAATTGTATAGATGGAAAAAGCAAGTCGCTGGACGACGTAAGAGTCGACTGGAAATTGCGACGGAGACAAATGCGCGACTTTTTGAGCTATTTACCGATGCCAGGAAACAGTCATTTAGTGTCAGCGATACAACTTCGCGTGATTGGGCGCTAGAGATTGCCAAAGCGATAGGCGCTAAAGAATTTACAGTTTCTCAAAGTTGGATTAGTCGCTCTAGAAGATCACAAAAAATTGTGGCAAGAAAAATAACAAAATTTGTATCGAGAAACAGGTCGGAAAATGAAGTGACACAAATCGAAATGATAGAAGCTTTTCTTGCGAATGCAAAAAATAAGATCGCTAGTTTTAGTGAATCGTAGGTGTACAATGCAGATCAGTCAGGTTTTCAAAAAGAAATGCGTGCGAAAAGAACACTGTCATTCAGAGGGGAAAAACATATTGAGGCGATTGCGCAGTCCACGACTGCACTCACCCATTCATACACTATAATGCCCATAATTAGTCTGGATGGTTCATTGCTGCCTATACTATATGTGTCTTCAAGAACCAACTGGACGTTTTGGACCACGTGTCAAAAGAACAATGTTCTACGCAAACAATCTTGTGGTAGACGCATCGAAGTCTGGAAAAATGGGAAATGAAAACGTTACACTTCTCGTGCGTCATGCTTTTCTTCCGTTCTGCGGGAACAAATCTCTTCTCCTTCAAGATTCGTTGTCAGGTCGTAAAAGGTCATTAAAAGCTGTATTTCGAGCCCACCATGACAAAGAAGTAGAGATACTTCAGATTCCACCCGGCACGACGAACGTAATTCAACCTTTAGACAGAGAATTTTTCCGTCAGTGGAAGGCATTTTACAGAAAACTAACAGAGAAAATTATTGTGTGCAGATCACTGCAATTTCCTGCCTATCGCCGTGACAATATTCTCAAGCTGCAATCAGTAGTACATTATCAATTTTCCTCCCCACGGTGCCGGCCGCGGTGGTCTAGCGGTTCTAGGCGCGCAGTCCGGAACCGCGCGACTGCTACGGTCGCAGGTTCGAATCCTGCCTCGGGCATGGATGTGTGTGATGTCCTTAGGTTGGTTAGGTTTAAGTAGTTCTAAGTTCTAGGGGACTGATGACCACAGTAGTTAAGTCCCATAGTGCTCAGAGCCATTTGATCTCCCCACGGTTTCAGAATTTGATTACATATGCGTGGCAGTCCTCGAAATATACTGTTACTAGGCCTGATTCATTCCGAACACCAGCCCAGTTTTGTCTACGGACATCTAACAATGTCTGTGATTCGCAGGGCTGTCATATGTCGTCTTTACTTGTATGTTCTCGGTGCACAAAAAAACCTATGTTTTGAACATTGTATCAATATTTCGCATTTTTGCGGTAATTACAAGAAATAAAATTTGGACGTGTTCTAAACCGTATATTTATTTGTGTCTATTTCATAGCTATTTGGAAAGAATGTTGTAGATAACATATCGGCCATATTTGTCAACGAACCTTTAATTATCATACGATCGCTTTCACTGGGGGAATCAGCTCTCTCACTGCTGTGGCTAGAGAGCGGCGCGTAGCTGACGCCACCTTGACCCTAGATGGCGTCGGTATAACGTAGCGAGGGAGGTCAGGGTTGTACAAGAGACAGTTATAAGCGTGTAAACTATGCGACAATAATGTCTTACTTCATAAAATTGTTTACAGACTTGCAGGTCATGTCAGCAGCTAAAATTCTGCATACATACTTCTTGCAATGTTAACTCACAGTGGTAAAAAAAAGCAACACAGGTTTCGACATGGCAAGTCTGACCATTCCCTTGTCGGACATCAAGGCAGAGATCCAGGCAGAGAAGAGTTCCAGACAGCGAAGATCTCCAGACAGAAAAGACACCCTGACAGCGTCCTACAGCAGATACTATGTGAGTGAGCACTATACTCAATTAAGCTTGTACACGACGAAGAACTTGGAAAGCTCGCCTGTATGTATCTGTGAGCTAATCTTACAGGTTTCCATCGTACATTGGTCTACATGTACTTGTGTCTGTATGTCACTTTGATTGTGACAAGCACTCGAAGCTAAGAGTTTGACTTCTTACAAGGGAACCTCCCCATCGCACCCCCCTCAGATTTAGTTATAAGTTGGCACAGTGGATAGGCCTTGAAAAACTGAACACAGATCAATCGAGAAAACAGGAAGAAGTTGTGTGGAACTACGAAAAAAATAAGCGAAATATACAAACTGAGTATTCCATGCGCAACATATGCAACATCAAGGAGAATATGAGACATGAGCGCCGTGGACCCGTGGTTAGCGTGAGCAGCTGTGGAGCGAGACGTCCTCGGTTCAAGTATTCCCTCGAATAAAAATTTTACTTTCTTTATTTTCGCAAAGTTATGATCTGTCCGTGCCTTCATTGACGTCTCTGTTCACTGTAATAAGTTTAGTGTCTGTTTTGCGACCGCACTGCAAAACCGTGCGAGTAGTTGACGAAAGGACGTGCCTCTCCAATGGGAACTGAAAACATTTAATAGCAAGGCCATAGGTCAACCGATTCCTCCACAGGAAAACACGTCTGATATATTCTATACGACACTGGTGACGGCATGTGCGTCACATGACAGGAATATGTTGTCGACCCACCTAACTTGTACACTTGGCGAATGGGTAAAAAGATTCTTCTACCTTGCCCGATTTAGGTTTTCTTGTGGATGTGATAATCACTCCCAAAAAAGTGATTAAAACATAACAATTTGTCACATAAACTGCAACAAATGAATGCAACTGTTTCACAGGCGCACAGTTTTCCCTGTGCTCTGTCAAAACATATGTTTTTAACGTTTTCCAATTTTTCCGCGTGTAGACCGTCAAATCCTGCATATCTCCAAGCAAATCTGAACATGTCCTGGAATTTTGGAGAGCGAAGTTGATTATGTGTGAGTGCCTGAACTTTGATAATTGTCTGAAAATAAAAAATTAAACTTTTCATTCGAGGGAAGACTTGAACGAAGGACCTTTCGTTCCGCAGCTGCTCACGCTAACCACGGGACCACGGCTCCCATAACGCACTTTATCCATTATGTTGCTTATGTTGCACATGGACTACTCAGTTTGTATATTTTGCTTATTTTTTTCATACTTCCACACAACTTCTTCCTGTTTTCTCGATTGATCTGTGCTCAGTTTTCCAAGGCCTATCCACTGTGCCAACTTACAACTAAATCTGAAGGGGGTGCGATGGGGATGTTCCCTTGTTAGACTATTACTGCTGAGTGCAATAAGTCACTAGCTTGTACCACCCCCCCCCCCCCCCCCCCACTCCCACTTGCTGTTTGTTGCAAACCTCTCCCACTAAACTGTACAATGAACCACTTTTCTTTGAGCACTTATTTTTATGATAATGAAAGATGAATGTTATTTAGGTTGAGTGTGTGTGTGTTTCGCTGTGTATCGCAAGTGCTACCCACAACTGCTTCTCAGATAAGAAAGCGAACTATCCACAGTGAGGGTAAGACAGTTGCTACAAAACATATTTCCCCTGCATTACTCCTCTCCATTGCGGCACTTGCTTCACCTGCAACCCTGTTTAAAAACATCCTAGTTAAAATGTGTTTACTTCACTTACTGTTCATAAATTACTTGATTGCTGCACCCTTTACTTCTGAACTGGCACAAACTGGAAAATTTCACGATTTTAATGCTTTGTGTCTGACCACAGCCCATAACTATTATTATTATACAGTGTACAGTACTATAGTAGACTCTACATAGCTATTCTTGTATTGTGCTGTCAATTAACCCATTTATCTGTTTCGAAGCGAGTAATGGAGGAATTTCTGGACTACTGCAGCTACTATCTAAAACTTGGAGAAGACATTTTTTTGAGATGTTTAGCATTTGTTGCGCATATGTCTCACTTTCATCATCCGCGATGTACAGGACAAAGCCACGGATCTGTTATCACTATAATGATCGTACGAAAGTAATTTAGTTTCGTGATTCAAACAGAATCGAATCGTTTAGTTTTCACCCCTTTCTTCGGAACCACCGGGTTAGAGCAATACACTCTAGCACTCCCATGGTTTGAGGTCTGTTGTAGCACACGTTGATTTGTATACCCAATCGAATCGTTTAGTTTTTACCCTTCAGGGGTAATTACCACCCAGGCTAGAAACCAATGGATGAGATGAGTGGTTGCCAACAGGTGGTCCGCGGACCCCCAGGTGTCCGTGAGGGGTCCGCCAGATGCTATTAGAATAAAAATTATATTAAATATATTTCGTATGATAACAGATTTGTTTTGGCCGCTTCCTGCATGAGCAGAGCTTCAGCGAACGCTAACTTCTGCGTCTAACTGTATACTGATGGAGTACATTGTAACTGCATTTTTTTTAAATAAATAATACGTTGTATGAAATTAGTGTTTTCTTATTTTTCAGACATGTTTACTCAATGCAATCTGAAGTGTAGTACACTTGAAAGACCAATACAGTCAGTTTTAATTTTTTCCTGTAATTTTCAGTTCATACTCAATTTTTATGTTTATAAGGAGTTTGTTATATTAAACACCTAGATTTGAAGACAAAGCTTTTGAGCAATAATCAAATATTTAACAATAACAATGATGGCTAAACTGAAAAAGTTTTAAGCTCAATATTTTTTCAATAATGAATATGTCAATGTTTTTTCTAAGTACCACAAATAGAAAACGTATAGAAAGACTCTTAATTTGGCTTTTTTAGGTACTTAATACTGTGATATGACAAGGTACCAATCATGTTCGATGAGGGAGTCCTCGAGAAAATTTTGTTGGGACCCTGGATTATAGCATTGCACTCTGGGACTACAATGGCTGGAGTTCTGTAGTACCACATGTCGCTTTGTACAACCAGTCAAATCGTTCAGTTTTTACCCCTCAGGGGGAGGGGGTAATTGCCTCCAGGGTGTGAACCACTGGATTAGAGTAATACACTCTGGCACCCCCACGATTCGAGGTCTACACAGTTTTATGGAAATGAAAAAATTGACAGGCTGTTTCAAAAAGGACTTTATAACTTTTAAAATTCATATAAATTTATTGAAAGAAAATATAGACCTGGGCTTAATGTTATTTTGTAGGAAAAAAATCAATTTTTTTTACCTTGGACTAAAGATGCATGTGGTTTCCGCTGGTTATCCCATCGGAAGTCAATTTTTTCCCAAACTCGCTGTGTTATTGCAGGTGTAACTTGCTCAGTGGCGGTGTACATATTCTTGCTCTAACTTCAGGTAGACAAGCGGGCACAGGAGGTACAAACAAGACAGCCTTGACGAATCTCCATTAAAAAAATATCGAGCGGTGGCAGGTCTGTGGAACGTGGAGGTCATGTAATTGGCGCATTACGCCAATCAATTTTCTTGGAAAGCTGTCGCTGAGAAAATCCCGGACATCAGCCAGGTAGTGGCTGCGTGAAGTAATCATTTCGTTTTTGGTCGTCCTCATCGATCTGTGTTATCAAAGTTTGTTGTATCACATCCAGGTACACTATCCCGTGGATGGTTCTCTCATGTAAGAAAAGGGGACGTACACATTGCTTTCGCGCAATGCACAAAAAACGTTCAATTTATTGCTCTCACGAACACGTTGCCATGTTTTATGTGGATTTTCACCGCCCCAAGTCCTACAGTAACGTATGTTAACCTTGTCACATAAGTGAAAAGTAGACTCGTCAGAAAATATGATTTTGTCCAAGAAGCGTTCAACCTCATGTAATCGATTTAACATATCCGCACAGAAGATCTCGCGAGCAATTTCATCAGTGTCTTTATTGCTCGCACGACCGTCAGTCAGTACGGTTTCAGATGCAAACGGTTTCTCAACTCACGCCAGTCATATGTGGGATCTGCAGTTTGCGAGATGCACGCCGCGTAGAATTCTTAAGCTGTTGACAAAACGTTGTCTCAGTCGATCGACGAGTCAGATGTGCTTGGACGACGAGATGATTTCCCGCGTCTTAGCGAGCACCCTGTTTCTACAAAACTCTTATGCCACTCCTAGACTGCAGGCCTACTAGGAGGATCTTTAGTGTACTTGATACAGAAATTAGGCTGAAGTGTTGTCGCCGATTTCGATTCTTCAAACCAAATCACACAACTAACACGCTCAGGGCCAGTGAAGGTAGCCATCTGTAACGCAACTGCCTCTATCGCTTCTTACGGGGCGATTCGGCACTAGCGAACTACGCGAGACAAAACTTGATATATTTTCCTACAAATTACGCTACAATGAACTCTGTAGGTTCTATGAATTAATTTATATGAATTTTCAAAGTTGTTAAGTCCTTTTTACAAAATTTTCAGTCTCCAATTGTTGGTTTAGGATAGAAAGTGGTTCTAAATTCACTCATTCATGGAAAGAATCATATTACACTACTGGCCATTAAAATTGCTACACCAAGAAGAAATGCGGATGATAAACAGCTATTCATCGAACAAATATATTATACTAGAACTGACATGTGATTACATTTTCACGCAATTTGCGTGCATAGAACCTGAGAAATCAGTACCCAGAACAACCACCTCTGGCCGTAATAACGGCCTTCATACGCCTGGGCATTGAGTCAAACAGAGCTTAGGTGGCGTGTACAGGTACAGCTGGCCGTGCAGCTTCAACACGATACCACAGTTCATCAAGAGTAGTGACTGGTGTATTGTAACGAGCCAGTTGCTCGACCACCATTGACCAGACGTTTTCAATTGGTGAGAGACCTGGAGAATGTGCTGGCCAGGGCAGCAGTCGAACATTTTCTGTATTCAGAAAGGCCCGTACAGGACCTACAAAATGCTGTCGTGCATTATCCTGCTGAAATGCACGGTTTCGAAGGGATCGAACGAAGGGTAGAGCCACGGGTCGTAACACATCTGAAATGTAACGTCCACTGTTCAAAGTGCCGTCAATGCGAACAAGAGGTGACAGAGACGTGTAACCAATGGCACCCCATACCATCACGCCGTGTGATACGCCAGTATGGCGACGACGAATACACGCTTCCAATGTGCGTTTACCGCGGTATCGCCAATCACGAATGCGACCATCGTGATGCTGTAAACAGAACCTGGATCCATCCGGAAAAATGACGTTCTGCCATTCTTGCATCCAGGTTCGTCGTCGAGTGCACAATCGCAGGCGCTCCTGTCTGTGATGCAGCGTCGAGGGTAACCGCAGCCACGGTCTCCGAGCTGATAGTCCATGCTGTTGCAAACGTCGTCGAACTGTTCGTGCAGATGGTTGTTGTCCCCATCTGTAGACTCAGGGATCGAGACGTGGCTGCACGATCCGTTACAGCTATGCGGATAAGATGCCTGTCATCTCAGCTGCTAGTGATTCGAGGCCGTTGGGATCCAGCACGGCGTTCCGTATTACCCTCCTGAACCCACCGATTCCGTATTCTGCTAACAGTCATTGGATCTCGACCAACGCGAGCAGGCTACAATCCGACCTTTATTAAAGTCGGAAACGTGATGGTACGCATTTCTCCTCCCTACACGAGGCATCACAACAACGTTTCAGCAGGCAACGCCGGTCAACTGCTGTTTGTGTATTAGAAATCGGTTGGAAACTTTCCTCATGTCAGCACGTTTGTAGGTGTAGCCACCGGCGGCAACCTTGTGTGAATGCTGTGGAAAGCTAATCATTTGCATATCACAGCATCTTCTTCCTCTTGGTTAAAATTTCGCCTCTGTAGCACGTCATCTTCGTGGTGTAGCAATTGTAATGGCCAG
Source organism: Schistocerca serialis cubense (assembly GCF_023864345.2). Lineage (NCBI taxonomy): Eukaryota > Metazoa > Arthropoda > Insecta > Orthoptera > Acrididae > Schistocerca > Schistocerca serialis. The sequence goes on from NC_064648.1 coordinate 104,143,133, forward strand.
CAGTGTATTTTCATGGACAATAATTTTAAATCATATGATCTGTTCAAGAACCTAAAGTGCAATTCCAGAATGAGAATATCACTCTGCAGCGGAGTGTGCGCTGATATGAAACTTCTTGGCAGATTAAAACTGTGTGCCGGACCGAGACTCGAACTCGGGACCTTTGCCTTTCGCGGGCAAGTGCTCTACCAACTGAACTACCCAAGCACGACTCACGCCCCGTCGTCACAGTTGCCGCTGCAGAGTGAAACTCTCATTCTGGAAACATCCCGCAGGCTGCGGTTAAGCCATGTCTCCGCAATATCCTTTCTTTCAGGAGTGCTAGTTCTGCAAGGTTCGCAGGAGAGCTTCTGTAAAGTTTGGAAGGTAGGAGACGAGGTACTGGGAGAAGTAAAGCTGTGAGGACGGGGCGTGAGTCGTGCTTGGGTAGCTCAGTGGTAAAAAAAAAAAAAGAAAAAAAAGCGTGGTAGGGCACTTTCCCGCGAAAGGCAAAGGTCCCGAGTTCGAGTCTCGATCCGGCACACATTTTTAATCTGCCAGGAAGTTTCTTAAAGTGCAATTGTCTGAACGTTTGTACAACAATATACCACAGAAAGAAAAAAAAAACGCCAAAACTGGGGGAGGAAAAGGAACTCGAGAGAAGAGTATTGGATTACAGAATCAGCGATCGTCAACAGATGAAAGGGTAACATGGAAGTCAGGACGATTTCTACATGCCGTGCATCATCAGATGTGTCCACAGTGGCAGGACAAATGACGGAACAATAACCAATACCACTTGCCGTGTTGTGCGGAAGCATTGCAATTCCAGTGTGAACTATGCGGATAAATTTGATTGAATTAAGTGAGACTATGCTACAGACAGAAAAAGGAAGAAATAGTGGATGAGACTGTTCCTTCACTTTCTAGGCTGCTGCATAACAAATGCATACATTATGGACAAGGAGACTCAAATAGAGCAGTTCTCGAATGGAAGAAGGGGAGTTTGCAGTTCAGGAAAATCAGTAGTCCAGACTGTGCGGTTGTGTTCAGGTGTGCAAAGTGCGTAGGTGCCTGAGTAAAGGCAAGAACTGTATCAAGAGCTACCAGTAAAATTAAAAGAAAGTTATACTGAAGCTGAATCACCAACTACCGAACTTGTATACCGTAATGGCGAGGTGGTTGGCTGTGGTGATCACATTTAATGCTAATATTTTGTTGTTGTTAAAGTGAATTTCTACCAACCTACTGTAGAAAACATTTCACAATAATAAAAGTAAACTCTTATAAGTGAGTCAGATTTGAAATATGTAAATTATAGCTCATGCTCGTGTAGTGTAGGTTTTTTTGTCGTTTACCCGCCCCTGAACGAGTCATGTTACTGTCGAGAGTTTTTTATGGGAACAAAGATGAAGATAGAGAATTCGTAGACGATTGTGACCTAGCTTTCGAACTAAAGTCATGACAAAGCCATAGTGTGTTATTAAAATTGATGTATAAACGTGCGAGGGCGTAATCCTTTCCCGTTTTCTTTATAATGTTGGAATTTTATGACTGCTAAAAAGTGATCATAGTCAAATTTTTCTATTGCACCATATGGCGCTTGTGTTTTCGCAACATTTTCCGTTCCCTTCAATTACGCCATGTTTTCAAAAAATGGTTCAAATGGCTCTGAGCACTATGGGACTCAACTGCTGTGGTCATAAGTCCCCTAGAACTTAGAACTACTTAAACCTAACTAACCTAAGGACAACACACACATCCATGCCCGAGGCAGGATTCGAACCTGCGACCGTAGCGGTCGTGCGGTTCCAGACTGTAGCGCCTTTAACCGCTCGGCCACTCCGGCCGGCGCCATGTTTTCCTTTATTCGTACCACCACATTTGGATGCTGAGATGACATATTTGAGTCCCATCCAGCATCGCATCTACGCAGCGGTGTGCAATTATCTAAACCGTACCGTTCCTCGTGTATCGGACTCGAAGATGCGTTTAAATTTCCCGTTACAAGATCAGTGTTTTGTCTTTGTATATGCTTCATATTGACCTGCAGTAAATGACCTGTTGTACTGTAACTCGTAAACTGAGAATTTGGTACGTGTGGGGGCAGTAAACTGCAATGTCGTCGCCTCTTTCGCGTACGTTCGGAGGGTCGGCCGCCGCTGTGTTGTTACGCGCCATCGTCTGCTTCGCTCACCTGTCTCAGCTGTACTTCTACCATTTGGCCCGCAGCTCGTGGTCGTGCGGTAGCGTTCTCGCTTCCCACGCCCGGGTTCCCGAGTTCGTTTCCCGGCGGGGTCAGGGATTTTCTCTGCCTCGTGATGGCTGGGTGTTGTGTGCTGTCCTTAGGTTAGTTAGGTTTAAGTAGTTCTAAGTTCTAGGGGACTTATGACCACAGCAGTTGAGTCCCTTAGTGCTCAGAGCCATTTTTTTCTACCATTTGCTTCTGTTTCGGACCGGAAAGTACCGACGCAGCATCTTGTGGACATACAAGTGCATCCTGCAAGTGGTCAATGTCAGTACGCATCTTTCTCTGATCGGCCATACTCGATTGAATTAGTTCGCCTCTTTTCGGATTTCGATAAGCTGTCCATTAACTTCCGTTCGCAACTTTTGCTGATCTTGGCCGACTTTTTCGAAACCACCATTGGTTTAAAATTTGAGCCCATTCAAAGCCACTTTTGTTTCGGCTTTTAAATTCGCCGCTTCTGTTTTTAAGTCTGCTAAACCTGCATTAGTTTGCTTGAAAACAATAGTGAGTTGCTTCAACATTGCGAATATACTATGAGACTCTTCGCCATCGTCATCTGTCACCATCTGGTGTACATTTTGCCGTTCGCGTCTTTCATGTAACGTCTCACCGACTTCTGTGCATAGTGTTGACTTACACACGTTCTTTCCGTAGGAAACAGTCCCTTTTGATTCAGAATTACAACATTTCGATCAACGTATCGAAGTTGTTCGTTCTCTGATTCTACTTCTGACCCATTAGATCCGTCATCTGTTCGGTTTTGTGCGGTCGCAACCGGAGATACCGATCGCGAAGCTGCCACCATTCCCTCTGCATTGTCACTTCGTTCGGTTTCGTGACTCGCATTCTATACATTTTGTTGTACGTCATTTTCTATCCTACCAAGATATTCAGTTCGTCCTATATGCGATGATCTACGTCGGTCCGCCATCTCATGCCAGACAGTCTAACTAGCATCTATCTTTCACGATTTGCGCGAGCCTGACCTCTAATCAACACAAAGTTATACGACGTGGCACTTCTTAGACAGTCTCATATGTCATTAACACATCATTATCAACACCGTTATCAGTTTGTGGGTACTCAAACTATTCAACAACGTCGTGAATAACTTCGCTCGCACCAGTTATGCACAAACTAGTTTGATTCAAACACAAAAATTTTTCTTTACTCGTTAATACAACCCTTCCTACTCTGTGGATCACACATTTACATTAATCTGACCACTACGCAGATGCATACCTTGTGCAACCTCGTCACTTTTTGTTTTAAAAGAATTTTTTTCTTAATACCAGAATTTAATTATTCTTTCCAAGTTGACTAATTGCCATCCTGGCAGACCAATTGCCACCCTGGCAGGGTCACCATTACCCGACACTCCACTCCTTTCCCCGTTCGGCAGAAACCAGCAAAAACACCCGGTGATTGCGTTAGCATCACTAGAATACATGACAGGGGTTAGGAGTGGACCCTTATTCTATGACAGAGCACATCGGTGTTTAGCTATAAGAGTGGTTTCATTTCTCTATTATTGTCAAAGAAGCACACGAGTTTACATACATTGTTACATGACAATTGCAGGACAGTTATCAATATAATGCATTACGACCTGTTTAGCGGAAACAACACTGAACACAACAATCTCGAATTTAAATAGAAGGTTCGCTACAGGATTTTTCTTACTTATACACAGAGAAGTTGGCCAATATTACGACAAATCATCCAATTCCGGTTCTAAGTTCGGTACTATTTAGGTTGACAATCAAGTCTACAGAGGATGGTTAGTTTTTGTGACTAGATGATCAAAAGGTTGCTCGAGTTCACAGTGGACGCAAGCTGGTGATCCAACAATTTTACACCTCTGCCAATGGCATTTAGCTTTAGTGGTGATGAGCTGTTGGCTGCATGGTTGCTCCCGCCCTCTGAAAATCCTATACAAATCTCATCAAAATCTTGGCTGGTTTTATTAGCTGAAACTGTCATATGTTTCTCATTAGCCGAGAAAACATGCACTCATACCTGGACTGAAAAATATGGCGGTTTACACGTACATAGCTGGAGCAGTGTGTGTAGTTCAATGACCTCTCAGTTCTAGCAAGAACAATTAACTACGTGGCTGTTTCGTTTCTTCGCTATCGGAGCTCAACGACTCTTCAACTGATTTCCAGCTGAATGTCAGCCAAAGTGAATGCGGTAATTGTGGTGTCACCGCCAGACACCACACTTGCTAGGTGGTAGCCTTTAAATCGGCCGCGGTCCGTTAGTATACGTCGGATCCGCGTGTCGCCACTATCAGTGATTGCACACCGAGCGCCGCCACACGGCAGGTCTAGTCTAGAGAGACTCCCTAGCACTCGCCCCAGTTGTACAGCCGACTTTGCTATGGATGGTTCACTGTCAAAATACGCTCTCATTTGAAGAGACGATAGTTTAGCATAGCCTTCAGCTACGTCATTTGCTACGACCTAGCAAGGCGCCATATTCAGTTACTATAATGACTTCAAGAATGTATTCTGAACAGATAATATAGTGAATCATGTACCGTCAAGAGCGACCTTCACCATTAATGGATTAAAGTTAAGTATCAAACTAATTATGTCCGCTTTCTGAATTCTCATTCATTGTCATGTTCCAGACCTCACGTCAGTATAGTTCTTCCTCCTCACGCCAGCCTGCGTGAGCTAAGACGCGTGCATTTCGGCCTCCTCTCGTAACACGGTGTTGGCTCTTCTGCCAACACAAAAGTATTCACACAAAAATCCCTTTTTTAGCGGCGTACAGGCGTGATGCGCCCAGTTCTACACTTGATTCTGGTTCAGAGCAGAGTCCCCGAACTTCGTACCAAACTGTCCCCCACCTGTGTCCTTTCGCGCACCATGTCACAGCTTTTTCAGACCAATGGGAGCGTTCCTTTCATCTTGTGGAAACTACCTGTGCCAATCACAAAGGGCCTACCTTTAAACTGCGTCGCAACATCGCCCCTTTTTCTGCTTCCGAGTTTACTTCAGCCAGTCACACATTTTGGGCCCGCTCCTGACTCCTAAAAGCTACACAGGTACTTCACGATTGTACCACAGGCCTTTCACGTGATCAGCTGCGTCGCTGGTCTGTTTGTGTTCATCTGGAAATTCCCCAATGCAGTTTCCTAAAGAATTTCTCCGTCACAGGCAGCGCCGGGCCGCTAACTGCTCCCCTCGGTGTATCACGCGGCGCATTCGTTGTCAGCCTCGCTGTGGGTTACCAACCTCTTTTAGAAGTCTTTCATTGTAGGCGGGCCGTGACGGCGCAACTTGCGTCTGCCCCCAAACTAAAACGTTTCTTCCAGCAGCTTTTTTCACCTTATGCTCATTGACATGCAGGATTTGGGTTCGGCGTGTTAATACTGTTGAATCGAGTGTCATCCCTCTCCATTACATACTGTACATTTTCATAGGCAAATCTGCTCACTATCGCTGAAGCATATAATCTCATGCAAGATGCGAAACTGACATTCATTCAAGCTGCCACCTTGCAAGGAAAAAGAAAACGAAAGAAAAAAGCTGCACAGACAATAGAGTCTACACGGGCAAAGCAGCGAACGCTACGCCGATCTTGATATGAAAACAAGGTAAACGATGTGAAAACCTCATACCTATAGAACAAAGTGTAGTGACGTAACAAGACTGTTACGCCACACGGTAGTCGGAAGAAAGGCACGCGTACACACACGCCGACTGGCGTCAATTCTGGAACAGGCTACATAATTAATGCTATGAAGAAAAGTACGTAGCTGGATTAATACTTATCTTTTATCAATCATTGTGGTACATCGCTCTTGACTATACACAGGAGACTTTAATTACAATCACTGTAAGGCTAATGGCACCTTGCTAGTTCTTAGCCATTAACTTAGCTGAAGGGTATTCTGTCTCTCGGCTAATGAGAGAGAAAGGCTTCGTACATCTAGTCGCTAGCTAGGTCGTCCGTACAACTGGGACGAGTGCTTGTTCGTATCACGAGACCTGCCTTGTGGTGGCGCTAGGTCTGCGATCACACAGTGGCGACACGCGGGTCCGACATGTACTAAATGGACCGCGGCCGATTTAAGCTACCACCTAGCAAGTGTGGTGTCTGGCGGTGACACCACACAAAGCATTGAAGTTTGCAAAATAATGCACCAAGATAGGACTATTTTGAGTTGTAACATCTATTCAGCGACAGGACAGTGTGGAAACTAAAACTGCTGTATTATATTTATGTTTTTTATTTAATTTTTTTTCTTTTTGCTGAAATTAAGCATTGCTGATCTTTAAAAACCCTTAATACCTTTTTTAAGCACTTCTATACAGTATCTTGTTTCTTTCTTATATTAGGTTTCAAGTGATAAAAAGTCCCACTCAGCTCGCTGTCGGACCGTCAAGCAAGGCAAATGTCGAACGAAAATCAAAACTGATGTCAACGGTTTTATCGAAGACTGCTGAATAAAGGAATGAGGACAATGAAAATTTGTGCCGGACCAGGACGCGAACGAGCGCAGCCTGTCGATGACGTATGGGAGTCTGGATGTGGCCGTGAGTCCTGCTTGAATAGCCTAGTGGTAGAGCGACCGCTCGTGATAAGTGGCAACGAGTCGCACTCAGGCACAAATTCTCACTGTACTCATGCCATTATTCAGCTGACGGTTATCGATATTCTCAGTTGCGAATACATTTAATGCACTTCATAACGGCTGTAGTCACCACAGGAACAACTGCATCGTACTTCTGAATAACACGGGCACTTCAATGTCGTACTGGCTGTCTTGGTTCTTCATTGCAAATCTGGTTCTTGGCCAGTTGGGCCCAGATGTGCCATCCAGCGCTGATTTGGTCTGTTCAAAACAACTCGAAAAGAGTAACCAGCGGAAAACTGAACGCTTTGTTAACAGTGGGCTGAACGTGCTTTATCCAAATGCCACGGATCAAAACAGGCTGCTTCTAGGCGCTTCAGTCTGGAACCGCGCGACCGCTAAGGTCGCAGGTTCGAATCCTGTCTCAGGCATGGATGTGTGTGATTTCCTTAGGTTACTTAGGTTTAAGTAGTTGTAAGTTCTAGGGGAGTGATGACCTCAGATATTAAGTCCCATAGTGCTCAGAGCCAGCCAAAACAGGCTGCTTCTGGCCTTCACAGACACTGCTGTATAAATGTTGGCAGCGATTCAGTTGCTTCAAGTATTCTGCCCTTTGATGCGGCAAGTAACTTGTGTAGCACTTGGTACCAACAGTATAGCATAGGAACTAAGACAAGGATTGCCTACTATAAATCTCCATGGTATAGAAAGTTTTTGGTACAGCACCATCAAGGACGCATGCACTCAAAGAACAGCATCCACTTGTGCTCTTGTCAGTAGAACCTGTTGTATCCAGTGGGGCACATGGTTAGCAGCAACAGAATACTATAGTTCCAAAAGAAATCCGTTGGAATTCGATTACTCGATAAATAGTACAATTCTCAAGGCTGTCAATTCAACTAAGTAACTGGATGTTAAAATTACGATAACTTCAGTTGGAAAGACCACATAGATAATTTTGTGGGGAAGGCGAGCCAAAGGTTGCGTTTCATTGGCAGGACACTTAGAAGATGCAACAAGTCCACTAAAGAGACAGCTTACACCACACTCGTTCGTCCTCTGTTAGAATATTGCAGGGCGGTGTGGGACCCTTACCAGGTGGGATTGACGGAGGACATCGAAAGGGTGCAAAAAAGGGCAGCTCGTTTTGTATTATCACGTAATAGGGGAGAGAGTGTGGCAGATATGATACGCGAGTTGGGATGGAAGTCATTAAAACAAAGACGTTTTTCGTCGCGGCGAGATCTATTTACGCAATTTCAGTCAACTTTCTCTTCCGAATGCGAAAATATTTTGTTAAGCCCAATCTACATAGGTAGGAATGATCATCAAAATAAAATAAGAGAAATCAGAGCTCGAACAGAGAGGTTTAGGTGTTCGTTTTTCCCGCGCGCTGTTCGGGAGTGGAATGGTAGAGAGATTGTATGATTCTGGTTCGATGAACCCTCTGCCAAGCACTTAAATATGAATTGCAGAGTAATCATGTGGATGTGGATTGATGTTTGGAACCGTCTCCGAGCAGTCCAGCGGCTAACTCAAACTCTACCAGAGCAATCCGCCTCTGTAGCTTCAGCGAAACAGTTACTCAGAGATCCGTCAGTCCAGCGGGAATTGCCTTAATCTAGAGCTATCTACACAGTTATGGCAAGAATTATTTTTGAAATAGAAGCCTCTTGGAGACCCTTCTGCGAGATTATTTCTTTACCAGAGGATGTTAAAAGCAAAAATTAATGAAGCGCCAGGCGAAATGAGAGAAAAAGCATTGGGAAAAATCCAAATACTTTTCAGAAGAACTCCAGCCTGAAAGGACTTTTGCTTGGTAGCATATGTACTTATCGCAAAGTCCAGCTCTGCTGAATCCAGCATTCCCGCTCAACATCAGTCAAAACTGAACTGTACACTTCTGTCTCATTCACCGATGTACAATGTCGTTTTGTGGCATGTAAATTTTTACTGAATGAAAAGCACCATAGTTTTTCGCTGGAAGACCTGGAAAAGATTTTAGTTATTTACTGTGAAGTCGACCGTGATCTGAATATTTGAAACCACTGGTTTACAATACGTGATCAAAAGTATCCGGACACCTAGCCGAAAATGACTAACAAGTTCGTGGCGCCCTCCATCGGTAATGTATGGTTTTGGCCCTCCCTTAGCCTTGATGACAGTTTACACTCTCGCAGGCATACGTTCAGTGAGATGCTGGAAGGTTTCTTGGGGAATGACAGCCCATTCTTCACGGAGTGCTGCACTGGGGAGATGTATCGACGTCGGTAGGTGACGTCTGCCACGAAGTCGGCGTTCCAAAACGTCCCAAAGGTGTTCTATAGAATTCAGGTCAGTACTCTGTGCAGGCCAGTCCATTACATGGACGTTATTGTCGTGTAACCACTCCGCCATAGACCGAGCACTAAGAATGGATGCTCGATCGTGTTGAAAGTTGCATTCGCCATCCCCGACTTGCTCTTCAACAGTGGGGAGCAACAAGGTGATTAAAATATCATTGTAGGCCTGTACTGTGATAGTGTAACAATAAGGGGTGCAAGCCCCTTCCGTGAAAAATAACCACACCGTAACACTACCACCTCCAAATTTTATTGTTGGCACTATACACACTGGAAGATGAGGTTCGCCATACCCACACTCTGTCATCGGATTGCCACATTGTAATTTTAGACTGTTCAATCGTCTAATGCTTACGCTCCTTACACCAAGAGAAGCGTCGTTTGGCATTTACGGCGTGATGTGTGGCTTATGAGCAGCCGCTCGGCCATGAAATCCAAGTTTTGTCACCTCCACATAACTGTCACAGTATTTGCCGTGGATCCTGAAGCAGTTTGAAATCCCTGTCCGACGGTCTGGATGGATGTCAGCCTATTACCCATTACGACCTGCTTCAAATGCAAATGTCGCCAGTCTGTCAGCCAACAGACGATGTCGGCCTGTAAGCTTTTGTGCTGTACGCGTCCCTTCAAGTTTCCACTTCACTATCACATCGGAAACAGCGAACCTAGGGATGTTTAAGAGTGTGGAAATCTCGCATACAGATGTATGGCCCAAGTGACATTATCACCCAACTACATTCGAATCCGTGAGTGCCACAGAGTGCCCCATTCTGCTCTCACGATGTCTAATAACTGCTGATGTTGGTGATGTGGGGTACTTGTCGGTAGGTGTCAGCACAATGCACCTAATACGGAAAACGTATGTTTTTGAGGGTGTCCAGATACTTTCGATCACATAGTAAATGTGGCAGTATCTATTTGTCCAGCTCAAATGGAAACCCAGTTCTTATCAAAGAAGGGAAAGCAGAAAGGTTGAGAGGTGGCAGAAGCCCCCCTCTCATATTTCAATCTTACTCTGAGTAATTCGATTCTCCTCTCTAATTGCATGCAGTGAAAAGTTGCTATTCCTTCACACGCGGACTTCCCACACAGCGTCTCGTCACCCGGGTGGTCCAGTGACAGGCGGGGTCTGCTGATCTTGAAAGGGTTAAGCCGATGGGTGTGACGGAGTCGAGTGAATGCTTTCCAGACGCCGACATTGTCATAATAGCGGCGCAGACACGCCTGCAGGGGCCTGAAGGAGCGGCTGGGCTAGAGATTCCGTTACTTCGCAGAAACTTAGCGAAAACATTTTCTGGCGGGCTACCAGCAGGGCGTCTTCCCAGGCAGTCATGCTGGGCAAATTCCCGCGTTTTCTACAAAATCGTAACTGTGATTGGCTTGCTCAGGGCATAGCTTCGTGATGTACCAAAATCGGCGCAGAAATTGGCGCCAAGAATCTCCATTGGTGGAATGGTAGTGCTTCAGCAATAGAGTGGAATTTTCCGCCGGTTTTCGAGTTGCTGATTGGAGCGATAAACCACGGCCACTGTCGTGGGGGGCGGGAATGTTCTGTGTTCGGTTTGTATGGGTGCTCTTGTGGGCTCTCGCCTTTCGGTAGGAGTAGGTAACAAGACTGAGCTCTCGCTGCTCTGGACAGCCTGCCTTCCGTTGGCTGTCTAATATACTTTTATTTGATTGTAACTGTTTGACGAAGTTGCTAAAGTTTCGACTTCAACATAACTTTCCGAGTACAGTTGGCAATTGAGCGTTCTGTGTACAAGCGGCCTATGTTGTTTGTCTTGGGCAGTTTTGGCTAAAGTTGACTGTATCGGAGTTACTGTGTGACTTCGCTTGTTAAAATCAGTCACTGTACCGTCAGTGATTGTGTGGCGAGCCTTCTTCGTCTCCCTCAGACACGCATTTGTATTGATAGGAAGTCTTTAGTCTGGAACAACCAGACCAGGACAATTTGTTTCGGGCTATACTCGCGACATTATCATCACCACGATGGGACGTCGAAGCAACCAGCCATCGCTTCCGGTGCGCCAGACCGTGTCCTTGCAGTTAAGAAGACAGCTTGGTAATGTATGTCCGCAGCACCGGCAGATTAGGGAATTTTGCTCTGTGATAATCAGAGCTCAGCAGAGTGCGCCTGTTCGTCTTTTATAACTTTGTTTTGTCTTGGGTGTTCATTGTCTGAATTATCACTACTGTAGCAGCAATTAATGTTGAGTTGGTTGGGTGTTTCTCTTAAGATTTGAGTTGCAAGGAATTGGCTCCACATTCCACTTTGTCATAAATGTCACAATCTAGTTTATGGACAACTTCACCTTCACAGCATTTATTTGAGTATCCAATTTGATGTATTGTAAATGTTTCATGTGTTTTGTTTATGATTTTGAGTTTAGTCATAATAAATCATATTTTTATTTTGGACAGAACTCCTCTGTTAATCGGTAGAGCAATCCTTTCATTTCTCACTACGTTAATGAAACTTTCCTTTATGTAACTTATTTATCAAATTAAATTATTGCAGGTGCCAAACTCTTTTCTACTCCACTTGCAGGGTCGATTACAGTCAGTTCGCGTTTCTTCTTAATCCATGTGCAACAGCAAAAGTAGGAGTTAGAAAAGGGGGGCTTAGAGCATCATTTACATATGAAGATTCGAGAAGAATTTAGTGTTAAATACACTGCTAGCCCCGGCACCTCGCATAAAATGGCGTCCCTTAGCCTCGGATCTTTCCTGTGAATCACTGATAAGCGAACAGTATTCCTAGTAGGAACATTCAAATGTTTTTCCTCTACTTTTTTTAATGATTAATACTCAAGTTCTTTGTCTTGTAGTTCCATGATTAGTTTTAAGCAGCGGCGCATGATAACTGTTTTTGTTTTCAGCATATATATTTGTTTGTTTGTTCATCGTTTTATGTGTTTCTTTGATGTGGTGTCCGCACCACATCACATTTTGTTGGGTTTGTGTGCAGTTTCTGTACCACAACAAATCGTGCATGTAATTACAGCGTTGGAACGGCGTTGTTGAAATTTTATGTCTATGTGGAAAAAATATATAGAGTAGATTATTTTTATTGTGCATTGTAGATAAATTAGCTTTTCATGAACGATCACGAGAAGTAAGGCACGAATATTATCCAGCGAAGCTAAAACAAAAGAGGATAGCATAATGGATAAGGGGCAGTTTACTGATGGGGATAGGTTCGGAGATGAGATGGGTACATTTTTAGCAGTACAGGACGACAGGGTCATTGATGAGGACGGTGATTTTGACATGATCTTAGAGCAACGTCGGGGCCGTGATTATGATAGTGAGGTAGAGGATGAAACAGAGACAGGCACACAGCTCGAGACGGTACCAGAAGTTTATAATCAAACGAACGAGAGCAGACTGGGGCCAGCTCGGTCACGTCAGAGCTCTAGCGCCCACATGTCCAGAGTTACATTGCCCATGTTTGAAGAGGATCAAAAAGATGACATAAACCCAATACTGAGCTTCCTACGATCGATGAAAGAAGAAGCTGAGAAACAGCGTAAGAAGGAGAAGGAAGAAGCTGAGAACCAGTGTAAGAAGGAGAAGGAAGAAGCTGAGAAACAGCGTAAGAAGGAGAAGGAAGAAGCTGAGAAACAGCGTAAGAAGGAGAAGGAAGAAGCTGAGAAACAGCGTAAGAAGGAGAAGGAAGAAGCTGAGAAACAGCGTAAGAAGGAGAAGGAAGAAGCTGAGAAACAGGGTAAGAAGGAGAAAGAAGAAGCTGAGAAACAGCGTAAGAAGGAGAAGGAAGAAGCTGACGAACAGCGTAAGAAGGAGAAGGAAGAAGCTGAGAAACAGCGTAAGAAGGAGAAGAAAGAAGCTGAGAAACAGCGTAAGAAGGAGAAGGAAGAAGCTGAGAAACAGCGTAAGAAGGAGAAGGAAGAAGCTGAGAAACAGCGTAAGAAGAAGAAGGAAGAAGCTCAGAAACAGCGTAAGAAGGAGAAGGAAGAAGCTGAGAAACAGCGTAAGAAGGAGAAGGAAGAAGCTGAGAAACAGCGTAAGAAGGAGAAGGAAGAAGCTGAGAAACAGCGTAAGAAGGAGAAGGAAGAAGCTGAGAAACAGCGTAAGAAGGAGAAGGAAGAAGCTGAGAAACAGCGTAAGAAGGAGAAGGAAGAAGCTGAGAAACAGCATAAGAAGGAGAAGGAAGAAGCTGACGAACAGCGTAAGAAGGAGAAGGAAGAAGCTGAGAAACAGCGTAAGAAGGAGAAGGAAGAAGCTGAGAAACAGCGTAAGAAGGAGAAGGAAGAAGCTGAGAAACAGCGTAAGAAGAAGAAGGAAGAAGCTCAGAAACAGCGTAAGAAGGAGAAGGAAGAAGCTGAGAAACAGCGTAAGAAGGAGAAGGAAGAAGCTGAGAAACAGCGTAAGAAGGAGAAGGAAGAAGCTGAGAAACAGCGTAAGAAGGAGAAGGAAGAAGCTGAGAAACAGCGTAAGAAGGAGAAGGAAGAAGCTGAGAAACAGCGTAAGAAGGAGAAGGAAGAAGCTGAGAAACAGCGTAAGAAGGAGAAGGAAGAAGCTGAGAAACAGTGTAAGAAGGAGAAGGAAGAAGCTGAGAAACAGCGTAAGAAGGAGAAGGAAGAAGCTGACGAACAGCGTAAGAAGGAGAAGGAAGAAGCTGAGAAACAGCGTAAGAAGGAGAAGGAAGAAGCTGAGAAACAGTGTAAGAAGGAGAAGGAAGAAGCTGAGAAACAGCGTAAGAATGAGAAGGAAGAAGCTGAGAAACAGCGTAAGAAGGAGAAGGAAGAAGCTGAGAAACAGCGTAAGAAGGAGAAGGAAGAAGCTGAGAAACAGCACAAGAAGGAGAAGGAAGAAGCTGACGAACAGCGTAAGAAGGAGAAGGAAGAAGCTGACGAACAGCGTAAGAAGGAGAAGGAAGAAGCTGACGAACAGCGTAAGAAGGAGAAGGAAGAAGCTGAGAAACAACGTAAGAAGGAGAAGGAAGAAGCTGAGAAACAGCGTAAGAAGGAGAAGGAAGAAGCTGAGAAACAGCGTAAGAAGGAGAAGGAAGAAGCTGAGAAACAGCGTAAGAAGGAGAAGGAAGAAGCTGAGAAACAGCGTAAGAAGGAGAAGGAAGAAGCTGAGAAACAGCGTAAGAAGGAGAAGGAAGAAGCTGAGAAACAGCGTAAGAAGGAGAAGGAAGAAGCTGAGAAACAGCGTAAGAAGGAGAAGGAAGAAGCTGAGAAACAGCGTAAGAAGGAGAAGGAAGAAGCTGAGAAACAGCGTAAGAAGGAGAAGGAAGAAGCTGAGAAACAGCGTAAGAAGGAGAAGGAAGAAGCTGAGAAACAGCGTAAGAAGGAGAAGGAAGAAGCTGAGAAACAGCGTAAGAAGGAGAAGGAAGAAGCTGAGAAACAGCGTAAGAAGGAGAAGGAAGAAGCTGACGAACAGCGTAAGAAGGAGAAGGAAGAAGCTGAGAAACAGCGTAAGAAGGTGAAGGAAGAAGCTGAGAAACAGCGTAAAAAGGAGAAGGAAGAAGCTGAGAAACAGCGTAAGTAGGAGAAGGAAGAAGCTGAGAAACAGCGTAAGAAGGAGAAGGAAGAAGCTGAGAAACAGCGTAAGAAGGAGAAGGAAAAAGCTGAGAAACAGCGTAAGAAGGAGAAGGAAAAAGCTGAGAAACAGCGTAAGAAGGAGAAGGAAGAAGCTGAGAAACAGTGTAAGAAGGAGAAGGAAGAAGCTGACGAACAGCGTAAGAAGGAGAAGGAAGAAGCTGAGAAACAGCGTAAGAAGGAGAAGAAAGAAGCTGAGAAACAGCGTAAGAAGGAGAAGGAAGAAGCTGAGAAACAGCGTAAGAAGGAGAAGGAAGAAGCTGAGAAACAGCGTAAGAAGGAGAAGGAAGAAGCTGAGAAACAGCGTAAGAAGGAGAAGGAAGAAGCTGAGAAACAGCGTAAGAAGGAGAAGGAAGAAGCTGAGAAACAGCGTAAGAAGGAGAAGGAAGAAGCTGAGAAACAGCGTAAGAAGGAGAAGGAAGAAGCTGAGAAACAGCGTAAGAAGGAGAAGGAAGAAGCTGAGAAACAGCGTAAGAAGGAGAAGGAAGAAGCTGAGAAACAGCGTAAGAAGGAGAAGGAAGAAGCTGAGAAACAGCGTAAGAAGGAGAAGGAAGAAGCTGAGAAACAGCGTAAGAAGGAGAAGGAAGAAGCTGAGAAACAGCGTAAGAAGGAGAAGGAAGAAGCTGAGAAACAGCGTAAGAAGGAGAAGGAAGAAGCTGAGAAACAGCGTAAGAAGGAGAAGGAAGAAGCTGAGAAACAGCGTAAGAAGGAGAAGGAAGAAGCTGAGAAACAGTGTAAGAAGGAGAAGGAAGAAGCTGAGAAACAGTGTAAGAAGGAGAAGGAAGAAGCTGAGAAACAGCGTAAGAAGGAGAAGGAAGAAGCTGAGAAACAGCGTAAGAAGGAGAAGGAAGAAGCTGAGAAACAGCGTCAGAAGGAGAAGGAAGAAGCTGAGAAACAGCGTCAGAAGGAGAAGGAAGAAGCTGAGAAACAGCGTAAGAAGGAGAAGGAAGAAGCTGACAAACAGCGTAAGAAGGAGAAGGAAGAAGCTGAGAAACAGCATCAGAAGGAGAAGGAAGAAGCTGAGAAACAGCATAAGAAGGAGAAGGAAGAAGCTGAGAAACAGCGTAAGAAGGAGAAGGTAGAAGCTGAGAAACAGCGTAAGAAGGAGAAGGTAGAAGCTGAGAAACAGCGTAAGAAGGAGAAGGTAGAAGCTGAGAAACAGCGTAAGAAGCAGAAGGAAGAAGCTGAGAAACAGCGTAAGAAGGACACTCAGGGAATAATTTCGCATATAGGAGAAATTGGAGGGGAATTACTAACAATAAAGAAAGAATGTGGAGAAGTAAAACAAATGTCAATGGCTGCACAAAAAGTAACAGGCCTGGCCAAAACGGCAGCAATAGGGGCAATGAAAGTCGCGGAAGCAACTTCTAAACTCGCAGGGTGCTTGCGACGTACAACACAATCCCACTCAAAATCCCTAGCGTTCTTAAAAACCCAAGGTAATATAGCGGTTGCGAACACCACGAAACGAATGGAAGAAGTAGAGAGTCGGATAGCAAAACTAGAGCAAAACGGGCACCCGAGCACTGCGCGTTCGGATACCAATGATGCAGTACACAGAATTGTGTCTCCGAGGAACAGCCCGCCGTGCTCTAGCCCAATGACCGAGCGCGGAACTAACAATGCACACGCAGAAACAGCGAGTAATAGCTCCAATAATTGTAGCCCACTTAGGAGAGTGAATTCTGAGTGCCACTGCCACTGTGATACAGACGTAGCACATCACAGTTATCAGCAAGATAGATCAGGACACTCAGCAGACGTGCAAGTATCGGAAACGAGTGACAACACCCGTGCGAGGATCGGACAGGATTTTGATCACAATCACTTCTTGTCGATACTAAAATTTCAGAAGTTCAAAGAAAGTGTAGGGTCGATGCATCCGAAGAGCTGGGTGATGCAGTTTACAAACTCATTACCGGCATCATGGCCAACACAGGCAAAATTAGAATTCATGTGTGGACACATCGAAGGCCAAGCCGCAGAAAAGATGCGGGGTGTGGCAGCGACGTGTCGTTCTTATCAGGAATTTGTTGGAGCATTCCTGCGGACCTACTGGTCAAAGGAAACGCAAGACAGGATTAAAGAGGAAATAATATTTTGTCCTGAATGACTGAGCACTACGCGACTTAACTTCTGAGGTCATCAGTCGCCTAGAACTTAGAACTAATTAAACCTAACTAACCTAAGGACATCACACACATCAATGCCCGAGGCAGGATTCGAACCTGCGACGTAGCGGTCACGCGGTTCCAGACTGAAGCGCCTAGAACCGCACGGCTACACCGGCCGGCTTTTGTCCTGAACCGGAAATGTCCGGGCATAGGAGCGCAACCAAATTTCTTGATGATTTACTCAAGAAGAATCAATTTTTAGATAGTCAATATAGCAACGGAGAAATCATTAAATTTTGCTTTTCCAAATTGCCAGTTAGGTACCAACAGACACTTGTCGGGAAGTGTGGATCTGACAGAAGCATTCAAGAGTCTATTGCGCGAACTCGAAGTAGTCTGGCCGGCCGGAGTGGCCGAGCGGTTCTAGCCGCTACAGTCAGGAACCGCGCGACCGCTACGGACGCAGGTTCGAATCCTGCCTCGGGCATGGATGTGTGTGACGTCCTTAGGTTAGTTAGGTTTAAGTAGTTCTAAGTTCTAGGGGACTTATGACCACAGCAGTTGAGTCCCATAGTGCTCAGAGCCATTTGACCCATTTTTTTTCGAAGTAGTCTTTGATAAACAAGACGCAAAGGGCAGGAAGAAGGGGCAAAGTAACAAATACCACGGGCCAGGAAGGGAAGATCGCATAATCGCACTGGTCAGTTAGGAAACCAGGGTTATGGAAGTCAAGGTTACGCTATTCAAGGTTATGGAAACCAGAGACACGGAAACCAGAACGTCAGGGAACAGGGCCAATCTAGACAACGAATCTGGGATAGGAGGAATAACGAACGGTAAAGCGACCGTAATTGGAGAGAGCGAAACCAAGGACAACAGTGGAGCCAGGAGATTGAAACTAGATCCGCAAATCCTAATGCACGTCAGAGGAGGGGGAGCTTAACAAGGGATTGACGCCAGACTAGTGCGAACACAGGCCGCCGGAAATTCGCACGTAATCTCGGACCTGGCCAACTACGGATGATAAATTACGAAGATTTATCAGAAATCCTGCTCGAAGAACATAAAACAACTCCTCGACAGGATCGGCAGCCTCTTATCACAGTAGCAGTAGCTGAAAAGAGGATGAACGAGATAACAGGTAGTGGAAGCTACATAACAGCAATATCTGAGGCAGCATACAAGAGGTGCTCTCAGGAGATGGACTGGCCTGTCCTATCCTATCGGTTAAGAAAACCAAAATAAAAGCGGCATTAGCGGGTAAATGTACGGAGGTCACCCAACAAACAAGACTGGAATTCTCCTGCCAAGGACACAAAATAGAGTCTAACTTCTGGATCGTGCCAAATCTGGCGATCGACGTGATAATAGGAACGGACTTCCTAAATGAGCATGAAGCGATAGTTGATCTAGGACGAGGTGAAGTGGTTTTGAGGAAAGGGAATCCCGTCCACATTAAGTTCGACGACCAGCTGATCCCAGCTCAACTACCGTCTAGCTGTGTATGGATAAACTATGCGTGTCTGAAAGACAGAAAGGAAGAACAGGTCGACGTTGCGGGTAGGGGAGAGGACACGGATGAGAATGAAGTCGGAATAATGGGAGAATTAAAGGAGAAAATAGGAGAAAAAGTGGAAGCAATAAAGAATATAAGGTGCGACCTCCGCAAAGAACTTCATAAATTACTAGTAGAACATGCGGAGGTCTTCATTCCCAAGACAGGATCAATAAAGAACTTCCAATATGAATTCCGTGTACGCCCGCACAACCAGTTTCGTGTGTCACCCTACCCAATCCCCTTGGCATATCGACAGAAAGTAGGAGTTGAAATTACGCGAATGCTTAATGAAGGAATAATAGTACCTACGGCTTCAGCCTATAATAACCCGTTAAGAGTAGTCGAGAAGGCAGATGGTAGTATTCGTTTAATCTTGGACTCGCGACAAATTAATACCATAATAGAACCCGAAATAGACAGACCGGAACGATTAGGGGAACTCTTACAAAACTTCCATGGAATATCAATCTTCTCATCAGTTGATCTAAAATCGAGTTTCTGGCAGATCGAGCTCCACCCAAATTGCAGACAGTACACAGCCTTTTTAGCATTTGGAAGATGTTACCGGTTTCGTGGTCTACCATTTGGTTTGAACATTTCGTCTGCCGCATTCATTCGGGGGCTGGACGGCATACTAAGCGATAATTTGAAACGTCATGTCACCAGCTATGTGGACGATTTGCTGATCGCGGAGAAATCTTGGGGAGAGCACAATGCGGTCCTCGGTGAACTCCTTGCGACATTCAAGGTGGTTGTGGTTGTTGGGATGTTTAAGGGGGACTAAACAGCTAAGGTCGTCAGTCCCCCATTCCAAAAACGGGCGAGACGAAAATTTGCGGAGCAGGTAAAACCCCAAGGGGAAGGAGACTCCCCCCCAGGCACTGAAAGAACACAAATGCGGCAAAGAACACTACAGGCCAGAAGATTACAGATGAACACCAGACAGAAAGAAACAGGAGAAAATAAGATGGCCGGAGACTGGTTGACTGACCACGAAAAAAAAAAAAAAAAAAAAAAAAAAAAAAAAACAGGGGATAGAGTCAACCATCTGACTACACACTAAAATCTGCAACCAATTATGAGAGACTCAAGGACAAGAGACACAGAAAGGGTAAGGTGCAGGACCTCCTTAAATGGAACCATAAAAAGGACTACCACGGATAAAATTTAAAACGTCGTCAGCCATGGAGGCATCGTCGCATAAAACCAAAGGCAAAGTGCCCTGGAGATTAAAAGACTGCCGGAGGGTGCGCAGTCTGGACATTCAAGGAATACGGAGTGACTATCAATATAGAAAAATCGAATTTTGGGATGTCCTCTGTCAAATTTCTAGGACATATCATCACGGGTGAGGGCATTGCGCCAAATCCCGAAAAGATCGAAGCGATTGAAAAGTTTCCCATTCCTACGACAAAGAAGCAGTTAAATGGATCTTGGGGATCATAAATTTTTACAACCGCTTTATACATGTGAAAACTCAGAGCAGTCCTAGGTTGCATCAACTTGCAGGAAAGAAGACAGACTCCTTGGGAATGGGATGAGGCGGCCGAATCCGAATGGAAAGCATTAAAATTAGCATTATTACAAGCACCCATCCTCTCACACCCTAATTTAGCAGAAGAGCTTTGCACAGTAACGGACAGTTCATACTCAGGTCTGGGTGTCATGGTGTTCCAAGACTATGTACATGAAGGAAACAGGGTGTGGAAGACAATTGCATTTGGTAGCAGGGTACTAGAAAAGAGTGAGAGGAATTACTCAGTAACCGAGTTAGAGGCGCTGGCTATTGTATGGGCGTTTGAAAAGTTCAGATACCTTCTGTTTGGTCGCAAGACGAGGGTCTACACAGACCACAAGGCACTCGAGTTCCTGATGACTGCAAAGCTTAATCACAGGCGGCTCATTAGGTGGGCATCATATCTGCAGCAGTACAACTTTTCGATAGAATATATCCCCGGCAGTCAGAACATTATTGCAGACGCCTTATCACGGTCACCGATCGGATTTGAGCACAACATGGAAGAAGATCTGGAGGAAAGTCACTACTGCCTTTTCTATATGTAGAAAGTAGCCTTTGAAAATTTTATTACCTGTAGTAAGCAGGACATCAAGAAGGAGCAAGACAAGGACCCTGCCCTAGTGTTATTGAAACAGAAATGGATAGACAGAAGACACGCCACCGTCAGGCAGTTCCACCTCTTGCGGAAAGGCATAATTTTCCACCGAAATTATGCCAATGACGCTGAACACCTAATAAACAAGGTTATATGGCATACTCACCTCAGCTATGGACACTTTGGACCACGCAAGTGCAATCTCAAGCTAAGAACCATGTGTTACTTTCGAAACATGGAGCGTCGAATTCGGAGCGTACTGTTGGTGTGTGAAGACTGCCGAAAGGCTAAGCACACCACTGTGAGCATGCAGGCACCATTATACCCAATCGTACCTACCAAATTAAGGCAATAAGCGGCAACAGATTTGATGGGGCCTTTGCCAAGAACAAGAAAAGGATATATCTACGTATTAGTGTTTGTGGAACTAACGTCCAAATACGTTACCTTTGCGGCACTGAAGAGGGCGACAGGACGAACTGTATCACGAGCTCTAATCCGGGACTTCCTACCACAGGTTGGTCATGTGAGTAGAATTATTTCTGATAACGGGCCACAGTTTAAGTAAAAAACACGGAAGGAGACGTTGCGTCGATGTAAAATTGATCCCATTTCTATATCTTCACACCATCCGAGCTCGAATGCTGCAGAACGGGTTATTAAGGAACTCGGAAACTTGTGCCGGTTGTACTGTAACAAACAGCACACGACATGGGACGTTTTCCTTAAAGACTTCCAGGAGGTGATCAATGAGGCACCCCATGGGATAACAAAATTGGCACCCATTACAGTACTGAAAAACCGGATTCCTAAGGACTTGATAACAGAGGTCTTAAACTTCCCACCAAGGGCGCGAACGCAGCACCGAGCCATAGTGGATTTGGCTCTCAAGAGGATACGGGCTGCAGCAGAGGTCAGGAAGAGATGTGCCGACAGGGGAGCTCATCTACGACACTTCCAAATTGGACAAAAGGTGCTCGTGAAGTCTTTCCGACTCTCCAACAAACAAAAAGTGAAATGCCAAAAATTCTATTCTGTTTACAACGGCCCGTACCGTATAAGGAGAGCAGCTCACCACAATGCTTACGAATTGGAGACGCTGAAAGGAAAGAAGTCCATAGGACTCCACCACATCTGTCACATAAAGGAGTTCGTGGAATAGTAGTAGTGTAAGTGGTGTACATAGTAGAATAGGCAAATATACACTCCTGGAAATTGAAATAAGAACACC
Organism: Schistocerca serialis cubense; assembly: GCF_023864345.2. NCBI lineage: Eukaryota > Metazoa > Arthropoda > Insecta > Orthoptera > Acrididae > Schistocerca > Schistocerca serialis. The sequence goes on from NC_064648.1 coordinate 104,164,877, forward strand.
GTGAATTCATTGTCCAGGGAAGGGGAAACTTTATTGACACATTCCTGGGGTCAGATACATCACATGATCACACTGACAGACCCACAGGCACATAGACACAGGCAACAGAGCATGCACAATGTCGGCACTAGTACAGTGTATATCCACCTTTCGCAGCAATGCAGGCTGCTATTCTCCCATGGAGACGATCGTAGAGATGCTGGATGTAGTCCTGTGGAACGGCTTGCCATGCCATTTCCACCTGGCGCCTCAGTTGGACCAGCGTTCGTGATGGACGTGCAGACCGCGTGAGACGACGCTTCATCCAGTCCCAAACATGCTCAATGGGGGACAGATCCGGAGATCTTGCTGGCCAGGGTAGTTGACTTACACCTTCTAGAGCACGTTGGGTGGCACGGGATACATGCGGACGTGCATTGTCCTGTTGGAACAGCAAGTTCCCTTGCCGGTCTAGGAATGGTAGAACGATGGGTTCGATGACGGTTTGGATGTACCGTGCACTATACAGTGTCCCCTCGACGATCACCAGTGGTGTACGGCCAGTGTAGGAGATCGCTCCCCACACCATGACGCCGGGTGTTGGCCCTGTGTGCCTCGGTCGTATGCAGTCCTGATTGTGGCGCTCACCTGCACGGCGCCAAACACGCATACGACCATCATTGGCACCAAGGCAGAAGCGACTCTCATCGCTGAAGACGACACGTCTCCATTCGTCCCTCCATTCACGCCTGTCGCGACACCACTGGAGGCGGGCTGCACGATGTTGGGGCGTGAGCGGAAGACGGTCTAACGGTGTGCGGGACCGTAGCCCAGCTTCATGGAGACGGTTGCGAATGTTCCTCGCCGATACCCCAGGAGCAACAGTGTCCCTAATTTGCTGGGAAGTGGCGGTGCGGTCCCCTACGGCACTGCGTAGGATCCTACAGTCTTGGCGTGCATCCGTGCGTCGCTGCGGTCCGGTCCCAGGTCGACGGGCACGTGCACCTTCCGCCGACCACTGGTGACAACATCGATGTACTGTGGAGACCTCACGCCCCATGTGTTGAGCAATTCGGCGGTACGTCCACCCGGCCTCCCGCATGCCCACTATACGCCCTCGCTCAAAGTCCGTCAACTGCACATACGGTTCACGTCCACGCTGTCGCGGCATGCTACCAGTGTTCAAGACAGCGATGGAGCTCCGTATGCCACGGCAAACTGGCTGACACTGACGGGGGCGATGCACAAATGCTGCGCAGCTAGCGCCATTCGACGGCCAACACCGCGGTTCCTGGTGTGTCCGCTGTGCCGTGCGTGTGATCATTGCTTGTACAGCCCTCTCGCAGTGTCCGGAGCAAGTATGGTGGGTCTGACACACCGGTGTCAATGTGTTCTTTTTTCCATTTCCAAGAGTGTATGAACCTTTCTTCGGGGAACAATAATCGTTGCATTAATAGATTAAGATTGCTAAAGTATTAACACGCTGCGTTGTCTCGCATAAGAATTTACTGCTGCTATCCTTTTTTGTTTATGTTCGCGACTTCCAATGTCGATGGAGTTGGAGACACTACCTCTCCATGAACAATGTTTTTGTCCTTTCCTGTCTGGTGTACATGTTGAGGGATAATGATGAGTGAGGAGATGTCGCACAAATGGGCGCATACAAGAACGTGCTCCGAGAAGCGTTCTGAGAAGTCGTGATACGCTCCATAGCGGCCACAACTAGTTCGTGAGACGTTCATACCAATGCTTGCAGGCACGCGTCAGTGCACTGCAAGATTGTGGTATATTGCGTGATTTCGAGGATGAATATGGACAGTATAGTTTCTGCAGAGATGCGCCAGCATCGTTGTCTGGTAAGTCGGGGTGAACCTGTGAGCGTTTCACTCCCTACACGGTAGAAATGCGGGCATAAAGCCTACCGTGCCAATGTGCTGGTTGGGGATTTAGCGTGCTGCTTGTGACACTCACAGATGAATAACCGAGGAATTATACTTGGAGATTCGTTACATACTGTGTAGCTGGTGTGTGGTGGGCGACGGAATCCTCAACAGGAACCACTCCTGGCTTGGTCATATTACATTGCCTCTGGAAAGGTGCGCTTTGATCGCGAAAACCGCATCACATAGAGAAAGAAGTTGCAACTATAAATTTATTGTCTTGTATAGCCATGGCTAACTCAGTTTCTGGAGTTTCAGTGAGGCGTAGTGAGAACTCGGAGGCCATGTCGTACGGCGCGCACATCACTGTCGTCAATAGCGGCGAGCAGCGGGACGTCTCAGCGTAACAGGAATTATGTAAGAGTGTTGTATAAGGTAAAAAAAAAAAAGAGAGAGAGAAAGCGATACCATGTACTAGGATAAGTTAAACTTTAGGATTTAACAATAACTAGATCTTTAATATTGTGGCGGTTTTCTACCACAAGTGTTTGGCGCGCGCCTATTGGGATGCTATTTTTCAGGTCACCAAACCACAGACCCGAGATGGAGGGACGACAGGCGAGCGAAAGTAGAATAGATGCATGTTCTTTATAGCACAGTAAAACTTCGAACGCCATAATAACATAATTTATTCAAAAGACATAGAATGTAGATCGTTGGCAAATGGTAGTTAATTACTGAGCATGTCTACTGTCTGTCTATATAATTAATAGGAATATTAGTGCGGGCCCGCACATTTAGTAGCGTCACACACCATGTACAGTAGTGAGATTGGTCTCTACACAAATATCAAGATAGATTATTTCCATGTCTAGATTAGATATACCAAAATTGAGCTATAATGATAGCCATAGATTGATAACTATAAAATTAAAATAAGAGTTTCTGAAATGACAGACCATCAATGTATCGTTATGTAAATTTATTATAACATAGGTCATGGGAAAAAGTTAGACATAAGATTTTTGTCAGAACTGTGCAGATGACCGGAATTGTGGCAATGCAGAGGCCGGCCGGAGCAAAAAACTAAGAGGTCATCGGCTATCTGCAAGAAGGGGAGCGTCACCTGACGAGAAGGGTGGGGCAGCGTCCGGTCCTACAAGCTGACAGTCACCGGGCCGTATACCTGAGGGATTAGGCGGCAGACAGCCCTCGCCGGGCCACAAGCGAAAGTGAGGCTGGCCGTTGACACTGACACGCGACCCACACGCGACACCCTGCTAGCTCTCCGGGCGCGGCAGCCGTTTGGAGGGATTCCCTGCGCCTCATGTGCCTCAGGACAGAAAGGAGCGCTATATCATCACCTATTTAAGTTTTTACAACTCACCAGCATTGGCCTATCTGCATACACAAAGCAGTATCGTGCCACAAACTCTAACAAATGAATTGTCTCATTTTTAACTTCTCCTCTCACTTAGAGAGCAGTTCTACCAATCGTCGCTCCTAGTTCGATCCTGTCTGGATCACCTCACACATTTGTGGAGTCACTCCATGTGCCATCATCACTCGTCGAACTGCAATATTGGGAAACTTAAAGTACTGTCCAGGGAGAGAAGAGACCTGGACTAGTGATGCATCCCAACTAGCAGTCCTCAGAGACATTTAATCGACATGAGGAGAGCCTATGTCTTCCTACCGTACTGCCGTGATCATATGCGTGGGTCTTGCTGCAATCTCAACAGCGTACTGCAGATGATCCAGTACACCCTATTGCTGTTGCAACAACGTAGCAACAACACCCGACGTTTAGCCCTATGTGATGTCAGTACTGTGGCCCCATCCCAAAAGCCCCCCTCCGATGCTCAAGACATGGAACTACGTGCATCAATGCATATAACTCAACATACCAACCCCTCAGAGAAACTAACGAATTTGTGAAGTGCTTCGAATATTGCTAACAATGTGATTTAGTGCCTCATTCTCAGCACAGTCGTGAACATTGTGCAATGTGCACGCACAACTTGGCACCACATGAACCTTTTTTTTTCTTAAATTTCTGTTGTTTTTGTAATGTATGTTATACCTTGTATGTGTTTGTGAATGTGCACTGTAATTCTTATGTAAGTGATAGAGTAGGGCGCACCAATTACAAATTACTGTATTGTTCTCTACACCGTGTTTTTTTTGTATTCTTTATTTTTTCTTGTGTGTATGCAAACAGTGTGCCTGATGTTCCCATAAGCTGAAGCAGATACCACCACTGTCATTGTGAATGGACCATCAGTTCAGGGAACATTCTGTAAAGGTTATTCTTGCTGCAGGGAGACAGAATGAATCGGAGGTTGTAATTAGATTCTGAAAGCTCACAAAGAGATTGTTAACTTAAATATTATCATGTGTGATTCAGTTCAGGTTAGTTTAACGATTGAAATTGTTGTAACATCTTGGGCATTTAATTGCGGAGCACTCCAACTCTGGGCCATATTTAGAGCGTGAATGTCTGTGTGAATCGGTGTTTGGAAGGGGCTCCCTGGGTATGGATGTGTGATGTGAGTGTTAGAGTTCCATATTAAGAAGGTGAAGTTGGCTACATCATAAATAATCCTCCCTCTATGAGCTGCATTTTTCAGTTGCAGTGATTTTTTTTATAGAGTGCGACATGTGGAGTCAATTTGCAAGATTGTTTTTGGGCGACTGGCTCACTACCTTGCTCGTAAATGAGCCAACCACTCACCAATTACAATCTAAAATGGCGTAGGAGCTATGACAGGTGGCAGAAGCCCCCTGTCATATTTCTATCTTACTCTGAGTAATTCGATTTTCCCTAATTACATGCAGTGAAAAGTTGCTATTCCTTCACACATGGACTTCCCACGCAGCGTCTCTCGTCACGGGTGGTCCGGTGACAGGCGGGCTCTGCTGATCTTGAAACGGTTAAGCCGATGGGTGTGACGGAGTCGAGTGAATGCTTTCCAGACGCCGACATTGTCATAATAGCGGCGCAGACACGCCCACAGGGGCCTGAAGGAGCAGCTGGGCTAGAGATTCCGTTACTTCGCAGAAACTTTGCGAAAACACTTTCTGTCGGGCTACCAGTGAGGTGTGTTCCCAGGCAGTCGTGGCGGGCACATTCCGCGTTTTCTGCAAAATCGTAACTGTGATTGGCTTGCTCAGGGCATAGCTTCATGACGTAGCAAAATCGGCGCAGAAATTGGCGTCAAGAATCTCCATTGGTGTAATGGTAGTGTCTCGGCAATAGAATGGAATTTTCCATCGGTTTTCGAGTTGCTGATTGGAACGTTTAACCACGGCCACTGTCGTGGGGGCGGGAATGTTCTGTGTTCGGTTTGTACGGGTGCTCTTGTGGGCTCTCGCCTTTCGGTAGGAGTAGGTTACAAGACTGAGCTCTCGCTGCTTTGGACAGCCTTCCTTCCGTTGGCTGTCTAATATACTTTTATTTGATTGTAACTGTTTGACGAAGTTGCTAAAGTTTCGACTTCAACGTAACTTTTCGAGTAAAGTTGGCAATTGAGCGTTCTGCGTACAAGCGGCCTATGTTGTCTGTCTTGAGCAGTTTTGGCTAAAGTTGACTGTATCAGAGTTACTGTGTGACTTCGCTTGTTAAAATCTATCACTGTACCGTCAGTGATTGTGTGGCGAGCCTTCTTTGTCTCCCTCAGAGGCGCATTTGTATTGATAGGAAGTCTTTAGTCTGGAACAACCAGACCAGGACAATTTTTTTCGGGCTATACTCGCGACATTATCATCACCACGATGGGACGTTGAAGTAACCAGCCATCGCTTCCGGTACGCCAGATCGTGTCCTTGCAGTTAAGAAGACAGCTTGGTAATGTACGTCTGCAGCATCGGCAGGTTAGGGAAATTGTTCTGTGATAATCAAAGCTCAGCAGTGCGCGCCTGTTCCCGTCTTTTCTTACGTGGTTCTGTCTTGGATGTTCATTGTCTGAGTTCTCACTAGTGTAGCAGCAATTAACACTCGGTTGACTGGGTGTTTCTCTTAAGATTTGAGTTGCAAGGGATTGGCTCCACATACCACTCCGTCATATATGTCACAATCTAGTTTATGGACAACTTCACCTTCGCAGCATTTATTTGAGTATCCAATTTGAGGTATTGTATATGTTTCATGTGTTTTGTTTATGATTTTGAGTTTAGTCATAATAAATCATGTTGTTATTTTGGACAGAACTTTCATTCTGTTAATCGGTAGAGCAACCCTTTCATTTCTCACTACGATAATGAAACTTTCCTTTATGTAACTTATTTATCACATTAAATTATTGCAGGTGCCAAACTCTTTTCTACTCCACTTGCAGGGTCGATTACAGTCAGTTTGCGTTTCTTCTTTATCAATGTGCAACAGCAAAAGTCGGAGTTAGAATAGGGGGGGCTTAGGGCATCATTTACATATGTAGATTCTAGAAGAATTGTGTTAAATACACTGCTAGCCCCGGCACCTCGCAGCACCCCCCGTCATTCGCTGGGCGCGTGCAGCCTCCGACGCTCGCGGAAAACGCATCTTGTTGCTGGTGTCCAGCAGAGAGCCCGTGCGGGGTGTGGCAGTGTCGTGCTGGAGGGCGCCACTGGTAGCGATGTGAGCTGCTTCGCCTCGCCTCACCTCGCCTTGCCTCATACGAGATGTTTACATAGTTTGCAGTGCATTCGCACCATTCCCATCCCCGTCCGACTTGACCCGACTTTGCTCGACTGCCGTTCGCTGCCTCTCGGGTCGTGGCCCGTGTAACAGCTCAAGCACGAGAAACGTCTGCAGGAGATGATGAGACAACTAAAGAATAAATTTATGATTACATACCGAATTAGGAATTGTACACCGGTACAGAACAAGAGGCGCTGACGTATTTCAGAACATATCTGCCGATTCGAACTGTTTTGTCGTTTTCAAAGACTTCCTGGAGAACTTGATTAGCACATTCCCCCTCAAACTGAGATATTTACTGCAATTTTGTACCATTACAGTAGTTTAAAAAGCTTAAGGAAGAATCTTTGTCACAACAGAAATATGGTATGGAAAGAGGGCGGTATAAAAAAAAAAAAGTAAATTAAGGGGAGCCAAGAGCACGCGGTATTCCCAGGCGGTCACCCATCCAAGTACTAACTGCGCCTGATGTTGCTTAACTATGGTGATCAGACGAGAACCGGTGTATTTTTTTTTTGCCACGCTTCAAAAACAAAGTACTTGGCGTTATCATGCCGCAGAGAAAATAGCTAAACGCATATGCAAGATTACCGCACAAAAAGAAAAATTAAAATATTATGCAATAAGCTCGCCACGCTTAAAAAAAAATGAAAACGAAAATACCTGGCATTATCATGCCGCAGAAAAATAGTTAAACACATAAGCAGGCGACACTGCATGCGTAAAAACAAAGTCACTTAAGCGAAACATAATAGTCGTGGCAGTGATAAGCATTTGCACATTGAGGTAACACACGCCCCGAAGTTCGTCACTATAAATGAAAAAAGAAAATGGGTATGGCAGTACCACAATTAAGACACGAAAGTGTCCAAACTTGGGGAAAAAAATTGGTAAAGAAATAAATTAATGAACAAATGAAATAAAGAAAATTCAAAGTCGTAGATCTTCCATATAAGCGTGAGAGATAGCGACATTCAAACAGTTCGCGAAATCTGCACAGTATGTCTTTTTACGTTTCGCCATCACAAAACAATCCCAGATATACACTAAATAAGAAAATTCATCAGACAGTTGCAGATCAATCAGGGCGTAAACCGTATGTCCAAATAACCACACAGTATTTGTATGCCTTGCACGTGGAAAATACTTAAAATCAGGGGTAATAACGGAATCGACAGTGACATTTGCCGGTACAGTTCTGTGAATGAGTGCGAGCATGATCTGACAAAGCGACCACACGTCTGCAACAGCCCGACACTGCAGCCGGTGCTGCCTGGTGTCAGGCGCGCCACACCTGCCACAGTGGGGCGATGCGAGGAGGTGGATGTCGGCTAGGCGTTGGTTGGTTAGTTGGTTGGTTGGTTTATGGGATTAAAGGGACCAGACCACTATGGACATCGGTCCCTTTTTCCAAAAAACTAAAACCACCCAAAGAGAATAAAAAAAGAACAACAGGAAAGACGGCAGACGACACACGATAAGAAATACTCCGACAGAGAACAGACAAAAGAAATTAAAATCACACCGGGTGTGACGGTGGTTGGCCGACCATAGAGAAAAAAAAAAAAAAAAGGAGAAGCCAACCACCGAGAACACATTAAAAACGCAGTTTACAATCGGAGGCCAAAAGCCAGAATCAACACAAAAGAACATAACAAACACTCAGATTAAATGATAAAAACCCCCTGCTCGAATTAAACGTAAAACTAAGTCCGCTATGGCAGAGTCGTCAGTTAAAAGCGAAGGGAGCGTATCAGGCAGCGCAAAAGTCTGCCTGAGCACAGTTAAAAGGGCGCACTCCACCAGAATATGGACCACCGTCAAGGACGCCCCGCAATGACAAAGAGGTGGATCCTCATGACACAGTAAATATCTGTGCGTCAGTCGGGTGTGGCCAATGTGGAGCCGACAAAGGACGACTGAGTCCCTGCGGTTGGCTCGCATGGATGACCGCCAAACAGTCGTCGTCTCCTTGATACGACGGAGTTTGTTTGGCACGGGCAGGTTGCGCCATTCAGTGTCCCATAAATCGAAAACTTGGCGGCGTAATAGTTCCCGCAAATCAGGCGCTGGGAGGCCAATCTCCAGAGATGGTTTACCGGTGGCCTCTTTCGCCAGGCGGTCAACAGTTTCATTGCCAGGTATCCTAACATGGTCTGGGGTCCAAACAAAGACCACAGATCTGCCGCGACGAGCAAGAGTATGCAGGGACTCAAGGATAGCCATCACCAGACGAGAACGAGGGATACACTGGTCGAGAGCTCGTAAACCGCTCTGGGAATCGCTACAGATAATGAAGGACTCACCTGAGCAGGAGCGGATATAGTCTAGGGCACAAAAGATGGCGAACAGCTCAGCAGTGTAAACGCAGCAGCCATCCGGCAAGGAACGTTGTTCGGAATGGTCCCCTAGAGTTAGCGCATAACCGACACCACCAGCAACCATCGACCCAGAGACGGTTGTAAAGGTTGAGGAGGCGTCGCTTGCAGTCCACTGAAAGGTGTTTCAGCATCTGATAGTGGATGCGATCTGGCCCAGGAGCAGTATCAGGGCAAGCGGCAAGGGCACTGTGAAATTCCCACTCACTGAATGGAGCATTGTAGGATTCAGGATGGTGGGTGCGAAAAGAAAGGCTCCGACGTTCCATCCGCTCTTTAATGGAGCGGAAGGCCAGTGGGTAATTGGAAGAAGCGGAACTCAGTGCAAAATGCTCTGCCAAGCTGTTGGCAATTTTGTCGGAGTCTGTAGAAACTGCTCCATTCAGGGAGAGCGCAGGGACACTGACAGGGGTCCGATAGCCACAGAGGCGTCGGATCTTGGCCCAGACCTGCGATGGAGAGACATGGAGGCCAATGGTGGACACATACCGCTCCCAGCACTCCTGCTTGCGTTGGCGGATAAGGCGGCGGGCCCGCGCACGCAGCCGTTTGAAGGTGATGAGGTATTCAACGCAGGGATGTTGCTTGTGACGCTGTAGCGCCAGCCGGCGACCTTTAATCGCTGCAGCGATCTCAGGCAACCACCAAGGCACAGTCCGCCGCCGAGGGGACCCAGAAGAACGGGGAATGGCAGATTCGGCGGCAGTAACGATGCCGGTGGTGACGATTGAACCACCGCATCAACGTCATCACTAGATAGAGGCTCGCTAGCGGCAGTGGAAGAAAACAAATCCCAGTCAGCCTCATTCATAGCCCACCTGCAAGGGCGCAGAGAAGACTGACGCTGTGGCACTGACAGAAAGATCGGAAAGTGGTCACTACCACACAGGTCGTCATGCACTCTCCAATGGACAGATGGTAAGAGGCTAGGGCTGCAGATCGAAAGGTCGATGGCGGAGTACGTGCCATGCGCCATGCAGAATTGTGTGAAGGAACCATCATTTAATAGCGAAAGATCGAGCTGTGCCAATAAATGCTCAATGGTGGCGCCTCAACCTGTCGCCACGGACCCACCCCACAGAGGGTTATGGGCGTTGAAGTCGCCCAGTAACAAGAAAGGTGGCGGCAATTGGACTATCAGAGCAGCCAGGACATGCTGCATGACAGCACCATCTGGTGGAAGGTAAAGACTGCAGACGGTAACAGCCTGTGGCGTCCACACCCGAACAGCGACAGCCTCTAAAGCTGTGTGTAGAGGTACAGACTCGCTGTGAAGAGAGTTAAGGACATATATGCAGACGCCACCAGGCACCCTTTCATAAGTTGCCCAGTTCATATAATAACCCCGATAGCCACAGAGGGTGAGGGTTTGCATTGCTGGAAACCAAGTTTCCTGAATAGCAATGCAGAAGAAAGGGTGAAGGCTGATAAGATGTCGGAGCTCAGCTAGATGGTCGAAGAAACCGCTGCAGTTCCACTGTAGGATGGTATTGTCCATGTCTGAGAAAGGCGTAACGGGACTTGGAAGGCAGATTACGCCACTGGGTCATCTGCTGCCTCCAATTGAGCACTGGTGCTAGCACTATCCATGGCGTCTGAGGGACCGGCGAGATCGAGGTCCTCAGCGGACGCCAGAATCTCCACCTCATCCTCAGATGCAGAGCTTGTAGGAAGTGGTGGGATGGGTGCCACCGCAATGTCGTTGGTCTTGGGGACTTTCTTCTTTTTCTGCTTGTCGCGCTGTGCCTTCGGTGGTTCAGGCTTCATGGGCTTCACTGTGTCAGTCTCAGGGACGGACAACGACTGTGAGACCCTACGACCAGGGACTGGTGGTTGTTTCAGCCACTTGCGGGTGTCCGCTTTTCCACTGGTCGGAACTTGCGAAGGGAGGTCCCCAAGGGATCCCTTCCTGGCGAGAGTAGCCAAAGAAGTCTTACGCTTCTCCAGCTTGGAAGGGGGAGCTGATGTCCCCAATGGTTGGGAGGGTGTTGCTCCTGAAGAAGATGGAGCAGGAGCAACAGGGTGTGAAGTGCCCCCACAATCAAGGGGGCTGTTGGATTCTGACCAATCAGAGAACCAACTGTACAGGACGACACAGGAGATGGAAGAACCGTCGTTGCAGCAGCGGCGTATGTTGACGTCATTGGCACAGGATGGAGCCTCTCATATTTCCGCCTAGCCTCAGAGTAGGTCAGGCGGTCCAGGGTTTTATATTCCATTATCTTCCGTTCTTTCTGGAAGATCCTACAGTCCGGCGAGCAGGGGGAATGGTGTTCTCCGCAGTGAACACAGATGGGAGGCGGAGCACATGGAGAATTGGGATGCGAAGGATGTCCACAACCTCGACATGTGATGCCAGAAGTACAGCGGGATGACATGTGCCCAAACTTCCAGCATATAAAACACCGCATCGGAGGAGGGATATATGGCTTCACATCACAGCGGTAAACCATCACCTTGACCTTTTCGGGTAAAACATCACCTTCGAAGGCCAAGATGAAGGCACCGGTGGCTACCTGATTATCCCTCGGACCCCGATGGACTCGCTGGACAAAGTGAACACCCCGTCGTTCTAGATTGGCACGTAGTTCATCGCCGGACTGCAGTAGAAGATCCCTGTGGAAAATAATACCCTGGACCATGTTTAAACTTTTATGGGGAGTGATTGTGATGGAAACATCCCCCAACTTGTCACAAGTGAGCAACCTCCATGACTGGGCAGAGGATGCTGTTTTGATGAGAACTGACCCAGAGCACATTTTGGACAAGCCCTCCACCTCCCCGAACTTGTCCTCTAAATGCTCCACAAAAAACTGGGGCTTGGTCGACATAAACGATTCCCCATCAACTCGTGTACACACGACGTACCAGGGTGCATAATCTCCACTGCGTTCTTTTGCCATATGTTCCTCCCATGGAGTGGCCAGGGGGGGGGGGGGGAAATGATCTTGGTTCGTACTTCTTACCGTTGAGGTTAGACCTCGATCGCTTAGAGACTGCTGGTGGAGGCCCACCAGCGAGAGATGATGTACCATGCTTCATTGTGGGTCATCTGCCCTAATGCCACCCACTCCGACCAGAGGCTCTCCCCACGGGTGCCACCCAGCCACAGCGAAGACGACCTGGTAGGATGGCCTTTGCCTGGAGTCCTGATGCCCCAGAGGGATAGCCATCTACTCCTTGGCATACGTGGGGAGGTAGCAGCTCAGGCATCAGCAGTTCAATCCCTGTGTAGTCAGGGGCGTACCACCAAGAGGGTACATGACGACAACATCACAACGGACTGGCTACCGTGCTGGATGTCGGGTGTCGAAATATCCGTATACATCACGAGGGCAAAGATGGAAGTGCACAAAGGAGGGAATGTATGCTATCCGGAACACACTGCAGCGGATGTGGCCGGAAGCTAGATGTTGAAACGTCCCCTTAGAACAATTATACATGACTGTGTTTAAACTGACACACAATATTTTTAGCGCAACGCAGTCTGCCTTTCAATAGTCCCTACAAAAGAATGGCCCTGACTAACATTAACCTATACCTTTCACCAATCACTTACCTCACAAAAATCTTCATTACTCGAACTACTGCAATACAGCAAGCGCCACTACTGCCAGCTAAATAAAAGATTCAAACTAAGGAAGGCACTAACTACTGATAGGCATAGTTAGCAAATGAAAGATTTTAATAGAGAACAAACAATGTATTTACCTTAATAGTGTTGAAAAATCATAATATACATAGCAGTTCATGACATCCAGTCTTACAAATTTCAAAACTCCGCCATTTCTCTCCCCACATCCACCACTGCTGGCGGCTCACCAACTGTGCAATGCTATGCGCTGTTCACATCCAGCTGCCCAACACTACAATGGCAGACAACAATGCAAACTAGCCACAGACTGCACACAGCACAGCTAGTGATCTTCATACAGACCGCTACGTGGCGTTACCAATATAAAAACTTAAACAGCCTACTTACATAGCCCCCATGCTCCCCACAAAAAATTTTACAAATTGTTTTGGGCAGTGGCCAATACAGATTTGAAAAAATTTTTCATAATTACAATAACAAAGAAATCAAATGCACACACGTATTGATACAATGTTGGTCAAAAGCTAAAATTTTCTCACAGTCCATAAAGACAGTCCTGATCGTTCATCACAGTAAAATTGCAGTGTTTTTCTCAAAGTCTGAGCAGTAAAAGAAAATGCACACGGAAGTAGTGGATTTCCATGCCGTCTTGAAGAAGTAGTGTTGTCCTTCCAACAGAAAGACAGTGCTGACTCTTGACATGCAGACAGGTAATGGGCCACAACAGAGCAAACCCACAGTAGAGTCATTCGAAGTTTTGAAGAATATTGGTAGGTAGGTCATCACAGAGTAGACCCACTGTAGTCCTGGTAGAGATTACGGTATTGGTGGGCCACCAGAGGTGCAGACCCACTGTAGTCCTTGTAGAAATAATGGTACTGGTGAGACAGCAAAGGTGTAGACCCACTGTAGTCCTTGTAGAAATAATGGTATTGGTGGGTCATCAAAGATGCAGACCCACTGTAGTCCTTGTAGAGATGGCCAGCAGCCATCTGCTGTGACTGTGCAGGTGCACAATCACCATTGAAGAGTCTTGCGGATAATATAGCAAGTCCATAACCACCACTTGTGCACTCACAAAGTTTTTGGAATTGTCCTTAGAACCAGCAATGCTGTTATCCAGTCCCTTGCTGCATTATTAACACACGTGCAAACACTAACAGTCCCTACTTCTCACATATTGTCCATATACTATGATCAACAGTAACGTGTGCAAAGAAATGGAACTTACAAGTTAATAATATGATGAACTGGTGTCAATTACAATTTTATAACATAAGAATACAATTACAAAGGTACAAAATACATCATTAAAGAACATAACAATACAGATAACATTTGTAGTACAAGCTTTACAAAAGAATCGAAATAACATACATCAGGGTTACAGGAATTATGACATGAGTACATACATAAAAGATCAGAATAACTTTTGAAACATCAACTTCACACATGAGCATTAAAACAAAACAGAATAAATAATGTCTAAACATATTTACAAAGAAAATAACATATTATCAGAAAAATTCTACAACATAACTCTTATTAGCTAAACACATTAAGAGAGGAAAAACACAAATTCACATAGTGTAATAACACAAAAATGCAGGACAGGGTTCGTTTTCAGTGTGACATTTGGTACTGCAGTCCACCCCAAAACTTCATTCCATATATCTTTCCTCTTATTTCAACATTTGTTTCCACCAAAAAAATTCTATCCAAGCATGCTTTCTGTATTTATATGTTCACACATTTCTTACCTTATTATTTATTTCCAAGAAAATCCTACCTACACCTGTTGTCCCTAAACCCTACTTTGCGAGCGCCACTACTGCCAGCTAAATAAAAGATTCAAACTACGGAAGGCACTAACTACTGATAGGCATAGTTAGCAAATGAAAGATTTTAATAGAGAACAAACAATGTATTTACCTTAATAGTGTACAAAAATCATAATATACATAGCAGTTCATGACATCCAGTCTTACAAATTTCAAAACTCCGCCATTTCTCTCCCCACATACACCACTGCTGGCGGCTCACCTCCAACTGCGCAACGCTAAGCGCTGTTCACATCCAGCTGCCCAACACTACAATGGCAGACAACAATGCGAACTAGCCACAGACTGCACACAGCACAGCCAGTGATTTTCATACAGAGCGCTACGTAACGTTGCCAATAAGAAAACAAACAGCCTACTTACAATGTAAATCCAACTCCATGACAATATCAGGTGTGCCAGATCTAAGGGCAAGATGGATTTAAGATGCACCACATTAGGCGTCCTTCCCCAAATGGTACGCACTAACGGAAAATTTGCAAAGGTAGTGGTCAAACCCCTTAGGGGACCATCATAGTAAAGCCCGAGACAGTTGAGACTCCTTTTAATCGCCTCTTACGACAGGCAGGAATACCGCGGGCCTATTCTTACCCCCGAACCGCGTTGGTTGGACGGTAAGGTGTTGTTCACCAACTTGAACCACAACGCCGAAACGTGGGTTGGCAACACGCTGACATTGATGTTCGCCCACGCCTGTTTCCAGTTCACAGTAGGGAAGCGAACCTCCAACTTGTGAACCGGCGGCCGTCCCATCGGGTCGGCGTAGAGACGCCGAGCTGTACGGTGTGGATCGTTAGCCGTTCTTAAAACGTAACTGCGAGTGAGATAATATTCTCGCAGGAACGAAAAACGATACGGGATGTCGGCGACAGAAACGGGGGCGCACTCAGACGCCGGCCGACAAATCTCCAATAAAGCAGCCGTGGAGCCACCCGGACAGCTGGTCTGCAGCGCAGCTTTGTGGTTTACAAGCAACGCCGCACATTTACGTCCAAAATCCACAAGCCTCCCAAGGATCTGTCAAGGACACAAACCGACGCCCGCACTTTAAAAATTTCATGACGCCACAGTAACCAATATACAACACGTGGAATGGAACGTGCAATCAATATCGGGACGCTGAGCAGCTGCGGAACGTATCATGCCCGCGACAGAATAAACGTGTTAATGAGGTCGTTTTTTTGTAGTAAATTGAGCCGTCGGGAAGCATGTGTACGACAAAGAATGCGAATACCAGTAAGGAGTGACCGCCAGTTCCGAGCCTGCACGTTCTGCGGCGACGCACTAACATCGAGACCCAAAATGGTGTGGTGTGAAACAACGCGGAACCACGGCCTTCGGTCGTCAACACAGTGCAATCCCAGTGGAAGGAGCACAGTTTTCCGTGCATTTATCCGGGCACCAGAAGCCTGTTCGTAACGGTCCAATAACGCTCGAGTTGCATCAACATCCGCCGTATGCGCCACAAAAACGCCCAGATCATCAGCATAAGCTGAACATCGCAACGACATATTACCAATGTGTACCCCATGGAGTGTACGGTCGAGAGCCCGCAGCAGTGGATCGATGGCAAGCACAAAGTAAAACATCGACAACGGACAACCTTGTCGAACAGAACGACGTATCGGAAGAGGCACGGTCGGCCAGCCATTGACAATGACGACCGACCGAGCTCCCGTAAGTAAGTTGCGTACCACTTCCAGAAATTGGAGACCAAATCCCATGCGCGACATGACCTGAAGAAGGTAGTCGTGGCTGACACGATCAAAGGCGTTGGCGAAGTCAATGGATAAGATGCCTGCGGAGCAACCAGGAGCCGCCGCTGAACAGACAACATCCCTGTATGCAGAAGCCGCAGTAAAGATGTTACGACGCCGAACTCCACACGACTGAGGAGCAGCAATAACCTTATCCATGACAGATTTCAACTTGTCAGCCACGCACCTCGCAACGATCTTATAGTCGGCATTTAATAAGGTGATAGGCCGCAGGTCTTGGACACGACAGTCTCCTTCCTTCTTAGGAATAAGCACCACCCTACCGTCCATAAAACGGCCGGGTACCGCCACACCACGAAGGACTTCATTAATCAATGAAGTGAACACGCCCCCAATAATGTCCCAGACGGCGAGATAAAATTCCGTCGGTAAACCGTCGGGCCCTGGAGATTTCCCTTTGGGACACGCCTTCAATATCAAAAAAACATCTTGTGGCAACAACGCTGCAGTTAAGTCGGCGCGATCGTCGTCCGTTAAAAAACAACGCAGCTCGTCCAAACAGGCGGCAGTGGCGATGCCATCACCATCGGGGTCAGAAAACAACGCGGAATAATAGGCAGTAACGTGGGCAACCATATCCCGCCTGCCACTGAGGCGAACGCCATCATCCGTTAACAAACTCCGAACGCGTTTCGTAGACGCCAGGCGTCTCTCCTTCGCCAAATATAAAGTCGTCGGATGCTCCTCATCAACGGTGCCCGCAAAACGACTACGGACTATGTAACCTTTCGCCCTTTCGCGATGAATACCGAGAATCTTGCTTTTAATGCGATTGAGCCGCAGACGGAGGTTACCATATTGGTCAATAGGGGCGTCGAAAGCATCCCTAAGACACTGCTGGTAAAAGTCGAGCGTACGGTTCCTCCAGTACGACTCCTCGCGACTGAACGCTTGCGCGGCACGACGTAGCTGAGGCTTAGCTAACGCCAACCACCAATCAAGCGTCGAGGGGTAATTGCCAACTTTTTGAACGCAAGATTCCCACACAGCCGTAATAGTTAGTCGGAAACCGTCTTTCGGCAAGTGAGTGACATTCAGCTTCCAAACCCGCGGGACAGGAGCCGCAGCTCCACCCTGCAGCCGCAGATCACAAACGTAGCCGCAGTGATCACTGAACGCCACGGGGAGCACGTCAACACGACGGAGAGCATCCTTAAGGGCGCGAGAAACATAAATACGGTCAAGGCGACTGCCCCCGGTGTTGTAGATGTGCGTGAATACAGTGCGACGTGGATGGAAATGTCGCCAAGTATCACACAAATCAGCAGCAGTTATCAACGCCGCAAGTTCCTGACACAATGAGGGAGCGGTACTCATATCTGCAGCATCAACAACACAGTTAAAATCCCCTCCTACCACAAGTGGACGACCAGTAGTTAAAAAAGGACAAATCTCGTAACTGAAAAAACGCGACCGGTCACGGCGCCTGTCCGCGCCCGACGCCGCATAGATATTCACAACACGGACTCCTCTTATCGTACACGCAATAGCACGGCCGTTAGGCATCACCTGAACATCTTGTGGCTCTAACGAATCTTTGTATAAAATGGCAGTGCCACACTTAGAGTCACGGTCCACATTGTAAATGACACCATAGCCAGGAATATCACTAAAAACACTGCCGGCAACCTCCTGAAGAAGAACAACATCATAACGGCCAAATTTAATGAGATCAGTGAATAATAAAACTTTATACGCAGCCGTGACGGTATTGACATTCAACGTGAAGATCGAAAATAAACTCATTGGTCTAGAGGTGGGGTGCAGAAAAGAAACATCAAGCTATCCGACGGTAGGCGCGTCACGTAACATGGTAGGGAAGGACGCAAAACGATATCCAGAGCGTGAGGATACAAAGAGAAGTCAACATGTAAAAATCTAAAAGTGGTAAGAGACACAACATGCATAATAAAAAATAAAACGTAAAAACACAAGTGGGCAGATAACACATACACACCCCGCAAGGAGCCCATGACAGAACTGTGGCCGAAATTTCGCCATTCTAAAAGTTACGAACCCGCAGGAGGTTGCACAAAAAAAAAACGGCAAACAAAAACCCCGCATCAAAAGCATGATCCAACTGATAGTTGCAATAGATTAGAACATAGTCATGCATAAAAAGGTAACACAATGGATACAGAAAAACATGCACCGGCTAATGTGCAAAACATGCGCGCAACGGAGACCGAGCACAGGGGAACACAACAGCTGCGCGAAATTGACAACATCTAACACCACATAATGCAGCGTGAGTGTACAATCCTGCCGTAAAGACGGCGGAAACACGCGACAAGCATGGCAGGCCAACGTCAATAATATAACGCGTGACAATTACACCAAACTTACAACAAAACCGGCACATTACCAAAAACTGCACGACGACAGCAGGACAACAAAGTGGACAGGAATATTAAGCGGCAGTAATAAACCGTCGACAGAACAACAGACATCGGACAGAAATTAACACAGGAAAACACACAGATTTCTAAAAATAAACTGCTGCAAAAAAAGACGCCAATGGCACACAGAAACCGCCCCACAAAATAGCAACATTACCAGGCATGAAAATTAATCGGCAGTAATAAACCGTCGAAAGGACAACGGACATTCGACAGTAAGCAAACCTGGGAAAACACACGGAATGCTAGAAAAAAAAAAAAAAAAACTGCTGTATAAAAAAACACGCCAAAAAGCAGACAGAAACCGCCCCTCAACATAGCAACATTGCCACAAGACAACATGACAATTAGGAGCGAAATATGAGAACAGCACAAGCACGACACTGAAATCAGAGTAAAACGGCGGCAACAGGAAGTCAAAACGGCGATACGGCACCGTCCAGAGGCTGACAAACACGTCACGGCAAACAGTCACAGTAAAAGATAACACCGTTTCTACACACGGAAACCTTAGGCAAGCCACTGTACAAAAAGAGCAAAGGGGAGAAAGCTCCATATCAACCGTAAAATATTGTCCACGTGCAAGACACAGCGTGATGAGTACAAACACAAGAAACATTGTCAATCACAAAAAGGTAACATTAAAACAACTACTGTGTGGTTTAAACAGGAAGGCATTTACGTAGGTGCGGGTGGGGGGTCCGGAACCACCCCCGACAGTGGGGCGTCCTCCGGCGACTTCCACCAAGCGTCATCCTGCTCCATACGAACTCTGTCAACACCTGGCGAAGATTCCGCTTCCATCGGTTCCGCACGGGCGGGGGAGGCCGCAGCCTACCCCGAACGCGTGCGTTGCCGTCTCAGTGACTGATCGCCGGCCTGATCACTTTTCCGTTTAACAGGCGGCTCAGCCTTATCGCCCTGACTTCCCAGTAGCTGACGTAAATGCTGGGTTTGCTCCTGAATTCGCGTCTCCCTCATTTCCTTCGTCCCACCCCCTGAGCACGACGACAGTGTCTCGGAGTCACTGCCGGTCCCTGAAAGAGGGGTCGGTGAGCTATCCCTGGATTTTTTCCCCTTAACCTTCCGCTTACGCTGCTGCTTCGGCAGCGTAGGCTTTTCCTTCGGGGCGGGCGGCGGGGGCAGAATCGCCTCCACGTGTGCGGAAACAGAGACAGAAGTTGCCGGTAACACAGCTGGCGGAACGGATTCCGGCCGCGAAGAAAGAGGCGCTATCGGTGACGCGTCTACAACATCAATAGCAGTATTAACAGAAACAGAGGGAACGGCCTCGTCCACTGCAGGTGGCGGAGTTGGTGGAACGGGTTGGGATACCGTGCCCGCGACAACTTCACTAAGAAGCGGCACAAACTGGCCAGAGGCGTCTACAGGCCGTTCGCGCGGGAGCTGAACAGGGCGTCGGCGCGGGCAGTCCGTGCGCAAATGTTCCGACGAATGACAAACAGAACAAGTTGGCGGTTGCCCGACATAACTTATTTGCGCACGCACGCCCGCAATCATGAAATAAGACGGAATGTGCTTTTTCAAATCGATTCTAACACTCCGTACGCCACTGTTAACCTGATAACGGTATCCACTACCCCACTTGTCATTACTGATTGACAAGACCGTGCCAAACTGTGTCAACCCGCGAGAGATATAATCGTTGGGACATTCAGGTGGCACATTAAAAACACGAACAGTTCGCACACCGTAGCCAGATGGAACTATCTGTACGTCACTAACACTGCCGTCGAAATGTTTAAATTTACGGACGCCAGCAAACGTTTCGATAAATTTATCGTAATGGGCTACTTCAGTAAACTTTATGAACAAGGAACAAAGTACAAAATCAAGCTGAAAAGTGTCAACGACTTCATCCGGTAACTTAAGTTCATCGAAAATCCATTCATGTATCTCAAAAGCTGTCGGCCGCTTAGCATTTCGATCGAAAACGCACTGTGCGCTATTCGCCCTGTTGAATGTCGACATAATGGTACTCACCGGCTGTAGAACAGCAAACACAAACACGAGCAGGAGGAACCGCGCACCGACCCGCACGCGACGACAGCTAAGTCACCACTGACAGCGAACGACCGCAGGCGGAGCCACAGCACCGAGGTGTTGCCGGGCGCGTGCAGCCTTCGACACTCGCGGAAGACGCATCTTGTCCCTGGTGTCCAGCGCAGGAGGGCTGGCGCGCGGCCGACCGGCGTAAGGCCTGTGCGGGGTGTGGCAGAGTCTTGTTGGAGGGCGCCACTGCTGGCAATGTGAGCTTCCTCGCCTCGCCTCGCCTCGCCTCGCCTCAGACGAGGTGTTTGCGTAATTTGCAGTGCATTCGCACCTTTCCTATCCCTGTCCCTGTCCCCGTCCCGACTTGTCCCGACTTTGCTCGACTGCCGCTCGCTGCCGCTCGGGTCGTGGCCCATATAACAGCGCAAGCACAAGAAACGTCTGCAGGAGATGACGAGACGAGACGAGTCGACTAAGGAATAAATTTATAATTACATATCGAAGTAGGAATTGTACACCGCTACACAACAACAGGCGCTGACGTATTTCAGAACACATCTGCCGATTCGTACTGTTTTGTCGTTTTCAAAGACTTCCTGGCGAACTTGGTTAGCACATTCTCCCTCAAACTGAGATATTTACTGCAATTTCGCACCTTATGGTCATTACAATAGATTAAAATGCTTAAGCAAGAATCTTTGTCACAACAGAACGGTGGTATGGAAAGAGGGCGGTATAAAAAAAAAAGTAAATGAAAGGGAGCCAACAGCACGTAATGTTCCCAGGTGGTCACCCATCCAAGTACTAACCACGCCCGATGTTGCTTAACTTCGGTGATCGGACGAGAACCGGTGTATTCAACATGGTATGGCCGTTGGCGCCCATGTAATGTAGGCGCATGGCAGAATTCGCATTCGGTTCTTATCCCAACACACACAAAATCATACTTTTCGGTCGAAAGCAGCCGCATTTTTTTTTACTGACAATTCGTCACGCTAGCGCGAACGCAATCCTGAGATCCAAAACTTATGAGCCGGAAGTACGCGCGTCGTGTATTTTTTTTTTTTGGAGATTTATAAATTTATTTATTAACATTACATCGTTACAAGCTAACAACTTTACAACATAAAACACGAACAGAATTGTAATTGTAAGCACTTCCTTCCGCAATCCGACGTGCCAGCAGAGCGACAGCCGAATTAGCGCGCGCCGCCGTGTGTGTGAGACGCGCAGCTTCTCGTTGCACCTCCTGTCATCCGCTTGGCGCGTGCAGCCTTCGACACTCGCGGAAGACGCATCTTGTCCCTGGTGTCCAGCGCAGGAGGGCTGGCGCGCGGCCGACCGGCGTAAGGCCTGTGCGGGGTGTGGCAGAGTCTTGTTGGAGGGCGCCACTGCTGGCAATGTGAGCTTCCTCGCCTCGCCTCGCCTCGCCTCGCCTCAGACGAGGTGTTTGCGTAATTTGCAGTGCATTCGCACCTTTCCTATCCCTGTCCCTGTCCCCGTCCCGACTTGTCCCGACTTTGCTCGACTGCCGCTCGCTGCCGCTCGGGTCGTGGCCCATATAACAGCGCAAGCACAAGAAACGTCTGCAGGAGATGACGAGACGAGACGAGTCGACTAAGGAATAAATTTATAATTACATATCGAAGTAGGAATTGTACACCGCTACACAACAACAGGCGCTGACGTATTTCAGAACACATCTGCCGATTCGTACTGTTTTGTCGTTTTCAAAGACTTCCTGGCGAACTTGGTTAGCACATTCTCCCTCAAACTGAGATATTTACTGCAATTTCGCACCTTATGGTCATTACAATAGATTAAAATGCTTAAGCAAGAATCTTTGTCACAACAGAACGGTGGTATGGAAAGAGGGCGGTATAAAAAAAAAAAGTAAATGAAAGGGAGCCAACAGCACGTGATGTTCCCAGGTGGTCACCCATCCAAGTACTAACCACGCCCGATGTTGCTTAACTTCGGTGATCGGACGAGAACCGGTGTATTCAACATGGTATGGCCGTTGGCGCCCATGTAATGTAGGCGCATGGCAGAATTCGCATTCGGTTCTTATCCCAACACACACAAAATCATACTTTTCGGTCGAAAGCAGCCGCATTTTTTTTTACTGACAATTCGTCACGCTAGCGCGAACGCAATCCTGAGATCCAAAACTTATGAGCCGGAAGTACGCGCGTCGTGTATTTTTTTTTTTTGGAGATTTATAAATTTATTTATTAACATTACATCGTTACAAGCTAACAACTTTACAACATAAAACACGAACAGAATTGTAATTGTAAGCACTTCCTTCCGCAATCCGACGTGCCAGCAGAGCGACAGCCGAATTAGCGCGCGCCGCCGTGTGTGTGAGACGCGCAGCTTCTCGTTGCACCTCCTGTCATCCGCTTGGCGCGTGCAGCCTTCGACACTCGCGGAAGACGCATCTTGTCCCTGGTGTCCAGCGCAGGAGGGCTGGCGCGCGGCCGACCGGCGTAAGGCCTGTGCGGGGTGTGGCAGAGTCTTGTTGGAGGGCGCCACTGCTGGCAATGTGAGCTTCCTCGCCTCGCCTCGCCTCGCCTCGCCTCAGACGAGGTGTTTGCGTAATTTGCAGTGCATTCGCACCTTTCCTATCCCTGTCCCTGTCCCCGTCCCGACTTGTCCCGACTTTGCTCGACTGCCGCTCGCTGCCGCTCGGGTCGTGGCCCATATAACAGCGCAAGCACAAGAAACGTCTGCAGGAGATGACGAGACGAGACGAGTCGACTAAGGAATAAATTTATAATTACATATCGAAGTAGGAATTGTACACCGCTACACAACAACAGGCGCTGACGTATTTCAGAACACATCTGCCGATTCGTACTGTTTTGTCGTTTTCAAAGACTTCCTGGCGAACTTGGTTAGCACATTCTCCCTCAAACTGAGATATTTACTGCAATTTCGCACCTTATGGTCATTACAATAGATTAAAATGCTTAAGCAAGAATCTTTGTCACAACAGAACGGTGGTATGGAAAGAGGGCGGTATAAAAAAAAAAAGTAAATGAAAGGGAGCCAACAGCACGTGATGTTCCCAGGTGGTCACCCATCCAAGTACTAACCACGCCCGATGTTGCTTAACTTCGGTGATCGGACGAGAACCGGTGTATTCAACATGGTATGGCCGTTGGCGCCCATGTAATGTAGGCGCATGGCAGAATTCGCATTCGGTTCTTATCCCAACACACACAAAATCATACTTTTCGGTCGAAAGCAGCCGCATTTTTTTTTACTGACAATTCGTCACGCTAGCGCGAACGCAATCCTGAGATCCAAAACTTATGAGCCGGAAGTACGCGCGTCGTGTATTTTTTTTTTTTGGAGATTTATAAATTTATTTATTAACATTACATCGTTACAAGCTAACAACTTTACAACATAAAACACGAACAGAATTGTAATTGTAAGCACTTCCTTCCGCAATCCGACGTGCCAGCAGAGCGACAGCCGAATTAGCGCGCGCCGCCGTGTGTGTGAGACGCGCAGCTTCTCGTTGCACCTCCTGTCATCCGCTTGGCGCGTGCAGCCTTCGACACTCGCGGAAGACGCATCTTGTCCCTGGTGTCCAGCGCAGGAGGGCTGGCGCGCGGCCGACCGGCGTAAGGCCTGTGCGGGGTGTGGCAGAGTCTTGTTGGAGGGCGCCACTGCTGGCAATGTGAGCTTCCTCGCCTCGCCTCGCCTCGCCTCGCCTCAGACGAGGTGTTTGCGTAATTTGCAGTGCATTCGCACCTTTCCTATCCCTGTCCCTGTCCCCGTCCCGACTTGTCCCGACTTTGCTCGACTGCCGCTCGCTGCCGCTCGGGTCGTGGCCCATATAACAGCGCAAGCACAAGAAACGTCTGCAGGAGATGACGAGACGAGACGAGTCGACTAAGGAATAAATTTATAATTACATATCGAAGTAGGAATTGTACACCGCTACACAACAACAGGCGCTGACGTATTTCAGAACACATCTGCCGATTCGTACTGTTTTGTCGTTTTCAAAGACTTCCTGGCGAACTTGGTTAGCACATTCTCCCTCAAACTGAGATATTTACTGCAATTTCGCACCTTATGGTCATTACAATAGATTAAAATGCTTAAGCAAGAATCTTTGTCACAACAGAACGGTGGTATGGAAAGAGGGCGGTATAAAAAAAAAAAGTAAATGAAAGGGAGCCAACAGCACGTGATGTTCCCAGGTGGTCACCCATCCAAGTACTAACCACGCCCGATGTTGCTTAACTTCGGTGATCGGACGAGAACCGGTGTATTCAACATGGTATGGCCGTTGGCGCCCATGTAATGTAGGCGCATGGCAGAATTCGCATTCGGTTCTTATCCCAACACACACAAAATCATACTTTTCGGTCGAAAGCAGCCGCATTTTTTTTTACTGACAATTCGTCACGCTAGCGCGAACGCAATCCTGAGATCCAAAACTTATGAGCCGGAAGTACGCGCGTCGTGTATTTTTTTTTTTTGGAGATTTATAAATTTATTTATTAACATTACATCGTTACAAGCTAACAACTTTACAACATAAAACACGAACAGAATTGTAATTGTAAGCACTTCCTTCCGCAATCCGACGTGCCAGCAGAGCGACAGCCGAATTAGCGCGCGCCGCCGTGTGTGTGAGACGCGCAGCTTCTCGTTGCACCTCCTGTCATCCGCTTGGCGCGTGCAGCCTTCGACACTCGCGGAAGACGCATCTTGTCCCTGGTGTCCAGCGCAGGAGGGCTGGCGCGCGGCCGACCGGCGTAAGGCCTGTGCGGGGTGTGGCAGAGTCTTGTTGGAGGGCGCCACTGCTGGCAATGTGAGCTTCCTCGCCTCGCCTCGCCTCGCCTCGCCTCAGACGAGGTGTTTGCGTAATTTGCAGTGCATTCGCACCTTTCCTATCCCTGTCCCTGTCCCCGTCCCGACTTGTCCCGACTTTGCTCGACTGCCGCTCGCTGCCGCTCGGGTCGTGGCCCATATAACAGCGCAAGCACAAGAAACGTCTGCAGGAGATGACGAGACGAGACGAGTCGACTAAGGAATAAATTTATAATTACATATCGAAGTAGGAATTGTACACCGCTACACAACAACAGGCGCTGACGTATTTCAGAACACATCTGCCGATTCGTACTGTTTTGTCGTTTTCAAAGACTTCCTGGCGAACTTGGTTAGCACATTCTCCCTCAAACTGAGATATTTACTGCAATTTCGCACCTTATGGTCATTACAATAGATTAAAATGCTTAAGCAAGAATCTTTGTCACAACAGAACGGTGGTATGGAAAGAGGGCGGTATAAAAAAAAAAAAGTAAATGAAAGGGAGCCAACAGCACGTAATGTTCCCAGGTGGTCACCCATCCAAGTACTAACCACGCCCGATGTTGCTTAACTTCGGTGATCGGACGAGAACCGGTGTATTCAACATGGTATGGCCGTTGGCGCCCATGTAATGTAGGCGCATGGCAGAATTCGCATTCGGTTCTTATCCCAACACACACAAAATCATACTTTTCGGTCGAAAGCAGCCGCATTTTTTTTTACTGACAATTCGTCACGCTAGCGCGAACGCAATCCTGAGATCCAAAACTTATGAGCCGGAAGTACGCGCGTCGTGTATTTTTTTTTTTGGAGATTTATAAATTTATTTATTAACATTACATCGTTACAAGCTAACAACTTTACAACATAAAACACGAACAGAATTGTAATTGTAAGCACTTCCTTCCGCAATCCGACGTGCCAGCAGAGCGACAGCCGAATTAGCGCGCGCCGCCGTGTGTGTGAGACGCGCAGCTTCTCGTTGCACCTCCTGTCATCCGCTTGGCGCGTGCAGCCTTCGACACTCGCGGAAGACGCATCTTGTCCCTGGTGTCCAGCGCAGGAGGGCTGGCGCGCGGCCGACCGGCGTAAGGCCTGTGCGGGGTGTGGCAGAGTCTTGTTGGAGGGCGCCACTGCTGGCAATGTGAGCTTCCTCGCCTCGCCTCGCCTCGCCTCGCCTCAGACGAGGTGTTTGCGTAATTTGCAGTGCATTCGCACCTTTCCTATCCCTGTCCCTGTCCCCGTCCCGACTTGTCCCGACTTTGCTCGACTGCCGCTCGCTGCCGCTCGGGTCGTGGCCCATATAACAGCGCAAGCACAAGAAACGTCTGCAGGAGATGACGAGACGAGACGAGTCGACTAAGGAATAAATTTATAATTACATATCGAAGTAGGAATTGTACACCGCTACACAACAACAGGCGCTGACGTATTTCAGAACACATCTGCCGATTCGTACTGTTTTGTCGTTTTCAAAGACTTCCTGGCGAACTTGGTTAGCACATTCTCCCTCAAACTGAGATATTTACTGCAATTTCGCACCTTATGGTCATTACAATAGATTAAAATGCTTAAGCAAGAATCTTTGTCACAACAGAACGGTGGTATGGAAAGAGGGCGGTATAAAAAAAAAAAGTAAATGAAAGGGAGCCAACAGCACGTGATGTTCCCAGGTGGTCACCCATCCAAGTACTAACCACGCCCGATGTTGCTTAACTTCGGTGATCGGACGAGAACCGGTGTATTCAACATGGTATGGCCGTTGGCGCCCATGTAATGTAGGCGCATGGCAGAATTCGCATTCGGTTCTTATCCCAACACACACAAAATCATACTTTTCGGTCGAAAGCAGCCGCATTTTTTTTTACTGACAATTCGTCACGCTAGCGCGAACGCAATCCTGAGATCCAAAACTTATGAGCCGGAAGTACGCGCGTCGTGTATTTTTTTTTTTTGGAGATTTATAAATTTATTTATTAACATTACATCGTTACAAGCTAACAACTTTACAACATAAAACACGAACAGAATTGTAATTGTAAGCACTTCCTTCCGCAATCCGACGTGCCAGCAGAGCGACAGCCGAATTAGCGCGCGCCGCCGTGTGTGTGAGACGCGCAGCTTCTCGTTGCACCTCCTGTCATCCGCTTGGCGCGTGCAGCCTTCGACACTCGCGGAAGACGCATCTTGTCCCTGGTGTCCAGCGCAGGAGGGCTGGCGCGCGGCCGACCGGCGTAAGGCCTGTGCGGGGTGTGGCAGAGTCTTGTTGGAGGGCGCCACTGCTGGCAATGTGAGCTTCCTCGCCTCGCCTCGCCTCGCCTCGCCTCAGACGAGGTGTTTGCGTAATTTGCAGTGCATTCGCACCTTTCCTATCCCTGTCCCTGTCCCCGTCCCGACTTGTCCCGACTTTGCTCGACTGCCGCTCGCTGCCGCTCGGGTCGTGGCCCATATAACAGCGCAAGCACAAGAAACGTCTGCAGGAGATGACGAGACGAGACGAGTCGACTAAGGAATAAATTTATAATTACATATCGAAGTAGGAATTGTACACCGCTACACAACAACAGGCGCTGACGTATTTCAGAACACATCTGCCGATTCGTACTGTTTTGTCGTTTTCAAAGACTTCCTGGCGAACTTGGTTAGCACATTCTCCCTCAAACTGAGATATTTACTGCAATTTCGCACCTTATGGTCATTACAATAGATTAAAATGCTTAAGCAAGAATCTTTGTCACAACAGAACGGTGGTATGGAAAGAGGGCGGTATAAAAAAAAAAAAGTAAATGAAAGGGAGCCAACAGCACGTAATGTTCCCAGGTGGTCACCCATCCAAGTACTAACCACGCCCGATGTTGCTTAACTTCGGTGATCGGACGAGAACCGGTGTATTCAACATGGTATGGCCGTTGGCGCCCATGTAATGTAGGCGCATGGCAGAATTCGCATTCGGTTCTTATCCCAACACACACAAAATCATACTTTTCGGTCGAAAGCAGCCGCATTTTTTTTTACTGACAATTCGTCACGCTAGCGCGAACGCAATCCTGAGATCCAAAACTTATGAGCCGGAAGTACGCGCGTCGTGTATTTTTTTTTTTGGAGATTTATAAATTTATTTATTAACATTACATCGTTACAAGCTAACAACTTTACAACATAAAACACGAACAGAATTGTAATTGTAAGCACTTCCTTCCGCAATCCGACGTGCCAGCAGAGCGACAGCCGAATTAGCGCGCGCCGCCGTGTGTGTGAGACGCGCAGCTTCTCGTTGCACCTCCTGTCATCCGCTTGGCGCGTGCAGCCTTCGACACTCGCGGAAGACGCATCTTGTCCCTGGTGTCCAGCGCAGGAGGGCTGGCGCGCGGCCGACCGGCGTAAGGCCTGTGCGGGGTGTGGCAGAGTCTTGTTGGAGGGCGCCACTGCTGGCAATGTGAGCTTCCTCGCCTCGCCTCGCCTCGCCTCGCCTCAGACGAGGTGTTTGCGTAATTTGCAGTGCATTCGCACCTTTCCTATCCCTGTCCCTGTCCCCGTCCCGACTTGTCCCGACTTTGCTCGACTGCCGCTCGCTGCCGCTCGGGTCGTGGCCCATATAACAGCGCAAGCACAAGAAACGTCTGCAGGAGATGACGAGACGAGACGAGTCGACTAAGGAATAAATTTATAATTACATATCGAAGTAGGAATTGTACACCGCTACACAACAACAGGCGCTGACGTATTTCAGAACACATCTGCCGATTCGTACTGTTTTGTCGTTTTCAAAGACTTCCTGGCGAACTTGGTTAGCACATTCTCCCTCAAACTGAGATATTTACTGCAATTTCGCACCTTATGGTCATTACAATAGATTAAAATGCTTAAGCAAGAATCTTTGTCACAACAGAACGGTGGTATGGAAAGAGGGCGGTATAAAAAAAAAAAGTAAATGAAAGGGAGCCAACAGCACGTGATGTTCCCAGGTGGTCACCCATCCAAGTACTAACCACGCCCGATGTTGCTTAACTTCGGTGATCGGACGAGAACCGGTGTATTCAACATGGTATGGCCGTTGGCGCCCATGTAATGTAGGCGCATGGCAGAATTCGCATTCGGTTCTTATCCCAACACACACAAAATCATACTTTTCGGTCGAAAGCAGCCGCATTTTTTTTTACTGACAATTCGTCACGCTAGCGCGAACGCAATCCTGAGATCCAAAACTTATGAGCCGGAAGTACGCGCGTCGTGTATTTTTTTTTTTTGGAGATTTATAAATTTATTTATTAACATTACATCGTTACAAGCTAACAACTTTACAACATAAAACACGAACAGAATTGTAATTGTAAGCACTTCCTTCCGCAATCCGACGTGCCAGCAGAGCGACAGCCGAATTAGCGCGCGCCGCCGTGTGTGTGAGACGCGCAGCTTCTCGTTGCACCTCCTGTCATCCGCTTGGCGCGTGCAGCCTTCGACACTCGCGGAAGACGCATCTTGTCCCTGGTGTCCAGCGCAGGAGGGCTGGCGCGCGGCCGACCGGCGTAAGGCCTGTGCGGGGTGTGGCAGAGTCTTGTTGGAGGGCGCCACTGCTGGCAATGTGAGCTTCCTCGCCTCGCCTCGCCTCGCCTCGCCTCAGACGAGGTGTTTGCGTAATTTGCAGTGCATTCGCACCTTTCCTATCCCTGTCCCTGTCCCCGTCCCGACTTGTCCCGACTTTGCTCGACTGCCGCTCGCTGCCGCTCGGGTCGTGGCCCATATAACAGCGCAAGCACAAGAAACGTCTGCAGGAGATGACGAGACGAGACGAGTCGACTAAGGAATAAATTTATAATTACATATCGAAGTAGGAATTGTACACCGCTACACAACAACAGGCGCTGACGTATTTCAGAACACATCTGCCGATTCGTACTGTTTTGTCGTTTTCAAAGACTTCCTGGCGAACTTGGTTAGCACATTCTCCCTCAAACTGAGATATTTACTGCAATTTCGCACCTTATGGTCATTACAATAGATTAAAATGCTTAAGCAAGAATCTTTGTCACAACAGAACGGTGGTATGGAAAGAGGGCGGTATAAAAAAAAAAAAGTAAATGAAAGGGAGCCAACAGCACGTAATGTTCCCAGGTGGTCACCCATCCAAGTACTAACCACGCCCGATGTTGCTTAACTTCGGTGATCGGACGAGAACCGGTGTATTCAACATGGTATGGCCGTTGGCGCCCATGTAATGTAGGCGCATGGCAGAATTCGCATTCGGTTCTTATCCCAACACACACAAAATCATACTTTTCGGTCGAAAGCAGCCGCATTTTTTTTTACTGACAATTCGTCACGCTAGCGCGAACGCAATCCTGAGATCCAAAACTTATGAGCCGGAAGTACGCG
Source organism: Schistocerca serialis cubense (assembly GCF_023864345.2). Classification (NCBI taxonomy): domain Eukaryota; kingdom Metazoa; phylum Arthropoda; class Insecta; order Orthoptera; family Acrididae; genus Schistocerca; species Schistocerca serialis. The sequence continues at coordinate 104,195,633 of NC_064648.1, forward strand.
CGTCGTGTATTTTTTTTTTTGGAGATTTATAAATTTATTTATTAACATTACATCGTTACAAGCTAACAACTTTACAACATAAAACACGAACAGAATTGTAATTGTAAGCACTTCCTTCCGCAATCCGACGTGCCAGCAGAGCGACAGCCGAATTAGCGCGCGCCGCCGTGTGTGTGAGACGCGCAGCTTCTCGTTGCACCTCCTGTCATCCGCTTGGCGCGTGCAGCCTTCGACACTCGCGGAAGACGCATCTTGTCCCTGGTGTCCAGCGCAGGAGGGCTGGCGCGCGGCCGACCGGCGTAAGGCCTGTGCGGGGTGTGGCAGAGTCTTGTTGGAGGGCGCCACTGCTGGCAATGTGAGCTTCCTCGCCTCGCCTCGCCTCGCCTCGCCTCAGACGAGGTGTTTGCGTAATTTGCAGTGCATTCGCACCTTTCCTATCCCTGTCCCTGTCCCCGTCCCGACTTGTCCCGACTTTGCTCGACTGCCGCTCGCTGCCGCTCGGGTCGTGGCCCATATAACAGCGCAAGCACAAGAAACGTCTGCAGGAGATGACGAGACGAGACGAGTCGACTAAGGAATAAATTTATAATTACATATCGAAGTAGGAATTGTACACCGCTACACAACAACAGGCGCTGACGTATTTCAGAACACATCTGCCGATTCGTACTGTTTTGTCGTTTTCAAAGACTTCCTGGCGAACTTGGTTAGCACATTCTCCCTCAAACTGAGATATTTACTGCAATTTCGCACCTTATGGTCATTACAATAGATTAAAATGCTTAAGCAAGAATCTTTGTCACAACAGAACGGTGGTATGGAAAGAGGGCGGTATAAAAAAAAAAAGTAAATGAAAGGGAGCCAACAGCACGTAATGTTCCCAGGTGGTCACCCATCCAAGTACTAACCACGCCCGATGTTGCTTAACTTCGGTGATCGGACGAGAACCGGTGTATTCAACATGGTATGGCCGTTGGCGCCCATGTAATGTAGGCGCATGGCAGAATTCGCATTCGGTTCTTATCCCAACACACACAAAATCATACTTTTCGGTCGAAAGCAGCCGCATTTTTTTTTACTGACAATTCGTCACGCTAGCGCGAACGCAATCCTGAGATCCAAAACTTATGAGCCGGAAGTACGCGCGTCGTGTATTTTTTTTTTTGGAGATTTATAAATTTATTTATTAACATTACATCGTTACAAGCTAACAACTTTACAACATAAAACACGAACAGAATTGTAATTGTAAGCACTTCCTTCCGCAATCCGACGTGCCAGCAGAGCGACAGCCGAATTAGCGCGCGCCGCCGTGTGTGTGAGACGCGCAGCTTCTCGTTGCACCTCCTGTCATCCGCTTGGCGCGTGCAGCCTTCGACACTCGCGGAAGACGCATCTTGTCCCTGGTGTCCAGCGCAGGAGGGCTGGCGCGCGGCCGACCGGCGTAAGGCCTGTGCGGGGTGTGGCAGAGTCTTGTTGGAGGGCGCCACTGCTGGCAATGTGAGCTTCCTCGCCTCGCCTCGCCTCGCCTCGCCTCAGACGAGGTGTTTGCGTAATTTGCAGTGCATTCGCACCTTTCCTATCCCTGTCCCTGTCCCCGTCCCGACTTGTCCCGACTTTGCTCGACTGCCGCTCGCTGCCGCTCGGGTCGTGGCCCATATAACAGCGCAAGCACAAGAAACGTCTGCAGGAGATGACGAGACGAGACGAGTCGACTAAGGAATAAATTTATAATTACATATCGAAGTAGGAATTGTACACCGCTACACAACAACAGGCGCTGACGTATTTCAGAACACATCTGCCGATTCGTACTGTTTTGTCGTTTTCAAAGACTTCCTGGCGAACTTGGTTAGCACATTCTCCCTCAAACTGAGATATTTACTGCAATTTCGCACCTTATGGTCATTACAATAGATTAAAATGCTTAAGCAAGAATCTTTGTCACAACAGAACGGTGGTATGGAAAGAGGGCGGTATAAAAAAAAAAAGTAAATGAAAGGGAGCCAACAGCACGTAATGTTCCCAGGTGGTCACCCATCCAAGTACTAACCACGCCCGATGTTGCTTAACTTCGGTGATCGGACGAGAACCGGTGTATTCAACATGGTATGGCCGTTGGCGCCCATGTAATGTAGGCGCATGGCAGAATTCGCATTCGGTTCTTATCCCAACACACACAAAATCATACTTTTCGGTCGAAAGCAGCCGCATTTTTTTTTACTGACAATTCGTCACGCTAGCGCGAACGCAATCCTGAGATCCAAAACTTATGAGCCGGAAGTACGCGCGTCGTGTATTTTTTTTTTTGGAGATTTATAAATTTATTTATTAACATTACATCGTTACAAGCTAACAACTTTACAACATAAAACACGAACAGAATTGTAATTGTAAGCACTTCCTTCCGCAATCCGACGTGCCAGCAGAGCGACAGCCGAATTAGCGCGCGCCGCCGTGTGTGTGAGACGCGCAGCTTCTCGTTGCACCTCCTGTCATCCGCTTGGCGCGTGCAGCCTTCGACACTCGCGGAAGACGCATCTTGTCCCTGGTGTCCAGCGCAGGAGGGCTGGCGCGCGGCCGACCGGCGTAAGGCCTGTGCGGGGTGTGGCAGAGTCTTGTTGGAGGGCGCCACTGCTGGCAATGTGAGCTTCCTCGCCTCGCCTCGCCTCGCCTCGCCTCAGACGAGGTGTTTGCGTAATTTGCAGTGCATTCGCACCTTTCCTATCCCTGTCCCTGTCCCCGTCCCGACTTGTCCCGACTTTGCTCGACTGCCGCTCGCTGCCGCTCGGGTCGTGGCCCATATAACAGCGCAAGCACAAGAAACGTCTGCAGGAGATGACGAGACGAGACGAGTCGACTAAGGAATAAATTTATAATTACATATCGAAGTAGGAATTGTACACCGCTACACAACAACAGGCGCTGACGTATTTCAGAACACATCTGCCGATTCGTACTGTTTTGTCGTTTTCAAAGACTTCCTGGCGAACTTGGTTAGCACATTCTCCCTCAAACTGAGATATTTACTGCAATTTCGCACCTTATGGTCATTACAATAGATTAAAATGCTTAAGCAAGAATCTTTGTCACAACAGAACGGTGGTATGGAAAGAGGGCGGTATAAAAAAAAAAAGTAAATGAAAGGGAGCCAACAGCACGTAATGTTCCCAGGTGGTCACCCATCCAAGTACTAACCACGCCCGATGTTGCTTAACTTCGGTGATCGGACGAGAACCGGTGTATTCAACATGGTATGGCCGTTGGCGCCCATGTAATGTAGGCGCATGGCAGAATTCGCATTCGGTTCTTATCCCAACACACACAAAATCATACTTTTCGGTCGAAAGCAGCCGCATTTTTTTTTACTGACAATTCGTCACGCTAGCGCGAACGCAATCCTGAGATCCAAAACTTATGAGCCGGAAGTACGCGCGTCGTGTATTTTTTTTTTTGGAGATTTATAAATTTATTTATTAACATTACATCGTTACAAGCTAACAACTTTACAACATAAAACACGAACAGAATTGTAATTGTAAGCACTTCCTTCCGCAATCCGACGTGCCAGCAGAGCGACAGCCGAATTAGCGCGCGCCGCCGTGTGTGTGAGACGCGCAGCTTCTCGTTGCACCTCCTGTCATCCGCTTGGCGCGTGCAGCCTTCGACACTCGCGGAAGACGCATCTTGTCCCTGGTGTCCAGCGCAGGAGGGCTGGCGCGCGGCCGACCGGCGTAAGGCCTGTGCGGGGTGTGGCAGAGTCTTGTTGGAGGGCGCCACTGCTGGCAATGTGAGCTTCCTCGCCTCGCCTCGCCTCGCCTCGCCTCAGACGAGGTGTTTGCGTAATTTGCAGTGCATTCGCACCTTTCCTATCCCTGTCCCTGTCCCCGTCCCGACTTGTCCCGACTTTGCTCGACTGCCGCTCGCTGCCGCTCGGGTCGTGGCCCATATAACAGCGCAAGCACAAGAAACGTCTGCAGGAGATGACGAGACGAGACGAGTCGACTAAGGAATAAATTTATAATTACATATCGAAGTAGGAATTGTACACCGCTACACAACAACAGGCGCTGACGTATTTCAGAACACATCTGCCGATTCGTACTGTTTTGTCGTTTTCAAAGACTTCCTGGCGAACTTGGTTAGCACATTCTCCCTCAAACTGAGATATTTACTGCAATTTCGCACCTTATGGTCATTACAATAGATTAAAATGCTTAAGCAAGAATCTTTGTCACAACAGAACGGTGGTATGGAAAGAGGGCGGTATAAAAAAAAAAAGTAAATGAAAGGGAGCCAACAGCACGTAATGTTCCCAGGTGGTCACCCATCCAAGTACTAACCACGCCCGATGTTGCTTAACTTCGGTGATCGGACGAGAACCGGTGTATTCAACATGGTATGGCCGTTGGCGCCCATGTAATGTAGGCGCATGGCAGAATTCGCATTCGGTTCTTATCCCAACACACACAAAATCATACTTTTCGGTCGAAAGCAGCCGCATTTTTTTTTACTGACAATTCGTCACGCTAGCGCGAACGCAATCCTGAGATCCAAAACTTATGAGCCGGAAGTACGCGCGTCGTGTATTTTTTTTTTTGGAGATTTATAAATTTATTTATTAACATTACATCGTTACAAGCTAACAACTTTACAACATAAAACACGAACAGAATTGTAATTGTAAGCACTTCCTTCCGC